>NC_049241.1:44662008-45912008 GCF_011100685.1 Canis lupus familiaris
AAATTGCTAGTAATCACTGCCTCTCCCCATGCACTTGAGCTCTGAACTCTTAAAACTCCTTACACTGTTTTTACAGAATTCTTTTTATGATTTAACCAGAACACACCCCAAAAGTTATTCAACATTCCCAGTTCTCTTAACTAGCCCCAGCCCCCAAATATCCTCACACCTCTCTAATGGGCAGAACAGGGCCTACTGGGGCCAAGTGCCTCCACCCCCTCTGAATGGGGGGCTCCGCCCTCACCTGCACAGCAGCACCACTACTGAGTCAGCCTTGGCAGGGATGAAGCCAAGGAGGAAGACATTGCGGCAGCCACAGTTGTAACATTCCAGGACTGTCTCCCCCAGGGGCCCATCCTTGTGCAGAGTCACCTCTTTGCATTTTGCCCTCACGAGGTGATTTACAATGTGGCTGAAACCAGGAAATGATAAATAGTTAACACCCAAAGTTTGGCTTTTCACCACTTCCAATTTTCGAGCCCCCCGTTAAAAGTTCCGGTACCGTTCACAGTCCATTAGCAGGGGCGGTCACACCTCATCCATCTGGCATCCCAGGGGGCCAGCCCGCCCCTGAACTGGCTCCCCACTGAGCGCAAAAATCAATCCGACTTGAACAGCCTTTAAGGAAAACTTTCCTAACACGTTTCACATAGTTCCTGCTTCTTTTTTTTTTTTAGTTCCTGCTTTCTGAAATCCTACGTATGGGGCCTGAATGAACCTATCAGTGGGGCCAAGGCTGCTGTCCCGGAGAGGCAGGAGGCCTGCCCCTTCCTCTGCTCCTCTCTGCTTGCTGAGGCTTCTGGGCTGCTGCTGCTCTCAAAGAAGTTGCTTCTCCAGGCCCCTGTGCCTGCTTCCAGGAGCAACAGCCCCTCCTAATTTGCTGCAGGCCAGGAAACTTGATAACCAAACGTATTAGAAACCTGAGGACAGTAAAAAATATAGAGCAGCGGGGCTCAGGGCTACTCTCAGGAAGCACAGGGCCCGCTCTGAACTGTCTGAAACCCCACTGTCTCAGCTCTTTCCTTGCTGCTGGGCGGCCAGGACTCTACTGTCCTTCCCATTTCCGGGACACAGCTCACCTACACCTGGGGCTTGCGAACTCCACCCTAAGACAATCCAGCCGGGCATGTAGCCCACAGGTGGTGCTTGGCTCTGTCTTAGGCTCTCCCAGCTACCTACAGCCTTGCTGCGGGTTGGTCAGACACCAAGCACACCTGCCAGGCTTCCAGACTGCCCTGCTGCTGCCCTCCCTCACCTCGGGGAAACCCCTTCTGTGACAAGCTTTAGCTCAGATGCCACATTTTAACTCTCTCTAGCTTCATGAAGCCAGCTGTCACCACTGTGCACCCAGAGAACATCCACTCTTCTGAAGCTATCACAACCAGGCATTTTTACCAGACTGATTTCCTCTTGTCTTTTCTGCACCTGCCCCACCAGGTTACACTGGAAGCTCCCTGAAGGTTAAGTGCCCCATAATTTTTACAATCTGGTCTCATGCAAAAATGCAGTGTGGTTCACAGTCTGTTTTCTCTTAGAGGCCTTTTGCTCACTTCTCTGATCTTGGCTCTACTGACCGGAAGCTGGGGTTGCCAGCTAAGAAGTTTTAATTGCTTTTCCTGCAGGAGAGGAACTAATGCAAACACAGTAATGCTGAAATTACCCAGAACATTCTGAAAATGGGATATGAATCCGGTTACCCTGAAGATGCTTTTCCTTTCAAATCTTTAGAATTAAGTATTAGCCCACTTTCTTGCCTCACTCAGAACCCTACAATTCGCACTGCTAACTCTAAGATGACAAGAGATCTGACCACTGTGTCCTTAGGCAGCACGCATGAAATGGTGAAGCCTGGAAGACACAGGAAGGGTGGGGACTCTGTGCAAATATACCTGCCTATGGGGTTTTGTCACTGTATGTCTCTACAACATGACTCCCAGAAGATGCTCCTTTCTTGCTGACAACCTGGAGCCCTGTCTCACAAGACTGTTCCACTTCTCCAGAACAGTGGTGTGAGTTGTCACACATCACAGCAGCTCTGGAGAAGCCACCAGGACTGGACCCTCTCTTGGAATCCAAGCACCAGCACAAAACTGGTCTCACCCCAAACACGAAACAAGAGACCCAGTCACAGCTGCTGCTGATCAACAGCAGGAAGGGAAGCCCAGAGACGACGGTCAAGTGAACTTAATTTAATCCGATGATTCAGGATCTGGCCCGTATTAGCCTCAGGACTGCTCCGATGAGCTAAGGCCAGAGGGAGCCTTCTCAGGAAGTGGCTCCCATGGATGCCCATTACTGTCTTGGGAACATCCTCCCCAGGCACCCAGTAATGAAGATGAACGGGCGTGCCAGGAGCTCATCTTGCAGAAAAATATAAATAAAAACGGGGAAGGAGAATTAAGCCAACCCTACTTGCATAATAAAAAGAACCACAGAGAATAAATCAAGGGTAAATACATTAAGGCATTCACACACCACCATCTGTTTCAAGTTAAACCAGTCACAGAGGAGGGGAAAAACCAGGTTTGTTAGCGTGATTTTATATTGTGCTTTTGCTTCAACATTTCCATAATTTACACACAAATCTGAGCACAGCATTGATTAAAGACACATGCACGGTCTGATTATCTACCTGCCAGAAGTATTTCCACGCCCGTTACAGAACCACTTCTTGCTGGTGTTACAGTAAACCACGCAAGCAGGATCGTGTATTCCGCAGTAACTAAAAAAGTCAAAACATCAACAGTTAAATCTGGAAGGTCTCTCTCTGGTTTTAATTTGGCAAGATGTAAAATTCTTTCCTCTTACAACATTTTTAAATTTTTCATTAAACACATACTCAAACCCAACAATCCCACTAGCAAAATCCAATCAGTTAGCGGCAGAGACTTCCCAACCCCGACAAAGCAGGGAAGGGGTACAGGGGGCCGTGGAGGCTTCTGAGAGAAGCCCTAGGCAATAGCAAAGCCCCTGCCAGGTGAGGGGTGAGAGCTGTGGAAAATGCCAGGGGAACCCAATAACAAGGTCTGATACCCCAAAACAACCCCTAGCCACCCCGCTTTGGCCTTAAGTTTCAGGAACCATGACTTATAAGCAGGGAAATCAGCATCCCTGGCTCTGGACACACAAGTCGAGCGGTGCATTCACAAGGCACTCCACTCTCCAGCAGAGGGCGCCATGCTCCCGGGAACGCTTTGCTCATACCCAGCAGCAAAGGGTCTCTGGCTGACTTGAGCTCAAGCTTACAAGGAGCACCTCAAGAGAGCCCCCAGCCTCATTCTTCTGAAAATCAACATATCAAAAACAAAAAATGGCTAACAACGGAGTTCTTTATGTGTATAAAACCAAGACTGAGTCTCAAGAATGTGCTCCAGTCAAGAACCTTCCCCCTCCAACACCCCACACCATGGGGATAGCTTGGAGGGTGAGGGGTGTCAAACTTTAACCACCTGCAGCTTTACCAGAACCACTTCACCAGGATTTGTGCAGATAACAGGAATACTAACACATACGTAAAATCATTTGTAAAGGAGTGAAAAAAGAGCCAAAATAAAGTTAAAAACAAAAAGCCAAAATAAAGTTTAAAAAAAAAAAAAAAGAAAAGTCTGCCCACTGAGCAGGGGAAAGAGCAGCACTCTGTCCTGTGGCAGGCACAGACTTCAGAAGGTCAGCATGCCTGGGAGACAGGCAAGACAGTGCTGGAGCCCAGGCCCAAAATGGCACTGACTTGCCAGGTGCCCTGAACAAGACCAATCACCTCTTTTGGTCTCAATTTCCCTGTCTACGTGTAACAAAAAACACGAATAAGTCCATTCTTAAGGGTCCATCCAAATATAAGGGATAGGTCCTGCTACAAATGAGAATTCCAAACTTGGTCAACAAGTAGTTCTATCCACCGACTATTCAATTCTAATTTTTCAGAAGTTTTGAACAGATCAGAGAGGCAGATATGTTAAAGTATCCTATGATCATCTCTTCCTAAGAGAAATCTTAGCTGCTTTTTACCCTCTAAACCCAAGGTAAACCCTTTTTACCCTTACACCAAATATAAGTAGTTCATTTCAAATGAGTGAGTAGGACAGGTACTGGGAACCACGAGGACCTGACAGAAGGCAGAGAAGGGAAGCCTCTCCCCTACCCTCTGGGGGAATGAGGGTATGAGGGTGCTGATCCCATCCTCCTGCCCAGTAACAAGGACTATGTATATATAGGCCTGAAGAACCTCCTTATTTTTGTAATACCAAATGTCACAGTCTACAGTCTTAGATGGACTTCTAAAGCCAGCAAATCCACCTGGAATGCAAAAGCTCTGGGAGGTGAGTCTGTGCCTCTGCCATCCGCCCTTACCTGCAGGCATGTACAGGGAGATCCTTTGTGTAATAGGTATCTTCTTCATCTTCTTCAAAGTTCAACTCAGCCAACAACTGGCTGGTCTTGGCCACGCTGTCATCCACGGCCCCATTCTGCAGAATGCCCTCTGGTCCACCGACCTACAGCAGAATAGCAGCATCACCATGCAAGGCTGCAGCTCTCGGGCCTTAGCCCAGGCACATGGCTTCTCCCCAAATGTGCTCCCCACAAGCACCTTTCCATGAAGCACTGGCCTGCTCACTACTTTGAAACAGTTCAGCTTCTTCTGATTGGAGTTTTCCCACTCTCTACCTCCCTATTTAACCTACCTGGTCAAAAACAGGGTGCTGGTGGCCTAGGTCATCCACCATGCCTCTTGCATATCCAGGTCCAACCCCATCTGGTCACGGAGACATGACCCAACCAGGATGCTGAAGAAAACACTTCGTTCCCATGACTGAGGGCCACAAGGAGCAAGATGACTTTTTACAAAGCAGTTGCAATCCCCTCTGGGGACAGTTGCACATGTCAGGCCAGACAGCCTGGAATCCCATCACAGAGAAGGGTCCTGTCAAAGCCTAAGCCAGAAGTAAAGGTTGTGTACACTGGAGATGTGGGACAGCAGTTCTCTCATTAGTATTTCCTCCACTGCCAGTTTCCCTCTCTGGAGGGCAGCCCTTCTTCATTATGAATCAGAAGTTCAATGTTTAAGACAATCTTCCGAAATGAGGCTATAAACTTACTCCACATATTACCTTTTGTATGTTACAACAGCAAAAGCATAAAACAGGCGATTTTAACAGTAAGCCATGAATTTCACAGGCACTTCTCCTGAGCTCAAACGTCCATTCAGAGGCACATAGATTCAGTTTGCCAGAGAGTAACAGGCATTCCTAAAGCCACCTCCAGGAACCTCAGGTTGGCGGTCAACAGTCCTTGTCATCTCTCCCCACAGAAGGAGATGACACATCTCCCACACAAGGCTGGGTCAGGCAGCAGGAGAGTGGAGTGGTGATGAGGACAGGGAGGAATGACAGGACAACCCCAGGGCAGGCACCAGGTCTCTCTGTGAGACAAGATCTGACACTGGTCTCCTTCCCTCAAAAAGCCCCTGCCACCTGAGCTATGCCATGTGGGCCCGCTCAAGCCAGCAGCGCCTGTAGGGCCTTTTTCCCTGTCCACTGCTCCAGCCAAGGCACCTGTAAGATTCTAAAGACAGCAGCTCAGGGGCACCTGGGTGGCTCAGTCGGTTGAACGTTGGATTCTTGGTTTCAGCTCAGGTCATGATCTCAAGGTGGTGGGATTGTGCACCCCCCACCCCCCACATCGGGTTCTATGCTGCTCAGTTTGGTTAGGATTCTTTCCCTCCTCCTCTCCCTCCGCAGAGTGTTCTCTCTCAACAAAATAATATCTTTAAAAAAGAGATAAAGATAGCAGTTCTCTTGGGAATGCAGAAGTCCAGAATCAGGAGTGCTATGCCCCTCAGGGGGTGTTCCAAAAATTGCAGTGGTGCATTTGGGTTGTAAGTAGGAGGTCTAAACCTGTGTCTATAATGGTCTCAGCCCAGACCAGAACCCTATTTCACAGCCTCTTCCACTACTTTAATGTACTTTTTTCAGGTAGGCAACAACCAATTGAAATGCAAGAAAACCATGCTTTGTTCGAAAAAAGAAAAAGTTTTTTCAAAGAAAAATCAAAATTAACTTTTGGATTTTAATGCAGGTAAGTTAGTGCTATAACATAATCATTAGCATTTGTGAATCCCTGATATCTTTTTAAAATTATGGTAAAATACACACAATATAAACTGTACCATTGCAACCATTTTTAAGTGTACAGCTCAATGGCATTAAATACATTCGTATTATTCTGCAACCATCACCATCATCTATCTCCAGAACTTTTTCATCTTCCCAAACCGGAACTGTCCCTATTAAACACCAACTCCCCATTCCCCTCCCCCAGCCCCTGAAGCCCCCCATTCTAGTTTCTGTCTGTGAATCTGACTACCCTAGAGACCTCATATAAATAATCTCATAGCATTTGTCTTTTTGTGACCAGCTTATGTCACATAGCATAATGTCTTCAGATTCACTCATGTTGTAGTAGGTGTCAGAATGTCCTCTTTTAAAGCTGGTGCACCTGGGTGGCTCAGTCAGTTAAGCATCTGACTCTTGATTTCAGCTCAAATTATGATCTCAGGGTTGTGAGATCTACAGGTGTAGAGCCTGCTTGAGATTCTCTCTTTCCATCTGCTCCCTCACCCCCATCATCACCCACTCACATGTGTGCTCAAAGAAAAAAAAAAGTTGGGATCCCTGGGTGGCGCAGCGGTTTGGCGCCTGCCTTTGGGCCAGGGCGCGATCCTGGAGACCCGGGATCGAATCCCACATCAGGCTCCTGGTGCATGGAGCCTGCTTCTCCCTCTGCCTGTGTCTCTGCCTCTCTCTCTCTCTCTGTGACTATCATAAATAAATAAAAAATTAAAAAAAAAGAAAAAAAAAGTTCCTTTTTTAAGGCTGAATAACATTCCACTCTATGGATATACATTTTGCTTATCCATTAATTCTTCAGTGGGGACTTGGGTTTCTTCTACTTTTTAGCTGCTGTGAACATAGTATATATACAAATTATCAAATCCCTGCTTTCAATTCTTTTGGGGATATGCCCAGAAATGGGCTTGTTAGATCTTATGGTAATTCTGTGTGTCCTATTTTTGAGGAACTGCCATAGTATTTTCCACAGAGGCTACGCATTCTCCATTCCCACCTACAGCGCACAAGGGTTCCAACTTCTCCACAGACTCATTGATCTCATTATCATTCTTTTGTGTGTTTTTTTTTTAAATAGCCATCCTAATGAATGTGAGGTGATCTCATTGTGGTTTTCATCTGCATTTCTCTGATAGCTAATGAAGCTGAGCATCTGTTCACGTGCTTGTTGGTCACTTGTGTATCTTCTTTGGAGAAATGTCTACTGAAGTCCTTTGCCCATTTTTAATTGATTGTTAAGATTTTTTTGTTGTGTTGTCCTCTGAAATTCTGGTAGTTGGCTATCATTTCAAAAAGTCACCCCTGGGATCCCTGGGTGGCGCAGCGGTTTGGTGCCTGCCTTTGGCCCAGGGCGCGATCCTGGAGACGCGGGATCGAATCCCACGTCAGGCTCCCGGTGCATGGAGCCTGCTTCTCCCTCTGCCTGTGTCTCTGCCTCTCTCTCTCTCTCTCTCTCTGTGACTATCATAAGTAAATAAAATCTTAAAAAAAAAAAAAAAAAAAAAGTCACCCCTCTGGCTTCCCCTGACACATGCAGTGGCGATACTAAGTGTGAGGCTACTCACAGGGCCAGCGCTGCTCACTCACAAGGTCTCCTGGTATGATTGCCCCTAGGCACACACAGTGTATGTGACAAGTTATGGCACCTGGATTTAACCTTATGGCAGTGAAGGAAGTATACATATCACACTTCAGAAGGCAACAATTAGAAACCGACATCTGTGATCCCACTTCAACTCAATACACTGCTTTCCCAAATACTTGAGGTAACAAAGTTGTTTTTGTTTTTTTTTTTAAAGATTTATTTATTTATTCATGAGACACAGAGAGAGAGAGAGAGAGAGAGAGAGAGAGGCAGAGACACAGGCAGAGGGAGAAGCAGGCTCCATGCAGGGAGCCCGATGCAGGACTCGATCCCAGAACTCCAGGATCATGCCCTGGGTCAAAGGCAGGCGTTAAACCACTGAGCCACCCAGGGATCCCCGAGGTAACAAAGTTTTTAAGAATATTAAGAAACTCAAACTTCTTTTTACTTGATCTAAAAGTGTTCTTTCTATAGATCTGATAACCTGAACTTAGATAAATGGATACTGACACCTTTTATGACTTAACTTTGATCATCTTTCATCTTTCCAGAGAAACGTGGTACTTTTCTAATCTAATCTCAGCAGAAAAACACCTTAAAACCCAAGATCACCTAAGAAGGTGGTCTAGGAAGGAATCAGCATGTGGGCCCACCTCTCAAGTTCAGAACAGTACTTACATTTTTAAATGGCTGGATTAAGTGCCTAATAATATCCTCAATTTTTCTGCTTCTCCTGTAAAGTCTAGAATATTTACTCCTGTAAAGTCTAGAATATTTACTATCTAGTCCCTGAAGAAAATGTTTACAGAACAACTCCTAAATTTTTTTATCAGGTTGCATAAGCTTTTACATATAAATAAATGTCCTTGGTGATATCTGAATCTTTACTTTCCTGAAATATCAAACTTTGTACATAGAGTAATATAGAAAAGTGCATACTACCCAGGTGCTGCTCTCTTTCAACCCACTCTTGCCTTATCTGGGCCTCAGATCCCACAGTTCACCTCCCCTAACCAGGGAGAGAGGCGTGAACCAGCAAAGGATACATCTACCAGACATGTGGGGACCCTCCCTGTACCACACTTACCCCTTCAGGTAAGGGGCAGGAAATTTAGGTCTAATCTCAGAATTCCTGGGGGACAGTATGATACTGATACAAGGTCAGGTAGACTTTCCACACCTCCACTAAAGCCGGGGAAGCTGGAGAGAAGAGTTCAGATTTCCAAAGCCCCAGTAGTCCTCCAGCTTCCTGGTTGGGGAACATGTGCACGTGCACACACATGAGCGCATACACATATTCCCAGTTCCCATGCAGCCCCATTCCTGCCTAGCTATGATCTGGCCACAACACAAACTGGCTTCTATAGCTAGGTTGTTAGTTTCTCCCTCTACTCTCTGGAAAGCTTTAAGATAAACGTTAACTTCAAAAATATATTTGACCCCAGAAGCTATAATTAAATTAGTTAAAACAAAGCACTAGAGAGCACAGAGAGGTCTTACAACCCGTGCCAGGTGACCTGACAGGAGGACTGTAGGGTCCTGGTCTTTGGCCAGTACAGGATTGAGGTCCTCTGAGGTTATCAACCTCTCACTTCCAGCCAGGATCCCTGAGGCCTGCCAGGCTGAGGTGCAAGACACCCCTGTAATCACAGGCACACCAAGCCCACCCCCAGGAACCACGTCACTGGGGAAACAGTTCATTCCCTCACCTCTGCTCTGAGTTTGAAGTACACCTTCTCTGCTATTTGAAGTTTATCTATGAGCTGCTGAGCTGATCAAGGCTGCAGGCAGAAATTTCTGCCCAGGGACAGTTCCATACAACTAAGTACAGAACTCAAGATTGTGCACATCTTGAGGATAGCAGGAAGAGCAATCACTTCAGACCTACATTGACTCCTCAATGTCTGAAAAGTGTTATTTTTTTTAAAGATTTTATTTATTTATTCATGAGACACAGAGAGAGAGAGAGAGAGAGAGAGAGAGGCAGAGACCCAGGCAGAGGGAGAAGCAGACTCCATGCAGGGAACCCAACATGGGACTCGATCCCAGGACTCCAGGATCACGCCCTGAGCCCAAGGCAGATGCCCAACCTGTCAAGCCACCCAGGCATCCCTTAAGTATTTTTTTTTTTTTAATCTCAAAGTTTAAGTAAAAAGAGTGGGAAGTCCCCTTTCCCTCAGTGTGGCCCCAGGCAGAGGGGAGTGGCAGAATCTCTAAGCCTTACCTAAGGAAAAGGCTAATAACAGAAGTTCTGGCCTTCCCCCAGCTTTTGAGAAAGTTCCAAAACTACAGAGAATGAACAACACACACCCGTCACCTGAATCCACCAGCCACTCACATTTTGCCATGCTTGCTCTCCCCCTCTACACACACACACTTTTATTTTCCTGATCCATTTCAGAGTCACAGGCCCCAGGAAAAGCACTTTCTCCATATAATCATAATACAGCTTCCAACTGGAGAAAAATACTGATGAAATTGATAGAATATTGCTATCCAATGAGCATGGTCACAATTCCCCAACATCCTAATAATGTCCTTTGTAATTTTTTACATTCAAGACCTAGTTAACACATTACTTGTAATGTCTCTTTAGCCTTCTTTAACCCCTTAGTTTTAACCACATGTAAATGATGAGATTCAACCATTTCTGACCTATGAGGATGACGTCACACGGTCCAACTCAAGAGCCTGGTCCCCAGCTTCTGGACAGAAAGGATCCTCACCAGCCTCTTCTTTACAATGGACCCTTTTCCTGGTCAGCATGCTGAGTCTAGCCCTATGGTTCATTTCAATGCTGAGTATTCCTGACATGTCTGAGGCATCCCTAGCTAGCCTTGGGCTGCCCCTGTCTGCCCGGCCCTGGGATCGCCACTCTCAAATAAGCTCACTCCATACCTGCAGAGAGAAGGCAGTGTGTGACAAGGGGGTTCAGTCCAGAAGCGAGGACATCTCACAGGACAATAACCCCATCTAGACCCCAGCTCAGGGGCATGAAAAGGAGAGAGAGGGACTGCCCTGGAAAGCAGGAACAAAAGACAAGACAATCATATTAACGCTGGGCCTCACAGGGGCCCAGATCAAGCCAAGACATTTTCTGACAAGTGAAGAATCTGACTGTGGAGAAAGGGAAGCCCCGAGTACTAGATGATCCCAAAAACTATTGTCGGTGCTGTTCATCTGACAACAGCAGTACTATGACAAAAAAACCACCTTTTTGTTTCCAGAAATGCGCACTAAATAGGAAAGGTCAAAATGAGTGTGTATTGCTAGCTCATATGGCTCAATCTCAGAAGGAAGGGTAAAATGACATGCTGGATTCACTTTATAACTATTTGGCAATGAACAAAAAGGGGGAGAGGAAAATCTTCACAACTGCTGAATTGAGGAGATGGATGGTCAAGGTTTGTTTTACATAGAGAATTCATAACCAACATTTTTACATAATACAGATGGACAAGGTGGCCTCCTAAAAACTGGGTTATTAACTCTATAGAGCCATGCACTCAAAAAGACTAATGGAAAACAAGCACAGCTCCAACCAAATACCTTCCAGTCCAGGATAAAGAGAGCAACCTCCCCAGATTCACGGTCATCCCTGGCCGCTGAGCTCTGCAAGGAGCTAATAAGCAGAATGGAGGGTGCCATGCTCAGTTGTGACAAAGAGCTACCTGCAGAGCTCAGCAAGCAGCCTATGTCTAGAAGCCATCCTGGCAAAAGTCTGGAGGAATCCTAAGAAGCCTGGTTTGGCTCTGTAGTCCAGCTCACAAGCTGCTACCAGACCAAGGCATATTAAAAGCCAACAATGACCCTTTCTCAGCATCCCAGTGTTTTATCAGAGGAAGCAGCAGGATTCGGCTATCAAGGAAAGCTCCTCTGGCAAAAAGAGTTCAAAGACCCCCTGAGCATAAGACCCAGACACCTAGAAAAGGGAACACTGAAGATTCAGCCAGATTTGCTGCCCTTCTGCACCTTCCAGGCCACACTGTTCTGGGTCCCACTGAGCAGAGCTGGGTGTCAGGACCTTTTCTGTGGTCAGGACTATCCCATACCACTGAAAGACCACCCTGCCAGGGTGGCAACCCACAACTACCCACAATCTGCCCCCTCCAGCCTCTATGCATGCTGCTCTGATGGGCCTTTCTCTCCTGCAGGGCTTCTCACCCTTCCTCTCAGAGTAGTGCCTCCAAAGAGTCAGCTGACCAGCACCATTCTCACCCATACCTCCCACCAGTGTGGAGCCCTTCCTCACTCTTGGAGGATCATGGGCTCCGATGAAAATCACATACAGGAGCTAATGCCTGCTCTAGCCATAATTCCTTATGAGGACTCAGGGGCAACAGGTTATCCAGTGCAGTGAACACATCCCAGGAGGAGTGGCCACTCTGGCTGCCTGGTACTGTGATAGCTCACACACTCCCTGGTGCACACAGGCACATATCCAAGCACAATGCACTCTCCCTGAGCTCCCCTTCCAGCCTTGTCCACACTCTGCCAGGTCCACCCACCATCTTAGGGCCCTTCCTCTCAAGTGAGGTCATGGTACCCTTCAGCAGCTCTATGAGGCTCCAGGATCAAGCCCAAACCCCTTGGCATGGGATACCAGTCTGCACCCACTCTCCATCTAAACCAAGCCAAAAGTAGTGTCCCATGCCCACTCCTCTGCCTAGCAGGCATGCCTTCCTGAACAACTTAAGGACCACTATTCACAAAGGCTTTCCCTCTGCAGGGCAAACCACTCCCTCTTTTGGGCTGTCATAACCCCTAAGGTCAACTGCAGTCTGGGCATTTCTAACAAAACAACTACAGATAGCAATGGATTCACTTTGACACCCAGGCTTCACAGAGCACAGCAAGGCAAGGAAGCAGCAACTGCTGAGAGGGCAAGAGCCAAGGAGGACCAAGCTGAAGAGGTTGGCCTGACAACAGATATATGAGGGTTCCCAGGCTCATCGTGAAAGCAGTGTGGCCAGGCCACGGTTCCTGACTTTGAACTCAAGTGGAGGGCTTGGGTACACAGGGTGGTGAATCTCCCCAACATGTGACTGGGAGTGGCCGAACACAGGGTCACTCCATTTCCCTACATTAGAGCTATTGAAGAGAGACTACAAAGTTTAACAGGAGCAAAAATGAAGGAAAAGAAAAGAAAAAGAGGAGTGAAGGAAAATCAAAGACAATGAACAATGTGTGATTGAACTCTGCCAATTTACTAGAAAAACACTGAACTGCACACTTAGAAATAAGAGACTGTATAGTACGTGATCATACCTCAATAAAGCTATCAGAGAGATGTCTCCTTTTTTTGGTTGTGGGAGCTGGAGAACTTTTTTAGTTAATATTGACAGTGTACTAGCGTTAACTCTGCCCCCAATTCTACTGCATCTGGGTTAAGAAATTGGGATAAAGAAAGAGTCATTTCACTTATGTGACTGATACAGAAGCCCTTCCTCTCCCCAAATTGCCCATTGAGTCCGAACCCTTTGGAAACAAACCAGGGAAATCCAATAAGGGGAAAGTGCCAGACAAACACTTGCCAGAGCTCCTGCAAGGTTACCCGTGTCTTATCTCCAATTTTCTCAAGGTGTGCTTATATCACAGCTGAACTGAGTGTTCATGAAACCAGATGGAAAAAGTCCCAGATTTTAAACTCACCACTTTCAGGAACCCCTGAACTATACTGAACTCATTCCTCCTCTTCATAAGCTACAAGCCAGTAAGCAGATGATCTGTTTACCTGGCTGCTCAAGAATATGTCAGGACAGCCTTCCATGATGAATTCTGAAGGCAGCCAGGACTATGGTTTTAAAGACTAAGTTAGCAACTCTTTAGCCAAGTATCTTACTAGCCAAGTATCTTACCAGTTGAATAG
The DNA here is from genome assembly GCF_011100685.1 of Canis lupus familiaris. Lineage (NCBI taxonomy): Eukaryota > Metazoa > Chordata > Mammalia > Carnivora > Canidae > Canis > Canis lupus. The sequence continues at coordinate 44,675,585 of NC_049241.1, forward strand.
GAAAAACAAGCCCAAGTGTATGTACTCAGCACTACAACTGATGGGGGAACCAAACTGGCACAGTTGGTAGAGAGACTCTTCATCTCAGGGTCATGAGTTCAAGCCCCATGTTGGGCAGAACCTACTTTAAAAAAAGAATGCCTGCGTGGGTCAGTGGTTGAGCATCTGCCTTCAGCTCAGGGTGTGATCCTGAGGTCCCGGAATCAAGTCCCACATCAGGTTCCCTGCATGGAGCCTGTTTCTCCCTCTGCCTCTGTCCCTGCCTCTCTCATGAATAAATAAATAAAATCTTTAAAAAAGAAAAAAAAGACAACTGATGAAGAGCCCCTGTTTACCTGCTGATGGTCACTGGGGTTGTCCCAGTCTGAGGCTCTCATAAACAAAGCAGGTATAAGTACTCAGAGCAGCCCCAGGTGTAGACAACTGTCTTTGTTTCTCTGCTGGGCCACAGAGGTGTAAACCATTCTACCAGCAAGGTATGACTGCTCCAAGTGGTTTTCCAGCCTTTTAAGGAATCTAAGCCACTCTTATGAGTGGGTAGTGATATCTCCACATGGTCTTGAGTTTCATTGAGGTATAACTGACATACAATCAACAGTGCATGTTTAAAGGATACAATTTTATAAATTGACATACATCCATGTATGTAAACACCCACAATCAAGATAATGAACATATCCATCACCGAGTCTTCTTATGCCCTTTGTCATCCTTCCCTTTTTTTCTCCCTCCCCCAACCACTAATCTGCCTTTTATTACTATTAGTTAGCACTTTCTAGAGCCTTATATGAACAGAATAAGAGTCACAGAGTATATACTCTTTGTCAGAATGCTTCTTTTACTCAGTGTAATTATTCTGAGATGCATCCACATCATTGTGTGTATTAACATTTCATTCTTTTTTTTTTTTTTTTAGCTGGGTAGTGTACCCAACTCTTAGATTTCTTTTTTTTTTAAGATTTATTTTTAAAAAATAATAAAGATTTATTTATTTATTTATTCACGATAGAGAGAGAGGCAGAGACACAGCAGAGGGAGAAGCAGGCTCCACACTGGGAGCCCGACGCGGGACTCGATCCCGGGACTCCAGGATCACGCCCTGGGCCAAAGGCAGGCGCTAAACCGCTGAGCCACCCAGGGATCCCCAGATTTCTACCATAATACCCATATTTGAAGAAAACTTGAGAGTACTGACCATCAAAAGGAAATATTCCAACGACTGTAACACCAGCTATTATGCAAAGCACTTCTGAAATTACCTTTCCCTGCCCTTTGAGGGGTGGGGGAATGGCCCAGCAAAGAGTCAGATAATCAAAAGAAAATGGTCCCTTGTGTCTTAAGGACACCTGACAGGGCTATGTCAGCCCTTGTCATCCTAGGATCTCAAAGGCTTTGAGAAATACCAGTTTTATTTCATAAACAAGAAAACAAGTGTTATTTGAGCTCAGCAGGAGTCACCCTTGCCTGCCATTCTCCTACTCTGGCACTGACACACATTCTGCCTCTAAACAAGCTTTCAGGTAAAACCAACTGAGCATCGGGCAGCCCAGGTGGCTCAGCAATTTAGCGACGCCTTCGGCCCAGGTTGTGATCCTGGAGACCCGGGATCGGGTCCCACGTCGGGCTCCCTGCATGGAGCCTGCTTCTCCCTCTGCCCGTGTCTCTGCCCCCCTCCCCCCGTGTCTCACATGAATAAATAAATAAAATCTTAAAAAAAAAAAATCCTGAGCAAAACTGGTATCAAATGTGGCTGCACGTTGGGAAACAATCTGGCAGCTCCTGGATGGGTTACCCACAGAGCTACCACACAACCCAGCAATTTCACCTACAGCCACACAGAAACTTGTACACAAGCGTTCACAGCAGCATTATTTATAATAGCTAAACGTGGAAACAACCCAAACATCCACCAACAGATGAATGAATAAATAAAATGTGGTCTGTTTATATTGTGAAATATTCAGTCACAGAAAGAAATGGGAGTAGACATGTGTTACAACATGGATGAACCTTGAAAACATGCCAGACACAGAAGACCATATATTGTCATTTCTATCAAATGTCCACAGTAGGTAAACCCAAGACATTAAGATTAGAGGTTGCCTGGGGTTGGAGAACGGAGGACCAACAGGCTAAGATCTGTGGGGTTTCTTTTTAGGGTGATGAAAAATGTCCAAAAATTGATTATGGAGATGGCTGCACAACTGGGGATATACTAAAAGGTACTGAACTGTATACTCTAAACTGGCAAACCATACGGTGTTATGAATTCTATCTCAGGAAAGCTGTGAAACAGAAGTGGCTGCACAGCATTTGATAAGTCACAGCCACTTATCCAATAAGATAAAATCAAAAGGCATTCAGAATGGGTTTTTTGAGTCTTTCTGGAAGCCCCATCGTACAGTTAGCTATACAGCCAACTCCTGAGGACAAATAAGGAAAATCCCAAATGTTGCAGGCAGCCAATGCCACCAACTGGCACAGGAAATAATCAACTTTTTTCCACTTTCCAATTCTATTCAGACTTTCCTGCCTCCAAACTTAGGGCCTTCTCTTGCAATAAAAAGGATATTCCCCAAACACAAAAGTTAAGCTACAGGTGAGTGGGTCAGAGTTAATTAAAGGCAAGGAAGGGTAAACCCTTTTGATGTCATGAGAACTCAAATGAGCTAAACTGCAACATTTACCTAATTTGGAGAGTTTAAGGCTCTTGTTTTACATAGATCAGTGTCCAGGTACAGAAAAATAGATCATTTCAACTTAAAGAGAAGGACACACCCTGCAATTAATCACACAGAACTGCAAGGACAACACTAGAAGTCAGAGCTGCTGCTTTATATTAGTTACAGTTTAAAAAGAATTTGCAATAAAACAATTACCTTTCCCAATCCTGAGCTGCCATGAATCCTGGCACATTGCTCAATGGAGAGATTTTTCTCCTTAGCCTTCTGGCCATGCTGGACACAAGTTATAGACAGTGCTAACCGGTCCACCCAAACATGAGGCCAGGTCTCACATATGTTTAAAAGTAACAAAACTCCTATACTCCCTTTTTACAGTTGTGGAAACAAGTCTACAGAACATGAAACTACAGGTGTTATGAGCTGCCAGCCGCTCAGGCAAACTCTCCTCTCTACCTTCCTCCACCATATGTAAACCAAACTGAAAAAACATACATACTTGCACACCTGTTCTCCCTGATGCTCCACCCAACAGGCATCTATTTTTAAGGAATCTGAGGTTAGAATGAGTCAAATGTTTTCTGCTTCTATTAGGGGCTAAAAGAAAATCCAAGTGGGTGGTCTACCCACGGGAGTGACTCAATCAACTAGAATGCAAGCCCTCCTCCCCCAAGGACAGTCTGAGCTCACACTGGATGAGATGGTGTGGCTCTCCCAGCCCTGACGGTGGGTCCTCATACCAAGGGACACCTGTGACAAGGTATCCCAGCCCAAGACCCCAGCCAGTGCCCTCTGCCACACCAGAGCAGGGACCTAGGTTCAGGAAGTGTGAGTGTGATACTTCCCATAACCCAAACTTAAAATATCCAAGTAGCTTTCCCCTAAACATTCACTAAAAGCATTCATTAAAAACAACATTTTCCAACGTGGCAGTACCATTTACGTAAAACCCACTAGCACTACCCCATTGGAGGAACAAACTCAAATCTAACTTTTCCAAGGCAGGGTTGTGGAGTTACATAACAGGTCGGTTTCAGCAACAGGCAATACAAGGAGGAAAAACAAAACGCAACCTGTCTCTTGAATAATCTTAATAGCCAACGAGTATGGGGGTCTCGATTGGTGGCAAAAAATCGGTTTCTGCTGCAGGAGCTTCGACCCTCTCCTCTCCAGCGTCCCAGGGCCTGGGGAAATTTGAACCCGCGGCTCAGTAAGCATGATTGGGGGGGAGGGGTGCTGGGACCACAGGTGGGGGGGGGGCAGGGAGGACGGATCGGCCAGTGGGGGAACCCAGGCAGATCACCCCGGCGCTGGCTTGAGCAGGGCACGAACGCAGCAGGAGGGAAACTCGGGGACAGGTCATCCCCAACCTGGCCAGGGACCGACCGACGGCAAGTCACCTCGGACACGCCCGGAAGGGACTTCGGGCAGGTGACCTAAGATGCGGCCTGAGGTAGATCCTGAGCAGATCACCCGGACCCAACCACAGCCGGACTCCAAACAGAACTACCCAGGCCCAGCTGGAGACGGGAACCCGGGGCAGGTTACTCCGGGCCCGGCCGGAATGGGAGACTCGGGGAAGGTCAGCCCGGGCCGGGCCTGAGTCGGGGACCCGAGACAGGTTACTCCGGACCCGGCCAGAGGGCAGGACCCCGAGCAGGCTCCCGGGCGCCGCGGCCCAGCCCGGGCTTCCGGCGCCGCCATGTGCCGCTCACCTGCGCGTCCAGCTGTCCGGCCGCAGCGCCCGCGCCAGCGCCGACCGGGCCGCCCGCGCCACCTCCTCCGGGGCCGCCGGGGCCACCCGGGGGCGTCTGCGTCTGACTGGGGAGGGTGAAGTCGGTGAACTCGAACTCCGAGCCCTGTGTGTCGGCGCCGAGCAGCTCGGCTTCCTCGGTGTCCAGGAAGGTGAGCGTCTGAGAACTGGGCCCGTACGCCTCCACGCTCATGGTGCCGCCGAGTAGGGCCCTCAGGCCGGCTCCGCGCCGCACTCGAGCCCGCCGCCGCGCTGAGGCCTAGGCCGCAGGCCTCGGGCCACCACCGCCGCCGCGCCCACGCTCCTGAACCAGACTGAAACGCCCTCCGCGGCGCGAGCTGGGCCAAGAGCCACGCGTGCCGAGCCTCCGCTGCTGTCGCCGAACCCCTCAGCGCCGCTGCTCCCCTCGGAGCCGCCCGCCGCTCGCAGCCCCCGGCAGGAACCGCCGCCGCTGCCGCTGCCGTGCGCGTGCGCGAGCCCGACGCCGGCGCAGGTGCGCGTGCGCGAGCCCGACGCCGGCGCAGGCGCGCGCGCTCCTCGCGGACGCCTCCAACCGCGCCCGGACGCCCGCAACTGAGCGCGCCGGCGGAACACTCAGAGCGCACGCGCAGGGGGCGGGTCTTCCAACCGCCGTCGCGGCGGCCGCACGAGGACGTGGTCCCGCCCCAACCGCTGTTCAGCGGCGCGGGGCGGCGAGACCCAGGTAGTTGCACCGGTGCGGGTGGCTGCAGTGCCTCACGTGAATTGAACACTACCAGGTTGCTTTACAAAGGTGGTCTCGGAACACCCAGTTGAGGATGCTTGGCAGGGACAGTGTACCTCCATCTCTGGGAGAAGCTCCCTGGGCCTCAATTTCCCCGTCTGTAAAATGGGGGTCCTGGCATAGCACAGATAGATGCTCAGTATTCGTTGTTTGAAAAAAAGAATGGGACAGTCCTTAGCATGGAGGTTGGCCACAGGGCAATGGTGGTTGCTGCTGCTTCGGACGATAATCATAATAACAATAATGTCAATTAATATAGTAATTATTACAATAGCTATAATAATATATTGTAATTATAGGTTACATTAATTATAATTGCATAATTAATAATTTTTAATCTTATTATTCAGAGGCTATACCAAAGTGATTGGGAAAAAAAAAAAAGTGATTGGGAGTGCTTGCTTTGGGGTGAAATCCTGACCTGGACACCTGCTAGCTGTGTGATTTTGTACAAGTGACTTCACTTCTCTGAGTCTAGAGTTTCCTCCCCTGGGAAAGGGAAATCCTATCCATTAAGATGGGATGAAGAAGCGCTTCTGGATGGCTCTCTGTGTGGAGCCTGTCACTTGATCTCTGGGTGGTGAGTTCGAGCTCCACGTTCCATGTAGAGATTGCTTAAAAATAAAATCTTTTTTAAAATGTTGGGGAAAAAAAGGTGAGATGAAGAATACATGCACTACTATTCACTTCCTGAAGTATTTATAAAAAAGCATTTCGACATGCACAGAAGTTGGCTTGTTCACATTACACAATCTTTCCCAAGGGGAGAATAATGCCCCGACACAGTAGGTGCTCAGTAAAAGTTTGTCCAAGTTCAGCTACTGGTTTATTAACTTCAAGCCTCAGCTTCCTTTTTTATATAGTGACTGGGAAAACCTCTCCACATCCACTTCCCTTTTTGTTGCAAGATTCTGGCGCCTTCTAAATAATTGAAGTCAGTTCACAGGGCTCCTGGTTTGCACAGCTACACTAAAAGTTCCTGATTCTGTATGGTTTCTCATTTTCCAATATTCCTGTCATTACATGATAAGAGATTCCTTTTTCTTTCTTTACATCTTTTCTGGCCTCCTACTATGCAGTAAAATGTGGGAATAGAGAAATTGAATAATTAGGTTCCCAGAAAAACAGAGTTTAAGAGGAAATTCCAACAAGCCAATGGATGGTTTCAATAAAACACAAAGTCCTCTTTGGAATAGTCAATTGAATTGATAGAAGCATTTAAGACCAATCTGGTAACACCTATCACAGATTTAAATGCCTTTTCCTCCCCTCCTTTGACTTAGCATTTCCACTTCTAAAGATTTCCTCTTTATTTTTTACGTACAGTCACATTTGCAAAATGACATTTTGGATGATATACTAAAACATTATTGAAAATGAAGGTGGTAGCGGAGGAATTGTGGGGGAGGGAGGAAGATAGACCCATATAGAAAACTAGTAGCAGCATGGCAAAAATAAGTCCTTATCTGGAATTACTTAAATGTAAATGGATTAGGGCCACCTGGGTGGCTCAGTGGTTGATTCTGGGGTTCTGGGATCGAGTTCCACTTCAGGATCCTTGCAGGGAGCCTGCTTGTCCCTCTGCCTATGTCTCTGCCTCTCCCTGTCTCTCATGAATACATAAAAATCTCTTTAAAAAAAAAAAAAAAAAAGGGATCCCTGGGTGGCGCAGCGGTTTGGCGCCTGCCTTTGGCCCAGGGCGCGATCCTGGAGACTCGGGATCGAATCCCACATCGGGCTTCCGGTGCATGGAGCCTGCTTCTCCCTCTGCCTATGTCTCTGCCTCTCTCTCTTTCTCTCTCTGTGACTATCATAAATAAATAAAAATTTTAAAAAATTAAAAAAAATAAAAATAAAAATAAAATAAAAAAAAAAAAAAAAAGAGGGACACCTGGGTGGCTCAATGGTTGAGCATTTGCCTTCGGGCTCGGGTCATGATCCCGGGGACCTGGGATTGAGTTCGGCAGCGGGCTCCCTGTGGGGAGCCTGCTTCTCCCTCTGCCTGTGTCTCTGCCTGTCTCTGTGTGTCTCTCATGAATAAATACGATCTTAAAAAAAAAGGGGGGGGTATCCCTGGGTGGCTCAGGGGTTTGGCGCCTGCCTGCCTTTGGCCTGGGGTGCGATCCTGGAGTCCCAGGATCCAGTCCCGCGTCGAGCTCCCGGCATGGAACCTGCTTCTCCCTCCTCCTGTGTCTCTGCCTCTTTCTCTCTCTCTGTGTGTCTATCATAAATAAATAAATCTTAAAAAAAAAAAAAGGCAGAGATTGTCAGATGGATTTAAACTAGGGGCACCTGGATGAAGAGTCTGACTTGTTTTGTTGTTGTTATTTTTGTTTGTTTGTTTAAAGATTTTTTTGTTGTTGTTTAAAGATTTTATTCATGAGAATAATGAGCCTTTGACTTTGGCTCAAGTCATGACCTCAGAGTCCTGGGAAAAAGCCCCAAGTCAGGCTCCCTGCTCAGCAGGAAGCCTGCTTCTCCCTCTCCCTTTGCCCCTCCCCTGGCTCATGTTCATTCTCTCTCTCTCTCTCTCTCTCTCTCTCTCTCTCAAATAAGTAAAATCTTTTTAAAAATGTAAATAAATAGGGACCCCTGGGCGGCTCAGCGGTTGAGTGTCTGCCTTTGGCTCAGGGCATGATCCCAGGATCTAGGATCAAGTCCCATATCAGGCTCCCTGCATGGAGCCTGCTTCTCCCCCTGCATATGTTTCTGTTTCTCTCTCTGTATGTCTCTCATAAAAATAAATAAATAAATAAATAAATAAATAAATAAATAAATAAAATCTTTAAAAAAATATAAATAAATAAAATGTTTATTTTTTAATTAACATTTTATTTTATTAAGATTTTATTTAGATTTCATCTATTAAGAAGATATAATAATTATAAAGATATATGCACCTAACAACAAAGTCCCAAAATACATAAAGCAAATTGGGATAAAATTGAAAGGAGAAATAAACAATTTAATAGTAATTGTGGTTTACAATAGAGAAAAGAAGTCAAAGACTTACCAGAGATTGAAATGTTTGAGTGGATTGTCATTTAAGACCTCCCTAAAAAAAAAAAAAAAAAAAAAAAAAAAGACCTCCCTCAGAGGGTCCAGATGACACACCTTTCAGCGTGACTGTGAGAAGTGAATTTGTGGGGGCAGGGGTAGAGGGGAGCCTCAGCATCCTTGAAGAGCTCTCTGATCACTCCCCTTTGTAGACCAGAGCTTACCGTGGCAACTGTTGCCATTGAATTGGGAAACCTAAATGTAGAGAGAGTAATTGGACTTTGGAGTGGTAGGAGCCCAGTAGTGGCATTCAACAACCAAAGGCAAGGTAGATGTGGTTACCAAAATGGATAGCAGAGGCAAAGGAGCCATCAGAATAGTCTGAGCAATAGACTATTCTGTATTTTGGACTAGTTGATCATGGTACTCCCAGAAGTAAAATCGATGGGAAGCTTACTAAATTCTTACTTGTTTTGTATAAGCAGAAGAGTTCTAGATCGAGTGAAAAAAAAAATCTTGAACCATCAAAACAGAGAGCCACAGACCCTCCATCTACTTCTGAACTTGAGCCAGTTCACAAACCCAAGTCCCTTGAATAAAAAGGGAAGGCTGAGGAAGGACTCCAGTACACTAGTGAAAACTACACTATTAATCTTTCAGTCTCTCCCATGGGACCCACGGCCCTTTACTAGCGTGACTGTGTGTTGGGGAAACTGCAATAATCAGGCCTTTCAGGGATTACTGGACACTGGCTCTGAATGACACTAATTCCAGGAGACCCAAAATGTCACTGCTGTACACCAGTCAGAGTAGGGCCTTCTGGAGGTGAGATATGGATCCACTGAGTTCCCAAACCCATCCTGTGCTTATTTCCCCGGTTCTAGAATGCACAATTGGAATAGATAAACTTAGCAGAATCTTCACATAAGTTCCCTGAGTAATTTTTTTTTTTTTTTAAGATTTATTCATTCATGAGAGACAGAGAGAGGCAGAGACACAGGCAGAGGGAGAAGCAGGCTCCATGCAGGGAGCCCAACGCGGGACTCAATCCCGGGACTCCAGGATCATTCCTTGGGCCAAAGGCAGGCACCAAACCGCTGAGCCACCCAGGGATCCCTCTGAGTAATGGTTTTTATGGGGGAAATAGCAAAGGGAAAGCCACTAGAATTGTCTCTACTAAGAAAATGGTAAAACTGAAGCAATCCTGCACTCGTGGGATTCCGGAGATTGGTGCCACCACCAATGACCTGAAAGATGCAGGAGTGGTAATTCTTACTACATTCCCATTCACCTCTCCTCTGTGGCTTGTGCAGAAGACAGATGGAGCTTGCAGAATGACAGTGGATTATTGCAAGCTTAACCAGGTTGTAACTCCAACTGCAGCTGTTCTATCAATGTGGTTTCATTGCTTAAGCAAATTAACACACCCCCTGGTACCTGGTGTGTAGCTATTGGGCTGGCAAATGTCTTTTCCTCCAATCCTATCCATAAGGCCCACCAGAAGTAGTTTGCTTTCAGCTGGCAAAGCCAGCAGTACACCTTCACTGTCCCATCTCGGGTATATCAACTCTCCAGCCTTATGTCATAATTTAGGTATTGGGAATCTTGATTGTCTTTCCCTTCCACGGGGTACCACACTAGGCCATTACATTGATAGCATTGTGTTGATTGAGCCTAGTGAGTAAGGAGAAAATCCTCTAGATTTATTGGTAAGATAGTCACATATCAGAAGATGGGAAGTAAATCTGACAAAATTTCAGAGACCCTCTACCTCAGTGAAATTTCTAGTGATCCAATGGCGTGAGAGATATAAGGTGAAGGATAAGTTGTCACATCTGGCTCCTACCACAACCAAAAAAGAGGCACAACACCTAGTGGGCCTCTTTGATCTTGGAGGCAAACAGATTCTTCATTTGGGTGTGCTCCTGTGGCCTGTTTACTGGGTGACTCAGAAAACTTAGTTTTAAGGGGAGGCCCGGAGCACATGAAGGCTTTGCAACAGGCCCAGGCTGCCTTGCAACTTGTTCTGCCACTTGAGCCATGAGATCCAGCAATTACAATGGTACTCTAAGTGGCAGTGGCTGATAGGGAAGCCATAAGTGAACCACAGTGCAGGCCCTTAGGATTTGGGAGCAAACCCCTGCCATCCTCTGCAGATAACTACCTTCCTTTTGTGAAACAACTTTAGGCCTGCTACTGGGCCTTAGTAAGAACTGAATACTTCACCATGGGCCACAAAGTTACCACGTGACCTGAGCTACCTATCATGAACTTGATATTGTCTGACACATCAACCTGTGAAGGTGGGTATGCACAGCAACACTCAATGGTAGTGGTAAATATATAAGATCTGGTCCAAGCAGATCCCAAAAGCACAAATAAGTAAGCTGCAAGAAGTAGCCCAAATGTCCATGGTCCCCACCTGTGCTATGTTGCCTTCTGTCTCCTATATCTGTGTCTATAGCTTCATGTGAAGTTTATTATGAACATCATCAGCTAACAGAGGAAGCTATCTTTTTTTTTTTTTCTTAAAGATTTTATAGGGATCCCTGGGTGGCTCAGTGGTTTAGTGCCTGCCTTCAGCCCAGGACATGATCCTGGAGTCCCCAGGGTTGAGTCCCACATCAGGCTCCCTACATGGAGCCTGCTTCTCCATCTGCCTGTGTCTCTGCCTCTCTCTCTGTGTCTCTCATGAATAAATAAATAAAATCGTTAAAAAAATAAAAAAGATTATTTATTTATTGGGATGCCTAGGTGCCTCAGAGGTTGAGAGTCTGCCTTCGGCTCAGGGCAGGATTCTGGAGTTCTGGCATCGAGTCTCACATTGGGCTCCCTGCATGGAGCCTGCTTCTCCCTCTGCCTATGTCTCTGCCTCTCTCTTTCTGTGTCTCTCATGAATAAATTTTTTAAAATAAAGATTTATTTTATTTATTTAAATAAATCTTAAAATGAATATTTATTTATTCATGAGAGGGAGAGACAGAGGCAGAGCATGGGCAGTGGGGAGGGGCAGAGAGAGAGGGAGAAGCAGACTACCCCCGCTAAGCAGGGAACCCTACTTGGGGCTCAATCCCAGGAGCCTGGGTTCATGATCCAGCCAAAGGCAGATGCTTAACCCACTGAGCCACCCAGACACCCCTAGAGGAAGATATCTTAGACCTGGATTATACAATATACAGGCCCCACCTAAAGGGGACAGCTGCAACACTACCATCCCTCTGGGACATCCCTGAAGGACAATGGTGAAGGGAAGTCCTCCCAGTGGGCAAAACTTCAAGCACTTAGTTGTTCATTTTGCTTGGAAGGAGAAATGGCCAAACATGCAATTTTATACTGATTTATGGGCTGTTGCAAATGGTTTGTTTGGATGGTCAGAGAATTGGAAGGAAGACGATCGGAAAATTCATGACAAAGAAATCTGGGAAAGAAGTATGTGACTAGACCTCACTGAATGGGAGGAAGTGTGAAGATATTTATGTGTCGTGTGAATGCTTACCAAAGAGTGACCTCAGCAGAGGAGGATTTTAATAGTCAAGTGGATAGGATAACCTGTACCATGGATTCCAGGCGGGCTCTTTCCCCAGCCACCCCTGCTATTGCCCACTGGGCTCATGAACCATGTGGCCGTGTGGCAGGAATGGAGGTTATGCATGGGCTCAGCATCATGAACTTTCTGACTCACCAAGGCCGATCTGGCTATGGCCACTTCTGAGTGCCCAACCTGCCAGGAGCAGAGACCAACCCTGAGCCCCCGGGATGGCAACATTCCCTGAGGTGATCAGCCAGATACCTAGTGGCAGGTTGAGTACAATTGTTCCATTATGGGAAAGAGCATTTTGTCCTACCAGACAGACACTTATTCTGCACATGGAATTGTCTTCCCCGCACGCAATGTTTCTGCCAAAACTACTGTCTGTGGACTTACTGAAGGCCTTATCCACCATCATGGTGTTCCTCATGGTGTTCCTTCTGACCAAGGAACTCACTTTTCAGGAAATAAAGCACAGCGATGGACCCATGCCAATGGAATTCACTGGTTTTCCCATGTGCCCCACCACCCTGAAGCAGCTGGTTTGGTAGCGCAGTGGGATAGACATTTGAAGACTTGGGCTCAGTGCCAACGAGGTAGCATTACATTGTAGGCTGGGGCACGGTTCTCCAGGAGTCTGCATATGCTCTGAATCAGTATCCAATCTATGGTGCTATTTTCCCCCCAACCAGGACTCAAGGATCCAGGAATCGAGAGGTGGTGATGGGAGTGGCACCACTCACTATCACCCCTAGTGACCCACTAGCAAAGTTTCTGCTTCCTGTCCCTATGACTTTATGCTTTTCTGGCCTACAGGTCTTCATTTTAAAGGGAGGAACACGGGGATCCCTGGGTGGCTCAGTGGTTTAGCACCTGCCTTTGGCTCAGGGCATGATCCTGAAGTCCCGGGATCGAGTCCCACGTTGGGCTCCCTGCATGGAGCCTGCTTCTGCTTCTGCCTGTGTCTCTGCCTCTCTTCTCTCTCATGAATAAATAAAAAAAAAAAAAAAAGGAGAAATGCTTAGACCAGGAGAAACAATGATCCCACTGAACTACAAGTTAAGATGACTACTTGGTCACTCTAGGTTCTTCATGCCTTGGAATTAACAGGTAAAGAAGGGAATTACTGGGGCACCTGGGTGGCTCAGTTGGTTAAGCTTCTGCCTTTGACTCAGGTTGTGATCTCAGGGTCCTGGGAAAGAGCTCCACATCAGGTTCTCTGCTCAATGGCAAGTCTGCTTCTCTCTCTCCTTCTCCCTCTCATTCTCTCAAATAAATATAAGAAAGAAAGAAAGAAAGAAAGAAAGAAAGAAAGAAAGAAAGAAAGAAAGAAAGAAAGTTCCTGTGCTGGCTAGAGTGATTGATCCTGACCATCAAGGGGAAATGGCCAGTGACTCTGCAGTGTAAGTAAGGAAGGAAGAGCATGTCTGGAATATAGGAGATCCCCGAAGTTATCTCTTGGTATTACCATGCCCTTAGTGTTACCATTAAGGTCAATGAAAATTACAACGCAATTTGGCCAGGATCACTCATGGCCCTTCAGGCATGAAGATTTGGCTCGCATGATCACTCAGGTGCTTGCCGAGGGCAAAGGGAATATGGAATGGGTGGTGCCCATTGGCTATGCCCACATGGTCAGTTACAGAAATGAGGACTGTAATTGTCATAAGTATTTGTTTCCTTCTTCTGTTATGAATGTGTGTGTATAATGTAGATAGCAAATATCTATGTTTTCTTCCTTCTCTTATCCCCTTCTCATGTGACATGACGTATTGACTTTATATCAGAGCATCTAAGAGTTGTTGTCTCTCATGAATGAATAAATGAAATATTAAAAAAAAAAGAGGTGGACTTATGACAGTTAATTTTCTGTGTCAACCTCATTAGGCCACGGTACCTAGATGTTTGGTCAAACATTGTTTTAGGTGTCTCCATGAAGGTATTTTTTTAGGTGAGATGAACAGATAAATCAGCAGACTTTGTGTAAAGCAGATTCCTCTTCATAGTATGGGTCGTCCTTATCCAATCAGTTGAAGGCCTTAATAGAAAAAGACTGGCCTCAAGAAAAAAGGAATTTTGCCAGGAAACTGCCTTTAGACTCAAAGTGCTAACTTTCCTAGGTGTCTAGCCTACTCAGCAGGTGTTGAATCGGCCAAGCTTCCATAATCAAGTGAGCCAGCTGTCTGAAATGAAGTCTCAATCTCCCTCTCCCTCTCCCTCATTCCATCTCCCTCTACCTCTTTTCCTCTCTCTCACTTTCTGTTTTGTTGGGTCTGTTTTTCTGGAGAATCTTGATTCATCCACCATTCAATGGGGAAATACATTCTTTACAACAAATGATGCTAGGACAACTGGATATCCACCGACAAAACAGAGAGCAAGATGGAGATTGTGGACTTCAGAACCCTTTCTCACATCATATACAAAAATTAACTCAAAATGGATCCAAGATCTAAATGAAGAGCTAAAACCATTAAACTCTTAGAAGAAAACACAGGGGCTAATCTGTGTGATCTTGAAATAGACTAAGATTTCTTAGACATTGACATTTAGTAAAAGCATCAGCAGCCAAAGAAAACTAGACCAATGAAGGGCTGGGCAGCCTGGGTAGCTCAGTGGTTAGTGCCGCCTTCAGCCCAGGGCTTGATCCTGGAGACCCGGGATCGAGTCCCATGTCGGGCTCCCTGCATGGAGCCTCCTTCTCCCTCTGCCTCTCTCTCTCTCTGTGTGTGTCTCTCATAAATAAATAAAATCTCAAACAAAAAAGAAAATTGCAAACTTTTTTGTACCAAAGGACACCATGAAGAAAGGGAAAAGATAATTCACAGAATGTGTTGAATCTCTCGCTAATCCCCAAAGCAATGGTATTAGGAGGGAATAGGAGGGAATTAAGGGGTAGATGAAGTCATGAGGGTGGGGCCCTGACGACAGAATTTGTGTCCTTATAAGAAGAGATGCCAGAGAGCGTCATCTTGATAAAGTCTACCTTATCTGTTTTTCCTTTTGTTGGTTGTGCTTTTGGCGTCATTTCTAAGAGATTATTGCCAAATCCAAGGTCTCAGAGATTTATATGGTGTATATATACCACTATATATATACGGTGGAGACCCAACTTCATTCTTTGCATGTGGGCATCCAGATGTCCCATCATCACCATCAGTTGAAGAAACTATCCTTTTCCCATTGAATTTCCTTGGCACTACCTTGTCCGTGTTTTTTAGTGTAAGTATGTGCCGTGCAATATTTGGAATATATATTTTTAGGTTAAAAAATCATTATATTTTTTCCTGTTTTTTTCATATTTATAGGGTTTTAAAATTTTTTCTTATTGGAGTTCAATTAGCCAACATATAGCATAACACCCAGTGCTCATCCCATCAAGTGCCCCCCTCAGTGCCCATCACCCAGTCACCCCAACCCCCTGCCCACTTCCCCTTCCACTAACCCTTGTTCATTTCCCAGAGTTAGGTGTCTCTCAAAATCATTATATGTTTATCTGAAATTCAAATTTACCCCGGGGAATCCCGCGTTTGTATTTGCTGAATCTGGCAACTCTATACTGGCATCTAGTGGGTAGAGGCCAGGGATGCTGCTACAAGTCCTACAACACACAGGGCAAACTCCTCCCCCAGCCCCCAGGGAAATCCGGCCCAAAATGTTGAAAGTGCTGAGGTTGAGAAACAAACCCCTGCTGCGAAACGAACAAGAGGAGGATAGAGGTTAGTGTCACCTGACAACCAGCACCACAGCAACTCTGAGAGTAGGTGGCATTGGCCCATTTTCTAGGAGTGGAAACTGAGGCGCAGAGCAGGAAACACACTGTCTTTGAATCCAACACTGGGGGATAGGAGGTTGGGATTCATCTGGATACTCTTAAAAAAGTTTGTCCAGGAGAAATTGTCCCGGAAGGAAGCCTAGGAGCTTTTCAGAGGGGCCTGGGATGTCCTGTATGATGCAGGCATCTCAGATTGGAGGGGCTCGATCTCCAAGGACCCCACCCCACCCCCCACCAGTTTCTCAGCTTGGGAAGGTCCTGGATGGTCCCAGGCATCTGCATTTTTTAAAGTTTTTTTTTTTTTTTCTAACTTATTCTTTGGGAGAGAGAGAAACTGCACGTTTGAGCAAGAGCAGGAGGAGGATGGGGGCAGGGAGGGGCAGAGGCAGAGGAAGAAGCAGATTCCTTGCTGAGCAGGGGCTCGATCCCAGGACCCTGGGATCATGACCTGAGCTGAAGGCAGATGCTCAACCAACTGAGCCACCCAGGTGCCCCAGGCATCTGCATTTCAACACTAACCGGGAGGGCTTTTTTAAGATATGACATGGAAAGGATGAGAAATAAATAATGCTTGGTCTAGGCCATATTCTCATCCCTAGAGGTTCTGTGACCACTTTTGTTTACTTGGTTACTAGTCATTTTTAAAAACCCAACAAGCAATAATTAACGTTGGCCTCCTATAATAAGTTGGATGGTGTTCCTCCAAAAAAAAAAAAAAAAAGAAAGAAAAAAAAACGGCTGAGTCCTGACCCCCAGAACCTATGGATGTGACCTCATTTGGAAAACGGAAACTTAAAAAAAAAAAAGAAAGAAAGAAAGAAAAAGAAAACAGAACCTTGCAGAAGTACCTAAGTGAAGGACCTCCAGATAAGATCATCTTGGATTTAGGGTAGGCCCTAAATCCAATGACAGGTGTCCTTATAAGAGACAGGAGAGGGACACTTGAGTGGCTCAGTGGTTGCACATCTGCCTTTGTCTCAGGACATGATTCCGGGATCTGGGATCAAGTCCTACATCGGGCTGTCTGCAGAGAGCCTGCTTCTCCCTCTGCCTGTGTCTCTGCCTCTCTGTGTCTCTCATGAATAAATAAATAAAATCTTAAAAAAGAGAGAGAGACAGGAGAGGAGACACATGCAGGGAGAAGGCCATGTGGACACAGAGGCAGAGATTGGAGTGATGTGGTTGCAAGTCTAAGAAGGTCTGGAGCCCCCACAGGCTGGGAGAGGCCAGTAAGTATCCCCCGTAGAGCCATTAGTGGGAGCATGGTCCCTCTGACACCTTGTTCCTGAGTATCTGGCCTCAAGAAAGAGGAGAACAGATTCCTGGGGTTAAAGCCACACAGTCTTTGGTGACTTGTTACAACAGCTCCATGGAACTAACACCCCCCACCGAGCACCCTTCGCCTTGAATCCTCCATTCAACCCTTGTGCTCTATTTTTTTATACCTCTATTTGTCACTAAAAATGCACATAGGACACCTGGGTGGCTCAGTCGGTTAAGTGTCTGACTCTTGATCTCAGCTTTTTTTTTTAAGATTGTATTTATTTATTCATGAGAGACACAGAGGGAGATGTAGAGACAGAGGCAGAGGGAGAAGCAGGCTCCATGCAGAGAGCCCGACTCGGAACTTGATTCCAGGACACCCTAGGCTGAAGGCAGGTGCCAAACCGCTGAGCCACCCAGGCATCCCTCAGCTCAGGTCTTGATCTCAGGATTATGAGTTCAAGCCCCACGTTGGGCTCCATTCGTATAAAAAAAGTGCGTGTATTTTTTAGTTGGATTGTGTTTAACTTTATAAAGGTCATCATGCTATCTGTGATCTTAGAGGGACTTACTCTTTTTCAGGTGGTGATTCTATTTCTGAGTTGAGGCCGCTTTGACATCCATCCCTCAGGGCATGCTTCTTGATGGCTTTTTGACCTCGTTCAGCATGGAGGTAGATTCCAGGTTTGCCCAGCTGTGGACACCTCCAACACATCCCTCAATTGCTCTTGGGCAAATTGCAGGGCACGTGAACATTCCACTGGCGGAGGAAGGACCAGCTGGTTTCAACACGGCCACCATAACACACCAGGACCATCACCCAGGAGGTGAGATTCCTCCCGGGAGCCCCATCCCGACCACCCTGGGCATCATCTCAGTTGGTCACTTCTCCTAAACAACCGGATGCAAAGTGGTAGATGACAGAGGTACTCGGGTTATTCTGATGCACCACTTTAAAAAATTAAATTTTTTTAAAAATTGAATTTAAAAAACTCACATAACATAAAATTTACCACTTCAGCAGCTCTAAGGTGGGCAATTCAGGGGTATTTAGTGCGTTCACAGTGTTGTGCAACCATCAACTCTATCTAGCTCCAGAATATTTCTATCACCTGAAAATGAAACCTGGTAACTTAAAAAAAAAATTTTTTTTTTTTAGATTTTATTTATTTATTCATGAGACACACACACACACACACACACACACACAGAGAGGCAGAGACACAGGCAGAGGGAGATGCAGGCTCCATGCAGGGAGCCTGATGTTGGACTCGATCCCTGGACCCTAGGATCATGCCCTGAGCTGAAGGCAAAGGCTCAACCACTGAGCTGCCTGGGCGTCCCGAAACCTGGTACCTTTAATGAGACTTCTGACCAAAACAAAGCTGCTGTCTAATGGGCATTTAATTTTTGTATGTTTTTCCTATTGGGGAGAAAACTGGAAGTTTTGTGTGTATGAGATGGAGGGTCCCCCACTGTAAAAGGAATATATTCTTTTTTTTTTAAGATTTATTTATTTATTTATCTATTTATTTATTTATTTATTTATTTATTTATTTGAGACACAGAGAGGCAGAGACACAGGCAGAGGGAGAAGCAGGCTCCAAGCAGGGAGCCTGACGTGGGACTCGATCCTGGGTCTCCAGGATCAGGCCCTGGGCTGAAGGTGTTACTTAAACCACTGAGCCACCCGGGCTGCCCAGGAATATATTCTTTATTGTTAGGAAAGAAAAAACAAATTGGACAGAACAGAAAAGTAGGATATAAGACCACTGTAACCTCACAACCCAGAACACAGTGTCAAGCGTGATCCCCTACTCCCATGCTCACAGGAAAAAAGCTGACACTAGCAAGTGCCGGCGAGGGTGGGAGGAACCAGAACTCACGTCCAGGCTGCTGGAAATGCAGAATGGTGCAGCCGCTTGGAAAGGCAGCTTGGCAGCTTCTGCAGGAGTTCATCATGGACCCACCACAGAGCCAGCCTTGCCCCTCCTTGGGGTTTCCTCGAGAGAAAGGAAAAGTAGGTCCATCGAGGGCCTGGTGCAACTGCTCACAGCAGCTTTATTTGTAATCATCCTGTACTGGAATAACCGAACCATCCGTCATCGGGGTGATGGGTGAACCCACGATGAAATACTTCTCAAAGATGACAAGGCGTGGACTAAGGAGACGTGCCACAACACGGATGTACCTCCATGGCATTAGCCGAGTGAAAGAAGCCAGACCCCAAAGGCGACACACTGCGAGATTCCATTTCTTTGCCATTGTAGCAAGTGTGAAGTACTGTAAACTGACAGGAAACAGATCAGAGGTTGCCCAGGAGAGGCGAGAGGGACGGATGAGATAGGGCAGGAGGGAACATTTGGGAGTGATGGCTGTGTTCACTATCTTAATCAAGGCGACAGTTTCATAGGTGTAGACATATGCCAGATGTATCAAACTGTATACTTTAGGGCCGCCTGGGTGGCTCGGTGAACTAAGCATCTGCCTTTAGCTCGGGTCATGATCTCAGGGTCCTGAAATCGAGCCCCGCATCAGGTTCCCTGCTCAGCAGCGACTTTGCTTCTCCCTCTTTCTCTGTGATCCCTTTCGATCTCACTCTCTCTCAAATAAATAAATAAAATATTTTTAAAAAATTCATCATTGAGGGATCCCTGGGTGGCGCAGCGGTTTGGCGCCTGCCTTTGGCCCAGGGCGCGATCCTGGAGACCCGGGATCGAATCCCACATCGGGCTCCCGGTGCATGGAGCCTGCTTCTCCCTCTGCCTATGTCTCTGCCTCTCTCTCTTTCTCTCTCTGTGACTATCATAAATAAATAAAATTTTTAAAAAATGTTAAAAAAAATTCATCATTGAAATTTAAAAGAAAAATCATTTTGGACCATGCCGAAGCCCCATGGAGCTTCCTGCCACAGGTGTGTGTCTCTCTTGGCCCAGGCAGGGTCCTGGGTAGGTCTTGGCCAATCCCAGGCCCATCCCACTTGGTGACTTTAGCAGAGCTGAGCTCGGGTTGCACTCCTGAATCCACCCGCCCAGGTCCTGACTTCACAGCTCTGCCCCACATCCTGGTCCGGCCCCTCCTCCGGTTCCCTGCCAGCCTTTGCGGCCAGGAAACTGGAATTCTTCTCTCGTACCAAGAGAGGTCCCTCAAGGGTAAGCAGCGGCAGTGGCTGCTGCAGGGAAGTTCCACGACTTTGGAAAAAAAGCATATTTCGGATCATGCAGCTGCTTCTCCCAGCCCAGCCAGCAGCATTTCTGAAAGCCCCTCTCTTGGGGTCCTGACTTCCGCACATGTGGCCCTCACCCTGCTCCTGCTGGGAGGGAGGCAGCTCCAGCAAACCTGGACCCCACTTAGGGACCCCCCCAAGAACAGTGGGCTCTTGTGGGTTTCTGTGGGCACCCCTCTACGGCCCCACTCTTGCTTCAAAGGAGCCCTTTGTGGAACATGGATGTGTGGCCAAGGCCCCAGCGACGCCGGTGGGGAACAGAAAAATAGGCATGTGTGTCTATTTTATAGCTCTTCTCTGCTCTCTGAACGGCCTCTTTGAAGGTAACGATGGGTCACAGCAGGCCTTGGGTGGGAGGACAGTGTGCGGCCACCTTGATTCTAATTTGACCATACGTTGCTTTTTTGGGGTATGCGCTGGGGTGTCTGGAGAGGTGGGTTTGGGCTTGGCCTCAAAGCTCTGGTTCCCACAGAGACTCAAGGCTCCCATTGTGGCCGGCCAGGCTCCAAGGAGGAAGGCAGCCCCTGGGGACCCCCTTCTATTCCCGCACCAGGCTGCACGCCGGGATATATTTTGGATGGAATTCCACTGTGGCTATTTTTGAAGGTGCTGGGGTGGGAAACTAAATCACCCCTTCTCGCAGGCCCCGACCCCATGTCACTGTCCCCAGTTCACAGCGAGCTGTGTGGCCTCTTCCAGCAGGGGGACGGACGGCCAGCAAAGTCATCCTGAATCAATAACTGGCGTAGCGTGTCAGGAGGTGACCAAAGAATCAGAAGGGGAACGGACCTCATCACACCCACGAGGACGATCGTCGTCCAAAGTGGAAAATAACAAGTGTTGTCAAGGATGTGGAGAGACTGGAAGCCTCGTGCACCGCCGGTGGGAATGCAAAACGGGGCAGCGGCCGTGGAAAGAAGTTTGGCGGGTCCTCAAAAAGTTAAACATAGAATTATTTTATGAGCCAGAAACTCTGCTTCTGGGTGTGTACCCAGAATAATTGAATGTCGGGTCTCAAAGAGATTCTTGTACATGTATGTTCACAGCAGCATCGCCCAAAGGTAGAAACACCCCAAGTGTCCAGGAACAGAGGACGTGGATAAACACTGGTCCATGCACGCGGAGGAATGTTTCTCAGCCATAAAGAGCACTGAAGCTCTGATACATGTCATATCATGGATGAACCTCGAAAACATCGTGCCGAGGGAAAAAAAGCCAGATACAAAAGGGCACATCGTGTGTGATTCCATGTGTATGGAATGTCCAGAACAGACAAACCCATGGACACAGAGAGCAGGTTAGTGGGTGTCAGGGGCTGGGGGAGGGGGAGCTGGATGACAGCTAATGGGGATGGGGCATTTGTGTGGGACCAATAACAATTATTCGAGGGGTATCTGGGTGGCTGCTCAGTCAGTTGAGTGGCCAACTCTTGATTTTGGCTCAGGTCATGATCTCAGGGTCATGAGATCGAGTCCTGAGCCAGGCTCCACACTGTAAGAGTCTGCTTGAGATTTTCTCTCTCTCTCTCCCTGTGCCCCTCCCCCTGCTTGGGTGCACTCTCTCTCTCTCTCTCTCTCTCTAAAATAAATAAATAAATCTTTTAAAAAATTATTTAAGGGGCAGCTGGGTGGCTCAGTCGGTTAAGCGTCTGCCTTTGGCTCAGGTCATGATCTCAGGGTCCTGGGATCGAGCCCCACATTGGGCTCCCTGCTCCGCAGGAAGTCTGCTTCTCTCTCCCTCCGCTCCTGTCCTCCACTTGCTCTCTCTCACTCTCAAATAAAATAATACATAAAAATCTTTAAAAAAGGGATCCCTGGGTGGCGCAGTGGTTTGGCGCCTGCCTTTGGCCCAGGGCGCAATCCTGGAGACCCAGGATCGAATCCCACATCGGGCTCCTGGTGCATAGAGCCTGCTTCTCCCTCTGCCTGTGTCTCTGCCTCTCTCTCTCTCTGTGACTATCATAAATAAATAAAAATTTAAAAAAAGATTAAAAAAAATCTTTAAAAAAATAAAAGAACACAAAAAAATAAGTGTTGGCAAGGATGTGGAGATGCTGGAACCGTTGTGCACTGCTGGTGGGAATGTGAAATGGTACAATCACTGTGGAAAACAATATGGCAGTTCCTTAAGAAAATTGAAAATAGAATAAATAATCCAGCAATTCCACTTCTGGGTAGATCTCCAAAGGAATTGAAAGCAGGGTCTCAAACAGATACTTGCACACCCATATTCACAGCAACATTATTGACAACAGCCAAAAGGCAGAAGCAACTCAAGTGTCCATTGACAGATCAATGGATAACCAAGATGTGGTGCATCCATACAGGGGAATATTATTCAGCCTTAAAAAGGAAGGCAATTCTGACCCAGGCTATAACATGATGAACCTCGAACATTACACTGAGTGAAATAAGCTGGTCACAAAAGAACAAATATGGGACACCTGGCTGGCTCAGCCTGTTGAGCATCTGCCTTTGGCTCAGGGCATGATCCTGGGTCTAGAGATCGAGTCCTGCACCGGGGTCCCTGTGAAGAGCCTGCTTCTCCCTCTGCCTGTGTCTCTGCCTCTCTCTGTGTGTCTCTCATGAATAAATAAATAAAATATTTTAAAAAAACCACAAATACTGTGTGGTTCCACTTACATGAGGTTGCTAGAACAATTGGATATATGGAGGCAGAAAGTAGAACAGTTGGGTGCCAAGGGCTGAAGTAGAAGGATAGGGAGTCAGTGTTTAGTGGGGTTTCATTTTGGAAGATGAAAAAGTTCTGGAGGTGGGCGCCAGGGTGGCTCAGTGGTTGAGCATCTGCCTTTGGCTCAGGTCATGATCCCAGGGTCCTGGGATCAAGTACTGCATCAGGCTCCTCAAAGGGAGCCTGCTTTTCCCTCTGCCTATGTCTCCGGCTCTCTCTCCGTGTGTCTCATGAACAAATAAAAATTAAAAATCTAAAAAAAAACCCAATCCCCAAAAACCTTTGTTTTCTGGGTGTGCATGTGTCTGTCTTGATAAATCTGGCACCCCTACACTCAGGACCGTGCTAACCCTCCAGCATGGGTCTTGGGAGTTGTGTGGCACATGAGGACAAGGCAGTGGTTGTGGTCCAGCCTCATGCAGGGGGGCCTGAAGGACAGTGGAGGGACATCCTTCCCCATAAGCAGAGCTGTGAGGGCACCCCTGGCCACCCACTTTGAGGGAGGGGGAGGTGACTCGGGATAAGAGTGTGCATGGATTCCTGGGCTGGGGCCACAAGGAAAAGGACAGAGGCAGGTCCTCCAGGACCTCAATGTCTTCCAGGAAGCATCTGCCACAAGGAACTTGGAACCACCACACAAGCCACAAGACTTGGCCAGGTGATGTTGGCTGCCTTGGTCATTTGTCAGGTGACAGGCTCATGAACAGAGGGGTCTTGGGTCAGAAAAAGAGTGGCACATAGGCCAGCAGCAGGCACCCTCACTTACGAGGTTGATCCAGCTACCACTGCTTCTGGAATAGCCCAGCTTATGAGCAACAGAGAGCAATGCTGACATGAGGCAGGGCCAGATGAGGACTCCTTCAACCTGGACCTTCTCACAGCTCCCATCCCTAAGGCTCTCCCCACCCCCCTTCCTCCTCTCCTTCTCGGGTGGCACCTGAGTGGTCTCATGGCCCTGTCAGCCTCCATCTGCCCCCTCAAACCTCTACCACCTCTAGTCCCTTCTAGGCGCCCCTGGACGTAAGGTCCCTCCCCAGACATCATCCATGCTCACAAAGACGTGTGTCTACCTCTTTGCAGGCATGGGGGTCAAGAGGGTACACTGCCTCTGCCCCAGCATGTGCTGTTTTTCCCACTTACAACGTATCCTCCAGGTAACACTTTATCGATTCTCACAGCACTATTTGTCCTCTTTTCTTTGAGGTGACATTTATATAACATAAAATTCACCCTTTTAAAGCGGACAATTCAGTTGGCATTTAGTACATTTGCAGTGATGTGTAACCATCACCTCTCTCCACTTTCTTTTTTTTTTTTAAAGATTTTATTTATTTATTCATGAGAGACAGAAAGAGAGGCAGAGACACAGGCAGAGGGAGAAGCAGGCTCTATGCAGGGAGCCCGATGGGGCACTCGATCCTGGGACTCCAGGATCAGGCCCTGGGCCGAAGGCAGACTCTCAACCACTGAGCCACCCAGGCATCCCTCTCCACTTTCAAATAATGTGTTTAAAGATTTTACCCCGATGTGGGGCTAGACACCAGGACCTTGAGATCATGACCTGAGCAGAAGGCAGACGCTTAACCGACTGAGCCACCCAGGCGTCCTTGTTTTGTTTTCTTGACAGCGGCCACCGGATGCAGATGTGGAAATATCTCATTGTGGTTTTGGTTTGCATTTCCCTAATAATTAGTCCTGTTCAGCAGCAAACACCTCTGGGACATACTGATCCTTTAAAAAAAAAATTCATTGTTGATCTGAATTCAAATTCAGTTGGGCTTCCTATATTTCTGTTTATTTTTTCGTTGCAGTGAAGTACACAGGATGTAAAATTTGCCATTTTAACTATTTTTAGGTGCACAAATCCATTGGCATTTAGTACGTTTACAATGTTGTATAAACACCACCACTATCTAGTTCCAGAACTTTTTCATCATCCCGCCACTCCCCCCCCAAACAGAATAGGCATCTGTATCTTATCTGGCAATCCTAGCCCCGGGGCAAAAAGTATAAATGCATATTCTTGTTTAGCTCATGGGAACGTGAACTATTTCTCATCCTTCTTTCTTTTCCTTTTTTTTTTTTTCTCCTTCATCCTTTTTTCTAATTGGAGTAGAAAAGAATGCGTTCACTAACCCAGTGGCCATGTGCCACGTGCAAGTGCCATGTACCAGTGATGAACTCCGGCGAAGCTCCTCCCCACAGCACAGCAGCTGGGTGAGGGCAGCGACTCGCTCGGGCCTGTGGGGGTCCACGCTCATTCCCCGGGGCCCACCTAGTGCCGAGAGAGGCCGAACTGGAAAAGTAAATGGAGATGTACAGGGAGCCACCCCTCCATTCTTCAGGCCTGTGGCGGTGGCCTCTCTGCAGGTGCAATACTGGGTACCTTTTAATGCTCTGGCTGGGGTGGGGGCAGCTTCAGAGGCCTCCTATGGCCTTCCCCACTCATCCCCCAGGCCAGGACCTCAGTGGTCAGAGGAAGGCCCACCAACTCTCATCAGTTCTAATCACACACTGGGAAACCAAGGAGCTGGTCCACTGTGAGCTGAACTTTGTCCAGGACACTGTCCATTACCAAGACGCCCCCTCTGCCAAGACCTCAGGCTCTAGATGGCCATGGTACCTTGTGGTCTCCAGGGATCAGTGTCAACTCAGTCTCTATGTCCGATAGTCCTTGAAATGTCTGGGTGCCCCCTTCTGCAGTGAACAGTGCCTCAAGGAAAGGACTGCAGGTCACTATGGGGAGGAACTGGGGCTGTCATAGCACCTGATACCCCTTCCATCTGGCTCAGGCCTGAGAACCATCCAAAGGGATTGTCCTCAGCGTCCTACTCCTCTCTTCTTCCTTTCTCAGGTTCTGGATGTTAATGAAGAGGCGCCTTCAATGACTGCCCATCCATCTCATCCAGAGAGACATTTGTTAACTCCATAACCATCTCCATGACTCAGTGGGGGCTTGAGCACCTTGCCTGGCATCCCAAGCATGTTCTCCCAAAGAGAGAACCAACAGGATATGGTATATCAAGAGGCTTATTGCATGGAGCTGGCTTATGCAACTGTGGGGACTGACCAGTCTGAAATTCGTAGGGCAGCGGGGCAGACTGGAGACACAGGGCGGCACTGATGCCACAATCCACAGGCTGCCCAAGACTCTCCATAACCGGGACGCCTGGGTGGCTCAGCGGTTGAGTGTCTGCCTTTGGCCCAGGGCATGATCCCAGGATCCGGGATCGATTCCCATATCAGGCTCCTTGCAGGGAGCCTGCTTCTCCCTCAGCCTATGTCTGCCTCTCTCACTGTGTTTCTCATGAATAAATAAATAAAAATCTTAGGAAAAAAAAAAAAACAACAACTCTCCATAACTAAACCCAAGCCAGGCTCCTCTGAACCCTCTTCTTGACTAGGCCCAAACCTTGACCTATAAAGATTTGAACAAAGCACAAACATGGTGTCTAAAGGCTCAAGGCCACATCCCTAGGATGACCCTAGCTCCCTTAAAGTACCTGCTTGAGAACACTCAAGGCTGCTCAAGGAACTGGCCATCTGATCCAGTGACACCTGAAGGTGGGCCCTGTCTCCCAGCCTCTGGGGTATGGGAGCCAAACTTCCAGAAGCACAGTTGGCAAACCCAGTTGGGTTTAACAAGGGCCAAGCACCTGCCCCTCCACTTCCAGTGTTTTGTACTGGTTCACTTCCTTGACTACAAAGCCCCCCTCACCTACCTTCCTGTCCCCCAACATCAAATGGGTGTTGAGTTTGCCTAGTGTAATAATTATGTTCCTGGGCAGCCCCGGTGGCTTAGTGGTTTAGCGCCGCCTTCAGCCCGGGGTGTGATCCTGGAGACCCGGGATCGAGTCCCACGTCGGGCTCCGTGCATGGAGCCTGCTTCTCCCTCTGCCTGTGTCTCTGTCTCTCTCTCTCTCTCTCATTCGCTGTGTCTCTAATAAATAAATAAATAAAATCTTTAAAAATAATAATAATTATGTTCCTAAGATCTGTCTCGACTTCAGCTAGGGTCTGGCTTTCTCTTGGACAAGGTGGAACTTGCTCCTCCCAAAGGAAACTTCAGTTTTGCTCTTGAGACCTTTGGGCTAACTGCCACCCTGATTACGTGGGGTCAAACAGCCTGGATGTTAATCCCATCTACAAAATACCTCCGTGGCAACACCCAGGCTGGTGTTTAATAGTTGGACGGGGCGTTCTGGCTTAGCCATGTTGACATGTAGTACTGTCCACAGCACTGTCTCAGGATGATCAAGGGCTCTGGCCGGACAGGTCCCTCTTGTTCCCACTTCATCCCCGGCACCCGATGGGGCACTGGTGCACAGGGGGAGTAATTGCAGGTATTTGTTGAGTGAATCATGGGAAACACATCAGTCCCTGGCTTCAGCCCAGGCCTCTAAGGAATTTCTTCTCCAGTCTTGGGGGGGCAGGGGCGAGGGGGACTTTGTTGTAGCTTGAGCATCTCTGCAGAGCCCCGACCTCCGAGGAGGGCAGAGGAGGGCGGGCGGGGTCCAGGCCGCTCTGCAGAAGGAACGGCAGCGTGACGAGGCCTTTCCACTCTGCGGTCAGACTCCTGGCCCCGAGAGCCGTAAAACAGCCCTGCTTGGACTGGAAACATTTTCCTTTAATATGTTCCTGGAGGCGTTGGCAGGGCCTGTAAGGAAAATTTCAGGGGAAGAAGGAGAGAGGTCTTCGGCAGCCACTGAGGCCCGGGAGGTGGTGGCCAGACCCGTGGCTTTGGGGGGACCCAAGCATCTTGAGGGGCGGTTGAGGGACCTGGGCAGGACCAGGCAGCTGTCAGTGTGTTATCTGGGTCTAGGA
Organism: Canis lupus familiaris; assembly: GCF_011100685.1. Classification (NCBI taxonomy): domain Eukaryota; kingdom Metazoa; phylum Chordata; class Mammalia; order Carnivora; family Canidae; genus Canis; species Canis lupus. The sequence goes on from NC_049241.1 coordinate 44,703,087, forward strand.
GAATCCTGTGGACTACTGGACCTCCCTGAACCTTGTGGTGGCGGGGATGGCGGGTGGCCTCACAGAACAGTCGGAGACAGTTCTCCATAGGAATTTGTGTAAAGCTGACTGGAGATGGTCTCTGCAAGCATGAGCGTGTTGAACCCACAGGGTGCTGAGGCCTGGGGAGGGAGCCCCCAAGGGCTGGCACAGGGCAACGGGGTACGGGTCTGATGTGCCTTCTCCTATGGCTCCCCATTGCCCTGGGATGGAGTCCAGACGCTGTCCTCCCAGGTGCTGGCACCCCATCCTGCGCTAAAATCTCGACTCCCCTCACCCCATGTGGGCCCGGCCCCACTATACCCAGTTCTAAGAACGCTGTCTCGTTCTCTGTCACCTCCAGGCCTTTGCTCACTCTGGTGCCCATCACCCCAAGCACCCTCTGTGGCCTCTGACTTGGCTTATTCTCATCCCTCCTCCATTTGGAGCTTAGAGGTCCCTCCTCCTGGCCCCCTATGGCTGCCTGTGTGTCCCTTCCCCTCATCAAACCCAAAAGATCCTGGCATGTACTAAGAGCAATTCTTGGTTATAAATCCTGGGGTGTTTTGAGGGGAGGTCAGGGGGCCTTGGAGGAATAGATGTTTCTCAAACTTTGTCATTGTGACTGGCATGCCCCTAGGTCCCCAAGAAGACACAACTCCACTAAGTGTCAGGCAAGATAGAATTCACTGGGAATAAAACACAGTTTGTATTTGCATATGAACACACGAAGATGATCATTTCATTTTTTCAAAGATTTTATTTATTTATTCATGAGAATACACAGAGAGGAGAGAGAGAGAGAGAGAGAGGCAGAGAGAGAAGCAGGCTCCATGCAGGGAGCCCGACGTGGGACTCCATCCCGGGTCTCTAGGATCATGCCCTGGGCTGAAGGTGGCGCTAAACCGCTGAGCCACCCGGGCAGCCCCAGGATGACCATTTCAAAGACTGGAGAGGGCAGCCCTGGTGGTGCAGCGGTTTGGCGCTGCCTGCGGCCTGGGGTGTAATCCTGGAGACCTGGGATCGAGTCCCACATCGGGCTCCCTGCATGGAGCCTGCTTCTCCCTCTGCCTGTGTCTCTGCCTCTCTCTCTCTCTCTCTCTCTCTCTCTCTCTCTGTGTGTGTGTGTGTGTCTATGAATAAGTAAATAAAATTATTAAAAAAAAAAGACTAGAGAGTATTTGGAAGAAAGTTGGGTAGAGGTATCTATGCTCAGGGGTTGAGGTAGGTCTCCCGAGGTGCTAACATTTAAGCTGAGATTTGGAGGATGATAGGAAAGCATCATGTAAATATGAAGGCTGAGCATCCCAAACAGAAGAGATGACTCGCAGGGCCCTGGGGCAGGAAAGAGCTTGGGTGCTGGAGGAACACGAACGAGGCTGGTGTGGCTGGAGCGGAGCGAGTGAAGGAGAAGGACGCACGCTGGAGGGATGGGCTGAAGCCGGATCACATGGGGCTTTGCAGGCCACAGAGAGAAGGTGGGTTTTGTTATGAGAGAAATGGGGAGCCATGAAGGGTGTGTGAGCAAGGGAGGGGAACACCATCTGATTTATGATTCTGAGACATGCCCTGTGGCTGCTGCGGGGAGGAGGCTGGGGCAGCGTCCAGGCAGGAGTCGGGAGGACAGGGACCAGGGCTGGATGGCAGGAGAGAAGTGGTTGGATTTGTATATTTTGGAAGCTGAGGAGACAAGAGCTACTGATGTACTGGACACAGGGGGGCAGGGAGGAGACTCAGACGCCACCCAGGTCTCAGACCCAGCACTGAGTGAATGGTGGGGTCGTTGCCTGAGACAGGAAGACTTGGAGAGGTGACGTCAGGAACCAACAGCCCCACCTTGGCCGTGTGCTTGTGGTGTCTGGTCGGACCCATGTGCCTGGGCTGGGCTGGCCAGGCTCCAGATAGAACCATGGGCTTTACAGGCAAAGAGTGGCCTTTGCTGTCTGGGCCTGGACGGGATCCACCAGGGAGAGGCGGGCAGGGGGCAGGCCAAGCCCCCGACGCCCAATTTTTGTGCAAGCAGGCAGGGCCCACCCCAGGTCCTTTTGTTCCAGCTGGAAACCGGGACCAAATCAAAAAGTCCAGATGTGGAGTTGGATGCAGTCCCGTGACCGTGCGGTTTGGGGAGGCCCAGCAGCCAGGCGTCCAGTAGGTCAGGCCTCCGTGTGGCCTCGCTGGCCACCACCCGGTTGGGTGTGGGGGCAGGACGGCTTCAGCTTTGAGTCTCTGGCTGCAACAAAGGTTAAAAAAATAATCACCAGCACCAAGACCCAGCCCCTCCCAGCTTCAACCCCAGTGCTGGGTGGAAAAACAGGTCCTGGGACCCCCGCCAGCCCACAGGCCTGAGACTTCCCCAAGGGCCAGGCCCATTCAGGAGCAGGGGCAGGGGTCAAGAGGGCATTAAGCTGGATCCCAATCCCTCTCTACCCTGGTGACTCAGTTTCTCATCTGGAAAATGGGGCATTGCTGTGGAATCACGTCATGCTCAAGTTCTCCTGGAGCACCTCCTGTATACCAAGCCCCCTGCCAGGTGCTGGGAACTTGAATGTCAGACAAGCCAAGGCTGGCTCTGCCCTCACAGCCTCCCAGGCAGGGGGGATGAGACGGAAGATTCGCTGGACAGGGGTGGTCACCTCCCTGGGCCTTCGTTTTTCCAACTCTATGATAGGGAGAAAAATAGCTACCTCTGAGAGTCATCTTTATTCCCGTGACAGCTTCTCCATGCCGGACTGTTTACCATTCAGCTTGGAGCATCCGGTGGTCCCAATCCAGGGCAAAGGGGCAAGTTGGCTGTTTAAAATCAGGTTTTCCAGGGGCGCCTGGGTGGCTCAGTGAGTTAACCATCTGCCTTCAGCTCAGGTCACGGTCCCAGGGTCCTGGGATCGAGCCCTGCATCAAGCTCTGCATCAGGTTCTGCCTCAGGCTTCCTGCTCAGCGAGGAGTCTGCTTCTCACTCTGCCCCTCCCCCATTCCTGCTTGTGCTCTCTCAAATAAATAAATCAAATCTTTTTTAAAAAAATTAGTTTTCCTGATCCCAGTTGCTAGGAGGAAGCAGTTCACTGCATGGATGAAGAAGATGCAGACCGGTGACAGGGGCTGGGACAGGAGGAGTGGAGAGGTGTCGTTTAATGGGGACAGAGCTTCACCTTTCAAGATGAAAAGAGTTCTGCAGATGGCTGCACAACAATGTGAACCTGATGCCATTTAAAAATGATTCAGATGGCAATTTTTATGCTACGTATTTTTTACAATAAAAGCTAATTTTTTTTAAAAGAGGGAAAAAAGGTAGAGTTTGGAATCAGGTCTGCCTCCTGTTTACTATGTGGCCCTGAGTGAATGTCTGACCCTCTCTGGGTTTCTGTTTGCTCCCTGCCTCCCTCCCTCCCAGCCCTGGGTCTAGGTCACCGCCCAGATCTTCCAGATTCCCTTCAATTTTGCATTTCTCCATTTCAGCCCTTTGGGGCTTGATGCAGGGCTGGGAGCAAAGGGAGCGGAACATCACTTGAGCTGCCTTCGAACTGGCGATGGGGTGAGGAGGCCCCTCCTGTGGGCTCCTCCACTACCCGCCAGCCATTTGGAAATAACAGGCTGGCGGTAGCAGCCGTTCTGGGCAAAGCCCGTTTCCTGTGATGTTCAAGGTTGCCTGGTACCCGGGAGAGGTCAAGAGGCCACCAGAGTAGGGAAGGGTTTTGGAGCTGGGCCTGGAGCTGCCCCCAGTGGCACCCTTCCAGGGAAGCCTGGGTCAGAGCCGGGACCGCCACCTTTCCTAAGGGCAGAGGGCAACAAGAGGGGTCTCTCATAGTGTTTGGAGATGGAGGTAGGGGATGGGAGCTTGGCCCACTACCAGAATCACCCCCATTAAAGCAGGTTGAGCCTAACAGCCTGTGATCCAGAAAGCCCACTGAGGCAGGAGTGAGGAGAGGGGATCCAGTCTCTATTGTTTGCCTATTCAGAGTGGCATCCAGGAGGGACTGACCATCACCACCACCACCAACCCCCCAACACACACACACACACACACACACACACACACACACACACACACCTAGAGAGGCTGGTCAGGCTGGACCATGGTGATTGGTTCTGGGAGGGGCATGGGACCCATGCTGGACCAGTGAGAGTCAGCCCGGAGATCTCCCCTGGGCCAATCAGGGGGGAAAGGTGTTCTGTTTCCTCTAGACCTTGGCCTGGAGAAACGTAAACCTGGCCCCACCTGGCCGCCCCAAAGGGCAGGAAGAGAGCTGAGCAGAGAGGTGCAAATCAGATACCACCTCCCAGCCACTAGGATGGCCATCATCACAAACCTAAAAAAGGATCGTTGGCAAAGATGTGGAGAAGCCGGGACCCTCAGGCATTGCTGAGGTGGGAGCGTCGAGTGGTGTGGCCACTGTGGAAAATGATGCGGCAGTTCCTCAGAAAGTCAAACATCGAGTTAAATGATTCTGGAATCTCACTCGCCAGTTATGCACTCGAGAGAACTAAAACAGGTATTCAAACACTTGGCACAGAGATGCTCACAGCATTCATTATGCACAATCGCAAAAAGGTAGAAACAACCCAGATGTCCATCGACTGGAGAACAGATAAACGAAACGCGGCACATGCGTAAAATAAAATGCTCTTTAGGCATAAAAAGGAACGAAGCTCTGATACAAGCTGCAACGTGGATGAACCTTGAGGACACACTCCGTGAGAGAAGCCAGATGCAAAAGGACACATGTTGTATGGCTCTGTTTATATGAAATGTCTAGAACAGGCAAATCCGTAGAGACAGAAAACAGATTAGTGGCTGCCAGGGGCTGGGGGAGGGGACAGAGAGTGCCTGCTAATAGGGACCAGGTTTCCTTTTGGGAGGAGATGAACATGTTTTGAGATAGAAGAGATTATTGCAAGGCATCATGAACACAATAAAAAACACTAAATTGAACAGTTTAAAATTGTTGAAATGATAAATTTTATGTCCTGCGTATTTTACCACAAATTTGTTGGTTCTTCTTTTTCTTTTTTTATTTATTTATTTTTAAAGAATTTATTTATTTATTCACAGAGACCCAGAGAGAGAGAGAGAGAGAGAGGCAGAGACACAGGCAGACTCCATGCAGGGAGCCCGACATGGGACTCGATCCCAGGTCTCCAGGATCAGGCCCTGGGCCGCAGGCGGCACTAAACCTCTGTGCCACTGGGGCTGCCCTTCTTTTTTTAAAGGAAGAAGACAGCTGACAGAGACACAGATCCTGGAGGCTTCATTTGGGGCTCTGGGTCCAGCCATGCCTAAAGGCAGCCCTTCAGAGATGGGCTTCCGCTCCCTCTAATTTGGCATTTCAGAAAGTCAGCTATGTTTGTTCTCGCCCATGTTCCCATCATGATGGGAAGATCCTCACCAAAGGTGCTGGGGGTCTGAGGAAGGTCCAAACCTCACTCCCTGGCCCACTGCTGTCCCATCTGTAAGATGAGAGGGGGGCAAGCTCTCTCCACGCCAGCAACAGCAGCTCCCAGTTTGCACTCACTAGGATGACGTTTCACTGCCCATCACAGGCCTGTGAACAAGATGTCCTGAGCTCAGCAAAGGGAAGAAATTGCCAGGGTATGTTCCTGCCTTCCATGCTGTGCCACCTCTGGAAGCAAACTGTTGGGGCCTCAGGAGGAAGGTGGCTGGGGCCCCGAGAGGCAGCCTGGCAGGTGCTGATGAGCTCATGCTTAGCATCTGATAAGGTGGGGTTCAAGCCTTGGCTCTTGCCCTCCGTGATCCTGGGCCAGCAGTCTCCCTTTCTGGGCCTCAGCTTCTCCTCTCCAAAACAGACTGGTTTTTCTGGGGGTCAGGTGCAGGGTCTGCTGGGTGAACAGTTGCTGTCTCAGGAGAGCTCATTAATACGCGGATGTGTCTGGTGGAATCTGAGCTGGACTAGGAGTACTGGTGTGGCCAGCGACGGGTGCTGGGGAGCAAGGGGGGCGGACAGCTACCCGGTTTACTGCCCCGGCCAGAGAGGGATGTGGCCAGGCTCTAGCCGCCCCTCTGTGCCGTGTTGCTATTGGCTTCCAGAAGGATATGGATATAGAAGTAACTCGTTGATTCTTTTTCCACTTGCTGCTGAGCACTCAGCGTCCCGGCGCGCCTGGCCGGAGGCTGGCACTGTTTCCAGGCACCTGGACAGCCTCACTTGGCCCTGGCACAGGGACTCAGTGAGTGCTTGGCGGTTGTCGGGCTCCGGGCGTCAGCAAATGGCGTGGTCCTTTGCTCCGTGGCTGCTCCAGAGTTGAGGGAAGAGAGCACCTCATAGCTCCCATGGCCTCCAGGAGCCTCCCTGGCCGGCCGGCCGAGGGTATGGCCAAGAGAGTGGTTCTGTTGGGGTCAACTCGGAGACTCCCTCCTGTGGCACCTCAGATGTGGGATGCCCCCGTGCCATGCCTCAGCCTCCCTGGAGTCCTGTGGCTTCCACCGTTACAGCTCTGAGCTTCCACTGACGGGCAGCCACATCACCCTGGGTCTGTGGCTCTGTGACACCATGATCCTGCGGCTCTAGGATGCCACAGTCCTGTGGTTTTAGCATACTGTGGGCCCATGTCCCCACTGACCCATGACACTATGACTTTGTCATTCCTTAGTTCTGTGTCTCCTTGTTCTGTGGGCTCATGACTCTTGGATTATTTGGAAGTTCATGCCTCTAGAAAAGAGTAAGTCATTCAAACCAGTGGGAAACAGAGTCAGGAAGTCTCATGGGGTGGGTGTTCCAGTGGCACCCTCCCCCCAGCACCATGTGGACCAACAGCAACAGTGACATCACCCGTTTTCCAGAGGGTTCCATGTACTTGTCATCATCCCATAGCTCCCTCTCAGACTATCCTGACCATTGCTGTGGTTTGGCCATTCCTGGAGGGTTTTATCTCCCTTTGTGGTGCAGGAATATGGACAAACAGGTCAGAAAGCCTGGTCTGGCCTGAGGGAGTAAACTTTAAGTTAGGCTAAGTAGGGGTTGGCCGGGTAAAAAGCAGGAGGAAGAGTGCTCTAGGAAGAGAACACAGCCTGTGCAAAGGTCCTGAGATGGGAGAAGCTGAAAGGTAAAAGGTACAGGGAGGCAGCCAGAGAGGCTGCAGTGAGGCCTAATTGTTCACTTCCATTTGTCTCAGGTAGGGACTTCAATTTCATTCTTTCATGGACTCCTTATAGTGATCACTGAACGGGGTTGCCACATAGCCAGAGAAGCTCCCAGGGGGTTCAGCCTAGCTAGCCAGCCACCCATCCACCTATTCACCCACCTATCCACTCACTCATTCATTCATCTGTCCAACCACATGGCTGTCCATCCATCCACCCACCCATCCATTCCATCTATCTACCTATCCACCATTTACGCATCTATCCAACCATCCATTCATGATCCATCTATCTATCCACTCATCCGCAACCCATCCAACAATACAAACATCTATCATCCACCTACCCATCCAATCACCCATCCATCTACTCATCCAACCACCCATCCACTCATCTTTCCCATTTGTCCACCCAACCATCCATCCATCCATTCATCCACCCACCGACTCACCCGAGGAGCCCAAACATGGCTCATGGCTCTGTTCCTGCACAGGGCACCCATCACTGCACCCCTCTCTGTGATCCAGCCCTCCTCCCCCTCCACTGCTCCCTCACCCCTCTGCTCCAGCCACACCTGCCTCCTCGGTGAATCTCCAATGCATCAGACCCCTCCCGCCTCTGGGCTTTTGCCTTTGCTGTGCCCTATGCCTGAGGCGCTCAACAGCCAAAGTCCATTCACCTGCCCTGGTCTTGGCACCAACTTCCCCCCACAGTAGTCTCCCTGACCCCCTGGGCTGCGTCTCCTCTGGCCCAGCCAGCTCCTACTTCTGGACAGCAAGCATTCCGTGCCACTGCATGCACTTGTCCACCTTTGAGGCCACCCACCTTGGGGCTGAGAAGCCAAGACCACCTCTTCCCTGTTGGCTATGAGGCAAGGGGTCTGTATGGTGGGGAAATTGTTTCATCTCATCCCACTGATCAACAATCATTTCTTTGGCACCCAATTGTGCCAGTCTTCCTACATTGGGGCTGGGGCTCCTCCTTGCCCAGTACCCTCCCTCCCCCACTGGCCCATGCCCTGGTCTGGGCATCTGCCTGCCAGGCAGCCAGTGGGTAAACACACCCCGCCCTCTGCCTCCCGCCCCATCCATCACTGGCTTGAACAAGGGCCTCCTGTTAATGAGCTGGGGTGGGGGCCAGAGAGGGGTAGGAGGAAGGAGGATGAGGAATTGGGGTCAGGGCTCTGGTTCCCATGCTGTTGCTCACCCACCCATCCTCCCAACAGCTGCAGAAGACTGGATGGGGGACACTCTCCCTATGGCCTTCATGGGGGAGGGGAGTGTGTGACTGCCCTCTCTGAGCATCCAGTGCCCAAATTGAGGCCACAGAAGGAACCTATCTCTCTGAGCCTCGGTTTGCCCGTCTGTAGAGTGGGGACGTTAGTGACTGCCTCAGCGCACTTCTTATCAACTAATGTATTCAGTTCTCATGACGATCCCAAGATGCAGGGACTCTTCTTGCCCCCACTTCACTGGGGTTTTTATTGCTCCTGTGCACAAAACTTTAGTCATTTCTAATATTCACTTCATTAAACAGAGAAATAGAAAAAGAACAAAACTCGTGTAGTTAGCCGCACAGGCTGTCTCTCTCCCTGTAATACAGACACAGGCTTGTTTTACTATTACCTACAAAACCCTCATTAAACGTGAGAGGAGAGAAGAGCACGGTGATCATTTGCCCTGCCACAGTTGTCTCTGGAAAATTGTAACTTCATTCTCCAAAATCAGTGCCCACTGAACGGCACATTGGTCAATTCCAGTTGGTTCCTCATGAGGTTCTTTCCCCCCTGCAGTGACTCTTCAGGATACTCACTAACCTTGAGAATTCAAAATCCACATTATAATACACTTTTGAAAGTGGCTCTGCCTTCCCTCCAAAAAAGAAAAGAAAAAAGAAGACACTGAGGCACAGACAAGTTAAGCAACCTGCCTCAGGCCCCACAGCAGAGCTGGGTGGGATATGCAACCCAGCGCTCCCAAGCCAGAGAACAAGACCTTTGTCGCTGTGCCCTGCTGCCCCCATGATGGTGAGCTCCTGCCTCCTGGGGCCAGGGAAGGGGGAGCAGAGAGGGGAAACCCATAGAAGTGGTATGGCAAGATTTTGAACCCTTGGCACTTGCTCAATAAAATTGTAGCCACTATATTTACTGTTGTCTCCTTTCTTTATCAGCACCTTTCTGAGAACCTGGGGCAGAATCGGGACAGAGTTGGGGCAGATGGAAAGTGGGAGTGTAGGCAGGGCTTCTTAAAGTTTCCAGTGCAAGTCAGAGGGAGGTGTGCCCAACTCCAGTGCTGGGTGGCACCCTGGCACCCACTCCCCCACCCCCAACTACTTGATCCTTCTGGAGAGATGGGTCCAGTGGGGCCGTCTGAGGCAGGCTGGGTCAGGCTGTCAGCTATGGATGCAGCCGTGGCCAAGTGGCCTCCCTCACTGCCCTGATGAATTCCCCAGACCCTGGGCCTGTGGCTGGGCCCGCCCAGGGCAGGGCAGCTGCCTTCCCGACATACTTTCCCTCTGGATTCACGAGGAGAGGCGGCTGGGTAAGCTGGGGGCGCCCACATGTCTCCTGGCCCAGCAAACCCCTGCCAGGAAGGGCCCGGGGGCCCCATCACACAAGCACCAGCCCCTCTGCCCCAGCCTGGCCAGGGTCCCGGAACCACCGGGTCTGGTGTGATGGGAAGGGGAGCTGGCTGGGGCGCCAGCCAGAGGCTCAGGCCAGGAGGTCCTGGGCAGCAGGATCTTCACAGCTAATGAGGGGCCTCGGCCAGCATTTCTTGTCTGGATTCCGGGGCCAAGGGCAATGGTGGGGGGAAGTCTAAAGGCCTTCAAGCTCCCGCCTTCCCCAGTTCTAATTCCTGCTGTATGACCTCGAGCTGTCTCGTCTCCTCTCTAAGGAAAATGTGAATAAGGGCAATCTGAGTTGTAAGTGACACAGTGTATAAGTTCCCTATTGCATAGCAAGGCTAATACTGGAGCCAGACATCCGGCACAGGTTAGCTCATTCAGTTGTCTCAACAATGATCACCTCCATTTTACAAGTGAGGAAACTGAGGCACAGAGAGGTCAAGCAACTTGCCCTAAATCACACAGCAAGGCTGTGCCCAGCCAACATTTGAACCTAGACCATGTGGCCTCCAAGTCTGTCCTAAAGTACAGTGGGGGCAGGTATTACTCCTATTAACAGTAATGATGTTATGTTAATGACAAGGAATTAGAAGTGATATGCTAATCCTAGGAGGTACCCTCACAGCTCAGCAGCCTCTTCTCACTCTGCACTGAGGGATCCCCAGGCTGTGAGAGAACAAAACATAGACAATCCCAGTTCCCGGAGTCAGGCCATTCCAACCTTCTCTGCCAGGAGTATTCTGCTAGGGGTCCCAGAGAGCCACCAGCCCCTGAGCCTGGCCCAGGAAGAGCACAGAGGGCTTCATGGAAGAAGAGGCAATAGAGCCTGGACTTGAAGGATGGAAGAAGGTATTTGGGGTGATGGGGAACAGTAGCTGCAAAGACCCGGAAAGACACCTAGAGTAAGTTATTCTGTAACGTGAGAATGGTGTAGTGTGCACGAGAGGAGTCACTGCCTGGAAAGAGGATTTCAGGGTTGGTGAGATCCAGGAGGCAGGAGCATGAAACTAGAATGCTCGTCTGGGCCTCTGTTGTCTGCTCTGCAAACTGAGACATCCTCAGGGTCTCTGCCTTTGTCATTCCCCCTGTTTGGATGCCCTTCCTTGCATCTCCCCCATGGCCTGGCCATGAACAAGGGCACGTGCATCCAAGTTCCAGCCTCGTGCCCAGCCTGTGGCAGGGGCCTGACTTCCATGCGCCCTTGTCTCAGCAGCATGAGGTCCACACAAGCCCACAGGCCCTGCTGGAGTTGTGGTTTTCCCAAGAATTCCAGAGCCAGCCGGGAACGGCCCCCAGGTATGGTGGATGCCAAGGAAAACAGGAGGTGAGCTCATGGCCCGCCACAGGCAACAGGCAAGGTGGGCACTCTCAAGGCACAGGCTTCACTAGAAATGCCCAGGTTGGGGCTGACTTCTCCCACGCAACCTCCCCACCAGGCTCCCAGCCTTCTCACTCACCCTCTGTGGCTCCCTATTGCCCTAGAAGGCAGCCAGACTCCGCACTGCTGGTACCGCATCTCCTGAGCCCCAACATCTCTCCATCCTGAGATCATTCCTTCTAACAAACCAGGCTCATTTCTGTCTCAGGGCCTTTGCATATTCTGTACCTCTACCTGGAATACCTACCACCATCTTTTTGCCTGGCCATGTCCTCCTCAGCTTCCTGGTCACAGTTTATGTTCTCTCCTCCTCTGAGAAGCCTACCCAGATTCCCCACCCTAACCCCAGGCTACGCCAGGCACCTCACTGGAGCTCCCACCGGTGCCTGTGTATCCCCATCACAGCTCTGGCCCCTTTGCATGATTATGCAGCCTCCTCCCCACCCACCTGGGCTCCTGTGGAGGGAGGAGTCCAGTCTGGCTTCTTCATCCTATGTCAGGAGTCCAGCCTAGGACATGATATACAGTAGGTGCTCAATGCGTATTTGTGGAATAAATAAATGTGTCTGAAATTTCCCCACCTCCAAGCCATAATTCTGCTGGAATTGTTCTCACCTTTCCCCTGCTGATCTGAGTCCTTTCTTTCCTTCAGGCTTTCTTTCCACCTCCTCCAGGAAACCCTCAGTGACTTCTCTGCAGCCTCCCAAGAGAACGGATCTGGCTATGATCCTACTCTGACTTCACTCATGCCCCTTGCAGTGGCCTTAGGCTAGCCACTTCCCTTTACTGGGCCTTAGTTTCCTGATCTGTACAATAGAGTCTTTAAGCACTTGGAGGGTGGGGTGGAGAGGGTTAACTCCAGAAAGTTGAGGTGTTTTGTAGCTCAAGAGCAAGGCTGGGCTGGGAGGGACGATTTTCCTGATTAGCAGTAATTTTTATTTTTATTACAAGCTGTTCCCACAGCAGCTGGAGCAGAGCTCGGAAGGTATGGCGAAGTCTCCACTAACAGAAGCCCTGGCCACCCCCCACAGATCTCCTCCAGCTGGAGCTCTTTAATTTGTGCACTCCCCTGCTGAGGATGGGCTCCCACACAGCCCACTACACAGATTGGGAAACTGACTGGGCTCCCAGCCAGGCTGCCCCCACCCCCCACTCACTAGCCAGTGAACCAGGGAGAGAGAAGACCATAAATCTGCTCCCAGAGCCACTTGCAACTCTCTAGACCTGGGCAGGGAAACTGAGAGTCTCTGCTCTCACTTGAGCCCCATTTTCCTGTAATAATGATAACCATTAACAATGGTACTTATTACCGCCATTGTGCAGGGGAGGAAACTGAGGCACAGAAGGATATCATTCGCCCCATTTTGAAGCAGCTGAGTAAGGAGTGGAGGGCCAGTCAGCCTGACTTAAGCAGAGCGGGGGGTGGAGGCCCTAACCTTTAGCCTCTCTTGATTTTGTTTCCCAAATGTGAGTTGAGGGGAGCCGCCATGGGGATCGCCTCGCACTCAGCTATGTCCCATCCTTGGCATACAGCAGTCATGCAATAAATACGGCTGTAAGAGGGCTGGGGGGTGATCACACCTGATAACCCGCCCCACCGACCTCTACACTCAGTTTCCCCCGTGACTCAGTTTCCCCCTCATGTCCAGGTTTGGCAACACCGGGCGGGGCCTTGAACGCAGAGGCCAGCGCCATCTGTTTACCTTGCGGCTGGGCGCTGGGCAGGGCCGCGGGTGGGCCGTCCCGGAGCCGGCTGCGCCCTCCCGGATAAATAGGCCCCGCGGGCCTCGTGGGCAGCAGAAAGCGAGCTGCAGTCCAGCTCCCCGCCGCCGCCATGGTTCCTGCCGCCGCCTGCGTTCTCCTGCTCACCCTGGCCGCCCTCGGCGTGTCGGGTCAGGGCCAGATACCACTAGGTAAGCCGACCCTTCCCCCACGCGTGGCCTCGATCCCCTACCACACCGGAGGACCCATGGGGCCTAGGGTCGCGGCTCCTAGGGGCCCGGGGACTGTTCGCCGGGACGTGCAGGACGGAGAAAGCAGGCAGCAGGGCAGAGGAACGGAGGGCGTCCCGGGTCCCCGCCGAGGCTCCAAGAGCACTGGGGTTGGGGGTCCCCAAACCCCGACGCCCCATCAGCGCCCCCTGTCGGCGCAGGTGCAGATCTAGGACCGCAGATGCTTCGGGAACTTCAGGAGACCAACGCGGCGCTGCAGGATGTGCGGGAGCTGTTGCGGCAGCAGGTGCGGGCCAGGGTGGGCAGACAGGGAATGCGGGGGCGCGGAGAGAGGCCTGGAAGAGGAGGCGGAAGGAGGATGGGAGGAGGTCCCGGTGGAGAGGGAGAGGGTTCTGGGTACCAGATCCGGGGAGGAAGCTATAGAAAAGAGGGAAGGGGGAGTTCCAGGAGTAGAAGGTTCGGCGAGAGAAGGCAGGGGTCTGTAAGGGAGAAAAGGAAGTCCCAGGGAAGGAGGGGAGGGGCTGGGAGGATAGGGAGTCCGGAGGGAGGGGACGGGGGTGTTGGAAGGAGTCTGAGGGAGGGGAGGGGGGACCCAAGGGAGGAAGAGACGGATAGGTCCACGCCGACTACACCCCGTGCCCCTTGCACCGCAGGTCAAGGAGATCACGTTTCTGAAAAACACAGTGATGGAGTGTGACGCGTGCGGTGAGCGCAGCTGGGGCGGCAGAGACGCGGCAGGCGGGAGCTCGAGAAGAGATGGGGAGACAGAGACCGAGACCGCGGAGGAAAGACTAGGAGGAAAAGAGACAGGAAGAGACGGAGGCTGACAGAGATGGAGAGATTGGATGAGGGATGGAGAGAGACGAAGGAGGGGACACAGAGACTATGGGAAGGGAGATGGCGGACACGCGAGAAGAAGCAGAGGCCGTGCGAGAGATGCAGGGAGATGCGGAGACGCTGAGGGAGAAGCCGGAAACGGACGGGCACGGAGATACAGGGGAAACCTGACGGCCAGGGAGCGTGGTGCGGGGCGGGGGCGGGGGCTGAAAGCCCGGGATCTCGCCACGCCCGCAGGGGCGGCCCCAGGAAGGGACGTGGTCCGGGTAGACCCTGCCCCCGGGGCGGGGCCCTGACCCGCCCTCCTGCACTCCCCGCAGGGATGCAGCCCGCGCGCACCCCGGGGCTGAGCGTGCGGCCCCTATCCCAGTGCGCGCCCGGCTTCTGCTACCCGGGCGTGGTCTGCACTCAGACCGCAAGCGGCGCGCGCTGTGGCCCCTGCCCCGCGGGCTTCACCGGCAATGGCTCGCACTGCGTCGACGTCAACGAGGTGCGCTCGCCCCCCTCCGCCCCGACGATCCCCCTAACGCCTGCCCCACGACTACCCACCTTCCCAACAATCTCCTCCCCCGATGAGGGCACTCACCCGGAGGACCCCTTCATCTCGGGGGGCGTACGTCCAGACGACCTTACCGGCGGGGGGCACCCACCCCGGCCACTTCCCTCACCGCCAGTGACGCCGGTCCCGCCAACCCCTTCCGTAGCCAGGGACGCCCGCCCCGACCACTCTCCTACCGCCTGGACTGGCCCTCCCCAAAGACCCTCCTCACCTCCGGGGCTCACAAGCCCCAGCGACCCTTCTACCACCACGAGGCCCCCGCCCGTAAGACCCTTCCACCGCCGGGCACGCACGCCCCGACGACCACTTCCTCCCTCTGCTGGGGACGTCCGCCCTCGCAATTCCTTACCCCGCCCTTGAACAACCAGCCCACGCCACTCCCAGCTCGCCCCTCTCTCCGCCAGGTCGCTCCCCTTCCCCTGGCCGGATCAAGGCAAAGTCGTGTCTCACCCCTGGGATGGTGGCCTCTGCCCCACAAGGCAGCCCCCCCCAAGTGCTGGCTAATGGCCTGAATTTTCTAAGCTCAAGCCCCCAAAACCCTGAGGCGCCGCTCTCGAGGGGGCCCACCTCCCGGATCCTCTGACTCTCCGTGGCCCTTCCTCCCCCAGTGCAACGCCCATCCCTGCTTCCCCCGCGTCCGCTGCATCAACACCAAACCCGGCTTCCGCTGCGAGGCTTGCCCGCCGGGGTACAGCGGCCCCGCCCACGAGGGCGTGGGGCTGGCCTTCGCCAAGGCCAACAAGCAGGTGAGGGCCATGGAGGGGTGGGCGCCAGGAGGGAATGGGGGGGGGGCTCATTTTGTTCAATAAACTGGTCCTCCAGCCTTGCGGCCAATTTCCTGCCTCGCTTCAGCGGGAAGGGGTGGGGACCGCGGCCTGGGGGATGGACAGAGTAAGGGTCCTCATTAGGATGGCTGAGGTTGGAGGAGGAATGTAGGGGAGAGGTAGGATACAGAGGGGACGTGAACCCGGTGGGAGGTCTGAGGGTTTGTGCGTGTGTGTGTGTGACCTCTGCGCCCCCTGCCATCCAGGTTTGCACGGACATTAACGAGTGTGAGACCGGGCAGCATAACTGCGTCCCCAACTCCGTGTGCGTCAACACCCGGGTAAGGCCCGGGAGGAGTGGGGAAGGATGGAGACACTGGGGGTGGGTGCGAAGCGGCAGGCAGCCCAAGCTCACTGCCCACGGCCCCGGCCCAGGGCTCCTTCCAGTGCGGCCCTTGCCAGCCCGGCTTCGTGGGCGACCAGGCGTCTGGCTGCCAGCGGCGCTCGCAGCGCTTCTGCCCCGACGGCACGCCCAGCCCGTGCCACGAGAAGGCCGACTGCATCCTGGAACGCGACGGCTCGCGATCGTGCGTGGTGAGTGCGGGCGAGCAGGGAGGGGCGTGGCCTGGGTATGAGGGGGTGAGGTGGGCTGGGATGGGTGGCGATCACGCCGGGGCGCCAACTCGCTATCCCACCCGCAGTGCGCCGTTGGCTGGGCAGGCAACGGGCTCCTCTGCGGCCGAGACACGGATTTGGACGGCTTCCCCGACGAGAAGCTCCGCTGCTCAGAACGCCAGTGCCGTAAGGTGGGCGGGGTCTGAAGGGCGTGCACTGGGCGGTGATGGGCGGGGCTCGCTGGCCACGCCCCTCACGCCCGCTGTGCCCGCCCCTAGGACAACTGTGTGACGGTGCCCAACTCAGGGCAAGAGGACGTGGATCGCGACGGCATCGGAGACGCCTGCGACCCGGATGCTGATGGGGACGGGGTCCTCAACGAGCAGGTGGGGCCTACGTCGGATCCTAGGCAAGGCTGGGTGGGGATGTGGCTTGGGTGAGGGAAGTGGCCTCAGAGGATGTGGACTCGGGGGTCCGGGAAGGATGAGGGCGGCTCCGCGGAGGAGGCGGGGCCTCGGAGATGGGCTGGCCTAGGGAGTGACATTTGCCCCTCCGGGCCTGGTTCCCCCCCCCGCCCGCCCCCGCCGCCCCCTTAACCGGCCCTGTCCCCCAGGACAACTGTAAGCTGGTGCGGAACCCAGACCAACGCAATGCGGACGGCGACAAGTGGGGTGATGCTTGCGACAACTGCCGGTCCCAGAAGAACGACGACCAAAAGGACACAGATCAGGACGGCAAAGGCGACGCCTGCGACGACGACATCGACGGCGACCGTGAGCGCTGAAGCAGGGGGGAGAAGAGGGAACCGGCACCGAGGGGTGGGGCTTGCCTGAGGGCGGAGCTCGCCTAATTTTGGAAGCTGCAGTGGGTGAGCTCGCCTGGGCTCTGGGGACGACCATAGACTGTTCTGGCGGGCAGAAAAACGCAAGCTGGGACAGGACGCAGAAGGTAAAAGGCAGGAACATTGGAGGGGGGGAAACGTGGGCCCTGTGTCAGATGCTGCAGGGAGTAGTAAGTAGGAAAACAGACGTGAATCTGGAGTTTAAGGCCAGGAAGGTGCCCATTTTATACCTGGGGCAGACATGTAGGGTGGTGCATTCACAGTGCCAGCGGAGGGTCCCCTTGAGCTTTGCCTGTGAGATGACAGCCAGTCCCCTCACCCATCGTCCATTCATTACGTCTCTGAGGCTTGGGCCCGTAAAGGAGCACTTGATTTAACTTTGTAGCTACTGGGAGCCAGGAGAGGCGTGGGACTCTGTCCCAGGCTAGTCCCAGGTTTGCAGCTGCCTTGCTGAAGTCAGCCTTGCCCCTCCCCCATCTTGGGATCCTTGCTGTCCCCCTGCTTCTTCCAGGGATACGAAATACGGTGGACAACTGCCCAAGGGTACCCAACTCAGACCAGAAGGACAGTGATGGTGACGGTGTAGGAGATGCCTGTGACAACTGTCCCCAGAAAAGCAACGCAGACCAGGTGAGAGCGGGCTACACACCAGCTGGGTTAGATCCCCGAGGTGAACTCTAAACTAGTCTAGACTCTAGTCTAGTTAAGAAGACTGAAATCCAGTCTAAGCATGGTGGGGGTGTCCCATGGGGGTCAGGATGACGTTGGCTCTGGAACTGGGTGTGGGTGGGAGGCTTGTGAATTTCCCTGCCCTGATTTCGGACTCCTGCATCCACCCTCCCCAGAGGGATGTAGACCACGACTTTGTGGGAGACGCTTGTGACAGCGACCAAGACCAGTAAGGAGGCCATGTGGGGTGGGAGTGGGGACCGAGGGTGGGAGGCTCCGACCCAGCACTCTGGGAAATCTCACTCTGTGTCCCACTCACCAATTCTAGGGATGGGGATGGGCACCAGGACTCACGGGACAACTGCCCTACAGTACCGAATAGTGCCCAGCAGGACTCAGACCACGATGGCCAGGGTGACGCCTGCGATGACGACGATGACAATGACGGAGTCCCCGACAGTCGGGACAACTGTCGTCTTGTGCCCAACCCAAACCAGGAAGATGTAGACCGTAAGGCAGGGGATGGGGCCTGTGGTGGGATTGAGGCTGGTGTGGCAACCTTGGCAGTTATGGGCGGGGCTGGGACGTGGTGTGGGCGGGACCGACAGCAGGTGTGGGCATGACTAGGCCTTGAGCGATGTTGGCGCTGACCCCACCACCTATGTCTCTCAGGGGACGGTGTGGGCGATGCGTGCCAGGGCGACTTCGACGCGGACAAGGTGGTGGACAAGATTGATGTGTGTCCGGAGAATGCCGAGGTCACCCTCACCGACTTCCGGGCCTTCCAGACTGTCGTACTGGACCCCGAGGGCGACGCGCAGATAGATCCCAACTGGGTGGTGCTCAACCAGGTTGGGGCCCGGCCCAAGGCAGAAGGTGGTGGGAACGGGTCTGAAGCTGGGGGCGGGGGAACCGAGGGCCCACGCGGCCCTCCTGAAGCCCTTTTTCCTTTCAGGGTATGGAGATCGTGCAGACCATGAACAGCGACCCTGGCCTGGCTGTGGGTGAGACAACGAGAGGGGCTAGGCGGTGCAGCCAACCAGATAGGGGGCGTGGCCAGGGGCGGGTCTGAACGCAGGAACCGCAGAGCCAGCTTGGGTCTGGGGTCAGCGGCTGGACTGTTCTGGACTCTGAAGGAGTGTGGCTAGAGGCTGTCAGCCGACTCAGGGGCGTGGTCATGCTGCCTTCGGCGGTGGGGATGGGGTGGGTCTGTGGGTGGGGATCTGGGGCTAGGAGGCAAGCTGGACTCCGAAGCCACGGGGGCGGGGTTGGACGCACCAGGGCCCCCGGTGGGGGTAGGGATAGCGTCCTGGAACCTCACTGGTACCCTCCTTCCCCCAGGTTACACGGCCTTCAATGGCGTGGACTTCGAAGGCACGTTCCACGTGAACACAGTCACAGATGATGACTATGCTGGCTTCATCTTTGGCTACCAGGACAGCTCCAGCTTCTACGTGGTTATGTGGAAACAGATGGAGCAGACATACTGGCAGGCGAATCCCTTCAGGGCCGTAGCTGAACCCGGCATTCAGCTCAAGGTGTCTGTGGCCCTACCTGACCTCTCGGTCTTTGTGCTCTCTAGAAAGCCCCAAATCCTTCCACGGACTCCCAAAACCTTTACAGCCCTGTCCCCAGCATCAAGCTACAGACCTCAAAGTCCTCCCAGCCACCCCCCTTTGGATTCCCACTGGCCCTCAAACACTCCTCCCAGGCCCCCAATCTTCCTTTGGGCCCCAAAACCTTCTTATGGAATACTAAACTTTCCTTCAGGTTCCAAATTGTACTGCAGGATCTGTGGGCCCTAGTATGTCACTGAAACGCTGCAGCAAATTCCCCAATCCTCTTATCCCATGGACACCCAAAACTTTCTAGAGGTCTCTAAATCCTCTTGCGGACCCCCTCCAAATCCTCTCAGACCCCAAACCTGTCCGTGGACTCCCAAATACTCTAATGAGATCCCGGACCATCCCTGCCCCCAATATCCCACCTGCAAATCTCCACGTGACCCCTAAGAAGGCTTCCTTGCAGGTTTCCCATCCAGGCACCCTAACCACCCACCCGCCACTGCCAAGACGTACGGCTCCCCACCTGTCCCACAATGCAGGGTTCTGGGGCTCCAGTAGCCTGTGCAGTCTCTGACCCTGTTCCTCTGTCCCTGGGCTTGGTAGGCTGTGAAGTCCTCCACAGGCCCCGGGGAGCAGCTGCGGAATGCACTCTGGCACACAGGGGACACAGCATCACAGGTGCGGCTGCTGTGGAAGGACCCCCGCAACGTGGGTTGGAAGGACAAGACATCCTACCGCTGGTTCCTGCAGCATCGGCCCCAAGTGGGCTACATCAGGTCGGGATCTCATCCCTTGCCAATGGACCAGGAGTCCCTTGCTCTGTCCTGGCTCCTAGAGATTCAGGGGGCCTCAGTCCCCTTATCTGTAAAATGGAAATGATATGGGCAATTAGAATGAACTATGTTTGGCTCTGGGACATGACACTTCTCCTGGGACCCAGGACACAGCAGGTCCTCACATAGAAGGTAGGGTCCCACTAGCTCCCTGTTTCTCAGTCCCCACTCTGCACTGCCAGAAAGTCCAGGCACTCTGGTTAGCACCTGCTGTGTCCATCCTCTCACACAGGTCAGAAGCCCTACCTGCCCTGAGTGTGGTCCAGGCGGTGGGGGGGACATGGCCCCTACTCCCAGATAGGAGGGGGGGACCCATCTTCCAGGGCAGACGCCAAAGTCTCAGAGGGGAGAGCTTAGCCCAGGGCCCTGCCTCACTGTCCTATCCTCTTCATAGAGTGCGGTTCTACGAGGGTCCTGAGCTGGTGGCCGACAGCAACGTGGTCCTGGACACAACCATGCGGGGTGGCCGCCTGGGGGTCTTTTGCTTCTCCCAAGAGAACATCATCTGGGCCAATCTGCGCTACCGGTGCAATGGTGAGGGGAGTGAGCGTCCTGCCAAGGAGGGTGGGGAGTTCATCCCGCCCAGACTCACCCCAACTCACCTGCTTGCCCTTTCTCCCCAGACACCATACCAGAGGACTACGAGACTCAGAGGCTTCTGCAGGCCTAGGGATGGGGGTGGGGACCCATTGCTGGAAGATGGCACCATCGTGGCTACCCTCACTGCAACAAACAGGGAGCTTGGCACCCGGCTCCAAGAGGTAGCTGCCCTAGAGGGGCTCAGAAAGGACAAAATAAAGTGTGTGTGGTGGAGTGGCTGGCTGTGGTCTCTACTGCAGAGAGATTGGGGGTGGGGCCTCTGAGGGAGGGCTGAGCAGGGACCCCAAACTCAGCTTGCTGCTGACGCCCCTCCTGACTGGCTAGGGCCCAGCAGCCTGACTAGGAGTGTCCAACCCCGATGTGGGAGGCCTTAGGCTTGCTGCTGCATCCTATCTACATGAGGTCTCAGGCCTGGATCCCCACCATTGAGTGCCTGCCCCAGGATCCTGGAGGGGGTGGGTCCTTCCCCTTCCAGACAGGCCCAACTAGCTGGCCAGGGGTGGGGGGTGAAGGGCTCATGCCAGTGTGCCCATATTCGTGTCTGTGTGTGTGTGTGTGTGGGGGCACCTATGTGTGGTTCCCACCAGGTATACCTTACTAGGTCCATGTTTCATCCCCAGTGTGGGGTGAGGAGCAGGAAAAAAGGGGAGGAGGCAGAGACGAAAACATTGGATTTTTATTATGTTTCATTACAAAGGATGCAAAGGTACAAAGACAAAAGCGTCCACGCCAGAGAGGATGGGCAGGGGCCGGCCGAGTGCGCCCTGAGCCGCCCGCCCCCACCCGCCATGGGCACCCAACCCACGGCCCACGGGACATCCACAGCAGAGTGTACATGCTGGGGAGGGGGGCAGAGCCAGCCTGGGGACAGAGGAACACAGGCGGAGCAGGGCTCGGACCAGCAGGTTTGCATATATCAGTGGTGCCGCCCAGGGGGGCAGTTTTCTATGGCGGGGCACAGCGGGGTCAGTGGACCTTGGCTGCCAAAGCCCCCCTTCTCAGGGCCTGGTGGCAAAGGCCACGGCTGTGTCCACCTATCCCAAGTGGGCAAGAGGTCAGAAGTGATGGGCTGGATGGGTTGGGCATCAACTGACCCCAAACTCCAGAACCCTGCGAGATGGGGGTAACACCACTCCCGGGATGTACCACGTGTCCCTGGCATCTTGGGACAGGGTACTGAGGGCTGGCCAAGAGGACAGAAGGCAGAGGGAACTGTCTGGAGCCAGCATCACTCTGACGTTCAGCCCTTACTCCTGACCCTGCCAGGGAAGCTTAAGGACTCAAGACCCATGGGTCTGAGCCAGTGATAGGAGGGAAACTGAGGCCCGGGTCACAAGGATCTTTTTCCAGTTGCCACCCCCCATACCTCTGAGAGTACCCTAGCGCCCAGGCCTGCGTGGGGGCAGGTCACCTCACCTCCCTCCTGGGGAGTGGCCACTTTGGAGAGAATATGTCTGTGGCCAGTTGCCTGTGGCACACGGAGGGTTATAGAGGTGCCTGAACCCCACCCAACCAGGAACCCTGGAGGCCAAAGGCCAAGAGAAACTATGGACTGAGACAGTGCAGGCTGGGCAGAGCCTGATGGGGGAATGTTCCAGGAACCCCCAGTCACACACCGTGAGACTCCCAGGAGGTGGGGGCCCAGGTTCCAAGGAGAAAGGAGCAGCGACAAATCTGGATGCCCCCATACCTAGGCAGGCCTCCAGCAGTGGGGGAAGCATGCATTCCCCACACCCCCGGAGCTCTGCAAGCCAAGTGGGAAGGGCTCAGGTGGCCACAGCTCCCTTACTTGGAGCACCCACAAGCAGTGACAGGACAAGTCCAGGAGCACTGGGTACCCTCGACCTTGCAGCCCCCACACCCTACCCCCACACTGTAAGTACTGTGGCCTCTTAACCACGGTTCTATGAGAACCCAGGGAGGGTGATGGGTGCTGCTGCTGCTTTGTCAGGACCAGGGTAGGGGGTGAGGGCCCCCTAATACTACCAGGCCTTACCACACCCAGCCTGTATCCAGGAGTGGGGATGCTTCTTTGGGAATGCAGAAAAACCAGAATCCAGTTGGGGGTGGGAGTTTGGAAGGATATTTGAACCAGCTCAGGGTTGGCGGAGATGTAGAGGTCTGGGGAGGGGGGCTCAGCTCCCCTGAGGGCCCATCGAAGGACAGCCCCTCATAGGGGCTTATCAGGTCCAGGATGCCAGATGCGGGGGAAGGCAGCCCCTGCTGCCTGAGCCCCGCCCAGCTCCCCCACAGACCTGGCACCTGCTCCCGTCCTGCCTGACCAGGCTGCAGCTAGCACCTGGCATACAACCTGCAAACCGTACATCCACCCCTAGACATAGGAATGGACATAGAGCCTTCTCACCCTCTGTGTGGGGGTCTCATGGTGTCTGACATCCAGCCTTGCCTGCTCCACTATGACACATGAGCCTCACAACAGGGCCCACCTGGCTAGGCAGCCTCCAGGGAGCGCAGCCACCCAAAGAAATCAGGCCACACACAGTCAGAACCCTTCTTCCCAACCTCCAAACCCCAGAAATAGACAAGATCAGAACGCAGCTGCAAAGGCAGGACCCCTGCCCTTAATGCATACCCCTGGGGCAGGCGGGTGGCTCAGAAGCCAGCAGGGAGGTCTATGTGGAGGTGCTGCTGTGGCAAGGGCCACAAACACACACGGCTGTCCTTCCCTTAGGCCTGGCTGGTCCCAGGGAGTCCTATGGACCGCAATGGCTGGGCAGATGGGACCCACCATAATTTTGCTCTGGCTTGGCCCCCACAGGGGAGCGCAAACAGTTTTTGGATGCCGTTAGCTGTGGGCCTCTAACGTTTGCTGAAAGGTCAATCTGCCTCCTGAGCTTTCCACTGAGTGTTCAGAACCCCTTGCCCCAAAGGGCAGGCCACCCCCAGCCCTTCCTGCCCAGTAGAGTGCCGGGAGGAAGCAGGGTATGTGAGAACAGGGAGGCCGCTGCAGGACGCCCTGAAGAGCGCTGCCTACCTTCCTCCTGGAAGGACTCAGTGGGGATGGAGGTTGGCATGGGTACCTGTGACAGGGAACACAAGTCTGACAAGACCCCTTCTCCTCCCCAACGTCAGCCCTGGACACTGTGTAGGGTGACTTTGATGGGTACGTGTTGAGGGGACAGGGGCATAAGCCCTCTTCTCTGGAGAACACAGAGAGGGGCTGATCCCAGGCTCTACTTTGGGCCACAAGTGTCCCTGGGGGTAATAAACTCACTGTCTTGGGGGCTGGGGAACAGAGGGTAAACTGAGGCAGGCGGGAACATACTTGCTTGTTCCCGGGGCAGAAGTTCACACAGCTAAGAAGACTGAGATTGGGAGGACTGGGGGGCAGTGGCGGGGGGACAGACTGGCTTGGCCTCTGACTTCACGTGGGCTGAGCATTCCAGGCCTGTCCCGAACGAGCGAGCAAGCAAGCGAGCACACAGGCGGCGGGTCTATATACAATATTCAGGGGCCCCGGCCCACCCCTCATGGCGCAGCTCGCCTAAAATCACAGTATTTTCACATCACAAAGGGCTGGTTCCCTTAGGCTGTCCTGTTTCAGGAAATCTTGGCAATTCAAGAATATTTAGTAGAGAAGCAATATTTAAGAAATAAGCACAATCCCCCGTTGTAGACCTCAGGAGGCCTGACCAGGCCCAGGCAGGAGTGTGAACCCTTTGGGGACACAGGGACATCTGGCCACTGGCTCCTGGCTGGGACCCCCTCCCTAGGCAAACTGCACCTATGCCCGTCATGGGCCAAAGTGGCCATGTAAATACAATGTCACCTGTGCCCCCGGCCCAAGGGATGTGGGACATAGGCCGCGGGGGGTGGAGGCCCTCCCTCTCATGCCCATCTGCACTGAGGACTGGGCGCCGAGCAGACAGGAAGGATGGGCTGATGAGGCTCCTTCACAGGGTCCCCGATGCCTTGTTTGAAAATTGCATCCAGGAAGGTTGCTTGTAATTTTATTAAGGCCATTTTTTTAAAAAGTTCTACACACAAGTCTAATGATAATCAAACTCTTCTATGTACATGTAGTTTTTCTTTAAAAAAAAAAAAATTCTCTTTGCTCCCAGCCCCTGCCTCAATAAGAGGCTGGGCCCTCGACTGGGACGGACTGACCCCGTGTCCCCAAGCCCACATGAGGGCAGCAGGGACCAAATGACTGAGGAAGGAACCTTCTTGCGCCTGTGGCCGCCCAGTCGCTTGGCCATGTGCTAACAGCCTGGCCCGGGAACGAGAGGGAGGGATATCGCTGGGATCAATTCTGGCTCCCACAAGGACGGAGCCAAGGGCTCTCAAGACCTAGAGGCAGTGGCTGTAACACCACAGATAAATTATGCACCGAGCAGAAGGTGCCAGCCCAGCCTGCAGGCCAACGAGCCAGCGAGAGCTCGAGATCCAGCTTTGAAGGGACGAGACAGAAGTTCCCACCTCAGAGCAGCGGACAGAAAACAAAGACACCCTGCCACTTTACCCCCAGGCCCTGCGGGGCACATGGACAGCCCCCAGCATGGCAGCCAAGCCCAGATGGTCAACTCAGCCTCCAGAGCCACTTGGAAAGCTGCCACTACAAACACACTGCTCTTTGCCTCCGAATCCAGCCCTGCCAGGAGGAGCCATGAAAGGGGTGGCTGGAGGGGACAAATGTCAGCCGGTTCTCGGGGGTGGGGTTGAGGGAGAGGGCAGCCTCATCACGGGGGGGGGGTGTTAGGGCAGAGGGGCTGCAGCTGCTGCCAGCCTCGGGGTCTGGGACTAGTCCTCCCTGAGGACCGGCAGGCACCTTGAGGATGGCCAGGCAGAGGTGGATCTTCGAGAGACCCTTAATAAAAGCCGTGGCTCCTTCCTGGGAGTCTGCCACATGGCTGGAGTGGAGGCACCTCCGGCCACTTGGAGCTTCTGCCAGAGACCCTACCAGGCCCAACCCGCCCTCACTCAGCCCTTCCATTTAGAGATAACGTGCGCCTTAGCTAAAACGGCCAGAGACGCAGCTCAGACCCGGCAGGCAGCAGATCGCTTCCAGTTAGCTTAAAAAATATATAACATGGGATTTCTGGAATAAAAACATGCTCTCAGGCAAGTATTGGATTGAAGGAGTCAGCTACTCATCTACAACCAAAGTGTAAATACAAACCAAAAGAAACAAATAAACAAAAACACAACAAAAATACCCTGGCCACCCCCTCCCCACCCCATTCTTTAAATAACAGTAACAGTGACCACGGTACAGAGAAGAAAAGATGAAAACAAGTTGAGAGATGAAAACAACCCCCAGAAATAATCCCTGCCTCCACATGCAAGCCCTGGCAGGCCCCCTTCATCCTGGCCAGGGGCTTCACTTTCAGGGCAAAGGTGGCCATAGAGGGATCTGGCTGGGGGTGGGCAAAGCGGGAGCACGGTCCCGGGAAGATTTAGCTGCTTTGCATGCTCTGTTCACACCTTGTATAGTCTACCTCCATGGGACGGATTCTAGCATTCTCTGAATGTGCTCAGAAATATAAAAGACAGCAGTCAAAATAGTGTTTATTTCACTTTGTGTCTGCCCCTCTCTCTGGCACCTTCTCCCTTTGGCAGGGTGGGGCTGGCTCGCTACCTAACCTTGGGCTGGGGGTGGCGGGCGGGTAGGGGGGCCAGGAACGAAGGAAGGCAGTGAGAGCTGGACAACAGTCGGAAAATGCACCTCAGCCCACCGCCGCCGTGGACCACAGCGCCCCCTCCAGGCCGGCGGCCCTGCCCAACACGCTTTCCGCATTTTACAGGGGGACGGCTCATGGCCCAGGGTGGGGGGCGAGAGAGCACGCGCAGGGAGGATCCGCGGGGGTGACACGCGGCCTCCCGAGGGAGGTGGACAGCTGAGGGCGGGCGGGTGGGCAGGGGGCGCTTGGCGGCATTGCAAGCTCAGAATCACAAGCTCGGCCGTTTGCGAAGGACGGAGCGCGGCCGTCCCTGGGCTCAGGGAGACGCCGTCGGGACCACTGACCGGCGGGGTGATGGAGCCGGGGGCTGGGCGGCGATGTGCCAGATGTGCAGCTCACAGACGGTCCATCCGGAAGGTGTCCTCGGTGGCCGGGTCGGCCAGGACCATGTCAGGGTCGTTGAGCATGTGCAGTCCGTCCAGGGTCAGGGGGTCAATCTTGAGTTCATCCAGGGGGAACTGGTTGTCGGAGTCGAAGCTGACATCACCGACTCCGGCCAGTGTGCTGGTCAGTTCTTTAGAGAGGCTGGGAGGGGACTCTCCCGTCACTGAAGGGGAGGGCACAGGACAAAAGTCTCAGTGTGGCCCTGGCTCCCTGTTCTCAGGTCCTGTGCCTCCAAGCCCCCCTTAAAATGCTCAGGGAAGAGGGGCTTGGGTCACACCAGGGGTGCTGACCTGGGGGTTTGCCAGGAACTGGCAAATGTCTAGGGACATGTTTAGTTGTCCTGACTGAAGAGGGAATGCTGCTAGCATTGGGTGGGTGGAGACCAGGGAGGCTGCTCAGCACCTCAGAATGCACAGGATTGTCCCACCACCCCAGGGAAAGATCCAGCTCCATGTATTAGTAATCCAAGGCTGGGAAGCCCTGGGCTAACACCTATGTCACAAACATTCAGTGTGAGCGGTAAGGGGCAAGGGCCTCTCCTGCTCTACCAGGATATTTCCTCCATGTGCATCACTGAGAAGCAAGCTGGGGTGTGATTCCCCCCCCCACCGCCGCCCTGCGAGACCCAGATTCAAACCTGGACTCTTTCTTCCACTTGCAGTGAGAAGAAAGGTCTTAGTTTCTCAATATGAGACAAGGGCATAAGAGTCCTGGTCTTGGGACGCCTGAGTGGCTCAGCGGTTGGGTATCTGCCTTCAGCTCAGGGCGTGATCCTGGAGTCCCAGGATCGAGTCCCATATTGGGCTTCCCGCATGGAGCCTGCTTCTCCCTCTGCCTGTGTCTCTCATGAATTTTTAAAGATTTTATTTATTTATTTATGAGAGACACAGAGTGAGAGAGACAGAGGCACAGGCAGAGGGAGAAGCAGGTTCCATGCAGGGAGCCCGATATGGGACTCGATCTTGGGTCCTCAGGATCACACCCTGGGCTGAAGGCAGGCGGCACTAAACCGCTGAGCCACCCAGGGATCTCCAATAAATAAACATCTTTAAAAAAAAAAGCCCTGGGCTTTCTAGGCTTTGGGGGGCAGAAGGGCCTAAGTTTTCTTGTGCATCTGAAGCTACTGCCCCCAAAGCATCTACTGCAGACTGATGCTCACACCCCTCAGGTAGGGAGGAAGCACTACACGTCGTGGTTGGGGGGCGCTTCTGGGCACAGGCATCTCCATCCTGGAGATGTTAGTGGGACCACGAGGGGGTGTCAATCTTAATCCTGAGACAGTCCTGGCTTGTAAGGAAATCGCTTCTTTCAGTAAAACCCAGAATCTACAGGATGGGGCAGGGGCAGCAAAGGGTCTGGGTTCTATGCTACATGGAGCAGGGACTTACATATGTGCTATGCATGTCCCTAGACATCTGGGTGCTGTGCTTAGGCTGTTTGGGGATTCTCACTGCAGTGTGTGTGAGTGGTTGCATGTATGCTGGCTGTATGTGACAAGCCCTAGCAAGCAGGGCTCACCCCCTAGTCACCATTATACTCAGCTAATGGGGTTCAGGGACCTGGGTAGCAGAAGCAGGGCAGGGTGAGTGACTGGCTCTGTCCTCTTCTTGCTCTGACCATGGGGCACAAGAAGCCTGGTCCAGGGTCCAGTGTGTCCCCCGGGGCCTATTCCACAGCCCAGCAACAAGTCAAAGTTGGTGGGGTCTGGCCTTCTTTGAACCAGTCTTAATACAACTCATCCTGCAGGGCAGGAGCAACATCTCCCCTGAGAACAAGGCCTCTTGAAGCTGCCAGGCCCCATGGAGGCACTCTGCCCAAGATGCCCATCCAGGATGCCACGGCCAGGTGGCCTCACCTGTGAGGATGATGTTGGGGATGCTGCTATGGCTGGGGTAGCCAAGCTGCTGCGTGTCTGGCAGGCTCCCATGGCTGCCTGTGAGGCCCATCATGGCCGCCTGTGAGTAGTTGAGTGTCGAGCCCGGGCTGTACAGGCTGCTGGAGCTGATGGCATTCTCCATCATGTTGAACTGCTCCAGCTGGGGGGAAGCACACAGCATGAGGCTGGCCCTGCTGAGCCCCTGGCTATTGCTGGCTGGCTTGTCCTGCAGCAACTGGGACCAACTCCTCTGCAACAAGCCCAGCGCCTGTACTCAGATACTGAGGGCGCTGTTGAATATAAAACTCTTACCCTAGGGTCTCCCCCTCCTCCCTCTCTGAACCTGCCCAGGTGTGTCCACACACGGCCCCTTCAGGGCTTTGCTGGATGGATGGATTGATGGAAGGATGGATGGGTGAGTGACCTGCTCCAGGAAGAAGCCAACCCTACTCATGCCCACATGCCCTTGACCCTGACCTCTACGCAAAGCCAGCTCCACCTCCCGGCAAACCCACATGCACAGCCCACGCTGAGGTGCCAATGCTATAGCCACTGCCTGTCCCTGTCAGTGTTCACTGCCCACCCTCCTTACCCCTCTGCTGTTGGCCTTATTCTGTGGGCCAGGCACAGGTGCCTGGGGAGGCAAAGCCAAGCCACCCCTATCCAAGGCCTGGGACAGGAGGGAGCCTTAGGAGCGAAGCTCACGCCCGAGGGGCGGGCGGGGTCCGGGTAAGCGTCTGCTGTGGGCGCTGTGACCCGGGCACCCGCTCACCTGGTGGGACAGAGCATTGGCCTGCCTGGCCGCCATCTGCTGCTCATAGTACGAGTCCCCAAACACGCTGCCCAAGGTGGAGGAGTGCTGCAGACAGAAAAGAGGCCTGCTGTCATCACGGTCCCCAAGACCAGGTCAGGGACTGCTGGGGCAGGGGATCTCCCACAGGCTGGTTGTACCCATAGGGAGGCCCCTGAAACCCCCCGGGGAAGATGCTCAGGATAAAGTAGGTTGAGCATCTATCTCAGGCCTCCTGGGAGAGTCCACACCTTCCAGGATGGAGGAGTGCCCCCTCAATCCCAGGATGTTTCTTTTCACTACCTGCTCCTGGGGGGCCTCTGTACCCCAATATCCCCCAAAGCACCTTCTACCATCTCCTCTACTTGAGCTCAGGTATGAGTGAATCATGTCTCCATCAGATAGAAAA
This sequence comes from Canis lupus familiaris, assembly GCF_011100685.1. Taxonomy (NCBI): domain Eukaryota; kingdom Metazoa; phylum Chordata; class Mammalia; order Carnivora; family Canidae; genus Canis; species Canis lupus. Next base: position 44,732,597 of record NC_049241.1, read on the forward strand.
CAAGGGGGCCACAGGAATCAAGAAACCCCCCTGACAGGTTCCAGAGAAAAGCATTGACTGGGGCCAAGGTGTGTGCGTGGGGTGCTCTGAATTTCAGCATGGGAAGTGCACTTGGTGACCCTTGTAAGTCCCCCAGGGAGACATGGGACATGGTGGCAGTCCATATACACGTGGACAGGATGGGTGCACAGAGCCAGATGCCAGCTGAGCAAGCACAGGACAGGCACACAGAAAGCTACCTGCCCATGGCTGCCTGCCTGGGGGACCCCAGGGCCCATGGGTGGGCAGGGAGCCCAATCTCCTGCTCTTCTAAGGCCAGCTGGGGGCCAGGTCTGCTCCTGGGAGAAGAGCAGGGGACTAGGGACCCTCACAGGCAGTAGAGATGCCAAGAAAAGGAGCTTGGAGCCCCTGCCAGAGAGAAATGGCAGAATGGAGCCTGGTGGGACGTGGGAGGGAGGAGAGGCAGCCAGTGTGTGGCCAGAGCTCACATGAGGCACCAAGCCTCAGGAAACACAACCACAGCCCAGACCCAAGTCTGTTTCCTCCTTGGTGAGTAGGCTGAGAGCAGAAAAACAGCCAATTTGGCAAAAATGTCACCTTTGCCCTCAATATAGTCAGCTTCAGTTTTGGAAAATGGGGCTGCAAGGTTGTGGCTAGGTTTCCCCACAAAGGAGGAAGCAGGTCTGTTCTGGGATATGTTTCCATCCCCATGGCCTTGGCGTCAAAGAGGCCTGTCACAAGCAGGGGACCTAGGTTAAGACTTCTTTTGTGAGGCTGCCATGAGTTTGCAGAAAGGTCCACTCAAAATGGAAGGGAGGAACACAGCACATAGTACTGAAGGCCAGCTGCTTAAGGCCCACGGTACAGTCAGACAGATAACAACGTCCACTTGAGGCTGGGTAGGCTGGGGAGGGGAGGGGAGGGGAGGCCCAGGCCCACAGGACCACTGAATGCAACCTGGGGATGCAGCTGCAGTGCGAAGCCACCCAGCCTCCACCCGGCACGGTCTGCCCCCCAAGTGAGTCTCTCGGTCTTCTTAAGCCCATGTCTGGTTGAGTCCAGACAACCTGACAGCCTCCTTTGCAGCACCAGTGACTGGATGGACAGACCAACACACAGACATAGGCTTGACGAGACAGCAACACACTTTTTGTCTAGGATGGATGAACCCCCTTTGGTCTTGGCAAATCTCTCCTGGGACAACTGCTCCACCCTTGAATCTCTGTCCTGCTCCACCCCTGAATCTCTGTCCTGCTGCCTGTGTAAAAAGGCACATTACTCAAGGACCCAGAAACAGGCCCCACCTGCCATTTCCCCTGCCTGGACCCCTTCTCCCATCTCTCAGCATCCCATGACACTCCATGACCAGACTAGCCATTTTTTGGGAGCCACAAGAGCTGGGAGCTAGCATGGATGTATCGAGAGCTTGCAGACACCAGGCTGACCTCTGGCCTGCCCTGAGCTCACTGATGCCTCCCCACCTGCCTATGGAGCAGGAAGCTACACACTGATGGTCCCAGCAGGACCCCAGGCCACTGCAGAGGAGTCCTAGGAGAGCCCCTCCTACAGCAGGTGGAACCATGAGGGCAGCCTTCCTGAACATGACGCCCACCATCTCAAAACACAGGGCCTAATTTGGGTGCACCTCTGAGAACTGGGGAAGTAAGGACAGCAGGGCACATCCCCTGGGACAAGGGAGCCCGACATTGTTCTTGCATGGTCCTGTCTGGTGGAATAGCTTCTCTCCCCTCCTTAGCAGGGAAGGAAAATCCTATTGTCCCTGGGGCCAAGAAGGAGGCTTCAGGGCCTGGGGCACTGCTCTTTCGCAGCAGCTCCTGGGAGTCTCTCAGCTTGGTGACATTTTGGGGACAGAGAGGCAGGGTCCTGAGGAGGCTCTGCAGTATGGAAATTTCGAGCCCAGATGTCAGCTTTGTGGGCACCTCCTCTCCTCTGGTGGAATACTCCAGTCAGGATTCAGCCACCAGGTGAGTGGTGCTAAGGGGAATTCTGAGGTACCTGGATGGGGGTAGGTATGCATGTATGTGTGCCAGGGACTGGGGTCCAATTGTGTTGGGGGAACACCCAAGTCTGATGGATGTGGTCAAGCCCCGCCTGTGGCGTGAGGCAAGCCTCAGTCTCCTCATCTGTTGAGATGGGGACACAGACCCCTGAGAAGCTGTGGTGCCACTCAGAGGAGCTTCCTTTCAGGACATGCCTTCCTGTCCTGAGGCAGAGGGGAGAAGAATCTGAGGAGTCAGGGTCCCAACCACAGGCCAGCCATCACCTCAGCTGTGTCCCAAAGCAGGAGGAGAACCCCTCCAACTTCTGGAAGTCTCGTATGGGCAGGTGCAGGTGGGGCTGTGTGCACGGGCTGTTTGACACATGCTCTGAGCCACACACGCTGAGGTGTCCCTAGCTGCTGGGCAAGAAGTCAGGGTGTGGCCAAAACTAAGGTGACTAATGCGAGTGAGGGGCCCACCACCTCCAGATAGGACTTTGCGAAGGCCCCAAAGACAGTGGGGACATGGCAGCTCCTGGGCTGGGCCTGGCGGGCAGTGCCTCCTTCTCCCTGCCCTGTTGGAGTGGACAAGATGGGATGCAATGAGGCGTGAGGCACAGGTGGTGGGGGACAGATACATGGGGGATGCAAAGCAAGGCTGGAGTGCAGGGTGCTGGGAGAGGGGAGGCGGCGTCCCTTACTTGCGGGGAGCTCCCAGGGGAGAAGCCTTGATTGGAGACAGGTGAGGTGGGAGACTGGTTAGCCGGGGAGCCGGCACTAGCACGGTACTGCTGCAGAGCCGGCGCCTGTGACAACAGACAGGTCAGGACGCGCGAGGGGCCCCAGGCCTGGCATCCTGGGACTGGCCATTCCCCATTGGGCATCCCCCCAAGACACCTCCCACCACCCATCAGGTGAACAGAGTGTCAGGAGTATCTGCAAGAGGTGTGGACCCCTGAGCCCTGTCTGAGCCTGGGGTCTTTTGGGTGCCTGCCTCCAAACCCAGCACCCAGAGGGCTGGGGGGATTGGTCGGAGAACTCAGCTTCACGGAATCAAACAGAGGGCTGTGGGAGGGGGACGGCGGGGTCCACCTTGACTCAGCAGGCTTCAGAAAACCCCCATGAATGCACACACTCACCCACACCCACATACATGCACACACAGCCACATGTGTGTACATACAACAAACACACCCACACACAGGCGGGCATGGAAGGCTGGGGCAGGGAGGTGCTGCCTTCTGCTGCCGACTCTGGGCAGCTCCCTCGGCTCTCTGAGCTCCATCTCTGTGCTCTAGCACATCCTGTCCACCACGGGGGGTGCTGGGACCAACAGCAAAGGCCATCTGGGGCACGCCCCAGAATAACCAGTCCTGGGCAATCACTATCATTGGCATCACTTGGGACAAAACTGACTGGTACACTGTCCAGAGACCTCCAAGGGGCAGCAACCTCAACTGAAGGACAGAGGGCCTTAGCTTCTCACCAGGGGCAAGATGGGCTGAGTCAGGACCTACTGTGTGCCTCTGGACAAACTGTCTGACTTCTCTGGGTCTATTGTTTACTGCGGTCTGGATGCCTAGCCCAGGGCCCCATAAATGCTTGATCACCCCGATTTCCTCAGTGGCCTGTTCTGAGTAGTCTGGGATAGGGACTGAACCTATCCCGGAGGGGTGGCGGTGGGGGACAGATACATGGGGGATGAGCAAGGTATCAGTGTTTGGAGGTGCCAGCACAGTCACTTGGCAATGACTGGCTGGGGGCTTCTCAGAGTTGAAAAGAGGGATATTCTTGCTTGCCTGCGCTAGCAGGTACTCAAGAAGAGGCTACAATCCCAAGGGAGCCAGATGTCCCTGGTGGGGTGCCGGGCAGCACACTCACTGGCCTGAGAGCCTGGGGAGGTAATGTCTGTGTACCTGGCCCGGACACCCATGCCTCCATTGTCTGCCCAGCTCAAACGTGAGGCACCACTGTTGGAGGGTGTCAGGGAATGAGGTAGCCTGGCAGGCTCCACCACCAGAGTTGCCTCCACACCAGCTGTGTTTCTGACAAAGAAAAAACTTGCACACTTTCCTGTCTGGGGTACCCCTGGGGTCTGCCCTATGAGGAGTCAGAGAAGTTTGGAAACAGGTCTCCATTCACCCACCTGCCTAGCTCAGGGGGACCTCGTCTTTGCAGAGCACATGATATTCTGATGACGTTTATCTTGGGGTTGGCAGCCAATGGCTGAATGGAGAGGACTTGCTGTACCCCAAACATAGTCCCCGTACCTTGGATATGGCCCAAGGTAGCTGTGATCACCCCCTTCCCACCAGGGCAAAAGTCTAATCAAGAAGGCTTGGGGTATAGAAGTCAAACCAAGCACCCATTAACCTGAGCCCAGGAAAGGGGTCCCATGGGTTGAATGTCCCTCTTGGCCCAGGGCACTGTGCACTGCATGAACCACAGTGGGGGCTTTATCCCTTCTCCCCCTCCAAGTTCCCCTCCATCTCTCTGGCTCCCAGAATCTGTTCTCCAGGCCCTGAGAGCTCTGTGTCCTCCCCGCCTCCAGGTGAGCCATTGCAAGTAGCAAGCGCTGAAGTACTGGACAGCAGGGGCCATGGGGGAACCTTGGCAGCCAGATACAGGGTGGCCCGTCTTGGGTGAAGTTTGGGGCAAAGGATCTATGCTTGGAGTCTCCACTTCCTCATCTATACATGGGATGACCTCAGCCCAGCAGTGTTTGCCTCAGCTCTGACCCCTGGCCACCCTGGCCTTCAAGTGGAGTCTCGAGGAGGCTTCAGTCAGATGCCTGAGTGTCTTTGGGCCTTGGGAGCCCAATGGGGGTCTCCCACAGTTCCCTGGATCCTCCTGCATGAGCCCCCCAGCCAGGCCCCACAAAACCCCATCCTAGGCTTACCGAGGTAATGTCGATCCCCATTGGCGGCTGGCCCGGGTTCTCTGGGGGGGACTGGGGGAGAGAGGACGGTACCGTGACCGCGAGTGGGGGCAGCTGAGGGCCCCGCGTCAAGCTGGCACTTGGCATCAGGGGGCCGCCTGGGGGGAGGCCGACGGGCACCTGCGGGGGTGGCGGGGGCGGCTGCTGCTGGGATGCGGGCGGTGGCGGTGGAGGGGGCTGGGGCTGCGGCGGCGGTGGCTGCTGGGAGCCTGCCTGGGTGAAGAAGGCGTAGGGCAGCTGCTGCTCCAGAGACAGGGCATCCATGGCCACAGCCTGGGGGAAGAGGAGGGTGTCAGGTGGGAGGCTACTAGGCAGTAGGGGCCAGACTGTGAAATACCTGGTCCCTAGGGATGCTCTATGGCCTAACACGCTCAACAAAGATATCACAGATAAACAAAGTGACATCCAGACCCCAGATAGGGGAAGCACAAGCCTAGAGAGGGCAGGCCTTGTCCAGGGCCAGAGTAACAGGTTTGCCTGTGGCTGGACAGGGCCTGGACTTCTAATCCAGTTGAAAGTGCTCTGCACCCAACAAAGTTTTCCTTTGTCTTTTCCACACACCAAGAGGTAGGCCCCACCTTCTGTACCCCCTCAGACTCAGGAGGTCCCTGGCCTCACTGACCCATAGTTTGCTCACTGCAGGCAAGCCCAGGGTGCCACACTCCCAGCAACCCAGCAAGCAGCCTGTGCCTAGCCCATTCTGGGCAGGGAGGAGTTAGAGATGGTGTGGATGATACATGTGCTGGTGTGGCCACTTGGTAATGACCAGCTCAAGTCTTCTTGGAGTTGGACAGAGGAAAAGTTTTCCCTGGTTCGAGGGAAGCCTCCACAGGAGACTGCATGTGACCAGGAGCTACAGGATCTAACTCTTAGCAGAACGCCCAGCCTCTAAGAAACGATGGTTACTTCATGAACAAAAATGGAGTCTCTAGCAAAGGAAAGCAGGTCTAAGGGAGAAGAGCAAAGGAACAGGGGTCACAGATGGAGAGACTGAGGACATAGTGCCCAGATTTAGATCCTGGTATGAACAAGTAGAAGGGAACTGGGCCTAGGTCTATCAGAAGATACAAAGCAATGCCTGTCAGTTTTGTTGGAGATGGATAATGCCAGTGAGGTTATGTTAAAAAAAAAAAAAAAAAAAAAAAGAAAAAGAAACAAAAAAACAACAAAAATGTTATATATTAGGGATCTTTAAAAAGTAAGATGAGATGGGCAAATTCCTAGAGACACACAAACTACCAAACTGACCCCCCCCAAAAATAGAAATTCTGAATAGATCTATACCAAGAAAGGAGATTGAACCAGTAATCAAAAACCTCCCAATGGAAGATATTTGCAAGTGACACAGCTGATAAAGGGCTAGTATCCAAAATATACAAAGAACATACAAAACCCAAAACCCAAAAATCAAATAATCGAATTAAAAATGGGCAGAAGACATGAACAGGCTTTTTTCCAAAGAAGATATACAGGTAGACAACAAAGATGGAAAGATGCTCAACCATCACCCATTGTCAGGGTAATGCAAATCAGTATCACAATGAGACCTCACCTCACACCTGTGAGAATGGCTAAAATCAAAAACACAAATAACAGGTGCTGGTGAGGACACTGAGAAAGGGGAACACTCCTGGACCGTTGGTGGGAATTCAAACTGATGTAGCCACCATGGAAAACAGTATGGAGGTTTCTCAAAAAAGTTAAAACTAGGGGCGCTCAGGTGGCTCAGTCTGTTAAGCGTCTGCCTTCAGCTCAGGTCATGATCCCAGGGTCCTGGGATTAAGCTCCGTGTTGGGCTCCCTGTTAAGCGGGGAACCTGCTTCTCCCTCTCCCTCAGCTGCTCCTGCTACTTATGCTCTCTTGCTCTTTCTCCTCTCTCTCTCTCTCTCTCTCTGTCTCAAAAAAAAAAAAAAAAAAAAAAAAAAAGTTAACACTAGAACTACCCTATAATCCAGCAATCACACTACTAGGTATTTACCCAAAGAATACAAAAATACTATTTCAAGGGGATACAAACACTCTGATGTTTATAGCAGCATTAGCTACAATAGTCAAATTATAGAAGCCCCTCAAGTATCCATTGACTGATGAATGGATAAAGATATGATATATACAAAATAGAATATTATTCAGCCATTAAAAGTGAAATCTTGGGATCCCTGGGTGGCGCAGCGGTTTGGCGCCTGCCTTTGGCCCAGGGCGCGATCCTGGAGACCCGGGATCGAATCCCACGTCGGGCTCCCGGTGCATGGAGCCTGCTTCTCCCTCTGCCTGTGTCTCTGCCTCATTCTCTCTCTCTCTCTGTGACTATCACAAATAAATAAAAATTAAAAAAAAAAATAAAAAAAAGTGAAATCTTGCCATTTGCAGCAACATGGAAGGACCTAGAGAGTATAATGCTAAGTGAAATAAGTCAATCAGAGAAAGACAAAGACCATTTGATCTCAATTATATGTGGAATTTAAGAAACAGAACAAATGAGCAAAGGGAGAAAAAGAGAGAGAGAGAGACAGAAACCAAGAAACAGACTCTTGACTATAAAGAACACACTGCTGGTTACTAGAGGGGAGGTGGGTGGGATGATGGGTGACATAGGTGATGGGGATTAAGAGGCACACTTGTGATGACCACTGGGTGTTGTGTGGAGGTGAAAACCTCTCAGTGAAAATTGGCTCAGACCAGTGGCTTTGCTGGTGAATTCTACGAAATATTTAAAGAATTTACACTCGTGCTTCTCAAATGCTTCCAAAAAAACAGGAAGGAACACTTCCTAACCTGTTTTATGATTCTAAACTAAGTAAAAAAGAATCAAATTACTGAAATCAAAAATGAAAGTGGGTATGTTATTATCGACGATAGAGAAATAAAAAGGCCTGTGTTATGAAGAGTCGTATGCCAGCACACTGGATAACGTAGATGAAAGAGACCAATACCTAGACACACATGAGATACCAAAAAAGCATATGAAACAAAATTATGGTAAATTGAAAAAAGAAAAAAAATCCACCTCTCTAAACATTTTATTTTGGAGAATTTCAACTAGATCCTCGAGGGAAAGTAACACAACAAAAAACACCCACACAATCTGCCCACAACAGATACAGGAAACTCCAGGCCAGCAAATCATGCTCTCCGTGTTTGAAATTTGACAAAAGCCAAAAGTGTTGGGAACCTTTGTCTTCAGGCTTCTATGGCCCCCAGGAAGTAGAGGGAGGTCTCTCAAAGGGGCAGAACCAGCCACACCTCCCCCACCCCACCACACCCTCACACCTGAGTGATGGGTGACAGCTGGGAGAGGGTGGGTGACACCTGCTGGGCCTGCTGCCTCCTCGCCTCCGTGCTCAGGGACAACGGGCTGACACCAGCTGGGCGGTGCTGTGGTGAGGAGCCTGGTGTGCTCATCCCTGAAAGGGAGGACAGAAGAGAAGGGTGGGCATGACGCTAGCCTCCAGAAGGCTGCTCACACATCATGATAACTGCTGAGAACAGCCCAATCCAACAGACAGAATCTATTGTGTCCTGATCACCAAAGCCATGGTGCCCCCTCCAAGGCCTCAATACCTATGTGGGCTCTGCTCTCCTTCCTGACCCATCCCCAAGCTGCCCAACACTCTCCCACTAATCCTGCCATCTCTCCAAGAGGGGTGTCTCCCACAGGCCCTGCCAATCAGCACTTCCCTGTCTCTGGACCACCACATGATTGGCTCCCAGACAGACAGGTGACCAGACTGGCCCAATGAGAGCCTGCCCTGGGACTCTGGATGGAACTCAAGGGGGGAGGTCTGGAACTGTGTAGAGGGAGCATCACGTGGCTGCAAGCAGAAGAGCCAGCTAGAGAATCAGGGGCTGAGGGATAAAAGCAGCACCTGAGCCCCTGATCCAGCCATACTGGTGCTTCCTGGTTTTGCAAGATAATCAATGCCTTTTCAGGATGCCTGAGGGGCTCAGTGTCTGCCTTTGGCTCACGGCAGGATTCCCCCGGGTCCAGGATCGAGTCCTGCATTGGGCTCCCTGCATGGAGCCTGCTTCTGTCTCTGCCTATCTCTTTCTCTGTCTCTCTCATGAATAAGTAGATAAAATCTTAAAAAAAAAAAAAATCAATGCTGCCCCCCTCCCTTTTCTTATACCTAAACTAGCTTAGGGTTTGGTTAGCTTCAAGAAAGCTGGTCCTGGGGGCACCTGGGTGGCTCAGTTAAGTGTCTGCCTTTGGCTCAGGTCATGATCTTGGGGTCCTGGAATGGAGCCCCACATCAGGCTTCCTGCTCAGTGGGAAGTCAAGTTCTCCCTCTGCCCCTCCCCCAACTCGTGCATGCTCTCTCAAATAAATCTTAAAAAAAAAAAAAAAAAAAAAAAAAGCTGGGTCCTGTCCAGACACTGTAGTTTCTATAGAGCCTCATGCTCTCCTTATCGTCCTTCAACAAAGTTGTACTTTCCTGTCCTGTAACTGCTCCTTCAGCTTGATCTTCCACCTCCAGACCTGTGTATCTGGCAGGCCTCCCCCACCTCATGTGCTTTCCATGCTAGACCATCAGCCCTGCTAGAAACTCAGTTACTCTTTACCTTCTTCCAATACCCCTGTTCCTGACTGAGCCCCTGCCAGGAGGGCTCCATGTTGCTCCTTTCCTCACCTCGGCCCCTGCCCTCAGCAATCCTATCCCTAGATGTGTCTGTTGTGAAGGAGCTGAGTGAGGTCAAGTTCAGTATGGCAGCAGTTGGAACCTGCTGGGTTATCCTGGGGCACTGTGCCAGAGAGGCAACAGGCCTCCTGATGCTTGGGAGAGCCCTGGGGGCTTGGCCTGATCTCCCAGACTTGGTTTCCTTATCCTTGAGATGGAAATGATAACAGCCACCCTCAAGAGTTCACTGCAAGGGCTGTAATGAGACTGGGAGCAGGCTCTGAAGACAGTCTGGCCTGCAGTCAAGGCAGATGCAGGAGCCTGACTCACCCAGGGTAGCTGGGCCCATTCTGCTGAGGGCATCAGATCAACCTTGTTCCAGCGGGTGAGACAGCAGGTTCACAGGCCAGTGGGAACGCACCCAGCACACACCGAGGGGAGATGACAGGCAGCCTTCTCTCCACCCAGGGCCGCTGCTCACTGGGGCTGTGTCATCTGTGTGCAGCAAGCCTGGTCACGCCTGCACTTCCCCTCGGCCGCCCTGGCAGCTCCACTTAGCCAGGCACTTCAGGAGGGTCTGGCACCACTGAGTGCTCCCAAGGCACAGCCCGATTCCAGGTTATGCACAGACCTTGGGGACCAGAATCAGGCTGCTGCAGACACAGCAACATCAAGGGGGAGCCTTGACAAGAAGCCTGAGCAGGAAGAGCCCAGGAGATGCCTGGTCAGAGAAGAGTCAGGACCACGTTCGACTGGCGGGTGGGCTGGGGCAAGGGGCAGGTCAGTCAGGGTTGCTCCCTCTCCTTCTCCGAGTGTCCACTGCCTCCTATGTCCTTCAGGCTGAAAACACCCACATCCAGGGAGCAGATGTCAGGGCTTGGTAATAAGTAGCAGAGGCAAATGTCAGGAGAGGGTCAGTGGGGCAATAGGGGCCTGTGGCAAACTGGACCATGTGAAGGCACAGGACCTCAACCCACCACTGCTGGGCCTTCTGATTCTTCAAGAGAAGCCAGGAATCCAGAGTTTTAAATGCACTCTCCTGATTTTTAAATGTTGATTCAAACATCACGCACACAACTGTGGGCCAGACAAAAAACACCGGTAGGCTGGATGTGGTGCTTGGGCTGCCAGCCTCTGTCTATCCAGAATACAAGGGAGTTTTAATCCTCTGCTGGGCTGCAGAGTGAGCTCCTGGTCTCACACTGGGCGGCCACCACCCCAGGAGAGGCCAGTTGGGCCAGGAGGGTGGATGGATGCCTTGCTGTTGAATTCCTTTTGGCAACCTGGATCACCTTTGGGAAAAGGAGTGAGGCCAGCTGGAAGGGAAGTCTGGGGAGGGCAGGGAGAGCTGCCAGGGGAGGGCAGGCCAGGTGGCAGGGGCCCAGCCTGAGGCACGCAAGCCTTGTGTGCGGGGCCGGCAGGCCTCAGAGCTGTGCCAGGAGGAGGACCTGGGCCTGCCCTCCTCCAGGTTCTGGCCAACAACCAGGAAAACGACCTCAGCAAATGTTTAAGAGGACGAGAGGGGCCGCTGTCTCCCTGGCGGCGGAAGCCTCCCATTCTTCTCGGGGCTCACATTCGATTGGCGGGTGGGCTGGGGCAGGGGGCGGGGAGGCGATCTCCACGTGTGCCAGGGGCCAGCGGCTCAGCTTGATTTAAAATGTGCCCAGAAAGCAAAGCCCCTGCCAGGCGAGCTGCTAGAGCGGCAGGTTCGCAAACAACTGAACACATGTCAGACATTACGGGGCTGACGCTCCCAGCCAGGCGGGCCAGGGTCTGGGCCCCACGCTCGGGGTCTGCGCTTGCTCCTGCGTCTATGGCTTTCACATGTGTTGTGTTTTCCTGTGCTTGTTTAGACTCGGCGTGGGCCAGAGGTGCATAGCTCCCGGGTGGGCGCTGGGGGGCTGCCAAGGACCCTCTGGAGGAGGGGGTGGTGCTCTGGAGGCCACGGCGAGACATGAGGGGAAAGATGGGGGGCCAGGAAACAGTGGTGTCTGCACAAGGGGGCCCTCCCACCAGCATCCCCAGAGCCAACCTTCTGATTTCTTGCTTTGCACAGGTCTGTGTGGATGTGCTGCCTGTCCACCCACATCTCAGGGGGTCATGGGTCTCAGGCTCCCCTGCTTCTGCTCGTTTGGTCTTTTAGGCCTTCCCTGGGTCAGGGGCACAGTGGGGACTGGCACCCTCTGCCTGGTGGCTGAGCCTGGGTGGGCCTGGGGCCAGCAGTGCAAAACAAAAACAGCTTTGGTGCTGTTAGACTAGGGTCCTGCTCCCCTCCACACTGTTCTGGCCTCCATTTCCTTGTCTGGAAACTGAGAAACACTTGCACCATCCTCAACAACCCTCACTTGCCTCTGGCCCTGTCAGCACCAAAGCCAGGAATGACTCCAAGCTCCTCAAGTTCATCTGCTCCCCACATTAACCCAGCTCTCAGGCCAGCCAACCTCACTGGCAAGTCTCTCTAGAGCATTCAATGGGGCCCTGCCCTGGCACCGCTGCCCCTCCTGATGGTCCATTCTCCTCAGGCAGCCACATGGGCTGTGGCCAATGGGAATCTGAGCGTGTGATTCTCCCTCAGAAAATCCTGCATGGTGCTGCCCACCAAACTTGGGGCAGAGGTGTGACAGGCAGATGGACAGAGTGAGCATTGGCTCCCAGGCAGGATGGAGGGCACAGCAAGGTGGTGCTCTCACTGGCTGCCAAGTCCTGACATGTGTGGACTCACAGAGGAGCCCCCCACAGCCCATCCTGCCTGTCTCACCATAAGGCTGTCGGGGCTGCCCTATCTCCTTCCTGGATGCAAATCCATACATTCTACATCAACATGGGTGCAAGAAACATGGCGGGGGGGGGGGGGACATAGGGGTCATAGTGGGGACACAGGAGAGGTAGGCCTGGCCCGGCAACAGATGAGAGCAAAGCAGTGACTCAAGAGCAGCAGAGTGAATGCAGCAAAGCAATGCAGGGTGAGAGACTGGGGGTGAGGGTGTGTAGGCAGGGAACCAAGACGGCTCATGGAGAAAAAGAGGTATAAGTGGGCATTGAGTGGGCGGGGGGTCCTGCAGCCACCTGGAGGAAGAGAAGGACTGTAAGAGAGGAGCAGCATGTGCCAAGGCCCTGAGATGAGCTCACTGGCTGCAGAGGAGATGGGGGGGCGGGGCAGGGGTAGGGATGGGGACGGGAGACCAAGTTGGAGGATAAAGTGGACCTCCCAAGCCCCAGGGGTCTCAGGTTTTCAACAGGAGGGAGCTGAGGACCACTGCAAGGTCCCGAGCAGACAACAGCCATGAGGCGATAGCCACTCCAGGTAAGAAAAGGCTGGGAGTTGGAGGGTCGGGTAGGGGGCAGGCAGGTGGAGGCCATGCAAAGTGGAGTGGGTCCAAGTTGGGTCGGGTCCTAATTCTGGGGCTGACAGGATGCATCAACAGGTCAGGGCAGGCAAGAGAACACAGGAATCAAGCTACTGGAAAACAGTACTGCTCGTCCCCAGGGGAGCAGGATTGGGGCAGCACAAGGGGGCCCTCCCACCGGCATCCCCAGAGCCAACCTTCTAATTTTTTGCTTCACACAGATGTGGGTGGGCAGGCAGCACATCCTGGGAGACATTAGGACGGTGAGGGGCCCGTGAGATATTCCCATGGACATGGCTGGTGTGTCCCAAGCAGATGGACACCATTAACCACTGGGTGGGAGGGTGTGTGGAGGGAGCAGGTCAGGACTGGTTCTGTCCCTCTTGGAAGAGCTGAAGTCAAGGGGAGGCAGGGGGAATGCTGGTCAAACCCTTGGGGGCTCCCCTCCTAGAATGTTCTGGACTCACCCCGACTCTCCGAAGCCCCCAATATACCCTCAGAACCACTGTCTGATCCCTGGGGACCTCATGAGTTTTCCCACCCCCTAGGCCTTTGCCAAGGCTGTGCCTTCTACCTGTAATGCCAAGCCCCTGTGGTAGATTCTGCCTCCCATTCCATGCCCAGCACTCTAGATGTCACCCTGCTAAATCACCATTCAAACCCATCTGTCATCTTCACTAGATGTTGAGCTCTGCCAGGGAAGGAAGTTCTCCCACCGCCCGGCCTGGCCTTACCCTGGCTGGCGCCGCCGATGCCCAGATGAGTCAGGTTGGCTGCAAGGTTGCCGGTGCTGCTGGAGCTGCTGAGCGCAGGGAAGGTGGGCTCCTCAGGGTCCAGTGGGGTCGGGAGGGGGGAGGGGAAGTGTATGTTGGTCAGGTCGGGCAGGGAGCCCCCTGTGTTGTGGGTGGCGGGGATCAGGGCTGTAGTGTTTTCCTGGTCAGCGGATGGAAAGATGCTGGGGGGAAGGCCAGACAGAGGGGGGAGGTGAGCTCTCGCCCCGGCCCATTCTCCCCTAGAAACTATGGCGGGGGTGGGGGGAGACTGTGCCAAAACACTAGGGGGCACAAAATGGTACCCCGAGATTAGGTGCTGTCATGATCAGAAATGACTGTCAACCTGCACCTCCAAGGGGACATTAGGAAGCAACCTCTCTATGCAGGATAGGGGGCTGGGGTGAGGGTCCTCCTGCTGCCCAGGGGACAGGGTGTATCTGATGAGCTCTCGAGCTGGGGCTGAATGTATGTGTGTGGGTGTCTCAGTTACCGCAAGCAGGGAGGGGTAGGTGGGCCCCTTTCCCCTGCACCCCCCAACACCCCTCGGCCCCGGACAAGGCTTGTTGGATAGCTGCCAGCGGTAGGGCAGCCCTCTTTTCAGGACTTGCAGCCTCCTGAGCAGACGGGAAGTCCTGGGGTCATCTGAACAGCCCCAAGAGCCCTGGGCATGCAGGGTGGGCCCTGCTGAGACTTACTTGATCCCAGGGACCTCACAGGACTTGGGCCTGGACCCCGTCTGAAAGAGAAGACAGCAGAGGCTGAGCAGACCTCTTGGTGCACTGTAGCTCCTCAGGGCGCAGCTGACTCTACCAGAAGGGCTGAAGATGCTCAACAAAAAGAGTTTATCAGGTCCCAGAATGTCTCACAAACCAGAACCAGGTGGCCCTAAAGGCAAAGGGACCTGTCCCAGACATGCCTAGGGGCAAAACCAAGTCTTCTATGAAGAGGAGCCTCTACAGCTCCCACCTCCAGCTCCTGACCTTGGTGGCAGGCAGGCAGGCATATCCCAGCCTAGCCCTGCCTGCCCCTAAGGTGGACACAGCAGAGGGGTGACATAGTCCCTTGTCAGAGCAGGCATTTGGGAAGAACATGGCTTGTCCACTCTTCACACCTGAAAACCCCAGGGGCATGCCACAGCTGTTAGACACCAGCTCAGCAATGGGGCCACTGGAAACCCTGGCACCCTGAGGCCAATCCATTCCATTTCCGGATCAGAGCCAGTAGGGCTCCTGGGAACAGAGCTGCCTCTGCCCAGCATCCATTTGTGTATAGTAGACAAGTACCTCATGTGGGGCAGCATGAAGATACAGAGGGCACTGTCCATGCCCCTAGCTGATCCACCTACCAGTGGTCCCTCAGCTGTGGCTCCCACAGGGACCCATGGTGCTGTATGTGCTCCCATGCCCTCACCACCTGAGGGTGAAGGCTCTGGCTGCCCTGTGGACTATGGAAAGAGTCCCAGGGAAACCCTACCAGCAGCAAGGCCCTTGTTTCCTCCTCTCGAGCTGGGGCCATGATGCCACCGGAGAACTGCAGGCTCTAGGTAGACCCCCTAGATGCTCATTCAGGGACAAAGGAGGGTACTCTTCAGATGGTGGCAGACATGACTGGACAGGGCCTACGTGCTGATGGAGGGCTCCAGCTGTGTCACATTCCGTAATTCCCCATTTGCCTCGCAGGCCCTCAGGCTGATGTGTTCTTTAGGGATTACCAGACATAAGAAGGTGGATGCACGGCAGAGGGCTGGGCTGGCGGCCTCTCTGTGCATGCCTAGCGTGCGCGTGGTGGTGAAAGGCGGTGTGCTGGCAGTGACTGAGGAAGCTGAGGGGTGGTGTGTGACCAGCAGTGTTAAGTCTCTGCAGAGAATGCCAGAGGAACAGGTTTCTACTTGGCCACGGACTCCTTAATTCTGTGAGTAAACACTCACTTCATTACCGGATTTTTGCAAAGCATGATGACAATGCTTTCTAAAGAATCTTTTCAAAAGCATTCCATGAACATTATGGAGATAACAGTAGATTTCTAAACAGTATTAAAAATTCACCCATCATTGCCCCCCAATCCCAGCCTCACCCCACTCCCAACAAATCCAATGGAATTCCTTTACTGACATCTTGCAGACACATCATTTCACATACTAGTTAGAAGTTGAGCCACAATGCTGGGTCCTGCCAACTTTTTCTCACTCCCAGGATGTCAAGTGTGTTTGCACCAACACTCACCATCTTCACTATATGGCTCAGCAGCACATACAGGACCCTGATGTCCATCCTTATCCATCCCTCTGCAACTACATATTTCAATTGCTTTTCAGTTTTGTTGGGGTTGTTAGAATTCTTTTTAAGTGAGTTTTTCCCCCGAATATGAAAATCATCTGTATTCCCTGTGCAAAACTGGAACATGCAGACAGGGATAAGGGCTGTCGGTGGCACCCACACCTGCCACGCAAGACGACACGCCCCCCTTTGCAGGTCTCCCTAGGCATCTGGGTATAGACAGGCATACCTTGAAGATACTGTGGGTTCAGTTCCAGACCACCCCAATAAGGCAAATATCCCAGTAAAGTCAAATGAATTTTTGATTTCCTGGTGCATATAAAAGTTATGTTTACCCTATCCCTCAATTGAAGTATACAAGAGCAGTATGTCTTAAAAAAAAAAAAAAAACTTTATGTACCTTAATTACTTTATTGCTAAATATGCTGATCATCATCTGAGCTTTTGGTGAGTTGTAATCACTGATCAAACATCACAAGACAAAAATAATAATAATGAAAAAATGTGAACTGTGAGCATCACCAGAATGTGACAGAGACACAACGTGAGAAAATTGCTGTTGGAAAAACCACACTGATACTCATGCTCAACACAGGATTGTCACAAACCTTCAACTTGTAAAAACCACAGCACAATAAAGAAAAGTGCAATAAAATGTCCATTTCTAAATTTTGTATGCATTTCTAAATAGCTTTATCCTGTTCTTTCCATACAGTGTATTATCAGGAGTGTCACTCATGACCTCTACAGCCATACCACCCTGAACACACCCGATCTCATCTGATCTCGGAAGCTAAGCAGGGTCAGGCCTGGTTAGTGCTTGGATGGGAGGAGTGTCACTCATGCCTTTAAAATTCCTTCAAAAATCCCAACTCTAGGGGTGCCTGGGTGCCTCAGTCAGTTAAACATCTGACTCTTGATCTCAGTTCAAGTCTTGATCTCAGGGTCAAGAGTTCAAGCCCTGCATTGGGACATGGGGCCTACATTAAAACAAACAAACAAAAAATCCCAACTCCATGGGATGCCTGGGTGGCTCAGCAGTTGAGCATCTGCCTTCAGCTCAGGGCATGATCCCAGAGTTCTGGGATCAAGTCCCACATTGGGCTGTCTGCATGGAGCCTGCTTCTCCCTCTGCCTATGTCTCTGCCTCTCTCTCTCTCTCTCTCTCTCTCTCTCTGTGTCTCTCATGAATAAATAAAAATCTTAAAAAAAGGGATCCCTGGGTGGCTCAGAGGTTTGGCGCCTGCCTTCAGCCCAGGGCATGATCCTGGAGTCCCAGGATTGAGTCCCATGTCGGTGGCTCAGAGGTTTGGCACCTGCCTTCGGCCCAGGGCATGATCCTGGAGTCCCAGGATTGAGTCCCATGTCGGGCTCCTTGCATTGGAGCCTGCTTCTCCCTCTGCCTATGTCTCTGCCTCTCTCTCTCTCTCTGTGTGTGTGTGTGTGTGTGTGTGTGTCTCTAATGAATAAATAAATAAAATCTTAAACAAAAAAATCCCAACTCCACATATGTGGAGCTTTCCATATGAGGGACTGAGGATAATTTCCTTATGAATCCCCCACTGTTGAACATTCAGGTTGTTTCCAGTTGATTTTTTTTAAATTTTTTATTTATTATTTATGATAGTCATCAGAGAGAGAGAGAGAGGCAGAGACACAAGCAGAGGGAGAAGCAGGCTCCATGCACCGGGAGCCCGACGTGGGATTTGAACCCGGGTCTCCAGGATCGCACCCCGGGTCAAAGGCAGGCGCCAAACCGCTGCGCCACCCAGGGATCCCTCCAGTTGATTTTAAAAGCTCTGAACACACACGTTTGAGGAACACGTCAGTGTGTGCTCATTTGTCACCTCCTGACGATTTCCTGGAGGGGGATGAACAATTCATGTTGTTGCCCCATTCACCACAACTTGACCAGCAACAGGTTGTAGGTATTTTTTTTTTTAATATTCAAAATAACTTTAGTGTTAAGTGCATTCTGTACTATTCAAATTCTTTGAAATCTGTATTCTAGAACGTGAGAAATTTGTTTCTGGACCTGGAAATAATACAGAAATTCCAATTCAATTGGAAATTCCAAGTAGATTTTGTAGTTTAATAAAAGTTGTAGTTATTGGGCAGATGAATATAAGTTTTTTTTTTAAGATTTTATTTATTTATTCATGAGAGACAGAAAGAGGCAGAGACATATGCAGAGGGAAAAGCAGGCTCCTCACAGGGAGCCCGATGCAGGACTCGATTCCGGAACCCCGGGATCAAACCTGGAGCCAAAGACAGATGCTCAACCACTGAGCCACTCAGGCATCCCAGATGAATGTAACTTTAAGGATGACTGTCAACATGTATAAACACTGACAATTACCCAATACTATGGGTTAGCAGAAAGATCAAAGGTTACGAATTAGGAGGTATAGGTTCTAAACCCTGAGTATCTTTATAGCCTTGGACAAACCACTTAAATCTCCAGAGCTTCAACTTTTTTTTAAGCTATAACTGACCTATAATATTGTATTAGTCTTCGGTTATTATGATTCAGTATTTGCATATATTGTGAAATGATCTCCATAGTAAGTCTAGTTAACAGCCAATACCACACATAAAAATATGGAGCAGGGATCCCTGGGTGGCGCAGCGGTTTGGCGCCTGCCTTTGGCCCGGGGCATGATCCTGGAGACCCGGGATCGAATCCCACGTCGGGCTCCTGGTGCATGGAGCCTGCTTCTCCCTCTGCCTGTGTCTCTGCCTCTCTCTCTCTCTCTGTGACTATCATAAATAAATAAAAATTAAAAAAAAAATTAAAAAAAAATATGGAGCATTTCATGAATTTGTGTGCGTGTCATTCTTGTGCAGTGGCCATGCTAAGTTCTATATCATTCCAATTTTAGTATATGTGCTGCCAAAGAAAACAAGTATTTTAACTTTTCATGGTTTCTGCCAGTGTAACAAGCCTGTCGTCCATGTTAAATAGGCCGATACAACCGGTCATCTGAGTAAGGTTCACACTTCAGGGAAGGCAAAACTCCCCTGATGTGCTATTTTGTCACTTTCGGCCAGGCTATGCTTGAATAAAAAGATCAAGAAGGAAAATTGTTTTTGAAAGTCCTTAGACTCTTACCTTCTTGGTGTCCCATGCTTGCTTAGAAAGATTCTTATCTGTCTCTGATGTGGTTTCCTCCATTCCTGGAACTGTTAATAGTAAGACTAGGGTGGGGTGGGGTGGGGGAGAGAAGGATAATCAGAACCTTTTTACTTTGAAGCTATGTTGCACCAAGCGAAGAGCTCCTTTGACATATACAATCACAATCCTGACACAAATGTAACTGCCCCAACAGTAACTTCTGGGGATTGCACTAAAGCACAAGAAAGAATTTGATTCAAAGCAAAACAAAAACACTTAAAATAAGTCAGTGGCTCTGTCAGTTGAGTGTCTGACTCTTGGTTTCAGTTCAAGTCATAATCTCAGGGTTGTGGGATTGAGCCCCAAGTTGGGCTCTGCATTCAGTGGGAAGTCTGCTTGGGATTCTCTCTCTCCCTGTCCCTCTGTCCCTGTCCCTGCTTAAGTGCATGCATACTCTGTCAAATAAATAAATCTAAAAAAAATAAATAAGTCAGAGACCCTGTGACTTAAAAAGAAATGAAAATATGGGGATCCCGGGGATCCCTGGGTGGCTCAGCGGTTTGGCGCCTGCCTTTGGCCCAGGGCGTGATCCTGGAGTCCTGGGATCGAGTCCTGTGTCGGGCTCTCGGCATGGAGCCTGCTTCTCCCTCCTCCTGTGTCTCTGCCTCTCTCTCTCTAGGTCTATCATAAATAAATAAATAAATCTTTAAAAAAAATGGGGATCCCTGGGTGGCTCAGTGGTTTAGCGCCTGCCTTCAGCCCAGGGCGTGGTCCTGGGGTCCTGGGATGGAGTCCCACATTGGGGTCTGTTTCTCCCTCTGCCTGTGTCTCAGTCTTTCTCTGTGTCTATCATGAATAAATAAATAAAATCTTAAAAAAAAAAAAAAAAAGGAATGAAAATAGGAGCCCTGGAGCTGAGAACATGTATCAATTCTGCTGCCCATGGGACCAACCCAGGCCTTGGAGGCCTTCAGGTTGCAGAGAACAGCAGAGAAATCCTCCTTCCCTCCTTGCCCCACCCACCACCTTGGAGTCACCTGCCTCCTAGCCCATGATGTTCAATGTCAGTGTGGGGCTGGTTGATCTATTCATTGTAGCAAATTAGTTGCAATGCCAGCCAGCCCCACAGGAGGAGAGGAGGGGAGGGAAGGTCTGAGGAACTAGACAGGCATCCTTTAAGGCCCTGGAACCAGCTATGCCTGAAGGCCCCTTTCTTTGGACCTTTTGGTTAAGGTGGGATTAAACATTTTCTTTATGAGACCCAGTTTCTTTCTGCCTCTTGGAGGTTTAGTCTTTTACTTGCAATAGAGCCATACTGAACACAGGCAGATGGGTCAACTCTTTTTTTTTTTAATTTACTCATAGAGACACACACAGAAAGAGAGGCAGAGACACAGGCAGAGGGAGAAGCGGGCTCCATGCAGGGAGCCCGACATGGGACTCGATCCCGGGTCTCCAGGATCATGCCCAGGGCCGTAGGCGGCGCTAAACCGCTGTGCCACTGCGGCTGCTCAACTCCTTCTTAAAACCTAGAGAGACCAACTGTAGCAGGTGGGAGGGAAGCCAGGCTAACCCTCCACCCTGTCACTGCTTGGGTCCCTCCTAAAGAAACAAGGGCAGTGACATGTCTCCCCTCTCCCCACCTCAAGGACAACTGGACTCTGAGCGGCCAAGGGCCCCTGGGTTGCAGCTCCCCTCCATGGTCACAGAGTCCCAAGGGATAATGACACTTGCCCTGGAAAGCCTATCTTGAAAGTCTCATTTTCTTGGGGAACCCACCAAGGAGACAGTATCCTCAGATCTGCTCCCAGTTTTGGAAAGAGGAGGGAAGAGGAAAGCACCAGGTGCCCTGTCCTCTTCACTCCTGGGGCATTTGGAATCAGCACTTTTATTATAGAGACAGTTCCTTCTATAATCTCACCTTCCCGTCCGATGAGCAGTGATCCCTGGAAGATGGCATGTGGACAGCCCTACCAATCTGCATGTGCAGAGCTCACTTAGAGAGGAGACTAAGCAAGAGGTGGGAAAGAACCAGCCCCATTTCCCCCCACAGTAGGCAGAAGGGGCCCAGGGTCTGTGAACAAGGAGGGTTCTGAGCTGCAGAGCCAGAAAATGGTCCAGTGGGAAGTCATAGATTGAGCTGCACCTAAAGCTGAACATCTGGCTCTGGACTGCTTGGTCATGAGTTGATAAATGCCTCCTTTTTGCTTGGGCTTGCTGCCCCCTACAATGAAAGAACCAGGAAGGCCCACATACTATGTGGCCATGCCCTGAATTCATGAATGGAAGCCAACATGTATTTGCAGGAGCTGTTTTCTCTGCCTAGAAAACTCCTATGCGCTCTTCAAAACCCAACTCAGGCAGCATCGTCTCTGAAAATTTTCAAGCCACTCCCCTTGTCCCACAGTAGCACCCACTGACCCTGCCTTTGCAGATCTGTCCACTTATGAGCTTGTGACCTCTGGAAGCACAGGGACCACCCATTGGACTCGCTTGAACTGAGGAAACATGCCCATGTGCCCTGCCAATACCTCTTTTCTGGTGTGTGTCCTGGGACCCGCCTGTAAAGGGCTCTGGCTGGGTGGGTGTCATTGTGCTCTGGTGCAGGGCAGAGTCAGAATTGGTCCTGAGGAGAGAAGAGAGACAGTGAGCCTTGGCTCTAAAGGGGACAATGGAATTGTCCTGGCCCCACTCCATCCATGACATGCTGAACAGGACAGGGTGGGAATAGGGGGTTATATGTGTGAGCTGTTTTGCATAAAACACTAAGGACAGTGTTCTCAAAAGGGCCACAGGAGTGACCATGATTTTCATCTAAAAAGCCAGGTGAAGACAAAAAACTGCAGAAGAGATGTCTCTCTATTACTAACCAGACCTTCCCCACTCCCATACGGTCTGTGGGCTTCTCTGCTTTGGGAGAAAGGATGGTGCCTTCTTGCTGAAACTCTCTGGAGAGGGGACCCCATGGTCCCACGGTGGCCCAGCCTTGGGAGTACAAGTCCCAGCCCACTGGGTCCCCTTTTGGTGACAAACACCAGTGGGCAACCCTGCCCCCTGCCCCAGGATGCTCAGTTGCAAACCGGGTGTAATGAGAAGGGGAGGCAGTGATATGAGGCTCAGAGTACTACCCAGAAAGAATGCAGTCCCTGGGAAGGGGTGTGGCAGGAGGGCTGCCAAGAGCTCTGCCTTCTGCATCAGGAATAGAGTAATTCAATGTACTCCCAGCTGCAGGTGCCTGGAGAGAAGATCCCCAGAAGAGCTCCTCAGGTCCCCAGGGAATTGTGGGCACCCGAGGGGAGCTGGGCAGATGAACAAAGGGCAAGTCCAGCCACGTGACTGGCAATTTGGGCATGAAATAAGAGCAGTATGAATCCAAAAGGGACATCCCAGCCACTGAAAGTGACATGGAAGAAAGTTCGAGAAGAGCAGGTTACAAAGGGTTGGGCCAGCTGACTCTCTGACCCTGGGGCCAGATAAGCAGTGAGAAGCTGATCCGGATCCTAGACCCCCACCAGCTGTGTGTCCCTGAACAAGTATTCTGACCCGTCTGTGTTCACTTTCCTTCTATCTAAAATGTGGAGAATAAAAGTACCTACTCCACAAAGCTCTGTGCATTTTATATCAGTTAATGAATATGATGGCTGAAATAGGGCCTGATATATAATACATGTATGGTAGGAATTTAATTAATTATTAAATTATACATTACATATGATAGTTCATATATATATGTATATATATACACATATATGCATTTTTAAACAACTTACTTTTGATCTTTGGTGAAATCACCTATATTTTTTTCACGTGTGGTAAAATATATGTAACATAAAAATTATCATTTTAACCATTTTTAAGTATACACTTCTGGTGTAAGTAAATAGCAGGATGGTGTGCAACCATCCTATTTACTATAGGTATTAACTATGTTGTTATTCTAGATCTTTGTAGAAAATGGTATTATCAATTTTTCCCCCCTTCTAGGTAAACGTATATGTATTCCTAATCTTCTGGTAATAAATGTATAATACTTTTATAATCACATTTTCAATGACTGTTCAGCAATGTGGGAAACTACTCATAATATAATAATACATGAAAAAAGACAAGTTACAATACTGAATATCCAACCTAATCCCAACTCTGTCTATAAAAGAAAAAAAAAGTCATGGAAGAAAAAAAATAAAAATCCCTGGAAGACTCCAAAGCTATGACCTTGGTGTTAGAGGGACAGAGTTGATTTCTAGAAACTTCTGGATACTTCTTAGTTTTGTCATTTTAAAGTGACTGTATATTGGTTTTCCAAGCACAAGCATGATGTAAGTTTGTTTTTCTTTCCAAGAGGGCTGAGGGCCGGTTCTGGGTCACTGACCTTCTCCAGCTGGTGTCCGCGGGCGGCGAGAGGTACACGGTGCCGTACGGGCAGCTGTCCGCTTGAGTGTGAGTTAAGGGGACAGCACTGTTGGCTCAGGCCCCACCTCGAGCCCCAGGAACCTTGTGGCCAGGCTGCTGGGAGCCTGCAAACAGCTGGGGCCGCAGGGCGGGGGCCTTTCCTGCCTGGCTGCAAGCAGCCCCCGGGGTTCGGCCCTGTCCACCTAGCACTCAGCACTCACCCCCTGCAAGCACACGTGCGGGATGCACCCCTTCCAAGAGGGGCCTCGCCTGTGAAATTGGGGCCCATGGGGGGCAGTGGGGAGTCTAGTTCAGCTGACCTGGGTCTTGACTTTTAATTCTAGGCTGACAGGGCAGCTCCCCAGGCCCGAGGGCTCTGTCTGGGGCCCAGCTGGTTGGGCTGCCCCAGCCACATAAATGAGGACTGGGAAGTAACAGGCTTCTCTGTTCTAGAATGCTTAGAGTGGCAGGGGGGTCCAGAGAGCAGCCACTTAGACTCTTCTTGATGGAGGAGCCTGGCTGGCCAAGTACCAAGGGGCAGCCAAGTCTTGGGACTTGGGGGTGGGGGAGAAAGTCCCGACAATCTCTGCTTGGCCAAGGTGCAGAGGAGAGTTCTTCGTCTTCAGATGGAGCCTCCCTTGGATCTGTCTGGGTCTGGCTCAGACCCCCCACCCCAGCCCTGCTGCCTGGGCTCGGCTACCCTCCACATGGCCCAGACATGTGAACACGCTTCTCACAGCCTTTCTGGGTTCCACTGCCCAGCCAGGCTGCAGACACAGTGTGGTCTGACCTGACCCTCCCCAACCCTCACGGCATGCTGCGCGCTCCAACAACCTTGCTTCCTGTGTCCCCCTGTCCTAGTCAAAGGCCTCCAGCTAGCCACCCTGCCTCCTCCCGAGTGGCCCTCAACTGCGCCCTCTCCTGGTGCTGCCTGGGAATCCTGGGGGGCTGGAGCAGCCCTCATTCCAGCTCCAGGGCTGGAGGCTCAGTCAGTGAGACTCCAGGTCCTGCAGTCACCAACAGTCCCACCCCCGTCCTCTGGGTAAAAGATATCTGCCGTCCATGTTTGTCCACTGACAAGGGCCGGCGATGTGGGGAGCCAAGCCGGCCACGCTCTCGGTATACTCTGTCCACCAGCCCATGGTGCCGGGTGGTTCGGCTGGTGTCCAGGCCTGAGGACTGGAAGGGTGTCTGGGCGAGGAGGGGGAGGGGAGGAGACCAGAAAAGAGAGAGAAACCCAAACAGTTATCAGCTGTGATCTGAGATCCAACCCAGGTCTGCCCCCAGGATCTGACCTCAGGGCCCCCCACTCTTGAAACACCCTTTGTCACCACTCTGCAGCCTGGACAGGCTTCCTCCTGCAGCCAGGGCCCCCAGCCTTTGAGCACTGCCGGGGTAGGGGAGAGCTGGGAATCCTGGGTGCTGGGTGGCAGGCGTGCAGTGCAGCTGGCATGCACGGGCCAGGCAGAGCAGCACAAGCTCGGGGCCCGGTGCCGGCTGGGGTGCCAGGGGTGCAGACGGCCCAAGCGCCCCCCAGCCTTGCCAGGTGCAGACAGGCCTCCGCCTTCTCTCTCTGGGCCTGGCTGGCCTCCTCTTCCCACCTACGTCATCCCTGGAGGGGCCTGCCAAAAGACAGCCCCCAGGGCTTCCAGCCGAGGACGTCAAGGGGCCCACCTGGCCAAGTGCTGGATCCCCAGAGGCTCCTTATTGAGCCCTGGCTGGTCTTGATTTGAGATGAGCCCCCCACGCTCTCCCCCACCATCTCATCCCTTCACCACTGGAGCCAAGCATAAGCACTTTCCAGAGCCCTGGCCCACAGCTTGGCCGGAAGGGGCTTCCTTCCAGCACCTGGGGCTGGCACGAGGCCTCCGGCCAGCCCTTGCTCCCTCTGCTCCATGCCCCTGGGGCTCCTGGGAGCCTGCTCCCTGCCCATCCTGGTGCCATGGGGCCGCTTGCCATCTGACTAGGGCAAGACTGGCAACCTTAGCCAGCTCTGGAGGCAGCCGGTCCCCTCCAACCCCCACCATCTGGCCCTTGGGCCCTTCTGTCTTCTTTGGGCAGCCAGGCAAAAGCAATTTCCTTCCGGAAGACTGCCACTGGCTGGAATCACTGCTCTTCCCTACCCATCCAAACGCCTGGCCCAGTGTTCAGGGCTGACTGTTCTCCCTGGAGTCTGGGGCCCCCTGTCCCTCTCTGACACAGAAAGGGCCCTGCCGGCTTGGGTCTTTCTGCACTTTTGCCTTCAAAAAGGCCTTGGGCCTGGAGACTTCAGGGACTGAGGGAAGGTGGGAACCCTGCCATCCAGGCACAAACACCGGAGGCAGGGGCTGTCCATCTCCTCCCAGAGATGCCTAGAAGGCCGGAGGGGAAACTAAGGCAGCTGAAGCAGAGCCAGAGGCAGAGAGAAGCTCGGGCCCAGCCA
Source organism: Canis lupus familiaris (assembly GCF_011100685.1). Lineage (NCBI taxonomy): Eukaryota > Metazoa > Chordata > Mammalia > Carnivora > Canidae > Canis > Canis lupus. The sequence goes on from NC_049241.1 coordinate 44,758,475, forward strand.
CAGCCCAGCTTACCAGGCTGCACCTAGGATCCACACACACACTTGTATGTGCATGTGTCACGAGAACGAACCATGCAGCATTGACGCCCATGCTCGGATCCCCTAGGCAGGGGTGGGGTGGGGGAGGTGGGGGAGCTCTCGGCGCAACCACACACATTCCCCCCCCCCCCCCCCCCCCCCCCCCCGTACAGGGCAGGGGGAGGTACGGAGCAGATCCACTTCCATTTGGCAGACAGGACACTTCCCGCCAGGCCACTGGGGCGACCACGCAAGGATACCCAGCACCCACGCACGTGCCAGGGACGCCGAGGCCTCAGCCCAGGGGCTCATTTACCAGAGAGACAGGAGCCGCTGCCAGGGCCTCCCCCAGATATCCGCTGGGCTGAAAATGCAAAGAACCGAGACTTTGAGACACTCCTGCCTCGTCCGGCCCCCCAGCAGGATGCCCAACAGGCCCCAGTATACCCTTGGCCCAAGGGGGCTTTACGCCAGCCCTAGCCAGGGCCATGCTGGGGGAGGGGTGCCCAGAGAGATGCCCTCCTTGATGGAGAAGGGGATGGGGGAAACAGGAAGGGGAGAGGCAGGAGAAGGGGAGAAAACTCAAACTAGGAAGGGCCTTGACAAAGAGGTCAGGCTCTTGGAGCATATTCAGAATCAGCACAACAGCCCCACACGTCTGCTCCGGCAAGGAGGCCATCTGGGAAGGGTTATGCTCTGAAAAGCCCAAGGGATGTGGACCTGAGCCAGTCTAGGGAACCCCAGGCCAGTGTCCTGCTGCACCCCAGCAATGGTATGGGAGGAGTAGGAGCTGGGGAGTGACTCGAGTGGGTGGGGGGACTGAGCTCCACGAGGGACAGGCCTCGCTCCACCTGGCCTGTCAACACATGGACAGACGTGGCTGTTTCTGAGGCCCTGTCCCAGCAAAGGGGTGGGTGTGTGGCCGTCTGGTGGACCTGTCCCTACAGAGCCCACATAAGCTGGGGGTGGCCCCGGATCTCAGCTCCACTTCCAGGCTCATCTCACCCCTGCTTCCACTTGCAGACCAGGGTCAGGGCACAGCCTGGGATAAGAGGCCAGCCCTGCACCCACGCGGTGGGCCTTATCTCTCATTATTTATGATAAGGACGTACACGGCGGCTGTGTGGCCTGCGGGAGCCGTGTTGTGTGCGTCTCTGCCAAGAAACGTTTGCAGACAAGTGGGGTCAGGCCACAGGGCCTCCTTCTGAGAATTGCTGGGCTTGCGGATTAGTGAGGCAGGATGGAGCCAAGCCCCAGAGGCCCCGAGCGGTTCCTGATGCCGCACAGCCGGCCAACAGGTGTAGCGGCTGCCGAAACGCTCTTGGCCAGACCATAGCCTCGCTGCGGGCTCTGCTGACAGGGGAAAGGCAGGGGGGATCCAGGCAAGGCCTGACCAAGCCATCCCAGGGACAGGAAAAGAGTAGGTGGGGGCAGGGCGAGACAGGCTGCGACAATTATTTGGTGACTCCAGCTATCCGCAGCAGCTGACACACACGCTTGCTCGCTCTGTGTCCAGAGTGGGGCCCGGATATGATGTACACCAGGTGGGAGGCTGTGCAGGAGAGGGGGGATGTGGGCTCACCTGGAAGGGCAGATCCACGGTGCCACTCCCAATCTGGTTCACGTTGGGCAGGGACCCGCCATAGTACTGGCCACGGCTTGGGCCCAGCTGCAGGTACTGAGACTTCTGGAGCTGGAGCTGAAAGAGAAGCCAGCAGCTACAATGTGGGCCTGAAGCCCTCCAGAGTACATCATGAAGAACGCCACCTCAGGGGGACCAGGAAGGAACCAAGTGATGGGGTCAATGGCACCAATCCAGAGGGTGTGGGACCCTGTGACTCAGATACTCAAAGGAGCCAGGTGTCTCTCCACCCAAAACAGCAGAATCAGAAGCCCAATAGCATGCCCTGTGGGGAGCTGCCCCCTTGAACTCGGTGGGGGGAGGGGGCGCTGCTGGTTTACTTGCACTGTTTGTGAATGAGCAAGAGAGTATGGGGCAGACCTGGAGCCCAGAGCCTGTGGGGGAGGCCCCTCACCCACCCTGGGGAACCATTTCTTATCAGCCAAAGACTGCGTTCCTGGGGCACGGGCCAGAGGCTGCAAACTGACGCCCGGACAGAGGAGAAATCGTCTTTCCAATGGCCTGAATCCGAAGGGCCGTTTCAGAAGCACAGTGCTGGTTTTCAAAGTGCAGGATGTGTGATCCCTCCGGCACCATACATGGGGCAAACGGACCTGCCAGACCCCGCCCGAGTTGTAAGGGGTCCTGCCCAAGCCCCCAGGCTCCTTCTGCCTGGCTTGCTGGCCCACTGGAGCTGGGCCCAGTGGAGAACCTTCATCTGGGATGGCCTCATGCCTGTGGAGGCCTCCACCCGTCACTCACATGGGGATCTGACCCATGGGGCCACACCTCTGAACCAGGAGCCCAGCTCCCTGACCAGCCACGGCTGCCTTGGGGTGAGGCTGGGACCTGGCCTCCTCCCCCTTGAATAGCTGATTCCACTTTCCTGGGAACAACAGCAGATGTCCCTGGCGTGGTCAGCGCCACTCGTGGCCCTCACAGCTGAAGGTCCACAACACCTGCCACACCCCCCCGGGGAGGCAGGCGTCATGTCTGGGGGGTGGTGGCTGGGCACTCGGGAGGGTGGGTGTCTGTTCTGGCTCTGGCTGGGGCGGTTGCTAGGGTCCACACTGTGTACACAACATGGCCGGCTCACGTTCCCTCACAAACAGCTCCTGGCAGCACTCTGTGAGCTGGCTGCCCGCACCGCCCCGCTCTCCCACGCCATCCCCTGCTTCCTCGGGGGCCTTGGATACTGGACAGGGAGGTGAGGCCCGGGAACTGGCCGCCCGCCCAGCAGAGCACCTCACCCAGGTACACAGCTGTTTCCTATAAGCTATAGTGGTGTCAGGAGGGAGACCGCCTTCCTTGTTTCATCCTTCACAAGTGGTTCCTGGGGTCTGCAGGGCCTGGCCCAAGGTCTGTCTCCGATGGCTGGAGATGCTCACTGTGAACATCCCACTGTGTTCCTTCCACCCCACAGTCATTCAAGATGGAATAGGCCAGCCCCTGGCCAGGGGAAGGGGGAGACCAAGCAGCTTGGGGCCCCCACCACTGCCTGAGCACAAGTCACCTTAGACCCAAGACATCCAAGTGCTTCCTTGTGTTTGAGCCTTGTGGCAGAAGCCAGCATTGCATCCAACTCTCAAGGACCACGTGGCCCCCTTTTTGGCCTCGGTTTCCCCCTCCTATTTGTCCAGGAGTGTATGGGAATGCCTGGCATGTGAAATAGGAAGTACTTACACCACATGCATTTTTGTCACAGGCTGAACTGCCAGCTCAGGGAGCCCCAGCATCCCATCCAAGCACCCCACAAAACCACCATGTTCCAGTACAGAAAGAGCCTGGTGTTGGGGACAATCTACAGGACTGGGAAGTGACAGGATGCTCATGCTCACATGCTATTGCGACACCAGTCCTCCCGGGCCCTGCCTCTGTGTGCACCCTTCTCTCTAGCAATGGCCTCCTACCCACCTCCACACTTTACCACGGGACTGTCAGGTTTGAGAGTACAGCTTCTGGTTTTGGAGTGGAAGGTGTGCGGGGCCCTGTACTACTTCTGGGGGACCCTGTGCCTGTCCCTGGTTACATATTAGCTGCACAGGAAAGTGTCCAACTGACCTAGAGAAGTCTGGCCTTTGTCCCCCAGCTCCTGAGGTGGAAGCCCTCTGAACATCCTGCCTAACAAGATGATCTTTGTTTGCCTGGGGCCTGGGGTGGTCTATGCCAACAGTGTGATTTAGGGCAGGAGACTTGGGTCATGTGGAATCAGCTCGCCCTCTACTGGGGCTAGAGACGGAGGTCACCCATGTGGTAATCAGCCAGCTCCATGTGGGTGAGCCCCAGTAAAAACTATGGACACCAAGGTTCAGGGAGCATCTCCATATGGTAGTACACCCTGCATATTGTCACACACTTGTCACATATTGGTGCTACAAGTGAAAGCTGTCCACACGACTCCACAGAGAGGGGACAACTGGAAGTTCCATGCCTGGAACTCTGCTGGGTGCCACCCCAGACACCTTTTCTCTTTGCTGATTATCATCTGTGTCCTTTTGCTTATAGTAAACAGTAACTGGAAGTGTAATGGCTTCCAGGGAGTCCTGTGTGCCTCAAGTGAACTGCTGATCTGAGCATGGTCTTGGGGTCCCCCTAACTTTGCAGGAGCTAACTGCTCCCAGGCCTGGCCAGGAACCCCCAGGGTACTGAAGTGAGAAGATACCAGCCTGGGGCCCCCTGCCCAAGGACCTGTCGCTTCAGAGGCCCCACGGGAAGGAAGGACAGCAGAGTGACACCACCAGGCAAGACCTGATAAGCTGCTGAATGTTGAAGTGTGAGCCTCTTCCTATTGCCAAGCCACAGCCCCACCTGCATCCTTCTACCCAGGAGTCCTCACTGTGCAGCCCCCCCCCCCCCAATGGCACCTGCCCTAATCTTGCCAAAGGGCTCTGTAAACCCAGCATCCAAGCCAGAGCCTATGGTTTAGCAGCACCTGCTCACAGAATACATGTCCGAACATGTGAGTGAGTGAGTGAGTGAGTGAGTGAGTAGTGAGTGAGTGAGTGAGTAGTGAGTGAGTGAATGCCACTGTTCCTGTTCTCAAGGGCTGACTTTCCCAAACCAGGTGACAGGCCCATTTAGAGGCCAACACAGCTCCCAACACTTACAGGCTCGAGGTCAAAGTAGGGTTTGGATGCCTCTGCCTCCCCCCACCCCATCCTCATGGCTGTTGGAAAGGGCAGTGAGACCCAGACAAGGCCATCATGTCCTGGAGGACATGTGCTAGAATAGGAGACCCACATCTCCCAGGGCTCCCCCTTGCTCCCCTTGGCCTGTGGTTAAATAGCCTGGGGTGAGTCCAGTCTCCCCAACTATGAGTGGACCCCACTCCAGATTCAGAGGGCCTGGACTGAGGGTGGGTGAGCACCCCCATTACCCATGCTTTTGCCATTACTTCCTTGCCTTCTGCTCTCCCCACTCCTTTGCCTCAAAGCACCCTGAGTCTGTGTGCCCTCAGGTCCTGGGCCTCTAACAGCCCCATGCCCATCCCACAGGCCTCCCTGACACTCTACCCAAGAAGCAGCACCTTCAAATCACTATCACATCAGTCTCTAGCTTGGTTTATGTTGCTTTAAATAAAATTTTCAATGCAGAAGCTGTAGATTTACAGAAAAACTGATGATACACTGTTCCCTTACAGCCCTTACCCAGCTTCCCCTAAAGCCACCCTCCTGCCTTCCAGGGGCAAAATTAGGAAAGTGGCAGTTGGTGCAGCACGCCTGGCTAACCCAGACCTACTTGTGTGAAGCCTTAAGTGTGTCCCATCAGGTTTGCTGTACTAGAAACACCTTTGTTCCATGACCCTGTCCACCATTCACATCCAGTCCCCACCAGATGGTGGGGACCCAAGACTCAAGGTCTGCTGGTCACACTGTGTCCACTGCCAGGACTATGTGCGGTCACGTTGGACCCCCAGTAAGTAGTATCACGTGTCTGCCTTACCTCCTACCAGCCGGCTGCGGCCTCAGATCTTTCCAGAACAATATTCCCTTCCATGCTTCTTTCTCTCAGGTTTAAACTGACTGAACAAGCAGCGGCAGGCCTGAGGGGTCAGAGATACCTCAAGGCGGAGGCCACCCAAGATAGACAGCCAAGAAGTGTAGCACAGACCCTGGCCACCCTGTGCTCAATGTCTCCCCACCCCAAGCATTACAGATGGCACCCCTGGTGTCCCTGAGCCCCCACTATGGGCACAGAGCCTTTCCCAGTACATTTAAGCTACCACAACAGTCCTACCTTCAGTGTCCCAAGGCTACCGTAACAAAAGACCACAAACAGGGTGGCTTAAAACAAGAATTTACTCTCATAGTTCAGGAAACAGAAGTTCAACATCAAGATGTGGGCAGGGTTGGTTCCTTCTTTTTTTTTTTTCTTTAAGATTTTATTTATTTATTCAGAGAGAGAGAGAGAGAGAGAGAGAGAGAGAGAGAGGCAGAGACACAGGCAGAGGGAGAAGCAGGCGCCATGCAGGGAGCCTGACGTGGGACTCGATCCAGGGCCTCCACGATCACGCCCTGGGCTGCAGGCGGCGCTAAACCGCTGCGCCACCGGGGCTGCTCTGGTTCCTTCTTGAGGCTCTAAGGCAGTCTGTCCCAGGCCTGTCCCAGCTTCTGGTAGCTCCAGTATTCCTGGGCTTGTGGCCACATCCCTTCAGTCTCCGCCTCCACCCACACATGGCCTTCCCCTATGCGTGTCTCACATGTCCCTCTCCTTTCTCTTATAATACCTGTCACTGGACTCAGTGCCCAGCCTAATCAAGAATGATCTCATCTTAAGCCCCCTTAATTATATCTGCAAAGACCCTTCTGTCAATAAGGTCACGATCTCAGGTTCTGGACTGTGCTTTTTTGGGGGATACAATTCAACCCAAGACAGGCATTTTGAGGGGAGCAGCAGCACATACCATTTTCCAGATGGGAAAGGCAAGACTTGCTAGGCAAAGGAACTGCCCAAGGTCACCCAGCTTGGAAATGGCTGAACAAGATATAGACTCTACTACTGGAACTTGATCCCTGTGTGGCCTGCAGACAGGTAGGCAGCTGGCGCCACATAGTGTCATAGGCCATGTGCATCATGGATAAGAGCACATTAGCTCCTCTGGGAGCTTCCAGTCAGAACGTCAATCCAATGACAAGTCTACCACCCTGACTCCATCAAGGTGAGACCCAACACATGTCTCTGTAAGAAGCCATTTCGGATCCTGTCTCAGCCCGAGGACCCTTGTTTCCAGGCAGGGTACTCCCACTTCCTGATACAACAGCCCATGCCTGGACCACCTCCCTCCACTAACCCACACAAAGCCCTCTTCCTTGTCCCAACCTGACCCCCACTCCCTTTGCAGAGCCCTATGTAAATGGTGGCTTCTCTAGCCTCTCCCAGCCAGCGCACTTTCCCATGTCAGCACAGTGCATATCCCCCACCTCCATCCATGCCCACAACCCCTGCTGGGCACATCCCCCAACCCCGTTGGTACCTAATAGCCTGGCAGAGGGGAAGCCACAAGATTGGGGAATGGGGGCCAGTGGCCCTGGGAAGGCATGGTATGATACATACATGCACACGTGCGCCCGCGCACACGCACACGCGCACACATGCTTCCCCAGCACAGCCCCCAGTTCTCCAGGACCCTGCACAGGATGCAATGAGATACACCTACCTGCCAGCCCCTCCCAAGTCCTCACTCTCTAGATGAAGCTGGCCTTGGCTTCCCCCCACCCCCAACCCCTACCAGCAATCACCATGGCAACTGGCCGGCCTTCTAATGAGATTAAGGGGAGCAGACCTGCTGAAGGCTGAGCTCTGTCCTCTGCAAAGCCAAGACAGGCATGGGGGCTATGCTGCAGAGGGCCAGGGAGGAGTTGTGTGCTCCAACCTGATGTTAGTTCCCCATCACCACCAAAAAGGGCCTGCATGGTCTGGCCCTCTGTTCTCCACCACCAGAGCTGGTTGCTGCCTCAGTGTTCACACTGGCACTCACTCCTCCACTGGGTCAGCCCAACACTGTGCATCTCTTTTCCAAAGGATCACTTTTTCCCACAGCTCACTGTCCAAACCCACCTGACTGAGGTCTATCTCCTCTTATCAGACAGTCAGCCCCACAAGGACCCTGGCACAATGGAGTAGCTTGGCATCCACGTGAAGAAACTTGTCTGGGATGAACACATGAGTGCAGAATGCACTCAAGGTCCCACACAGGGATGATTTTCCTCTTGCACCCACACAGGACTACTTGTCCCCCCAGGTAAATCGAGGCCCAAGGGAGACCAGCCAGCTGCCCAAGTGCAGAGGCAAAGAACCACTGTGAGAGGGAAGTAGAGAGTGAACACTCTCTGGAATGGATCAGAAGAAACCTAGGGCTCTGGGAGAGACAGCTGTGTACACATAAGTATCTGACCAAGAAGGTCCATGACTGCTTTTTCTTTCTAAACTTATTTATTGAAGTAAGATTCACAGGCATAAAATGAACCACTTTAACACGTAAAATTCAGTGGCATACAGTACATACGCAATGTTACATGCAACCATCACCCCCATCTAGGTTCAGAACATTTCTACCACCCCAAAAGGAGACCCCGTCCCCATCAGCCACTCTCCACCCCCCTTCCCCAGCCTCTGGCAACCACCAACCTGCCTTCTAAGTCTATGGATTTGCCTGTTCTAGACATTTCACATAAATGGAATCACATAACATGTGGCCTTTTATGATGGGCTTCTTTCACTCAGCACAATGACTTTTTGGTTTTTTTAAAGTAATCTCCATGCCCAATGTGGGGCTCAAACTCATGACCCCCAGATCAAGAGTCACACCCTCCACCAACTGAGCCAGCCAGGAGTCCCTCATTCAGCACAATGGTTTTAAGGTTTATCTGTGCGGTAGCATATGTCCAAGATTCTTTCCTTTCTGTGGCTGAGTAATATTTCCATTATAGGGATGGACCACATTTACCAATTCAGCTGCTCATGGACATTTGGGTTGTTTCTACCCTTTGGCAATTCTGATTAGTACTGCTGCAAATTGAACAGGTGAGTACCAGTACCTGTCTCAGTCCCTGTGTTCAAATCTCTAGGAATACAGCTAGGAGTAGAGCGGCTGGGTCACATGGTAATTCTGTATTTATCTTGTTCGGGAACTGATGGACTGCTGTCCACTGCACCATGTTACATTCCTGCCAGCAGCACCCGAAGAGTTGCAATTTCTCCACATCCTCACTAACACTTTCTAGTTTCTGCCACATGATGGGTGTGAGGTGGTCTCTAATTGTGGTTTTGATTTGCATTTCCCTGATGATTAATGATACGGTACAACTGCTCGTGTGCTTATTGGTCATTTGTATATCACCTTTGCAGAAATGTCTATTTGAGTCTTTTGCTCATTTTTAAACTGGGCTGTCTTTTCCTTGTTGCGTTCCAAGAGGTCTTTATATATTCTGGATAACTTTTATATATATATTTTGGGTATTAACCGCTTATCAGCTACATGGTTTGCAAAAACTTCATTGTAGGTATTTTTTAAAGATTTTATTTATTTATTCATGAGAGACACAGAAAGAGAGGCAGAGACATAGGCAGAGGGAGAAGCAGGCTCCTCCGCAAGGAGCCTGATGCAGAACTCGATCCCAGGACCCCCGGGATCATCACCTGAGCCAAAGGCAGATGCTCAACTACTGAGCCACCCAGGTGCCCCAGAGGTTGTCTTTTCACTTTCTTCCTGGCCATCAGATGCATGAACATTTTTAATGTTGATAAAATCCAAATGATCTATTTTTTTGTTGTTGCCTGTTTGTTTGTTTGTTTATTTAAGTAGGTTCCATGCCCAGTGTGGAGCCCAATGCAGGGCTCAAACTCACAACCCTGAGACCAATACTGGAGCTGAGATTGAGTCTGATGCTTAGCCAACTGAGTCACCCAGGTGTCCCTGCTGCTTACTGTTTTACTGTCATATCTAAAAATCCATCACCTCAGGATGATTCACACCTGTGCTTCCTTCCAGGTTTTCTAGATTTAGATCTTAGTTAGTCTCTGGTACACTGTGAGTTAATTCTTAAGTTTGTTGCAGCCCGGGTCCCACCTCACTGGTACCTCCCCCGCAGGAGGGCTCTGCACAGGAGGAACACCCAGCTGACCCTGAGGAAGTGTGCTGGTACGCTGGAGTGGCTCATCTAACGTCTGCTGAGCGCGGGAGGGAATACTGAATGAAGGAGGGAATGAATGAAAGCGTCACAGGCGTGTGGCCTAGCGTGGATTCCAGGCTGAGTCACCCCTGCCCCCGGCCCCCTGGCCGACTGAGACACTCCCCAGCTGCCTCCTCACTCGTTCCCAAAGTGTAAATACAGAACCTAGATACACAAACACCGAGTGCGCCTCGGAATGCCTTTAATCAGGCTCTGCTGCCGCTGCCAAATTCCCAACCCTGGCTGAATCACAGGGTCCTCTGTGAGCACGTTTTGTTTCCCTTGTTGGTGGCGGCTGGTGAGTACAGACATTCCGGCTGGGATGTGTGAAGGGTCCCTCGGGGTCTGAGTGCAGCACAGCTGGCTCACAGGGGCCTCTTTCTCTGTGAACAAGACCCCGGCCCTGCCAGCCGGCTGGGAGCCAAACCTGGGTGGGGACTTGCAGCAGCTCTGAGACAGGGGACATGGCTTCACCTCCATTTTATAAGGGGGGGAAACTGAAACACTAAGCGACAACAGGCTTGTCCCCAGGTCACTAGGTGACAGGAGGGGGTTACAACCCAGGGTCTTTCTTTAGCAAGGTCCACAAGGCCCTCCCACTTTCTGCCTCTGGGCCTTTGCACCCAATTCATTCTTTTCTGGAACCTTCCATGGAGCTCCTTCTCATCATTTAGGTTTTAGCTCAAATATCACCTCCTCAAGAAGCTCCTCTTGACCCCCTACTTCTAAAATAACCCTCTGTATTAACTCTGGCTGCCATAATAAAATACCACAGACTGGGCAGCTTGAACAACAGACACTTATTTCTTCCAGTTCTGGAAGCTGGAAGTCTGAGATCAGGGTGCTGTGCCTGTAAGAGCCCTCCTGCTGGCTTGGAGAAGGCCACCTTCTCCCTGTGTCCTCATACGGCCTTTCTGGGTGGTGCGTGTGGGTGGAGAGAACTGTCCTCGTTCTTCTCCTCGTTCTTCTTCTCCTCGTAAGGATGCCTGTCCTATCAGATCAGGACCCCACCCTTATGACCCCAATTCAACTTTGTCACTTTCTCCTCACAGACCCCATCTCCACATACAGTCATATTGGTGATTAGGAATTCCACATATGAACTTGGGGGATACAATTCATGCCACAGCACCCCCTCATGGATATGTTGCCTGCCTGTGTCTGTCTGGCAGGCTGGTCTGCCCTAACAGCTGGAGCCCTGCTTGCCAAGCCTCCACAGACACCTCAGGGACCAGCGCCTAGCTTCAGGAAGTGACCACTGAGAGCTGTATTTGGAATTGGAAACTTCAGCCTGAGTCCTCTGGGAACACCCACAGCTAACCAGTCCCAGACAAAACCCAGGGACCCCAGGAATGTCCCAGCAGGAGCCCCCAGGGTGCAGGGTGCAGTGGCCTTCAAGGAGAGACCTTGGGGCCTGGCCCTGGAGAGCCCAAGAGTCAGTGAGGTGAGAGTGACAAAGAGTGCATGCTCCCCCAGGGCTGCTGAGCTGCCGAGACATAATGGGTGGAAAATCAGGGGCACCACAAATTGTCCAAGTATAAAATTATGTGCCTATTCACTGGGGTCATGGGCTGGAGGATGGATGAGAATACCTGGAAAGCAGCTCAGGCAAGGGAGTGTGACAAAGCAGGAACAGCCTAAGGTGGATCAGCTCAGCCCCTGCACTGGGCTAACCCCTGGCCCCCAAATTTACACCCATCTGGAACCTCAGAATGTGACCTTGTTTGGAAATAGACACCTGGGTAGCTCAGCGATTGAGCATCTGCCTTTGGCTCAGGGCGTGATCCTGGGATCTAGGACTGGGTCCCGCATCTGGCTCCCTGCGAGGAGCCTGCTTCTCCCTCTCCCTGCGTCTCTGCCTCTCTCTCTGCCTGTGTCTCTCATGAGTAAATAAATAAATCTTTAAAAAAAAAAAGAAGACTCTTGATATGAAGTCACCCTGGTTTAAGGAGATGTCTGAATCCTATTACTGGTATCCTTATAAGATGACACAGAGGGCAGCCTGGGTGGCTTAGCAGTTTAGTGCCGCCTTCGGCCTAGGGCATGATCCTGGAGTCCCTGGATTGAGTCCCACATCGGGCTCCCTGCATGGAGCCTGCTTCTCCCTCTGCCTGTGTCTTTACCTCTCTCTCTGTTTCTCATGAATAAATAAATAAAATCTTAAAAAAAAAAAAAAAAAAAAGACACAGAGGGGGTGCCTGGCTGGCTCAGTCAGCAGGGTCTGAGACTCTTGATCTTAGGGTGGTGAGTTCAAGCCCCACACTGGGTGTGGAGATTACTTAAAAAAGAATATATATATATATATATATATATATATATATATTCTTTTGTATTCTTTATATATATATATATATATATATATATACACACACACACACACACATGCACACACATATATACATACATGTATTTTAAAAAGAAGAGAACACAGATACAGGAAAAAGGCCACGTGAAGGTAGAGGCAAAGATCAGTGATGCAGCCATAAGCCAAAAAACCCCAAGGGCTGCTAGCAGCCATCAGAAACTGGGAGAGAGGGCCTAGGACAGGTTCCCCTTCAGGATCCCCAGGAGGAGCCAACCCTGCCCACACTGTGATCTCTGACTTCCAGCCTCCGGAACTGTGAGAGAGTTCCTGTCATTTTAAGCCTCCTTGTTTATGGTTCTCTGCTATGGCAGCCCCACGAAATGAACTACTGCAGAGTAGAGTCCACAGGGGACCCAGGGGAAAGCAGGGCCACTCAGCCAAGCTTGGGGTAGGAGGAGATCTGAAAATTAAACAATCAGGGAGGGCCAACCACAGGGCCCCTCAAAGAATAAGCCGAAAGGGTCCAGGCAGAGGGAACGAACAGGAGGGGTAGAGGTGAAGGCCCAGGGAGAGAGGGAGGAAGGACAAGGCCAGGCCAGCTCTGTAGAGAGGTAGGGAGAGTGACACTGGAGCCCAGAGCAGGGCGGCACAAGGGGTGGTGAACTCCTGGCTGGGGACTCAGCGATTGCTAATACCACAGCGGGCTCACCAAGCAGGAGTGTCCCTGCACACTAACAACTGTGGAGGGGCCTAGGCCAAGACACACCCTCCGTTAGGTCATGGGGGCTCCCACCCATAACCTCATGCCAACCCCATGCCAAGGTCCTGGGGGCTGTACTAAGTGGGGTAACATGGAGGTGGGGTCTCACCAAACACAGTGCTCAGCCCTGACTACACATGCCTCCAGCCTATGTCTGGGTACCACGTCCTGCAGGGCTGGGGTGGGATCCAGTGAGCAGGGACCTGGGTAGCATGACTCCGCCAACCATTCCCACACCCACATACTGACTGAAGGGCTGCAGCATGTCACTGTCGGACCCACAGGAGGCTACACACAGCAGGCCATGAAAGTGGAATGTTCACTCACCCACCTCTGCCTTATACAAGCCCAGGTAGGTCTGGGAAGTGTTGGTGGTCAGGGGGAGACATGAGGGCCCCGAGCAGGAGACAGGGCAGTACTCTGTGGGGTCCATACACAGCCCAAAAGTGCCACCAGCACAGCCACCTACAGACACAGGCCGCCTCCTGCTGTCATCTGTGGAGGCCACGGATGACCCTGGACTGCTGAGGCGGCTTTTTACATTCCAGGATGTCTGCTCGCCCTGGTTCCACGTCACAGTGGCCACAGGAGAAGAAGCCGACTGGCCCCCAAGGGGAGAGGATGACCAGAACACGAGAGCCACCCCACACCCCACCTGTCTGAGTGCCAGGTTCCCACAGCACAGCTGAGCATGTTCACTGCTGGCCAGCATCCTCTGGGACAAGCGGCTGACCCCAGTACACATCAAGGCTCTGTCGCTCTGTCCAAAAGGCCAGCGGCAGCTGGCCTCACCTGTGACTTCTGGAATCTCTCCCAGCCTCCACGGGCTGCCCGGCCCTGGCCCGCCAAGAGGCTCTGGGGAGGCCACAGGGTTGGTCTGAGGCAAACAGAATCAAGTCAACTTCTAAAGAAGATCAGGCTTAAACAAGTCACTTGGATCTGTTGGTTATGACCTCGTTCTTATGTGACTTGCTTTCAGGAGTTGATAAGATCTAGATCTCTGACATTTTTAAGTCCAAACCACTTGGACACTGCAGCTCTTTCCGGGTTTTGCTAGGCCACTATTCATTCTGTGCAGCTAATTAAGCTGAAGAAGCCTGGGAATAAAGTTTAGAACAAGGTTAAGAAAGTTAAGAGAGCCAGAAAGAGGGAGGGAGTCAGGATGGTGCAGGTAGCAGGGCACCAAGAAAGGGAGTGCTTCTCCAAGAGCAGGGACCCTGAGTCCAGAGGCTCTCTCTCTGTCCACTCCGACTCTCGGGCACTGTACAAGTTTCCTAGGGCTGCCGTAACAAACAACCACAAACCAGCGGGCTTGAAACAACAGGAATATATTCCCTCAGCACTCCAGGGGCTGGACAACTGAAATCAGGGTGTGGGAAGGGTTGGATCCTCCTGGAGCCTCTGACAGAGAATCTGTCCCAGGCCTCTAATCTGGCTTCTGGTAGCTGTTGGTGGTCCACAATGTTCCTGGACTCGTAGATACCTCCTTCCAACCCTTACCTCTACCTTCACACAGCCTCCTGCTTGTGTGTCTCTGTGCTGTCTTCTTATAAGAACACCAGTCGCTTTTAGGGACCGCTCTTCTCCGGGACACCCTTCTCATGCTGACTTGATGACATCTGAAAGTCCTTATTTCCAAAAAGGTCTCTTTCACAGATTCTGACTGGACACAAATTTGAGGGTGGGGGACATTTTTCAAACCATCACAGTCACCCCATCCTGTGTCACCGCAGGCCCCGTGCTAAGAACCTCTCATGATGGCAACACCCTCAAGCTCAAGCCCTGGTCCTTCCCCTGTAGCCAGCCCTTGGGCCTCCCCTCCCCTCCCCTCCTGAGCCTCCATGTCTTCTGCTGATCACCTGAGAGCTAAGGGGTAAAGCCGGGTAGCACACGGACCCACCCAGCACACATCAGCCACAGCGGAAACAACTGGGACCCTGCCAGGCAGGTGGCCGGCAGCGTCTGGAGAGTCATTTGGCAGTCTGTAAGGAGCCTGAACAACGCTCCTGCCCTCTGACCCACTAATCCCACTTCTGGGAAGCTCTCCTGAGGGAGATCGTCCAAAATTCAGATTTATGCACAAAAATGTTCCTGCATCATTGTTGTCAGAGCAAGAAGCTAAACTGTGCTGCAAGATTAGGCCAGGCCAGGGCGGAGCCTTCAATTCTGGAGAGGAGCAGGGGACACGTGCCCCTAGGCCGGAGGTGGAGAGGAGGGACGGCGCTCTCTGCAGAGGTCCGTTCATGCAGGCACAGGCAGACCTGGAATAAAGCCAGGCCATTCCCTTTCCAGGGACATCCCCAAGTGGGGCTAGACACTGGAGTGCACAGGGAGATAGGGCAGAGGAGCAGTGTGGCCAGCAGTCCCACAAATGCCCCTTGGGACAGGAAAGGAATTCTCCAGAACAAAGGAAGGGCTGTGGAGAAACATATAACTGGGGTGACCAAGGCTACCTGAGCTCAAAGCGGGGCTAACACTCCACGATATCCCTTCCAGGTCAGAGGCTGAAACAAATCCATAAACAGGCCAATGCAATGATCTGGACAGTAAGGGGTGCTGGAGAATGGGAAAGGCTCTCTGAAGATCATGGAGAGGGATCCTTCAACCTCAGTTGAATGGAGCCGGGGAAGGGGGATGCTCCAGGTGCAGTGGCCCCACAAAGTTTAGAGAGGAGGTTCCCCTACTCAGGCTGAGGGGCCTGGGGAGTGGCAGAAGTGTGATCCTACATATGGACAGTGAGTCACAGACATCAGCCTGGTATACTCAGGACAGAGGGGCCCCCCAGCACCAGGCAGGCCCCCTCAAAAAGGGCACAAAGATGGGAGTGGCAGGTAACCATGGGGAGGGAAATGCACCCATGGGGATGGGCAGGCAACAGGGTTGGAAGCTCCTAACTGACAAAGTCAAGAACACAGTAACAGCAAAATCCAGCCAGAGCTTCCCCCTGCCTCATGTGGGTGTCATTTGAGCACTCAATGTGGGTGAACTCAAGTACATGCAGTGGGTTCTTCCTTTGTGTCCTTGAAAACTTACCTCCCTGTCCTCACTTCTGGAATCTGTGACTGACCTTATTTAGAAAAAAGGTCTTTGCAGATGTATAATTAAGGTAAGTATTTTGAGATGAAGCAATCTTCCTGTTTTATAGGGGTGGGTCCTCAATCTGATGACAAGTGTCCTTATAAGAGACACACAGGGACAAGGCCATGTGGAGACAGAGGCAGAGACTGGCATCACACAGTTCAAACCAGCAAATGCCAGAGCCCCCAGAAGCAGTGAGCAGCCAGGAAGCATCCTCTTCCAGTGGCCCTGCTGACCCCTTCCTTTCAGATTTCTGGCCTCCAGACTGTAGAATTCTAAACTCCTGCTGCTATAAGGCCCCCAGTGTGTGGTCCCTGTTACAGCAGCCCCAGGACACACAAACTCATGGCGCCCCTGAGCCAGGGCCCTGTTCCCTTTCTTTTCTTTTTTTTTTTTAAAGATTTATCTATTTATTTTGAGAGACACAGAGAGGCAGAGACACAAGTAAGGGGAAAAGCAGGCTCCCCGCAAGGAGTCCGATGCAGGACTGGATTCCAATCCCAGAACTCGGAACTCTGATGCCAAAGGCAGCCGCCCTCCATCGCTGAGCCACTCAAGAGTCCCTACCTCTTCCTTTCAACATGAAAATGAAACTTAATTCCAGCCAAGCACAAAAAACAACATCTCTGCCCCAGCCCAACATCTAACAGTCTCAACTTCCACAAAGTGGACAGGGGACCTGAGGCCCTGAGGATGCCGCCAAGGACCTGTGTTTGTGCCATGCTTCCCTCGAGGGATATCATTACTGTTGATACACACCCTGCCCTCCACGGGCTCTGAGGGGATGGTGGCCAGGTGGTGACCCTCTCATCTGGGCCCCACATCCCTCCTGCTCAGAAGCCCTTCTGACCATCCAAAGCTAATGGCTCTTTTACGCATCCCCACCCCAAAGAGCCCCACGGCAGGAAACATCAAATAGATAAGCACATGCCCCAGAGTTCCCCACAAGGTCCTCCATCCAGCAGGCACCAAGCCCACTGCTGGGAATGCTGCCCTGAACCTGTCACAGCCACAAACATCTGACACTTTAAACTGTAGTGTGGTGGCACTCCACATCCCCAGAGGCTGGACAGCCCCACAGCGGGATAGAGCTCTATGCTTGTTGGCCTTAGTAGGGTGGATGCCCGCCCTTCCCAGGGCCTTCGCATCCATACCTGGCTCACAGGTACTTCCTGAGCACCAGTATCAGGGGCAGAACACTGGGGCAGACAGGAACAGACGTGAGGAGACTGAAGGTCAGGGGCAAACAAATTTATAAACTGTGGATGAACCATTCATAACTGCTGAAGGGTAGAAACAACCCAACAACAAAGAGGTAAATAAGACATGGTCCATCCACGCAGTGGAATATCATTCAGCCATAAAAAAGAATAAACCCTCAGGTGGTTGAGTGTCTGACTCTTGGTTTTTGCTCAGGTCATGATCTCATCAGGGTCATGGATGGAACCCTGAATTGGACTCCACGCTCAGCAGGGAAGTCTGCTTGAGATTCTCTTTCTCTCTCTCTCTCCCCCCCCTGCCTCCCCCCGCCATGTCTGCATTCTATAAAATAAAATAAATAAATCTCAAAAAACATTTATTTTATCTGTTTAAAAATTGGGAGCTCTTGGTAATCCTTGGTGTTTCTTGGTTTGTGGCCACATCACAGCAATCTCTACCTCTATCCTCCCATGGCCTTCTTAGAAGGACACAAGTCATTGGATTCAGGGCCCACCCTACTCCAGATGATCTAATCTCAAAGTATTTAACTTAGTCACACCTCCAAAGACCATTTTTCCAAATTAGGTCTCAGTCACATGTTCCAAGGGTTAGGACCTGCACATATATATTTGGGGGATACCATGCAACCCATTCCACCAGGGCTGCTGTAAGGCTTATGGGGAGTAGGGTGTTGTCCAGTGTGCACATGGCCTGTGTCTGTGCCCAGCCATGCCCCTGATCTGCCACTCCCTGGCCAGAGACCACAGCCCAGTTTGCAATCACTTGGCCTCAGTTTCCCCATCTGCAACATGGGGCTAGGAGTGCCTCCTTGGCAAGATGGTGGAGTGGTCAAATGATTCCCACACAGAAGTGTCACATGGTGACTGGGACGCAGTGAGCTTATGTACAGACACCAGGGGCCCATAGTGCATGTCCACAAAACCCACGGCTCTGTGCCCAAACAGCAGAGACTGCATCCACATTCAGCTGAGACTCTGGCCTCACTGGGACCCAGGTACCCATGTGCTTGAATGTAAGGCAGGTATGTCACTGAAACTTTCAGGGGGCCTTACTGGGGGCCAGGGGACCTGCCTGATGGAGGATCTGTTGTGGGTTGAATTGTGTCTCCCCAAAATATACATCCATGTCCTAACCACCCTGTACCTGGGCATGTGGCCTTACTTAAAGACATCTTTGAAGATGACATTAGTTAAGATGAGATTATACTGGAGTAGGGTGAGTCCTAATCCAATGACTGGTGTCTTTATAAGATGACAAGAAGCTGGGACGCCTGGGTGGCTCAGCGGTTGAGCGTCTGCCTTTGGCTCAGGGCACGATCCTAGAGTCCCAGGATTGGGTCCCACGTGGGGCTCCTTGCATGGAGCCTGCTTCTCCTGCCTCTGCCTGTGTCTCTACCTCTCTTTCTGTAACTCTCATGAATAAATAAATAAATAAATAATCTTAAAAAAAAAAAAAAAAGATGAGGAGAAGCAGACACAGACACACAAGGAGACCATGTGGAGACAGAGGCAGAAACTGTGGTGATGCAGCCACAAGCCCAGGAATGCCAGAGCTTCCAGATGCTGCAAGAAACAAGGAAGGATCCTCTCCTAGGGAGCCTCTGGAGGGAGCACAGCCCTGCCAATTCCTTGATTTTTCAACCTCTGGCCTCCAGAAATATAAGAGAATAAATTTCTGTTGTTGAAGCCACCCACTTTGTGGTTATCTATTACAGCAGCCCCAGGACACTGAGATGGACATGAGACCCCACACATAGGTGTGTGTTGTATGTGGGAAAAAAGAGAAAACTTAAAACTTGTCATTTCTCTGCCTTAACTCTGAACACACTCTTAGGTGCACACAGCTTCTGAAACGCGCGAGTACACTTCTCTATTTGTAGCTGAGGGAACAGATCCTTCGCAGTTTAATTTTAAATCTCGTTACCAATTGGATAACACAAATCACCAGCCGGAAGGCCGGCCACTAGAAATAGGGGCTGCCTCTCACCAAGGGGCCCCTCGGCCTAGGCTGGGAGCCAGACAAGGATGCTGCCACTGAGACAGGTCCTGTGCCTCCCCTGGCCCATCCCATCTTGAAAACATCAGGCTGAGTTTCTGACAGGTGCCAGACCTGCTCCGGGGTGTGGGGTCCCAGAAAGGACAAGGAAGTCAGCCTTTGTTGTGCTAGGGAGTCAGCACCTACTGGCTTCCCCTGACCCAGGTGTCACAGGGCAATCGGCCAGCAGCTGCCTTGGGCTGATGCCAAGCAGATGACTTTTGAAAACGGTATCGACATGCTGACACACAGCCTTGCTCAGGTTCTGGGATGAAGCCACCTCTTGCGAGCCCCGCTCCTTCACAGTGCTGCCTCCCTCCAGGATGGCTGGCAGGGGCCATGGGAAGATAAGACAAAAGCTAGATGCCCTCATTACCATGGGCCCAAAATAGCTTTATGTTCCATTTTTTAGACACAGCACAACTACAGAGTTACATAATGACAATGAAAGCCATTTTGTGGTCTGGAAGGCAGGATCCCGGAGGCTGCCCAGATCCCCCCTCAAACCCCTATCCTGGGCAGCACCTGCCCTAAGCATGGGGACAAGGCAGGGTCAGCCCTATGGCTGTTTCAACATCCTCAGACCACATGCTTGGACTGGTGAGATGGGCCCGGCACAGAACTGCGTGTGGCTCCAGTAGCTGGACAGGCAACACAGCAGAGTGACCATGAAGAGATAAGGCCAGAGGGCTGGCCAGGATGGGCTGGAACAGGTCCTAAGTGCTGTACCGAGGTGGCAGGCGAACACTGTGGAGTCGCCCTGGGGCCCCCCTTTCCTCTCCCCCTTGTCTCTTCCATGAGAAAGTCCTGGCAGCTCAACCTCCAGAGTTATGTGCGACTCTCACCCTGATCCCAGCCCATGTCATCTTGCACCAGGACACCCACCAGGACCTCCTCCCTAGTTCTGCCTGAAGCCTTCTCTTTCTCTGCACACCGCTGCCAGGAACCCTCCTTTTCCTTTTCTTGATTAATGAAGTTCAAATCATTTCCCACTCCTGTTCTAAACGCACCAGTAGGTTGCCATCGTATTTAAAATAAAACCCAGCCCACTTTAAGGGCTTCTAAATAAGTTAAACTGAGTCATGACAGGGCACAGCAATTCTACTCCTCAGCATATACCACAACAAAACCAAGATGAATGTCTATGTCCACACTTGCACCTGTGTTCCCAGCAGTCAAAAAGATGGGAGCAGGGATCCCTGGGTGGCATAGAGGTTTAGCGCCTACCTTTGGCCCAGGGCGCGATCCTGGAGACCCGGGATCGAATTCCACGTCGGGCTCCCGGTGCATGGAGCCTGCTTCTCCCTCTGCCTATGTCTCTGCCTCTCTCTCTCTCTCTCTCTCTGTGTGACTATCATAAATAAATAAAAAATTTAAAAAATTATAAAAAAAAAAAAGATGGGAGCAACCCAAGGATCCATCAATAGATGAACGGATAAACAGAACACAGCCCATCCACACAGTGGAATCACTCAGCCGTAACAAGGCACAAAGCCCTGACAAACGCGACAACTTGGATGAACTTCGAAAACACCATGCCCAGTGAAAGAAGCCAGTCACAAAAGACTGCATGTTTCATGATTCCATTTACATGAAATGTCCAGGACAGGCAAGTCTCTAGAGACAGAAGGCTGATTAGCAGGTGTCAGGGACTGAGGGAGGGGTCTCCTTTTGAGGGTCACAGAAATATTTCAGAACAAGATGGTGGTGGTAGCTGCACAACACTGTGAATGTACCAAATGGCATTCGGCTGTTCTTTTGAAATGGTTAATTTTATGCTATCTGAAAGTCACCTTGATAATAAATAGATCACCAATGAAAATCAAACCGGACCCCATCACCAGGTTGGCCATGCCTTGCAATCTTCTCCCTTGCTCCTCATCCCATCTCCCGGGCTTCCTCCAGGACCTCCAGCTCTCGAGATGTCCAAGCCCCTACCCCCCCACCTTAGGCCTCTGTCTGTGCCAGCCCCACCCCCTGCCCCTACTCCCCTCAGTTCTGGGAATGGCTATGCCTGGGCTTGGAGGCGGCATGCCTAGCCCCCTCCATCAAGAAGCCTCGTCTCATCCCGAAGCCTCATCTGCTCCTCTCTCAGGGCCCAGGAGGACAGGAAAGGTGTTGCAGCTGCCTGGGGTCTAACGGGGGCTGCCAATGAGAGGAAGGCCTGGCCCCTTGGCTCTGCCAGCACACAGTGGATCTGCCCCTGCGTGCAGTAAGTGGCGGCAACTCTGATCCTCTTCACGGACCACTGAGAGGACTGAAGCTGGACTCTAGGGCTGTGCTTGACCCTGAGGACTACTGCCCAAAGGCTATTAATGCACCCAGGACAGAGGACCTGGAAGAGACAAGCCTTGTCCTGAGCTACACACACCCTGGACCCCCATGAACTAGAGGACCCCCAGGGAAAAGGTGCCAGGGCTGGGGGGGGCCTCCCCTTGACTCCTGACTGAAGCCCACTTGGACACCCACTCCCAAACCAAGCAGTCCTCATTTCTTCCCCCACCTCACGCTTGTCAGGATTCTCTCAAAGCCCCCCAAATTCACGCCTCCCACCCAGCGCCTGCCATCCTCCCGAGGAGGCTGTACAGATATCACAGGCAAGCATATGGATATATCTCACTCCTGTGTGTGCACAGAAGCACCCATGCATACTCAGGCACACACTCCAACATATATGTGTTCATACACACCCAGCTGCCAAATGCATACATGCACACACAAGTGCACACTACTTATCCACACACTCCCATGTGCACACCTATTCACAAATATTCATGCTCATTCACTGGTGCATGCTGACACGTGCACAAATTTATGTCCTCCCCCAGGACGGCATCTCTCACAGTCTGCCCAGCTCACTCCCACACCTACCCCAGCACCCCAAGCCGTCACCTTCTCCCACACCTCTATCCAACTGGTCCAAGCTCCACTGTCACCAGCCCCACAAATGCAGAAGCCTCCTGCCTAGGTGCCCAAATCAATTCTTAGCCCCCAATCCTCTCTGCAGGTGGCAGCCAGAGTCTCACCTAACTGCCTACCTAAGCAGGCAGGTCCTAGAGCGCCTCTCCTCACTGGGCCCTCTGGCTCTCACTTCCCTAGCAGCCTCTGCCAGCATGGAGGCCCTGCTCCCCAAAACACACCCTTACCCCGGGGTTCCACAGGAGCTGCACCCAACACCACCTCCAACAAGGACCCTCAGACCAAGGTCCCCCACCTTGGGCTGTGGGACCCATGAGGTGGGCCGTTGTTCGCTCACCATGGAATCCTCTGAGCCCCTGAGGCTTCTCCCTGGCTACAGCAGCCCAGCATGGGGCCGGGCCCTGGGCATGGTCCCCCCCTCCATAACCCTCTCCATCACATAGCTGCATACACGCCCCAGGCTAGGACTGCAAGAATGCAGGTGGCAGCTCCAAACAGCAGCAAAGTGGAAGCCACGTTGGGAAGGAATACCAACCATGGCAAACCCAACTAAGGAACACAATACGGCACTGAGCAGGGCAAGCGTAGTCACTACTCAGTGGAAACAAACCTCAAAACCCAGGCCAGCTCAGAGAGACACCAGCCCTGGGGGTCCATGTGCACACAGGCAAACAGCACTCTGTTCTGGGGTATAAAATACCATGATAAAAGCAAAGTGCGTGGCGCATGATGCCCACGCACTAAGTGTGGTGGGGCAGGAAGACATGGGTGGTTAAGGGGGATGTTTCATTGCCTGCTCTGTGTTTAGAGCCTTCACTGTGGTATTGCCTCATTCATATATCTTCTGTTGTGGGTTGAATTATCCCCTCAAAAGGAGATGTCCGAGTCCTAACCACTGTACCTGAAACGTGACTTTGAAAACAGGGTTATTTGCAATGTGATCAAGTTAAGACGACAAAGCCATGCTGGAGGGGGATCCCTGGGTGGTTCAGCGGTTTAGTGCCTGCCTTTGGCCCAGGGCGCGATCCTGGAGTCCCGGAATCGAGTCCCCCTTCGGGCTCCCAGCATGGGGCCTGCTTCTCCCTCTGCCTGTGTCTCTGCCTCTCTCTCTCTCTCTCTCTCTCTCTGTGTCTATCATGAATGAATGAATGAATAAATAAATAAATAAATAAATAAATAAATAAATAAATCTATCTTTAAAAAAAAAAAAAAAGCCATGCTGGAGTGGGGTGGGCACTAACCCAATGAATGATGCATGTCCTTCTAATAAGTCAGGACAAAGATGCACAGGGGAAAATGGAGACTGGGGCGAGGGGGCCCACCACCAACTGAGGACACCAGGAGCCACCAGAAGCTGGAAGAGGCAAGGAAAGATCCTCCCCTAGAGTTTCCAGAAGGAACGACCAATCCCTGTGATACTTTAATTTCAGATGGCTTGCCTCCAGAATATGAGACAATAAATTCCTGTTGTTTTAAGCCACCAGGTTTGTGGTTATTTGCTGCGGTGGCCCCTAGGCACTAATAATACATAGTTCCCGAACCATCCCCTAATGTTCCCAGGAGACCCTCCCCAAGACTGCCCTTAGGCTATGCACAGCAGAGCCCAGTGGGAGCAGGGAGGGCCCTCAAAGGCACTGAAGCAGGATGTGGTGCTGGGGAGGGGGATGGAGGCCCCTGAGGCTGTCACTACCCCTCAGAGCTGGGAACAGAAGCCTCAATCCCGCTATTCTGAGATACTGAAAACTCTGCAAAAACCCTTCTGGTGGGTGTGGCATAGGCCAACAGCAGTGACATCTGATCAGTGGACAGGAGGCTGCCCTATCTGTTCTCAGAGCGTCACTTTTGCTGCAAACATACTACCAGGACCATATTAGGAGGCTGCCAAACTGAGGGTGTTCCCTCATGACAGCATGCATGCTGCACCATCTTCCCAAAAATTGAACCAATGGGATTTCTGGGGCACTCAGTCTGCCACGTGTATGGCCTGCCTGGCACCGTGACACAGGCTGGAGGCCAGTAGAGGGTTATGTGGGCCCCAGTCAGCACCCCAATTCCAAGGCCTCTGGGTGGGCCCCAGTGCAAGGAGAGGAGGCCAGCTCAAGCTGCCCAGAGGAGGCACATGGCTGCTATTTCCAGGGTGGGTTTCCATACTCAGGAGGCCCTCCTACTAGGACAGGGAATGGACTGCATGAATACGGGGCATAGCTGGGCTGGGGGCTCACTGGCAGCTGTGGCACAGGCATCTGGGAAAGACCCCTGGATGCACACTGAGGTTCCCCACTTCAGTCCATGCCCTGGGGCTCTGGCCTGGGTGGACTGTGTAACATCCTTGGCCTTCACTTCTTAGCACATGAATGGAATATTCCAGATGCACCAGGGCAGCAATCCCAGCCTTCATCAGTTCCTTGGGACACTGAGCTAAGACTAACCAGAAATGAGCTTTACAATTACAGGGCCATGAGCAAATGCCACAAACCTCAACAATGTAAAGTAATAACACACCCAATTAAATAAGTAATGACTGGGGAGGGCAGGTGGAGGACCCAGAAGTGGGCAGAGAGCTCCAGGTCTCAAGCAAGGGTGCAGCCAGGAGCATGGAAGAAGTAGTCTGAAAAACCAGTCTGCTCTTGGAAGATAGTCTGGTGGTTCCTCAAAAAGTGAAACATAGATAGGCGGCCCAGGTGGCTCAGCGGCTTAGCGCCGCCTTCAGCCCAGGGCGTGATCCTGGAGACCTGGGATCGAGTCCCATGTCAGGCTCCCCGCATGGAGCCTGCTTCTCCCTCTGCCTGTGTCTCTGCCTCTCTCTGTGTGTCTCTCATGAGTAAAAAAAAAAAAAGAAAAAAATTAAAAAGTGAAACACAGAATTACCACATGACCCAGCATTTCCACTCCTGGGTATAGACCCAAAAGAACTCAGGTGTTCAAATAAACACACAAACACACACACACTCACAGCAGCACTAGTTACAACTGCCAAACAGTGGAAACAACCCAGGTGTCCATCAAGGGGTGAATGGATAAACAAAACATAAACAAAATTGGTCCTCATGGTAGAATATTACTCAGCCATAAAAAAGGAATGATGAAACACTGACATAGGCTACGATGAGGATAAACCTCAAAAACATCATACTGAGAGAAGCCAGGCACAGAAACCATGTATCATACAATCCCATTTACATGAAACATCCAGAACATGCAAATCTATACAGACAGCAAGTGACTGCCAAGGGCTGGGAAAGGGGCAGTGACTGCTAATAGGGCTGAGGTTTCCCAAGGGGTGATGGAATTATTCTGGACCCACACAGAGGTGGTGCTTGTACAACATTGTGAGTTTAACAGAATGTGTGGGTGGCTCAGTTGGTTAAGTGTCTGCTTTTGGCTCAGGTCGTGATTCCAGGGTCCTAGGAACGCTGGAGCCCAGCGTCCGGCTCCCCGCTCAGTGGGGAGTCTGCTTCTCCCTCTCCCTCTGGCCCTATCCCCTGCTCATGTTTTCTCTTTCTCTCAAATAAATAAAATCTTAAAAAAAAAAAAAAAACATTGTGATTGTACTAAATGCCACGAAATTACTTGCTAAAAAATGGTGAATTTTATTATGTGAATTTTACAATTAAAAAAAAAAAAAAAAAACATGAAGAAACGAAAAGCATTCCAAACATTCTAGCCAAGGGCAAAGTGCATATGAGCATGAAGGTGAGCCCAGAATCTCATCCCAAGCCTGTGCCTTTGGGACAACAGCAAGGGTAGGGGACTATCACCAAGGACTGCATTTCTGCCCTTAGAGCAGTGTCACCTAACTGGGAAGCCACTGTGGTCCCATGTATATACTCAGAAGAAGAGCATGGCCTGCCAGAGACCCTGGGCCACGTGGCTTCTTGGTCACTGCACCTCCCCTCTGCAGGCAGCCCAGGAATAGGTGGACCCACAAGGCCCCCATTCCAGGAGTGGCTCAGCCGCCTGTCCACTGCAACCCAGATACCCTCAGGGTCCACTGGCCCACATCAGAGCCCGCCACCTGGCAGGCAGGAGCAGGGTGGCTGCAGCTGCGGCCTTCCTGAGGTCTGAGAAGCATTTTAAAGAATGTGAACTGGTGGCCAACTTAAAAAAAAAAATTTTTTTAATTAACTTAAACATCAGAATTGCTGGCTTCTCCTGAAACACCAGAAGTGCCAACAACTCAGGGCCGAATTCCTGGCTGGAGAATTTTTATCAGCCAGCACAGGGCCAGGCATAAAGGCACCATGGGTCCCCTCACATCCCACACCCAACCTCCAGGCTCCAAGAGGGTCAGCACAGCCTGAGGTCACCCAGCTGGCTGTAGACCCAGGGCCTCCAAGCCTAGCTCATCCCGCTGCCCTCACTCCAGCTCGGCAGCTGCATGGCCTGACCCAAGGCCTGGAGGGAGGGAGCCCCCACCCCATCCCAAGAAGCAGGCCAACTGGGACGGGAAGGTGCAGAGCTAGGATGCTGCATGTGGGCCAAGCAAGGCCCGGAATGCAGGTCTCACCCTGAGCCAAAACCCCAAAGAAATCCACTGCTGCCTGTTCAGCATTTAACCATTAGCAGCCCAGGCCCAAGTAGATGCTGAGAGGCCTGCAAAGCCCTGGGGAAGGGGGGCGAGTAAAAGGAGAGGGGTCAGCAGCCAGGCCTAGGCACAAGCTTGCTCATGAGCCAGAGGTTCCAGGAGGACAGCCCACACTACAACCTTACCCAAAGCACCCACCTGAGGAAATAGCTCAATACAACACAGAAGCCAAACTGCTCATACTGGCTCCCATCTTTACCCTCTAGCAGTCCCTGAAAATTCTGCATGTCTGGCCCAGCCACAGCCAGCAGGGTCAGTCCTCTCCAGGGAAGGTCCACAGGGCATTTCCTGGGGCCAGCAGGACAGGAAGCCTGGGCAGGCAACTGGAAACAAAGGGAATCCGTTACCCAAGGCTCCTGGAAAGGAGGCTGGCAGAGGAAGCCAGCAGGCCCATGCTAGCTGGGGACAAGCTCTACCAGTTCACGAGCTTGCCCCTAAGCACAAGTCACAAACAGGTCCTGGTGCGCTCTGGACAGACAGACCAGTGGAAAAGGAAGGAGGTTGAGGATTTCCGAGTAAGAGGGTTTGTGCTGAAAACAAGCAGGAAATGGGAGGGAGGGGAGCGGGGGAAACAGGCAGGTGGCCAAAGAGGTGACATTGGAGCTGGGAAGAGGATTCTAGGCAGGAGGCCCAGCGAGTGCAAAGGCCCTGGGGTCAGAATGACCATGATGGGAGGAGGACCATCATGGAGGTGACAAGGGGGCCAGGCCGCCCACCAGTAAGCAAGGAGGTGGGGTGGGGGGAGGGTTCAGGGCCTCACTCTAAGTATGATGAGAATCCACTAGGGATCCCTGGGTGGCACAGCGGTTTGGCGCCTGCCTTTGGCCCAGGGCGCGATCCTGGAGACCCGGGATCGAATCCCACATCGGGCTCCCTGCATGGAGCCTGCTTCTCCCTCTGCCTGAGTCTCTGCCTCTCTCTCTCTCTCTCTCTCTGTGACTATCATGAATAAATAAATAAAATCTTTAAAAAAAAAAAAAAAAAAAAAAGAGAGAATCCACTGGAAAGATTTAAGCCAAAGTGACCCAAGCCACCTTCTCTTGCACAGTGTCTTCTGTGCCAGGAGGAGGTAGATTGAGGGGCCAGTATGGGGCAGGTAATGTGGGAGTGATGGTTCGTTTTTGGTAGATGGAACACAGAGCAGATGGGACCCCCAACCCCAGTGCCTTCCAAGATGGGGCCCAATGAGACATATGGATGGTTAGCCACTGCCAGAACAAAGGAAGACTGCCCAGGGCAAGAAGAACCTAGAGGCACCTCTCCTGGAGGCAAAGTGCTCCCAGGTAGCACCCCTGGATGTACTTACAGCTTCCCAAAGGGTCCCCAGGAGGGTGTGCACAGGCACAACAGCTCACCCCAATTCCTGTCCAGAGCCTCTCGTGGACACAGCCCCCCACCAGACACTGTTTCTCCCTCTTTCGCCCCCACGTGGATGCTGGACATCCTCCCTCCTGATGTCTCCTTCCTTCACATCCTGACGCCAGCATAGATCACATGGCTACTAGATGATTATGAAAGGTGTCACAGCTGTCCTCGCTTCCCAGCACCCTACCTGTCTCCTGAACCAACAGGTGTGCCCCCCACTGCAGGGTTCCCCTCGCCACCCTCAGGATGAAGTCCAATGTGCCCGTGGGGACATGAGGCCAAACTGGGGCACTCCCAGGATCCCGTCCCCTTGGGCCTGGCTTCTCAAGCACATGTCCCCCACACCAAGCCTCTGCAGCTGCTGTGCCCTGGAAGGTGTACCTTCTCCCACCCCAGAGGCAACCACACTCAGGGTACTACTGTTCTCACTGTGGTTGCCCCCAGGCCCCACCTGGCACCTGCTGCTGCTCCAGAAGCAGCTACAGCCCCTGCACACCTCCAGCTCCAGCAGGCTCAGGACAGGTACCAGTCACACATCTGTTGACTGGAGGTACCAGTCACACATCTGTTGACTGGAGGAGCCCAGCACCCATGGCCACCCTCACAAGGGAACCCCCTCCTGCCCCTCATCCCATGGTACCTCCTCTAGCCTCTGCTTCGTGGTCCCCTCCCAACTCCTTCAAACATGACTCTGTGAGGGCTCAGGCCTTCAGGTACCTCATGTGCCACTCCTCAGTGTCAGCCATCAACTCCTGAGTGCCACCTAGCCCTGACCTCAGAACACCCTCCAAATGCTCAGAGGAACCTCCTCTAACCCACCAGCCCCTAGACCAGGCTCGCGTCCTCCCAAATTTTCCATTCTACACTCCTGCTCCTCCTGGCCCTCGCAGATGGCACCATGATCTTCCTGTGCTGCAGCCTGTGTCCCCCTCACCCTCACCGGCCTGGCAAGTACCTCTCACAGCTCCTGAGCTCTCCAGGACTCCATGCCTCCTACACCTGGTCTCTTGCTACCACCCCAACCAATCTTTTCTCAAGTTCTCCCTAAAATCCAAAGCTAATCCTGGGTCTCCCTTTCCCTACCACATTGGCTAGCTTCTGGATTGTGTCCAAGCTCCCCACCTTGCTCTTGGGGCCCCTCCAGATCTGACTCCCACCCATCGCTCTCTTCTCTCACCACTTGTTCCCCTACCCAGATTCACCTTACATCACAGTCATGTATCAGACAATCCCCCTCCAAGCTTCTGTGCCTCCGTACACATCATTCCTCTTCTTCCCAAAAACATTTCTCTCTACCCTCTCCTGTCTCACCACAGAACTCTCCTCTTCCAGGCAGCCCTCCCAGCTTGGCCCCACCCTCCCATAGCCTCTTTTCTCCTCGAAGTTAGTAGCTCCTCAAGGTAGTCAGCAGACACAACTTCCACCATTAGCACCAACTTGTGCAGGTACAGTCCTAAAGGCTTGTTCATGCACTGACAGAGTTGACTCCCACCCAAAGTGTATCTGAGGAGTGGCCATTGGGAACCTGACAAGACCCAGGTATATGCTTGCCCAGGGTCACCCAGCTGGGAGAAGGAGAGCAAGACTTCATATTGTTAAGATGGCAATTCTGCCCCAAGCAATCTACAGGGTCAGTGCAATCGCTATCAAAATCCCAACAATGATTTTTGCAGAAATAGAAAAATCTAACATAAAATTCATATAAAATCTCAAAGGACCCCAAAGAGCCAAGACAATCTTTAAAAAGAAGAAGAAATTTGGCAGACTCACACTTCCTGATTTCTAAACTCACTACAAAGCTACAGTAACAAAGACAGTATGGTATTGGCAAAGAAACATAGAAACCAATGGAAGAGAAAGCCCAGAAATAAACTCTTACATACACTGTCAAATGATTTTTGACAAGGGTGCCAAGACCATTCAACAGATAAAGGACAGGCTTTTCAACGAGGTGCTGGGAAAACTGGATCTCCACATGCAATGAATAAAGTTGGACCAACACCTTATTCCATATATAAAAATCAACAAGGATCAAAGACTGAAAGCTAAAACCATAAAACTCAGAAGGAAACAGAGGAAAAGCTTAATAATATTAGATTTGGCAATGACTTCTTGGCCATAAAACCAAAAGCACACTCAACAAAAGAGAAAATATATAAATTGGATTTTATCAAAATTAAAAACATTTGTGCAACAAAGGACACAAGAGACATAGTGTAAACGCCCCGTTCTCATGGAACGCGAGAAAACATTTGCAAATCATATACTGGATAAGGGATTGATGTCCAGAGTGTATCTAGAACTCCTACAACCCAACAACAAAAAATAAATTCAAAAACAGGCAAAGAGTCGTGTACACATTTCCCCAAATAAGATCTACAAATGGCCAATATGCACATAAAAAGATGCTCAACATCACTCATCATTAAGGAAATGCACATCAAAACAATGAGAGCCACCTCACACCCACAAGGATATAATTAAAAAAAAAAAAAGAAAGAAAGAAAAAAAACACCATAGAAGGACAAGTATCAGTGAGGATATGGAGAAACTGGAAACTTGTGCATCACTGGTGGGAATGTGAAATGGTGCAGCCACTGTGGAACACAGTCTCACAGTTCCTCGAAAAATTAAACCGAAAATTACCATATGATCCAGCAATCACACATCTGCGTATATGCCCCCAAAATGGTAGCAGGGATATGTACACCCATGTTCACAGCGGGATTCTTCTCAAGAGCCAAAAGGTGGAAGAAACCCTAGTGCCCACTGAGAGAGGAATGGATAAAATGTGACGTATACATAAGATGGAATATTTCTCAACCTTGAAAAGAAATTCTAACACACTACAACATAGAGACGCACTGCAACACTGAAGATGTTCTGCTGAGTGAAACAACCCAGTTACAAAAAGACAAATACCGGGGTGCCTCAGTGGCTCAGGTCATGATCCCAGGAGGTCTGGGATCAAGCCCCACACTGGGCTCCTTGCTCAGCGGGGAGCCTGCTTCTCCCTCTCCTATTCCCCCTGCTTGTGAGCATGCGCATGCTCTATGTCAAATAAAAAAGGGGGGGGGCTTAAAAAAAAAAGACAAATACCACAAGTCCATTCATAGGAATGGTCAGATTCATAGAGACAGAAAAATAGAAGAGTGGGCACCAGAAGCAGGGGGAGAGGGGATGGGGAGTTAGTGCTTAATGAGGACAGAGTTTCAGTTTTGTAGGAAGAAAAAAAGTTCTGAAGATGGACAGTGGAGATGGTAGCACCACAACTGAATGTGCTTAACACCCATGAGCCACATTTATTTTTTTTCAAAGACGTATTTACTTGAGAGTGAGAGAGAGACAGTGCACATGCATGAGCAGGGGTAGGAGGGTTGGGCAGAGGGAGAGAGAGAATCCCAAGGTGACTCTGCATTGAGCACAGAACCCACACAGGGCTCGATCTCAGGACCCTGACATCATGACCTGAGTCGAAATCAAGAAATGGATGCTTAAACAACGGTGCTTCCCAGGCGCCCTGAACCACACATTTAAAAATGAGTAAGATGGTAAATTTTATGTATGTTTTACCACAATTTGAAGAAAGGAAAAATATAAAAAGAAAATCAGCACTGTGGGATTCCTGCCCAAAACACATCACCCCAGCTCAATTGCAAGAAAACATCAGACAAACCACCCTGAGCAACAAAAAGATTGAGCCCTTCTCATCAAGAGGCTGAATGTCATGGAAGACACAGAAACCCTGAGCAATGGTCATGGGTTGGAGACCAAGGAGACATGATGACCAAATACGACACGGAAGCTGGACAGGAACTTGGATCAGAAAAAAGTCCATCAGGGACATCTGGGGGAAATCCAAACACAGTCCGGGTCTATCTAGTCAATAGAAGTGTGCTGACAATGCTTGCCCCGGTTGGACCATCCCACCCTGGTCACATGACATGTTCACAGAGTCAGGTGGTGAAAAGGTAGGGAAATGAACGGTCTATACTCCTTGCTGAAATCTAAAACTATCAAAAGAAAAAGTTAAGGGGGCACCTGGGTGGCTCAGTCAATTAAGCGTCTGCCTTCAGCTCAGGTCATGATCCCAGGGTCCCATGTCAGGCTCCCTGTTCAGCAAGGAGTCTGCTTTTTCCTCTCCCTCACCCCCTCCCCTATGCTCAAGAGCACCAGCACACACACACATGCACTCACTCTCTCTCACACTCTCTCAAATAAATAAAATCTTTATAAAAACCTGAAGAGAAATGAATATACCCACTGCCCACCAAATAAAACCAAGCAAATGGTTCATAAGCCATGTCATAGCATTGGTCACATGTCAAGCCCCAGCATATGGGTCCAAAGGGTAAGACCCTGCCCTCACAGCTGCCCCATAAAGGCACCCTGATGCTGGGGAGGCATGGAGCAAAGCACTTAGGGTGGGCATGTCCTAAGCTGTACAACTCTACAGATGGGAAACTGAGCCACTGAGACATGGAGTCATTTGAGGGAAGCCAGCAGAGGCGGGGCTTGAGCCAGAGGGAGTCTGGCTAGTCTTGCCGGGGTGACAGAGGGGGCTGTGGGCAGGCTCTGGGCACAAGAGGCGCCCAGTAGGGCGCTGCTATGGACCCTCAGGGCTCTTCCCTCTGCCTGTGCAGAGCCAGCGGTGAGGGAATTAGCGTCTCCTTGCCACCTGCAGGCAAAGACTGAGGCTGCTGGGCCTACAAATCACTCCCCGGGCTGTGCATTGATTCTGTGATGGTTTAATGAGCCGCTCCCATCCTAATTACAGCTATCAAACCCCGCCTGCCTGGGAGGACAGAGGGACTGAGAAAGCACGAGGCTCACAGGTGCAAAAGGACCCGTGAAAGAGAGCCACAGGAGCCTGTCTCTTCAGTTACTTGAGAAACACTGAACTTACCAAGAAAGGCTTTGTAGCCAGGCTAGGAGGGGACACAGAGACTCCCTTGTGATATGTGCTCTGCCGCCCCGTGCCCCCAGCCATCCAGCCCCCCCCCCCCCCCCCCCCCCCCCCCGCCCAATGGACTGGCTGGCTCCACAGAGCCAGCCCCGGGCACTCTGCCTGCCTGGGCCGACACTTCCTGCCAGAGATTTCCAGGCAAATGACCAGCTGGCATGCACCCACCCACCCTCTGTGCCCAGGTGAGCTGTGTCATATGCACAGAAGAAATGGGAAATGCTTTGGGTTTTGTTTTCAATTTTCACTGAAGTTTTGAAACATAAATAATTTCTTTTGTTTTTAATTAAAAAAAAAAAAAAAGCGTGGTAGAGAGGTTCCCTACAAGCCTAGCAGGCAGGGAAGGCAGATTGCAAAAAGTTCTCAGGGGACTCCACTGCTGGACAGTGAAGCCTAGGAAGTGAAGAGACCATGGAACTCTTGAGGGTGCAGCTGGGAATGGGTGCTGGTCCACTAAACAGCTAACTGAGGAAATCTGCCCTTCAATGCAGAGACTTACTCCTCTGGACAAAACGCCATACCCCAGCTTTGGGGTGAAAACCCCATAACCACTGGGGTATCAGGCTGGGACAACAGATAAAGAGAAATTTCACATATGAAGTTAGGACTCTAGGTCTCTGCTGCAAAAATACCTTTCCTCAGTCCAGGAGCCACCGGAGCACAGAGTCGAAGCTATTTAATATACACCCACTCCCCCATCACCTTCCTGGGGAATCAGATTCCTGATTCTTGGATTTAAAAAAAAAATCTCCCAAGTCAGCAAGTGTTGGTCTATAATGATCTTGGGCGAGGGGGAAGGAGGGGAGGCATCTGCCCCAGCCTCCTCTCAGGTCCCTGCAACTCCCATATGGCAGCCAGAGGGATCTTTGCTAGATCAACATCTCACATCATAGCCCAGCTTAAAATCTTCCCAGAGCAGCCCACTACCAGACCCTGACCACTGACCAGGGCCCACGAGTTATCATTCACTGAAAGGCTTCATGCTCTCCATCCCCATGGCTCATCCTCATCCCCTGGGCTCAGCTCAAACATCACCTCCCCCAAAGGGTCCCCACCCCTTTCACTCTCTTAGACCCATGACCTCAGGCCTGGGGACCAGCTGGCCACTGTTTCTTGTGACTTGTTCTGCAAAGCATCCCCAGGACACAGCACCAGGCAGGTGCTCAATAAATACTGACTAAAGGAATGGACTTTCCAGTCCAAACAGTAGCCACTGCACAGAGATCCCACTGTGCCATCCTGATGCTTTTTTTACACCCTCTCCCAGGGCACCACACTGCCCCAGGCCCACTGGACCCAAGACCACATGGGTCTGCAGTCCATTCCATAACACATCATACCTGGTTGACACTCAAACTTTCTCCCAAACTGAAATTCCAGGAAGACCACCACGCTACCCACATTGCTCCATGCCCCCTCAGCACCTCATACATGTTCCAGATTGAGAATAGGAACATACTCCTGCTACATAAGACGGGGAGAAGCCTGGCTGTGTGGTGGGAAACTGGCCCTGTTAAAGGACACTTGCATCTAGCCAATTCCAGAATGAACCTGCCCTCAGGGATTTCACAGTCCAGTGTCTGCTTAGCACCTGCTAAATGCCCACTACGTGCCTCTTGAGTATACTGTGTGTGCTTGCTGAATTCCTGCTGAATGCTTGCTGAATACGTACACTGTGTGCCTGCTGAATGCTTGCTAAGTACATACTGTACTTGAGCTAAATGCCTGCTGAATGTCTGCCATGTGCCCACCAACAGTCCACTGTGTGCTTGCTGCCAAGTGCTGCTGAGCACCTGCTAAGTACACACAGTGTGCCTGCTAAATGCCTGCCATCTGAAGAGTGCCCACTGAGCGCCACCATGTGTTCACTGTGCACACACCTCCAGAATCTTAGCATCAGTGACCACGCAGTGAGCATCTATGTGCTGGCTCCATTCTGGAAGTGCTACATGCATTAACCTAAATCTGACCACAGTCGGACCAGAGGCCACTGTAACCCCTGGTTCACAGCGAGGGAGCAGAGCACAGAGAAAGCACACCCAGGTTTAAACTCACCCAGGGAGGGTGCAAACTCACCCATGGAGGAAGCAAAAAGCCCAGCAGCAATGGCCCTGGGCCAGGCACCAGGTTCTACAGAATCCCCCCACAGTTTCTATACTCCGTTTCCATTTGGCAAATAATAAATATTGACTCTCTCCATGTCCTTGGCTTGTGAGGCAGGCAGTGGCTTCCTTGTTTGCGCACCTGGACCCCCATCCGGCCAGCAGCACCACAGCCACACCCAGCCAGGGCAAGGTACCCACCTCTGCCCTGGGGTCAGGCTGGATGTGGTAGCAGGAGGAAGGGGAGGGGGTCAGAGACACTCCAGCCAGAAACAGGGGGCCATTCCATCCCATGAGCTCCAAGGCAAAGTGGGACTCTCCTACCCTTGCCCCTTTCTCTCTGGTTCCCCCATCGCAGCCAGGGAGGCTCCCAATCTTGCCCTCCTTCCTCTCACCTCCTGATTAACTCTGACATTATTACCCTCAGAACGTCCCAAATCAGCACTCCTTTTGTCCTCACCATGGCCCAGCCCAAGCTGCTACATGCCCTCTCCCCGCTGTGGGGCAAAATGACACATGTGGGTGCTATGCATGCAAAGGGACAAATCTAATGAATGTCTGGTTTGCAAAAAAATCTGGGACAACCCCCATGATCCTCAAGTGATGGACACTGACTGAAGTTCAGCCTACAACAAGGTCCTCTATGCTTGCATTAAGAAAAACATGAGACCCAATTCAAACACGGGATCAAACCCAGCCCCTCCATACGGTGAGCCAAGCACCTCTCCCACCAGCTTCTCATCTGTGCAGCAGGAGAAGCAACAGGTTTTTTCATGGGTTACTGCACATGGGCTCTAGCAAGTCTAGATTTTGCCACTCCCTGCATCTTCATGTCACTCATGTTGCCATCCTGCTGGAACCTTCCATGGCTCCCCATGGCCCACAGCCAGGGTCTGGCCCAGGGCCCTCCACAATCCGCTGCTCTGTCCATGCAGTCTACACTCCTCAAGCACAGGGTTTCAAGAGCCTGGAAGGCTCTGCTCACCCCTGACCAGCTGGAAAACTCCCAGAACAGCATGAGAAGACAGAAAAGGTACCAGAGACTGGGTTAGTCCAACACAGGTCAAATACCAACTCACCTGTCTTTAATGCTCTGTGACTTTCTCTAAGCCTCAGTCTCCCCCTCTATAAACCATCAGCTGGGGAATACACCATCAGGTGCCCAGGGGTGTTATTACCTGTCACTAGGCTTGATGCTAGTATCTCATGGAACCAGGGCCTCCACCCCACCCTTCTGCACCTGCACAATCCAGACACATTGAGGGCTGCAAAGGCATGGCTGCTCAACCTGAGGACCACAGACACCTGGGGCTGGATCATTCTCCAGGTTGGGGCTGTCCAGGCACTGCAGGGCAGTGCAGTGTGCTGAGCAGCATCCCCAGACTCCACCCACCAGATGCCAATAGCATCCTCTCATCCCAAGTCAAGACAACCAAAAATGTCCCCAGATGTTGCCAAATGCCCCTGGAGGCAGAATTGGCAGGGGTGAGTATCCTGCGCCATCTATCTCTGATGCTTCCCTGGCACTGTGCTCAGGCCAATCTCTCCCCAGACTAGATTTCATCCCCAATATCAGCATGCCATTTCTCAGAGGGGCTTACTTATTTATTTATTCATGAGACACAGAAAGCGAGAAGCAAAGACATAGGCAAAGAGAGAAGCAGGCTCCCTGCAGGGAGCCTGATGCGGGACTCTATCACAGGACCCCAGGATCACGACCTGAGTCAAAGGCAGATGCTCAACCGCTGAGCCACCCAGGTGCTCCCAGAGGGTCCAATTTAGAAAGAAATCCCTAACATCAAGGACTCTTAATCCTGACCCCTGAGGTACCTTTGCCTCATATCACAAAGTAGTACCAGGGGGAGCCCCAGACCCCTGAGCTAAACCCAGAAACCCCCAGCACAGAAAGCAGCAGGAAAGGGCTGACATGTAGCCTTCCACAGTGCCTGTGATGGCCCAGCTCTGACCCAGAGAAATCTAATTAACCCCAACCAGGATCACAAGGACAACTGCAAGGACAAGAATTACCTTGCACAGTCCCCCAGGCCAGCTTTAGGAACAGTGACAGTGGAACACTTCCTTGGCTCTATGGACCCACAGATACCACCAACCGAGGGCCAGACAGCTGGTTCACACCCCTGACTGAGGCTGACCCTCTCCCTCTGCATGGCACAGCTCTGGTGACGGCAGTGCACAGGACTCTCAGCAAGGCCTGTGTTGACCAGGTCTTCAGGTCCTCACTCAGGCACCCACCTGGATCTGCAGAAGCAGAATCTGAAGAGGAGCCCAAAAGTCTTCATCCTTTAACTCACAGGTAGTTTAGAGGCCCTCAAAGTGACAGAACCACCACCTACCATCTTCCAACCTTCCCTGTTGCTCTAAATTAGGTCTCAAACTGTGGGTAAGATCCATTGTCCTGGGACCCGCAAACTACTTCTACAAGGCTCCAGATGGTAAATATTTTTGCCTCTGTAGACCCCGTGGTCTCGGTCGAAATGACTAAACTCAGCCATATATAAGACATAAATGAACAGGCATAACCATGTTCTAATAAAACTTTATTTACAAATGGCATTCCAAATTAAATAGAAGGAACTGATTTTATCAATTTTCCACACACACAGTTGGGGTAAGACTGTTAGAGAAAAGTTATTTCGATTATATGTTTGTTGTTGGGTGCTGGGATGCCATACAAACACTAATTTCTAACTATGGGTCAGAGTCAAGGAAGTGAGAAGGTGCTGTCCCTCAGCCAGTGACACCCCCCACCGTGCCCAGCAAGTGTCTGCTTGAGCCTGTTTTCATTTCATAGGCACATGCTCAGGAAAGGAACTCCCAAGCATATTGATTCCCTAGAGTGATGGCAGGTGGTCAGGGCGTACAGAGGTAGGGCCCCCTGCTCTGGGGAATCCAGGAGGGCTTCCTGGACCTGTAGTGTGCATGGGCCTGGGTGTGAGCTTAAGGAGGGGATCTCCGCACAGGACCTCAGGCTGGTGGGAGACACTCAACAGTCACCTGTGGGAAGCATGCATGGAAAGACTGGGAACAGGGCTGGGGCTCCCATGAAGTGTCCTTCCAAATGAGAGCTTAGAAGCTTGTCCCTTGCAGGCTGTGGAATGGAGCACCCAACCTGACCTAGGCAGTGACTTTCACAGAGAGAAGAGCCATGAGTCACAAACAAAGGTGCATATATTGCACCCCTCAGCTACCACCTCTGTGACAACAATATTCAATGGCAAGAAATATGTCTCCTCGGGTCCAACTCACAGGAGGAACATCTTCCAACATGCTTAGCTGCAGAAACAATCACATCTCAGAGAAATCAAGGCCCAAGTGGCACTAAACGTGCTCTGGCAAGCAACAGAGGTTCTAGTCTGTGATTTTAATTCCTTGTTTCGGACACGTTGTGTGTGATTGTCCCAGGGTTGAGCACCAACTCTACCTCTTCTAAGCTAGGATACCACTCTGGGCCTCAGTTTCCTATCTATATGGTGGAGAAGACGACAGCTCCTCTCTAAGCAGGGCTGAGCTCAAGAAGAGCAAACTTGACCCACTGCCTTAGGATTAAACTCTCATCTTGCCCCTGGGCCTTGCTCCTACTATTATCCCCCTGGCTTATTCACCATTGGCTCGTACCAGCAACAGAGTGAGGATCCCCAGGCCCTGACAATGGATGAATCAAGGGTCCACTCTATGCCTCAATGGTGAAGGCCGCACGACCTGTATGAGCAGGCCAGAGATGTCCAGATGTGTGCATCTGCAGACAACTCCCAGGCCCACTGTCCCGAGGTGGTTTCAACAAGGCACCCAGACTCTGCCTTAGCCTATGGGGAGAGCGACCTGGAGCCACCATCACAAAGGACCACAAAGTGAGAAGTGTAAAATGACAGGACTTTATTCCCTCACAGTTCTGGAGACCAGACTTTGGAAATCCAAGGGTGGGCAGAGCCACATTCCTTCCAGAGGCTCTAGGGGAGGATCTTCTTGGTCTCTTCCAGCTTCTGGGGGCTCCCAGCATCCTTGGCTCAT
This sequence comes from Canis lupus familiaris, assembly GCF_011100685.1. NCBI lineage: Eukaryota > Metazoa > Chordata > Mammalia > Carnivora > Canidae > Canis > Canis lupus. The sequence continues at coordinate 44,797,646 of NC_049241.1, forward strand.
GGGAGCATCACGCCAGTCTCAGCCTCTGTCATCATATGGCCTTCTCCTGTGTGCGTCTGCATGTTCTCTTTTTTATGAGAACGTCAATCACAAGAGTTAGGACCACCCCAAATCCAGGATGATCTCATCTTAAGATCCTACTCTTATTTCATTGACAGAGACATTTCTTCCAAATAAGGTCACGGCCACAGGTTGTGGGGGTGAGAACGTGGGCAAATCTTTCTAGAGGCCCCTATCCTGTTCAACCCAATACACAGTGTGCAGCTCACAACCTGGAGAGCACTGAGCCTGTTGGGGCTTTCTGGGGGCGGGAGATGGCTCACTCCCTCCTCTCAAACAGAGCAGCTCGGGGAGTCCTGCATGCGTGTGTGTTGAGGCTGCAGATGGCACCAGACACTTGAAGCAGCCGGCACAGAGGCAAACAGTGCCAAAGCCAGGACTGGGGCCAGGACTGGGGGCGGCCTTCACGCTCAGCTAACCCGAGCCACCACTGCGCTATGCCTGCCGCCCAGGGACCCGTTTTCCTCCAGCCTGTGCAAAGCCACCCCCGTAACAGGGCAGGGCCAGGAGAACACCCTTCTTCGGCTCAGCCATAACTGGCAGCCCTGGCTGGGCCACCACAGACTGGACTGCTTTGCTTAGCGTGTGGGCTTTTTCTGGCCCAAGTGGTGCTCCCCGGGATGCTTAGCGATCAGTCACACACAGAGCCTGCTGCATCCCGAGTCCCTGGCAGGCAGGTGACACACCCCATTCCTTCCCCTCACTCCCCTACATGAGATCTACCTGCACATCCGGGCAAGACTGCTGCCAAAATATCACAAAAGCCAGTAATCCTGGTCACTGCCACAGAGATCTCTCTGCTCTGGCCACCTCTCCTCAATCCCAAACCTAGGTGCCACAGCAGCCTTGCACTGTCTGCCTGCTTCCCCTCTTACCTCCTTGCCTGTTCAGCTCACAACCATCTTTGTGAGACAGGAAGAGTCCTAAGATGGTTAAATGGACAGTCACTCTATGATCTGGCACCTATCACGTGACCTCCGTTCCTCGGTATATACTCAAGGGAGAAGAAGACCTGCACCCACACAAGCTCCTGGGTGCAAACGTCCATGGCAGTGATACAGTGGCCATAAGGTGGAAACAACCCAAATGTCTACTGATGGATGGATATATGGAATGTGGCAGGGCCACAAAATGGAGTATTATTCAGCCTTAAAAAAGAAATGACACACATGCCCAACACTGTGAATGTACCTAATGCCACGAAACTGCCCACTTAAAAAATGGTGAAGGTGGTGAATCTTCTGATACATATATTTGTTCATATATTTTTATAAATATTTTATACATATATATAACACCACAATTAAAAAAAAGAACGAAGCACTGACATACACTACAATGTGGATGAACCTTGAACACATCGTGCTGAGGGAGAGAAGCCAGACATGAAGGACCACATGTTTCATGATTCCATGTATATGAAACGTCCAGAATGGACAAATCCATAGAGACAGAAGGCAGATTAGTGGGTGCCAGGGGCTGGGGGAGGAGGCGTAGGGCTTCCTTTTGGAGACGGAAACATTCCAAAGTTGACTGCTGATGGTCACACAACTCTGTGAATGTGCTAAAAACCACTGAATGGTATACTTCAAGGAGGAGATTGAATGTATTCGGAATCGTACCTCAGTAAAGCAAAGGAGGAGGCCATTCGCCATCACAAACCTCTGCAGGGCTCCTCCCTCGGTGAAATCCAGGCTCGCCAAGTCACTCCAACCTCACTCCAATTCTTGCTTCTCTACAGGCCAGCCTCACTGTCTTCTGATGTAGCCTCAACCTTGCCAAGCCTTTCCCACTTCAGGGCCTCTGTGCCTGCCTGTCCCTCACCTGGGGCACTCTTCCCCAGTGAGAGGGAGTGGGGCTGCCTCTCATTGTTAGAGTACCAGCTTCCCACCCTGGCCACTCCCAACACATCACTCTGTTGCATCCCTCTGAGAACATCTGTGTTGTTCATTTGCAGCAATTCACCTGTCCCCACTAAAACTTCACCAGCTCCCCAAGACTGTGGCCCTCACATGCCTCAGATGCTGTTTCTCCAGCACCCAACGTAGTCCCTGGACAGTCCCTGAAATGTGCTGCCCCAAGCTCAGAGGTCAGGATTCTGAGGCCCAGAGAGGTTAAGACAACTGCCCAAAGTCACACAGCAGAGCACCACAGCTCTCCCGGCATCTTGGGCTCTCCCAAGTCTCAAGACAAGAATGGAATATCCATATAGCCACTCCTCTTCCCTGCAACTTGAAAGTGGTCTCTCTGACATCACACCTCATGTCCACACCTAACCTAGTGCTTAGGGTCCCTGCCCCTGGGTAAGATCACAGCATGGATTTATGCATCAGGCTGAATGATTGCTGGCTTTCACACAGTAATGGCATGCCTATCACCACCAAGAACTGCACTGACACATGAGAGCATGAATTAAGTCTCTACTCATTCCAAGAGTAGGTATGCTACCCTAAAGAATTCATGAGAAGAAGCACATCCCACCTGTTCACAGGTATAGGTAAAACTTTGGCATATATTACAGGGGAAGGCTGCAGCCACAGGAGGGCAGAAAGGGAGCCTGCATCAGGTGGGTTCGCTCACCTGCACCTGCACCAGGCACTGCAGATGTGCCACTCATCACATGCAACAGCCAAACAGGCCTGTAAAGAGCTTGCTCAACCTGGTCCCAGGTGTGGGAAAAGCTACCAGCCCATCCAAGATGCCACAGCCATACAAGTGGGTGCAGAGCTCTGAACTCTATCTGCCCAGGTACAAAGCTTGTACCCCTGCCCACTCAACATCTCCTCCAGACTGAAGGGTTTTTAGCCTCAGCACTGCTGACGTTTAGGACCGCATCACTCTCTGTGGTGGGGGCCATCCATGAATCGTGAGGTGTTGAGCAGCATCCCTGCTCTCTACCCACTAGATGCCAGTAGCACCCCCTCCCCCAGACGAAACAACCAAAATGTCTCCAGACATTGCCCAATGTCCCTGCAGGACAGAATCGCCCCCGATACGGAACACTGCTCTGTCTCATGAGATCCAGTGTAAGCTCACCTCCGCCCAGGGTCACGCCCAACTCCCAGTATAAAGGAAGGTAACAGAGAGGGAGGAAGGAAACAGAGAATGGTTACCAGGACTGAGAGAATGACTGCATATTTTACAAGTCTTTTCTAACTCCATCAATAGATGACATATAAGCAAATGTGCTCCACGCATTCAATGGAGTATTACTTGGCTATTAAAAGCAATGAAATGGGGATCCCTGGGTGGCTCAGCAGTTTAGTGCCTGTCTTCGGCCCAGGGCGTAATCCTGGAGACCCGGGATCGAGTCCCACATCAGGCTCCCTGCATGGAACCTGCTTCTCCCTCTGCCTGTGTCTCTGCTTCTCTCTCTCTCTTATGAATAAATAAATAAAATCTTAAAAAAAAAGGGCAATGAAATTCTTAGATACATGCTAATGTGGATGAAACTTGAAAATATTATGCTGAGTGAAAGAAGCCAGACACGAAAGGTCACATGTTGTACGATCCCATGTATACGAAACGTGCAAAATAGGTAAATCCATAGACACAGAAAGCAGACTGGTGGCTGCCATGGGCCAGGGGAGGGCAGAATGGGAGTGACTGCCCATGAGGATGGGATTTCTTTTGAGGGTGATTAAAGTGTTCTGGAATTAGACACTGGCGATGGTTGCACAACCCTGTAAATATACTAAAATCCACTGGCTTTTACACTTTCAACAGGTGAATTATATGTTACACAAACTATATCTCAATAAAGCTGTTATTTTAAAGAAATCTTTTTAAATACAATAATACATTTCCAACCTCAATGCAGAAACCAGACCTCCAGTCGTGATGACAGCCATCAACCTAATATGACCTCCTTCTTCCTGTTACACTACATACACCTTCTGCATGAGGCAAGATAAAGTGGACATTCCTGCCCTCAGAAGCCCTGACTTATAGGAACACTCAAGGTACATGCTCACTTGCTTGCTTTGCTTGCTTTCATTCATTCAATCACCAACCATCTCCTTCTCTACATGCTAAGCAAAAACATGAGCTGCTAGAGCAAGAACAGGCAGTACCTGGTCAATGGTGAGCACCCCAACAACATGTGGCAAACAAACACACAGAAATGAAGATACACATTCTAGCCTATATGGTCGTGATCTCACAGAGAAACAGGTGAGTAATTAGAAGAGTTTGACTTGAAAATTGCACCTGAAGAATTAGAGACTGAGGCTCTTGTCACAGAGGTATGTCTGCCTAGAACAGTCAGATCAGAGGCAGAGTCCAGAAACCAGCCATATGCATGTCTGCAGCTCCCATCCAAATCCTCCCTGAGGCCTTAAGATGCAGGACAGGGGGGAGGGTCCCACCACTCTATAGGAATGCAGCAGAGACTTACTGCCACCTGTGCAAAGCGTGCTCTCCTCCTTGACCCACAAGGACTTGCCAGACACACTCGACAAAACAGGATACTAAGGCCTGAGAAGCTTGGTACCTCAGTGCAGTCATGTGGCCAGAGAGCTGGGCCCAGAGAAGGGCCAGGCCTCCCACTCCTCTAGGGGCCAACAGTAGCTTCCCAGGCGAGGTGAGCAGGTAACCTGGCCTGCCTCTGCAGGCCAAACACACCCAGCAACTTAAGGAAGAATTGTCCCTCCACCCTGGTCCCTGAGAGACCAGGAGCCATCCGTGGCCAGCTGTCCCTTATCTCAGTGGGAGGAGCACACCTGGTCCCCACCATATGGGCTACCTGAGGAAGGGGTAGCAGTTTCCACTCCAAACTCCAGGATGGAGAACAATCTGCCTTCTTAACCACCCCCAGGTTCCCACAGGAGACGACACCAAAACTTTCCTTCAGATAATCCAAAAGTGAGAAATACCTATCCCACCTCAAGTCTGCAAATAGGGATACCTGTCCTTCCTCCAACACCCAGAGAGTGAAGGCACAGATGACAAAGATGTAGAAAGAACCTGTCCCTTCAGATAGCAATGATGTGGGGACAGCTGTTCCCCTCAGATCTCAGTGATGTGGGGGCACTTGTCCTGCACCAGGTACCAACGATATGGAAACACCTATCCCCCTCCCCAGGCAACAATGATGCTTACAAGCAGCGCCCAGTTCATACACCTCACAGTGCCATCCTGTCTCCCCTAGGTAGCAGTGATATGGAGGCATGTGACCCCTTCAGGTAGAAGGGATATAGAGACACCTGTCCCTCCTCAGGTACAGTGATGTGGTGGCTGGCACCTATTCCCTCCAGGTAGTAATGATGTAGAGGCCACCGTCCTCTCCGGATAATAATGATGTAGTGACACCTATCCCCACCTCCAGGTAGCAATGATGTGGGGGCACCTGAACCCTTTCAGGTACCGGTGATGTGGGGGCACCTTTCCCGCCCACGATGTCCGGGGCGTAGGGACACCTGTACCCTCCGGCTGTGCCAAGCCCCGCCCCGCCGCACGCGCCCCGCCCCCGCCGCGCGCCCCCCGCCCCGTGCACACGCCGGACACGCGCCCCCTCCCTCTCTTCCCGGCCCCGAAGGGTCGGCGCGGACAGCCCCCTTACCCGCGCGGCCCGCGTCAGGCTCAGGTCCTTCATGACCTCCTCGAAGGCCGCTGTCTCCTCTGCCTGCTTCTGGTTGTGCAGCGCGATCTTCTCGCTGAATTTCCGCGGATTGTTCGAAGTCGCCATCTTCTCGCCGCCGCCTCCTCCTCCTCCTCCTCCTCCACCTCCTCACCCCCCCCCACTCGCCAGTGCCACCGCGCAAGCGCCGGCCGGGCCCGCGGGCGGCGGGCAGTGCGCAGGCGCGTTGGTGGTCGTGAGTGCGGCGCAGGCGTACGGGAGCGGCGCGCGGCGCGGGGGCGACTGCGCATGCGCACGTCTCAGGGGCGCGTTTGGGTCCAGCAGAGGAGGCGGGAGGCGAGGGGCGGGAGGTGGGAGCGAGAGTAGGTTTTGGGCACATGCGTAGTGAGTAGACTCCTGGCCCGCTGGACAGCGGCCGCCTGGCTGTTGGACAAGCATGGTTCGCGGACCGGCTGGGGCGCCGGAGCCCCCAAGGAGACTGCCGGACCCAAAACCTTCCAGTTTACAAGGATGGGGCCAGCAACCCACAAGGACAGGTAGCACCCCGATGCTGAGCCGGGACTAGGACTGTTTGAGACCAACCAGTCCAGGGAGTTGCTCATTCATGCATTCATTCATTCAACGAATATTTATTGAGCGCCAGTATGTGCCAGAAACACTGGGGAAAAGGCGTGAGCAAGCAGATGTGGTCCCTGACCTGATGGGGTGCGCAGTTAGGGAGGGGGGACAAACATAAGCAACCAACAGATGACCCAAGAACATTTCTGATGGAGATAATTGTGATGTGGAAAATAAAACTAGTAATGGACTGGCAGGATATTGATGATAGGAAGGGAGGCTCCCAGCCACCACTGTCAGGGAAGTAGGGAGGCATTTGAACTGAGACCTGAACCTTGCCAGCAGCCTCCACAGCCCAAAATCCCAGGCATCGAGCCGCCTGGGTGGTTGTGGTTGAGCATCTTCCTTGGGCTCAGGGCGTGATCCCAGGCTCCTGGGATCGAGTCTCACATCGGAATCCTCGCAGGGAGCCTGCTTCTCTCTCTGCCTATGTCTCTGTCTCCTCTCTGTCTCTCATGAATAAATGGATAAAATCTTAAAAAAAAAAATAGGGATCATCTTTAACATCTTGCTTTCCCTATCACCTTACATTCGACCAGTTTCTACTCTCTGGACTCTTAATCCTGAAGGAACATAGGTTTGCCATGGGGAGCCCAGAAGTCCCACCTAGACTACATCCCACAGTGAGAAGGATAGCAGGGTCTTCCCAGTGGCAGGAGGGTGAACCAGGGAAACAAGAAACGTTCTGACATCTAACTCTCCCTTCCCAAGCAGAGGGACCATGACCACCAATATCAAATATTGGTTTATATTCAGGAGGCTTCAGGGGTTTCTAGGCATGGACAGGGTGGGAGCCAAGAGCAGCAGCCAGGGGAATGTGCGATAGCTCTAATTGCACAAAAACCACACTTAAAAGAAAGAAGCAAAGAGAAAAGAAAAATTGATTTTTATTTTTTAAATATTTTATTTATTTATTTATTCATGAGAGACAGAGAGAGAGAGAGGCAGAGACACAGACACAGGCTCCCATGCGGGGAACCTGACGTGGGACTTGATACCGGGACCCCAGGATCACGCTCTGGGCTGAAGGCGGCGCTAAACTGCTGAGCCATCCAGGGATCCCGAAAAATTTATTTTTAAATTTTTAAAAAAGATTTTATTTATTCATGAGAGACACAGAGAGAAGCAGAGACATAGGCAGAGGAAGCAGGCTCCCTCTGGGGAGCCTGACTCCGGACTTGATCCCAGGACCCTGGGATTTACCCTGAGCCAAAGGCAGATGCTCAACCACTGGAGCCACCCAGGTGTCCTGAAAGATTGGTTTTTAAAAAGAGCAGTTTTTACTAGGGTGAGGGGATGGCTAGAGGGGTTGCTTGTGGTGATCATAGGGAGACACCAGTATTTTATGAACGTGCTTTTTGTTTACACTTTACAACAGTTTAGTGAAATATCCTTATATTAAATATATATAGATAAATTTAAATTTGGAGTGCCCTGGGCACTACCATGATTTTATTTTATCCTTTTTGTTCATATGGTTTTGAGCATTTTGATGATCTTCTGACCTTTCTGCCTATGATGCTTGCATCTGCCCTCCCATTTTGGGTGCCAACAACTGCCCTTCAGGAAACATTCTGCAATTTTCAATCCATGATCTATGGATGGGGTGGGCTTCATTACCCTCTCTCCCCACAAACACACCTTCCCAAGTTGCAAGTCTTTGCCAATCATCAGAGCCCATGGCTTTGCTGTCATGATTGGTTCAAGGCAGGCATGTGATCCTATTTGCCTAAAGAAAGGCAATTCTGGAATTTTTGCTTGGACCACTGAAAAGAGAAGCACCCTTTTTGCTTGGATGACTGGTTTGAAGGATAACACAGATTTGCAGTGCCAGAGGTCACTACTTGAAGAGAGATGTCCCAAGAGAGTGACCCTACACAGAGAAAAACAGTGCCAAAGTTAGAGACACTGAACTCCTGGATCCAGCCATGCCTGAAGCTAAATACTCCTGCATTTTCATTTTTTAAAAAGATTTTATTTATTTATTCATGAGATACACACAGAGAGAGAGAGAAAGGCAGAGACACAGACAGAAGGAGAAGTAGGCTTCATGCAGGGAGCCCAATGTGGGACTTGATCCCAGGACTCCAGGATCATGCCCTGGGGCAAAAGTAGGCGTTAAATGCTGAGCCACCCAGGGATCCCAGTACTGCACTTTCATGAGCCAGTAATTCTCTTTTTTTCTGAAGTCGATTTGAGGTTTATTTTCTGTCTCTGGCACTGACTGAGACCACAGCTTCTGGGAGTCAGGTGCAGAGCTGGGCATTCTACAGATACGGTTTCCAGTTCCAGCCATCATCCTGTAAGATTGAAGAGGAAATAGAGACCGAGCAGGAATGGCAGCTGCCTGTACCAAGTTAAGTGCTAGAGCCAGGACTAGACCTAAGGCCTGATGACAGAGCTCAGCTTCCTTTGCTGCACTGGGTTTTGTAAGGTTTAAAGGCTGTTAACACATGTCAGGTGCCTGGCTTATAACAAGTGCTCAAAAATTGCTGGTTACCCTGATCACTTACATATGCCTGCACTAAGCTGGTTTCTGGGCAGAGTAAATAAAAAAGAATTGGTAGGTAGCAGGGGTTATCAGGTCACCAAACCGGGCCATGCCCGCAGAGCAGAGGTGAAGAGCCAGTGCTCGCCCTACTCACCCCCATTCACCCCACACCCAGGCGGTAACTCAATCCGTCCTAAACCCTGGTGATGAGTCAGAGGAAGCTGTGAGCCTGCTTATTGCGCAATGGCCGGACAGGGACCCAAGCCCTCCTCCCGCTCCATTGACCCCCAGCCCTGAGGAAGGCGAGGCTGAAGCGTCTGGTGACCAGGGCAGAACCCAACCCTGCTATTTTTTCTTTTTTCACTCATCAAAGAAAGCTGCTAATGCCAGTGTGGCCCGGGCAGGCTTCTCAGAGCAGCCCATGGCCTCTGTAAATCAGGGTGGATCTCATGATCCCCATCACACTCATGAAAAAAAATCCACCCTCCTCCGGGCAACTCAGGAGGCCCTCATCCCCCTTCCGCCTCCCTGGCCTCTCATTTCAGCCAGTCTGGCCTCCTTGCTGTACCACCTCCAGATCTCTGCACGCCCTGTCGCCTCTGCTGACTGCTTCTGCGTCATTGTGGCACCTTCACAGCTGGCACCTTCTCATCTTTCAGTTCTCTCCTCTGAGAGACCCTCCTTGAAGGCCTATCTGAAATATGTCCCTGCATGTGTGTCCCATGACCTGGGAACACCCCACTCTCTGAAGGCAGCTGTTTCCAGGGTCCTATCTGCTCCCCTCTAGACCGACTGAGACCAGAAGCTGAAAGTATGTTCACCCTACCCAAACATTCCCGGACTCAAGTTCCCTGTATAATGCACAAAAGACACAGACACACCAATTGCTTAGTCTTAAGGCTTATTCTCTGGGGCGCCTGGGTGGCTCAGTCAGTTGAATGTCTGCTTTTGGCTGGGATTGTGATCCCAGGGTCCTGGGATTGAGTCCTGCATTAGGCTCCCTGCAGAGCCTGCCTCTGCCTCTGCCTCCCACTCTCTCTGTCTCTCATGAATAGGTAAAAACTTTAAAAAAAGAAAAAAAAAAGGCTTATTCTTTATCCCTTGAGGCTCTGAGCACTTTAAGCCTCTTTTTTTTTTAGAAGATTTACTTATTTATATGAGAGAGAGCATGTGTGCATGCACACACAAGTGGAAGGAGGGGCAAAAGGAGAGGGAGGAAAGAATCTCAAGCAGACTCCCTGCTGAGCACAGAGCCTGATGCAGGGCTCAATCTCACAATCCATGAGATCATGATCTGAACCTGAAATCACGAGTCAGACGCTCAACTAACTGGGCCACCCAGGTGCTCCTAAGCCTGATTTTATACTTGCCTATTCATTCTGTTTTCCTGGGTCCCCAGAACTAACACAAAACTAGGCACAGATGGAGAATTAGGAAGTGTTTGTTAAGTGAATCATTTTTCTGCCTGGGAAACTCCTATTCATCCCTCAAAACCCACCTTAAATGCCCCCACACACACCAAAAGCCCATCCTAACCCCTAAGGAGAGCTGTGTTCCTCACTCTAGGGCACACCCGACCCTGGGTCCTCCTCCAGCCAGTCCTGACCCAAAGGGGCTGGGAGTGTCCAATTGTTGAAGTTTCACTTTAGTTACACAGCACATCCAAGGGTGAGCTAAGTGAATCCTTTTAAGCCACTTCCTGCTGCCTGCAGGACATGGTTTTCTCTCCTTTGCTTCAGAGTTCTGCCTGACTCCATTTGTTCCTGGCCAGCTTCCCCAGCATCATCTCCCACTCTTCCCTTTCTCACGTCCGCCACTCCAGCCTTGCTGCATTCTGCCAAAGGCTGTCTCCCTGCCTAGAATGCCCTTCCTCTGCATCCAGGCCATAGCACTCCTCAGCATTAAGCTTCTAAATACAAGCTTTAAATTAAAACCTAAACTCCTGGGGTGCCTAGCTGGCTTAGTTGGAGGAGCACACAACTCTTGGTCTTGGGGTCATGGGTTCGAGCCCCACATTGAGTGTAGAGATTACTTAAATAAATCTTTTTCAAAAATGATAAAATAAACCTAAACTCCTGAGCATTCCTGTATGGTCCAGCCCTTACCAATCCTCCACCCATGTGACAACGGGGAAGTAACTTCACCTCTCTGAGCCAGGCTGGCTTGTGTTAAATGTGGATGGTGGTACTCCTCGTTGCAGGCTCTTGGGAAGATTAAATAGATAATGCACGTAAAGCACTTAGCTCAGCGCCTGCTTCCTCGCAAGTATTCAATAACTGTTAGGAAAGAAAACCCTACCTCGAGATGTTAGTTTTCATGCCTTGCTTTTCTACACTGCCTTATATGGAATCTTAGTCAATCCGGGGTACACACATTGCATAGAGGTGAATTCGGGCCATTGGAGCGGGAAGGCAAAGAGGAAAACCATCCAGACCCCGTCTTTGACTTCCAAACCAGGCCCTCACCAAAGTTTTGAAAGGCAAAGCAAGAGCCAGGTTTGATTATGAAGCAAAAGGGAAGAACCTGAAGGAAGCCAGAAATACCAGGCATGGAACTCACCTTTTACCATTGAACAGGAAGAGGTTAGCTAAGGACCTAGGCCCCTTGTCCCCCCATCCCAGGCTGAGTGTAAGTGAGGGGGGATCAGGGCAGGGCTGCCAAAGCTGAAACTGAGGGGGTAGGGATCCAGGGGATGGCTTTATGGGATGGCAGGACAGGAGCAGCACCAATAGTCTAGTGCCTCCCTGGCAGCCACCCATGCTGAGGGGATGTCTGGGGTAGGCCTTCCAATGACACCACGGTGCCCTGACACTTGGACAGACTCCCCAACTGAACTCCCCACACAGACCCTCTCCCTACAGCCCAAAAGCCCAGGACACTTAAAACCCCAACCTACATAACAAAAAAGAGAACTGGCCACCAGGGGGTAGATTGGCTGTAGGAGCAGTAGAGCAGGCTTTTCTCTTTGGTGGCCCAGCATCTGAGTCCCCATCCAAGTCTGGGAAGTTCCCAGAAGGTCAAGTAAGCCCCACCGACAAGAGAAGCCTCAAGAACAATGGTACAACTGATCAAACTATGGGCCTCAGTCCCCCTCTTTTCCTGTGTCCTGCCCTTTGCAACACCACTATGTAGGTCTTCTTTCTTAAGTCTGAGGATATGTCCCCAGCCCTGATTCTAGACTTGACCATATCATTTGCTTTGGCCAAAGGCATCTGGGCAGAAAAAACAGCATATGATTTCCAAATCTGGACCCTGGTAGGCTCACATGATTCCACTTGTCCTCTGGTACCACTGCAGAACACAAGTTGGCCAGCAGCTAGTCCGAGGAGGATGTAAGACAGGTGGATCTGAGACTCCTGCCTTTTCCACAGCCTTGCACCTGGAAGCAGAGCATGCCCAGCCGAGGGCAGCCTAGAATGAGCACCCTCCAGCCTAGTCACAGGCACATGAAAAACAAACATTCACTCTTGCATGCCATTGAGACATGGAATTGTTTGTTACCCAGCAGTAACAGCTAGTACACTGATATACTCCTTTTCCCCACTCCATGGGCAGCTGGTGCATTGACACACAGGATGTGGGCTAGGCCAACAGGATGTTTGCATTCTGGAACAAGTGGTGCAAAAAGTAGCATTGAGACGGGAGCATCTGGTTTTCAGGGGCAGCTATGGCTGAGTGCCAAGGGCAGATGGCAGTGCCAACTGAGGCATCTGGATTCCATGGTAATGGCAGAAGTGTCCTCACCAACCAGTTAGTTCCCTGGCATGATTTCAGCTGATCACCCCAGCTGCCTCGCCGCCTTAGTTCCTACTGTTTTCTGAGCCTGATTTTCCAGCCTTCCTGCCACTTCTGTGAGGAAATGAACATTTTTGCCCTTTAAATCAGCCAGAGGCAGTTTCTGTTGCTTGCAATAAAAACCGACTTATATAAGATGGGTACCCCCCCCCAGCATATTACATTTATAATGTAATTTTGAAATCTGAGTTACAAGTATTAGAATATCTGACTACTAGTATCTTAAGCAACACAGGCATTGTGATTTCTCATTAAAAGGAGTTTGGGGGACTCCTTTTAATGGAGCCTGGATGGCTCAGCAGTTGAGCATCTGCCTTTGGCTCAGATCATGATCCCAGGTCTGGGGATTGAGTCCCACATTGGGCTCCCTGCAGGGGGTCTGCTTCTCCCTCTGCCTATGTCTCTGTCTCTCTGTCTCTCATGAACAAATAAATAAAATCTTAAATAAAAAATAAAATAAAAGTTTGGAGGGGCATCCAGGTAGCTCAGTTGATTAAGCATCTGCCTTTGACTCAGGTCATGATCCCAGGGTCCTGGGATTGAGCCCCTCATTGGGCTCCTTGCTCAGTAGGGAGCCTGCTTCTCCCTCTCCCACTTCCCCTACTTATGTTCTCTGTCAAATAAATAAATAAATAAATAAATTTTTTTTTTTTTTTAAATAAAAGGAGTTTGGAGGTCAGAGGTTCCAGGGTGGGACAGGCAGCCCTGTGATTTCAGGGCCTCCGCCTTGGGAGGCGGCATCTCTGCACCTCACTTAACTTGCTCCTCATGGCCACAAGATGGCTGCAGAAGCTCCTGGCATTGTGTCCTCACAGGAAGCAGTAAGGGAGGAAAGGGGGCAATAAGGCCTCTCGGGTGTCCAGAAACCCCCACCCCAGACCTCTTCTTAAAGCTTGCTGGCCAGATCTGGGAAATGTGCCCAGATCAAAAACAACCCCAGCAAAAGGCATTGCCAAGAATGGCTCAGCCAGATCCTAAATTAACCCCTGAGGCTGGGCACACTGCTGCTGGCACCAAATCAGGGCTCTGTTGGTAAGGAGGGAGAAATGGCTGCCAGGATGGCAACGAGCAGGGTCAGCCACAAGATGTAAGCTGGTACCTTGTTGCAGGCAAGAGTGCAGGCAGCATCATGGCCTTCTTGCCCTTGGGATACGCAGGCAGATGGTACCCACAGCCACTGGAGTGGATGAAGCTCTGCTCCCACCTCCCATCCTAGGACCTCTCATTTGTGTGGTAAACACTTCGACAGTGCCTCCAAGGCCAGGTGCCCCTAATAAAACCTGTGCACCGAGTCTCCACGACGAGAAGCAAAATCTCTGGGGCCTGTGAGAACACAGGAGAAGGAGCTACGTTCTCGGAGACAAAGCCAGGGGCAGGTTTCCAAGCTGGCCAGGTCCAGGGCAGATTCCCACCTCACACAGCTCCCCAGAGGCCCCCTTGGCCTCACTTGCTGCGAGGCCCCAGAAGTCACACTTGGCCTGCCTCTAGCGGGCCTGAATCCCACTGTCCCGGGAGACAGTGTTTTCCCACAGCCCAAGCCCAGGTGTGGAGGGAGGCTCCTGCCGGACGCATCCATAGTCTTGGTGGGGAAGCAGGCCATCTGGAAGCAGACAGGCTTTCCCCAAGCTCAGTCCCTACACGCAGTGGCTGGCCATTCATGGTCCAAGCTGCCCTGGGTGAAGGTGAAAGGAGGAGATGAGGTGACAGGCTCCAGACCCCTTCAGGGTGCTATGCAGAGGGGCCCAGGCTGGTCCAAGGATGAGTGTGAGCGTGTTTGTGTGAGCAAGCATGTGAGCATGTCGTTGAGCATGAGCAAAACTATGTGTGACTATGTGAGTGTGCATGTCACAATGCATGAGTGCAGGTGTGCATGTAAGCTTACGCATGTGCGTGCATTTGTGTAAGCATGTGTGTGCAAATGCATGTTCCGCCTTTCTCTGAAGGACACAAACGTTCACAAAGTGAAGATTCAAGCCAGTTTCTGCTAAATTAAAAACAGCTTTTTCGTGTTTAAAGTTTACAATACGAAAAATAATTTTCCTTTCTTCCGGGGGGGGGGGTGAAGAGGGAGGGGCAGGGGGCCCCTGAGAACATTCCATGAACCAGCCCAGACGGTTATGCACAATCGACCCGGTTAGATACGGCAGCGCCCCCCTTCCCTCTGCAGCCCCACCCCCTGCGCCGGCACCCCTGCCAGCTCATTGGGGACAAGATGTTCTGAGGTGTGAGCTGATCTGGGGGGACTTGCAGCTGGCAAAAGATTCTCACTGCCCCCCTGAAGGGGCCGTGCCTCTAGCAGGGAAGGGTTCTTTTTGGGGGAGCTCAGGTCGGGGTGAGGGGTGGTGAAAAGGGACTGGAATGTTCTGGTAAGTCCCCAAGGGCTGCTGCTTTCGTTTCAATGCCCCTGGCAGCACGGGCTCCTTCCTGGTTCCAAACCAAGTTTTTATTTCAACACTGCCCCCCACCCACACATCCAGCCTTGCTCTGGGGCCCTGATGGCTGCTGCACAGGAGCACCAGCCTGCGAGTGCATTTTGAGGGTGATCTTGGAAGCCTCCCCTCTCAGAAAGCTATCTGTGAAATGCAGGCATTCTCCAACATACAGGCCAGTTCGCAGCGAGGCCAGCCATGAGAGCAGAGGTTGGGGGCAATTCACAGAGCTCTTAGGCCCATATGGAATGGTGATGACTTCATGCTTCCTTTAGGACCTGCCCTGTATTTCCCCCATCATGGCCTCCAGGGAGAGGGGCTCCCCAGATCCCCAATCTCACATCCCAGTACTGAGCAGATGGAGACAACCTGCCAAGAGCTGGGGGCTGTCTGGTGGCAGGTGGCCAAGCCACCAGGCTCATGGAAGAACCTGGAGAGAGTCTCTCCAAAGGCCACCCAGCCCAGGGCAGATTTGCCCTCTGTCTTCCAGGCACTCAGTAGAAGTTCTGGCCACAATTCCTACTGCCCCTACCCCTGAGCCAGAGGCCAGCCCTCCTTCCAGCTCCTCTGCAATACTGGAAAAGGGCAAAGAGGGGAGAGGAGCCCCTAACTACACCGAGGACATGAAGAATCTGTGACCCATCAGGCCCCACAAGCTCAGTACTGGGCCTGCTCCATCTTTTCACCGTAACATTTTTATTAAATGAAGGAAAACATTAGGAGATGACATCTGCTAAGATATGAGGTTAATTCTTTACACGGTGAGTGGGTCACAGAGACACGACATCAATCGTCCATTAGCAGCAGAAGAGACACTTTAAGTTGCCCCAAGGGTACAAATCCCATTTATAAGACAGCAATGCCGGTGTCTTAAAAAAAAGCAAAACAGAACCAAAATAAAACCAAAAAAACCAAAAACCAGCTTTAGAGGTTTGACACCAAAACAAATGTGGCCAGAGATGCCACAAAGCCCTTGAAAGGAAGAGGACACACCACCCACCCAGCTTGCCTTGCTGACTGGGCACAGGCCTGGTGGCATGACAACCTGAACACGGGACAAGGCAGGAGTAGATGGCTGGAAAAAGGGAGAGAAAAAGAAATTATTAGACTTGTGGAAAGCAGACACACTGTGAGTTCTAAAGCAGGTGTGCCCCTTGAACCAGGGGGTGAGGACGAGAACGGGGGCATCTCGGCTCGCTCCTCATCAAGGCCCCAGGAGACGCCCAGCGCCAGGTGGAAGGAAGGCCAACTTTAAGGACCATCTCTGAGAGCTGGCTTCTGGAAGTGAACAACCGAACACACCACAGGTACAGGACCCAGGACAGGCGTGAAAACAAGTGCAAGACTCTCCTCCAAGCCCACCCTCCCACCCAAGCAGCCCAGGCTTACTTGAGACAGAAACATGCCCACCCTCAAGGTCAACTCTGAGCTGGGTTTTTCCCTGCCAACTCATGGGCTCCTAGAGGTCCATGTGTTACAGAGTTTGGGGTGGTGTTTATTGTAAAAAATATATGACATGAGAAACTTGGGAAGGGGGCAGGGTGCAAACCATGGATTTGGGGATCAATGTTCATGAGTTCACATCCAAATGTCTGAAACTGCCGAGCTAGAGGAGGAAAGAAGTGGGACAAAGCCACACAACACCTCAAAGGAGACCCCGATTCCCTCCATGAGCGGGGATGTGGGACAGGTGAGGAAACCTCCTTTCCTTAGATGTGAATCTGCTGCCATGACATGTCAGCCTCACCACTGGCAGGCTTCCTCAGAGGGCACAAAGCCAGGATCTGCTCTAGGAAGGAAGGAGAAACCCCAGGAGGGGGCCTTATCAACACAATGGGCCCCAAGATGTCAGCCCATGGACCGGGACAGGGGGTGTTCTGTGGTTTGTGGCCCCAGTGTGCACTCAACACAGCCCTCACAGAGATAGCATGAGGCCGGGCCAGGCCCCAGGGGTCCCAGGAGCTACCTCCTGGTCCCCGACCGGGGCAGCAGGACAGGGGCACAGGCAATGCCTGCAAAGGACTCTGGGAAGTGCAGGTCACGCTCCCACTCGTCCGTCTCTGTGTTGTATACTTGCACAATGCCCGTCACGTTGTTGAGGCGCCAGTTGTAGCCCCCCACGATGTAGATCTTCCTGTCCAGTAGGCAGCAGCCGGCCTCTGACTGGCCAGCCCGCATGGGGCTCACACTGGTCCACTGGTCTGTTTCGGGCACATAGTACTCCACCGCCAGCACGTCAAAGCAGCGGTCGACGTGGTCCATACGGCCACCCAGGGCATAGATGCGGCCGCCAGCACCCACCATGGCGTGAAGTACACGGGGCTCGCTCATGGGTGCCTTAAACTCCCACTGGTCAGCGGCAGGGTCGTAGCAGTGCAGCGCCTTCTTGTCTTCCACAGAGATGCCATAGCCGCCTGAAATGTAGAGGCGGCCCCCCTCTGAGGCACCCGCGTGGCCCCAGGTGCGGCGCTTCAGAGAGCAGGCGTAGCCCCACTCATTGCGCCGTGGGCAGTACCTCTCGACTGAGGCCAGGCTGCCAGCCCGGTTGCGGCCACCCGTGGCATACACCATGCCACACAGCACGTTCAACTGGAACTGGATACGGCTCTCCTGCATGGCCTGCAGGCGCAGCCAGCGGTTCAGGTGGGGGTCATAGCGGTAGCAGGCGTCCACAGCACCCTCACCACTGCGGTACTGCAGGTGCTGGCCCCCGGCCACGTACACAAAGTTGTCTAGCACAGCCACGCACGTGTGGCTGCAGCCCACCTCCATCTCTGTGAGCTCCCGGAAGTGGCGGGCACCCGGCTCAGGCAGCTGGTACACCTTACTACTGACAGAGCGGTCGCTGTCAGTATAGGGCGTGCCACCAAAGGCGACCAGGGAGGGCACATCCGAGCGCACGACTGTGCGTGGGGATTGCATCTCGTGCTGCCGGAAGGGCAGCACCTGGTAGTTGAAGGCCTCCAGCAGGTACTGGCGGCACAGCACGTCCTCCACCATGATGTCCAGCGTCTGCACGCTGTCCACCAAGTCTGACGACCGCATGAGCGGGAAGCGGATGTGGCAGAGCACGTGGCTGGCCCGTGGCCGCCGGGACTGGGTCGTGCTGCAGCCAGCGGACTGCGGCCCGGAACAGATCGATCTCGGCACAGCTCTGCAGCCGATTGCTCTGCAGGAAAAAGACGAGGCGCTCCAGCGGCAGGTGCAGGAAGTCCTCCTCTTCTGCGATCTGCAGGAAGTGTTCAAAGGTGAAGGCATCCACGGACTCCTTGAGCGAGGCCAGGCTAAAGGTGGTGGCCATGTGGCCGATGTTCAGGCAGGTCTCTACGCTCATGGCGGCCTTAAGGAACTCCTCGCACAGCTCCACCACAGGAAGCATCTGCAGGAACACAGCCGCACCCAGCACATCCTGCACACAGTCCAGGTCCAGCGTCACCTCGGCACTATAGGCAAAGTCGATGATGTGCCTCAGGCCACGGGCTGACACACCCTTCAGCTCGATGACATCCTGGCTCGCCTCCCTCATGCCACCCGTGAACATGGCCCTGAAGTTTGGAAACACAACATGTGGGCTCAGGGTTGCCAAGGGGCCTCAAGGCCACCCAGGAATAGCCTGGCCCCTAGATGCCATAGCAGGGCACAGCCAACCAGGGGAAAGAGGCCAGATGCTCATTAAAGACATGCAAAAAAGAAAAGAAAGATTTTTAATCCATCCAAGTCATGTGTCTTCCTACAAACAGCAACTCGCCACTCTGTCCCTCCATGTGGGACCACGCCCAGCCTACCTAGAGGTGTAGAGTGCTGGGACCCAGTTGGCTCAGTGGGAGGGGATGGGGTGGGGATGCTGCTCATGGTGGGGGCAGATACACAGGTGGGCAGGAAAAGGCCAAACCTTGGTTTTGGCCATGAGACAGGTGCCAGCCCCACTGTGGCACCCAGCCCTGTAAGACCACACACACAGCAGGCACCCCAAGAATACCGTGCACCATGGTTCTCAGTGCCCAGCCCTTCACCAGCTGGCACACATGGGCAGATGGCTCCACCTTCCCCAGGTTGAGTCTCAGTCCTGTCACACACAGGGGTGGGGAGGGAGTAAGGGTCCCCAGGTCAGAGCATCCACTAGGAGGCCCTGCCAAAGTCACCATCATCTCCAGAGAAAGGCCCAGACAGTCAGGAAAGCCCCCCAAGAATGGCCCACAGAAGCCCTAGACTACTGTGAGACAGCCCCCTCCCCCCGCCCCTTGAGTGACACCAGCTGTCAGCCTTTCTGTCCTGCTCTGGGAAGTAGCGCTCATGTGAGCACCAGTGAAAGAAATTGGACGTGGGTCACAATACTCCATGGCCTTTGGGAAGCCCCCATCAGGAAGAGGGGCAAGAACCCAAGCACCCTCTGGGAGTTCATAAGAGGTTCCTCTCATGGGGCAAGTGCACATTGTGACAGCTGACCAAGGAGAAGGAACTTCCCTCATCCATTCATTCATCCAACAGATACCTGTCCGCCAGTCAGACAGTCAGGTGGTCTGGGCTCGGGTCCCGGAGTGGGGACAGCTGTGCTTGGTGCTCCTGCGGGGCCACCAACTAACAACTCTCCAACACTCTGAGCAGCACCCCCATGGAGCCTTCTAGGAGCAGAGCTCGGGGAGCCCCCCAGACCCTGCCCCTTCTTGTCCCCATGAGTCCCATCAGCCCATCGAAGGCAGAGGCAGCCACAGCGACGGGAGGGAGCTTTGCCTTTTAAGGCCTCGCCGGCTGCAATGCCAGCGCAGAGGAGCCTTTAAAGGGCATTTCTGGCTGGGCCGGCCCACCCGTCCCCAAATCCAGAATAAAAATAGAAACGGCGCCCCAGATGGCTTGGCTGCTCTGGCTCCCCAGAACAGCCTTGTTGAGCCTGGGGGGCGGGCAGCTGAGGGGCGCACCGGACAAGCCATCCCAGCCTTGCCACTCTAGCTTCAAGGACCATGCAGCCTTCAGAACGCACCTAGGCTGGGGCTCTATGAGACAGTCTATACGTGCACTTCAGCTACCACTGGCAACGTGGGGCCAGAGAACCACCCTAGGACAGCACCCCAGCTTTCTGTGGCAGAGTCACAGCCTGGCAGGAAGAATTGGCCAGCTGGTCACTGAGGAAATGAGGGATACTGTCCTTAGCCCGTGACAGCCCCCAACTGGTGAGAATGGCCCTAGCCCTGCTCCAAGGGGCCCTCACTTCCCCCACACAACCCAACACAGGGAAGATTTTAGCAAAGGGCTCTCACGGCAGACTGACCAGTACACCCAGGAAGGCCTCACCTATCGTGAGGGGACTACAACACAGCCTGGCACACTTGGAGACCCCCCCATCTAGATGTCAGTCCTATTCCTCAGCCTGAGTACAGGAACCTAGGAAGGCAGAGATTTGTCTCTGCTGGACCCCCAAAGTCAAGCACAGTGCCTGGTACACACAGGTGTCAAATAAAGACAGAATGAAAACAAGGCCAAGCCCTGGCACTCTCCCAGGGCAGAAACTGCTAACTGGGTGCCCAGGCCACCTCTATCCCCCAGGCATGTTCTGCTTGCCTGCACAACATCCCCTAAAAGTTTGAGAAAGTTATAAACCTAGAAAAAGTTCGAAGTTTACCAAATGTGTGGCCAATATCACCTACTTTCCCTCAGAGCCATCCTGGCTGGCTGGCTGGCAAGCTGGCTGACACAGAGATCACTTCCTTTTAGTTGGGTGGATACTCTCTGGCCTGTCCCCCGAGACCTGTGCTCACCTGAAGTAGTCGCTGCAGGCGGCCAGGACCACTTTATGTGCATGGAAGGTCTCTCTGTTGATGGTGAGTACAACGTCCAGGAGCTGGCCCTGGGCACGGAGGGCAGCCAGGCCCTGCAGGAGGCTGGTGCTATGGCTGGGCGCTGAGAAGGTGCACTTGAGAGCTCCATTTTTGTCAGCCATGCTGCAGGAGAGCAGAGGTGGGGGCTGAGCTCAGACCCTTAGGTCTGTCTAGTCTCTGCCCAGTGACACTGGGCTGGCTCGGCTGGGTTCTGAAGCTGCCCCAGGCGCATGCATAATCGCCAGAACTAGTCCTGGAGAAGCAAAAACAAAACCTGGGTCCCAATAGCATCTGCCACCTACCCACCAACTGGCTCTTGGCAAAGGACATTGACTCTCCAGCTTCCATCTGCCACCTGTGAAAGGGGCAGGGTTTCTCCTAGGACCTGAGGAGGTTCTAATGCCCATTTTGTTTTTTAACTGAGATACGATTCACATAACATTGAAGTCACCATTTTAAAGTGAACAATTCAGTGACATTTAGTACATACAAAACGCCGTGCAACCATCACCTCCAGCTAGTTTCAGAACATCTTAATCGCCCCAAAATGAGACCCTATCCCTATCAGCAGTCACTTCTCATCCCCTCTTGGCAGCCACTACTCTGTTTTCTGTCTCTGGATTTGGCTCTTCTGGACACTTCGTGTAAATGGAATCACACACTACATGGCCTTTTGTGTCAGGCTTCTCTCGCTCAGCATGTTTTTGAGGTTCATCTATGTTGTAGCATGAATCAATGCTTTATTCCTTTTCATGTATGAGTGATATTCCATTGTATGGACAGACCTCAATTTCTTGATCCCTTCACCCATCTGTGGACATTTGGGTTCCTTCCACCCCTCCCCTTAAACTTTCTTTTTTTTTTTTTTTCATTCTAAATGTGTCTCCTGAGTGCTCACTTTGTAGTGCAGGACTCTCCATGTTACATCATTGTCTCCCATGCCCTAGCAAGCTGTCCCAGAGGGCAAACCTCTTCTCTCCCCTGCAGAGGGTGGGGGTAGGGATTAGGGTGCTGGCACAGAGCCCCAGCGCAGGTATGGAAGAGGGACCTACAGCTTCTAAGGCAGCTCTGGTCCCCAGGGTCAGGGGTGTCACACCCAGGAGAGGCCAGCCTTCTTGGAGGTCCAGCTCCTCTGACACCTGCCCTGTGAGCTCCGTGCCCAACACCCCAGGGGAGAGCAGCCACATGACTATAAAGTCATTTTCCAAAGAATTTGGCTCTGGACTATACTTGGTGACTGCCCAGCCCAGAGGAAAGGCCCACTGGTCCTACTTTCCAGGGATAGAGTCACAGTGAGTGGCTTGTCCATAGTCCCAGAGCTATAAGGCAACACAACAAGATTTGAACCCAGGCCCAGAATGTGCCAGGGTGGGTGGGATCTCCCTGTCTATCACAACCAATGAAGCAGGCAAGAAGTACAGCACAGCAAATTGTGGGGAAGCCATAAAGCCAACAGTATCCACCCTAAGAGGATGAGTTTGCCTATGGGGGTAGTTCAATGAGGGGATAGAGACAACTTAAACAGAGATTGCTGCACCTCAAAATAAGGGTTCAGGAGGCAAAGTTCATCTTGGGACAAACAATAAAGTTAAAAAAAAAAAAAAAAGAGTTGGAAATAACCCAAATGTCCACCAGAGGATAAATGGGTAAACACAGTGTGGTCATCCACACAATGGAATAGTACTCAGTCATAAAAAGGAATGAAGCTGATTCATGCTACAACGTGAATGAACCTCAAAAACATCACACTGAGTGAAAGAAGCCAGTCATGCAAGGTCATAAATTGTATGGTTCCTTTTATATGTAACGTCTCGAACAAGCAAACCCATGGAGACAGAAGGCAGATCCGTGGTTGCCAGGCTGGGGGAGAGGGTGGGGCATGACAGCTCATGGGCACAGGGTCTCATTTTAGGGTGAGGGAAATGTTCCGGAACTAGATAGAGGAAATGTTTGCACAACACTGTAAATGCACTAAATGCCACTGAATTGTTCACTCTAAAATGGTAGATTTTATGTTATGTGAATTTCACATCAAATTAAAATAAATTAAACTAAACAAAAGGATATCTGAGCTTTCTTAGGTCCTGCATAAAACCCTGCTGTGGCAACCAGCACCCTCATAGTATATGAGGATTTCTGTGGTTCATTCCCCCTGGCCCTGCTCACATCCTACATTCCCTCCCCTCTAGCACCACTGGCCCCTCTGCTGTTTCATCTTGGAAAATTTGTTTAAAATATTAAAGAATGAGTGGTGTGGTTCACTTCACCACCACCCTGAACACAACAGGAGGGAACAATGCCATCACTGCTAAGATCAGGCCCCTGTGGGGTCAAGAACCCCCACCAGGACTCTCGCACCCCATGCCTCACCCACCCCAGGCCAAGGCCTCTGCTCTCTCCCCACAGCCTCCAGCTCTCTGGAACTTACTTTCCCATTTCTGGGACTGAAGCCTGCCCACAAATGAAGGCCAGGAATGTGGGTACTGGTCTTTCTAAGAAAGCAGAAGAAAGAAGGCTCCTCAGCCCCCACTGTCCAGCAGCAATCAAAACAATACTGGGGATAAAAGAGCTGATGCCAAGCACAGGGCATACTGTCAGCACTCAATCAATACAGCTGCTGCCAAATGGAGGTCCCTGACCTGGCACAGGCCCCCAGCTTCAGTAGCCCTACCAAGAGAGCCTCAGGAAAGGGGGGCAACCAACCAAGGGGCAGAGGGGCTGTAGGGCCCTGAGGTGATGACCACAGGCCTGTAAGGTATTCAGGGTCCTAAAGGTCTGGGATCTGGTGTGTGTGTTGGGGTGGGGGGGGGAAACATGTGACATGCCATAGGGGACACAGGACAGTGAGGGGGACACAGGGCAGTGAGGGGGGATACGGGACACAGCAGGGGGGACATGGTCTACCCTTAGCAAAAAGCTTCCCATCCCTGGGAGGCTGCAACACATGCTTCAGAACTCAGCACCATGCTCATCTGGGCTGGTAATGCTGGGATGCTGGTGGTGCCAGTGGTCAGACCCTGGGTTTGCCAAGGAAGTTTGGCATGCAGCCTCCCTAAAGACCACTGAGGGAGGGAAGGAAAGAGGCTCAGAAAGACTCCAAGTCTCTAGTTTGGTCTGGTTGCCTCTCCCTGACAGGTGGAGGGGATACCCACCTCACAAACCCCCTTTCCCCTCCTACATTGTTACATCCAGCCCATCGTGGCTCACCAGGCCACTGCTGGGAGTTCAAGCCTCTGCTCTTCCAGCTTCCCACAATGGACCCGAGTTCTGCAGACCACAAAGAGAATATCATTGGTTCATGGACTCTTGGGCTTCACAGTGTGCCCATCCTCTGGTAAGCGCTGCCCACCAGTGTACAGCCCCCACCGGGACATCTCCAGACAGGGTCCCACTGTGTCCTCTCACCAACACCTCCTAACAGGCCTCCAGACCTCTTAAGATAAGGCCACATGCCAGATGAGCCTCTAAGGCTCCTTGTGGTACTCAGGTCGGAGCCCCCTTCTCCCTACCCTCCTCTCACGTCACTGGCATTGTCAGCCCCTGGCCCCTTTCCCATAGGTAGGAACACACAGAGTGAACAAGATGGAGAGGCCTTGCCTTCACTGGGTGCACAGTCTGGGGAATGGAGTCCCAGAGTGGTTGAATCATCCAGACTCAGCTTCGCATTGCAGCTCTGCGTGTCCCACAGCTGGGGAGGAGATAAGAGCCTGGTGCAGAAATGTGCAGAGGCCAGAAAGCTGGAGTGTCCCCAGCCTTGCCACCCCCACAGCCTCTCCCTTGGAGCAGAGGGATTGGCTACATCCTGGGTGCTGGTCTCAAAGGCCTGGCTTCCACAAAAGGCCTGCCCTGAGAAACCCACCCTCTCCCCGCAGCCCTGCCTGGGGCCCTATCTACACCCAGACAACACAGGGAGCCACCTTCCCCCACACCACAGGCCTCTCCTGCCTGGGGCCAAGCACTCTACTTCTCTGCAGAGCACACTGCCCTGGAGGCCAGGGACAGCTGGTGTGAGCCCTCAGGGCCTCTCTCTCAGGGACCGGGAGGAGAGGAGGTGCATCTATCTCAAACTTCATGTGTGTGTGAATAACCAATGATGATATCAAGACCCAGACTCAGAGTCAGCAAGTGTGGGCAGCGCTGGGGATGGCAGTGCCACTCTCCAGACCCCACTCAGCATTGCAGATACTGTGGGGTATAAGAAGGCGACACACATACAGCATCACATACGGCATCAACATGCTACCTTCATTACCAGGATCCCTTAGAGTCACATAAATCCAGAGCCTGGCCCTAAGCAGAGTGTTTCAAGGTTGGTCCAGGACCCAAAGGTGGGGAGACGCAGCTCAGTGAGTAAGATACACTCCTCCAGGAAGCCTGCCAGGGCGGCACCATGGCCCTTACCTCACCAGGCTCCATCTGGCTACTGGTGTGAAAGGTAGAGGGCAGGATTCTGACCCCTGCTCTGCCATCCACCAGCTCTATGGCTTAAGCACATACCCTGATCCTTGGGGTCTTCACTTTCTTGGCTATCAAATAGGGCAGGCAGAAACATGGCTGTCATAGGGCTGTCATGAGGCTCCCCTCATCCCCATCACCTTCCAATAAATGAGAGGCTACAGCTACTTCCTTCAGCTACCCTTTGGGCTGAGGATGTGGCAAGGTCCAGTGAGGAGGCACATCCTGCCACCACCCATACAAGCCACCCACATGCCCCTGAATGGTGCCAAGTGCTTAGAAACTTGAAGCTTAGAACCACTCACAAAGCACTGGCACATGGCAGGTGCCTCTCTGTAGACACCTTGTCTCAAAGATTTTGTACATGTGTGCCCCATTTTGTACATGTGTGCCCCTTCCCCTATCTTTGCCATTTTGCTTTTGGCTGGCTTCATTTTTTTCTTAGAAATTTCTGGTTGATTATGAAGCAGGTCAAGAGGACTTCATGTGCTTCCTCTAAGCTCCAGGGATTGGCATGCACATGCATGCTTCCACCAAAAGAAAGATTTCATACCTGGGGCAACTTCATCCTAGAGCTCATTAGTCCCTGGACATATATCTATGGTCCTCCATATATAAAGAGCACCAACAAGTCAATACAAAGCCAGCAATCTCACAGAAGGATGCACAAAGGATGTGGGCTGATGGTTCATAGGAAAGGAAGCACACCAGGCTAGAGAGACCCAAGAGTCAGCATGGCTCACAATAAAAGAAGTACACTCAGCAAGGGACTGGCTTCACCCCTCATGTGAACAGAAGCATTGGATAGCTGGCAATAGACATTCATATCCATTCCCAGGGGGAGTATGAAGTGGAACAATCTTCAGGAAGGCAGTTCAACAGACCTGGCAAAATTCTAAAGTCTCACACCCTTGATCCAGCAAGTCTGCTTCTGGGATTTATCTGAGCTATACTTACATGTACAAGACAATGGATGCAGGAAGATATTCACCAAATATCATTTCTGGGGGCCAAAGATGAGAAATCAGCTAAACACCTTCCAAAGGGGTATAAAGAATTATTGTATCTTCTGACAAAAGGCTGGCTTCAACTGAGCACAGAGGCCATGTGCACTCCAAGCAGGAGTGTGCTCCCATACAGGAATTAGGACACCCCTAACCCAGAGCCCCTGATCAAGCCCACTGAACAGCTACTTACAGGGTATATGGGGCCTGAGATCCACTGAGTGGGGAGGAAACAGCCCCTTTCTGTACACACCTCATCCTCCCCAAAGCCTTCTCCTCATGCCCCTGGAAAGGCTCTTGGTACCCTATGAGGCTGTTTTTTCCCCTCTCATCTCACAGATGGCACAGCTGTCCCTGAAGCCCCTATTAATACCCCTACACACACACACATACACACACACACACACACACACACACACCTCACAGCCTCTGGGGAGCTCAGGGAAGGAGAAAGGAAGCCAGCAGAGGCTGGAGTCCCCAGGACCGACAGGCTTGGCTGGGTGGAGGTGGGCAGGAGGAGGAGGGAGGGCTGAGGCCTGGGACCGATGACTAAGGGAAGGACCCATTACTCAGGCCAACCCAGACAGGGGGCGGCCGGCGCGGCGGGGCCACGGGCCCCCAGGAAGGCGGCGGCGGCAGCCCTGAGCCTGTCCGAGTCTCCAGACGGCCACCCGAGCCACGGTCACCCGCACTGAGTCATCGGAGCCAATGCGTCAGCAGCCGGGTCAGGACGTCTCTAGAGGCCGCTTACTGCCGCCCCAGCTGCACCCTTGGCCTGGATCTGGCCTCTGAGGGGCTACACATGCCCCCTCAGGCCTGGCCTGCTCAGGGCTGTCCTGACCCCCTACTCCCACACTGCATCCCCTACCACTGTCATTGGACAGTCCTAGCCAGGCCCAAGCCCATGCTGGACATGGGGACACAGCCACTGCATCCCTTGGAGTTTCCCCTGTACTAGGGCTAACGTAAAGTAGGACTAGGTAGGGTAAAAAAAAAAAACCAGGCAGATCATCTGTGGCAAGACATCCACTTTCCCTGGGGGTCATCAGCCAGCCAAGCCTTTTGCCCACATTGTCTCCAGCTCCTTGTGGGCACCCCCTGTGTGGGCTCCTTCCCCACATACACCAGTCCTTCGTGGGGTCATCCCCAGAATACGCCACTGGCTAGAATCATTGTTTGAGGGTCTGCTGTAGAGGGACCCAGCCCAAGATAAGATGGCCAAGTCGGGGAGGCCACAGGAAGTACAAGACCACACCAACTGCAGTCCCCATGCCCCAGTGACAGGGCCCCTCAGTGGAGGTGGTGGCTGCCCTGGAAGTGACACCTGGTGGGGTGGGTGTTCTCAACTCCTGCCCTCATCTGGCTGCTGGCCCTGGTCTCCATGGTTGGTTTCCCAACCCTACAGGAGAGATCTGAAGCCCCGGAACAGTTCTTTTCATTGGAATGTTGGAAAAAAAAAAAAAAAAAGAAACAAAAAAAAAAAAGGAAAGGAAAGGCAAGAACAAGAAAGAATTTCATGGAAACATTTCTTTGGGGTTTTGTAAAATCCTTTCCCACCCCCACATGGAGCCCAAAGCTCGGGCCAGAACAGAGTCTGACGGTATTGCCCCTTTAACATACTGTTCTGACATGCAAATTCCCTCACTTCCCCTCAAAACAGAGAGCACTTCCACTTTCAAAGCCAATTTTGGTTTTATTGTCCATGTGGCTCGATGGAGCGCAGCAGTGCAGCACAGCTGGTTGGCTCACACCCCGGCCGATGTCGTACCAGGGAGCTCCAGGCCACTCCACCCGAGGGTCCAGGCTGCATCAGCAGGAAAGATGCTGCACTTCGCTGGGGAGAGAGAGGGGAAAGAGAGCCAGAGAGGGGACAGAGACCCAGAATGAAGTGGGGAGGGAAACTGGGGGAGGGGGAATGTGGACAGAGACCCAGAGAAAAGGGGATAGAGACCCAGAGAGGGAGACAGAACTCAGAGGCAGGGTGGGGGATGGAGAAGCTCTGGCAGCCAGCTGGTCCACCTCTCTGCCCTATTTCACACAACACCCTCTCCCTACCCCCTGTCCTCCAGTCATACTGGAAACTTCTCTGCCTTCTCCTTCCCATCCACCTCTGACTCTTAACAAGGCAGGCCTACTGACTGAGCACATGCCAGGCGTGGTTCTTCACATGTAACCTTATGAATCCCCCTCCAAGACAGGGAAACTGAGGCCCAGCACAGCCCCTACAGTTGCAAGGCGCTCCGGCACTGGTTTCTACTTCTTGCTGTACCACAACCTGCTGACTGCCAAGGCCATCGTGCTGGCTCCAAAGCATGCAGCTCCGTGGGTGAAAGTGCATCTGAGCCAGAGTCCCACATGCCCCACAAAGGCAGACACCCCCAGCTACTGTTGCCATGGTTACCACAATATTTCACAGCTCTGGGTACTGTGCTCCCAGCCCAAAGGATAGAGTCACCATATTTTGGCACCTTGCACGAGCCCTCAAATGCTCAGGTTGGCCAGCAGCCCCCATGCTCACGTCACTGTGCTTTCTCTTGGGACTGCTCGCCAGAGGCCAGCCCGCCCTCCTCACCCCTTAGGCGGCAGTAGGCCCATTCCTGGGGCTATCCCTCCTGATAAGGCCTTGATCCCTGGGCTCCCAAGGGGATAGACTAAAGACCAGGGCTTCTGGGTGGACAGGCATGGAACCCAGAAGCAGATGAAGATCCTCACTGCAGCGTCCCAGCAGGCCAGGACATGAAAGCACTAACAGAGATCTACAGGGAACAAAGACTCAGAGAAAGAGGGACACAGACTCAGACAGAGGGGGACAGACACCCAGAGGGAAGGAGAAAAAGACCAAGAAAGGGAGAGAAGAAATCCAGCAAGGCCCCTAGATCCCATGTCCCCCAATGAACCTGGGCCCTCTTTATGCCATCAGGAGTTGTTTATTTCTCATTCCTAGTCATCATGCTGGGTTTTTTTTCCCACATCTTCGATAATTTAAAACAGAATGCCCAGACAAGGCCTCTCTGTGCACCCTATGAGTGGATCTGTGCCAGGAGGGCAGGTGCACCAGGACAATAGACAGGGGCAGAGTCTCATCCACTCCTTCCCACTCAACCTGCCTCCAAGAGCTGGAGGTGTGGGCATTGCCAGAGCCCACTCTGAGTCCGTCCTGGAAACATATTACCTATAGAGATGCCCTCCCAGAATTCCTGCAGAGGAGCCCCAGGCCACCCTTGCTCACTTCACCTTCTTCATGGCATCATCATCATAGTTATCTCCCTATGTATATGTCCTTGGCTCCTTCCTGTCTGGGCTCGCCAGGCAGTGACAGGGTGACAGAAGAGAGGGGGTATCGGGGAGTTCCCAGCAGGAAGTAACCATGCAACCTGCAGGCACCTGAGGTTGACAACTCCTGAGAGCCCCCACACAACAGCCAGGGAGCCTGAGGGTGGAAAGGTCATCGAGACAGGCAGGCAGAGGTTCTGGAACCCACATCCACCTTGAAAGAACCATCCTGAATCCTCCCAAGGACCAAGGACCCAGCATGGTGAGAGAAATAAAGCTTCTCACTAAGCAGGACTTGAACTCATGACCCTGAGATTAAGACCTGAGCTGAGATCAAGAGTCAGACTCATAGCCAACTGAGAAACCCAGCGGAAGTAAACTCCTCAGGGCTGGGAGTAGAGGCTGGGGTTTTCCCCCACATAACACAAGCCAAACAATGAGACCCTGGCAAGCCCACCTGGAAGCCCACCCAAGATTCCATATACACAGAGTCTGGCATGGGTTGGTCACGCTCAGTGCCAGCTCCACGCAAAGCAGGCCCTGCCAGCTTGGTCATCCTGCCCTTCTATGACAGGGACAAACCACATGGATCCCTACATTCCCCAAATATTCACTGGGTCACAGCTAGAACTTTGCAGACACTGCCCATCCTCCCACTTAGGAAAGCTAACAATATTGAACCCCATCACTCTCCCACCTAAGCCCCCTGTGGCCCTCCACAGCTTCATTTTTCATGGGCCACTGTCAGCCCAATGTCCCTCAAGCTGGGCTGTAACCGCCTACCCAGACCCTGTGCCATCATCACCTCAGCCTCTGTCTGACCCTAGGACATATGGAGACCTGCCACTGCTGATGGACAGGAGGATCCTATGGCAGCATTCCTCCAATCCCAAACCTGTCAAACTATGGCCATTGCTCAAACCTAGAAAGAAAAGCGGACACCCAGGCCCTACTTCCCTCACCAGCAACAAGTTTTCTGCCTTACAGTACCTCTGCCCCTCCCTGCCCTGCAGAGTGAGCACCCACCCCATGCAGGGCTGTGGGCCAGGGTAGGTACCAACGTGGCTCTCAGTTCACTTCTTGGTGGGCAGTATGGAAAGAAGGATACCACTATTCTCATCATCTTAGAGATGGCAACACTGAAGCACAGAGATGTTCAAGCACCCACCCAAGGCTATACAGCACACAAGAGGCCCTGGCTGGTATTGGCCTCTCTGTAGGCCCAAGTGGGTAGACCCCATATCACCTCCATGATACAGATGGGGAGACCAAGGCTGGGGTGAGACCACTCTCCAAGGACACTGAACATTAACTGAACATAGAGCTGGACAGCAGGAAGGGCAGGATGTAGCTCCTCAATGGTGGCAGGACAAGGGTATGCACTATCCCAATAATCCTCCAGCCACTATGAGGGATGTAATCCCACTGTATCAGGTCACACTGGGAGAGCCTCACCCAGGGCCCTATGTCTCTCTGACCCCAACCCAACACTATTTGTCTTCCCTAATCATTGCTCCATCTAATACACCATCCGTTTCCAGCCTACCTCTCTGAGGCTGAAACAGGACCTCTCCAGGGTAGGGCAGGGCAGGTTCTGTCTCCTGCTATGGTCTGGTACTTGGCACCATGTGCTCAGAGCTCAGTCATGTTCGTTGATTAGATGACTGAGTGGGTGGATTAGTGGATGGATGGAAGGATGAGTAGATGGATGGACAGATAGACAGACGGGTGGATAGGTGGGTAAATGGATCAGTGAGGTGGCAAGTGGATGGCTACCAGGTGGCAGCATTGGCTGGCTGGAGCCTAACTCATATCTCTGCTCCTTGCAGATATCTACTGCATATATCTGCTCTCTTCATCCACTCCATGTAATCTCCTGGTCCAAGTTCTGGGACTGGGTATGTTATCCTTTGATTGGGTTCAATTAGGAAGCACTCAGCAGGATTTTTTTCTAGAATGTCTGGCCTCCACACTTTGCTCAGACTGTTCCCTGTGTTGAAGGGCTGACTTCTCCTGCCCCCACCCAACCTTCCTCCTTATGCCACACTTCCAAGTTCACCAGCTCTTCCATGCACCTCTGCCACATTACCCTCTGAGCCTTCTGAAAGGAGATCTCCCTTCTCATATCCCAGCCAGGGTTCTCCACAGTCTCCCTTTCCCCTCAAAACCCAGCCAGGGCCTCCATGTGAGGAGTACCAGGGGCAGACTAGTGGATAAGTCTCAGGCTGAGGCTATGCCTATTTCATTCCCATTCCCACCCACTGACACAAGGCTGATTCCAGTCAGTCTATCCCCCCACATCACCCCCATTGCACTAGGCTTTGTAGATGGAGCCACTTGGATAGCAAAACCCCTTCACTCTACAGACCAGGCAAGATGATACAGGACTACATGGCCCTGAAGGACCACTTGCTCAAAAACCCAGTGAGACTCTAGCACTGTCAAATTCCAGCATCTCAGTGTCCAGTCCAGCTACCTCACCTGGCAGGATAGGTACTGAGGCCACAAGAAATAGTTCTGCCAAATGGCACATGCTCATGACCAGTGGTGCTAGGCCAGACACAGGCAGATGCAGATATGGAGATGGCTCAGCCTGGCCTTTCCAACAGCAGCACAAGTTTAGGCATCAGAAGGTACCTGTCATAAATACCTCCATTTTAGGGAGTGCCAACATCCCTCCTCTCTTCTGATAAGGGCCTCCTGTTTTCCTCAGGGAACCTCCTATTCCCCAGTGGGAGGAATCACACATCTCTGGACTGCAAAGGGAGACTCATGACCAATTAGAACCTCCCAGATCCCTGGCCACAGGATGGGGGGTGTGACCCATGTGATCCAATCAGTGCCTTCCCTGGGACTTTTGCTGAAGCCACCAGAATGGAGATTCACCTTCCCCCTGAGGTTGCTAGGATGGTGGGGAGCAAGATGGGGTCACCTTGACCAGCCAGGAGGGAAGGCAGAGATGAGAGAAAGGAGTCGCGGATTCTAAGGAAATCATCTGAGCCCCTGAATCTCAATGTAACTAAAACGAGAACTCTCCCCAAACTTTTTTTTTTGTTTGTTTAATGTGAACAATGAACTTTTTTTTTTTTTTAAGATTATTTATTTATTTATTCATGATAGACATAGGGGGAGAGAGAGGCAGAGACACAGGCAGAGGGAGAAGCAGGCTCCTTGCAGGGAGCCTGACGCGGGACTCGATCCAGGATCGCGCCCTGGGCCAAAGGCAGGCGCCAAACCGCTGCGCCACCCGGGGATCCCCCTGAACTTTTATTTTCTAATTGAAGGCACAGAATTGAGTTTCTGGCGCTCATAACCAAAGGGGGCTTTCAATGTCAGAAGCCTCTGATCTAGGGCTCCTCTCCACCATATTCCAGATGAGCCTCTGAAAAAAAACACCACGGAGTTACCACTTCTCCAGCTGCTGCCTCTCCCTGTACTGCACACAGGCTTTCTACCCCAGGGATGGGAGGGGCAGGGGGTGGTTGAGGAAGTCCAAGCTGGGTGATCTGCAGCAAGTGCGTAGTGGCTATACTCAGCCTGAGTCCTGTCTGCCTGTGACAAGACAGCCGTCTCTCCATGAAAGGTCAGCAAGCTCCCCATGTCCCCCACCGTGAAAGTTCAGCAACTCTAAATGCTAAAATGCTGGAAGCAAGCCTAAGACTGGAGCTGCAGGGCTGTCCGATGCCATCAGCCTCAGCAAGAAAAACACCACCCCTTGCTTCTGTAAGTGACTCACGTGGAGCGTAAACATTTGTGTGCTCTCAACTGTCCTGCCTTACCCCCTTGCATGACAGAGACAGAGAGGAAAGGGCAAGAGACACCCTCCTGGGACCCACCAGATTTCACCAAGGCAGGCACATGGTTACAACTTTTAAATACAGTTACCAGTTTTCTACGAGGAGGCCACCTTGGGGGTCCTCAGTGGGGCTCCTTTACAAGCCTGTTGCCTCAAGGACACAGTGCCACCCACTAAACCCCACCTTTGGAGAATGCCCTGCTCCCCGCTCGGGACTCAGTAGA
Organism: Canis lupus familiaris; assembly: GCF_011100685.1. Taxonomy (NCBI): domain Eukaryota; kingdom Metazoa; phylum Chordata; class Mammalia; order Carnivora; family Canidae; genus Canis; species Canis lupus. Next base: position 44,831,182 of record NC_049241.1, read on the forward strand.
TTCTGGTGATCCTGTCTGCTCCTGCTTCCTTCAGCAGGCTGCTTCAAATTCTCACATCCCGTAGAGAGGAGAGCTCTCCGGATATGCAGCCCAGCCCGCTCCGCCCGCTCCTGTCTCTGACCCCTGTGGAATTTCGCAGTTGTGGCGTCAGAAAACATCTTCGGCCTCAATCTCGGGTGACCCCCCTCGAGGCCTTTAAAAGCCCAAAGGTCCGCCCCTCAAGATTTCCTCTCGGCTGAGCTGTTCAATTCCGGAAGCTGCTTCCCTCACAGGAAAGGTCTGTGATTCCCCAAAGGTGCCGGTTACTTCCTCCCGAATCACAATATTTTCCGTGCGCGGTGAAGCGGTGTACGCAAGGAAACCAGCCACTCGGCCGGTTGGCCAGGGGTCTGACACCGCGCTGGCAGCGCCCCAAAACCCGCTCCTGCTCCACGGAGCAGGAATGCTAGGGAAGCGCTCCCTCAGCCGTGGGGGACGAGTTCTGTGAATCCCGAGCAGTCCTCTCCAGTCCTCCCCGAAGAGCACGGGAGAGGGGAGGGTGAGGAGGAAGAGACTGGAGACTCGGGGTTAACAAGTGTTAAGAGCTCCTCTGCACAGCTGCGGAGCGGCTACCACAGGAGGAAGGCGGTCCGCCCGCAGTGGGGACCCCGCGGCCCAGCCCCGGCCCCCACTTCCCACTGCAGGCAGCTGGACAGGGAGAGTGGCTGGCCGTTTCCGTCCTCAGGACACAGGGCCGAGGCCTGCTCGCTAACTAAACATAGCCCACACCAAAGGGCACAGCTTGCTGGCTTCTAACAGGCTGATTCGCTAACATGCCTGCTTCTGTTTCTCTACGCAGACCATGCCATTACATACAGTGAGAAAAAGGGGCAGTGCAGAAGGCTATTCCAGAAGCCTCCAGGTCAGGCCAGGTCCCCTCAAAAACCTATCACAGATTATGTGTAAGGTTTGCTGGATGAAATCAGAGCCACCATGGGGAACTTCTGCCCTTGGGGAGCATACATTCTAGGGGACATGGGCCTTTAAGTGTACAGAATGTACTGCGGACACAGGGCAGAGGATGCACAGAGATGGGTGGACAGAGCCACCAGGCCCCAATGAGGCAACACTGGAGCTGTGCAAAGCACTGGGATAGGACACTCTAGCCATGGAAGAGCCAGGTCAAAGGCCCAGGAGGGGTGCCAGAGGAGTGCTATTAGGAGACCAGTAGGGCTGTGGAAGCACAGAGGGCCCAGTGGGTGGGCAGGACCTTACTATGAGGGTGGGGTGGGGGTGGGGGTGGGGGTCATGGAAAAGCAATATTTGTTCTGAGAGCGAGGAACTCCCCCTGGCAGGTAGCAGGCAGAGAGACATGTTCTGATGCATATCATGGGATTGACCCACTGGCCAAAGTATGGGGCAGCAGCCAGGAGGGCAAGAGCCGATGGTGGCTTCAAGAGGGAATGAGGAAGAGATGGAAGAGGGGGCCACACAAGGATGTGGCTCAAAGGTGGAACCAACATGATGTGCCAACAGATGAGGGGAAGAGAGAGCAATAAGAGTAGTGTGGTATGTGCTCCTAAGGTGAAGCTCAGGGTGGGGGCACAGAATTGAAACTGAGGAGACCTCCCAGGGTGGCTAAGGCTAGGCCAACGCCTCTGCCTCTTCGCAACAGAAGGGACATTCCTGAGAGTTGCTGCTCGCTAGAAGACCTGAGGCCCTTGACCAAGGAGAGGCATGAGGGCTTCCCAGAACAGAGACAAGCCCTCCAGCCCTCCAGGCCAATGTCCACCTCTGCCTCCCCTCTCCATTGGATGTTCATAGGCAGCACAGCTGCAGGCCAGTAGGGCCCTGTCCTACCTCCTGCCTGCCAGATGAGTCCTTCCCCAGTACTCACTCCTCGATCCCTGGAGGAAACCTGAGAGCCAGTGACTCTGTGCCTGGCCTCCACCAACGATCAGCATATGGCACGATTTTAATCCCAAATCTTCCCCAAACCCATGCCTACCTTACTATCTCTACAGCTCCCACCTAGGTCCAGGCTCCCTTGTCTCTTGAAAAAGGGATCCTTCCCAAACACAAATCTGATCCAAGTCCCCCCCGCCGACTCAAACTTTCCACCTCCACCCTGAGTTTCTCAGCCTCCTTCCCTCCTACCCCCTCCAGTTCCTCTCACCTTCATGACCCTGAAAACCCAGGCTTTTGGCTGAAGAACCCACACATGCCACTTGTCCATACCCAGAAAATAGTCTAATTCCCATTACCCCCTTCCCTCAAGCTGATGACACTAACCATCAGATTCAGCTCAACCTCATTCATGAGGAGACTCTCAGAACCTTCCAGAAAAGGCAGGAACCTCCAACTTGGCCTCAGGATCATTTATGGCAAACATGGAGAAATGATTGCACAACTGTCTTACTAACTCTACTGGCATGTCCCATGTGGGCAAGGCCTGACTGTCCTGGGGGCCCACATGCCCAGCACCAAGCACAGCAGCAGGCACACAGGAACCATCCACCAGAGGAAGAGAAAGGCGTCAAACGAGTCCTTTACACAAGAGAAAGGAGCCCAGGATGCCAGAGTCACCTCTCTCTCTCTTTTTTTTTTTTTTTTTTTTAAGATTTATTTATTTATTCATTCAGAGAGAGCGAGAGAGAGGCAGAGACACAGGCAAAGGGAGAAGCAGGCTCCATGCAGGAAGCCCGATGTGGGACTCGATCCCAGGTTTCCAGGATCACACCCCGGGCTGCAGGCGGCGCTAAACCGCTGCACCACCAGAGCTTCCCAAGAGTCACCTCTCTTGAGGAATTATTTCTATCTGGGCATTTCTTCCCCATCCCCTTACTCTTCCCATCCTTCTCCAGGGCCTTCAACCCCAAGTCTGCAACATGCCCTAAGACCAAAGGGCAGGAATGCAGAGAAAGCCCCACTTTTAAAGTATCTGGGTGGGGGTTGTGGGGATGCAAGCACAAACCTCCGACCTGGGCTCGCTAAGCTCTCCCACGCGGATAGGCAATAAAAAATAACTGGCGTGAAGAAAAGTGGGATGACACACGGCATGGGCTCCCTGGAGATGGCACTATGATAGCGGAGGCTAATAAAACCTTTCTATCCCTATGGCCGACGACAAGAAGGCCGTCCCCCAGGGGAGTCACAGCTACCAGGTGGAAGCGGTCCAGCTGTGAGACAAATGCTCCACAATTCGGGGCGAACTGAGCAGTTTTCAGAGCAATTTCACATCATAAGCTCACAAGACCCTGCTGGCGAGGTGAGGAAAGGGGCGCCTCGCTCCCAGGGGAGGAGGAGCTGAGCTGCTTGGCCCGCCCTCTAGCCTTCTAGCACCTCCAGCCCAGTGCTCCCTCCAGCTTGCTGCAGACTCAACTGCCCCCACCCCAATAATCTGCAGAGACCCACGGAGCTGTGCTCTGCACTGTTGCCAGATGCCGGGCCCACATGGAGGCATCTGCCCTTTCCATGTTGCAGAAGTGGCTTGGACTCCAATTGTTCCATTCTCCTACTGCCCTGCCACTGACCCTTCCATGACCACAAAGTCATGGTGCCACCATCCTCCCAATGGCTCAGCCAACTGCATGTTTGTATCCCCCTGAAATTCACATGTTAAAATCTAACCCTCAATGTGATGGTGTTGAGGTGGCTAAGGGGGGTGCTTTGGGAGGTGATTGAGTCATGAGGGTGGAGCCATGAATGGGATCAGTGCCCTGATTATAATGGGGGGCCCTAGGGTACCTAACTGGCTCAGTCAAAACATGTGACTCTTGATCTGGGGCTTGTAAGTTTGAGCCCCACACTGAGTATAGAGATTACTTTAAAAAAATAAAATAAAATCGGGGGTCCCTGGGTGGCTCAGCAGTTTGGCGCCTGCCTTTGGCCCAGGGTGCGATCTTGGAGTCCTGGGATCGAGTCCCACGTAGGGCTCCCTGCATGGAGCCTGCTTTTCCCTCTGCCTGTGTCTCTGCCTCTCTTTCTCTCTCTCTTTCTCTCTCTCTATGTCTATCATAAATAAATAAATAAATCTTTAAAAATAAATAAATAAATAAATAAATAAATAAATAAATAAATAAATAAAATCTTTTTAAAAGGGGGGACCCCAGAGTGCCCTCTTGTCCCTTCTACCATTTGAGGACACAGTAAGAAAACAGCCATCTATGAACCAGAAAGTGGCTTCACCAGACACCAACCCTTCTGGAGCCTCCATCTTGGAATTCCTAGGCTCCAGAACTTTGAGAAATATGTTTGTTGTTTATAAGCTACCCAATTTTTTATATTTAGCAGTGAGAATGGACTAACCTACAACTTTCTCTTTTCCCCACCTGCCACACTGACTCGTAGGCAAGATCTGCCAGCAACTGCCGGAAATACCGTCACACCCCATGAGGGCACAGTAGACAGAATGTTGGCAGCGACAGGACCAAAGGATAACACCGCCACTTCTGCACTAACACTTAGATAAGATACACAGGCAATGTGCCAGGCGCCCCCCAAGCACACCCTTGCCCTAGTCTGCTTCGTCCCAGCTACCCTGCCCAGTAGGCCTATGGTCCCACTTCCCAGATGAGCAATCTAAGGCACAGAGGGCTGCAAACATGCCCATGGTACACAGTGAGTGTGTGGGGTGGCGCTGCTCACCAGAGGAGGGACCACAGACACAGGTGGGTCTGATGAGGCACCGCTACCACCAAATCTCCCAAAATTCTCAAGAGGAAGAGCTGAGGCCTCATCTCTGAAGGGTCAAACCCCTACCTCTCCCTCTTGGCTGAAAAGAGGACAAAGCCAAAGGAACAAGAACCTTCTCAGAAAGAAAAAGATCCCCCAGTCTTTCATACAGGGTTGAGAGGCTGGACTCTTCCAGGGCCTCAGGGCTGAGTGGCAGCAATTTAGGACACCACCAGAGAGGGCTTGTTAAGAAAGTTTACACAAGCAAAGGTCATGAAGCCAGAGGCAGATAGATGTCTCGCTAAACTATGCCAAACCCGCTCACACTGTGTCTAGGCCATAACTTCCCATGAAGACATCTGTGGCCAGCATGTCCCTCAACCAATACCCTCACTTTAGCCTCCAGGAGTAGTGTGAGTCAGCGAGACTGGGCCCCATCCAGATACCTTTAAGGTAGATGAGCTGAGGAGTGAGGATGCCAACAACCCAAAATCTGAAGAGCCTCTGTGGCTAGAAGGTCCCTCCAGAACTCAGCCAACTGGGTACCTTACAGCGATGGAATTTTAGCTGGGGAAGTGCAACTCCCAGGAGAATTTCTCCACTTGCCCTCCCCAACACCCTAAGTGGCCTCAAACCTCTTTTCCCTCCCAAGCCTGGACCCTCCTGGAGGGCCTGAGGTGGAGCTGGGAGGGGCCCACTAGAGAACAAGTGTCTTTTGTGTGAGTGAGTCTGCAGCTAGGATCCCACCTCCCCTCTGCAAGCCCTAGGCTGAGACAGCCACACTCCAACCATCCCGGAGGTTCAGCTTGGTTATTAACGACCATCTCTACTAGGCAACGAGTTTTTTGTTGATCCCTCGAGATGGGAAGGAAGGAGAATAAGCTTTTCTCTTTCTTTTTTTCCCCCTTGGTTGCAGAAAAGTAAAGTTGGAACAAACAAGTTATATAACGCTGGGGGCGGTGGGGGGTGGGGGAGCTCAGTCCCTCCTGAGGACAGTTTCTTGAGTTGTGGGACCGTTGGAAAGGCCAAGGGGAAGACAGGAACCGCCCCCATCCCTGGCCAAATGACAAAACCCTTCATGGGACAAAACGGCAGATGCAGGCACCTCCTGGCAGATTGGAAAACCAACCTCACAGATAAGGCCAGCCTCCCCTCAGGTCTCGGCAACCCCACAGGTCTCCCTGAAAAGGCAAAGGACTAACCGATCTCATAGAAAGGACTTCCTACCAGTCAGACTGCAAGCCCTAGAGAGTTTTTCCACACTCTTTTCGTCCATCCCTTCCCCTCTCCCTCCCCACCCCTGGCCATATTTCTTGAACACTCATTTCCTCAGCGCAATCCTGGCTCCAGGCACACAAGACAGCATAAGGCAGACATGCTCTCTACCCTCAAGGCACTTCCACTAATAAAAACACTAAGTAATCTTGGGTGGTGATAGCATGATCAAAGACACACAACAGCCATATGCCCCAGCAACTCCACTCCTGGTATATATACCCCAAGGAACTGGACACAAGTGTTCCAACAAAAACTTGAACATGCATGTTCATAGCAGCGCTATCCAAAATACCCAAAAGGTGGAACCAGCGAAAATGTCCATCTGTTAGTGAATGGATAAACAAAATGTGGTATGTCCACATAGTGAAATATTATACAGTCATAAAAAGGAATGAATTACTGATACACACACCAATGTGGATGAACCTTGAAAATGTTATACAAAAAAAAAAAAAAAAAAAGGAAAGAAAGAAAATGTTATACAAAGTGAAAGAAGCCAGACGCAAAAGGTCACATATTGTATGATTCCATTTATGAAACAGATAAATTTGTAGAGACAGAAATTAGATGAATAGTTTTAGGGGGTTGAGGAAGAAGGAATGGGGAGTGACTGCCAATAGGTACAGAATTTTCTTTTGAACTGACGGAAATGTTCTGGAATTAGATAGATGGGATAGTTGCCCAACGTTGTGAAAATACTAAATATCACTGAATCATTCACTTTTAGTGGCTGAGTTTTACGCTATATAAAATTTTTTTTAATGCTATATAAATTTTACTAAACAATCCAAGGTGACCATAAAAAGTGCTCTGGGGGCTAACAGACCTCGGTGGTCAGGCAGATAGCTCTAAGAAGCCATGACCTGGGAGTGTGGAAGCATGAAGAGGAATGAGGCAAGGGCAAGTGATACACTAGGCCTCTCTGGCAGCTTTGGAACAATGAACAATGTTACAAAGGCCTTTAGATCTCAAGGGATCCTTGCCAAAATATTGTGTGCCACAATCTTCCTCAAAACTTGATCCTCTTCCTGCATGTTCCATCTCACCATATTAGGGATTCTTGCCCCTCTCCCCATACGAGCACCACAGGGATTAAAAGCCCCTCCCCTACCAGTTGCTCTAGACAACTGTAATTTTTCACTGGGATGGATAGAAGGGGGCAAATGGGAATCTCAGAAGTGAGGGAGATGTCTTTTAAAGAAGTGCCTCCATTTAGAAAAGATTTCTCAGAGCAGCACCTGGGCAGCTCAGTTGGTTAAGCATCCAACTCCTGATCTCAGCTCAGGTCTTGATCTCAGGGTCATGAGTTCAAGCCCTGTGTCAAGGTCTACGCTGGGCATGCAGCCTCCTTAAAATAAAATTTAAAGAAAGAAGATTTCTTAGATATGACACCAAAAGTATAATCCATAGGGAAGAATACTGATAAACTGGACCTCATCAAAATGACAAAATTTTGCCCTGTGAAAGATATCATTAAGAGAGAGAGAGAGAGAGAGAGAGAGAGAGAGAGAAAGAAAGAAAGAAAGAAAGAAAGAAAGAAAGAAAGAAAGAAAGAAGAGAGCCACAGACAGGGAGAAAATGTTTGTGAATCATATATCTGATAAACGATTTACAGACAGAACACATAAAGAATTCTTAAAAGTAAGCAATAAGAAGACAACACAACTAGAAAATGGGCAGATTTTAAAAGATACGAATCTTTCACTTTACCAAAGATGTGAATACCCACCATGAAGAAGTATCCAACATTATTACTTATTAGGAAGAAAAAAGTTAAAACCAAAATAAGATTCTAGTATATACTTAAAATGACTATAATTACAGACTGGCCACATCAAGTGTAGGCACCGATGGGGTGCAACTGCAACTCTTATACATTTGCTAGCGGGAATGCAAATGGCACAGTCACTCTGGAAAACGGTTTGGCAGTTTCTTCAAAAGTTAAACCCACATCTACCATAGGACCCAGTCATTCCATTCCAAAGGTATTCAGCCAAAAGAATAAAAGTATGCATCACACAAAAACGCATACCTGGCTGTTCACAGGGACTTTATTTGTAATTGCCAAAACAGAAATCCAAATGTCCATTAACCAGTAAATGAACAAGCAAACTATCTGTCCATATAGTGGAATACTCTGCAGCAATGAAAAAGAACAAGCTTCTGATACTTGTGACAACATAGATGAACTTCTGAAAACATTTAGTTAAAGGAAAGAAGCCTGGCATAAGAAGCCACATATGTAGGATTCCATTCATGTAAAATTTCTACAAGGGCAAAACTAGAGAGCAAAAGTAGATCAGGGTGTGTTTGGGGCTGGGGATGGGAGTGTGGTTGACTACCACGGGCCTGAGGGAACTCTTTAGAGTGATGTGAGCCTTTTAAAAAACAACTGGATTATGGGCAGCCCTGGTGGATCAGCGGTTTAGCGCTGCCTTCAGCCCCGGGCCTGATCCTGGAGACCCGGGATCGAGTCCCACGTCAGGCTCCCTGCATGAAGCCTGCTTCTCCCTCTGCCTGTGTCTCTGCCCCTCTCTCTCTCTCTCTCTCCCCCCCTCATTGTCTCTCATGAACAAATAAATACAATCTTTAAAAATAAATAAATAAAAATTAAAAAAATAAACTGGATTGTATTAGAGGGTACACAACTGTATAACTCAACTACTCAGCTAAAATGAGTGAATTATATGGTATATAATTAGTTACACCTTGTTGCTGCCCCCAGGTTATCCCATTCCAGGGCGCAAGGCAGGGACCTAGGGTTTGTGGTCCCCTTGTTCCTTACATGTCACCTCATGCCTAGTCAACAAGCCTTGCCAACTCTACCCCTGAATGTCTTACAAATCTTTTGATCTCTCCTTGCTCCCTGCTGCAGGGCCCTAAAGCCCAAATTATGCCCAAGCCATCAGGTTTTTCTGGTTGGCACCAGCCCAAGTCTCCACAATAAGGACTCCTCCAGAGCACACAGGTAGTGAACAACTTCATCACTTATCACACTGAAATTATTTGCTCCTGTAAGCTCACCATCAAGGAAGAGCCCAGATTTCCTCCTTCACCAGCCAAGGGGTGACAGGCTTTCCTGGGAGGCCAGGATGGAAGCATCTGGGCTATACTGACCTTGTGCAATAAGAGGGAGGCTGTGTTACCTAAGGCAGGTGTTCCTCCCCTCTGAGAATCCAAAACTGCATATAAACAACTTCAATTCCTACACCAATTCTGGAGCTCAAGCAATCTATCTCAGGACTTGGACAAAGGAAAAGGGAGCCTCCCTTTGACCAAAGGGGATGAATTCTGCCCCCTTGGTCTGTGTGTGGGCAAGATCTTGCTTCAAGTCCTTTAGCCTGAAGGAGGATTTTTTTTTTAAAGAATTTTAATTTATTTATTCATGAGAGACAAACACACACAGAGAGAGAGGCAGAGACATAGGCAGAGGGAGAAGCAGGCTCCCTGTGGGGAGCCCGATGCAGGACTTGATCCCAGGACCCTGGGATCATGACCTGAGCCAAAGGCAGATGCTCAACCACTGAGCCACCCAGGTGCCCCAGCCTGGAGGAGGATCTGAACCCCATGGAGATGAGAGAGAGAAGCACCAAGGATGGACTCTCCTTAGACCTTCAGGGGTCTCTCAGCATCCTCAGGCTACCCACAACCCACTCCAGCCCCTTAGGACCCGTGGGAACACCAGTCCCCTCTCTGTCCAACAAGACTCACAGTGACGCCCCCCCCCCTGGAGGGGGGGACCTCAGCCTTCCCTCTCAGGTTTTCCTAGGCCCTTTAGGCCTCTTTCAGGCCCTCAGATTCACTTGAGCCCCCTAACTCCAGTCTTCCACAGTCCTCACCCCTGCCAGGACTTGCCTCAGCATGCCCTGAGGACCACCTTTAGACACCTCAGGGTCCTACAGCACCCTCCAGGAAGCCTTGGGGCTCAGCCCCTCAAGCTCTCCCACCAGTCCCCTCCTTAACAAGCTCAAGACTGCCCACGGTCCTCTGCTCAGGGGCTCTCTGCCTCCCAGACCTCTTGGCATCCCCAGTTCCTCCATGCCCCCAACAGGTCAGGAGGCCATGGGTTTCCCTTCAGACTTCCATGCCCCTCAATGCCCCCTCAGACTCCTAGGGCCGCATGCAGATATCTCGAGGTCCTGGGGCCCCCAGACCGCCTTCAGCTGCCGCTCAGCAGCCCTCGGCCCCCCCAGTATTCTGTGACCCCCTAAAGCCCGCAATCCCCCGTAAAGACCCTCGAACCGGCCCAGGTGGCTCCTCAGCCCCTCGGGATCCCCAGGACTCCCCACACGTCACCCCGGCCCCGGGGCAGGTGCCGGCCCACCCCGAGGACGGGTCTCACCTGCTTGGGCGCTCGGGCCCCGGGCCCGCGCCGAAGCCGCCGCCACCGGCGCCACCGCCGCCACCGGACTCCGCCATCTTCCCGCCGCCGCCGCCGCCGCCGCGCGTTGAGTGACGGGAGCCGCGCGCGCCGGTCCGGGAGACGGAGATGCGGGGGGCGGGGCGGCACCGGGGCTGCTCTGCAGGAGGCGGGGCCTTGGGCGGGGGGTGGGGCCTGCTACCCTGAGGGGGTGGGACCCGGGCGGAGAGGGGTGGGGTCTGCGGGTGGGCGGGGGCAGTGAAGGCAGAGGCCCGCTCCGCGGCGGGGAGAGGGCGGAGACTCGGCGAGGGGCGGGGCCTACTCTGGGAAGGGGCGGGGCAAAGGCGAGGAGGGAGGAGTGGGTGGGGCCTGGGAGGGGGCTCGGAGAGCAGGGACTGGCCCGAAGGTGAAGTGCGGCAGGTCTGGGGAGGGGTCCGTTCTACGACCGGGAAGGGGCAAGGCCGACGTGGGAGGAGCAGGGAGAAAGTGGTCCAAGAACTCTGAGAACTTTCCCTCCCCTTCCAGGGTCATTCACTCCCCAAGACCTCCCTCAGACATGGGAATTCATCCCCTTCTAACAGGGCTGTGGATTCCAACCCTCCCCTGACCTACCCTCCCAGAGCCTCCACCCTCAAGCCCAAGAACCTACACTTTCAGACCCCAGTCACCTGTGCTCAGATCCCCAAACCTCCTGCTTCACCACAATTCTGGTTTTTACATCCCAAAACCCCTGCCCTCAGATTATCTCCCCCATCCTCTACTCCAATCCTAACTCCTACTCCCCCAAATCCTTGCCCACAGACCCTTCATACCCACACTTATAGCCCCAAAGTCCACTCCAGCAGAACCCAATGCCCTTGAATCCCCAAATTCCAGCCTCGCAATTACCCAATCTTTAGCCAAGGCTCAAAGTTGTGCATCTGTGTCCTTCCTTTCTCTCTTTGTTCTCCTTCCTTCTTTCCTCCTCCCTTCCCTCTTTCATTGCTCCGTACTCTAGACCCCCATGGAACCCAGGACCAGCAAGGCCTCTGTAAAGCTCCCAGAGCCTTCAAGACGCTCCCCACCCCACAGTCTACTGAAAACCTAGAATCTCCACCATAGAAGGGTCCAAGTTCCCAGGATCCTCTCTCCACCCTTGTGCCCACTTATGCTTTCACCTTCTGAGTTGGAAAACCCTCTCCTGTGCAGCCTTGAGCAGGATCCAGGGGTCAAATGAAGCTCAGAGCTTTCCTTGAGATCAGTACTAGGAGAAGAGGGTTAGACATGCAAGGGGCAAGGAGGAAGCAAGAAGGCTGCCTGGGTGGGCTCCGCGGATAGAAGCAGACTCAACTGATCCATATGCAGCTGAGGATCAGGTGGGTACACAGTAGATACTCAGTCATTTGTGTTAAATGCTCAGGTGTTGACATTGTGCAAGTTGACAGATACCAGGTGCTGAGGGGCCCTGGTGACTGCTCTAGCACACAATAAGTGCTCAATAAATGTTGAATGTGTTCGTGTATGAGCAGCTCAAGTTCTGGCAAGCTCTGCACACACACCCTTGCCCACTGGAGTTCAGCCTGCCATTTGAGCCTTTTTTCCAGATGAACCACATGTAGGCATCAAACCCCACTCAGCTGAGACCTACAGCTCACACGCCTGCCACACATAGGGTTGCAGTCAATGGCATCCATATGCACTCACACTTCATAAACACCAAGATTTGACCCACATGTCAGACACACAGACATACAGCTGAAGATAAGCAAGAAGAGGTTCACTGGGCCCCTGGCTGTGTGCTCATGTGTAGCACACTGCAGGCGCATGGTGCAGTGGACATACTAGGTATTCCAAGATCATGTGGGACAGGACAGTCAGTGCGAAGGCCCTGAGGCAGGAGCAGGCCTGGCGTGTTGCCTAGCCATGTAACCAACACCAACAGTCGGGGGAATATCTTGATTTAGGGATATTATTTAGGAAGCAAGGATTCAGGCCAAGTAATGGGGCTCCTCCCAAGGAGGTGGTCCTAGCTGTGACGTACTTTGCAGGTGGTGCCAACAGGAGATGCAGCAGAAGGGATGTGAAGGTGAGGCAGAGCAGGGCCAGGGACCTCCCCCGGGGTTCTTGACTGGAGCCTGATTGGCTGTCACACCTGGGATGGGACACAGGCAGGTTCCAGGACCCGGAGGGCCCACCAGAGGTTACTGCACAACCTCCTTCAATAATGTTGACCTGTGGTCTGGCAGAGCTTGGAGGCGGACACAGCAGACGATGTCCACTGGTCTGGCCACCATCTGGCCCACAGCTGGCACTGCTCTCCCAGAGGTGGGGGCCCGCCACCTGCTACCCCGCTCCAGACCAGCTGGGGGACTCCCGGCCCCAGGTCAGAGTTCAGAGGCCTCCTTGTAACCCCCAGGTGTTACAGAGGAGGAAATGGAGGCCTGGCGGCTAGGGGATGCCTTGTTTTCCTACAGCCTCGTCCTGGGGCTGGCGTCAGCCCTGTCTGCCCTTCACCACCAAGTGGCCTCAGAACACGCTGCTGATGATCCTAGTGCCTCCTTTTGCTTCTGTATAGACAGTCAACACCTAACAAATGCTCGCTATTTTTGCTATTACCCTTAGTTCTGCATCTACTTTTTTTTTTTAAGATTGTATTTATTTATTTATTCATGAGAGACACACACAGAGAGAGGCAGAGACACAGGCAGAGAGAGAAGCAGGCTCCATGCAAGGAGCCTGACGTGGGACTTCATCCCGGGTCTCCAGGATCACACCCTGGGCTGAAGGCGGCACTAAACCGCTGAGCCACCCGGGCTGCCCTGCATCTACTTCTTGTAAGCCTCAAGTCCTTGGGCGGGATGCTCCAGCTCTTTATATCTCAGTTTCCCCGTGTTTAGAGTATCCCTGCAGGACGGAGCAAGGCCAGGATGAAGTAAATAACTTAAGCACTCAGGGCAGCTCAGGTGGTAAGCTCCAAGTCCAAGCGGCTCTCAGCATTTTTCCTCTCCCACACCCACTCTCTGTCCCCAAGCCAGCTTGATTTTTCCCCCATTACTCTGTATTGTATCTTAGTTTTCTATTGTTTAAAATTGAAATATAGAGGCACCTGGATGGCTTAGTTGGTTAAGTGTCTGCCTTCAGCTCAGGTCATGATCCCAGGGGGCTTAGGACTGAGCCCCTTATTGGGCTCCCTGCTCAGCAGGGAGCCTGCTTCTCCTTCTCCCTCTGCCTGCTACTCTGCCTACCTGTGCGAGCGCTCTCTCTCTCTCTCTCTCTGTCAAATACATAAATGAAATCTTTAAGAAATAAAAAAAAATTTAAATAAAATTGAAATATAAGGGCACCTGGGCAGCTCAGTTGGTTAAGAGTTTGACTTTTGATTTCAGCTCAGGTAATGATCTTGGGGTTGTGGGATTGAGCCCCATGTTGGCCTCTGTGCTCAGTATAGAGTCCGCTTGAGATTCTTTCCCTCTGCCTCTCCCCTCTCAAATAAATAAATCTTTTTTTTAAAGATTTCATTTTTATTTATTCATGAGAGACACAGAGAGAGAGAGAGGCAAAGACACAGTCAGAGGAAGAAGCAGGCTCCCTGCAAGGAGCCAGACATAAGGCTCAATCCCAGGACTCCAGCATTACGCCCTGAAGCCGAAGGCAGGCACTAAACCGCTAAGCCACTCAGGGATCCCCCTAAATCTTTTTTAAAATATTTTATTTATTTCTTCATGAAAGACACAGAGAGAGAGGCAGAGACACAGGCAGAGAGAGAAGCAGGCTCCCCGTGGGATCCCAGGACCCTGGGATCATGACCTGAGCCAAAGGCAGATGCTGAACCACTGAGCCACCCAGGTGACCCAAATAAAGCTTAAAAAAACAAACAAACAAATAAATAAATAAATAAATAAATAAATAAATAAATAAATAAATAAAATTGAGATATAATTCCCACACCATAAAATTCACCATTTTACAGTATACAATTCAATGGCATTTAGTGCATTCACAATGTCATGCAATCATCACTTTTACCTAGTTCGAAAACATTTCCATTGTCCCAAAAGGAAACCCCCCCATCCCCACGAGCAGTCACTCCTCAGCCCCTTACAACCACCAATCTGCTTTCTGTGTCCATGGATTTATTTGTTATGGACATTTCACATACATGGGATCATACAATATGTGGCCTTCTCAGCATAATGTTTTCAAAGCTCCTCCACACTGTACGGTGTATCAGGGCTTCATTCCTTTTCATGACTGAGTAATATTCTGTAGTGTGAATGGACCACATCTCATTTATTCATTCATCCATTGATGGACCTTTGGGGTGTTCCCTTCTTTGGTGATTGTGATCAGCACTGCTGTGAACACATGCGTACAGATACTAAAGTCCTGTTTTCACTTCTATTGGGTACATCTCTAGGAGTGAAACTGCTAGATCACAGAGTAGATCTGTGAGGAACTTTTTGAGGAATTGTCATGTATTTTCTTTTCTTGTTTACCATCCATCCTCCCCCTGGAATGTCAACTCCCCAAGAGGTGAGGACTCTTTTCTTCCTGGCTATGGGAGTAGCATAACATTTTGAATGCACTAAATGCCAATTGTTCAGTTTAAAATGGTGAGTTTTAAGAGTGCCTGGGTGGCTCAGTCGGTTAAGCACCTGCCTTCAGCTCAAGTCATGCTCCCAGGATTCTGGGATTGAGCCCTGTGTTGGGCTCCCTGCCCAGTGGGGAGCCTGCTTCTCCCTCTCTGGCTCCCCCTGCTTGTACTCTCTCTGTGTCAAATAAATAAAATCTTTTTGTTTAATGATGAATTTCACATTATATGAATCTCACCTCACCTCACCTGTTGGAAAAAAGAAGCATATAGACCTCTTCCTTCCAGGATTATAAGTGGCTCCATGAAGAATAAACAGTTGCCCTTGATCTTGTTCTTTCTATCACCCCAGCTGGCAACACTTCCAGTGCCTCTTTCAAGTTAGGTCTGAGCTAGGTCCACCTTCTCTAACCTACCTGCAGTCTAGATTACCTGCCTGCAACCCCTCCCACCACCACCATAGCTACACGTCCTAGTGTCCTACTGGGGGCATGTGACCCCCAGACTTGGGCCTCATGGATGACCTTGCAAAACAGGGAAAGTGAGATTCAGAGAGTAGAAGCAGCCTGCCAAGGATTAAGAGCAAGAAATGGGACCGTCACTCTCTGACTCTGAGGCTCAAGCCCTCTCCAGAGCCTCATGCTGACGACCCCTTTTCTCCTTTCTTTTATTTTTTAAAATATTTTACTTATTTATTTGTGAGAGACAGAGATAGGCAGAGACACATGCAGAGGGAGAAGCAGGCTCCATGCAGGGAGCCCAATATAGGACTCCATCCCACGACCCGACCCTGGGATCACAACTTGAGCCAAAGGCAGACACTCAACCACTGAGCCACCCAGGCACCCTTCTCCTTTCTTTTAATCAGGCATTCAGCAAGTACTTTTGACGGCCTCCTGTGCCTTGGACCCTATGGTGGGCATGGGACACACGTGCCAGACAAAACTAAGAACGCCCTACCCCCTGGTGAACTGTCTCACTGAAAAGACGCTGAACAAACACTCTTAGTCTACTGGTTGAATGGTGTCCCCTCAAAAGACATATCTACCTGAAATCTCAAAACAACTTTTGTTTTGGAATTAGAGTCTTGGCAGATATAACTAAGTTGAGGAGCTCAAGATGAGATCATCCTGGGGTAGGGTGGACCATAAATCCAATAACTTGGTGTCCTCATAAAAAGAAGGAAAGCTGGAGGGAGTCTGGGTGGCTCAGGTGATGGAGTCTGTGACTCTGGATCTCGGAGTTGTAAGTTCAAGTCCCATGTTGGGTGTAGAGATTACTCAAAAATAAAGTATTTTAAAAAGAGAGAGAGGGATCCCTGGGTGGCGCAGCGGTTTAGCGCCTGCCTTTGGCCCAGGGCGCGATCCTGGAGATCCGGGATCGAATCCCACGTCGGGCTCCCGGTGCATGGAGCCTGCTTCTCCCTCTGCCTGTGTCTCTGCCTCTCTCTCTCTCACTGTGTGCCTATCATAAATAAATAAAAATTAAAAAAAAAAGAGAGAGAGAGGGAAATTCAAACATAAAGAAAGCCATGTGAAGACAGAGGCAGAGATTGAGGTGATCCTGTCACAAGCCAGGGAACACCTTGGGCAACCAGAGCTGAAAAAGGCAAAGAAGCATTCTTCCCCTAGAGCCTTCAGGGGTAGCATGGCTGCCTACATGTTGATTTCAGACTCCTGGCCTCCAGGAGGGTGAGAGAATAAATTTCTATTGTTTTAAGCCACCAGTTTGTGGTCATTTGTTATGGGAGCCACGTGACACTGTGCACTCAGGTATAGCAGAAGGGAAGATCAGACTGGTCTCTGTGCATCCACATTTTTCACATCCATCACAAGTGTCCTCCTCCAGAAAGCCTTCCTGGTTGCCCAGCAGAGGAGGGCTATTTCCCTTCCATCCAGACTGGCTGCCCAGGCTGTATCTAGGTTGGAGCCCTGCCAGGGTCCTAGCCTCCTACATCCAGCATCAACTGGCAGCAAATTCATTGGTGAATGAATGAATAAATGAACAAACAAATGAATGAACAAAGGAATGAATGAATGAATAGGATTTTCTTGGGCTGACTATGATCTGGCTCATCTTAGTCACTTCCAGCCCTGTGGCCTCTCTCAGGCCTCCCAGTGTCCCCACCATCACCCCAGAATCCAGCCTCCACTGGCTCCTCCTACAGGAGGTAATTGTTCTCACCTGTATGTGACTCGTGCTGGGGACAAGCTGAAAAAAAACCCACTATAAAGATAGATGGAAAAATAAAAATAAAAAATAAATAAAGATAGATGGAGAGACACCTGGGTGGCTCAGCGGTTGAGCACCTGCCCCTGGCTCAGGGTGTGATCCGCAGTTTCAGGATCGAGTCCCACATCAAGCTCTCTGCCTGGAGCCTGCTTCTCCCTCTGCCTATGTCTCTGCCTTTCTCTCTGTGTGTCTTTCATGAATAAATAAATAAAATCTTAAAAAAAAAAAAAAGATGGAGGGATGCCTGGGTGGCTCTGCAGTTGAGCATCTGCCTTCGGCTCAGGGTGTGATCCTGGCATCTGGGATCGAGTCCCATATCGGCCTCCTTGCAGGAAGCCTGCTTCTTCCTCGGCCTGTGTCTCTGCCTCTCTCTGTGTGTCTCTCATGAATAAATAAATAAAATCTTTTTAAAAATATATAGAGGGATCCCTGGGTGGCTCAGCGGTTTAGCGCCTGCCTTCGGCCCAGGGCGTGATCCTGGAGTCCTGGGATCGAGTCCCACACTGGGCTCCCTGCATTGGGCCTGCTTCTCCCTCTGCTTGTGTCTCTGCCTCTCTCTGTGTGTGTGTCTCTCATGAATAAATAAATAAATAAAGTCTTTTTTAAAAAATTAAAAAATATATAGATGGAGATGAGTTGCGTCTTGGTGGTCGTTTTGGTCGCTTTTTAAATTACCATTTACAGAGTATTTTCAGTGCCCCAAACTGTGTATTCTCATGTATTCTCACCACATCCCCAAAGGGAAGAAAATAGTTCTTACTGTCCTCATTTTAGAGATAAAGAAGCTATGGCTCTCACATTCAGCTAGTGGGAATATCAAATGGTACAACCCCTTGGGATGGCCATTTGGTAGTAATTGCTAAAAGGGAATGTGTGTATACTCTGTGCCCTATATGGAGTCCCCTTCTTGGGCAATGTATGAGTGTTTTGGGGCTGCTGTAACAAATGACCACAAACTGGATGGCTTAAAACACAAGAAATTTATTCTCTCATGGTTCATGAGGCCAAAAGTTTGAAATCAAGGTGTTGGCAGAGTTGGTTCCCACTGGGGACTCGGAAAGAGAATCATGCCTCTCTCCCAGCTCTAGTGTTGTCTGCAGTTCTTAGAATTCCTTGGCTTGAGGCTACATCACTCCAATTATCTACCTGCATCTTCACATGGCCTTCTTCTGTATGTCTCTGTGTGTTCATTTCTCTTAGTGGTGCCCACACTAATTCAGTTTGGCATCTCATCTGGATCCTTAGTTAAATTATATCTGCAAAGACTCTATTCCCAGATAAGGTCACATTCTGGGTTTCCAGAAAGACATGAATTAAATGGGTCAGGGACCCCACTTAACCCACTACAGGTATTTATCCAACAGAAAGGAAGATATTGTTTTACCAAAGACATAAATACAAAGGGTCATAAGAGCCCCAAACTGGAAAAATTCCAGAGGTCCATCCACAGCTCAATGGGTAAACAAATGGTGACACAATCACATAATAGAATACTACACAACAAGGAAAAAGGACAACCCAACACTATGTATATCCCACAAGTGGATCTCACCAATGCTGAGTGAAAGAAGCAGGTACTAGGAGAACACACTATATGCGTCCATTTGTGTAAAGTTCACAAATAAGCCATGCTAATCTGTGACAGCTTGGGGCCCCCTGAGGCAGATCATCAGGGACAAAAGGCCTTTATGACAAAAAGGCACAACCACTTACAGTGATGGAAATGTTCTATATCCTGGTAATGGAGCAACAGGGTCATTTACATTTGTCAAAACTCATTGAACTGGGCTTTTTTTTTTTTTTCCAATGCAAACACACGAGGGTTTATGAACTGGGCATTTGAAAATGGTTGTGTTATTAGATGTCAACTATGCCTCATTAAAGCTGAATTATTAAAAAAAAAACAAACAAAAAGTGAAACTGGTCAGGGACAGTTGGTTGGGCATCTGCCTTTAGCTCAGGTCTTGATCTCAGGGTCCTGGGTTGGAGCCCAGGATCAGGCTTCCTATTCAGTGAAGAGTCTGCTTCTCCCTCTCCCTCTGCCCTTCCCCCTGCTTGTGCTCTCTCATTCCTTCCCCTCTCTCTCAAATAAATAAAAAACTTTTAAAGATTTTTTAAAAGATTTTATTCATTTATTCATGAGAGACATAGAGAGAGAGAGGCAGAGACATAGGCAGAGGGAGAAGCAGGTTCTCTGTGGGAGCCTGATGCAGGACTCGATCCCAGGATCCCGGGATCACTATTTGAGCCAAAGGGGGATGCTCAACCACTAAGCCACCAGGTGCCCCTCAAATAAATAAAATCTTAAAAAAAAAACAAAAAAAAAACAAAAAAAAACAACTGGTCAGATGGAGCCGAAGTGCTAGATGTCAGACCTAGGGCTACCTCTGGGGGCGGTAACTTACTGGAAGGGGGCATGAGGGAGTCCCCTGGGGGCTGCGGGTGTTCTGTATTTAGGTCAGAGGAGTGTAAACATTCAGGAAGCTGTACTGCAAAAATGGGCACACCTTGTCATTTGTAGATTATGCCTCAATTAAAAAGAAAGACCCTGGGGTTCAGAGAGGTAAGTAACTCTCCCAAGGTTTCAGCGGGAGAGCATCAGAGTTGTTCTACTCTGGAGCTCAGAACCAAATCCTGGTCTCTTCCTTGACCCCTTCCATTCAATAGCATGGGGATCATAACAGGATACTCTGTTACGTATATCACAATGAGAAAGACAAACTTGAGACATGCAAATGGGTCAATGATCAAGGCCTTTCCAGATGGTGGTAACTGTCACAAATCCAGTGGGCTGAGAGTGACCAGGTGGGAAGGACTGCTTTAGCTAAGAGGTTACGGAGAGCCTCTTTGAGAAGGTGATGTCCAGCTTTAAAAAAAAGCAGGGGACAGAATGTTCTAAGATGTTCTGGGACATTCCAGAACATTGTAGAAGGGCCAAGAATGTTTCAGAACATTCCAGGTGGAAGTAATGTGTAGGGTTCAAGCCTGGTGCCAGAAAGAGCCTGAGGGACAGAGATGAGACCACATTGTCTGGGGTGATGTGGGCAAGCCTTGGAGTGAGAAGGGAGAGTGTCGACAGTGATGTATTGAGAGCAGCCTCCTTGGTGTGTGGGACACAGCTGTGACCGAGACTGCTAGTGCGTCGCATCTGGCAGGGGGAACATTTATTAAACCAATCATCACACAAGCAAAGAAGCAATAACTTAATTGTCAACATGATAGAGGCTTGATCTGGGGCGTAGTGACTTAGAGGGGCCAGGCTGAGCCAGGAGGTCAGAGGGGGATATTCAGGCTGAAGAACTAGCCAGGAAGAGAAACTTTTAGGTGGAGGAAACGACCTGTGTGGGGAAGGAATCCTGAGGAGGGAGAGCACGAGGAGCCGTGGGGAGACTGGCAGGACTGGGCGTGAAGGGGACAGTGAGCAGTATTAGGGGACATAGGACCCCTGGAGGCTTCAGCTTCCCTGCTGGCCCTGACCAGGAACTGGGACAGCCCCCACCTGGGCCTCAGCCTGAACTGCTCCCCCCACCCCTGCCCTGAGGAAAAGACATGAGTCCCCATCCTCTCCTCCATGTGCTTATGAGTGTTGCCAGGGACACCTGGCTCCCTCTCTCCCTTCCTGGACAGATTACCACCTCTAGGCCCAGAACTCAGGCCTGTCACCAGGGAACCAGGATGCCAGTTGCCATGGCAACACCACACTACCAGGATACATGGGCGCTCTGGCTTTTGCCATGATGCCAGCCACCCACCCACCCTCCATCAGGCCTGTATCAGTGGAGGAGGAAAGCACAGGGAGGGGCAGAGGGGGCAATTTCTGTGAGATAACTCACAGAGATGGAAGGACAGATAAGGAAACTGAGGCTCAGAGAGCTATGGAGAGTCAGAGCTCTTCCACCAGGTCACTTCTGCTTGCCCTTAGTCCTTGGAGGAGCCCTGAACAGAGGTAAAGGGCAATCTCACTCCTGATACTCCAGAAGGGGCCAGGAGTTACTTGGCAGAGGAACCTGAAGGTTTTTGCTTGGCACTTGGGGTGTCTTCCCCAGAGGTCCCAGGCAGCCCCGCTGGGGGACTCCTCAAAAGTCTGCTATGGGTGCTGGGGTCACACTAGACCCAATCATGCCCTTAGAGAGCGTCCAGTTTGGGGTGGGGGTGGAGACAGATCATGAAGCCATAGCCAAATCAATGGAGGAGAAAGACTCAGCGAGTGATGAGCTGAAAGAGGAGGCCTCAGTGAGAAAGGGCTAATAGGTAAAAAATGAATCCAGGGACAGAGCCAGATTATTTAAGGAAAAAGAATTCTAAGTGGAGAGCACACCAATGCAAACGCTCTGAGATGCATGCTGTAGCAAGGAGAGAGGAAGGTAGAAGGGGAAGGAAGCAGGAGGTAGCAGGGGCCAAGCCACGCGGGCCTTGTAGGCAGGGAATGAAGCCCTCAAAAGGGTAGATGTTGGGGATCCCTGGGTGGCTCAGCGGTTTGGTGCCTGACTTCGGCCCAGGGCGTGACCCTGGAGATCCCGGATTGAGTCCCGTGTCGGGCTCCCTGCGAGGAGCCTGCTTCTCCCTCTGCCTGTGTCTCTGCCTCTCTCTCTCTGTTTCTATCATGAATAAATAAATAAAATTTTTAAAAAAAGGGTAGATGTTATGAGTGAACATTGCTTTTCTCTGCACACACACACACACACACACACACACCTGGGACACCTGTAACACACCCACATATCTGGGAGGCCCTGCCTTCTCTTCTGTCTGTCCATCAAAGCCCAACTAAGTCAGCTGCCACCTCTTCAGGCAACCATCACTCACCACATATTTGGAAGAGACTCATCTCCCCACACCACACACCCACAGCACTCATAGTTTCTACCCACACCACCTGGCATTATTCATTCCACATCTATGAGGCACCCACTCTGGGCCCAGCCCTGGGTTGATCACCAGAGCTTCCAGAATTAATACACTAGACCCACAGCAGCAAAACATACAAATCAAAAAACACTCTGCCCGTGGGGGCTCAGTCCTGAGAGACGGAAGGGGGGACGAAGAGACTGGGACCAGTCAAGTTTTCAGTTCTAGGAAGCATACAAAGTGAATTAAAGCAGGGTGGATTTCAGGCATGTTTGATCCAGGACTCCCAGCAATGGCCCGAGACGTGGTCTCTCTACATCCCTCTAGTAGGCTCTGTTGTTGTGGTAATAAATGCCCCTTGGCAGCTGCGGACTCACATCCCCCCAGCTCAGCAACTCCAACTAACAGTGCGCGCCTCTCTCCTAGTAAATTCCACCAATGCCTGACAAGGCTTGGGTCAGGCTGCTCAGCCTTCCCTAAGCCCCATAAGCTTGATCAAACCAAACCAGAGCTCTGTGAAGGAGGAAGAAGAGAGTGCCAGGTGCCAGGTAGGTTCCTATCAAATCCATGAAGGCCTTCAAAGCAGAGAAGCAGCTATAGCAAAGGCCTGGAGGCTGGACCACTCACTGATTGATATTAACGCAGGAAACAATGAGGACAGGACTCATTTTGTCTTCAGACCAAAAGGTATAGGAGGGACATAAAAGGAAAGGTGGCTGCCAGGTTGGCAAGTATTGAAAGCCTTTTTTTTTTTTTTTAAGATTTTACTTATTCATGAGAGACACATGAGAGAGAGAGAGAGGCAGAGACACAGGCAGAGGGAGAAGCAGGTCCCACGCAGGGTGCCCGATGTGGGACTCGAGCCTGGGTCCCCGGGATCACGCTCCGGGCTGAAGGCAGTGCTAAACCACTGAGCCACCCAGGCTGCCCTGAAAGCCTTTAAAAGGTAAGCAGAGGTGGGGCACCTGGCTGGCTCAGTTGGTTGAGCGTGTGACTCTTAATTAATCTCAGGATTGTGAATTCGAGCCCCACTTTAGGTGTAGAGATTACTTAAAAATAAAAAATCTTGCTGAGTGAAGTAAGTCAGTCGGAGAAGGACAAACATTATATGTTCTCATTCATTTGGGGAATATAAATAATAGTGAAAGGGAATATAAGGGAAGGGAGAAGAAGTGTGTGGGAAATATCAGAAAGGGAGACAGAACGTAAAGACTGCTAACTCTGGGAAACGAACTAGGGGTGGTAGAAGGGGAGGAGGGCGGGGGGTGGGAGTGAATGGGTGACGGGCACTGGGGATTATTCGGTATGTTAGTAAATTGAACACCAATAAAAAATAAATTAAAATAATAATAATAATAATAAATAAATAAATAAATAAATAAATAAAATAAAATAAAATAAAAAATCTTGGATGAGCACTGGCTGGGTGTTATACTATATGTTGGTTGGTAAATTGAATTTATTTTTTTTAAAGATTTTATTTATTTATTCATGAGAGAGAGAGAGAGAAAGAGAGAGGCAGAGACACAAGCAGAGGAAGAAGCAGGCTCCATGCAGGGAGCCAGATGTGGGACTCGACTCTGGGTCCCCAGGATCAGGCCCTGGACTGAAGGTGACACTAAACCTCTGAGCCACCCGGGTTCCCGAATTTATTTATTTTTTAATATTTTATTTATTTATTCACGAGAGACACAGAGAGAGAGAGAGAGAGAGAGAGAGAGGCAGAGACACAGGCAGAGAGAAGCAGCCTCCATGCAGGGAGCCTGAAGTGGGACTCAATCCTGGGACTCCAGGACCACGCCCTGGGCCGAAGGCAGGTACTAAACCACTGAGCCATCCAGGGATCCCCAGTAAATTGAATTTAAATAAAATATTTAAAAATTAATTTAAAAAATAAAAATCTTAAAAGTAAATAAATAAAAGGTAAACAAAGGAAATCAGGTGGTGTCCAAGGGCAACAGGGAGTCCCAGGCGGTCAACAGGGGAGGGACAAAGTTTAACCCCATGTAGGGAATGGACTTGACGAGGTAAGGCTGCTTCTAGAGTCTGAGACACAGGGAGACATTCAAGGAAAAATAATTAATAATCACCTGCCCCATGCCAGGTCACATGGAAGACTCTTGAGAGCTGCCTTCACAGAGTATAAAATTATGTTAAAGAACAATAGCCAAGCTGTGGAAGGAGCCTCGGTGTCCATCGAAAGATGAATGGATAAAGAAGATGTGGTCTATGTATACAATGGAATATTCCTCAGCCATTAGAAATGACAAATACCCACCATTTGCTTCAACGTGGATGGAACTGGAGGGTATTATGCTGAGTGAAGTAAGTCAATCGGAGAAGGACAAACATTATATGTTCTCATTCATTTGGGGAATATAAATAATAGTGAAAGGGAATATAAGGGAAGGGAGAAGAAGTGTGTGAGAAATATCAGAAAGGGAGACAGAACATGAATACTCCTAACTCTGGGAAACGAACTAGGGGTGGTGGAAGGGGAGGAGGGCGGGGGGTGGGGGTGAATGGGTGACGGGCACTGAGGGGGGCACTTGAAGGGATGAGCACTGGGTATTATTCTGTAAGTTGGCAAATTGAACACCAAAAAAAAATAAATTTATTATATAAAAAATTATGTTAAAGAAGGTCGACCTTGAAACAAGTGACTATTAATCAGCTATAAATGTTGTAAGTGTAGGGACAGGAGCCGAACATGGGGATAACAGGGAATGCTGGCCCACTCTCAGGAGGCCAGGATGTCTTTTGCTGCGGAGATCTTTTAGATGAGCACTCAGGCAGAGCAGGACTGTGAGGGAGTTCCTGGCATAGGGACATGTAAATACAAAGGTCCTGGGGCAGGAAGGAACAAGGTAGGCTTCAGGAAGCCAGAGAGAACCACTGTGGCTGGATCATAATGAGCAATGGGGAGAGCCTCCATAGACATGGTTGGAGATGTTAGCATGGCCAGACTGGGGGATGCCTTATTGGTATATGTGGCTGTTTAGACTCCTTGTGGCAATAGTAAACCCCAGAAGGGAGTGATATCTGGGATCAGATTGCTTTCTCCTGACAGCTCCAAGCTCCTACATGGAGCTGGAGAGTGGTTGGAGGGGAAGCAGGGAGCTCCAAGGGGAGGTGGGGGCAGTTGTTGAACAAAAGGTAGTAGTGGCCTAGACCTTGGTGGTTACCATGGAGATAAAGAGAAGCGTGTAGGCTGGAGTAGGGGGGCGGGGAACAGGCCCAGCCAATGGGATAAGGTGGAAGGACAGGGAAGACTCAAGATGCCAGCCAGGTGTTCGGAGCCATTGAGATGAGAGGCTGTGGGCAGGGCGGGTATATGAGGGAAGGGACCCTTTGAGCTGGACTGAGCAGTTACAGTAGCCATGTAAATAGTGGTGATGGTCACACAATATTGCAGATGAACCTAATGTCACAGAATTGTACATTTAAAAACTGATGAAAGGGACGCCTGGGAAGCTCAACGGTTGAGCGTCTGCCTTTTGCTCAGGGTGTGATCCTGGAGTCCCAGAATCAAGTCCCACATCGGGCTCCCTGCGTGGAGCCTGCCTCTCCCTCTGCCTGAGTCTCTACCTATGTGTGTGTGTGTGTGTGTGTGTGTGTGTGTGTGTGTCTCATGAATAAATAAATAAAATATTTTTTAAAAATAAAATAAATAAAAATAAAAACCGATTAAAGTGGGGCACCTGGGTGGCTCCGTTGGTTAAGCATCAGACTCTTGACCTCACCTCAGGTTTTTTTTTTTTTTTAAGATTTAATTTATTTATTCATGAGAAACAGAGAGAGAGAGAGAGAGAGAGAGGCAGAGACACAAGCAGAGGGAGAAGCAGGTTCCATGCAGGGAGCCCAATGTGGGACTCAATCCCGGGTTTCCAGGATCAGACCCTGGGCTGAAGGCAGAGCTAAACCGCTGAAACACCCGGGCTGCCCTCATCTCAGGTCTTGATCTCAAGGTCATGAGTTCAAGCCCCATATTGCACTCCACGCTGGATGTGAAGCCTTAAACAAAAAAATTTTTTAAAGAAAAACTTTTGGGGTGCCTAGGTGACTCTAGTGGTTAAGCATCCGACTTGATTTTGGGTCAAGCCATGATCCTAGGGTCATGAGATCAAGCCCCACATCAGGCTCCGTTCTCAGTCAGGAGTCTGCTTGAGATTCTTTCCCTCTCCCTCTGCCTCTCCCCCTACTCCTCTCTCTCCCAAATAAATAAATAAATCTTAAAAAAAAAACAAAAAAAACTTGATTGGGCAGCCCAGGTGGCTCAGCGGTTTAGCGCAGCCTTCAGCCCAGAGTGTGATCCTGGAGACCGGGATCAAGTCCCACGTCGAGCTCCCTGCCTGCTTCTCCCTCTGCCTCTCTCTCTCTTTCTCACTGTGTGTGTGTGTGTGTGTGTGTGTGTGTGTTTCTCATGAATAAAGTCTTTAAAAAAATAAAATAAAATAAAAAATAAAATAAATAAAATAAACTGATTAAAATGTGATATGTAGGGATCCCTGGGTGGTGCAGGGGTTTAGCGCCTGCCTTTGGCCCGGGGCGCGATCCTGGAGACCCGGGATCGAGTCCTACGTCGGGCTCCCGGTGCATGGAGCCTGCTTCTCCCTCTGCCTATGTCTCTGCCTCTCTCTCTCTCTCTCTCTCTATGTCTATCATAAATAAATAAATAAAATATTTTTTAAAAATGTGATATGTATATTTTTCCCATCATAAAAAAATAGAGGGAAAACCTTAAAGGTACACTAACTCTAACAAAATAGAATGGGAACTGGAGTACTTCAGTCATACTGGCCACATTGCAAGGGATCCATAAGGACATGTGGCTGGGGCTGTTGCAGAAAGAATGCTTCCATCACCGCAGGAAGTTCTACTGGGCAGCACTGGTCTGCCACTGCTTCTTACCACCACCCAGGTATCATTTCTTGGCAACATTCCAAGGGGCTGCCTTGAAACCCCACGAGGACCCAGAACAATACCTGGAGGACTCAATTGTCTCTTAATGTTGAATCCTGATGCTCATGATCAGGCAGGAGCTGCTCAGAATTGATGCCTCAGGACTTGTAGCAAAGGGGCTATTTGCAAAGGTGTTAGCAGGGTTGGGTAACTGACATGAGGGGGCACAGCACCCTGGGTGAGCAGTAGTGGGGATCTATGACCATGCATAGGCTGAAGGTTGGGGGGATTCAGGGAGGGACACTAGGAAACATCCTGACTTTTCACTCTTCCTTCCTCCTACCTCCTGCCTGTGCTGATCCCTGCCCACCCTACCTTCCTCCCCGGCTGACTCTAGCAAAAGGCAGAGTGCCCAAGTGGATCACCACCTCCTGGGACACAAAGCAAGGTGAAGGGTGGACAGCCAATAATCAGCCCCACTTGGTTCCCTCTAACCCCACCCCGCCCCCACCCACCTGTCACCCATAGGCCTCCATTAGCCTCTGACCACCACACCTTTCATCCCAAACTCTCCCCAGGAATCTGTGGTTGCCAGCAATAGAAACCACTTCAATTGACTGAAGCTATAAGAGGATTTATCTGGAAGGATATGTGGGAGTCTGCAGAATGGGCAGGAAGGATGGAGAGCCGTGGCTGAGGCCTCATCAGAGTAGGCTTCTCCTTTCCTGCAAGACTCCTCTCAAATGCAAAGTACAGGGTAAGAACGCCAAGTCTAGATCCCTTGGATAGGGAAGGGGATAGGACCCACCATCATCACTCTGCAGTTGCCCCCAGTGAGGCAGTGTGGGACTTGATCTCCAAAAGAAAGGGGAATGGCAACCAGATGGTTGCAATGTTAACAACTATCCTCCTCAAGATTCAACTATGCATTTCATAGGAGGGATCCTAAAAGGGGAGCAAGAAGTGGTACTGACCCATCTGGGCCAAGTGAGTAGCAAAAGTCACTTTCCAGGGACATCCCTAATCAGAAGTGTGAGATGGGCTGGGCAGCAACAGAGGGTCTGTCCTTCTGTAAGCCATGGGGAGTTCCCAGGGCTGTCCCCATCTCAGAAAGGGCCAAGTGGACACGGGTCATGGCCATGCTCAGACTATTCTCCCATGGGCAGATGGAAAGACAAACAGAAGTAGGCTCAGTCCAGAATATCTTTTATATACATGGTTTATTCCTTCTGACCCCCATGTTGCAACCCCAGCCTCAGTCGCCCTCCCAGCATGGAGCTGCACCCCCACCAACTCTCTCAAGGGGCCTCCTCTCTTGGGACTGGATCTCTGGAGGTGGGGTGGGGAGGAGGGAGCCCTAGCACAAGGTGGTTCCCCTGTGCCCTCAGCCCCCACTCTCCAAGGGAGAAAGGAGGAAGGCAGCACAGAACAGGTTTGAATACTCAAGAAGCTACAAGATAGAAGACAAAAGTAGCACTCTGGGGGAGGGGAGCAGGGAGGAACCAAAATCAGATCCCACCTCCCCCCCCAGTGGGGGCATGGCAATTCCAGGACCCAGAGGGGCAAAGAGCGGGACTGGGGAAAGGAGGATTGGGGGTAGAGGAGCCCAAGGATGGTCCCACCCTGACCTGGATTCCTGGGCACAGAGCAAGTGAGGCCCGAGGAGCCCGTGCACTTGGTGATGCATGGGCAGATGAAGACCTACAGCTTGGTCAGGTCCAGCTTCAGCTTGTAGGGTGGGGGGCTGTCCCCAAAGGCATGCGATGGGGGAGGATACAGGGGCCAGTCTGGCTCTACCATGAAGCCCTTGTGCTGCTCCAGGGTCAGGGGCTGCAGGGGGAGGAAGAGGGAGGGAGGGAGGGCTACTGAGCCCCCACCCTGCCAAGGCTCCTTCCCACCCCTGATCTCAAGTCACCCCAACTAAGGGTTGGCTCTGTTCCCCCCGCTTCATAAGGAAGTGAAGAAACTTGCCCAGTGTCACACAAGCCAGAGGACCCTGCCTCCAGGGGAGAGTGGGTGGCCCAAGGAGCAGCCCTCTCCCACCCCTCCACCCGGCCCCGCCCACCTGGAACTTGAGGTGCTGGCCAGGTGCGGTCACCAGGGTGGAGCAGCTCAGCCACAGCATCACCAACACAGAAAGGAAGAGGCAGCAGGCCAGGATCCAGCGAGGGAGCCCTGAGCGCCTGGCCCGCCCAGAGCCCAGAAGGCACGCTCAGTGGTCCTAGTGGAGTTTGGGAAACCCTCCCCTCCAGCTACACTCCCATCCCACCCCCAGGGTCCTGCCACCCACCGGGACATGCAACTGAGGAAGTCGTTGTCCTGCAGCTCATCAGACTCCACTTTGGCCTTACTGCTGGTCTTGACTCGGATCTTGGCCTTCCTTACCTTGTCCAAGGGGCCTACAGGGTCTGAGAGACAGGTCACCTCTTAGCAGCCCCCAGGCCACCCCCAGGAGGCCACAGCAGCCATGGAGAGGAGAAAGGTCAGGACCTAGGGTAGTGGGACATTGAGCCCTAGAGTAGATCAGAACCCTGGGAAATGGACTGTGGAACCCTGGAGATAGACCATGGAATCCTATGGAACCCTAGGAGATGGATCATGGAATCCTGGGAAATGGACCATGGAGCCCTAGGAGATAGACCATGGAATGGAGGAAGATGAATCACAAAATCCTGGGAGACAGACCCTGGGAGGTGGACCAAGGAAGCCTGGGAAAAGGATCATGAATCCCCAGAAGAATCACAGAACCCTGGAGATGGACTGTGAAATCCTGGGAAACAGACCACAGAACCATGGGGGATGGGTCATAGAACCCTGGAAGACTGGCCAAGGGACTCTAAGAGTTGGGAGACAGAAATCCCATTCCTAGAGGGTTCATTTGCCAAAAGGATTCCTTAGAGCAGTGGAGCCACCTGTGGAAGGAACATTGGTCTAGACCTGGACCTTACCCACGTGCACCTCCAAGGCCTCAGGGTGGGACCCCCGCCAGGTCACTTCTACTCGCTGCAGACGGGCCCCCTCATGCCCTAGGCTCTCTACCACAGGCTGGGTCTGGGTCAGGAACAAGACAGCATAGAAGAACCATTTAGAAAGGCGCCACCTTGGCCCTGGGAAACACATCTCTATATCCCATGCCCAGCTGGCACTTAGTTCTACTGGGTGCAGAGAGGACACCCTTCCATGGGGCTGTGGGCTGTGACATCAGGGATATGGTTCTCTGCTCGTGGGCATCTCAATTCCTCTTGACCCCATCCTTTAGCTCCTGAAGGAGAACACTATCTAGACCAAGCCAATAGAATCACAGGGATTGGCTGAGATGGTCACATGACCCAGCCAGGGCCAATCAAAGTAAGTCCTGATTTCGTTAAGACTTCAGAGAGGTTAGGGATCCCTGGGTGGCGCAGCGGTTTGGCGCCTGCCTTTGGCCCAGGGCGCGATCCTGGAGACCCTGGATCGAATCCCACATCGGGCTTCCGGTGCATGGAGCCTGCTTCTCCCTCTGCCTGTGTCTCTGCCTCTCTCTCTCTCTCTCTGTGTGACTATCATAAATAAATAAAAATTAAAAAAAAAAAAGACTTCAGAGAGGTTATCATCTAGAGCCTTAGGCAATTACCCAGCTTCAGGAGGAAAGAGCTGGCCTGGGAATGCAGCCCCCACAAAGGAAAGCAGAATCAAGTCAAGGGGAGGGAGACAGCGAACCCGAGTCTAGCTGTGTCTGAACATTGATCACCTGAGGACTTTGCATCCCATGAGCCAAGAACGAATGCATCCCACATTCTGACCCTGATCACCTGCCTACCACCCTGGCATGGCCCCTGCCAGACCCCTCACCTGAAACACGACCACCTTCCCATTGTCAGTCTGCAGGTAGTACGTCCAGGTGGAGGAGACAAAGCCCTGGGCTGAGTTGACGAGGTCATTGCAGAGGGTGGAAAACAAGTCCAGGAGCGAAAGGGCCCCACTTGGAGCTTCCAAGACCTTTCTCTGCCGAGGGAAAGCCCAAGGCAAAGACATGAGGGAGGTGAGTTGGGATAATTCACCATGATTAGAATTTGCTAAGTGGGTTGGGGCAACAGGGCTTCATACCATGAACGTTGCATTTGGCTCACTGTTGCCCTTGGAGAAGTGGATTGCCCTCTCTGAGCCCTAAAATGGGGATGATGCTTTTCCATCATGGGGCTGTTACGAGTTTTCTACTAGACGATGGCACAGTACAAATGCCTAATATGTAGTAGCTGCTATTATTTAAATTTTCACATCATCATGCTTATTTTGACAGTGTCAGGAAAGAATTTGGAACAGAAGGGAATGATAGGGCAGCCCCGGTGGCGCAGCGGTTTGGCGCCGCCTGCAGCCCGGGGCGTGATCCTGGAGTCCCGGGATCAAGTCCCATGTCAGGCTCCCTGCATGGAGCCTGCTTCTCCCTCTGCCTGTGTCTCTGCCTCTCTCTCGGTCTCTCTCTCTGTGTTGCTCATGAATAAATAAATAAAATCTTAAAAAAAAGAAGGGAATGATAGTGCAGCATGCTTTTATGAACAATGAAGGCCTGGAGGAAGTGGAGGACAATGGGTGAAGAGGAAGAGCTTTCTGGGGAATCTCAGTCCATAGATCTCTGGATGTGATAAATGACTTCCTGTGCCTTAGTTTCCCCTGACACAGTGTTTCCTAGACTCACTCATGGACATACCAGGTGATCAGTTGTTATTTCTCCCTGGGGTAGGGGTGAGGGGGTTGTTCTTCCCCAAAACTCAGTTCTCAGTGCCCCTTCCCATGATAGTGACCACCTGTTCACCAAAAGGAAAGTGCTTAGACCTGCACCTGGCATGCAGTAGGTGTATTCAATAAAGTTAGCTATGATAGCTGAAGATGAGTGAGGCGAGGGGTGGTCACAAGCCTTGGTGGTACTGGCTTTAGACCCCATCTCTAGGGACGCCTAGGTGGCTCAGTGGTTGAGCATCTGCCTTTGGCTCGGGGTTTGATCCTGGGGTCCCAGGATTGGGTTCTGCATCAGGCTCTCTGCAGGGAGCCTGCTTCTCCCTCTGTCCATGTCTCTGCCTCCCTCTGTGTGTCTCATAAATAAATAAATAAAATCTTAAAAAAAATAAATCCCATCTCTTATACAGCCCTAACTGTGTGACCTCGGTCATTGCTTTGTGGGCACAAAATGACAGTGACACTGTCCCAGGTGCCTCTAGGTGGCACGAGGAACTTGGGACAGGCTGTGGTCAGGACTGGACCAGGGCAAATAATGGATAGACTCTGGCTGTTTCCTGCCATTTACTCCTTGTAAGGTGATGGGAGGGGAGAGTACTTCCCATATCACAGAGATGATAACTGAGGCTTGAGACAAGCCATGACTCCATCGAGGATACCCAGTAAGCAAGCCCAGAACTGACTACAGAGCCTGGGAGATTCTGGACGTGAGTGCAGATTTGGGGGGCAGCGCATAGAGAGGAGGGGGAAGGGTCCCAGGGCCGCAGGTGGGAGGGCACCCACCTTCTGCTCTGGCTCAGGCTCAGGTTCAGGCTCCGGCTCCGGGTTCTGGCTCCAGCAGCCCTCGCTGCAGGCCTGCTGCTCCGTTTCCTTCACATAGGCCTCCACACAGGCTGGGGGTGAGGTAGGAGGGGGAGGGGGCAGAAGGGGTGACTGGAGGGTGACCCTTCCCAGGCCACCTCTCCCCACCTGGGCCCACCCGGCCAGCCCTCACCTGCTTCACACTCAGTCTGGGTGGCATTAGGCTTGGAGCTCCTTGCCACAAATCGGCAGATGGAGAAGAGGCGGCAGCCACGCTCACAAGCGCTGATCAGGACAGCCCTGTCATACTCATATGGGGACTCAGAAGGTTCCTCCTCCTCAAGCTCTGCCTGGGAGAGGAGACATGGGGGTTCAGGCCAAGGGGAGGGGCAGGAGGAGGTCTGCACTGGAAGCACCCCACTCAGAGCAGGACATAGATTCGTTGTCCTCTCCTCCTCCTCCTCCCCCCCCCCCAAATCCAGAGAGACTGAGGTAGGGAGGGGAAGGCTAAGAATATCAGTGGGGGTTCTTAGCTCCGAGGAAGAGAGGGGGATGGACCATGGAGGACACTGGATTTGGGCAATGGTTGTAAAATGGATAAGCTGGAGAGAAATGCACCCCCCTCCGGCCCCCACATCAAGAGGGTAGGGATTGAGGGGGACCCTCAGGCCTGAGGAAGGAGGGAGGAGGCTAAGAGGAGGAGGTTCTGTCATCTTCTCTGGACCGGGAAAATGGAGATCCAGCTGGTAGGGGTGAGGATATGAATGGGGGCTGGTAGCTCTTGGGGGGGGAGTAGGGAGGAGGATGTGGAAGGAGGAGGAGAGGACCGTCAGACCCAAGGGATGTGGGGGATGGGCGCCCTGGGTCTTTGCGCAGCAGAGCGGAGCCAGAGCCGGCGAGATGGCCTAAGAAGCCTCAGTCCCCTCTCCTTTGGGGGCCCCCCCAACTCCGGATTCATCGGAGGGCCTCGCATCTCCAAACCCTCTCCCATCAGAGGGACCACCCCGCCCCTCCCCCACGGGAGAGACAAGCCCCATCTCCATCGGAGGGACCCCGACCCCAGCGCTCGCCTCGACAGAAGGGACTCCAGTCCTTCCCTCACCAGAGGGACCCACTTCCATTGTTGAACCCCCGTCCCCTACTCCTTCCCGCTCCGAAGCGTCCTTATCTAGCGCTCGCAACAGAGGGAACCGCAACCCCAGCCCCTCCCCCACCGCAGAGATCTCGGGATCTCCGGCTGGCGCCGCATGCGCTTCACCTGCGAGAGCTGCGGACCAGGATAGCGGTCGCGGCACCGCAGCTGGCAGCTCTGCGTATCCCCCAGTTGCGGGGCGAAGGGGTCGCGGGCTGGCGGCGCGGGGGTGGCAGGTGGAGGCTGCAGCAGCAGCAGCAGCAGCGGCAGCAGCGCGACCGAAGCCATGGCCGTGCCGGGAGCGAGGGGCTCGGGGGACGCCGGCTCCTGGCAGGCACCGAGGATGCAGCGGTGGCGGCGGGGACCGGGTCGCTGACGTCACCCGAGCGAGGCAGCCTGGGAAGGGGGGGCGGGGGGATGCGGAGAACGGGCGGGGGAGCGGCGCTGCGGCACCGTCGGGGTGCGGGTGGGGCGGGGCAGGTGGACCATGATCCCCCGCCGGCTGTCCCATCTCTGGGGTGCCGTGACACCTCTCTCGTATCCACGGGCTAGAGGACCTGTGCCAGCGCTAAAGGGCCAAAAGGAAACAAATAGAGTGATGGGATAGGGTTTCTATTGGCCAGGGGATTCCGGGAGCAAAATTGAGCCGGCCACGCGGGGAGGGCGATCCAGGCAAAGGGAACACCGAGTGCCTTGGGGCGGGCAAGAGAGTTGGAAGAAGAGGTAGGAGGGCGGTGGCGCTGGAGCCAGAGACTGGAGATGGAGTGACATGAGTGGGGGTCACAGCACTGGGTTAGCGGAGGCCTCAGGAAGGTCTGTGGTATCGTGTCCTTTGCCACCCTAGTGAGGGGGGCAGCAACTTTGTAATTGGTTTGCCCCTTGTAGGAAGCCCTCGCAAGCCTTTCTGTTCCCCCCAGCCTCGCCCCCTTCTGGCCCAGCCCTGATCCACCGGCCTAAGGGACCTAGAGCTCTCTACCCCAACTGGGGGCCTCTCGGCCCGGAGCTGAGTGGGAAGGGGCACAGAGGGGCAAGTATGTGCGGGTGGGAGTGCTGCTACAATTCCTAATTCTTGTGGGAAAACTTAGGATCGACAGGGACACTCCTGGCTTCCATAACTCCCATACTCCAAGGTGACAGATTGTAGCCCCGTGAATCTCGGTTAAAGAGGTCTCCTTCGCTTCCTCTCCATCTGTCAGGCATGAAGGGGGGGGGGGCGCCTCTCTAAGGCTAGGTCCTCTGCAAAGATGACCCCTCCTCCCTGCTGGCATGCCCCGTGCAGGTGCCTGCCGAGGTCGCGCGGCCGCCCGTGTGGCTTCCATCTACGCTCCGCCCCCACAGACGGGGCGGCAGCCGCTGGAGGTCGGAGGGTCAGAGGGCGCCGCAGGTTCCGGCCGAGGAGGAAGGGACCCCGGGGGGGCCTGGCGCACCCCCTCCCCTGGCCGGCCGCGGCACTTTCATCTCCGCGGCCTCTGCCGGCCCCCACGTGGCTTAATCAGGCGCGGCTGTGCCTGGCGGACCCTGAACATCTGGATCCCGGCGCGGCCCCTCCCCCGCCCCGCCCCTCCTGGGCTGCGCCGCTGCGACCCTGCGCCAAGGGCCTCCCGCCCGCGATTTTCGCGAAAGCGAGGGAACCCCCGGGTCTAACGTCCCGCGAGTCAGGGCCTGTGCCTTGGGAAATAGCCATTGGTTAAGATCGATGCTGTCTCCCATTTCACAGGTGGGAAACACGCTCCAGGACCCCTCTGCAGAGCTAGGATTCAAGCCCACACATGTCAATTCAGAGCCCTGAGCGCTTAAGCTCCCTCACAATTACTGTGCTTCATTCATTCCAAACAAAGCCCTTCCCAGGTATTTTCTTGCAACAACCCCTAAGGAAGTACCCGTAGCGTTGTCTAATTTACAGATGAGGAAACTGAGGCTCGGGGTGGGAGAAGGAGTGGGCCCAGATACAAGCGAGAGAAGCCAAGGGAGGCGGGCGGAGGTTGGAGCATCGGGCACAGGAGGCGTCGCTTAAAGCGCAACAGGAAGGAAGGACTCCCCGCATCCTCTGGCAGAAGGGGAAACTGAGGCCAGAGAAGTCGGGGCGCTGGTCTAGGTTGCCTGAGTTGAACCAGAGGGCTGGGTTGCCGCCCCCCCACCCCCCTTTCCGCTCTACGAGGCCGCTGGGGGCGGGAGCGGAAGGAGGACTTGACCCTGGCCCCCCAGGTGAGCCCCCGCGCCCCTCCTGCCGTTCCCGAGGGAGCAGGTCCAGGTGAGGGGCGGAGGGCCGGCGGGCGGCCGGGGTCGGGTTTCAGGAAATCCGCCGACATTCCTTCGGGGC
The DNA here is from genome assembly GCF_011100685.1 of Canis lupus familiaris. Lineage (NCBI taxonomy): Eukaryota > Metazoa > Chordata > Mammalia > Carnivora > Canidae > Canis > Canis lupus. The sequence continues at coordinate 44,866,991 of NC_049241.1, forward strand.
TTAAGAGGGAAAGTTGACTCGGCGCCGCCCCTCGCACCCCCCCACTTCCTACCCCCCGGGGCGGCCCGGCCGGGGGCGGCAGGCGCGGGGCGCTGCGGCCGGCCTGGGCGTGAATCAGCGGCGGGCCGGGCGTCCGGGAAGCGGCGGCCGAGGTCAGGGCGGGCATCGGACAAGCGCCCTTTGTCCCTTGCCGCCCTCACCACGACCCCGCTGACCCCCACCCTCAAGCTGGGTACAGGCTGTGGAGGAGGCACGGCACCCTGGCGCCGGCGCTTGCTGACAGTGGGGGTGGGGGGGAAGGGGCACAGCTGTCACCCCCCGTACACACACCGCAGCTGGCGCCTCCTGCAACCCAGACATCCGAGGTTCTCCAGGATACAGAGGGGCAGAGAACGCAGGCCTCCGTGGCGGGGGTCCTGACCTAGACCTAGGCGGCACTCCTGAGGTCCCACCTCCAATGCCTACGGGGTCTGAATTTTTCAAGCGCAGTGTCCAAAGTTTTGAACCTAGGCATCCCAGCTACCCAGGCTCAAACTCCAGGGTAGAAATGATAAAGCCCCACCTTCTCCCGAACACAGGTCTTGAACCTAGGTTCTGCTGTCCCAACCTCATGTCCAGGTCTGGACCCACATTGCCCCTGTTTCCTGGGAATGCAGGCCTGGAACACATGGGCAGAAAATCCTATACTGAGGGGCCCTGAGCATGGGGTTCTCAGCATGGGAGAAGCAGTTCTGTGCTCTGCTCACTCCCACTGGCTCTCCTTTCCTATGGGCCACTGAAGGTGCTATTACCACTGCCTTTTCCCCTGTGTCCCCTCAATGCTCTCCAATTACACAGGGAGCTAGGGCTGGACGGTCTCCCCCAACTGAATCCTTAGATGCAGAGTGTGCAGACTAAGAAGGAGCCCTCCCCCTGCCCTGGGAGGGCCCTCTCTTCATCTGCCCCCTCAGTACATTCCCAGCCACCTTCAAGGACTTGGGTCAATATTTGCCAGAAGTTCCGTCAATGCTGGTTTCCCTACCAGTGCAAAAGGCTGTGGGACTGGGAAGGAAAGGGTTAAGCGGCTGGGAGCACCGAAGTCAGGGAAGCCAGCACCTGGGGGTCAAATCTCTTTCCTTAAAGTCAAAGGTATGAAGTGAAGATTACCCAGGGGATAAAGGGCTTGCTAAGGGCAGGGCTGGGCAAATGATCCTTACCCTTCTATGGGTAAGGACCAGAGAGGGATGGCTAACAGCTTGGGTCACATAGCAAGTCAGGGGTGTGGGTCTTACTGGGACCCCAAGCAGCATGATTCATTGGGATTGAGTTTTCTTGCCACTTGGAAGAACTGAGAATTCCCCATCCTTCCATTTTGCAAATATTCCTTTAGCTCTTCTGTGGCCCTCACTGGGCCCAGCATGAGGTCCTAATGGCTCTCAGGGCACTCAGAGTTTTAAAGAAAATAAGTCTCAAGAGAAAGACCAGGTTCAAAGAGCTGTGTTACAAAGACAACTTTAAAAGGTGAAGGGGATGAAGAGTGCCTGGAAAGGGGGGGGCTCTGAGGTGACACTTGACCCGTGACCTGACGGAAGAAAAGGTGCTAAGTGGGGGGTGGGGGGGAGATGTGGGGGAAACGCATCCCCGCAGAGGGAACAGCAAATCTGCAAAGACCCTGTGATAGCAACAAGCATGGTGTGTTTGGGAAACAGGGCTGCAGTGGCTGGAGCGAAGTGAGAGAGAGGAAAGGGAAAAGGAGAATGAAGGAGAGGCAGGGAGAGGAGGGGGGATAGGGTGGCTGGGCAGAAAAGACCTGCTTTGCTTCTTTTAAAAGCTCCCTCTGCCTGCTGTGCAGACAAGGGCAGGAGGGTCGCCAGGGAAGCCCAGGAGGAAGCCAGGCAGTATCCCAGAGGGAGATGGTGGGGCCTGGACCCGGATGGGGTGGGGAGAAGGGGTCAGAATCTCAGAATGGGGATGTGTTTTGGAATCAGAGCCAACAGGATTTGCTGATGGATTGGACGTGGGGGATGAGCGAAGGAGAGAGTTGTCACGCACGCCTCCAGGTCTCTGGCCCGAGCACCTGGGTGGGTGGGGGAACCTTTTCCCCGAAACCCAGGGATGACTGGGGGGAGGAGCAGAGATTGGGAGGAAAATATCAAGATTTCACTCCAGGAGCCTGAAGTCCTCCAGGAGGGAGTCAAACTTTTCAGGGCAGAGGTTGTGGGGGAGGGACGTGGGTATGCTGGAAACACAATTCCAGTCCAGAACTGCCACCGCCTCTTAACCCTCTGGATCACCTGGCAGGTGGAACTATGGCCCCTTTTTTCAGAGGTGACAAACTGAGACTGGGGACCATCCCTGCTCCAAAAGAACATGCCTCCAGTGCCAGACACTGTGCCAAGGGCTTCAACTGTGGCACCTTCTGTAACATTTCATCCTCTCACAGCTGGCTGGGAGCTGCCTACTGTACAGAGCAGAAAACTGAGGCTGAGAGGCCTGATTGCATTAGTAAATAGCAGTGTACCACTCCAGGGCTTTACTCTCCCCCTTATAAGCCCATCCAGAATCCAGATCCTGGGTGTGCAGAGCCTCCAGGATCCTGTCTTCCAATCAGTCTGGGGTCTAAACTGGGGATTCAAGTAACAGGGGTGGAGGGTAGTCTTGAGCAAACAATGTGGGGACTCCTGAGTCACCCTCAGACACTTTTACCCTGTTGACTGGTTAGGGATCTGGAAAGAGGGTCCAGGCCTCTAAGGGAACCCCCCTGTAAGGGGAAGTTAGAGCCCTTCCTCTCTCTGGGCATACCGCTGGGGGCAGGGCTGAGACTCCAACCTCGGGGCTGGAGGCTCCCTGGAACTCTCATCCCCCTTAGCACCCCCTTAGCCTCGCCTTGGAGGCCAGGAGCCCTTCTATCGGGCGCAGAATCGGGTGCTGCCCAAGAGGAGGCGGGTGAGGCACCCCGGCCAGGAGGGGTCCCAAAACCCAAGCAGTGGCCAAGAATAATAACACGGAGAAGGATCCCAGCGCAAAAAAAAAGGAAGACAGACTCTATGCGTCGCTCCCGGCAGCCGGCGTTACCTGGAGTCGGCGGGCGGCGGCCGCCGGAGCGATTACTCACTGCGTGGCGCACCCCACCCGCGGGCCGCTGAACTGATGTTTCCGTGGGGAGGGGTGTCACTGAGTCGGGGGGGAGCTCCTTACGGCTCTCCTGGGAATCCTCCGCGTCCCGCTTGCGGGACCTCAGCAAACCCCCGTTCCCGCTCCCACGGGGGCCCATTTCTCCGCGTCTGTCCACGCGAGAGCTCCCTTCTAAGGTCCCCAGGAGCCCCCCGAGGAATCTCAGCCCTGTCCTGCGTGAAGTGGACAGCTGAGCCAGGGCGAGGGCCCGGGACTCCGTTGCCTTCCAGCTTTTTCTCAGTCTTCCCTCCAGCAAAGCCTGGGACCGAGGCTGCGCGCGGAGGACCAAAGAGAGGCGGGATGAAGTGGGAGGCGGGGGGCGCTGGGCCGAGAGCGATGGGACCCGCGCGTCCAGGGCGTGGGGCTGGGGAGGGTGCGACTCTTAGGCCCCTGGGGAAGGACGGGGGGTGGAAATGGGAGCAGGCGGGGCTCGGGGACCACTCCGGGGGGGCGGGGCCAAAAGCTGGGGTGGGGGCCGAGACAGGATGGGAGGAGGAGCGGGCCTGGGCCGGGGGCCGCAGGAGACACTTAAGGGGCAAAGGGCTGAGAGCAGGGCGCAGGGAAGTGGGCAGGGGTATGGAAGCGGGATTGGGGGAGCCAGGTCCCAGATTGGGGGTGGGGAGCCTGGAGCTGGCGGGGTTGGAAAGAGAGTTCTCAGGCTGGTAGGGGCTGAGTGGGGGCTTCCGGGCCGCGGGACAGGGCGCGCGCGGTGCGCGGCGGGGCGGAGGCCGGACGGGTGGGGCGCTCGGTGCCCGCGGGCGGGCGGGCGGCGGGGAGGCCGGTGCGGGGCCCGCCGCCCCCCCGGGGCCGGGCCGGGCCGGGGGCGGGGCCGGGCGGGGCCAGCGGCGCATTAGCGCCTTGTCAATTCGGCTGCTCAGACTTGCTCCGGCCTCCGCGCCCGCGCCCAGCGACGTGCGGGCTGCCCGGCCCGCGCCCTCCCGCGCCGGCCTCGAGCCCCGCGCCCGGAGCCGCCGCAGCCGCCGCCCGCCGCCTCCTGCCGCGCGCCCCCGGCAGCGCCGGCCCCATGCCCGCCGGCCGCCCGGGCCCCGCCGCCCAATCCGCGCGGCGGCCGCCGCCGCCGCTGCCCCTACTGCTACTCTGCGTCCTCGGGGCGCCGAGAGCCGGATCAGGAGCCCGTGAGTACCCGGCGTCCTGTTCCCTTCTTCCCGCCTGGGCCGAGAGCGTGCGCCCCGGGGGCAGCTGCGGGGGGAGGGGGCGCGGGCGCCACCTGGACGGCCCGGGAACAAAGGAAGGCGCCCCCAGCGCGGCCCTCGGGGCGCCCTCACCTGCAGGGCGCACGGCGCGGTAGTCCCCCGGCCCGAGGGTCCGGCTTCCGCGCCCTAGGCCTTCTTACCTGGGCCGCCCGGCCGGGGACACCCGGCCCTTCCCCGAGGGTCGAGGGCCCCGCGGCCTGGGACTCTCTGAACTCCGGGACGCGGCGGGTGCACGCAACAGCGCCCGCGGACTCGGAGCCATAGAGACCGAGGGGCACCGCTCCCGGGCAGGGGCGCACGCGGTAGGCGCGTTGGGTGCTGGTCCTGGGCGGCCCCCCCCCCCCAGTGGAGGGATGAGCCCCGCGAGGAAGGCGGGGCGCCGGGAGGGGGGCCGCTCTGGCCGCCTGGCGCGCGGCCCGGGGTCCCCGGGGACGCGCCTCTCCGCGGGCCGGCGCCGCCGCCCTCCCTTGGCGGGACCCCGAGCGCGGGGGTCCGCGGAGTCCTAGCCACTGGCGGGCTCGGAACCATTCCTGGCCAGGCTGCAGGGGCTGAGAGCCTCCAGCGACAGAAATCTTTGTGAGCGAGTGGGTGAGAGGGAGAGGGAGCAGGAGCCAGCGAGTCCGGGCACCGCGGGCCCAGCCTTGGTGGTTGGGGGGGGGGGGAGGCGGGGAGGCTAACCGGGAACCCACGGCCCCGCAGGCCGAGACCTCTGCCCTGTCAGGAGCTCGCGGGCTGAGGCTTCTCTGTCGCCCCACCCGAAGCACACCCCTTCCAGGACACCGTCTCTACATCCAGACCCTCTCTGGGACACACCCAGAGACACACAAAGACACACTGGCTTGTGGCCCGTCACCCTCACCCTCAGATGAGCGCACACTGCATCCCAGATGCACATTCGCACACCATCGGGGCACGCGCACACACATTCCATCCCTGACACACACACATTCGTGGTCACATACATTCCGCAGGGGGAGGCAACACAGGGGTATACACGCAGGCATTGCCTGCCCTAGACGTTCACAATCGCTCTACGCAACCCCATCCAGGCGCGCAGGTCGATGCGGGCCAGCACACATTGCTCCCCAGGCCATCCCATACTGCACAGAGATGTTTGCAAGTTTCCTGTGGTTCTCCTCCAGAAAGGACAGGGTCCGGGCACCCCCTGGGGGCACTTGCTGAAAGCCCAGCATGCCCAAGGCGCCTGGGCAGGTGGGGGACTGCCCCAGGCCCTCCTGGGGTCCCTGGCAGCTCTGCTAGGCAGTGAGCAGTGCCTGTAAAGGCCACTAAGAGTGGCTGGCTTTGTTTCCCAGCCCATAGAGCAGCAGGCAAAGGTGGTGGTGGTTGGGGGGGATTGTTGTGCGTGTGTTTTTTCCTTTAAGGGGGAAGAAATTAAATAAAAGATTCTCACACCTCAGCAATATGTTTCTACTTACGGTGTGTCTTAGCACCTGACCAGCAGACCGGTGGGTCGTAAAGTGTCTGTAGGTACCAGCGGGACAGGAGATGGGGACCCCTGTCGGGACCCCGGGATAGAGGCCACCCTCCTGCCTTGCTTGCAGAGAATCTCACACTTTTCCCTTTTAAAACACATGGTGTTCCTTTTTAATAACAGCAGTGGCTCCAGATTGGGAAGGGAGAAAGAAAAAACTTTTAAAGGCCCCAGCTCTGTGTGAAAGGCAGGGAGGCAGGGAGCAAGGGGGGTGGGGGTGGCTGTCCAAAAGCTTAGCTCAGGGATCTGCTTTGGGGAGCCTCCTAGGAGGCCCCCCAAACCAGGCAAGGGCCCCCACAACTTTAGTGGGCTGTTCCCAGCTGCTTCCACTGGCTTGGAATGTATGCATCCAGGTCCCTAGCGCCTCGGCCCATTGTTTGGGGAGGCCTAAAGGGAGTTGGGAGCCAGCTGGGACCCCAGAGCTGGGAGGGGCTGTAATCTTAATAGTTCCTAGGTGCTGCAGTGTGCTGGGCCCTCTGGACATCATGATCTCATCTCATTCATCTCCCCAACAGGTAGAACTCATTTTCCTCCCATTTTATGGAGGAGGAAACTGAGATCGGCAGAGGGGAAACCAGTTGCTCAGGTGCTCCAGCTGGGATTGGCACCCATGTCCCAGGAGAAGTCCTCCCTCTGACCTTTTCTGGTGGAACTTGGTGGGGGGTGGGAGGGGGGGAATTGGCCTGTCCAGGCCTGCCTGGCCTTGCCCTCTCGCCCTGTCCCCCGCCCAGCCCCAGGAGGGCAGCTGCAGCTGCTGGCAGGCAGTCCACGCCAGCCCAGGCCAGGCGGGTGTGGCAGAGGGGCAGTGCCCCCCAGCCAAGACCCCCCAGAGAGCCCCTTCCTGGCTAGACCACGCTGGTGGGGGGGGGGAGCAGGAGGGGGCGTGACCTACCCCCAAAGGGTTGAGAATGGGTCTGGGGTCCAGGCAGGCCTGGCCGTGACTTCCCACCCTGCTGGGGGGGCCCAGGCAGGAAGCGGTGGGTGGGCCGGGGCAGAGACGCTGGCACGCCCGAGTTCATGCCGAAGGAATTCCGAATTAGCGGGCGGCTGGCTGCCTGGGACCTCCGGGGCGGCCCCCTGGCCCCCGCCCCCGGCCGCCCCCGCCTCCTCGGCTCTGGCCCGCTCAGCCGGCTCCTTCGCACGGACGCTGAGACCTCCAGCGAGCCCTGGGCCAAGCCCCAAACGCAACTGTGATCCCAGGCTCCAGTAAGAAATGGCCCTCAAGCCAAGTTTGCCCCGGAAAATTGTCAGAGCCGGCAGGGAGAACCGTGTGCACCCCACCTCGCCCATCTGGGGGCAGTGAGGGCCCGCACAGGGCAGCCACAGGCATTCAGAGTGTCTCCCAAGGGGCCAGGATCACCCCGTCCTTGGCTGCCATCTCAGGGAAACTGGGTTACCTCCTCCCTCCCCTGCTGCCCCTTTACCCCCCACTCCTGCAGTCCCTTTTTACAGCTGCCTGGGGATCCTTTTAAAATGTAAATTCTCCCTGTGCTGAACTCTGGAATAGCCCCTCCCAGCAGGTCTGGCACTGCTGACCTCCCAGACCTCATTCCCCACCACTCCTGCCCCAGGACCTTTGCACTTGCTGCTCCCACTGTCTGGTCACTCTTTCCTAGACATTTTCGTGGTTACTTCTTTCACTTTATTCAGGTCTCAACTCAAATGCCTCCCCAGATAGGTAGGCCTCCTGGGCCATTGAGCTGCCACCGCTACCATGTGCTTCACTTCTCCCTTATTTATTCTTAGATATTTGTTCTTTTTCCTCTTGCTCCATTGGATTCAAGGCCCACAAGGGGGAGGAATTTTGAGTACCTTGGTCACCATTGTGTGCCCAGCTCCTGGCAAACTGTGGGTGCTCCATGATGCACGAATTAATGAATGAACAAATGAGTGAATGAGTCCTCGCAACTGCTTGTGGTGCAGGAAGAGGCCCCTTCCCACATGCTCAAAGAAATAAAGTGAATGGACAAGCTTCCACAGTTTGCTGGGGGCATTTGAACCCAGGTCAGCCTGGCTTAAAAGTCCCATAGGGTTGTCCTTAAAGACAGTATTTTCACTCCTCTCAAACATGTGATTGATACCATGGTGCCCACTTCCCAGATGGGGAGACTGAGGCTCAGTGAGGGGTATCAGGGACTCAGACTGTGCAACCCTTGTCCCTTATCTGGACCTTGACATCTTGGATAAAAACAGATTCCTCTTAGGTTCTAACCTCCAGAAGGGGAAGCTCGGCATCCCTGAGACCCTCATGCCTAGCTCAGTTCACACACAATCCTGTTTAGGAAGTTCACTTTCCATCTGATCTTCACAGTAGCCCTAGGGATCATGAGCTTTCTTGTTCCCATTTTGCAGATTAGGAAAAATGAATTGAAGGAAAGAACAATGATACCAAGTCCCTCAAATGGGGGTTGGGTACCAAGAGTTTGCCCCTTCAGTGCCAGCAACAGCACAGAGCAGAACTCTGAAGATTGACAAAATCTGACTTTAAATTAGGTGCCCTTTTCTCATCCGGTGACTTTGGGCAAGAGGTGATTTCTCAGGCCTCAGGTTTTTCATTCATAAAAGAAGCAGGATTCTAGTAAGAGTCAGGGCACCCCTTTTAGGAAGCATCTCCTCCACCAGGACCCACTTACAATGTGTGAGGCTCTAGCGTTATCAATCTTATATTTCTAATTAGCAAAAATAAAATGAAATTTAAAAAGAAAAAAAACCCAGAATGTAATAGTGGTTGGAACTATATGCAAAGCAAGATGTGCTTGAATCTGAATGGGCATTTATGACTGACTTTTGTGCCCACCCCTAGAGCCCTAGCAAGTCCTCGAACGAGCAGCTTGGAAAGACCTAAGTTGTGGAATCGCAGTCCTGGGGCTGAATCTTGGTTTTGCCAACCAACCTTTGCTGGTCACTTGGCCTAAGTGAACCTCAATTTCCTTATCTGTAGAATGGGAGACAATAAAAAAACAGCTCCTTTGGAGGACTGCCAGGAGACCTGGAGGTCCTGGCCTGGTGCGGAGGAGGCGGGGCTCAGGGCCACTCCATCTCAGGCCTGACAGGCACTCCTCTCTGACCCCAGACACAGCTGTCATCAGCCCCCAGGACCCCACGCTCCTCATCGGCTCCTCCCTGCAGGCCACGTGCTCAGTGCATGGGGACCCGCCAGGCACCACGGCTGAGGGCCTCTACTGGACCCTCAATGGGCGCCGCCTAGCCCCTGAGCTCTCCCGCGTGCTCAATGCGTCCACCCTGGCCCTTGCCCTGGCTAACCTCAACGGATCCAGGCAGCAGTCAGGCGACAACCTGGTGTGCCACGCTCGCGACGGCAGCATCCTGGCTGGCTCCTGCCTCTATGTTGGCTGTAAGTGGGCCCCCAGGATAAGCGGGGTAACTCTTGGGAGCAGCATCTCCCTCTGGAGAGGGGAATGAATCATGGGCCCTCTGGCCCAGGACTGAACAGTGGGCGTGCTGGCACAGGTTGAGAGGTAGGGACCTCTGGGGTGGAAATGAGAGCCTGGAACCGCCACCCCATCCCCAAGAGATTCCAGGCAGGCTGTCATGCCAACATCCGCTCTGTTCACCCTCCTTCCACTCGAAGGTGGGGGCTTAGCTGGTGGCTAGCAACTTCTCCATCTGCCCAGGGCTGATCCAGACCCTCAGCCCCCTGCACCCCCCCTTCCCCAGTGCCCCCAGAGAAACCTTTCAACATCAGTTGCTGGTCCAAGAACATGAAGGACCTGACATGCCGCTGGACGCCGGGGGCCCATGGGGAAACCTTCCTCCACACCAACTACTCCCTCAAGTACAAGCTGAGGTTGGTGGTGGCCCTTGGGTGACGTGTATGCCAGCCTGGCTGTGAGGCCTTGGCAAAGCCCACCCTCTCTGAGCCTGGTATCCTGTCTGCGCTCCGGGGATGCCATGGGGAGGTCTGGGAGCCTGAAGGGACCTTCGTGTGTCCTTACACCCCCTCCTGCCCTGCAGGTGGTACGGGCAGGACAACACATGCGAGGAGTACCACACTGTAGGACCTCATTCCTGCCACATCCCCAAGGACCTGGCTCTCTTTACACCCTATGAGATCTGGGTGGAGGCCACCAACCGGCTGGGCTCGGCCCGCTCTGATGTGCTCACGCTGGACATCCTGGATGTGGGTGAGCACCCCCACCAGCTACTAGGCCCACGAGGGATCCTGCGCCCCCTCTCTTAGCTCAGCTCCCGGCTGCAGCTCCAGCTCATTGGGGCTGGGAGGAACTAGGCATCCACCCATAGGTCCCCAGTCCCCTAAAGCAGCCAGGATACCCCCACTCTGTGGAGAACACCTGGCCTGGCTGCCTCCCCCTCAGCAGCCCAGGTGTGCAGGAGGGGGCCCCGGGGGAGCTGGGAGGGGGCGCCCAGGTCGGGAGGCGCCCCAGGAAGCCTCAGCCTGGAGATGGGGGGGGTGCGCAGGCGGGAGGCAGGAAACGGATGATCTGCGAGCAGAATTGGGCCTAATCTAATTAGGGTGTTTCTCAGCCCCAAGCAGGCCTGTGCCTTAACCCTTTCAGACCCTTACTAAGGCCTCAGGGGGAGAGGCCAGACCTCCGTGCTGCCCATGGGCTCCCAGAAGGATCCCCCAGAAGGCCTGTAGCCACCCCCCACCCCAGTCTGCTTCCTGCTCTGCTTCCTCCAGTGCTGAAGCTGCAGTGGGCTGGTTCTGAGCCTCAGTTTTCCTTCTGCACCACCAAGGCTGTCATATTGAAAACCTTTGTAAAGTAGGAAAGAACTGGAGGTGCAGGTGGGCAGTGGGGGGTCAGGAGGAGCTTCCCAGGGGTCTGGCAGCCTGCTGGCCCCCTGGCCTCCTGGGCATAATAATAACAATGTCATCAACCAGGCCGTGTCTGCTTTTACATAGCTCCCTGAAGATAGGATTATGTTTCTCCTGTCACAGATAATAATGGTGATAACAGCTAACGTTAATTGAATGCTTCTAGGTGCTGAGTGTTTCCCAAATATTATCTAATGTAATCCACCCGTCCTGAAGGGGGAAGTGGGAAGAGGGCAGAAGCGAGGCAGGTGCCCCCTAAGCCATGTGCTCTGAGATTTTAACCGAGCCGCCCCCCCCTCCCCCCGCCTGGGTCCAAGGACAGCTGAGTGATTAAGTCCTGCCCTGCCCCATCCATCCGCCCATCTCTCAGTGACCACCGACCCCCCACCTGATGTGCATGTGAGCCGAGTCGGGGGCCTGGAGGACCAGCTAAGTGTGCGCTGGGTTTCCCCACCGGCCCTCAAGGACTTCCTCTTCCAAGCCAAGTACCAAATCCGCTACCGAGTGGAGGACAGCGTGGATTGGAAGGTGCCTGACACCCCCACCCCCTACCCCATCCCACCCCGAGCCTCCCTCCCCCCCCGCCCCTGCCCCGTCTCTGACTCTGCCATTGCCACCAGGTGGTGGACGATGTAAGCAACCAGACCTCGTGCCGTCTGGCCGGCCTGAAGCCAGGCACAGTCTACTTCGTGCAAGTGCGTTGCAATCCCTTTGGCATCTACGGCTCCAAGAAGGCGGGGATCTGGAGCGAGTGGAGCCACCCCACGGCTGCCTCCACCCCTCGCAGTGGTGAGCACCCCACAGGCCTGGGTGGTCAGGACACCAGTCCCAAAGCAGCCAAAGCCTTCATTTCTTTGGTTCCTCCAAGAGAGCGGAGGTGTCAAATTGGTGGCCCTTAGGGGCCAAATGTGGCCCTTGGATCCATTTTCTTTGACCTGTCATTTGAAAAAAAAAAAAAAAGTCTGACCTCCTTGCAGACATTTAAAAACAGGAAGTCTTCACACAACTATCCTAGGTTTCCTAGAAAAATTGATCGTCTAGGAAATGTTGGGGCACCTGGCTGGCTCAGTCAGAAGAGCGTGCAACTCTTGATCTCCGTGTTGTGAGTTAGAGCCCTACGTTGGGTGTAGAGTCCTTAAACATAGAATCTTCAAACAAGGAACTTTAACAGGACACAGTCCCCACCAGCCCCCATCACTCACCACCCTCACTCTTGAGTTGCCCCATCCCCACCTAGCCCATTTTGGCCGCCTGTACCCGCTCCTTAGCCCCTAAAGCAAGTGAGTTTGAGACCTCTGCTCTGCTTCTGAGGCTGATCGGCTGCCAACGTTTCTTAGGATGGGCCTTGAGTTCCCCTCCTGATCAAGGTAGGGGGAGGGGACCATCAGGAGCCTGGGTCTGACTTCCCTTGCCAGCTGGGGTTTCTCTAAGCCCATGATCCTCCATCCTCTCCATTATGAGATGGCATGAAATATGTTAAACATCTGACCTCAGCTTTTCCATCTGGAAAGTGGGTACAATAATCATACCAACCTCGGGCTGTTATTAGGGTTCAATGAGATAGCCCAAGAAAGTGCACTCACTGTGGGTGCCCTCTAAGTGTTTGCAGGTGGTTACTAAGGCTCCTATCTCCTGCTCCCCCATGGCTTCACCTCAAAGGAACCTCCTTTTCTCAGTGAAGATACAGGCCCTAGGATGTTCAGCCGCCCGCTAAGGTCACACAGGGATTCGAATTGTTTCTTTGAAGTCCGGGCCCATGCTCGTGGGATGACGGGGAAACTGAGGCGCAGAAGGGGTCTCAAAGCCAGACAAGGGCAGAGCCAGGCTCCAGCCAGTTCCCCAGCCCCCATCCTGGGCCCCTCCAGGTTCTGGAGGTGGGCGGGATCTAGCACGGCCGGGAGGGGCCTGCGCCTTGGCCCCTGCTCGTGCCCAGCACCTGCGATTCTTGCACGGGAGCCAGCAGGCGGCTGCGTCCGCTGGAGAGGCTGGGGAGGCCGGGGGAGGCCAGCAGGGGCGGTGGGGGCCGTGGCCGTGCCAGGGCCTGTCAGCGGGTTCCCGGCGTTATTTATGACGTGAGGCCGATGTCCTTATCTGCCGGCCTGCTAGGGGCTGGCTGCGGCCGACAGCTGGACCGACAGGCCGGCCTCCCACCTGGCCCTCCCAGCCCACTCCCCATCCCACTGGCTCCGGCTCTCAGGCCAGGCCCCTGCCCCCCCGGGGGGGGGTCTCCTCTGTCTCCCTTCATCCCTCTGTCACTCTCTTCCCTTTTATCTCCCTGTGTTTTTGCCTTTTTTGGTTTCTATGTCCCTCCATACCCATGGCCTCTGTCTCTGCCGGCTTCAGCCCTCTCTTGATGGCGCCCTTTCCTGTCCCTCTGCATTTCCTTGGCCGTCCCCCATTTCTTGGGCCCTCCCCACGTCTCCCCCTCTCCTTGTCTCCGTCTTTCCATCTCTCTCTGTCTCTCCGACTCTCTCTCACTAGTGGCGCGCTCTCTCTTTCCCCGTCCCTTGCTCTGTGTCTGGGTCGCATCCCTCTGGCCCTGGCTCCTGTCCTTCTTCCCCTCCCTTTCGCTCACACCTGGCTCAGGCCGCGGGAATCAGGTTCCTGGAGGAGCCATGGGGGAGGACCCCCTCCTTCCCCGCCTCCCACCTCTTCGGGGGCTCAGCTGGGCAGCTGGGCCGGGCGGTGGAGAGGACCCGATCCCAGAGACGCCGGGAGGGAGGTGCCCCAGGGGAACAGAGTCCCGCCGAGCGGCGGAGCCTCCCTCTCCTGCCCTCGCGCGCCCTCTGCCGGGCGCGCCGTGACACCGCCGCTCCCCCCCACCAGAGCGCCCGGGCCCGGGCGGCGGGGCGTGCGAGCCGCGGGGCGGCGAGCCGAGCTCGGGGCCGGTGCGGCGCGAGCTCAAGCAGTTCCTGGGCTGGCTCAAGAAGCACGCGTACTGCTCGAACCTGAGCTTCCGCCTCTACGACCAGTGGCGAGCCTGGATGCAGAAGACCCACAAAACCCGCAACCAGGTAGGAAGGAGGGACCCGCGGGGCGAGGGATGGAGTGGTAGCGGCAGGGAGGGAGGCGGACTGGGGCGGGGGCAGGACCGCAGCCCCCAGACACCGCCTCCTTCCTTCCAAGCACAGGACGAGGGGATCCTGCCCTCGGGCAGACGGGGCACGACGAGAGGTAAGGGGAGCCCACCCCAGCTTGGTGGGTGGGCAGGGAGGGAGACAAGGGCCCCTCCTGGTGGCCACGGGCCGTGGGCCCCCCACCCTCAGCCTTAGAGTTGCTGAGATGGAATCCCTTTCTCCATCTCTTATTTATCAGCATTTACCTAACACCCAGTGATTGCCTGGTCCCTCGGACTTTAGTCTAGTAAAAGCATCTGACCCCCCATGATGTCCAAAGTGGAATGTCATCCTCAGGAATGAACACACCCCAGTTAGCATGTATGAGCACTGATTGCATGCTCACCCTATGCCACAGTACGCCCCATGGGACAAACAGATATTCTTATTTCTCAAATGGGGAAACCAAGGCCCTGAGAGGGGCAGTACCAAAGGTCACCAAGCTGAAAATGGCAGAGCCAGGACCTGAACTGGGGCTTCCTCAATTGCTCTGTGGTACTGGCCCCTCCCAGGCTCCCTGCTTAGGTTGGCTTCCCCTCTACCTGCAGGTCCTGCCAGATAAGCTCTAGGGACTGGGGCCACCCTCCCTGCTGCGTGGAGACCTGGGGGCTGCACCCAGACTGGGGGCTAACTCTGTACCCTCACCTCAGGGCACCCAAGCACCCTTGGCTTGGAGGAGCTGGGGTGGGTATTCTGAGGGTAACAACATCTCTGGCCTCCATGTGAGGCCATCCTTGGGTGCAACTCCAATGGGGGTGTGTGTGAGAGTTGGCTAAGCTGCCCAGAACCCCTGCCAGGGCTGGGGGTGAAGAGGGGTCATTACTCCCCCCCCCCCATCCAGGACCCCTACAGAGTCTTTTTAAATAAACAAGCTATTTAGGTGCCCTGATTGTGAAGATGTTTGGGGCTGGATTGGCCCAGGGTAGGGGCTGTGGGGTTTAGGGGTTTAATGACCCTATGGGATTGGAACCTTTGCATCCCAGAATTTCAGACTCTCCAAAATATGAAATATCTGGTTTTAAACTCACTGGAGGTTGTGATTCAAAACACCAGTTCTACCATCAGGGAGTGGGGGGTCTTGCACCTACCATCCCTGGCGTTGTGGGGCCTCTTTCCCAGGGACGCCCAATCCCAGCACCCTAGGACAGAGACAGTGGAGCAGCTGCAAATGAAGGGTCCTTTATTGTTGGAGTCACAGCAAATTCAAGGGCGGTCAGCAACCTGGTGGAGCGTGACCCCAGCCATCTGACGGTCCAGGGGTGGGCTGGGTGCCATTCACCCCATTTCCCATATCCCATGGCATGTCTCTGGGAAGCCACCATCACTCGGCAGATTCTGCATCAAACCTAAGGTCCTGAAGAACCTCGCTGATCGCTTCCATGGTTTTAATTACCCTACAAGAGTGGATGGGAACTATAAATAAAACCCAGATGGGGCGAATTAGCCACCACTGCACAGCTCCTAGGGGGCTGCGGCAAGCCCCAGGCCCTCCTGCCTGCCGCCAAAGTTCCAGGCAGCACCAGTGGCCAAGAGGACAATTTGGATGCCTGGGAGGAGGGGTGGTCTGCGGATGAGAGTGGGCAGAGAGAAAAAGGCATCTTGGGTGGGTGCCATCCGAAGGTTGTGCTGTGTTACATAGCAGATACTGAATGGGAGTGCAATCCTGTGTGCCAGGGGGAGGATGGGTGCTGGAGGAAGGAACGTGCAGGTCTGTGTCTGGTGGACCTGGGCAACCATGTCCCAGCTCTAAGTCAGTGGGATTGGCATGTGTGAAGGTGCCCAACTGTGTCCCAGAAATGCACAGGGAGTCTGGTGTGAAATTGCAGGGTGTTGCACTGGGGTAATGTGTGCTCTATGTCTGGGAGCCACCAGGTAAGGACTCCAGTGTGCATACCCTAAGGATTGTGTGCACGTTCAGAGGGTCAACCCCGGATGACCAAGCCAACCCCGGGGCACTCCTGGCTGGGGATGGGTGCCTGGAGGTGTTGCTGCGCAAATCTAACACCACCAACCCACTGGGAGGGAGTGCTCACTTCATCTTCAGCTGGTGCATCTCCAGGGTGTTCTCCTGCTCAGTCAGCTCTGGTGCCCCCATCAGCTGCAGGAGGGCCACCTGGTATGGGTAAGAGGGAAGATGTCACAGCTGGCAGAGTCCCTCCTCTGCCCTCCCACGCAGACACTGAAGCACCCAGAAAGGCAGCCAGGACTGGGAATCTCAAGGGGCGGTGCTTTGCACGGTAGGGGCTCCGGAGGACGACTGAGTGGGCGGGCCCTAGAGTTAGTGGGCGGGGAAACGTGGGTGTGGCCACATGAAGGCGGGGTATGGGAAGGGCGGAGAAGGCTCAGCCAGGAATTGGTGACGGGAGTGGAGCAGGCCTGGGCCTCATAGTCCCAAGGATGCGGCAGGGCGTTGTTATAATCCCAGGGTGGAAGTCGGCCAAACACCTAGACTGGGATTGGGGTCTCCTAAAACACCGTGGCCCGGAAATCCCAGTTTAGAGTGCGATGTGGGCGGGGCTTCGCGTGGGCTTGGTCTGGGAATAGCGTGTCTCGTCCAGCATTGGCTGTCGGGCCAGAGTAGGCGGGGCCTTGGAACCCCGGGGGAGGAGTGGGCCCAGAACCTAGGCTGGGATATAGGGTTACTCAGGAGGGGGGATACCGTGGAAATTCACACTCTCCAATCTGCAGGGGGCTGGAGGCCCCGGCGTGAGGCAATGGGAGGAGCCAAAGGGGTAGGAGCGTAGTGGGGGCGGACTCTGGGCAGAGGGCTGGGGCTGCAGGAGGGGCTGAAGTGAACTCGGTGTATCCTGGGACCAAACAAAATCTGAATGACCTGGAGATGGACAGGAGGGGTCAGGGCACGAGAATCCTAAGTGAAACCTTAGTGGAGTTTTGAGGTGGGGCAGGAGGAAGTGGTGTCTGGGGCGCTGGAGGGCTGGATTCTGGCTCCTGCCCCATGAGGCACACAGTGGGCCCCGACAGATCAGGCACTGTGTAGGGTTACAGGGGCTGGGGTGGGGCCTCACCGTGGCCAGGCGCGTCTGCTCCAGCTGTTGCAGGCTGCGCACGTGGCTCGCAAGCAGCGGCTGTCCTCTGGGCCCGGCCAGCTCGGCCTCCACCGCCAGCACCTCCCGCGAGGCGGCGGCGAAGGCCTGGGTCACCTCGTGCACCGTGCTCCGGTAGCGCGGGAAGTCGTGAGGCGGGCCGCTTCGCAGGTACTGGAGGTGGCCTCTGCGGCAGGTGGGGGTCCTGAGGCTACGCCCCCCAGGCTCTCAAGCCCTGCACCCGCACTGACCACCTGAAGGCCCCCAGGAAGTGTCTCTGGACCCCAGAGTGTGGAGGACGCTTTCTGACTCCCGCAGGGTAACCGGAGATGGGCCCACTCCTGCCCTTGGGGAAGGGAGAGACGCCACGCGGAGTGGCCCATCCGGCAGTGGGGCCGCGCCCTGGGTCCCAGAGGGGAAAAGCAAGGATCTGGTCCCCCAGCGAATGCCGCCCCACCTCTGACAACGCAGCCGCACGGGGACCCAGCTCCGACCCCAGGCGTGCCCATCCCCGGAGCCCGCGGGGGGCTGAACTCTGCGACCCCCGCCCACCCCTGCGCCCGCACTTACTCCTCCAGCCGGCGGAAGGCCTGTGCGCGCTCAGCCTGCAACTGGTGGATGCGCTGCACCAGCGCCCGGATCGGGGCATCTTTCTACGGAGCGGGGGGCATGGCTGGGGCATGAAGCCGGAGCCCCCAAGTCTGCACCGCCCACCCCGCACCTGTTCCTGCTGGAGCCCGGGCTCACCCAGGGCCACGCCGGCTCCTCGCGCTCCGGGACACCGGCAGCTCCGGCAGTACCGGGTACCGAGGGGACAGCGGAGTCCTCCACGGCCTTGGAAGTGATCATGACTGAGCAGCCCCGGCCTCGCCCAGGACTAAGGTGTTCCACTGCGCCAGGCGCCCCCTGCAGGCCCGGAGGTCCCCCCACCCCAGCCTGTGGTCCCCAAAAAGGAAACCTGAAGATCTCGAAAAATAAGGAGTTAAGACAGTGAAGTCTTAGGCCGGACATGCTCCACCCATTCCCCTGCTTGTTCCCGTTGAGGGCTTTTTTTTTTTTCTTATCGTGCTTGTCCTTGAATGTAAGGCTCTGTATACAACAGGGCTGTCCCTAATCTGTATACATTTATCCCAACATCAACTTCATTTCAACCCCACATCCTGTGCCCACCCAAATAAAACAGGGACCCCGTGTGGCCCAGTGATTGTCTGCCTTTGGCCCAGGTCGTGATCCCTGGGTCCTAGGAGTCCTACATTGGGTTCCCCATGGGGAACCTGCTTTTCCCTCCACTTATGTCTTTGCCTGTCTCTCATGAATAAATAGCCTTTTTAAAAATATAAAAAAGAAAACCTGAGAGGTAATTTTGTCATCTAAGGTAATAGCTATGACAGGATTTGAACAGAGGTTCCAATACTGGAGAGCCCAAAAGGCAGGAATCCAACAGACTATTTAACAAATATGGCAGGTACTGTGTGCTCTCCTCAGAAATGACCTGAAAAGGACCTGTGTAAAGGCTGAGAATCTAGGGTAGGGACAAGGCCAACGGGGTCATTTTAAGTGCAAAGCAGGCCTCAGGCTTTCTGCTGGGGATAGATTAGGTAGTTTGAGCTTTGAGAAGCTTTTCTCCAGGAATAAATGTGGGAAAAGACCAGAAAGATGTTGGTGGTCTATACCCCATGGAGCATGGAACTGTCGACAGGGAGACGACTCGTGGAAAAACTGAGACCAGCCTTTAGCAGGCACTCCAAGTCTCAATGGTACTACAGTATTGTTGTCCAGGCCTGGGTTATCATGACACCAAGTCCAAATCACCTTGAGACAAATAAAAGCCCAGGGCGTGACAAAGCTCACAACTGTCAGGTGCATCAGCTCTAGTTTTATGAACACAAAAGGTCCACCCCTCCAAGGCTCATGTCCTAGGTCTTGGGTGGGGCCCAGGAGATCTTCCTGGTCAGCCAAGAACAGAGGTTTTACCCCAGCTGGAATGTTTGCCTGCCCACCCAGTCCTCCATGGCATAGGAATGAAAGTCATGGAGGGCCCAGCCAGTGACATGGCTGATCTGCAGTCATAGGAGCCTGGGCTGGGGGTTCTTTATTCCCATTTATAGATGGATATGTGGCAGAGGGCTGGGACCATAGCACTTTATAGATGAGACAACCAGAGCCCAAAGGACACAGGACTCTTGAGGGCTATACAAAATCAAGTAACAGGGAGTTCCCAAGGGAGACACCCACAATGCAACCAGCTCCTCGTTGGACAGACCAGCCACACAGACACCAGTTACTGCTCCAGTCAATGAAAGGGAAACTTTATTGAGGCCCCAGGACCTATTGAGGCTCGGGCAGGAGGCCGCCCTGCGGGCAAAGGAAGAGCTGGTGGAGGGGCCTTATTTGACCTTCTTTTTGGGGCGCAGGTTGTTGGTGTGGCCGCACTTCTTCTTGCGGCAGTTGACAGCACGGGGGTGCAGGCGAGCATAACACCTTCACAAAGACGAGAGAGACAAGTGAGGGCAAACCCCAACCCCAAGCCCTCCCACCAGGGCCAGCCACCCACCCCTATCTGAGAGTACACACTTGCGGCAGATCATCTTGTCGCAGTTGTATTTCTGGGCCAGCTGGCGGAGTGAAGGCTCAATGATGCCACCTCGCAGGCGAAGCACCAAGTGCAAGGTGGACTCTATAGGAGGGTCAAAGAGAGACAGTGACTGAACCTGGCCCCAGCGCCTCAGGCTCAGAGCAGGATTCTCCAGACCAGAGCTTCTCAAACGTGATGGGGTATTCTACACAAAGATGGACACAACAGCCCAGACCACATCACAGAACCTCCATCTCACTTCCTACTAGCCCTTGGGAAGTCTGAAGCTAATATATGCCAAACATAGTGTGCACAGGGGTTTCCTGACAAGGCAATTTCTAAGGTATGCAAAGTTGATCTATTACTTTGCTGAGCAAAATAAATTTAGTTGCTGCAAAAAGTGACATCAAGGAGTGTCTGACTGGCTTAGTCAGTAGAGCATGTGATTATTGCTAACAATAAAATCTTCTTTAAAAAAGATTTGAGGGCAGCCCCAGTGGTGCAGCAGTTTAGCGCCGCCTTTAGCCCAGGGCATGATCCTGGAGACCCGGGATCGAGTTCCACATCAGGTTCCCTGCATGGAGCCTGCTTCTCCCTCTGCCTGTGTCTCTGCCTCTCTCTGTCTCTCATGCATAAAAAAAAAAAAAAAAAAACTGAGCCAGCCAGATGTCCTGTTTTATCACACTTTTGAACAACAAAAAAAGGTCAACAAGAGATGAGAAACCACTGCCACTTGGAAACCTAGAGACCATAGGATGTTTCCCCCCAACAAAAACTTTACACAAGCAAAATTCATTGGCCCCATCTGACCCTCACCTTAAGACAGCCCACCCCACCCCTCATTTGCAGCGAGGCCATCAAAACTTCATCCTTGGTCCTAGGACTCAAGGGGTCTTGTCCAACCACCCTACCCCCAGTACCTTTCTGGATATTGTAGTCTGACAGAGTTCGGCCATCTTCTAGCTGTTTGCCCGCAAAAATCAGACGCTGCTGGTCAGGCGGGATGCCTGGGAAGAAGAAAGCTCTGTTATGGAGGCTCTGGTGAGTATATTACTGGCAGCTTCCCCTCTCCCCGCAGGGGTGCTCTAGCATTACCTCCAATCTGTCAAAAGGGGAGCTAAGATAAAGAGAACAAGCTCCCTTGTTCCGGAGATCACACAGGGGAAATACTTGCCAAGGCTGAGGTCTATACAAGTTCAGTACCCATCCTGCACATGACAGTGGCTCCTCTGAGCTGGAGAGGACAGAGCCTCTGGACTCAGCCTAACTCACCCTCCTTGTCTTGGATTTTGGCTTTGACATTTTCAATGGTGTCACTGGGCTCGACCTCAAGGGTGATAGTTTTGCCCGTCAGGGTCTTCACAAAGATCTGCATCTCTGCGTCTGCTGGAAGGTAGGAAGTAGAATGGAGGTGTGAGAAATGCAGGTGCAAGCAGTTTGAGCTCAGGGGCTGGCAAGCCTTGACCCTGCCAGCCCTGTGCCAGCATCAACCACAATTACAGGCGCACCCCAGTGCCCGTCTCCTTCCACCTCTCTAAGCCTGCAGCCCAAACCTGTCTTATAAACAAGATCATGCTTCCTTTACCTTACCCCTGGACCATTACGGCAAAGGGTGTTTCATGGGAACAAGGACTGTGGTTATGCTCTTTGGATCCAGCAAATGAGACTGTCAACTTTGATGATGGAATGAAAAGTACATGGCTGGTGCACTGTCTTGCCAGACAAAATTTTCAAGTGTGGTCTGGAGATCCCAGCCTCCCTCTCCTTCTGTAAGCCACATTTGCTCCACAAGCAGCCCTTCCTGCTACCTGAGTGGAAATCCCATTTCAGTAGCCACTCCTCCAACACACTTTCCTCCCTTGCAGTTCTCTCCAACTCCAAGCTCAGACACCCAACACCCTGGCTTCTCTCCCAATTTATACCCAAACTCGCCAAACCACGCTTCCTGCCTTTGCCCCAACCCATAAACGGTATCTGCCAACCACGTGCCTGGCACTTGTTTACACATAATTTCATCGTCCAAAAAAAAAAAAAAAAGTATAAGGTGAACGCTACCACCCTCTCCTTATAGACGTATTAAAACATATCAGGTAGAAAATAACCTTGTGGTAGGAGAAAGAGAACTTAATAATTCTAAGAGAACTGACGCACTACATGGCCCGAAAAAAAAACTATAGGCTTCATACCCCTCCTCCATTAAGGAGTTTGCCCAAGAAGACCATCCACGCCCTCAAGCCTCGTGGGGTAGCTTGGGCTAGCAGAGCACACAGGCCCCGTCTCTCAAAGGCTCGTTCGCATACCGGGATTCAGTCCAGGCTGAGAACCACGGCCTCACGCGCCCAACTCAGCTGACCCGGCCGCCCTGCGGAACCTTGCCCGCGCGGACGGGTTCCAGGCCGACCCCTCCACTATTTCGACGCCTGCGACCCCCCACAGCCTCCCGCCCTATCCAGACCTGGAGCGAACTCGCAAGGCCGCCGCCACCAAACCGCTCGCCCACCTCGTTGAAGAGAAAGAGGGCGGCGGAACCGGAAACCGCCGATTTGCCGCTGAGAGCGCCTGCGCACTCAGCACGCTGCGCGCTTGCGTCACAATCCGCGCCGCGCCCTCCCCGGCCCCGCCCTGCCGCCATATTGGGTGCTGGCGAACGAAGCCGCGGCGCCTGTGGGCAAGTGTCGCCATCCCGCTTCCGGGTGTAGGACCCGTCTTCCAAGTCACGTGAGGGGGCGGCTACATCTTTCTGGGTATTTCCACCCTATGTTTGTGGGTTGCCAAAAACTGATGGCACACAGCGGCCTCTTGGGGGATGCTTCCTGACTACAGTAGAGGAGACTGTGCTAAAACCAAGGAATTAAGTAAAGGATCAGAGGGTCCAGGGCTCAGGGGTCAGGACACAGAAGGTAGGAGGAGGCGCAAGGGTGGGACGTGTGAGACACTTGGGAGCCACCTAACACTAGGAGTCAGTTATCTGAAAAGTTTCTGGCCGCCGGGAGAGGATGAATTTCAAGGTGGCACTAAGAGCAGTGAGGGCAGGTGGGGCTGGTGCATTCACTCAAGAAAATGGGGTGCGACCCAGGGTCTGTTTGGGGCCATGGAGGACTTTTGTTAGGACTGAGTCTTGAGTTACCTTTAGATTTGACAGCGTAGCTCTTTATTTCCTTGAACGCTTACCAGCGCCCCCTATTGATGGGCAAAAGCACACACTCTTGGATCTAGGAAGATGCCTTTAATAACAATTAAATTTCTAAGTGCTTAAAAGATGAGGGAACTCTACACAGTGTCTACTGGGGAATGGGACTCAGCCTGGGTCCCTAAGGAGTCCATCCTGAGACAAATCTGGAGGAGGAGTTTTTCAAAGAGCTAAGGGAACACTTGTGAGCAGTGGGAACAACATGTGTGAGTACATACATAGGTGGTGATAGGAAGTTGGGTTATTATGGTTGCTACTGGAGACTCCCAACAGTAGCCACATCTGTTTCTAGCTCAATGGTACCTGGCCGTTCATACCCCTCCTGTCTCACATCCTGCACTTACTTGTCCCCCTTATGGCCGCCTGGGCCCAAGGATGGAAGGAAGCCACTGCTAAGTACACCCTTCCCTTTTTAATAACAGAGTCTTTTTATTGATAACTTCCCAACAGCATCTGTAAACATCGGGTACAAAAATATTCCGTTTAACTCTGTTTTCCAAGGTGGCTCAGCTTGCTCCATGGAGGCCCTGGGAAAGGCCTGCTGGGCCCTCGGGGTTCCACCTCTGGTCAGAGAAACACAGGCCTTATCAGGCTTGTAGCTGAATGGCCAGCCTTCATCTTGAGCCTTCTACAACTGTCTCAGAAACCTCCTTGAGATACCGATTGGAGACAGTATTCAATACTTTTGTTGGAAGAAGGGAGAAGGAGACCAGAATTAGTAGGTGCAGGGATGGGCTGGGGTGAACTCAGACAAGACAGTGCTGGTCCACTTTGAGGAGGTGTCGACCAAGGCACTGGGGCAGGAGCTATCTGGCTCTGGTCTCTGGGAGCCTTTAAATGTTGGTTAGAGCAAACTTCAAGCCTGGCTCTGGAGAAGCTCCCTTATGCCCAGCCCAACAACTCCAGCCAAGCTGATCATCCCCTGGCTTGGCAGAAGGGTCTGCAGAAGACAGATGTTCTCAATGAGGAAGAAGTGGGAATGACAGACCCCTACGAATTCCTACACCCTTGGGAGGGAGCCTTGTCCCCTGGGGAGCTCCAGGTGACAGAACAGGGTGGCAAAGCTGATCTCCAGGCAGGGTTACCTGCTGCCACCTCAGACACCGAGGGAGTGCTGCCACTGCCCTGAGACCCCTTGGGATGCCAGGGAGTAGTATTACTCGCCCGGTGTCTCCTCATCGTCTGTCTGGCTGCGGCCATTGATGGCAGGGGAGCTGGAGCGGACATGGGAGAGGTCCTCGAAGCCAGGGCTGAGGGAGGGTGAGACGGTATCAGGACTGGTGTCACATGAACCCGTGCTCTGTTCCGAGGTGGCAATGGTGGTTGTGGTGCTGGGCGGGATGAGGTCTTCATCCTCGTCCTCCAGGAGGGATGCCTCTGGGATATCTGGAGGATGGAGTTGGCTTAGTCACTATGGTGGGCACTGTAATGAGGGATTTACTGGGCCTATGACCCCTGACAGCTCCCCTGCCACCCAAAGGGGCATAATGTGGCCCATTTTACAGAGGAGGAAACTGAGGCCCTGGCAGGTGAGAGGTTTTCCTTCAAGGTGCGGCCAGGACCTGGCTTCTCTGGGGTCAAGTCAACATGGGCCTTTGGCCTGAGCCTGGCTCTGCCTTCTTGACTGTGTTACCAGGACCAGGCTGCCTCAGCATTCTGCTCTATAAACCAGGCCTGATAATAGAACTGCCTTTTTTTTTTTTAAAAAAAAAAAAAAAAAAAAAAAAGGAAGCTCTACACTCAATGTGGCACTCGAATTCACAACCCCAAGATCAAGTCGCATGCTCTACTGACTGAGCCAGCCAGGTGCCCGGACAGAATTGCCCTTGGTTGTTAACAGCCTTGGGGTGGGGAAATGTCGGCCCATTTGGCAGAGGGCGCAGAATGAGGCTCAGCATGGGGGGATGCTGCACTGCCTCTGAGAAGTCACTGATCTTTTGGGCTACTTTCCCTCTGTATGAAATGGGATAGTCTCAGCCCACTTCATGGGTGGTTACAGGTAAAAGCCTGCCTCATAGGGCTATGTTAATCCACTTGGGCAAGGACTGTCATCGTTCTTATCCATATTCCCCTGTGTAACCTCCCCCCAGGAAAGGGATCCTGGTCCCAGCATCTGCTCTACAGGTGGCCAAGACCAGAAAAGCACCCCCACCCCTGCCCCCTGCTCCAGGTCTCTCTGGATCTACTGCCCATTAGGGCCTGGACTCAGCGTCAGCCCCTGAGGTGACCTTCCAGAAGCCAGCCCTGGGGTGAGGGCACTGGCATCTGCGAGTACAGAGGCCAGGCGTGGGGCACAAGAGCCCTGGATGACACTTACGGCTGAAGGCCTCCGGGTGCTGCCTGGCCAGCTTCCCTTTCAGCGTCCTGCAGGGGAAGGGAAGGCATACAGGGCTGAACCTGCCAAGCAGACAGGCTGGGCCTGGTGTACACCAGGAACCCTAACTGCCAGCTCCAGGTGGTTGAGGGATGGGAACCCCCCTCCCCTGGTACCGCTTGTCACTGTTCCTGGGCTGGAGAGAGGCCCATGTGCTCAGCCCTGCAGACCTTTCACCCCTGGGCAGATGGCAGCCACCCAGCTGTCACAGAGCTTCTGAGTGTCCTTGATGCTGGGCCTAGCTGGGCCCTCTACCTGCCATGCCCTTCTTATGTCTGCCCTCCTCTGTCCAGATAACCTTCCAGGAGGCTTCCTCACTCCATCCTCAGCAGTCACTCCCCTGAGTGACTTGTTCCAGTTGGTCCCCCATCACTGGGATGAGAGTGTCTGTGTTAGGAGTGATTATCCATTCCAGACACCACGTACCTTGCACATATTAAAATGTTGTTCACAGAGAAATGCCTGCTTCATTTCTAACCAGCTGTTTGTCCTTTTCTCCCCGCAAAGTAATAAAGTCATGTTTAAAAAGAATGATAAAGGGATCTTTGGGGTGGAGTCTCATCCTTGACCGTGGCCAACCAGTCCCCACCAGAAGTACTACCATTGCTGGGTCCCTACCCACAGGGCAACTGGGCAGAAATAACTTTCTTCTTCCCGGGCGATACAGATATGCACAAAGGGTGCCAATACTTGGGGTTCCAGCTCACCCCCAACACCACGCCTGGGCAACCAGCCCAATGAGACGCCCCAGAAAATATGTGCTTTTCTAAATTTAATTGGCCCATCGCATGATTTCTGCTCTGCCAGTGGGTGTGGCTGCCCCCAGGGCCGAGGAAGTGACTCCATCAGTAGGGGAACTGTGGGTGCAGCTCTGGCTCACTCCAGGCCCAGGCATGTGGCCACAGTCATTAACAGTGGCACTGATGCAGGCTCTTGAGTGCTGCCTCGAGCATTCTGTGTTTCGTCACAGAAAACAGCTCAGAAGGGACCCACAAAAAACTGGCAATTTCTTACACCTCTTGAGAGAAGACCTGAATTGGGGGCTGGAGGGACCAGAGGCTTGCCTTCCCCTGGCTGCACTTGCCTGCCTTTTGCATTAGGCAAAAGATAAATGAAACTTAAATTCAGAAACTTCAAGATTTTTTATCCCAAAGTTCAGAACTTCTCAGATTCTAAGTGAGCGCTAAAGCCTCATAAAGCAAAGGAGCTAAATCTCCTTCATTGCTCTGTTATAGGGAGTGGATGGTCTTCATTGAACAGGGGAGGAACTTGAGGTTCGGAGGGGGAGGCAGAAGCTGGAGGGGCTGAGGACCCACCTGATCCTGCGGAAGATGCTGTCCAGGTCTCGCTTCATCTCCACCAGGGTCCTTGTGTGGTGCAGGAAGCGCTCGCTCATTTGCTGCAGGCGGGCACTTGACAGGTTGTTGAAATTCAGCAGCATCTCGTTGGTCTTCTCAAAGCGGTCCAGCCTGGCAGCAGTGAGAAAGCACCAGCCCTACACACAATGCTCTACAAACTTGCCATGCCCCACAAACTAATCATGCT
Organism: Canis lupus familiaris; assembly: GCF_011100685.1. Lineage (NCBI taxonomy): Eukaryota > Metazoa > Chordata > Mammalia > Carnivora > Canidae > Canis > Canis lupus. The sequence goes on from NC_049241.1 coordinate 44,893,492, forward strand.
AAGCCCTTTCCTGCTTCATGATCTTTACATGTATTATTCCCTTGCCCTACAAAACTCTACCTGCTGTTTGAGCCATCTAGCAAACTCCTGTTCAACCTTCAAAACCCTACCCAAAAGGCACCTAGGTGGCTCAGTTGGTTAAGCGGCTGCCTTTGGCTCAAGTCACGATCCCTGGGTCCTAGGATCGAGCCCCACATCAGGCTCCCTGCTTGATGAGCAACCTACTTCTCCCTCTCCACCACTTGTGCTCTCTTGTGTGCACTCTCTCAAATACATAAATAAAATCTTTAAAAAACAAAAACTAAGGGGGATCCCTGGGTGGCTCAGTGGTTTAGTGCCTACCTTTAGCCCAGGGCATGATCCTGGAGTCCTGGGGTCGCGTCCCACATCAGGCTCCCTGCATGGAGCCTGCTTCTCCCTCTGCCTGTGTCTCTGCCTCTCTCTCTCTCTCTGTGTCTCTCATGAATAAATAAATAAAATCTTTAAAAAACAAACAAACAGATAAAAACAAACAAACAAAAACCCCTAAAATCCTACCCAGTACATACTTCTCACATAGCCTTTCCTCCCTCTCAAGCAGACTCTGACTCCTTGGACTTCCTAGACCCAAGTTATTCCTCTGGCCCAGCCCTGATACCATGGGGCCAGGAAGGTCTGTGTCTGGTTTTGTCTTCCCTGACTGTGGGAGTTCATCAGGCCAGGCCTAAATCTGACCCAGACAAACCCAGCACTCTTGTCACAGGATGAGAGAAGTGGAAGGGTATCAGGTCTGTATTGTGTCATAAGTGGAAGGAAGAGACTTTGTCTTAAATACACAAAAATAAAGCCACAGGAGTCTGTGTTTCCACCCTAAGATTGTGTAAGCCTTTCTTCCCCACAGAGCAGGCTGGAATTAGGGTGAGGCTGTGGTGGTCACATGCCAAGCCCCAAGGAGGGCAAAGGGTGTTGACGGCCCCCCCAAAAGACCATGAGTACTCTGCAGAGACAGCCTAGGCTCTGAGGGACCAGATTCCTAATGGGAGATCAGTTCACTGGCTTCCTCAGATCCCCTCCTGCAGCTCCTTCCTATCCCCCACTCCCCACTCCAGGTCTTGGGATAGGAGCTGCTGCGGCCCCTGCCAAGCCATCCGCAGCTGCAAAACCATCCCAAAGCCCTGCTTCCTGTGCCAAGGCCTCGCCTCCAGGCCAGGAAGGAATTTACTTTGGAGCCAGCCGGCAAATTTGCTCATTTCCTTCATTTTATCACCAGTGTGGGCCCAGGGTAGGGGTGGGCAGGGCAAGAATGCTGGCCAGCAAGTGGATTCCTTCCCACGCCCGGGGCCCACAGCTCTTGGCCACCACTCACATGTTCTTCTGAGCCAGGATGATAGCATTGACGTCATCTGTGTTCACCATGCTCAGGATGCGGCTGCAGAAGACCCTCGAGGCCGAGTCCGGGGGGTCCATCTCTTCTTCCTCCTCCGCTGCCTGAAACAAGCAGGAAGAGTCTTCAGTCTATACCAGCCACTGGGGTAGGTGGGATGGAAGGAGGGTCTCAGAACCCCGGGCCCCATGACCATAAGTTGGTCACACCACCTGAGCCACAGCTTTGTCATCCTAAGAATTCAGGGGTGTTGGGAGGACATATCTGCAAATTGCACCCAAGTACATCAGAATTCCATCACCCACCCACCTCTGCGGCCCCAACTCTCCATAGGCCCAAGGCCATGGCCACTTCTACCTGCACAGATCTGTCAGTCTCTTCCCACATCCCCTTGCTTTGCTCATCCCACCATAGGGCTTTGCACCTGCTGTCCCTACAAGTATGATTGCCCCCTCGAATCATCACCACCTCCAGTATCTTCTCTCCCAAGAGGTCTTTGATAACTAGTCCCTACTCTGGTTACTTTTAGCACATCGCTTTATTGCTTCATTGGCTCATCTTTTCCTAAAATTCTCTATGTTATCAATTGACCTTTTTTTTTTTAAGATGTATTTATCTTGGAGAGCATATGTGTACACACACAAAAGGAAGGAAGGGGGAGTGGGAGAGGGAGAGAGTCCCACAACCCCATGACCCTGAGATCATGACCTGAACTGAAACCAAGAGTAGAACCTTAACCAACTGAGCCACCTAGGTGCCCCATCAGTTGACCTTTTCACCAGTTTGCTCCCAAAACATTGTCAGCTCCAAGAGGTATGTCTCTCTTCCAGAGCCCAGCCCAGAACCTGGCTCACAGCAAGGATCACCAGAACTTAGCTTAGCAGCTTTCAAACTCACCTCTAGTTAGGACAATAGACTTTTGTTTTGCTTTTAAAGATTTTATCTATTTATTTGAGAGAAAGGAAGAAAAGGCATATGAGCAGAGGGAAGGAGGGAGGGACAGGAGAGGGAGGAGCAGATTCCCCACTGAGCAGGGTGGCTGATGTGAGGTGCAATCCCAGGACCTGGAGATCATAACCTGAGCCGAAGGCAGCAGCTTAATGGATTCAGTCCATTCAGGCACTCCGACGACGGTAGACTTTTATTAACAATTAAAGCCAAGAATTTCAGTCTGTGGGCCCCAGCAACCTAGATGGCTCTGTGTTTAGGCAGATGAGCATGATGGCGGGTAGGGGCCTCCTGGACCATGCCAGGGCAGGAGGGGCCACAGGTTCAGCATTCACCCTTGAGGGTAGGTGGCAGTGTCCTGCAAAACCTGGAGTCCTGGGCAGCCCCAGTGGCCCAGCGGTTTAGCGCCACCTTCAGCCTGGGGTGTGATTCTGGAGACCTGGGATCCAGTCCCACATCAGGCTCCCTGCATGGCGCCGGCTTCTCCCTCTGCCTGTGTCTCTGCCTCTCTCTTTCTCTGTGTCTCTCATGAATAAATAAATAAAATCTTAAAAAAAAAAAAAACAAAAAACAAAACCTGGAGTCCTGACATAGCTTGGCTCTGGGGTCTACATATTTACCTGCCAACAGAAAGGCCCAGTTGCAATTTGTTGAGATTCACATACAGGACCAGGAAGGGCTTTCAGAGCCCACTTAACTCTACCTTCCTCTTTATTGATCACTTACTGCATGCTATCAAACCACTAAGCTTCATACACTGAGAACTGTTATCCTTAATCACATATCAAGAAACTGAGACTCAGACACTGAGGAACTGGGTCATTGTCACATAGCCAGTAAACCCAAGTCACAACTCAAAAGCCCACAGTCTGCAGGATCCACAAAAGTGTGACTCTGAACAGATCTTCAATGCTCACCTATGCCAGGACAGCTGCTTCTTACAGCAACTAACTTCTGCCACACTTCTGAATTTTTCCAGGAAAAAAACAAACAAACCAGAAGTGTGTGTGTGCATGCGTGCGTGTGAAATTGCCTCATTTACAAATGTTAATACTTTTCTCCCTGCAAGCATCAAGGAGGCCAAGAGTTATTTGCAGCCCCTACTGTCTTCTGGAAATAAACTGCCACACCTGGTGAAGTTCCCCTCACCCAATAATCACTATGTTTATTGAATTCCTACTACATGCCAAGTACTACCACCCACAGTATCCACATTTCCAAAGAAGTATGATCATATATAAAGAGGACACTTGGGCTCGAAGGGCAGAGCCCTGTGGCAGGAAGCCCCACAGCTAGTGCTTGGCAGGTGCAAGATTTGGACCCGTGGAAAATGGTTCTGCTCCAAAGTAGGGCTCTTTCCTGTCTCTGGGTCCCAGATGGGGCTGAGGGATTCAAGGCACACTCTCCATCCAGCTGCCTTTCTCAGGAAGACTTCGCTAACAGCTAGTCTGGCCCACATACAGGGTGGAAATTACCCAGCAAGAGCTCTGATCCCTGCTCCAAATGTATTTATGAGGAAAACATGCAGAGAGGGAGGCTGTGTGACCTTGGGAAAGTCACCTCACCTCCCTGAATCAGTTTTCTCATCCAGAAAAGGAGAGTAACAAAGAATCAGAACCTTACAGCGCTGTCTGTGGGTACTGAAACTAATAGTGATAAGGAGCTGGGCTCAGAGCGGGCTGCTTCTCCAAGCAGAGTATGAAGTCCTAGGGCGGGGCCGGGGAACCAGCATTTTAGCTAGGGGCTCCCTGGTACTTCCAAGAACAGGAACAAACACTTGGACAGCACTTCATTTAATCCCCAATCTCCCCTATAAAGCAAACACTATCATCTCCAAGGGCACTAAGGCGCACACGGGTGGGTTCAGTTACCCAAGGTCACACGGCAAGGCGGAGGCACCATAATTCCATCCGCTTATTTAACAAAATTTAACTTGGCGACCCAACCTTAGCAAAACCCGCGAGTGAGGTGGGACTCGCATAACCCCTCACGCCCCGCCCCTGCAAAGCGGGGAAACTGAGGCCCAAAGAGGGCAACGCCCGGTTCCGGGTAACACTGCACAGCCTGAACATAGTCAGCCCCAGCTCCCGCGCCCCGGATCCGGAACCGGCCCGTGGCGCCGCCGGCGCATACATTGCGCGGACGGGGAAACTGAGGCCTGTACGCAGGAGGGGAGCCCAGATGTGGCCAGCGGCGCGCCCCACCCCGCGACAGCCCGGGGCCGCGCCCGACCCGGCCCGGCTCCCCAGCGGTCCCGGCGTCCCCAGCCCCACCCCGAACTCGGCCCCGGCGTCGGTGACAGCAGCACCTGCACATCTGGCGGCCTTGCTCGCGCTTCCGGGATGGCGCCCGCGCCGCCGCGACGTCACCACGCACCATGCGTGCGATCAGGCGTGTAGGCGACGTGCTTGGGGCCGATATGCGTGCTAGGAGGCGCGGCAGGAAGGGGTGGGGCTTAGGGGCTGCTACTGTTCGCAAGTGCGTCACCACGAATAGCCAATCAAGCAGTCTCTCTCGCGCCTGCGTAGTTTCCAACGCCCGAGATGCCCGGAAGGGGGCGGGCATCCTATTTAGTAGAAGGTAAGACTGAGGTCTGACGGTGGCAGGGACTTCTTCAAGGTCACGCGGTGCTCAAGTGGCCTGTGGTTGAGCCAGACCCAGGCAGCCTGCTTTCTAGGTTGGGAATCAGATTCATCTAGTTCAAAAATCCCTTCTCCGCTTTTGGTGACCTTTCTCTGGTCCAGGATCCCATCCAAGATCTCATGTTGCGTTTAGTCGTGTCTCCAAAATCTCCACTCTGTGGCAGTTCCTCAGTCTTTCCTAGTCTTCTATGACCTTAATACTTTTTTTTTTTTGAGATTTTATTCATTTATTCATGAGAGACACACAGAGAGAGGCAGAGACACAGGCAGAAGGCAGGCCCCACGCAAGGAGCCCCATGCAAGGAGCCCCATGCAGGGACTCGATCCTGGGACTCCAGGATCACGCCCTGGGCCGAAGGCAGGCGCCAAACCGCTGAGCCACCGAGGGATCCCCTGACCTTAGTACTTTTGAAGAGTGCTAGTTTTGTAGACTACTCATCAATATGGGTTTGTCCCATGTTTCCTCATGTTTCCCCTAACCCTAACCCTAACCCCTAACCCTAACCCTAACACTTTGGGCAGGAATCCCACAGAAATGATGTTGTGTCTTTTTCAATACATCGTATCTGGAGTCATAGGATATTGATGTGTCTCATTATTGGTGATGTTGACTTTGGTTACTTGCTTAAAGCAATGTCTGCCAGTTTCTCAACTGTTAAGTTACCCTTTCCTCCCTTTCAATAAGTATCTTATGAGATACCTCAAGAGACCATGCAAACACCCTAACTTTTTTTTAATACATTTTCACCCACTAGTTTTAGCATCCATCCATGGTTCTTGCTGGCAACAATTACTATGGTGATTTTCTATTTATTAATTAATCATTAATTGGAATTCTATTATAAACAACAGCTGTCCATTCTTTTCTAGTTATACATTTATTCAAGTATGTCACTATGAACTCATGAGCATTTTATTTTGTGGGTTACAATAATTTCTTATTTTCCTCTTTTTATTTTTTTATTTTAGGTAGGCTCCATGCTCAAGGTGGGACTTGAACCCAGGATGAGATCAAAAGTCACATGCTCTAAGGACTGAGCCAGCCAGCAGCTCCTACAATTAATTAGTTACTTTGCTGCCCCTTTAGGTTAGCTTCTATGTTCTTTCAATATGTCTCCATTTGGGGGGGCACTTGGGTGGCTCAGTCAGTTAAGCATCCAACTCTTTATTTTGGCTCCGGTCCTGATGTCAGGGTTGTGGGATCAGGCTCCTCTCTCAGTGGGGAGGCTACTTGAGATTCTCTCTCCTTTTTCTCACTGCCCCCTCCTCCCTTAAATAATTTTTTTAAATTTAATAATATGTCTCCATCTTTCTCTGAGTACTTCCTTACTTTTAGCACTGCAAGATGTTCCATGCTTGGTTTGGAATATCACTGGAATCAGCCATCTCTCCAAAGATCCTGGTTCCTTTTCTTGGAGAATGGTATTGAGAAACCAAGGTCTAGGGATCCCTGGGTGGCGCAGCGATTTGGTGCCTGCCTTTGGCCCAGGGCGCGATCCTGGAGACCCAGGATCGAATCCCACGTCGGGCTCCCGGTGCATGGGGCCGGCTTCTCCCTCTGCCTGTGTCTCTGCCTCTCTCTCTCTCTCTGTGTGACTATAATAAATAAAAATTAAAAAAAAAAAAAAAAAAGAGAAACCAAGGTCTGGGTGCTGGGTGTGCTCACTGCCACTGGGGTGTCTGCTCAGAGACCCTCTCAGCAGCAAGAGTTAGAAAATATACATATGAGGGACACCTGGGTGGCTCAGCAGTTGGGCGTCTGCCTTTGGCCCAGGGCCTGATCCCGGGATGCTGGATCGAGTCCCACATCAGGCTCCATGTGGGAAGCCTGCTTCTCCCTCTGCCTATGTCTCTGCCTCTCTCTGTGTGTGTCTCTCATGAATAAATAAATAAAATCTTTTTAAAAAAAAAAAAAAATATACATATGTATACTAACCAATGCATAAACATTTATATTTCTATATGTTCTTTTTTATGTATACTGAAAACCATGAGTTCATACTGATTCAAAGATGCACTTTAAGTGAGATAATTCAAGTTAAATGCATAAACAAAACAGGGCAAATAGTACTTGCTCAATAAATGTTAGCAATTAATTATCACTAGTTGTTGAGGTCTTGTGTATATGATATGTATGTATCTAATTTTTCTATGTCTCAGTTTATTAACTATGAGTGATCATAGCATTTGCCTCTTAAGGTTGTTGAGAGCTTGAGAGATCTCTCAAAAGCCCTTGGGTACATGGAAGACTCTTTAAGACCCCTGAAATTAAACATATTTGAGTTCTAATTCTAGCTCTGTCACATCCTAGCTGAGTAGACTTGGGCAAATGGCTTAACCTTATGAAAGCATACAGATTAATTCCTTATAATAAGGCTTGGCCCACTATAAGCCCTTAGTAAACTGAGGATGAAGTATTATTACTCCCATATTCTGCTGCCGTCATTCATTGAAAAGTTAATGAGGACCAGGATTATTATATATTTAGTTCAACAGTATTAAAAATTGTTCAGTAAGCCCTCTAGGCACTTCCCCTGGGGGTGGCCCATATTCTGGGGATCCAGAGAGTACTCAGTCCCTGCCTAGCCTTGAGGATCAAAGGACACAGTCTGACGCAGACAATCTCAGTACCAAAGAAAACAATGCAGGGCTATAAAGAGGAGAGACTCAAGCCTGGAGGAACCTGAAGAGTGGGGTATGAGGACTCATTTGGGGGCAAGGAAGTAGGTACATCTGGATGGGGTTTTGAGGTAGCATTAGGAGTTTTCTAGGTTCTGACATTCAGGACTGAGAGAATCACAGGAGCAAAGGTAGGATGATGCAAAAGCACGTAGTGTGCCTTTGACTTCTGTAAGAATTGTGGAACTCTGTGAGTCGGGCAGCAGCCAATGCTGAGGGAAGAGCCTGGGTGGGGCATGCTGGGAACCATGGTTCTGTGTGAGGGCTGCAGTAGAAGAGGCCCAGATTGGAAAAAACAAGCTTTTCCATTGGTCCCTCAGGCTCTGTTGGAAGCCAGGAAACATTTATCAGGGTCCTGGAAGGGGTGGGGGCTACAAGTCAAGGTTAAAGGGACTTGGCTGGCCCCAAATGTTTCATGCACAGTGGAGTAGAGACAAGAAAATGTCTTTTTTCTTTGTGTGTTCAAGGGAGAGGGTGAAAAGTGATGGGAACACTCGGACCAGTGATAGAGACATTCTTGGGGGGAGGCCTAAGTCTGGGAATTGGAAGCCTCTCTCTACCATTTTTTTTAGTTTTATTTCCTATTTCGTGCTTATCACAGTTGCAATTAGATACTTACCTGAATCATTATGCAATATTCAGCTCCCCGGGTGGAATAGAAGCTCAATAGGGGAAGAGACCTGGCCTATATTTGTTTTCATCACTGTGACCTTGCACAAGACAATTACTTTCTTTGTGCCTCAGTTTCCTCATCTGTAAGATCACAATTATCTTACCGAAAAAACATGCATCCAATCCTAAAGAAAGCAAGAACAGGGAGAGAAAAGGAGCACAGAGCAGGTGATTCAGAGAAAACACACACAAGAGCTCAAATTTAAGTCTTCATATGTCAATAATCATATTAAATGTAAATAGGCCATATGCTCCAGGTAAAAGACAAAAATGGGTAGACTAGATCACAAAGGAAAACCCAATTCTGTGCTGCTTACAAGAGACACACATACAACGTAAGGGTACAGAAAGCTGGAAGGTAAAGGTTGCAAAAGGATAGAGCATTTTTGAAATGAGCCAAAAGAAAAAAAAAAAAAAAGACTGAGCCAAAAGAGGACAGATGTACCACCTTAATATCAGACAAAGTCCACTCTAAGGCAAAAAACATTGAAATAAAGAGAAGCATATCATAACAATAAAAAGTCCAGTTTACCAGGAAACTATGACAATTGCAATACTACTAGGCAGTCAATGAGATGGCCTCCAAATATCAACCTTTGTCTCATAAGGCTGATGGGAGGATGAAATATACATGAAGTGTTTGCCTTCCCTTGTGAAGTCTGAATGTCAATTATGACTATTATTGTTGCAATAGTTGCTGTTATTAGTTTATATTTAACTTAGTTGTTTATTAGTATCATTGTTTATTGCAGTTCTTCCAGCCTTTATAACAGAGGTGGGGCTGGATGGGTAAGAGACTCCACTATGTAGATAAAAACACTGAGGTTTAGAGATGGTCAGGGAATAGTCCAAGTCCCTCAGAACCATGGGTGACCCAGGGTTTATTTGATGTTCTTTCCCAGGAAATTTCTTATATGTCCTCACTGTCCTAGCACCTCTTTGGCTAACTGGCCTGCTTTCCTACCAACCACAAAGATTTCCCTGAATTTCCCCCACCCCCTCTCTTTTTATGCCAGTCACTGTGTAGGCCCCAGTGCTAAAACGATGACAAACAACAGACTCTTCCCAGACTATGGGGGTTTTCCAATCTAATGGGCAAGGCAGAGGTAAGTCAAATAATGGCACAGACATAAAATCAGTTACAAAGTAGAGGTTCATCATGTTCAGAGGACAGCCAACCAGACCTTGTTTGGGAAGGTCATGGAGAGCTTCCTGTAGGAGGTGACCTTGGAAGGAGCTCCAATCTGACAGGTTAGTTGCCTCCAAAAGCAGTTACCTCCTCCGGGGTTAGGTACCTCCAATAGTCAGTGACTCATTCATTCATTCATTCATTCATTCATTCACTCATTCAATTATTCACTCATTTATTGTACTCCCATATCATAGGTGCTAGGCTTCATTCAAGGATGCAGTGGAGACAAAACAGGAAAAATTCTTTTCCAGGATGGAGCAGCATGGGATAAGGGGAGGGAAGCAAAAGAATGAACAAGATCATTCTGTGCTTGGGTAACTCCTGGGAAGGAAGTAAAACAGAGTGAGGGAAGAGTAAGTGTTTCCCCTTTTGCAAAACAAGATCCATAAAAGCCCATCTAATCGAAGCTGCCACCTTCTCCTGATGCCATGGGTACCTTATCACCCCTCAACAGAGGGTGCAAGGAGGAGAAACTCCTTCCAGTAGCCCTCCTGGCTCAGTCGTTCACCTATTAATTGAGCTCCTGTACGCAAAAGGCACCCTCCTGGGGATTAGACAGTCCACACGGGGGGAGGGGGTTCCGTGTACCCTTGGGTGATCTCTCCCCCTCGAGACCTTGGGTCCACATCTGTAACTAGGGCTTCAGGGTGGGTTTATCCAACAGTCCCAGAGCTGCCCTGACGGTCAAATCGGAGCTCCTCAAAGAAATACCTTTTAGGACTGTCCTCCCCAAAGTACCCCCCCACCCCACAATGTGAAAGTGCGTGGATGGGGGTGTTTATCCTCATTTCGCAGATGAGCAGGATGAAGCTCAGACCGGAACGATTAGTCCCGCTAAGCAGCGCGACGCGGATTGGCGAAAGGACTCCTATCCGGAGAGCCCCCTGCCCCCGCCCCCGCCCGGGGTGGAGGGGCAGCCTCTGCCCCTTTAAGAACGCCCCGCGGAAACAAGCAGGAAGGGGGTGGTGCTTGCTCCCGCGACGGATGCGCCCTCGGACCAATGGGTGCCGCAGTCGCAGCAGCGGCGGCCAATGGGCACGGTGGGGGCGGGGCCGGGCGCCCGAGCCTGGTTCCCGAGGCGCGGCGGCCGCGGCTGGGGGCGGGGAGGGGGGCGCAGGACCCCAGGCGGGGGTCCCGGAGCCGGAGGCACGTGTCCCGGGGCGCCGGCAGGGTTGCGCCGGCTGGGGGCGCTGCCCAGGCCGGGGCTGGTCTGGGTGCCGGGGCGGCGGGGGCTGGGGCCGATGGGCGGGGCCAAGGGCCGCCGGGGGGAGGCGAGCCGGGGGGTGCGGAGGGTCGGAGTGCTAGAGGGGGCGCGGCCCAGCGCGGGCGGCCGGGGGTGGGGGCCGAAGGGGGCTGAGGGGAGTGGGTGGGGGCGGTGCTGGCAGAGAAGTGCAGGGCCGGGGCCCCGAGGGTGCGGGGGGTCGGGGGCCCCAGAGTGGTGGCGTCAAACAGGCATGAGGCGTTGGGAGCCTGGGTGGGAGGTTGACGGAGAGCCAGGTCGAGGCGAGGGGTGTCTGGAGGGCGTAGGGTGTTATGCGATTGGGAAAGGAGCGTATGGGGACATCAGGGTGTTTACGGGTCGACTGAGCGGCTCTCGGGGGAGCTGCCCGGGTTGGGGGCGGTGGTTGGGGGAGGGGGGAGAGCGAGTATGCGGGCGCAGGGGATTGTGGGGGTGGGGGCAGGGAGGGTCTCAGAAAATGGGGCTGGAGCCCGGAAGGAGCAGGCAGGTGAGGGTTAGGGAGATGCTGTGGGTTAGGATGATGGCTAGGCTCTACGACCTCCGAGCTGGGGGCCTGGGGGAGAGGGGGAGTTCTTGGTAGCCCGAGGAGGGGGCTGTAGAATGTCGTGGGGGTCTTGACCACTTCTGTACAGGAGGCTACTTGGAGAGAGTGGTCAGGAGGCTCTAGGAGAAAGGGCTCCCAGGGAAGGGTTTGAGCCAGGGTCCTTGGTATTGGGGAAGTGGCATTAGAGTCGGTATGGAAAGAAAAGGCTTGGGGTCGTGGCAACCCTTAGGAGAAGGGGCAGCTGGAGGTAGGGAGTCCTGGTAAAAATTCAGTTCCCTTTGGGCTCTAAAAGTAGACTTCCTGAGACTTCAGTCCCTCTAACAAAATCCCAGTACCCCCTCTGGGCATTTAATCAGTTAAAGCCCCAGGTTCAAATTCTGTCCCTTGCAGTTGCCTTGCTATGTGACCTTGGGCAAATGGCTTTGCCCCTCTGGGCCTCAATTGCCTTTTCTGCAAGATATAGTGTGGAGAGGGGAGTGTTTCCTACTTCTCTGGGTATTTGTAAAAACTATAAAATAATTAGCTGTAATAACAGTTATTATTGTTTGGGACTGATTGATGCTCAGGGTTTGATGTGTGGGGTCAAGCCCAGGTTGTTCTTTACCCACCGTATAGATGAGGAAATTAAGGCCTGGAGCCTCCAAGTCACATAGCAGATGATTGGCAGCATGGTGAATGGATGCAGAGAGGAATTCTTACCCCATCCATTCCCCCCACCAGGGCCAATTCCCGTCCCCCCAGCAGCATGGCATCCTGTGCTGAGCCCTCTGCCTCAGGGCCTGAGCCCACTGCCCCACCGCCTGCTGGGGTCCCACCACTTGAGGACTTCGAGGTGCTGGATGGGGTGGAAGACGCAGAGGGCGAGGAGGAGGAAGAGGAGGAGGAGGAGGAGGAAGACCTGAATGAGCTGCCACCACTTGAAGATGTGGGGCAGCCTCCACTGGAGGAGGCTGAGCAACCTGGGGCCCTGGCCCGAGAGTTCCTGGCCGCCATGGAACCTGAGCCCGAGCCCGCCCCAGCTCCGGATGAGTGGCTGGACATCCTGGGTAAGGAGCAGGGGTGGCTTGGGTTGACCCTAATGGCCTGGACAGCTCAGGATCAGAAATGACCTTGGCCTAGGCCCTCCTCTCCCCTGAGCCTCCTTTTCCCCTTTCTGCTATGAAGTAGATTGGAAGTTAAACATGTAATCACGGTGATCGCCAGCCATCGGCAACTGGTTGAGACACTTCATATTTAAGAACCCCTTTCATTGTCACATGCACACACGCACATGCACATTGTGTTATGTTCCTGTTTCCCAGAGCTGCTAAGAGCGGCTCAGAGAGGCTTAGTCACCTGCCCAGGGCCACACAGCCAGTATGTCAGGTGCTGGCAACTCCCAGCCCCCACTGCTGCTTTTTTAATATTTGTCTGGTGAGTACCTGTCCCCTGAAAATGTGTCTGGGGGTCAAATAGATCTGTGAACATCCTATTTTGTTCAGTCCTCTGTCTGGCTCATTGTAACTGCTCAGAGAAGTCCTGCAAGGAAGAAACTAGGGGAACCCACACACGTGGCCCACCATGTGCCCCATGATAGCAACTCTGGAAACTAGAGAAACATATTGCTACTGGTGCTGATATCTAGTATGTTAAATAATGTTAGAATCTGCTAATAAATGTAGCAGTAAAACATCATTAATCGGATCACTGATACTAATATTAAAGCAATAGTATCATATAATACTGATACTGATAACACAGAATTGTTACTAATATCATCTCTACTGCTAATAGAAACGTTACTTCTAAAAATAACACCAGGTAGTATTTACTAAGCACTGGTTCTGTGCAGGGCCTGTGCATCATATTTTAGCTTCACAGTAACCCTCTGATGTCATTCTTACCATATTCCCATCTTACAAATGAGGAAACTGAGGCTCAGAGAAGTGGAGGTGTTTGCTCAACAGACAGCTTCCTTTGCTATATTAGAATTTGGGAAGGTCTTCTCTACTGTTATTAAGAGCTGCCATGCTGTGCCTCTAAGCACAAACCTGACTGTGCATTTATATTTGAGCCAGCTGCTTTCTGAGGTCAGAATTTGGGCTTCCATACAAGGATACTGAGGCCTTGAGAGGGCACGTGATTTGCCCAGAGTCTATCCTGATGGCTGCTTGTAACCCTACCAGCACATCCATCATTAGTGCCCAGGAACTTAAAGACACAGGATTCCTAGGGACCCACTAGATCAATGGTTCTGAGACCAGATATGGGGCATATATAAGCTGGGGAGCAGTACAGAAATTTGGAACATTCTAGAATATTCCAGAATATTAATAGATATTTCCCTGTCCCTCACCTTCAGTCTAAGGTCTGTTCAGAGTTATGGTATATTCCAGACTAGAATAGTATAGAATCCAGGTAAATGTCAGAATATGGGTGATTGCAGGTGATATTACGATGACAGGCCTCACAGATATAAGCCCTCGCTTGTCTCAGTGGTTGTTGTGGGATGACATTGGCTATCTTTGTTTTGGGGGTACCTTGAGTGGATTCGTGAAGGCCTCATGCATGCTCAGTGGCTGTTGGCCTTTGATTTACGGGGGCATGGAGGAAAACATGGGCTGTGAGGCAATTAGGGGCACTTTGCTTATAGGTCTTCTCGCTCTGTTTAACTTTTAAATTTGGTGACATTGTGCTTTGGTAGGGACTCACTCCTGGTGTCACAGGCACTCTGCTAACCAAGCAAAGTGCTCATTGGGTGTCACCAGGGGGCCCCCTGATGACCCCATTTCATGGCGAGGTAAACTGAGGCCCAAATGTTGAAGGGCTGGATTGGAGCCAGGAGAGGGAGTGGAGGGTGGCTCCAGAGTCTTTTCTGGACATCCCTGTCAGCCTGACTCTGCTGGGCAGGAGGACTTTTCTCAGCACTTTGCCTTTGCTATCTTAATTTTCTTAAGGTAATGGTCATACAGGCAGCCATTATCATCACCCTTTCATGCCTAGTGTCCCGCCAGGGACTATCCCAGAGGCATGGGGTCACTTATCCAGTAAGTGGCAGGGCAGCTGTTTGAGGCTCAGCAGGGTGCTGGAAGAGGAGTGCTTGGGGAGCAAGCACCCATCTGACCTGCCCAGTGACAGACTGCTTGTCCCTGATTCCCCGACAGGGAATGGGCTGTTACGAAAGAAGACGTTGGTCCCAGGCCCACCTGGCTCGAGCCGCCCAGCTAAAGGCCAGGTGGTCACTGTACAGCTGCAGACCTCGCTGGAGAATGGCACTCGGGTGCAGGAAGAGCCAGAGCTGGTGTTCACCTTGGGCGACTGCGACGTCATCCAGGTGGGAGGGGGCGAGGGGCCTGGCATCTGGCCTGGGGCCCAGTGGAGGAGGCCGGGGCTGCAGCCTGGAGGGGGAGGAGGTGGGCTGGGGGGCGGGGAGATGGTGGGGTCAGAGCAGGAATGGTATTGCTACTCTGTACCTGAGCCTGACTCTCTTGCCCCCACATATCCAGGCCCTGGATCTCAGCGTTCCACTCATGGATGTGGGGGAGACAGCTATGGTCACTGCTGATTCTAAGTACTGCTATGGCCCCCAGGGCAGGTGAGAACCTGTCACCAGCAGGATCCCTCCCTGTGGGGGACCCTTTTGCTTACCAATTTTATAGAAAAAGAAACAGACTTAGGCAGGGGAAGTCACTCATAAAGTCAGGTAGCTCATGGGTGGCAAGTCACTTCCCTTTTGCTTTACTGAGGAGGGGGTGACGGTGGGGCCAGCTCCCAAGTCTTGAGCCTTTTCCCCCCTGCTCCCTAGCCAACCCAGTATGACGGGTTCATTCGTGGTGGCCGCTGGGTCTGAGTGCTGCTCTTGCCCCATCCCCCAGCAGGAGCCCATACATCCCCCCACACGCGGCCCTGTGCCTGGAGGTGACCCTGAAGACTGCCGTGGATGGGCCTGACCTGGAAATGCTCACAGGCCAGGAACGTGTGGCTTTGGCCAACCGGAAGCGGGAGTGTGGCAATGCCCACTACCAGCGGGCCTGACTTCGTGTTGGCGGCCAATTCCTACGACCTCGCCATCAAGGCCATCACCTCTAGCGCCAAAGGTGACTGCCACATCAAATCCCCCCACCCCCTGTGAAGGCATCCACTAGTGCCAGAAACATCAAGCCACAGAGGGCTTCAGACTCAGAATGTTCTGGAGTATTTCAGAACAGAATATGGATAGATGTCCAACTATTCCTAACCTTTAGGCTAGGGTCCACTGTAGACTTGTGTGGTATGTCCCCAATCAGTGGAATGTTATAGAACTCAGGTAGGTGTTAGAATGTGGGTAACTGTAGATCGTGTCAACTATGTGCCCTGTGGTTAAGCCTTCGCGTTGCTTAGGCTCTATCTTACAGACCCTTCAGGAGTGCCCTGAGGATGGTGCTGGTCTTGGCCCCTGTTAGAGATACAGAAACTGAGACGGGAGAGGCTTGAGGTACTCTGAGGAATAGATGGTGGAGGCCCCGCCCCCAGGATCTCAGAGCCTCTCTCCCCAGTCTCTTGTGACTGAGGTTCTCTGAGGCCCTCCCCACCCAGTCCCCCCTTCCACCAGGGCCTGGGTGACACAGTGTGTGGGGAGCCTTTCCCTGGGGGTAGAAGCCAGCTGGCCCTCCACATGGGTGGCTGTGGGGGCTTGGCAGCGTGGTGACCACTGCCATGGTTGAACGCCATCCTCCCACAGTGGACATGACATTTGAGGAGGAGGAGCAGCTCCTACAGCTGAAGGTGAAATGTCTGAACAACCTGGCGGCCTCACAGCTGAAGCTGGATCACTACCGTGCAGCGCTGCGCTCCTGCAGCCTTGTGCTGGAGCACCAGCCTGACAACATCAAGGCTCTTTTCCGCAAGGGCAAGGTAAGCTGCAGGCTGCAGATGGATGGACCACGAGCTGTGGGCAGATGAGCATAAGCTCCAGCTGGGCAGGCTAGTTCCCCCCAACCTAGGACAGTGGGGCTGGTTCTAAACTCTGGATTTGAGACAGGCATAGGTGTCAACCAGCCAAGCTCTCTGGGGTACAGGTAGGGATACTGAGTCCCAGACAGGTGCTGGGGTGTGGCCTGAAACACAGCAATTCATTGACTGAGGCCAGACTTGAACCCTAGGTCTTAGGTTCCCTCTTATACCTGACACTACTTAGCGGCCCTTTGGTGACTGCTCTTTGCATATAATCCTCTGTGGTTCACTTGTCTCACGGAGTGAAAGCCAAGTCCTCATGGCAACCCTTGGGGCTCTGAGTCATCTGGTCCTCCCACCATCGCCTTCTACCTCTCCTCTTTCTTTTCTCCATTCCTGCTCAGCTTTCTCACTGCTTGCTGCCCAGGCCAGGTCTCTTCCCACCCGAGTGACTTTGCACAGGCTGTGCTCTCCACCTGAGATGTTCATACGTCGGATCCCCCCATGGATCCCTCTTTCACCTCCTTCAGGTCTTTGCTCTGATGTCACCTCCTCAGGAAGCTCTCCCTGCCGTGCCCACCTGACCCCCCTACCCCGTCTTCATGTTTTCCGTGTTGCCGTCAGCACAGGCAGGCGTCATCGTGGCTGTTATGTCCCTTACTAGGAGCTGGAAATTTTGTGTGTTTCACTCACTGGTAAATCTCTAGCCCTGCAAACAGGGCCAGGTACACAGTGGGAGCCCAGTAAGTGCTATGGAATGTAGGGATGAATTTTGCCTGTGTAGACTTGATCATAATTGGTTTTGCCCCATCTCTGTTCATCCCCACCCCTGTGTCTGTGTGTGTTTTGGGGAGAGGTTCAGCACCTTTCAGCAGTAAACTGAGGAAATTGAAATACAAGCAAACTGTAGGGGCAGCCCCGGTGGCTCAGTGGTTTGGTGCCTGCCTTGGGCCCAGGGTGTGATCCTGGAGACCCGGGATCGAGTCCCGTGTCAGGCTCCCTGCATGGAGCCTGCTTCTCCCTCTGCCTGTGTCTCTGCCTCTCTCTCTCTCTTCTCCGTATATTCTTATAAATAAATAAAATCTTTAAAAAAAATAGTGTTAAAAAAAAAGAACAAGCAAACTGTGGGTCACCTAGCCTGTTTATGAGAGGCATGAATAGGGCCTCCTTCCAACCAGCATTTTTTAAGCACTTGTGTGCAGGGGTCTGTGTTGAAATGTGGAAAGAAGATGCCATCTCTATTTTTTTCAAGGATCTATAATCTTGGGGGTAGTGGGATTATCTGATCATGTAGCCTCACACACATTTACATTGCCGGTTTTAGGTGACAAAAATCTACTCAAACAGATTCAAGCAAGAGGAGGAATTAATAGTTTATAAAACTGTCAAGTACCAGGGTCTTGCTTCAGGCATGGCTGGATCCGGGTGTTAAACAATGTTGTAGGGATGCTTTGCCTGACTGCTGTAGGTTTTCCTCTCATGGTGACCAAGATGCTTCTTCCTGTCCGCTCAAAAGTTCAAGGCTTCCATCCTCCCTGCTTAGTATCTGGTTTCTCAGTGACACCAGAGTAGTTCCGGCTGGATCTCATTGGTTGGCTCTGAATCATTCACTGTAGTCAAAGTTTTGGAAATGTTCAGTTGGCTTCTTGAGCCAGCCAGGGTTGAGGCCACCACCCAGGTTTCCTGCAAAGGATGAGACTGACATGCAAGGGAAGGAGCAGATTGGGATGACACTGAACCCAGTGGGCACTCATGTAGTTCTGAGGGCTTGGGAAAGATATGAGGGTGGCTGGATCCCTGGGGTGATTGTTGGTGATAGATTTGGGACTAGTCAAGGTGGCCAGGAGCCTGGCAGAGCTGAGCCTTTTGAAGAAGATCATGGTCTCTTGTGATGCCATCCATCTCCTCCCACAGGTGCTGGCCCAGCAAGGGGAGTACAGTGAGGCCATCCCCATTCTGAGGGCAGCCCTGAAGCTGGAACCTTCCAATAAGGTGAGCAGAAAGGAGGCAAGCTTGGGTCTTGCCCTGCCATCTGGTGGTCTTCCCCTTGTCCTTTTGGCTGCGGCTCTCCCTATGGTGCCCCAGCCTGGGCAGTGACAGCGAGGGGGTGGGTGGCCAGAGAGCCCCAGCCAGCTTGCTGAGACTCCCATCACCCCTGCATAGGTGGTCTGGGCTCACCTCTCTCCCAAAGGAGTCCCAGAGCCAAGGGTGCCACCAACATGGCCAGTATCAGCAAACTCAGCTTTTCTCCCCAAATCTTCCAGTGTTCTGGCCACCTTGTGCTCTGCCCCATCCACTGGTTACTTAGGGAGATAGAGGTGGCAGTCCAGTTTGCTGATGCCCAGGGTGGGGCCGATGGAACTTTTATGGCCCAGTGGTCCTAGCCCCAAAGTGACTGGGGGCACCAGAAAAGCAGCACATCAGAAATGATGGTCAGGTTGGCTGCTTCCACTGTGTGTTCTTAGCCAACTGACACCCACCTCTTGTAGACGATCCACGCAGAGCTATCGAAACTGGTGAAGAAGCACGCAGCCCAGCGGAGCACGGAGACTGCCCTGTACCGGAAAATGCTGGGCAACCCCAGCCGGCTGCCTGCCAAGTGTCCTGGCAAGGGTGCCTGGGTGAGCGGGGGCTGGCAGGCACAGGGATGCTCTGAGAGGAGGGGCAGGGGCTAAGGGCGGGGCACACCACGTAGAAGGAGTTTCTTCATTTTGCAAGCATTGTCAACTGGGCTGTGTTGGACTACACGGTACACAGAGAAGCCTCAGCCCCATGCGGCCAGGGCTAGAACAGAAGATGGAACACAAGTTGGAGGGCCCAGGGTGGGGAATGATAGCTCTTCCAGAGGGGAAGGGGAGGTGTTCTAGAACAGGGGACATTTGGCTTGAGTTTTGATGTATGAGTAGGAGTTTTGCCAGAAGGTGGGAAAGGCATTGTCAGGCAGTGGTTTGCTGGGAGGCCTGTTTGGACCATGTTGGTAGCTGAAGCCCGGGGTATCCATCTTGACTGCCCTCCAGCCTTCTCTTCCCTCCCCTTTATCCACAGTCCATCCCCTGGAAGTGGCTCTTTGGGGCGACTGCTGTTGCCCTGGGGGGCGTGGCTCTCTCTGTGGTCATCGCTGCCAGGAACTGACCACCCAGGCGGCCACCACCCCCTCGCACACCATGGACCCCACCCCGCGCTCCCTAACTTCCCCAGGCTCCCTGTCTACTGCCCTGTCTGATCTAGCCCCCTCCTCTGGGGCGAGAGCAGTGAGGTGTGGGGGCCATGTGGCCCCAGTGAGCCAGGAGGGACTGTGGCCCTATAGGAGGAAAGTGAGGCAGGGCCTGGGCTTCATATCCAGCCAGGAGGGAGGGGGCCCTCATTCCTCCAGACCCAATTCCCACCCCCACCCCCTTGGGTTAGGTCTCAACAGAGGCCAGTTTCTCCTTCCCAACAGGCCTGGGGGCAGCCCTTTCCCAACTCAGTCCCTGTCCAAGCGTCAACCCCTGCCCACACCGCCTGCTGCCCTCTGTCCAGGTTCTCCTTCTGACCCCTCCCGTGAAATAAAGCCTCCTACCCCGCACTCTGCCGTCTCCAGTACCTTCTTCCACTGTCACTTGGGGCTGGGCCAGAGATGGCCCATGTCACATCCAGGGCCACGGACCAGAGTGGAGAGTGTCTCCTCTCAGGCCACCGTGGCAGCAGACCTGATTTACAGAGGGGGAATGGAGGCCGGAGAGGTGAGGTGATGCGTTCAGGGTACCCAGCTGGATCTCGCAGGAGTTCACACTCAGCTGGGCTGGTTCCTCCACTTTTCTTGTCTCTGTTGCCCCATCTGAAAATGGAGATCCTGACAGGACCTAACTGGGGATGGTGCTGAGACCTCAGTGACCACAGGGGGCTGGCTACTCTGCAAACTGACAGCTCCAGTCTGGGTAGCAGCATAGCCAGTGCAAAGGTCCTGGGGCAGGATTGAGCCTGGTGCATTCAGAGTGAAGAAGAGTGTGTGGTCAGCAGAACTGGATCCTGCAGGGACTAGGGGGAAGGGTTGGGGTTGAAGCTAGGAGTTCCCCTTGATCTCCTTTAGTTTTTCCCCCAACCTGGGGCTGTAGGTGCTTTTCCCATACATGCTGCCACCAGAACAGGCAGAGCCAGTGTTCCAACTTCTGTCAGCACAGCACCTGAGGCCCATCTCACGGCTTCATCCTGCCTCCGGGAAAGGGGCTCTTTGGGAATAGGTCACCACAAGGATCTGTCCTGCACCTGTCTCCTAAGCCCAGGAGGGAAAGCCACTGGCCACAGCCACCCAGTAGAAGGTAGCGGTTAGGCCTTGAACTTGCCTGCTCCTGGCCCCTGCTCTATGAGCCATCAGGATGACTCTGGACACAGATCTGTGGGTAGCTTGAACCTGCTCCTCCTTTCTACACCATTCAGTCCCTTGAGGGTTGTACTTTATACTCAGACAGGAGGGGGCTCTGTGGGTTGTGCTGCCATAGGGGCTGTGGGTTGGCCAAGTTTGGGGGGGCAGAGTCCCAGGTAGGATACCCCCTCCTCAGCCTTGCTGACCTCAGGCTAGGAAGCTGGCCTGGACTGATGACCGTGGGCTGGCTAGGGTGACTTCCTGGCCTGGGTTGTGAGGGTCATTGCTGCCACCATCCCCAAGTACTGCTTATGTGCTGGCATGGCACTAGTCTACCAGGGACCCACAGTGGCTTCATTTCTGGGCCCATTCTTCACATATTCTGGAGACAAGTCCTATGTCAGGTAGGTATATTGTGAATATTTTTTTCATTCTGGGGCTCACTTCATTTTCTTAGAGCAGATGTTTTAAATTTTGATGAAGTCCAATTTACATTTTGCTTTTCTACCATTCTGTGTGCTTTTTGTCAACATTTGCTGAACCCACTTTGTAGGGATTTTCTAGGCTTTCTTTTAAGTGGTTTATGGCTTCAGCTTTTCCATGGAGATCACGATTCACCTTCAGTCAATGTTTGTATACAATGTGAGGTTGGAGTTCAGGTCCATTTTCCGTATAGCCTATCCAGTTGTTCCAGGAACATCTGTGGGGAAGACTTTCTTTTCCCTAGTGAATTACTGGGGCAGTTTTGTTAAAAATCCATTGATGACAAGTGTGAGTCTTCTGGCCTCTGTTCCATCCTCAGGGCCTCTGTCCTTTTTGTGGGTCCCTTATTGGGTTGCATGCTCTCCTGAAGGCTGTAGCTTTTTAGTAACACTGGAGTCAGGCTTTGCTCCAAAGTTCTTTTGGTTGTGCCCATTATTAGCTGAGCAGACCAAGGCCCAGAAAGGAGGGTCCCATCATCTGGAAACAAAAGGCAAGATTAGGCCCAGGTCAGCCTGCCTTCAGAGCCCATGCTCTGACCACCAGCCAGTTCTGCACCTCCTTACAACTTCTAGCTGGGAAACAGGCAGAGAGGCTTTGAATGCCATGGTCAGGAGTGTGAACTTTAGTGTATTTATTCCCTTGGTCATTCCATCCTCAATGGTCTGAACGGGGCGGGGGGCAGGGTGTCCAGGATGAGGGGCATGGAAGTTTCTTTGAAGACCCAGGAGTCCTTTGGCAGGCGTGAAGAGTGCTCCTAGGACTGGCATGGCATGGGCAAAATTGTGTTGGCGAGGCAGTATGTGATACATTCAGAAGACAGCTAGGATGGATTTTTCTTAAATATGAAAACACATACCAGTGCCTCTCGTATACTTGGACTTAGGCTGTGACTCAGCATGGCCCTGCCCTTGAGGGCTGCAGCTCACAGTGGGCTGTGAATTTGAAGTGAGCATGATAGAATGAGGTGTGTGTGTGTGTGTGTGTGTGTGTGTGTGTGTGTGTTTGAGTGAGTGAGTGAGTGAGTGGGAGGGGAAGAGAGCAAGCCTTCACATCTGAGCACTTCAGTGGGGCATCCTTTGCATGCCTCTATGTCATGTCATTGTTAAAGGATAGCCTCCTGGGTCACCCAGTGTGGGACCATTAGGTCCCTGACTGCCTGTGTCCTCTATTTCTCATGGTGGAACTCGCCTTCATGCTTTTCCATCTAGGTTCAGGGGTAGGTCTGCAACCCAGGCTTGACCAATCAGAACATGGTAGCCCTCTGGCCACAGTACTGGCACCAAGATGGTCATGTGGCCCACAACAAGCCAATCAAAGCCTGCCCTGATACTTCTGGAGCCAGAGGGCAGTAGGTACTCTTCTTCTAGGGGCTGCTGAGCTGGTGGATGATGGCCTGGTAGTGCTGTGATTATCTTTGTTCCTACAAAGGGACCTAAGAGTGAAGTCTACCCAGAGAGCAGAGCTGAGAGAGACGTGGACACGTCCTAGTGACCCCATTCAGCTCCTGGAGCTAGCTGGACCTGGAGTCTGTCATTTCTTTAGTCTTTTGAGCCAATAATTGTTTTTGCCTGAGTCAGTCTAGATTTTCTGTTGCATGTGGGTGTTTAGAGGAGGGGGATCTGCCGGGTTATATCAGTTTTGTTCTGTGGCCTGCTGTGTCCTCCTCGGGGAGCCTCCCTCACTGGGCAGAGGACAGAAAGGAGTGATCATAAATGCTTGTGAACAGATGGGTGGGTGGAAGAAAATTAGCACGGAATCCGCAGTCACCTGGGCATGGAGGTGTTTGAACTGACATGGAGAATTGTCTAGGAGTCTAGCAAGCACACAGGCTACCTTTGAGGAACAGTTCAGATGGCCATCACTACAAACTGTTCCCAGGTAATGCTAGGCCTTACCTTCTTCATGGCTCCTGGTGAGGATGATGCAGCTGATTCATGAAGCAAAATGGCAGTTTGGGGGGCACCAGAAGGCCTTACCTGATGTAGATCAGCAAAGAAATAACTAAGCAGGCCTAGGTTGTCCAAACGCTGCACATTCCCAAGAAAGGACTGGCCCTTGATCTGTACCTGGTAGGTCAGGTCAACCTTCTTGGGATGTCCTGACTGATCATCTGTGCTAACAATATAATTTAGGGTGGGGCTCTTGGTCCCATAATTTCACCTTGACTTGAGGTCAAGCACATGGGTGGTCAGCCCTCCTCCCCAATAAAAACCCTGGACAACCAGGCTCGGGTGAGCTTCCCTGGTTGGCAGTAGTCTGTGAGTGTTGTTGCAGAGGTTGCTAGGAGAATTAAGTGGTCCACACCTGGATGCTTGCCTGGTTTCTCCTGGTCTCTGCCTTAGGCACTCTTCTCCTTTCACTGTGATTAACCGTAGTCATGGATCTAACAGCTAGACTTGCTGGATCTGAGATGCCCAGCTGAGGAAGCAGTGGAGCAGGCACAGGACCCTGGGGCTGCATGTTGGCTGCCCCATCAAGCAGAGGGGGTGTTTCAAAGTGAGTGTTCTCATGGGTCCTTGCATTCCCTCTGCTACAAAATAGTATATTTCAAAGTCCTTAAGGCTCATTTGCTGAAGGAGCAACAGAGCTGGTAGAAAGCTGTGGGGCAGGTGTGCAGAGGTGTGGCTCCAAGGGCTGCAGGCTGCAGAAATTTTAAGGTGTTCCTGAGATTTCTCATTCTGCATCATCACAGGACAAGAAGTAGGACAGATCTCACTCCTGTGATTATGTTGTTATTGGGCACAGTTGACTGAGATATGGAGATAATCTGGGTGGGCCTGACCTCGCTGGTTACAAATGAGGAAGGTAGAGAGACTTGAAATATGAGAGGGATTCAACATTCAAAATTATCCCTCTCAATAGAGGGAGGCTGTCTTACTGAGGTGGAGGGGGGGCATGTGGCTAGCACCTATGAGTGGCCCCCAGCTGACAGCCAGGAAACAGGGACCATAGTCCTACAACCACCAGGAAATGAGTTCCACCAACAACCTGAAGAAGCTTGGACATGGATCCTCCTGTTGAGCCTCTGGATCTGAGGATGCATCCCAGCCAACACCTTGCTTGCCAGCTTCATGGGACCTTGAGCAGAGAATCAATTAAAACATACCAGACTTCTGACAGAAACTGTGGGATAATAAATGTTTGTTGTTTTAAGCCACTAAGTTTGAGGTACTTTGTTATGCAGCAGTAGCTAACAAATACAGATCTTAGCAATAGCTGTTCGGTAGCAATTGCTGACTAATGAATGGCAGGTGTTCATCCCAGTGTGGTTTAAAAGCACATAAGCTGCAGACAACATAGATAGATAACAGAAAGGGATTACGTAGATAAGCTATTGTAAACCCATTAATAATAATGATTTCCATGATGATGCCATTTGCCAATGGTCCAGGACCAGGCTCTTGTGTAAATGCTGTGATTATACATATTTTACGATATGAGCACACCGAGGAGGACAAGACATGTCCAGATATAGGGAATGAGCAGCAGACCAGGATCACTATTCCCATTGTAGAGATAGAGCTTTTGCAATAAGCTTGCCAGGTGGAGTATGTGTTCACGGGCCATCCGTTAGTGATCAACCAGCTTCCTGGGGTCCCACTGGGAGCCACTGGGACATTAAACATACAGCGGAGAGATGCTCATTACTAAGCAGCACGGCCCATGGTTGCAGTGTTCTTTTTTTTTTTTTTTAATTTTTTTTAATTATTTATTTATTTATGATAGTCACAGAGAGAGAGAGAGGCAGAGACACAGGCAGAGGGAGAAGCAGGCTCCATGCACCGGGAGCCCGATGTGGGATTCGATCCTGGGTCTCCAGAATCGCGCCCTGGGCCAAAGGCAGGCGCCAAACCGCTGCGCCACCCAGGGATCCCTGCAGTGTTCTTAATTCTCTCTTTTTTGCGGGGGAAGGGAGAGAGAGGGATGGGGAGGGGCAAAGGGAGAGGGAGAGAGAATCTTCAGCAGTTTCCACCCAGTATGGAACCTGATGTGGGATTTGATCTCACAACCCTGAAATCATGACCTGAGCTGAAATCAAGTCAGATGCTTGAAGAACTGAGCCACCCAGGTGCTCCCTCCTCTCTTTTTATTTTATTTATTTATTTTAAAGATTTTATTTATTTATTCATGAGAGACACAGAGAGAGGCAGAGACATAGGCAGAGGGAGAAGCAGCCTCTCTGCAGGGAGCCTGATGCGAGACTCAATCCCAGGATCCGGGGATCATGACCTGAGCCAAAGGCAGATGCTCAACCACTATTTATTCATGAGAGACACACACTCACACACAGAGAATGAGAGAGAGAGGCAGAGGGAGAAGCAGGCTCCATACAGGGAGCCAGATGTGGGACTCGATCCTGGGTCTCCAGGATCACGCCCTGGGCTGAAGGCAGCGCTAAACCACTGAGCCACCGAGGCTGCCCCTGCCCTCTCTTTTTAAAACAACATTTAAGTATTCCTACACCTAACGTGGGGCTTGAACTCACAACCCTGAGATCAAGAATTTCATGTTCCCCCTACTGAGCCAGCCAGGTGCCCCTGTTCTTAATTATCTTCTCTTCAAGCCTCAGTTTCCAGAAGGTAATCCTGGATGCCAAGCACTGAACCCAGAGCTGGGGGCATTTTAAGCACTCAGTGTTACTACTGTTGTCTGTGAGCTAAATCCACAGAGGCTCAGAAAGGGGTCATGCCTTTCCCAAAGTCATACAGTGAGCTGGTCAGCCTTCAAAGCTGGCTCCTCCCATGTTCTCCATTCAGCAGTCCAGCTGTCTCTATCCTCCCCATCATTCACTCCAGACTGCCCATGCCTCACCTAATCCTGCCCTTCTGTGATCCCTCTGGGCAGTGCAGTCCTTCTTGCTCCAATATTTACCTGGCCTAGCTCCTGGGTAAACCGCTGGGCCCAGACAGTGGGCAGAGGGCTCAGTGTGTCTGAGCAAGTGCTAGCATCTTCCAGGTAGGAAGGACTGATCCCAGGTGAAGGATAGAGGATTCCAGAGCCTTGACCCTAGGCTTAGGCAG
This sequence comes from Canis lupus familiaris, assembly GCF_011100685.1. Taxonomy (NCBI): domain Eukaryota; kingdom Metazoa; phylum Chordata; class Mammalia; order Carnivora; family Canidae; genus Canis; species Canis lupus. Next base: position 44,919,529 of record NC_049241.1, read on the forward strand.
GCTGGATGTGAAACCTTTCTAAGTCTCATTCTCCTCATCTACAAAATGGGCTGATAGCTGTGTTGTGAGAATTAAATGTCATTTATTCATTCAACACATTTCCTGAGCACCTACTCCATGCTAGGTCCTGTGCTGAGGGTGTTCAATGAGGAAATATAGGGAAAGGGACCCAGGTGCCTAATCAGGAGGGTTCTGGGTCAGAAAGATATTAAATTCAAGTTCCAGCCAGCCTGCTCGCCGGCGGTGCCACTGCCCTTGAGTGCTGCCTCACATCTCTTAGTTTCACCTTTTGTAAATGGAGATATTAACGGCAGGTATGGGAGAGTGTTTCAAGAAATCTAGCATTGCCTCGGGCTCAGCAGTTTATGGTTAGAGGATCAATGGATAATAGTGCCAACTTGGCAGTGGTGAGCAGAACTAAGGAGGTCACTTTGGTAGCGATATAACAAGGTCTTTGAACTTCACTTTCCTCTCTTAGCTCAAAATCTTCATCCTATGGTTACTGTTTGTAATTAGATTGAAGGGAAAGAGAAAAGTCATGAACTTCCTGTAGATTAGGAGACCCAGGAGTCCAAGAGAAGCTTGCCTGGGCAAGTCAGTGCTGTTTCCAGCCTCAGTTCCCCCACTGATAGGATCAGAGATTGATAAAATCTCTCAGCTCCTGTGAAAAACAATTAAACACAGAATTACCATAGGACCTAATAATACCTCCTAGGTATAGACCCAGGAGAAGGGAAAATATTCAACCATACAAAAACTTGTACATGAATTCACGGCAGCATTATTCATAAGAGTGAAATGGTGGAAATATCCCAAATGTCCATCAGTGGATGAATGATTAAACAAAATGTGGTCCATCCACACGATGGAATATTACCCAGTCATAAAAAGGAATGAAACGTTGATACATGCCACAATAGGACCCGCCTTGGAAACATCAACCTTGAAAATAAAACAGCCAGTTATTTTACCAGCAAAATGGGTTTTATTCAGGAATAGTAGAGGAATTGTAACTTTGGACATGAAAAACTATAAAACTATTGGTAGAAAAGGAACAAAGGATATGAAACATTACCTTACAGAAAAGGAGGAATTTGGGAGGGTCTCATTTGGAGGAAAGCAAGAGTTCAAGGTAGTGACAGTTTCTCATTGGCTGAGTGGTGGCAGGTTATCATCGGCTCGGCCAGGAGAAAATCATCCTTCATCCTGCTGGGGTAGCAAAATAGACTTCTTCCTGTTGGGGTTTGCATTTGACAATGAGTCAGGAGGGCACAGAGCTCTCTCTTCTGAACTCCTGACTTTATTTATTGAGAGAGAGAGAGAGAAGGGGCAGAGAGTGAGGGAGAAAATCTTAAGCAGGATCCAGGTCCAACTAAGAGCCCTGCACGGGGTTTGATCTCACAACCGAGATCATGACCTGAGCCGAGATAAAAAATCTGACACTTAACAGACTGAGCCATCCAGGTGCCCCCAACTCTGTTTTAAATGAGGTTGCCTTCATTCAAGTTCACAAAAACATCATGCTGAGTCTTTCACGGAGTGCGAGTCACAGCATGTCAATGATATGATTTCATTGATACGAAATGTCCAGAATAAGTAAAATCATAAACACAGTAAGTAGGTTAGTGGTTGCAGGGGCTAGGAAGTGGGTTTGGGGAGTGACTTTGGTGGGTAGCTGTTTTCTTTAGGGGTGATGAAAATTTCTCCAAATAAGATAGTTGTAGCGGCTGCACAGCATTGTGGATGTACTAAATGCCACTGAATAGGACACTTTAAATGCATTGAAGTCATGATACATAAAATGTTTTCTTAAAATGGGAAAGGTGCACAACCGCTACGTCTCAGGAACCTTGAGGATACAGAATTTTATTCTATTAAAACTATACTCTTATCATGAGCAAACTTCACCGCCTCCCCAACACCCCTAATACCCTAACAACCCCGGCAGGAAATCCCATCTACTTACCTTACGGGAAGCTCCACTAGTCCAATCCAGCGTCCAACGCGCGCTCGGTTTGCATAGCCACGCCCACTCACCGGCTATTAGCGGCCCCGCCCCCCACGTGTTTTGCACCAGCCCCGCCCCCTTCACGCACTGGCTACGGCTCTCGACAGAAACCAGGGACGGAAGGCTTGGAGAGACCTCATAAATAATGCATCACGTCAGCGGCCAGTGGGGTGTGGCTTCGACCCTCGCCTGGCTGAGCCAGGGTCATGAATTATGCATATAGAGGCGGGGCCTGAAGGTGTGCGCGTGTCGGGGCGGAGTCCCGGCACGGAAGTGGCCCCCTCTGGTGCCTTGAGAGGTGGGGCCATCCACGCTTCATGAATATGCAGCACATCGGGGCGGTGACTGTGTGCTTCTCCAGGCCCATAGGGGGCGCGATCTGCGGCACTCATGAATAATGCAACAGTCGGCGGGCCGTGCAGAGGTGACTGCAGGCTTCATTAGATCCAGAGGGGGCGTGGCCAGCCGCGTCTCATGAATAATGCAGCGCGTCAGCGGGCGGTGGGGCGGGGCGGGGCGGGGCGGGGCGGGCGGGGCGGGGCCGGCGCGCCGGCGCTGGAACCGGGAAGGGGGGGCGGGGGAGCGATGGTCGCAAGATGGCGGCGCTGAAGGAGGCTCGGAGCTACGGGCTGTCTTGCGGGCGGGTGAGCGACGGCAGCAAGGTGTCCGTATTCCACGTGAAGCTCACCGACAGCGCCCTGAGGGCTTTCGAGAGCTACCGCGCCAGCCAGGTGAGCGGCGTGGGGCCCGGCGCGATCGTCGGGGACGTCGAGGCGCAGGCCGGCCTCATGCGCCCCTCGCGGAGGCGTCCTGTCTTGGGGGCGCGGGGTCTGGCGTCCGGGGTGCTGCTCGCGGGCCCCTGGACCGACGGGTCGCGGGGTGGGCACCTGTCCAGCTTGGAGCGCGGAGAACCGCGTTCCTTCACGGCGCTGGGAGGTGACACTGGCGGGCGGCCCGGGGCGGCCGAGGGGCCCCGAGCTCGCTCTTCTGGTCCGCGGCGGGGAGGAGGAGGGGAGGCGACTGAGTCGGCACCTGGAGGCGTCCGGAGCCTTTCTCGGCTCACCCAGCCACTGAGCAGGAACTGAACTGTTCACCTAGCTGGGGGACGGGAGAGGGGGTTGGGGAGGCTTGAGGCTTCTCCGTCTGGGTCCCAGGCAGGGTGGGTCAGTGGGGCACCACGGTTGGGCACCTGTGGAGAACCTGTTCCATCCGTGTGGGGAGGCTGAGTCTGTGCTTGAGGGCAGGCTTTAACACCAATGTAGCCCTTGGAATTGGGCTCACTCTTGGTTCTTGGGAAGGAGAGTTTGGGCAGAAACTGACAGCTTGTTTCCAACTCCCCTACCCCTCTCAGGTGACCCTGTCTCACTGGACATTTTTGGAGAGTGGGAGTGTTTTGGGTAGGGGGGAAGCTGTGCGTGTGTGTGTGGGGGTCGCTGGCATGGTGCCTTTCCCAGGATGGGCGCTCTTAGTGGGCAGCTGGGAGGGAGCTCTGGCCACTGCACCTGGCTACTGACTCTCAGACTTCTCAGGGGCCGATTTGGGCCCATCTGGGGAAGTTAGAGGTGTTTCACTTCTGCCACCTGGCTCAGGGTGCGTGGGTTGGGGGGAGGCTGCTGTGCACCTTCTTTTAGGCTTGATTTGGGGGCACATCTGGGGCCCTGGTCAGAAACCTGCTTCTTCCCATTTCTGTTTGTGTCAGGACAGAAGTTTCAGGTGCCCAGAGTGGCCAGGACCTGAGGGGAAGTGGTTTGGGAGCCCCTTTCCTTGTTGCCTGGAAAGTGGGGGCTTTATAGTCGTGAAGTAGTTGAGGAGGGGTCTAATGTCAGGCTCAGGGAGGCCCTGCTCCCTGTGTGTGTGTGTGTTTGTGTATACTGGGAATGGGGGGGCTGAGGGCGGGTGAGGAGAGAGACTAACTAGGAAGGAATGTGGCTTTCTTCCTGCCCCAGACTTGTTCAGCACCATTAGCTAAGCCGGGAATTTCTTCCTGTGTTACGTTCCCACCACTTTCCTGGTGCCCACCCTTCCCGTGCTGCTTCCCACTTTTTGGGGCAGTTTCCTTCCCGTCCCGGTGTCCCAATTTCCCATTCATAGAAGGAGTCTTTTTTTTTTTTTTTTTTTTTTAAGAAGACCGAGGTCTTCCCTTGTCAAAAGGATTCCTCAGGATGAGGCTAAAGCACCCTAGCAGGTGAGGAGTCGGGCAAGGGTGAGGGGTGGGGAGATCACTGTGTCCAGCTTAAGTCTCCTTTGTGGAATTCCAGTCTGGAGTCTTTTCCCTAGGCAATTCTGACTTGTTCTGCAGGAAGGCGGGCTTTCCTAGAAACAGCTGAGGGATAGCTCATGAGTCATGTAAATAAGGTGAACTTGGTACCTGGTCACTTAGGAGCCCCGCCTTCCCTGCCATGCTGCCCTCGCTTGATCTAGTCGTCCCCAAGGCTGCCTGTGTGTCCACCTCATGCTGTCACACAGCTATTTTTAATTTAGGGTGTTGGTTACATCCCCTAACTAAGCTGGATCTTCCTCATGTGAGGGCGAAGGTAACTGCAGACTCTAGCTCATCCCACTTGGAGCCCAGCTGTGTATGTCAGTGTTGATCAGCCAGGAGGGGCTCCCTTGAAGAACTTTTCCAAGCCAGCTGGGCGAAACTTTTGAGGGTGACCCAAATTTGCATTTTTCTCAGAAGCTTGTGACCAGAGAACTGTATGGGTTATTAACAAAATCTCTTATGTACGATTGTCAGTAGTGTCTGGAGTTTTCTATTCTATAGCACTGTGGTTATATGGCTTGCCAATGGCAACTTGTGGAGAGGGTTTTTATTTTTACTTTTAATTGCAAGAGGCATTTACAGATTCAGATGTGGCAGGGGACTGGAGAGGAAGTTCATGTGAAACTTTTCTCTGTGGCCCAAGAGAGCCTGTAATCCTAACTCTTGGAGTAGCCTGAGTAAAAGTCCCCTGTGGTTTCTCTCTTCAGAGCGGTGTGGAGTCTGAGCTGCCTTTGTGCAGACCTGATGGCCAGCTTGGAATGTGGCAGAAGGTAATATACGCAGCTGCCACCGTCTAGACTTGGGGTTCGTGCAATTTCTCCTTGAATATAAAAAAACAAGTGATGTGGGGATTCTTTTGACACATGTGTGGCTATCAGTGCAGCTACTCCCATAGATCTCCTTTTTCACTGTGTTTGGCTACTTCTGGGAGAGAAGAGAGCGGAAGCGTGGACCCATCCTTCTAAGATAGCGTCATGTGCTTGCTCAGAGAAGTGTTCCCTAGCCACTCTGAGGAAGTATCTGTCCTTGGGGCACCTGCCTCAACCACCCAGCTATTGCATTGTTGGATTTAGTGGGCTTTGTTGCTAAGTGACCTTCTCTCCTGGTTTATAAGCTGCTTGGTGGTGAGGAGCATATTATTGTTCAGTAAAAATTGAGAGCCCAGAGAGGGACTCAAGAAGCCTGAAGATTATAGCCTATCTAGGTTTAAATCTTGGTTCTACCTGCTTGAGGCCTTGACCCAGTCAGTGCCTGACCCCCTCCCAGTCCAGATCCTCCTCTTTGGAGCTATGAGGATCCCTGTGCCTGACCTTCTCCCAGCTCTAGATCCTTCTGATCCTTAGGATTGTGTAGATCCCAGTATCTGAGCCCTCCCAGCCCTGAGTGCTTCTTTCAGGGTTGCAAAGGCAGGTTGCCCTACCTGCCTTGAGCTCTGGATCCTTCTCAGGACTGTTGAGGGTCCCAGTGCCCTGCTGTGTCTAAAGTCTGGCTCCTTCTCTCAGGGATGTGGGGATTCTTTTGACACATGTGTGGCTATCAGTGCAGCCCTGACACTTCCCCTCTCCTGCTGTGTTTTCAGCACTTGGTGTCCATACCCAGAGGGTATGGAACCCAGAGCTGGTTCCCACCTGGAGGTTTGAATAGAGACTATGGGAGACAGGGAGCCTGGGCTGCATCTGCCTAAATCTGATTGACCACCTGGCTTGTGTAGGGCTACTGCTCAGATGCTAGACATTCAGAAGTGACCAAGATGAGTCCCAAGTGTCATGAGCTGACATTCTGGAAGCAGGAGACATATCGGTACAAAGAGCTTGTCAGCAATCAGCATCAGGAAGGAAATAAAATGGTGTGATGTGATGGTAGGGTGGGGCTGCGTGAAAGGATACTGATTGAGAAGGTGCTTCTAGGAGATGCCAGAGCTGAGGCTTCCCTGGTGAAGGGTCCTGTGCAGGGAGGGTTGGGGGTTCCAGGCACTCTGCCTTCGAGCGTTGAGACACAAGAGGCTGGGGAGAGTGTTGGGACACGGAGGTACTGGGGCTCTGACCTAGGAAGGGTGTGTGGGGAGAGGAGGTGGAAGGGGCCTGCAGCAAATAGTCCATGACTCTTGTAGAGCTGTGATGGGGGCTGTTTGCTGCTAAGGGGGCGGCTGTGTGGATGTCAGCTCGGGCACTGATGGCAGGAGGAGCCTTAATTTAGCCTCTGTTCTCCAACCACAGCAAGGCCCCAGGAGGTAGGCTTGTCTCCCCTTTCTGGGAGGTGCCCCCTGGGCCCTAAGCAGGGCAGCTTTTTGCCAGCCCTGCTGTCTTCAGGAATAGCTGGGGCTGCCCTTCTTGGCTGTGGGCCGGGCCCCACTAGGCCTTTTGTCCAGGCTCGTGTCATCTTCTGGTAACCTTGGCCAGAGGCTAGCTTGTTGTTTCCCCTATGCCTTGGGGGCAGTGAGGGGGCTCAGAGAGTCCTTGTCTACCTGTCCAAGATCACTCGGCCCAGGTTGCCTCTTGAGTTGGGAGGGAGCTTGAGCCACTGTGACACAGCTATGAAAGGGGGTCCCTCGATGGTCTTGAGTTCTAGTTAAACTCCAGCATTCTGGACTCCTGCAAGCAGTGGTGACATGAGTGGCTGTATATATTCCTGAGGTTGCCGAAGTGACTGTCCTATGCCCCCTACCCCAGAGAAAGCCTAAAATGGCGATAACCAACACCTGTGGATCACAGCCTCATGCCAGCACTGGCCTGAGCTATACACGTTAATTTATCTCACATCTGTCCTTCAGCCCTATGGTGGGGAATGGCTCCCACCTCTCCGGTGAGGAAACGGGAAGAAACTCTGAGAGGCCAAGTCACTGGAAGGAAATTCCCAGCTGGGATGGGACTGAGAACCAGGCTTCAGACTTGCATGCCAGTGTGTGGCTCCAAGCTCTGCCCCCTCTGAAGGGTGATCTGGCTGGCTGGGCCAGATGGAGTAGCCAGGTCCATTGATGTCAGGAGCATGGCTTCCTGTCTCCTGCCCTCTGGGGCTGTAGCGGTTTGGTTTACTTGTGTCTTTTCTTTTTTTCTTTTCTTTTCTTTTCTTTTCTTATTTATTTATTTATTTATTTATTTATTTATTTATTTATTTATTTATTTATGAGAGACAGAGAGAGAGGCAGAGACACAGGCAGAGGGAGAAGCAGGCTCCTCATGGGGAGCCTGATGCAGGACTTGATCCCAGACCCTGGGATCATGCCCTGACCTGAAGGCAGATGCTCAACCACTGAGCCAACCAGGCGTCCCTACTTGCGTATTTCAGTGTGGGCTCTTGATAATTCTGAGTGAGGTGAGTCCTTCCTAGTAGGTGCGTGTCTCAAAGGTGCTGTGGGAGGATGTGTGAACCAGCCGGAGTTGGGGTAAGTGATGGAGGCTTCTGCAGGCAGCCAGTGAGGCTGTGTGAGGGGCCAAACCCTGCCTCAGCCACTGTGACCCTTGACTAGGTTTCCAGCTTGTATGCTGTTCCTGCACCACGGTGACTGTGGTGATTGTGTGTAAACAGCAGGCAGCTTGGCGGAAACCCACCCTCTGTTGACTCATCGGCAAGGCCAGAGTTCATCACCCTTGAAGTAGTTTTGACATCATACCCGGATTGTGACATCTCTGGGGAGTCTTTGAAAATAACACTGCTTCTCCTGTTCCAAGTAACTCTGTCCTGGAGCAGACACTGGTTTCGGGAAATCTACTTCTGTGGCAGCAGCCCAGGCTGGCCATCGATGTTGTGCCTTTGGGCTTTGGCCTCCTCTGGGTCCATCATTTTTAGGGTCTTGCTTCCCTGCTCTCTGACTTTGATTTTCTCTTTGGTCTGTAATGAGCACAGCCTGGAGTTGTCTGAGATCTTACCTCCAGTGATACGTGGCTACTCCACAGTCATCAAGTGCCCAAAGGGACTCTTTTGAGAACAGTTCCCCCAAATGATCTCTGACCTATAGGTGCTAGGAGTGATAGACAACTACAATGTGTAGTTGTTTTGTCACTTTACTCTTTAATAAAAAAGCTGGTATCCAAATTAACCATCCAGAGAGAGACCTCCTGTGCCCACACCAAGTGGCTGCACTGTAGTCTGATGCTAATTATATTCTCTCGGCTCCGTCCCTCCCTGACCACGTTGTGACGCGGCTCTTGGCTGAGTCACCAGGTCAGCAGGGCACGTTGGTGACTCCCTGCAGCCCTTCTGGAGGGCAGTGGGCCTTGATTGTTTGTGAACTTCATGGGGTTACCGAACTCCCATTTAATAGTAACACGTGTTGAGAAGTTTAAAAGGAGTATAGCCTATAGTATAGGAGTATAGCCTATAGTATAGTGTAGAAAACTTGCAAAATACCTGAAAGGAGCAACTTCTTGTTCCCATGGGCCCAGGCCATGTCTGTTGTTGACACCTTTGCACCTTCCTCTGTCTTGTGTCCGGATACCTCATCGTCACAGAGGTGTCCTCATATAGTGTTAGATCTTGCTTCTTCCCTGACACCATATTAGGTCTATTGTTTAATGTAATGTAATTTTATTTAATGTAATCGTAAGCTTTACTTTCCAGTGACTGCATCTCCCTTGCAGTGTGCACCCTAACTGATCAGTATTCCTCCAGTACATGAATTTGGGGCACCATACCGATGGGGTAAGCGAGGAATCCTCAGGATTCCTGTGTGCTGAGACCCTTGTCTGCTGTCCCGTGCCAAGGGCTGTGCAGAGATGCTGAAATGCAGTGAGGGGCACCCCTGGTGTGCCTGTGCCTCAGAGGGGAGCATGAGGCTGTGTGTGGCTGGCTGATGGGTACAACTTCTGTACGTTGAAATTGAGTCTTGGGAGAGATAAGGTCTGGTCCGCGTGGTGGATGGTCAGGGAGGGCAGGGTTAGAGGAAGAAGGCTCTGAGGGCCTAAGCTGGGGTGGCACTGGGGAATGGGCATGGAAACAGATGTGAGAAGTATTTGGTCAGCCACCTGTGGCTGGTTGGGGAGGCGGACATTTCTAACCTTTCCTGATTCTGAACATATGGCAGAAACATCTTCACACACTCAGCTTTATTGTCATGCCTGAGCTGGGTTTGTGAGAGTCAGGTTATGTGTGGCTTGAAAAGATGTTGACAACTGCCTCTGAAGTGACTCTGGGCTGGAGGAAAGATGAGGGCAGCTGATCTGGGAGCTGCTGTTGGTCTGTGGTGGGTGGGCATCATTATCATCATTGATGTCAAGGGGTGAGATGGTAGATGTGTATATGCTGCCTTATTGAGGCCAGCTACAGAGCCCACACCTTTCTGGGTTGCTGCTTTTGTTCCCAGATGTGAATGTTATGCGGTTCTTTCAAACATCCTGAGTGTATTTGGAAGGTGTTTTGAATTGATGTGGCAGCTCTGGAAGCCAGAAGCCTTTTTTTCTTCAGTTCTTAGATCGTGTTCTTTGCTCAAGGATAGTTGGATGCCACATTTCCCTTGTGCTGGTGTTGACCAGCTCTGACTATGGGGGAGCCAAGGCTGCATGGAGGGCAGGTGATGCTGTCTAAAGCATAGAGAAAGTTGGGTCGAGGACTTTCCCAGAAATCTCAGAAGTGCTGTGGAACAAGTGGCCTTGGATCACCCTGTCTTTGAGAAGTTAATGAGCTGTCTATGATTGAGGACTGCGGTTAATCCTCCACACCTTTGTTTGTGGGTGTTCTCACTGTTCTTTAGATAGGAAGACTGAAGATTGACTCTGGGACAACTTTCCTGAATGTGTGCCCTTCCAGCTAACCACCCACTCCTACCTTGAGCTGTCGGTGGGTGTCAGCTCCTTACTGATTGCCTTACTGTCCCTGTGTCCATCTTAGACATGTAGGGACATGTGTCCTACTAAGGAGGTGCCTCCCTCAAAGGATGGTGAAGACCACGAGTTGGGGTCAGGTAGACTGGCTCCAGATAGCTCCAGATGACAGCCTGGGGATCCAGGCTTCTTTTTTTTTTTTTTTTTTTTTTTAAAGATTTTTATTTATCCATGAGAGACACAGAGAGAGAGGCAGAGACATAGGCAGAGGGGGGGAAGCAGGCTCCCGGTGGGGAGCCCAATGTGGGATTTGATCCCCCAGACCAAGGATCATGCCCTGAGCTAAAGGCAGGCGCTTAACCGCTGAGCCACCCAGGCGTTGCTCCAGGCATACTTCTGAGCCTCAGTTTTCCTGGGTTGAAGCAGCACCTAAGATAGTAGAGGGCACTCCAGGTCAGAGGATCCTGTCATCCCATCCCATCTGTCCCTCCCTCTCTTATCCCCCTCCACGCCTTGTATGCATGTGTTAGTGTACCACAAATTTAAAATATCTACTCGTTTGTCTCTATTATTAAAGATTTCTCTTTTAAATAAAGAAATGGCTTTCCTCAGATTCTTCAGCAGCTTTCCTATCAGAAGTCCATCCCACTGTGTTGAGGGAGCTGGCCCCTTCTGCATATGCTCCTTTTCCATCTCTTGAGCAGCCTCACCAGGTGGTGATCATGGAGTGGACAGTGGGCAGGGGCCATACAGAGCAGAGGAGGGCAGGAAATGCTGACTGAGCTTCTGGAGAGACATCTGACCTGACCTGGGGGTGACTGCTGAATCCACCAGGCTGGGGACCCCTGCTGATGGAGTATGAGAAGTCAGGCCCAGAGCTCTGGGTGCCTTGGCTCCATCTTTGCCTTCAGATTGCATGTGAGTGCATGGCTATTGGGGAGTCCCATAAGGGCAGCCTCAATGGGCCAAGCCCCCTCTCCATTGGAGAATGCTGTTCCCTTGGGATGGGAGGTGAGGGTTCTGTTTCCTCCGTTGTCTATCCTGGGCAAGTGGAGCCCCAGTGTGTAACAAGGGATTACTCCTTACATTTCCACATGCTCCTTGGCCTCTTTCTGATATGGGGACTGGCCCACTGCACGCCTCACCTGAACATGTGCATGTGGCCTCATCCTGTTTATCAGACTGACTTGGGATTTATTAGTGGGCTGAGGCAGGCCTAGTGCTGTTCTGGGCATGGGGGATTCATGGTGGGCAGGCTAGCCAGGCTGCATCCTAGGGTCCTTACATCCCTGTGGGAGAGGCCCATTGAGAGCATGATGATTTGATAGTGGTGACCATGAATGATGACTACTAGGAGGGAGAAACACAGCGGGCTGTGGGCAGGAGATGCCGTGGGAAGTGGGGCAGGCGGAACCGTCTGGGAACAGGCTGAGATTGCCAAAGTCTGCGTGAGATCTGAGAGAGTGGCCATAGGAGGGAGGCTAGGATGGTGGGACAGCTAGAGGGCGCGGGGGTACGGGAAGTTGGGGTTAATTTCATCATCTAGCCGACTAAGCAGTGACTGCAGTGACTTATGTGGGTATAGATGAGCTCCAGCCCCTGCCTAGGCTCACTGTGGGGGGACTGACCCAACTCTAATTTCATTCCACTGTGCGGAGAGACGTTTTCTTTGGGGCATTCCATCCTATGACAGGCCATAGTCAGGGAGCCCTTGGGAGTGCTAAGACCAATCAGTAAGAGTCTTTACTGGAACCCCTTGGAATCTTTCTTAAATTTTTCTTTTCTTTTCTTTTCTTTTCTTTTCTTTTCTTTTCTTTTCTTTTTTTTCTTTTCTTCTTTCTTTCTTTCTTTCTTTCTTTCTTTCTTTCTTTCTTTCTTTCTTTCTTCTTTCTTTCTATTTTTGGCAATAGCTCCTTTCCTTTATATCTTCCCCTTATAAAGTGAGATTCAAGTTTCTTGGAGCCTTTTTATTTTTATTTTTTTTAATTTTTAATTTTTAAAAATTTTATTTATTCATGAGAGATGCAGAGAGAGAGAAAGAGAAAGAGGCAGAGACACAGGCAGAGGGAGAAGCAGGCTCTGTGCCAGGAGCCTGACGTGGGACTCAATCTCGGGTCTCCCTCCAGGATCATGCCCGGGGCCGAAGGTGGCACTAAACCACTGACCCACCGGGGCTGCCCCTCTTGGGCCTTTTTTTAAAAAAAATTGTGGTGAGATATGCATAACATAAAATTACCATCTTAATCATTTTTCCCCTTTCTTAACCATTTTTGAGTGTACAGCTCAGTGGTATTGTCTGTATGCAGCCATCATCACTCTCCATTCCCAGAACTTTTCCATTTTCCCAAACTGAAACACTGTCCCATTGACACTAACTCCCCGTTCCCCTCCCCCAGCCCCCGGTGTCCACCGTTCTAGTTTCTGTTTCTGTGAATTTGATAACTTTTGGGATCTCATATAAGTGAGATCATGTGGTATTTGTCCTTTTAAATTTTTTAAAGTTTATTTAAGTAATCTTTATACCCAGTGTGGGTCTCAAACTCATGACCCCAAAATCAAAAGTTGCATGCTCTTCCGACTGAACCAGACAGGCGCCTTGATATTTATCTTTTTATGACTGGTTTCTTTCACTGATCATAATGTGTCCAAGGTTCATCCATGTTGTCATATGTGTCAATTTCCTTCCCTTGTAAGGCTGCATAATATTCTATCGTATGGATATACCACATTTTGTTTTATTTATTTATTTATTATTTATTTTTTTAAAGATTTTATTTATTTATTCATAGAGACAGAGAGAGAGGCAGAGACACAGGCAGAAGGAGAAGCAGGCTCCATGCAGAGAGCCTGACGCGGGACCTGATCCAGGGTCCCCAGGATCACACCCCTGGCTGCAGGCGGCGCTAAACCGCCACCAGGGCTACCCTCACATTTTGTTTTAATTGTCTGTTGATAGACACTGGATTGTTTTCACTTCTTGGCTGCTGTGAATACTGTGAACATGGCGTACAAAATCGGGTCAAGTCCCTGCCTTTTTTTTCCCCCTAGTTTTACTGAGATACTATTGATATCTAGCACTGTATAAGATTAAGGTGTACAGCATAGTAATATGACTGACATACATTGTGAGATAATGACCACAAGAAGGTTTTTTTTTTTAATATTTTATTTATTTATTCATGAGAAGCACAGAGAGAGAGAAAGGCAGAGACACAGGCAGAGGGAGAAGCAAGCTCCACGTAGGGAGCCCAATGTGAGACTCGATCCCGGGTCTCCAGGATCATGCCCTGGGCGGAAGGCAACTGCTGAGCCACCCAGAGAACCCGACCACAAGAAGTCTGGCTAATGTTTATCATCTCATGTTGATACAAAAACAGAAAAGTTTTTTTTAAGAACTCTTAAAATCTACTTTTTTTTCTTTTTAAAGATTTAGTCTATTTATTTGCGAGAGTGAGAGAGAGAGAGAGAGGGCACAAGCTGGGGGAGGGGCGGAGGGAGGGAGAAGCAAACTCCCTGCTGAGCAGGGAGCCTGACTTGGAGCTTGATCCTGGGTTTGGGATTATGACCAGAGCCCAAAGGCAGAAGCTTAATTGACCGAGCCACCCAGGCACCCCTAAGATCTTCCTTCTTTTTCTTTTTCTTTTTCTTTTTCTTTTTCTTTTTCTTTTTCTTTTTCTTTTTCTTTTTCTTTTTCTTTTCTTTTTCTCTTTCTCTTTCTCTTTCTCTTTTTCTCTTTTCTCTTTTTCTTTTTTCTTTTCTTTTCTTTTCCTTCCTTTCTTCCTTTCTTATTTTTAAGATTTTGTTTATTCACGAGAGACACAGATTGAGAGAGAGGGAGGCAGAGACATAGGCAGAGGGAGAAGCAGGCTCCATGCAGGAAGCCCGATGTGGGACCCCATCCTGGGACTCCAGGATCACACCCTGGGCCGAAGGCAGGTGCTAAGCCGCTGAGCCACCCAGGGATCCCCAAGATCGATCGATCTTTCTTTCTTTCTTTCTCTCTCTCTCTCTCTCTCTAAGATTTTATTTATTTATTCATGAGAGACAGAGAGAGAGTCAGAGACAGGCAGAGGAAGAAGCAAGCTCCCCATGGGGAGCCTGTTGGGAGACTCGATCCCAGGACCCAGGGATCATGACCTGAGCTGAAGGCAGACGCTCAACCACTGAGCCACCTAGGCTCCCTAAGATCTATTTTCTTTCTTTCTTTCTTTTTTTTTTTTTTTTTTAAATGATTTTATTTATTCATGAGAGACACAGAGAGGTAGAGGGAGAAACAGACTCCCTGCAGGGAGCCCGATGTGGGACTCGATGCCAGGATCCCAGGATCACAACCTGAGCCAAAGGCAGACCCTCAACTGCTGAGCCACCCAGGCATCCCTAAGATCTATTTTCTTAACAACTCTCTTAAGATCTACCTTAACAACTTTCCTATATACCATATAGTACTGTTAGCTGTAGTCATCATGTTACATATTACATCTCTAATGCTTATTTATCTTATAACTGGAAGTTTGTACTTTTTGACCCCCTTCCTCCAATTTCCCCACCCTGTACTCCCTGCCTCTGATGACCACAAGTCTGATCTCTTTTTCTGTGGTTTATCTTTTTCTTTTCTTTTTTAGGATTCCACATATAAATGAGATATTACAGTATTTGTCTTTCTCTGATTTATTTCACTTGAGTCCTCGTTTTCAGTTCTTTTGATTATATATCCAGAAGTTGAGTTGCTGGATCATATGGTAATTCTATGTTTAACTTTTTGAAAAACTGCCAAGCTGTTTTGCACAGCGGCTGTCCCATTTCACATTTTACATTCCCACCAGCAGTGCACAAGGACTCCAGTTTCTCCAGCCAGCGGTCCTCACCAACACTTGTTCTTTTGATAATAGCTGTACTGATGGGTGTGAAGTGTCTTGGAGCCTTTAAAAGTGTGTGACTCTCCAACAAGAGTTAGGGACTGTTAGGCTTCTGACACCTGGTGGACCATTGATGGGCTCAGGAGTCCCCTTGTCACAGGTCACAGACCTGGAGCCCAGAGGAATCGGGCCATGTTGGCTCTCACACTTGATGTGGTCTTGGGCTAGCTTCAGGTGCTGCCTGAGAGAGGATCTTGATCAGGGTCTCCTGAGTGCAGATGGCAAGAAGGGTAAGGAGAGCTATTACCATCTCCCAGCCCTCCAGTGGCAGGACTTCTGTGTCCTTTCCTGCCCTCAAACCAGACAGAGGTCCTGAGGGTGATGGGCAAGGCTAGGCTCTGCCCTTTGGGACCCGAGTTTGCTGGGCCCTTCCCTGGCCATGGACTCAGGACAGAATTTGTGCTTTGGTGAATTTACCTCTTTGTGTCCCCTACTGAATCACAAGGTGACCGGTGGAAAGTGGGCTTGCTTTTGGGTTAGGAAGTGGCCTGGAGGCCCCTCAGGTCAGGTGCTGCCCTTTGGGACGTATTGGACAGGTAGGGAGCTATGCTTTTTTTTTTTTTTTTTTTTTTTTTTTTTTTAAGGTTTTATTTATTTGACAAAGCGCATATCAGCAGGGAGAGGTGCAGAGGGAGAGAGAGAAATAGGATCCCCACTGCCCCAGGACCATGACCTGAGCTGAAGGCAGACACCTAGCCGACTGGGCCACCCAGGGACCCCATATGTCATTGTCTTTGCTCCTGCCTTTGGCTTGGCTTTGGGGCTGGGGTCTGTGCCTGTGGTGCTGAAGGTGATGAGAAGGAGGAATGGTGTTTTCTCTGACCCCGGGGGCAGATGCAGTTCACTTGCCTCAGGGTTTCTGACTGTGGAGGCCCTGTTCCCTGCCCCTGTCCTGCTGCCACCTTCCCTTTTCTTGCATGGGGATTTGCCTGTGTGCATGGGGCCCCATAGTTAAGTATAGGCTGGTTAGAGCAGGGCTGAGGGACTGGGCTGAGGCAGCCATCCCTTTATGCTGCCCTTCCTGGTGGTGAGGGCTTTTTGGAGTAGCCATTGGCCTGCCATTGGCCTGAGGAGGATAAGTGTGTTAGGAGGTTCCTTTTTTATTTTCCCCTTTTTACTGAACAGTGACTTTTTGGAGGAAATTCAGCTTCCTGATATGGACCTTGTGGTTTTCCCCACATCTGGAGGGGATGATTTAAGGGTTCTATAGAAACACTTCCAATAAGGAGAATGCCCACTGAATGAAGTCAGGACAGCTTGGTTTGCAGTAGCCCGGTGTGGAGCATGAGCTTAGCATGTCTTTCCCCTTGACAATGGTTACCTCCTGCCTGTAACCTCTCCACCATGTTGTTCTCGAGGTCCTGACAGGGATCCCATGCCTTGACCATATCCTCACTGCTTGATCCATCCCTCCCTCCCTCCCTCCCTCCTTCCCTCCCTCCCTTCCTCTTTCTTGATTCTATTTATTTATTTGAGAGAGCAGAGAGAGAAGGAGAAGCAGAAGCAGACTCCTTGCTGAGCAGGACCCTGGGATCCTGACCTGAGCCAAGGCCAGATGCTTAAGAAATGGAACCACCCAGACACTTTTTCCTTTCCTTTCCTTTCCTTTCCTTTCCTTTCCTTTCCTTCCTTTCCTTTCCTTTCCTTCCTCCTTCCTTCCCTTCCTTCCCTTATCCCTTGCCCTTCCTTCCTTCCCTTCCCTTCCCTTTCCTTTCCTTTTTTTTTTTTTTTTTATAAATTTTTATTTATTTATGATAGTCACACACAGATAGAGAGAGAGAGGCAGAGACACAGGCAGAGGGAGGAGCAGGCTCCATGCACCGGGAGCCCAATGTGGGATTCGATCCCGGGTCTCCAGGATCGCACCCTGGGCCAAAGACAGGCGCCAAACCGCTGTGCCACCCAGGGATCCCTCTGATTTATTTATTTGAGAGAGAGAGAGGAAGAGAACATGAGAGAGTGCTCGTGGGGGGAGGGCAGAGAGAGAATCTCCAGGCAGACTCCCCATTGAGTAGAGAGCCTGATACAGGGCTAGATCCCAGGACCCTGAGACCATGACTGGGGCCACACTCAAGAGTCAGCCAACTGAGCTACCCAGGTGCCTTATGGCTGCTCTGTTTTCTGTACCATTAGTGGTAGAGGACTTCTTTTTGTTCTCAAGGAAACTGAGGTCTGCTGTGCCTAATGTTGCTGCCGAAGCTGCTAGCCCTTAAAATCAAGGCCTCTGGCATGTTTGCTGCCATGTTAGGTGAACAGAATTGGATAGGGATGCCAATGAAGTAGATTGTTATGGCATGTTCTTCTTTTAGTGCCAATGTTAGAGTCTAAAACAAGTTGGTAAACCATGACCCAAGAGGCAAATCCAATCTTCCAACTTGTGTGTATTTTATTGGGATAAAAGCATCGTTTATGGCTGCTTTTGCTGTATGACAGCATCTGAGTCTTTGTGATGGAGATTGTCTAGTTCTCAAAACCTATAATATTTATTCTCTGGCCCTTTACAGTAGAAGTTCGAGAGCTGCTAGTTTGGAGTGTTGGGATGAGCATGTGACTTGAGGACTATGTGTGTTAGTGGAATGTGCTGTCCAGGTCTCATACCCCAGGCCCCTGTGCCATGGCATGCTGCCATGGCTGTGGCTTCCTGTCACATCTCAGGACTGGACTGAGATCTTGGAGCATCCTTTTGGTCCGGCCCTTTCATTTCATTGATGGGATTCCTAGAGGATGGTGGCTGACCTGAAGGCATGTGGTCAGTGTAGATTAAATTGATCCTCAAACCTAAGGGTGTCTGCTCTGTGATTGCCTCCCCCCACGCCTGATTTCATGCAGATTCAAAATGCTTCCCACACCATGTGCAAGTCCCAGGAGCTTTTCTCAGGCACAGTGTCAAGACTGGTGGGGCCTCTGGTGGGCCTGGCTTTATCTGTGACCTGCTGGTGAACTCTGGCAACACACACATGGCAGGAAGGGCTAAGCGTAGGTGTCCCTGATGGAGCTGGGAGGGTGGGTATCTGCCTGCCATTGGAGTCAGGCTCTGGCTGTAGCATCCCCTTCCCTTTCCCCCCTCTCCTCAGCCTCAGTTCCATGGGGATACAGTGGGACCAGTGTCATCTTCCAAGAGAGGATTGTGCTCGATTAGGGGTTGGTTGTTTGTATGGGTGTCTTTCCAGTGTGTGCTTCATAGCATGAAGCAGATGGGTCCCTTGTGTGGAGAAAGTGGGCAGCAGGTGTCTCCTGTTCCCTAGGAGTGAGCTTTCCATGGGCTGGGGGGCCTCAATGAATCTTTTAGAGCTTTCTCAGCTCAGAATGAGTATCATCTATAAATGGATTCTTTTTTTTTTTTTTTTTAATTTATTTATGATAGTCACAGAGAGAGAAAGAGAGAGGCAGAGACACAGGCAGAGGGAGAAGCAGGCTCCATGCACCGGGAGCCCGACGTGGGATTCGATCCCGGGTCTCCAGGATCGCGCCCTGGGCCAAAGGCAGGCGCCAAACCGCTGCGCCACCCAGGGATCCCCTATAAATGGATTCTGAATTAGCTACCAGCAGCCTGAAAGACCTGGAGAAGGGCTTCTCAGGCAGGCCTGTCTGCCAAGGGGCTGAGGTTTCTGGGTTCTGTCAGCAGAAATGGCCTCTCCCCTCTCCACTCTCCCCTCCTCTTTCTTTCTTTAAAAAAGACTTATTTATTTGAGAGAGAGTACATGTGTAAGTGAGCCAGGGGTGGGGTACCAGAGGGAGAGAGAGAATCCTGAAGCCGATTCTCTGCTGAGCTCAGAGCCTGTGTAAGGGGTTGATCCCAGGCCCCTGAGATCATGACCTGAGCCAAGATCAAGGGTTGGCTACTTAACCTACTGAGCCACCCAGGTGCCCCTGCTGTTCTTATCTTTCGTTATTTCTCCTTTTTCAGAATCAAATAAGACTGTTGAATTGCTGTCAGCTGGGTGGGGGGTACAGTGCAGTGGGGAGGATCTATGGGGTACATTCCAGTGTGGAGAGACTGCAGGGAGATGTCTGAGACAGAGACAGGTCACAGCTAGAAGAGTGTGTTCCTTCCTCCCCTGGTCACACTATTTTTGGTGTTGGACACTCACAGATGTCTGCTTGTTCCAGAGAAATGTGCTCAGCTCACAGTGGATCTGGCAAGTGGGATGAGGACAACCAGCACTGGTCACTTGTGTTCAGCTTGTTTCCAGCTTACTTTGGCACTGGGATGAGGCCTTGCTGGCTTCCTTACCTGTGCTGCTGCTTGGGGGCCTTGCTCACAGAGTGCCACAACCTAGTAATCTGTGCTAGTTCCTCCTGACAGGAAGTGGAGCTGCATTAAGGATTCTGAGACGGGCTTTGGCCTAGAGTGTAGGATTGATGATATGTGCCCCTGGCCCTCCCTACCTTTAGCTCTGCCAGCTGATGTCTCTGTGGGGATGGTCCTGTCTTGTCTCTGAACAGATGAAGTTAATGCCCCTCCTCCTCCCTGGTCCTGGGTGAGCCTGGGCTGTGAGAATGTGACTAGTGAACGGGGTTTGCTGGTGCAAGGCAAGGCTCACAGGCTGTCAGCCGAAGTTGGGCTGATGCCGTTCCAAAAAGACATGAGGCTTTGGACCCCTTTCTCCTCAAGGGTGGATGGCAACTCACTAGGGTCTATACCCCAGAGCAGTGGCCTTAACGCTTCATTCTGGGATCTTCAAGAAATTGTCTTGGTCTCTCGTGTAAATTCATGGAAGCCCAAATGCTTTCGGGTGATAGGTTGCCAAAAGTGTGATCTCCTAGGCACAGCTCAGCTTTGGGGAGTGGCTGGTTTGAGTGGATGTGGTATCACCTCAGTGCTCTCTTCTTAGGGCTCCTGGTGCTGTTCCCAGGGCTCAGCTGTTCAAGAGCAAGCATAGCACGTGTTGCAGGTGTGGGTGTTCCTCTGCTGTTGTGAAGCTCAGGGGGCGGACAAGCTTAGGGGTGTTACAGGCAGGTCACTGGAGGATGCACAACTCAGCCCTGGGGTGGTGGAACAAGATGCCTCACCTTGGCTGAGCTGGGGCTGGTTCTGAACCAGCCTGCAGACCCAGGATATTGCCACTGCCTCATGTTCACATGGGTGTCCAGTGGGCCTAGGCACAGAGGTTCCAGCTGTCTGAGCTTTTGTCCCTTGGGACATGTGAAGGCCAGGGTATGGGACAATCTATATTGTTTCCAAATCTTCACTGGTATTTTTTTTAAAGATTTATTTATTTATTCATGAGAGACACAGAGAGAAAGAGAGGCAGAGAGGCAGAGACAAGCAGAGGGAGAAGCAGGCTCCTCGCAGGAGCCCCACGTGGGACTCGATCCTGAATCCCGGGATCACAACCTGAGCCGAAGGCAGATGCTCAACCGCTGAGCCACCCAGGTGTCCCCTTCACTGGTATTGAAATGGCTAGGTGGCTGCAAAGATCAGGGCAGGACACAGGGCAGGAAGGAGCAGGGGAGAAGGAGCTGGCTATACAGCAACACCACCCTTTGGGCCTCAGTTTACCATCCTGCTGTGTGGGAATCATCATTAGATTTTGGGTCTATGTCTTAGATGCTATAGCCCTGGCTGTCCAGGAGAATAGTTAAGGCCTGAGGTGTCTCAAAAGTCAGGATTTTGCTCCTGCATTCGATCCCTGGGTGGAGGGTCTCCTGGGTACAGACATCATAGACCTCAGGCCAACTGGCTCCTCGAGTACTCAAGGCTGCAGGGTCTGTGTGAATCCCCAGGACTTGTTGACTGGATAAATTGGTGGCAGGACTCGGTGGTGGCTATGGAGGGCTTCCCACAGTGGATGCCTTCTGGTGTCAGGAGCATTTCTCAGGACAGCCTGCAGAGTGTGTTGTTGGGGGCGGGGGGGCTGTCTGTTCATGTGCAGACACTGTTGGGCCTTAGCCAGGATGCAGCCCAGAAAGCTCTGTTTGTTTAAAGTTGGGCTTAGTGTTTCTTGTTACTTTTTAACCTATTGACTAAGCCTATGGGTGGTGCTGAGCTTACCTTTGGCTTGCAGGTAGAGTCAGGAGGCCCAGAGTCTGAGCTCTGTAAGCTGGCCCAGTTCTGGGGAGATGACCATTGATTGCTGTTCTGAAAACCAGGTTCCAGGCTTGAGGGTTTTGAAGCCTCTAACTGTTTCCCCTTCTCTCTGCCCTAGTTGTAGATGAACACGACAGAAATCAGATGTGCACAGCAGTTTTATGTAGGAGTCCAGGAGGAATCCTGAAGTCTGCGGAAAATTTAGGGGAAATTTAGAAAAACGAGCTCCATGTCATCGTTTTTACTCAGGATGTGTGTTGAGATTTTGGTAACCCAGATAGTCACAAGATTGCATTAAAAAAAAAAAAAACAACAGGAGTGACATCAGTTAGCCCACATCACTTAGACCAGCTGGCCTCCTGCCCTGTGCCCACTTACGGAGCTGGCCTTACTCAGCCCCTGTCTCAATGCGGCCCATCTGCACAGTGGATGAGCACCCATCACCCAGGGCCTGAAATGAAGCAGTGTGTGCCTATCTGCTATACACTGTATAGCACCTGGAGAGTCGTCCCCCAAACTCTCTGGCCTAGGTGAGGCCTGGGCAGTGGGTAATGAGTGAATGGGATGTCTATATGTGGGGTCCCAGTTAGACCTGGGCATCTAGCCCAGAGTATATGTCCTTAACATTGGCCAGACTGTAACCAGGCCCCAGGTATGACAGCAAAGTAAGCAAACAGCCTCCAGCACCTGACCCTGTGCCGGGCAGTGAGGTTCCCAAGTGAAGAGTGACAGGCTCATGGGCTCTAATCCTGCCTATGGACCATAGAGCTCCCTGGAGAAAGGATATTTGTCGGGACCTGAAGGAAAAGTGGTGTGCCTGGGCCCTGAGTAGGTGGTGGGGAAGAGCCTATACCCTGAGGAGGTCTGGAAAGATACACTGGGGGAGCAGCCTGGCCCTCTCCCTTGGGTGCCATGGTCAGGGTGACAGGTCAGAGAGAGCTGGAGGGTGGCCAGGGGGTTCCACACCACAGGGTACCACATGCTTTTGGGCCTCAAGACTCAGTGCACTGTGCCTACACCTATAATGCTCTTCCTCCAGGTCTTCCTGGCCCTCTCCCTACCCTTCCTATTTCATCTCTGGTCAGAGGGCCCCTCTTCCATGTGCCTTCCAGCACTCAGTGTGTCCCCAGAGGCCATCCTGTTTCTGTCACAGCTGTCTGGGGCTGCGTCAGCACACAGGGGCTCAGTGAATCATTTGTTATCAGATGAATGTGTGGGAGGGCCGTGTCAAGAAGGAATACGGGTCCTGTGTGATCTCCTGATCCAACTCACCTTGCACAGTCTGTTCTGTTAATCCAAGTGCAAGGATCTTGCTATGGGTCTGGATACTGGCAGCTCAGTTCCCATGGCAGAGCCCTGGCCTGGTGGCTGTAATTCTTCCGTGGAGGCCTCTCCATGTTCATAGGTTTGATTTTCTCACTGTTCTCCAGCTCTGTCAGATTCCTTTTCCATAAAGAAAGCCCTGCCACCTCCCTTTCACCTGCATTGTCCCAGTTCTCAGCTCAAGATGGTGTTTTCTCAGAGAGCACCAAAAAGGTGCCTCTGAAGCTGCTTGGAGCAGCAGCATGGGCCCACAGGGTAGACAGTGTAGTTGGACAGGACCTCGAATGGCTGCTCACGGCATCTTCCCTGTAGTAGGCCTGGGCCTGATGTGCTATACGGATTTTAACACTTTTTGAGAGGCACCTGGGTAGCTCAATTGGTTGGGCAGGCTGCCTTAAGCTCAGGTCATGATCCTAGAGTCCTGGGGTTGAGCCCTGGGTTGGGCTCCCCCTTCAGTGGGGAGTCTGCGTCTCCCTCTCCCTCTGCCCCTCCCCCGGCTTGTGTGTGCATTCTCTTGCTCTCTGTCTCTCTCTCAAATAAATAAAATCTTTAAAAAAACAAAACACTTTTCTTTTTGAGCTGAGTTACCTTTTTACTAAGTAAAACCAAGTGTAAAGTGCACTTTCTAAAGTAGGTGACAGGAGTGGGGGCCAGGGAGTCTTACAGTGTGGCCTGGCTCTGTCTAGGAGCTGGTGGCCCATGGCAAGTTCTTGGCCTTGAGTGGGTGCAGGCAGTACCTTCCCCTGCAGGGGGCTTCCAGCCCCTGTGGCCTGTCTGTGGTGGGGGTGCCCTGGATAGCAACATCAGGACCGCTTGCTTGGGGCCCCAACCTATATGTTACTAGCAGCCAGGCTCGTGCCCAAAGTGTTGGTAAATCTGGTCAGGCTGCTGAGTAGTTTTGCCAGGCATGGGCTTTTGGATTCTGCATTTATGGTCCCAAAACTTTTTTTTTTTTTAAAGAAAGGATTTTATTTACTTATTCATTAGAGACACACACACACACACACACACACACACAGAGGCAGAGACACAGGCAGAAGGAGAAGCAGGCTCCACGCAGGGAGCCCGGCGTGGGACTCGATCCCGGGTCTCCAGGATCACACCCTGGGCCAAAGGTGGAGCCAAACCGCTGAGCTACCGGGGCTGCCCCAGTCCCAAAACTTCTTCCCTAAGTTGGTTTAGAAGCAGAAAGCGAAGGCCATCAATTTTCCTCATGGAACACTGACCGTGCCGCATGCCTCATATACTGGCACTTTGTGGCCGCATGCCTCATATACTGGCACTTTGTGATGTAACAAGTGGCAAATGTCATCACTGAGGTTTGTCTTCCTTCAAAGACAAGGCTTTGGGAACTCCCATGTTCAGGGTATTGGAACGGCCTTGGTGGGGACATTTAACTTTTCAACTCTAAACATTTGCTCCTAAGTTAGCTGGTTGCAGGATTTTCTGTGGTGGGGGGTGGGGTGGTGGTCCCTGTTTGCAGAATGGACTGAAGCTGGCTCTCTCTGGGTTCTGGCTGCCCTGTCTGTGGCAGTGTCATTGCAGTACACCCGGGGTGAATGTTTGCTGCTTACCAGTGCTTCTGCCTGGAGCAAAGTTGGTGCGGACCTGCACCTCTCCCTCCTCAGGGGCCTGTTCCCCTCGCCTCTCTCACCTGAGATGCCGTCCATCCTCTCTTGACTCACTTGACTCAGTCCTATCATGCCCATGCCCCATAGAAAGTACTCTGTCAGCATAGATAGCTCTGTGGTCACAGCTCCCGGAAGCTTGCCTCTACCCACAGCCATAGGGCCTGTTCTGTGTTCTTGTGGCCCATCACCCCAGGGTGGCTGTGTGTGTTCCTTGGGGTCCCTGCTGTCCACCAGCCCTTGTTCATCTCTGACTGGACTGAGAGTGTGGTTTTCTTTTTTTTGAGTAGGCTCCACGCCCTGGGTGGAAGGAACTCAATGTGGGGCCTGAACCCACAACCCTGAGATTAAGACCTGAGCTTGAGATCAAGAGTTGGACACACAACCAACTGAGCCATCCAGGTGCCCTGAATGTGTAGGGGTTTTTTTCCCCCTAAAAGAGGGCTCAAACCTCCCTCATTTTTATTTTTTTTAAGGGAGATTGGGAGAGAGAGTACACAAAGCAGGGAGGGGGGAGAGGGAGAGAGAGAATCTTAAATAAAATCCACACCCATCACAGAGCTTGGATACAAGGCTCCATCTCACAATCCTGAGATTGCGACCTGAGCTAAAATCAAGAGTCAGAGACTTAACTAAGTCACCCAGGCGCCCCAAGAGTGTGGGATCTAAATGCAAGCTATTGAGCCACAGTGATGGGGCCACTCCTGGGGCCTTCCTATAGCCCACAGAGCTCTGGTACATTTGTTGGTCTAATACCGGGCTTCTTCCAGTGGTTACAAACCCCTGTCTCAGCCAGCAGTACCACTCAATGCCACTGGGGGATCTTAACAGTGGCAGTGAGTGTTGGTTATGTGTCTCCGATGCCCACATCACCCTCACAGCATGCTTGGAGCCTCTGCTGCTCAGATCTCCGTGTGGTCTCCTCCTTGACTGCAGGGCCTTTCTTTGGAAGTCTCCTCTTCATTGTCAGTGCCCTCACTGCCTCCCTACCGTCCTACCCATTGAGAGACATACTCCCAGAGCCCAGGACTCTCCCCAGGACAGAGTGTGCATGTGAGGGCAGTATACACCAGGCCTTTGCTGTGAGCCCATGGATTTGATTGGGCCTTCCTTTTCTGGATCAGTGGCTTCTGATTTTATTTTGCTTTTACATGTTGTGACCAACTCTTGGGTACCACCCACATGTGTCAGCCATACCTGTAGGGAAGTACCTAGGATCGTGTTCCTTATACACAACCTGCCGAGGCCAGTGGGTCCTGCCCCATGACTCCAGTCCATCCTTGCCTGAGTATGTGGCCCCTGTCCCAAGATGCTAGTCCAGCCTGCCTATGCAGACCCAAGAGAGGGCCCAGCTCTCAGCTGCTGCCCTGTGGGTTGTGCCTTACCACCCTCCACCATGCCTTTCCCATTTCCTCTTGCACACCAGATTATCTGATTCTTCCTAATTTTGTGGTAGTGCTGGGCAAAAGTGATACCTCCCTCTCATTGTTTTGCTGATGGCTTCTGTGTTTTAGCCACTTGCATCTATCTTTTTATTCTGTGCTGTGTTCATTGCCATTTCCTGTTGGTCTTTTATTTATTTACTTTTTAAAAGATTTTATTTATTTATTCATGAGAGAGTCACAGAGAGGGGCAGAGACATAGGCAGATGGAGAAGCAGGCTCCCTGTGGGGAGTCCAGTGCGGGACTCATCCTGGGTCCCCATGATCACAACCTGAGCCAAAGGCAGATGCACAGCCACTGTGCCACCCAGGCTCCCCCGTTAGTCTGTATTTTAATGGGGCTTTCTTCAGCATGGGTTGGCCCTGGTTCGCTGATCATTGTCTGCTGGCCGAGACGGTGAGGATGGCATTGTGGCATGCTCGTTCTCTCTCCCAGTTGTGACCCACCATACTCCTGATGGAGCAAGATTACCCCTCTCTTGCTGTGAGCTTTGGCCTCAGTTGGTTGAAAGGCTGAAAGTGGCACTTACTTCAAGGCTCTACTCTGGCAAATTAAATGTGTGAAGTTGGTACCCAGAGGCCTTTTGTCATTTCCTTAAGCATGACTGTGGACCCGGCTGGCTGGTGTCTTTGAGCACTCAGGCCATGTTGTCAGGCTCTTTTCCAGGGTCTTGGCTTTGTTTCAGCTTATCCTAGTGACATGTTAGTTAAAAAACTAAAGTGGCATTTATGAAGTGGAAAATCCTACTAAATTCTTTTTTTTTTAATTTTTTAATTTATTTATGATAGAGAGAGAGAGAGAGAGAGAGAGAGAGAGAGAGGCAGAGACACAGGCAGAGGAAGAAGCAGGCTCCATGCACCGGGAGCCTGATGTGGGATTCGATCCCAGGTCTCCAGGATCGCGCCCTGGGCAAAAGCAGGCGCTAAACCGCTGCGCCACCCAGGGATCCCGGAAAATCCTACTAAATTCTATATGGCCCCTGATGGTTCCCAAAGTCCATTCATACACATTACATTTAGACCCACAGCTACTGACTCTTGGAAGCAGGGACAGTCAGTTAGGACCATTGTGCTGAGCCATATGAATTGCTTCCTGTCCCTGGGGCAGAGCAAGGACTCATCAGGAGGTCTGGGTACTTGTGCCATGCTGACCTCTGGAGGGACAAGGGTGTACCGTCAGCTCTGACCACACAGCTGCTTCCTTGAAGCCCGTGATTCTCCTCTGTCCCTCCATCCCTTCCCCCTGCGAGGACGTTTCCCATTTCTACCTTTGTCAGAGGAGGTAGTTGGAGGAGGAAGGCGCTAACAGTCCTGCTGGAAGAAAACCACATTTGGTGTGCAGGATTTCAGATGTCATGACTGGAGGGTTGGTGGGGCAGCTGTTAAAGGAATCCACGATGGGTATCCACATGGTGAGTTCTTGGCATCACCTGAAGGGGTTCACTCAACTGTTGAACACGCAGCAGACTTATTGTGGTGATATCTACCACATAGGTGACACATGTGGGAACATGAGCATGTCTAGTAGCCATGTTTTATTTAAATGGGCACTTATTATTATTAATTGTCATTACTTTGTTGAATATTGTTTGAAGTCGTTGATGCAGTTTTGGGAAAGGTTCTGTGGTTCTGATGGTTCTCTTGGTTTGGGGGCAGGGGCATTCCCGCCTGTTCCATCAGTGGTCCCTGGTGGGGCTTCCTGGTGCACCCAGAGCATCTAGGTGTCCTTTTGCTCACCCCTTGTCCCCTTGACCTGACAGGAGAACTGATGCAGAGAGGTCATGTGCCTGTTACCCCTGCATTGCCTCTCAAGGTTGAGGGTATAAACTTGCCATGTCCCGACTACAGCCCTTCAAAGTCAATGGGGTCATTTCCATTTCACAGATGAGAAAACTGATTAGTGCTGGGATGACATCCATCTCACCCAAGATCACATGGCCAGTGAAGGGGTGGTCTCCCTGACACTGGTGGCCTTGCCCACTTGCTTGTGTCAGGGTTGTTTTTGTTTGTTTGTTTTTTCTTTCCTAAAGAATGTTGCATTCTTTACAGCATTTAGAAACTTCGAAGTGCGAACTGGAGGTCACGTGTGTGGCAGAGCTGGTTTGTGCTGTTCTATACCTTGTTTCAGCAGCCTAGTGACTTAGATCACCAGCCTGTGAGACCATGCCAGAGAAGTTGAGTATCTTAATTAGGTCACATAGCTTTTATTTTTGAAAAAAAAATTTTTTTAAAATTTTTTTTATAATTTATTTATGATAGTCACACAGAGAGAGAGAGAGAGAGAGAAAGAGAGAGGGGCAGAGACACAGGCAGAGGGAGAAGCAGGCTCCATCCACCGGGAGCCCGACGTGGGATTCGATCCCGGGTCTCCAGGATTGCGCCCCGGGCCAAAGGCAGGCGCTAAACCGCTGCGCCACCCAGGGATCCCATTTTTGAGATTTTTAAGAGATACCTTATTTATTTTTGAGAGAGCGTGCGCGAGAGCAAAGAGAAGCGGAAGAGGGGAGGGGCAGAGGGAGAGGGAGAATCAGGAGCCCAACACAGGGCTCAATCCCAGGGCCCTGAGATCCTGACTTGAGCCAAAGGTAGATGCCTAACCCACTGAGCCACTCAGGCACCCCTGTCACACAGCTTTTAAATGGCAGATCCTGAAGCGGAAGTGAATCTTCTGATTTCAGCTTCTGGGCACTGAGATGAAGTTTTGCTTTCAATTCCCATTAGCTGTCAGTGACCTAGTGTGTCATTCCTGATCCTGAGCCCTTGGTTTCCTGTCCCTGCTAGGACTGGTTGATTGATGTGGAAGCTGGGCAGGGGCACTGCTCAGATCTAGATCTCCTGTAAGGAAGGGATATAACACCTTCAGGTACTGCCTCAGCTTTCAAGGAGGTCGGGTCCTTTTCGTCCAGCCCTGGGTTGGATTTGAGTGGCCAGTGGTGGTGTGAAGAGGGAGCTCAGGACCAGGGCAGTTTTAGTTTTAGCGCCTTTAACTTTGTCATTCCTGCCTGCGTCTGAGTTTCATGTTGGGTTCTTTGTAACCCAGGCCCCTGGCTGTGTGACATTTGCTCACCTGCCAGTGTGATGGGCAGCGTGTGGTGGTGTGAAGCCAGACCAGCCTCAGGCCATGAGGAAGGGCCTTAAAAGGCCTCCAGAGTTAACCAGAACTCTTTCGTTGGTCAGTTACGGGGTTCTAGCCTAGTCCAGAAAGGGTTTGGATCGTACTGTGTGGTCTCACTGCTG
The DNA here is from genome assembly GCF_011100685.1 of Canis lupus familiaris. Lineage (NCBI taxonomy): Eukaryota > Metazoa > Chordata > Mammalia > Carnivora > Canidae > Canis > Canis lupus. The sequence goes on from NC_049241.1 coordinate 44,948,133, forward strand.
ATATATGCGGCTGCCCAGCGCCAGCAAGATGGTTCCGTTTTCCTTTCCTAATAGATCTTCTGGCCCTCCTCCGGCGGCTGTGGCTGCCCTGGAGTTCTGCCAGGTTCTGCTCTTGACATGGCGCACATCATGAGCTGCTCCCAAAATTTAATTTCAGGCCTGAAGTAAAATGATTATAATGACCTTGGGTCGGCCAGTAGGAAAGCAGGAGACCTGATCTTTCCTTCTAGATGTTTCTTGTTACTGATGTGATGTTACTCACTTGGAAGACCGGCATCATCTCAGGGTCAGCGCTTGAGCCCCCTCCCATGTGCCAAGGAGGTTTCTGGATGAGGCAGGGACCTACTCTGCCCATGGGGGCTGGCATGTAGCTCTCCTTCCCTCAGGCTGTGTGTCACACACTTAGGCATGGCAATCTTAGCTCATTGCTGTCATATTCTGACGTTTGTCTTGGAGGTGCCTATAGGTGTCTGCATGAGGGCCCAGTGGGTATGAACTGAGTCCTCTTTCCCTTGTTATAGGACACCTCTGTGGCTGTTTTGCCTGCCCTGCTCATTGAGTAACCTGGGTAGGTTAGAGATGGAAAACTAGACCACGTTTATGTCATTTCCATCCTCCTCTGAGTGGGACTTCTTGCTCCCATTTAATGGTCTCTGTTTTCCATCCAAGATGAAGGCCCCATGCTCATGCTGCCTGGAGTCCAGGGCAAGCTCCCTGGAGCCATGGTATAGAAAGGGTCTTTTGGGGATGCCTGGGGTGGCTCAGCGGTTGAGCTTCTGCCTTCATGCCCAGGGCATGATCCTGGAGTCCCGGGATCAAGTCCCACATCGGGCTCCCTGCATGGAGTCTGCTTCTCTCGCTGCCTATGTCTCTGCCTCTCTCTCTGTCTCTCTCTATCTCTTACGAATAAATAAATAAAATCTTAAAAAAAAAGGGTCTTTTTTGAAAGGTGCAAGGAAGAGCTTTCCAGCATGGCCTGGTGGGCAGCTCTGGCAACAATGGCCCCCTCTTCTTACTCTCTATCAGCTGCCTCTCACCCTCTCCTGCCTTTCTCCTTTTAAATTTCTCAGACAAATCCCTGGGCTTTAGAAATGGTTTGTCTTAATTGGTATAAGCCCTCACTTTCCTTCTTGGTTGCCCTAGTGGTCTGGTCTTGATGCAGTAGATGAAGGCAGTCTGTGCTTGCCTCTGCTTGTCACTCTTGGCTTTAGAAACCAGACTAGATCAGGAGCAGCACAGTGAAATCACTTTGTGGCTTGGCCTGCTCATTGAGGTACTCAGAGCCACACTTTTCATTTTGGAGGTTGGAGGAGGTCTTAGCAGGAGGAATTATGAGGGTGGGAATGGGGCACATATTTGTCCCTGGCTACTGAGTCTTCCTAGTCGTATTTTCCAGAAGAGAGAAGTAAGATTCAGGGAAGCTTGCTCATTTGCCCAAGCTGCAAGAATAGGAAGGCAGAGGCATAGATGTGTGGCCTAGCTGCTGGACTCAGAGCCCTGTTCTCTGCTCTGAGCTGCCCTCCCCAGCTTCAACTTCTGCCTGTTGTCACCTCCTTCTCTTGGTCATTGAAGGGTCTGGGAACACTTTGGGGAGAGAGGGCAAGGGGACACCCATGCACCTTAGGCCCTAGTGGCCATGCAAAGTGGCACCTCATTTGGGTCAAAATGCTGGAGGTTAGTGTCAGAAGCTGTCATGCTCATTGCTGAATGATTGCTGAATTTATAAGTAGGTCACTGAGTTTACAAGATACCTGGGTTCCCTCTGGTCAGACCTAGGTGGGGCCCAGAGGTAAAGAGAACGCTGTGCTTTCACACTGCAGAGTACTTAAGTTTGGGCAGGGCCTCCCAGGGCCTGGCATGCTGATGGAGGTTGAGCTGATGGCAGTGCACAGGCACTCCCTGCCAGGGGGTATGGGAAGGTGGGGCAGAGGGGTGGCTACTCCATTGTACACCATCCAGGGAACACAGTCTGTCCAGATCTGGAAACCTATGGGAGGCTCCCAAGAAGCGGAGGTTCAAAAGAGGCTAGGCAGGGAAGTAGGGAGGGGTTCCCAGTAGAGCCCGGGGCAGGGGGTAGGCATTCATGTCTAGGAGTCCTTTTAGTCATGTAATGTCACATGTCCAAGTGCACCTGTGTTCATGATGTAATTATGACATTGTTTTTTTTTTTTAATTTTTATTTATTTATGATAGTCACACAGAGAGAGAGAGAGAGAGGCAGAGACACAGGCAGAGGGAGAAGCAGGCTCCATGCACCGGGAGCCCGATGTGGGACTCGATCCCGGGTCTCCAGGATCGTGCCCTGGGCCAAAGGCAGGCGCCAAACCGCTGTGCCACCCAGGGATCCCTAATTATGGCATTGTTAATAACTAGAGCAAATGCTCATGAATTTGTCCATGTGTTCCCTGCTGCGTGCAGACCCCTGCCCCACCCCATGGGTACCAGTAAACACTGGGGGTGTCAGTTCCCCAGCAGCACTGGCATGGAATTTGGGGTATCGATGTTCCACGTCTAAGCCAACACTTTACGTGGCTTATCTGGTGAGTTCTCACTCTGACTTTCTGTGGCCAGAAGTAAAATATGGGTTCAGAAACAGCAGATTAGGGACGCCTGGGTGGCTCAGTGGTTTAGTATCTGCCTTTGGCTCAGGGAGTGATCCCGGGTCTGGGGATCGAGTCCCACATTCTCTCTCTGCCTATGTCTCTTCCTCTCTCACTGCCTCTCTCTCTCTCTCTCTCAGGAGTAAATAAATCAATCTTTTTTTTTTAATTTTATTTATTTATGATAGTCATCACAGAGAGAGAGAGGCAGAGACACAGGCAGAGGGAGAAGCAGGCTCCATGCAGGGAGCCTGACGTGGGATTCGATCCTGGGTCTCCAGGATCGCGCCCTGGGCCAAAGGCAGGCGCTAAACCGCTGCGCCACCCAGGGATCCCTAAATCAATCTTAAAAAAAAAAAACAAAACAAAACAGATTAGAGAGGCTAATTTTTTTTTTTTTACTCCAGTTGATTTATTTTATTTTAAGATTTTATTTATTTATTCATGAGAGACACACACAGAGAGAGGGGCAGAGATACAGGCAGAGAGAGAAGCAGGCTCCATGCAGGGAGCCTGATGTGGGACTCGATCCCAGGTCCTCAGGATCATGCCCTGGGCTGAAGGCAGCGCTAAGTTGCTAAGCCACCCTGGCGTCCCTTTAGTTGACTTTATAAGTACCGTCCCAATAAGGCAATTCATGGCTGAACCTCAGTTCGGGGAGATCCTGTCAAGATAGCGAGTCATGGGCAGGGGCCTTGGTCTTTTCTGGATGCGGATCCCTCTCAGGCACCGAAAATATGTAGAATTACCAAAGCAATGCTCTATGTGGAGAGAGAGTAAAGTGTTAAAGAGAAATATGTGACCTAGTAACACATTTATTGTTAGTGTATTAAATGATGAGATTCAGCAGATTTAATTGCTGCTTTATTTATTATGATTTAGAAATAGTGGTGAGTGAAATGACTTTTGAAGGCATCAGCACAAATGGCATTTGATGTGCTAAAGCATATCAGTGATGCTACCCTACTGCTGCACAGTTGACCCTTGACCAATGTATGGATTAGGGGTGCTGACCCCACACACACAGTTGAAAATCTGTGTATAACTTTTGACTCCCCAAAAACTTGATAGCCTGCTATTGGCCAGAAGCTTTACTGACAACATAAATAGTCCATTAACATGTTTTTTATGTCATGTGTTTCATATACTGTGTTCTTACAAAGTCAACTAGAGAAAGGAAAATAAAAAACTCATAAAGAGGAGGGGGTACATGTGGGGCTCAGTCGTTTAAGTGTCCAACTCTTGATTTTGGCTTGGTTCATGATCTGAGGGTGGTAAGATTGAGCCTCGTGTCGGACTGGGTGTGGAGCCTGCTTGAGATTTTCTCTTACCCTCTCCCCCACTCCTCTCTTCTCTCTTTAAAAAAAGAGAGAGAGAGAAAATAGAAAGTACTGTTACTATATTTATTGGAAAAAAAAAAAAACCTGTATGTAAGATGAATCTTGCAGTTTAAGCCACTGTTCAAGGTCAGTTGTGTTTGTAACAGAAAGAAGTGCTAAGTTTCAGTTAGTGGAAATATGTTTGTTTTCTTCCCACTCAAATTCAAGAACACCCCAAATTCAAGCCATGTCCTTAGGACTTCTGCTAATGCAGTGCCCTCAGGAGCTATCCTGGTGGGGGCCTCTGTAAGCTGCTCTGAGAAATGAGGAAGCTTCCAGATCTCAGTCTTGGAACCAAGGCTCCTCAGAGAGGGGGAGATGCCACTGCTGTGCTGCAGCAGGCCAAGTGGAGCCCAGAGCTTCTCCTGGTGCCAAGACTTCAGGGAGGGCTCTGAGGAGGGTAGGGATGGGTCGGGAGCCAACACCAGAGGCTCTAGGGCCACCCTGGAACAGTTTGAGCATCAAGATAATTAAGAACTCTAATGTGTTTGAGACCATAGCAGAAGACACTCCATGAATCTATATTAAGGTTCTCCAGAGAAACAGAACCAATGGAGAGGGAGAGGGAGAGAGACTTACTTTTAAGGAATCAGCTCCTGCAGTCGTGGGAGCTGGTAAGTCCAAATTTGCAGGGCAGGCTGGCAAGGTGGAGACTCAAGGAAGAGCTGATGATGTATCTGGAGTCCAAAGGCAGTCTGGAGGCAAAATTCCTTATTTCTCCAGGAGGCCGTGATCTTTTGGCTCATATGACCTTCATCTGATTAGATGAGGCCCACCCACATTATGGAAGACAATTTATTCTAAGTCTACCGATTTAACTGTTTTTCCCATCTTTGCTATAACATCTAGATTGGTGTTTGACCACACAACTAGGCTCTGTGAGCTAGCCAAGTTGACACATAAAATTAACTGTCAACACTGCTGATGGCAAGAATGGAAATAATTGATGGAGAAGAAGGGAAGGCTCCTGCTTACTGTGGAATGCTGAGGCTGCTAGAGACAAGAACTTGGTTTTATGGCTGCAGCCCTGAAGCTGTGAGTGGCAGGGTCAAGCCTGGACCATGAGTTAGGAGTAGGCATCCACCGTAAGCTGCACAGGGAGAAGGTAGCCCGAGCAGGGTGGCCCTGCCTGGGTGTGATCAGTGTTCATAGCCCCAGTAGGGCAGACAGACTCTGTGCTGAAAATGGGGTGTCATGGAGGGCCGCTGTCAACTCGAGGCCTGCAGCTGGAACATAGAGTGAGTTACATCGTGGGTTGCATCAGGCAGACCTGAAACGTGGCAAACTCTAGTAAAGAAAAGGGGTGCTGGGATCCCTGGGTGGTGCAGCGGTTTGGCGCCTGCCTTTGGCCCAGGGCGCGATCCTGGAGACCCGGGATCGAGTCCCACGTCGGGCTCCCGGTGCATGGAGCCTGCTTCTCCCTCTGCCTTTTGTCTCTGCCTCTCTCTCTCTCTGTGTAACTATCATAAAAGAAAAAAAGAAAAAAAAAGAAAAAAAAAAGAAAAGGGGTGCTGTCCCATATTATCCCCAAACGGCAGTGCCTCCATGTCAAAGAACTGCTGAGAAACTTCCAGATTAAAGCTGGCTTTCGGAGGGAAAGTGATGCGAGGACATCACTGAGCCAGGTGGCAATGTGGAAGGTGGACTGTGGTGTGAAATGCCCTGTTAATAATGAGCATAATAAGCTCGTTGGCAGCTGCTGTGTAGTTGTGGAAGAGAATACCTTTACTTTTCAGAAGCATGCCATGTGTTTAGGGGTGAAACGTGGTAAATGTGTGAAGTTTGCTTTCAGGTGATCCAGGAACGCACGCGCCTGTGTGTCTGAATTGTTGGTATATGATGGTATGCATGTTGGGGGAGGGCAGCCAGGAGAAAACCCACATGCTTGCATGGGCAGGTAGGGCAACTTAAAGCAGGTTAGTGTGGCATTTAAATGTATTTGCGTGGGACACCTGGATGGCTCAGCGATTGGGCGTCTGCCTTTGGCTCAGGGCATGATCCTAGAGTTTTGGGATCGAGTCCCGCATCAGGCTTCCTGTGGGGAGCCGGCTTCTCCCTCTGTCTATGTTTCTGCCTCTCTCTGTTTCTGTCTATCTCTCATGAATAAATGAATAAAGTGTTTTTTAAAAAATGTATTTGTGTGTTCTTTGAACCATTGCAGCTTTTTTGTGAGTTTGGGATTATTTCCAGGTCATGTCTAGGAGAGAGAACTGGGCTGTAGCGCTTTTTCTCTACTTTTCGAAGCAGCATGTCTCACCTACCACACAGCACAGCTGGGGCTGCCTTGAACCTCTGTCAGCCTGGTGCCAGGCTATGGGCCCTGGGGATCAGTTTTGATGGGACAAACTCTCCTCCTAGGACTTACTTTCAGGTAGGAAGAGACCACTCTAGCACATTGGTTAGGGACATGCCCTCAGCTGGTGGCAGGGGTCTGAGTGAGTGTGCCTGGCATGAAATCTGTCTGAGGAACACTCCATTGAGAAGTTAGTGGGGATGGATCCCAGGAGCAATGCCCTAGATGGGGGTTCACACCAGCGCTGGGTTTGAGAACCATAAAGGGGACCAATGTGGGCCCTACTGGCTGCAGGGCAAGATTTGACAGATGGTTGTATAAGATCAGAGCCCCCCCCCTCCCAGGAGGCTGGGAGGATCTGAGGGTTCTGGCTGGGAAGGGGTACAGGGCCTTGATGTCAGCGGGTGAGAAGGCCCACTAAGGAAGGAGCATGGCAGGAGTGAGCCTGGTCAGTGTGACAGGGAGGTAGCCAGCCTGGAGGCCACCAGGCTTGCACTGCTGTCCCCAGACCTCTCCATGACCATGAATATGTCTGATTGTACATACTTTAAGAAATATTCTTCTGAAGCTACTAGGATCGTGCTGCAGTTCTTGGGAGGACTCCTTGTTCCCATCTGCACCATTCTTACCTGGATCTGCAGTTTGCTCAGCAGAACTTGAGCTGCCTCCTGGTTTCTGGGGTGCGTCAGCTTTTGGCAACTACATGATGCTCGTCTTGTCACTTTGAGCTGAGATCATTCACTTTTGTTTTTAGGCAGGTGACAAATTGTTCTGTAAAAAGGCTATTGACAGTTTCAGACTTCTGGCTCATTCGTATTTTCAGGGCAATTCTCTTTCCCAGCAAACGGGTTAAGGAAAACAGATCTGCAGAAATGGGGAGTGCCCCACATAGCTCCAGCTGAGGATGCTGATTAGCTGGTTTGGGAGGGTTACAGGCATGTCCAAAGGAGCAAGACCCCATTGATGTGGAAGGAGAGGCAGTTAGGAGAAAAGACATATCTGAAGTAGCAGGGGGTCTGCTCCCTCCTTATTATTTTTAAAGATTTTCTTTTTGAGAGAGAGACAGAGTGAGCCCAAGCAAGGGGAAGGGCAGAGGGAGAAGGACAAGCAGACTCCTTACTGACCGGGGAGCCCAATGGGGGGCTTAGTCCTAGGACCCCAAGGTCACGACTTGAGCTGAAATCAGATGCTCAGCTGACTCAGCCACCCTGGCGCCCATGCTCCCTCCTTATTTGAGTTGGGTCCTGGCTTCAGTAAGTGCTCTGCTGCTTCCTGAGCAGGTGACCTTGAACAAGTTGCTTGGCTTCCCTGAGCCTATTTCCTCATCTGCCTGAAGCTGATCCTGGAAACACATGGCCTTGTACATAGGAGGTCCTCACAGTTGGCACTTGAGAGCCAGTGGGCAGCTGGCAGAGCACATGCTGCTGTCTACCCTCACCACACAAGAGGTGGGCACCACTGCCCCATGTGCTTTGCAGGATGAGCCCAGTTTGGCACCATTTTCCACTGGACAGTGTGCTCTAAGGGATGCTCTGAGGGATAGTCAGTTGGTGGATCTTGGTGGATGCTTATGCATGACTTAACCCAAGAACAGGACTGATCCTTTTGTGTCATGGGAGCCAGGTGGCAGCTGATACGCAGCTTTATGCACGTGTGAGATGAACTTCACTCAACTCACCTGCCAGACGCCTTCAGGAGGAGGGTAGTTGAGGATGCTTGCCCTTCAGATATTCTTTAGCCAGCCTGTCCGTGCTTAGAGGGGTCACACTCCACACCAGGTGGGGATAGTGGGCAGAGGGCCTTTCTTAGGATAGGTCTGAAGCCTGTGGCTGAGATTATAACTGGATGGGTAGATAGGCTCTGTTCTCTAGGGCTTCACAGCTCCTGAGCATCCAGAGTCTGAAAGTCCAGATTATTCCAGGAAGGTCCATTCTGTTTGTCTAGGTGATAGAGGATCTTGTTGTCCCAAAGACAACAATTAGGTCCCCTCGAAGCCAAGCCAGGATCTGAAGGGACTGATCTGTTCTTGGCTCTAATAGTGATGAAAACTGAGTGCCTGGCAGCCGCAGGGGACCTCATTGAAAAGACATGGTGAGGCTCTGTGAATGCAGGATGCAGGGTGTTGTTTGGTCCTGGAGCCTCCCTGTGGGACCTAGCCCAGCCCAGCCTTGGCCAGGTCAGGTTCTACTTCTTAAAAGTTAAAAATGCACAGATTTCATGTAGCCTGCTTTGTGTCAGACCCAGTGAGGGTGAGCCTGACTTCTGAACTCCAAGCCTGGCTTCCTGCACAGTGCTTGCTCCTCCAAGAGAAGGCATACCATGGGCTGAAGCCAGCTGGGTCAGTTTTCTGAGGCTTCATTGTCCAGTGTACCCACCTCATGTGCGTTGGTCACATCAATTCTGCTTTCCTCCTGTCTATACATTAGAGAGTAGGCCCAGCTGAACCCTGGGCCCAGTGCTCTCCCTCTGGTGTCAGCAAGAGCATGTTGCCAGTGACCCAGGGACTCAGAACTGCCATGTGGGTGGGCCTAAAGCCCCAGACAATTTTGGTACCTCTCTGAGATGTTTGGAATGTTCTGGCTCAAAATATTAGAACTTCTAGAAGTAGAGAGGGTGACCTAGCTCTCTGAGGAGATTGGCTTGTCCAGACATTCCCCTAAAACCTCAAGGATGTCTTCGGAGCCCTTAGAAGGGATTTCCCAGGTGAACCTCACCCTGTGTTTTAAGGTCAAGTCTCTGAACTGGCTTTATGGCAGAGGCAGCCTCCTTGGCTCAGAGGCAGTCCCCATTCCCAGGGCCCTGGCTGGCAAATGGCAGGATCTGCCTTTTCTGTGTTCCCGAGCAATTACGATTTATTCCAGTGCACTGATAAAGCTAACAAAGGGTGTTGAGCATGGCCTGGAGCTGATGCCCAGGCTGGTTGGAGGCTGGCATTATCTGGAGGCTTTGCTAGGGCAGGATTGGGTGGGAAGGCTGTGGATTCACAGCAGGTGCCCAGGTGACAGGGCTGGACCAACACTGAGTACTGGGACTGGGAAAGGTCCCTGACCTGGCAGCTCCCCGCTAGCAGGTCATCCTGTGTGTGTGACAAGGATGTAGAAGAGTGACCTTTCACTGGATGTAGGCACTGACCAGAGGCCATGAAGTACCACTGTGCCCTGAAGGGAAGAGAAGGCTGGGTTTGCAGCCAGGGCTTTTATATGTCTGTAATTTGATCCTGCATCTCCTGGGACACGTTTGTGACGCTTTGGGATGGGCAATGAGACAGGAGATATACAAGTTGAGCCCACTGTGAGATGTGGATCATCAGGCAGCCCGAATCCCAAGCAGTACTCCAGAGGACCTGGGGCCCTCTGCTTTCTCCACTGTCATTCGATCTTCTCTCAGTTGTCTAGGGAGTGGGGCTGTCATGTCCCCCACCCCTGCCCACCAGCTCTGGGCCAGAGTCAAGTTTGATACTGAGTTCAGTGCCTGGTGTGATGAGTTTTAGTTGAGTTAGAAAAACAAAAGAAGCCCACCCAGCACTCAGGCTCCTCTTGAGGCTGTGGCAGAAGAGCGTACAAAGTGTTCTGTGTGATTTCTTGCTTGTTTATCGGTGTTTCCCATGCATTTTCGTTTGCCTGGTCAAGGACTCTGTGAGAGAGATGAGAGGCCAAGCACACACCTTCCTGAGGTTGTCTCCTGCCTAGACAGAGGACTCTCGGGTCCTGGGAGCAGAGCGAGGGGCTGGGGGCTAGGAGTTCTGTGCTTGGGCTTGCTCTGTCCCAGAAGGTGAGTGGTAACACAGGCAAGATGAGATTTGAGGTTTGGCCGTTTGCCACCGTAGGGACAGGGGCGGAGTCCAGCCCCTCCTCAGGTTCTCCTCAGCACTCAGGCTATGTACACTGGGGGGGGCATGCAGCAAGTTCGAGGTAGGGCATCTTTTTAATTTTTCTATTGAGGAAAGGCAGAGGGGAAAGATGAAATAATAATGAGACCAAAGTGTTGAAAAGAGGGCCTGGCTCCAGCATAAGTTGCACGACTCAGAGAGGTGGTAAGGGCTGGTCCCTCATGATAGACACGCACCCCTAGGGGGAGGCCTGGGACTGTGGGGGCATCTTGTAGAGGGCTGTTTTCTGTTGATGGAGCAGGGCTCAGTGGTATAGAAACACTTCAGTGTGAAGTTTTGTTTAGTAGATGTTTGTCTCATCCCATTATCATGGGGTTATGCACCTTTCATAGAAGTTTGGATAAATTGTGAAATTGGATTAAGATCCAGTGAGGTGGTGACTGAGCATGAGCCATGTGGGTACCCCAGGACTGGTGTCCCTGTGAGACTGAGATAAGCTCTGTGTGGAATGGAGACCCCAGCCCCTCTCTCCTCCATGACCTCCAGCATCCTTGTCTTCTCTTTGTGCCTAATTTTCCTCACTTGTAACAATGGTTATCTGATCCCTGAGTGGTTGAAGATGGGGTCTTACAATGGAGGTTGGCCGTCCAAGATAACACAAGTTGTTGTGTTCGATTTGTTTTTGTTTTTTTTTTAATTTTTATTTATTATTTATTATAGTCACAGAGAGAGAGAGAGAGAGAGAGAGGCAGAGACATAGGCAGAGGGAGAAGCAGGCTCCATGCACCGGGAGCCCGACGTGGGATTCGATCCTGGGTCTCCAGGATCGCGCCCTGGGCCAAAGGCAGGCGCCAAACCGCTGCGCCACCCAGGGATCCCTGTTGTGTTCGATTTGGCTGCAGATTCTGTGCCGAGCCTGTGCCTAACAAGTCCTTGCAGCACCTGCTCTGGTCAGGGCTCAGATGCTGCCCACTCTTATCTGAGTGGAACATAGGCCATACCCTGCCCTGTGGGTTCTTCACTTCCTGTGACCCACTGTACCCTATGTTCTGATTCACTTGGTGTCCCATCTGTAGGGTCACTGCTTTAGGCACCCAGGGTTAGTCATGTTGACTGATACAGAGAGGAACACAGGGAACCCAGTGGTGTAATGGTCTTGGCCCTGTGTGGCCCTGGCCCAATTTATTGGATGTAATAGTGTGTAAGTCTTGAAGCAGTGAAAACTATAGTCAGGGTGAGGGGCAGGTGTGGTGGGAGGACAGTATCTGGCCCACCCCACCAGGGTCATGAGGCTAAGTCCAGATAGTGTCCAAGTGGTCAGCATCCAGGAAGCATACATGGCCATGATTCAGAGAGTGTATAGACATGGGAATCTGAGAGAGACACTTAACTGGGAACTAGTGGGGTGGAGATGGGAGGGCTGGACCTGGCCATTCCCTAGAGCTGCTTTTTCGGGAATGGGAGGGAGAATTGGCAAGAATGGCAATTTAGAAGATTTTCATAAAATAGAACTATTTTAAAAAAGAAAGTGGGTAGCTATAACACCATCAAGAGCAAGTTCCATAAAAGAAGAAATTGATAAGTGCTGCTTCATCGGAATTAATACCTTCTCTTTAAAGGACACTGTTATAAGAAAGAAAAAACAAGTCATGGACTGGGAGAAACTTCAAAACTCATGTGATAAAGCTCTTGTATCCAGAACATACGTAGAACTCTCAAAATGCAATACTAAGAAAATGACCCAGTTTTTAAAAATGTGTTACAGCTTTGTGTAGCTTCACCACAAAGATGCAAGAATGGCAAATTAGTCCATGAAAAATGCTCCACATCATTAGTCAATAGGGGAATGCAAATTAAAATCATCATGAGCTACCACTTCCCACCTATGAGAATGGCTAAAATAAAACAGCCGACAACCCAAATGCTGATGTGAATAGGGAGCAGCTGGATTTCCCTCGTTGCTGGTGGGAACACAAAATGGTGCAGCCCCAGGGATGCCTGGGTGGCTCAGCAGTTGAGTGTCTGCCTTCGGCTCAGGGTGTGATCCTGAGATCCAGGATCAAGTCCCACATCACGCTTCCTGTGGGGAGCCTGCTTCTCCCTCTGCCTGTGTCTCTGTCTCTCTGTGTGTCTCTCATGAATAAATAAATAAATCTTAAAAAAAAAAAAACCCACAAAAACAAAACAAAAAACCCAAAATGTTACAGCCCCTTTGGGAGACACTTTGGCAGCTTCTCATAAAGTCAAACGGATACTTACCAGAGGACCTCCCAATTGTTCTCTTGGGTGAACTGAAAACTCATGTCTGTACAAAATCCTGTATGTGAATGTTTATAGCAGCTTATTCATTGGTCCCCAGAACAAGAGATGAGCCTTGTGTCCTTCAGTCAGCAAATGGATGAACAAACTGGTATAATAGAGTAGGTTAACAATAGTAAAATGGAATGGACTTTGGAGACAGCAGCATGGATGAACCTCAAAGGCATTCCGCTAAGTATGTGTGGTCAGCTGGATAAGGATCTGATAAATGTCCGGGACTGAACCCCTAGAACTTGTGAATGTGACTTTAGATGGAAAAAAAGACTTTGTAGATGGGATTAAGTTAAGAATCTTTAGATGGGGAGATCATCCTGAATTATCTGAGTGGGCCTGAAATGTAATCACAAGTGACCTTATTAAGGAAGAAGCAGAAAGAGATCTGACAGAAGAGGAGAAGGTGATGTGACCATAGAGGCAGAGATTGGAGTGGTGTGGCCATATGCTGAGGGATGCCTGAGGATTCAAAAGGCTGGAGGAAGTAAGGAAGGCTCACACCCTAGAGCCCCTTGACGGAGTACAGCCATGCTGTACTCCGTGCTCATACCTGGATTTCAGCCGGGGAATACTGATTTTGGGCTTCTGGCCTCCAGGACTGTGAGAGAATACATTTCTCTTGTTTTCAGCCACCAAGTTTGTAGTGATTTGTTACAACAACCACAGGGAACTCTGTATGATTCCAGTTACGTGACCTGGAGGAAGCTCCCTGGTAGGGACAGAAAACAGATCGCTGATTGCCAGGGACTGGGAGTGGTGGAGGGTTGGAGGACAGGTGGGTACCGGGAAAATCAGTGGAAAGAAGGTGGCCCTTCTAGTCTGCCTTTATTTGCTGACCCAGGAAGAGCAGACAAGACACTGAGGGGTAGAGGTTGTCAGGGCCACAGTTAGGTGATTTGTCTTTTTTTTTTTTTTTTTTTTTTTTTTTAATCCTCAAACTTCCTGTGTACCTCCATGAATTTAGATGGAATATGTTCTGTGCTGGCCATCGTGTGGGTCCTGATTTCCACCTAGCCCTTGGCTACTTGGAATCTCTCTCTTTGCTTTTCTGTGTCCCTCCACGTAGTGATGAAAGTGTTGCTATTCTCCCTGGCTGTACTTGACGGAAATGGCCCCTCATGGTCATAGACGCTGTCTAAACTCTCCACAGCCTCGGCATCCTGCTCAGAATTTGCCAGGAAGTTGCAGGGAGGATTCCTTGAAAGGAGTTTCCCAATTGTTTGTGCTTTACTGGAAAGGAGGGGAACAGTTGCCAGGTCAGCAGCCAGGCCTTTTCTCAGGACTTAGCTTCCCCCTTTCCTAGCCACATTCTGCTCAGGAGAGGATTGATGGATTGATCATAGCCCCTAAGAAGTGCTGGTGCTCTTCACTTGTGCTTTGTCAAGACTTTTTTTTTTTTTTTTTTTTTTTTAAGATTTATTTATTTAATTCATGGAGACACAGAGAGAGAGGCAGAGATATAGGCAGAGGGAGAAGCAGGCTCCCCATAGGAGCCCAATGCAGGACTCAATCCTAGATCCAGGGATCACAACCTGAGCCGAAAGCAGCCACCCAACTGCTTAGCCACCGAGGTGTCTGGAGAGACTCTCTTTAAGGAGGAACAGACCCCCCCCCCAAAAAAAGGAGGAACAGACCCCTCCTTTTCGGTCCATTTTCCACAGGCAGTCTGTGGAAAGGAGGGCAGGCCGTGTAGGTTGCAGGGAGCATGTTTACCCACGCAGAATTGACACTGAGCCCCACGGGCTGGGAGGGGTGGTGTCCAGTGCTGCTTTTTCCACACAGGCCCAGTGGCAGACATTCTGTGGCTCTCTCCAGGTCAGGACAGTCCTCACTTGTCCTACCTCTTGCTGGCTCTGTCCCTTTTCCCCAGATGATGTGCAGACCCTGTGCTTGTCCCTCTCACTGGCCTTGCCCTGTGTCCATTCTGTGTGGTACATGTGTACTTTTATTTTAAACCTTTTATTTTTTAAAAAGATTTTATTTATTTATTCATCACACACACACACACACACACACACACACACACACACACAGGCAGAGACACAGGCAGAAGGAGCAGCAGGCCCCATGCAGGGAGCCCGATGTGGGACTCGATCCAGGGTCCCCAGGATCATGCCCTGGGCTGAAGGTGGCCCTAAACCGCTGAGCCACCCAGGCTGCCCTATTTTAAACCTTTCACATGGAAATGTTAACATGTGGAGATGACAGAGATGAGAACCATGGGCCCTGTGCCATCACCCAGCCTTGCCCTTTGTGAGTGCCTGACCCTTCACATCTCAGCTCTTCCCAGTGCCGTCCCCCCCTTTTCTTTGTTTAGTCTTGCTGGAGCATTTTTAAAAATATTTTATTTATTTACGAGACACACAGAGAGAGAGGCAGAGACATAGGCAGAGGGAAAAGCAGGCTCCATGCAGGGAGCCTGATGCGGGACTCGATCCCGGGACCCCAGGATCACGCCTTGGGCCAAAGGCAGATGCTCAACCGCTAAGCCACCCAGGTGTCCCTTGCTGGAGCATTTGTAAAACAATTCTAAGTATCTTCATTTCACTCTTGGCTTTTTCAGTGACCAAGTTGAATGGTAACAGGTATGGACTGTTTTTTTTTCAGATGATCTTTACACAGCTCTGTGAGAGCACCTGAGGCATAGCCCCTGGCACCCTTGTAAGGCTGTCTCCACTTGGGTCTCCACGTGGCTGGGTCCACATAGAGCCACACGTGATGTCCATGTCAAGTCTGGTAATTTATAGCACTCCATCCTTCTTCCTTTTGTGCCATCCATCTGTTGGAGAAATCAGGTCATTTGTCCCGTGGAATGTCCCACATTATGGCCCAGGTTCTGCTCTGTTAATTGCTTTACCCTTTGTTTTCCTCAGGGCAACAATTAGCCCAGGGCTTCTCTGCCTCGACACTGCTGGTATTGGGGGCTCGATCACTCTGGAGTGAGGCTATTGTAGGCACAGCATCCCAGGTCTCCATGTACCTGAGGCCAGCAGTGCCCTCTTCTCCAATGAAGTATATCTCTGTCCCATGGGGCTAGGATCACCCAGGTGACCCTGAGTGGAACTCAGTGCCTTACCCAGTGTGCTTCCTGAACCTGGAGGTGGATTTTGTAAGCTACATCCTATTGCTTTGCCTGGGAAATGCTCTGCTCCATGGGGCTACACAGGGATTCTGGCCATGGTGAAGTTCTAACTTGTCCTCTCCGGGACCTAGCATAAAGGGGTCTTGGGCAGCATTTGATGCCTCCTCCCACAGGGCTGCCTGTTCCCCAGCTCTACTTGCTCCCTGTGTCTTCCATCTTTATGGTACCTGCAGGGTGCTCTGTGGTGATACCTTCTCACTGCCCATCTCCACCAGTCCTCCTGACTCATTTGGGCTCTTGGCTAAAACACAGCACCAACAGTGACACTTGTCCCAATGAACTCCTGCCTTTTTTTTAAAGATTTTATTTATTCATGAGAGAGACAGAAAGAGAGGCAGAGACATAGGCAGAGGGAGAAGCAGGCTCCCTATGGGGAGCCTAATGTGGCACTTGATACCAGGACCCCAGGATCACACCCTGAGCCGAAGACAGACACTCAACCACTGAGCCACCCAGGTGTCCCTGAACTACTGGTTTCAAACCCCGCACATGCCCAGTAGGAGATGGTGTTCTGCTACACAGAGTCCTGATAAGGCCAGTGGGAGGGGTGGCTCTTGAGGACCCCATACCACTGTCCATGCCTGTTATAGTCATTGCTGTCACTGGGCTGCTCAGCCCCTGGGTAGGATGTGACTTGTGAGCCTGTGGTGGGAGTAAGGGGGTCTGCAGAGACTAGAGGCATTATGTGTAAGCCAGCCTGAAGCATAAGTACTGAGCATGATGACGCATGCAGACAGGTGGTACCTTGTTCCAGAGACTGTTATAGGAAGTTACATTACCTGGTGACTCACTAATCACAGTCTGGGGGAATAACCCAAAAGCTGCCAAGGCAACAGGGAAATGGACAGCACTCCGGCTAGTCTGATGGACCCTTCTGGCCTGGGCATGTTTGCCACCTTTTGCTTTCTGTCCTGCTGAGAAAGCGAGGTAACAGGGTGACAAGGCTCCCCTAACAAATGGTATGTCCCTGGTCCCATAAGCTGTTGCCCCTGCAGGGAACAGCCAGCCAGAAGGCAGTGATTGGATTGCCAGAGTGTTGCAGCTGCTGGGAGCCAGGCTAGGTGAGTCCAGAGGGTAACCACTGGTCCTGCTGTGAAGGCATCTCTGGCAAGGGCTCTGGCTGCTTGCTCCACAGACACAGTTGGTGCCACACTGTGGGGGGTGGGGGTAGTCCACAAGCCCAGGGGAAGCCTTGCCCCCACTACACTGCCGCTGACTTCCATTTGCACCATGCCTTCTCACCTACTGCCACTGTCTCACTGCTCTTCTGCTGCTCAGCATCTCTGCACTGGCCTCCTCCTGCCTTGGTTCACATCTGTTCTCTTGCCGTGTGCAATAAACCCCTCACTTGATCCTTCTATGTGCAGTCATGGGCACGTGGTGGGGTAGCCAGTTGTCCTGCCCTGCGTGCCATGCTCTGTGAGGCATGGCTTGGGAGCCGAGGGACTCAGGAAGTGCCCCTTGAATACATAAAGGGGAAAGTTGGTCAAACCACGCTAGAGGTGCATGTCTAGCCTGTTCAGGAGGCAAATGTGTAGAGTCTGGCTACTGCACTCTCCCAGGGCCATGGCTCAGGGAGGTCAGGGTTAGCTTGGTACTGGGAGAGCACAGCTCTCACATTAACCTTGTGCCTCGGGTCATAATGGTGTCAGGGCCCTGGGATAATTTGCTTCTATCTCCCCAATCCCGCTCCACCCAGTCCTTGTGCCTCATTGCTACCCTTAGAAAGGCTGCACTTCCAATCCTGTGCTTCGTCACTGTTATTTATGCCTTGAATAGTCAGTGATCTATAGAAATGTAACAATGAGAAAAAGTCTCTTGTGTTCATCTACATATTCCCCGTGACCCAGTGTTCTTGACCCTGTGTGCAGATCCACATGTCCATCTGGTATCACTCTCCCTCCTCTTGAAGGACTTCCAGAACCTTCCCTACAGTGCAGATCTACTGCAAAGATTATCTCCGCCTTTGTCTGCCTAAACAAGCTTTTGTTTCACCTTCTCTTTTCACTGGATAAGTTTGGCATTCATTGTTCTTCTCTCAGTATTTTACAGACCTTCCATGGTCTCCAGGCTTTTTTCTGATACTTAGCTTTGGGAGTCTCCTCTTTGCTCCTTGGTTCATAGCATGTCAGTCTGTGGTCATACTGATTTGCCTGTGGTGTGCTGTGACATGGTTCTTTGTTTTCCTGCTGGCATTTCTTAGATCTGTGGAATTACTGTGTTCCTCACATTTGGGCCATTATTTCCTCAGATACCATGCTCTTGGGATTCCAGTTATGCATATGTTGGAACTCTTGGTACCATCGTCCCACAGTTCACCAAGGCTGTATTCATTTTCCTGTAGACGTCTTTTCTTTTCTTGTCTTTTCTTTCTTTTTTTTTTTTTTTCTTTTTTTGTAGACTCTTTTCTGTGTGTGATTCATTTTGGATAGTTTCTGGTAGTTTGTCATCAGGTTCATCACCTTTTCTTCCACATTGTCCCATATTTATCCCACCTCGAGAGTTTTCCTTTCCAGATATTGCATTTCTCAGCTCCAGAAATTCCATGTGGCTCTTTCCTCCTACCTCATATTTCTCTTCTCACCAGTTCAAGTTTCTTTTAAGCCCTTGAACATTTTTCATATGTAATAGTTGCTCTAATGTGAGGCCCTTGTCTGTCAGTTACGTTGTCTCTGTCCTTCGTGAGTCTGTTTTCGTTGGCTGAATTTTCTTCTGGGTTGGGGGGGTCACACTGTCCTATAGCTTCACATTGTCTGGGGGTTTCTGGTTTTGGATACCAAGTGTTGTGAATTCCATGCGGTTGTGTGGTGGATTTTGTTATCTTTCTTGAAGTGTGTCAGTTCTGCTGCTGGCTGCTGGCAGGCAGTTTGGTGAGTGGTGGATCACCTGATCCTGTGGAAGCTTGTTTCTGAGATTTTTTTTTAGTAAAGGGAACTGAGAGAAGCCTTTACTTGAGGGCTAGTTTAGCTCCACTGCTGAGTGGGGTACAATGAGGACTCCCTTGGACTGGCCATATATGGCATCTCTCAGGCCACATCCTCTGTCTTGGGGCCCTGGGTCAAGGAGTGCCCCCGAGCCTTCAAGGGGAGCAGTTTAGTCCGCTTTGAGGACTCCAGGAGAGTCTTCTGCACTGCCCCCTACTCCAGGGGCCTCTACCCACACATCCAGCCCCTTCTGCCTCCCCAGCCCGTGATCTGGAAAGTTTCTTGAGGCAGTAAGCTGAGTGGTCAGAGGCTGCCACAGGGGCCCATGGCATTTGGGATTCCCCTTAGCCTGCCTGCCCCACCCTGAACCTAACCTCCTGGACTCGGGAAAGGTAAGAATTGGTGAATTATTCAGCTAGCTTTATTCCAGTTGGTTCCTGGAGGTGACAACCTTGATGCATTTTGAGTCATTCAAATTTACTTTACAGTAAATAGCTGAGAACTTATGTTTAGAAAAATAAAAACCTCACTTTGGTCTAAAAACAGATTTCCATTGCAAGTAGCACCCCCGCCCCCAACAAAACAGTGTGTGCCAAAGACCACTCTAGTGGATACTGGAGATACACAAGTGGTTTCAGTACATTTTAGAACCCTTCAGAAATTTCTCTTAAACCTTCTTATAATGATTTTAATTCTGTATTCTTCATTAAAATGTTGCTGGGTCTCTGACCTGGGAATTTGTGGCAGGTGGGATGGTCACATGCCATTGTGCAGGACACTCTACATCAGATTCCTGTAGCCCTTGGAGAGGTGACCCAGCTGGCACCCATGGTCCCTCCTAGAAATCTTAAAGGGGTGTAGGGGCACAGTGGTGAGCAGGTGCCCAGTGTCGAAAAGTCTGCACAAAAGGTCAAGGAAGCCTGCCCTGGGGTGGAGGAGCTGATGGGCAAGAGCCACAGTTGACTTATGCAGCCTCAGTAACACAGATTACCAGGGTTAGGTTCTGCTGGGCCTGTGAATGTGGCAATGACCATGACTGGCTGTCCACTGTTGGGTGGCGTGGCCTGAATGTCATTAGAACACACCTTGTTGTCCAGTGAGTCTGAGGGCGCTGAGGGCTGCTATTCTCTTTGTTCTGATGTCTTACCAAGTGGGGCCCCTTGCCCTCTGCTGCCTGCACAGAGCTGGCAGTACTTAGATGGGTCTGGTCCTGGTGTCTGTTTTTGTTAGTGGCTATAGACAGGGGTCTTGTGGGGAATCACCCAAGTATGTATGTGATAGAAGTGAATTGCTCTGCTGAGGGCAGAGGTTCTCCTGCTGGAGGGAGGACACACCAGGAAAACTTGTATAGCCAGGAGCCTGGTTTTGTGATTATAGCCAGGCCATATGGGAACATGCATTTGTCATTGTTGAGAAAGCCTGGGTTTTTAGGCTTCTCTGCCAAATGCTCTAATGGGTAAAGTCCACTGCCCTTGGAATGTGGGTGACCGCAGGAAAGGAATCTTCTAGGTAACTTGCTTGACAGCTACCAAGCTAGTTAAATGCTTCACAAAATGGCCTACGGGGAGCATGTGGTCCAGGGGAGGTTGGCCCACTATGCCAGCTGGTGTGGGCGCTGGTGGTTGTCATCCAGGCACTATTGTGGCTGCCCTGGTGGTGTTCCTTCTGGGGAAATGCACCCTTTCTGGTTCCTCCCCATTATTACTCTAAATCCAGACTTGCATTGTCACCATTGTCATCACCCCTGCCCCCAGCCTTGGAACACACAGGCCTTGCACTGTTGATAGTAGAAGCACATAGTGCTAGAGTTAGCCCCAGGCTGGCTCCTAGGTGGGGGTCTGAGCTAACAGACCTGGAGGTGCAAGAAGCAAGCCCAGGTGCCCTCTGCCACTGTGGCATCCCATGTCTCTACTCTGGGCTTTGTACCTGCTATTCCCTCTGCCAGGAGCAGCCTGCCTGCCTGCCTTTAATGATCAGGTGAGGTCAGTAGAGAGTTCATAGGACTGCATTGCCTTTGCCGTGGTGTTCCTGTGTCTTTTGCTGTTTCGTTCCATCTACTCTATATCCTGTGCTGAAAATGTTTAACAGACTGGAATATCTCCCCTGGGTGTTCAGGAATCTTCTGTGTTCAGATGATATTGGTAAAAGCCAGGAGTCTTCAGAGAAAGGCCCTCTGTGAACTTGAGAGTATGTCACAGCTGTCATGGAGGTGTGTTGATGGCCCATAGAACTTACTGTTTTAGGTGTAGAGTCTGTGAATGTTAATACAGTGCCCTAGAAGCTACCTGCAGCCACTGCCCACTCCCATCCACAGCCTAAGCACTCACTGATCTGCTTTCTGTCTCTTTACTTTTGCATTTTCTGAAAATTTATATGAACAGAATCATACAATGCAGGATGTCCTATGTTGAGGTGCTTTTAGCCAGTGGCTTTGAGATTTGTCCCATGTTGTGTCCATCAGGAATTTGTTCCTTTTTATTTCTGAGTAATATTCTGTTGTTACTTTGTCCACCAATTAATGGACGTTTGAGTTGTTGCAGCCTTTTGGATACTAAGAGTAATTCTGCTGTGCACGTTTTACGTAAGTTTTTGTGTAGACCCATATTTTCAATTCTCTTGGGTCTGTCCCTTGGAGTGGAAATGCTGGGTCATGTGGTAAATTGTGTTTAACCTTTTTAGAAACTACCAGATTGTTTTCCACAGTGGCTCTGCCGTGTGCGCTCCCACCAATGTGTTGGGTGTTGTCCTTTTTGTTTTAGCCGTCCTGATAGATGCATATTATCACCCCGGGAAATCTGCCCTTCGCTGATGATGAATAGTGGCTTTTCATACACTCATTTGCCACCTTGCAGGTTTTCTTTTCAGTCTCTGTCTTTAACCCAATCCCAAGCAAAATCTGCTTAAATGTTGTGTCTCCAAGGACCCAGCCAGGCCAAGGACCCCATAGGTGCCACGTTTATCATTCTGTGAATGTCCGTGAAGCCTGGGGGGTGGCGGTGGATGCTGTCTGGTTGTGGCTTATAGGATGGGTCAGCTGGTCCTGAGTCTGCTTTGGGGAAAGTCTGGCCCCTGTCTCTGAAGCACAGCAACCCTTGTGCCGGCAGAGGCTGGTTTCTGGTCCTGGAGGAGGACAGGGGGCTGGAGGATGCCCCATGTCCAATGGCCTGGCAGTGAGAGGTGATGTGCTTTGGAAGTGTAGGGTGGTTTCTAGGGCATCAGATCTTATGGGGTAAGTGCTAGTGCTAGGTGTAATCTCTCAGGATGTTTGGAAATTCTGTTGCCCCAAGTTCACTGACAAACTGCTCCAGATGACAGAGTCCTTGAGATTTTTGGCAAAAGAGAGGGCTCCTGGTAAACAAAGTGTATGTGTAGTGGGGGGAGAATTCATGCGTGGCTTGTGTGGTCCCAGCTGGCTGAGCCATGTCTGCCTCATACAGCCACAGCCCTCATCTGAGCGACTAATGGACTCATGCACACCATGAGGCCAACCTGCCGGTTGGCTGATTCTTCTCATAAGTCTAGAGAGCTGCTTCACCCATGCAGGGCCTATGGTGGACCTGACGGTCTGGGTGGAGAGCAGACAGGTAGTCACTCCAGATACCTGGTGTCTGGGATGTGGGGAGCCAGCGAGAGGGCCTCTTCTCACTGCAGATGGGTCTGAAGTACAGGCCTGAGAACAGGCTCTGAGGGAGGTAGGAGAGCCAGACCCTGGCTGCCATCTGGAGGAGGCTGGGGAGGACAGTGGGCACAGAAGCGAGGCAGGTTTGGGGGCTGAGGGAGGAGGTTGTGGTGACAAACTAGGACCATGCTGGGGGGTGATATGTGCTGTACAGAAGATGGGTGCTCAGGGCCCAAGATGGGTGAGAAGAAGAGGTGCGACCCTCCATCTGGATTCATGTTCTTTCTAAAATTCTGACAGAAGGCTGATCTCTGAATAGCTGAAGCTTAAAGTATTTTGAGTTTTTAAGTATATTTTTTCTTGTGACATTTGGAAATTGCGCCACCCCAAGCTCAGTGACAAACTGCTCTGAAACTGTGACGAGGGAGCTGAGCAGGCCTTGGGCCCTGTCCTGGCAGGGTGTTTGGTGGGGGCTGGGGGGTGGGGATCACCTCATCAGCCTGCCTTCTGGCCAACAGCACTCATTCATTGCAATTCCCTTCTGAGGGGGTGTCTCCAAAGCAGGGCGGTCTGGGCTGATACTGGTTTGGGGAGAACAGTGAGGGGCTGTCATCTCCTGTGTCTCCACTCTTAACTCTTTTATACCTGGCCTCCATGCCGTCGAGGAACTCCTACTGATCCTTCAAAATCTTGTTCCAGTGACCTTTCCTGTAATTTTCAGATGTATGTGTGTTTTCTCTCGCCTCTCCTAAAAACACTCTTACCTTACTCTTTCTATAACTGGGAAGTGAGTGTTTGGATTTCGAGATATCTTTATTGACGTTTTCCCATTTTGCTTTTTTGCAGGAGTCTGTTTCACTGAGACCATCAATACGATTTCAAGGAAGTCAAGGGGTGAGTCTTTTTTGTCTTAATCATATCTGGAATTGTGACCAGTATTCTCTCTGGCCTGTCATGGTATGCTGGGCACAGAAGCAGACTAGGGGCAGCATTTTGGTCCCATCCATCTCGGTGTCAGGCCAGGCACTGTGCGAAGCTAAGATCTGCTAGGTTGGTCCCATGGCCAAGGACCACATCAAGAGGCTCTCTGGGGGTAAATGCAACTTTTCTGTCCAGCAGAGCCTCCCTTCCTGTAGCCAATGCATAGCTGACTCTCAGGCCCCCAAATCTCTGTTCTGATCTAATCTCTGTGCTAATTCTAAACTGAAGTGTCCCAGCGGCCAGGCAGGCCTAGAGCTATGGCCTCCCCTGGAGGTGGTTTGTTGGTGGACCTGGGACCATGGATGTTTGATTTTGGTACTGGACTGCTGGATGGGGGGAGGGGCTTGTTATAGAAGCTCACCACTCCATGTTTTCTGAAACATCTTTATTTCATTCTAAATGATCATCTTCCAGAAAAATTAGAGAATAAGAAAAAGGAAAAGTCCACAATCCTTGCCCCCCAAGGCTTAGGACCTCCCACCGCCCCCATATCCCTCATCCACCAAACATGCCTTGGAACGCTTCAGTTTTTTTTTTTCTGGTCTTTATATTGCAAATTTTTTTTTTTTTAATCTGAAATGTTGCCACAAGTGGCTGAGTCAGTTTCCACCTGACAGCTGGGCGTCTGCCTCCTTATGGAGGAGGTCTGTGGGTTTCACCTCTGCCAGGGTGCTCCAGAGAGACAGCCTCTAGAGGATCCATGTGTCTTTGTGTGTGCAAATGCAAAGATACCAAGAGATACATTGCAGTGCATTGGCTCACGGAGTTGTGGGGCTGATGAGGCTGAAGCCCATCCAGGGGCAGGCAGGAATGGGCACTGTGGTCCATAGGCGAGGTTCCTTTTTCCTCAGGGAAACTGAAGTTTCCCTCCTAAGGCCTTCAGCTGATTGGATGAGGCCTACTCAGACCATTAAGGATCATTTTCTTAAAGTCAGCTGATCATGGATGTCACCACATCTACAGAATACCTCCATCCAGATTAGCATTCGTGGCGTCACTTAGGGCTGTGGCCTGGCCAGGTGCACACATGAACTGAACTGACCATCATACCAAGACCTGTCAAGGTCAGCAAGATCCCCTGAAAAGCCCCAGACTCCCTGCTCCCCCGGTGCCTCCTCTGGGACATCTGCACCTCTGTCAGGCTCCTGCTGAGTCTTGTGGTAATCTTCTCTTTATCTTCCTTGGGACATTTCCCCAGGGACAGAGGTCAGTGTTGAAGGCAGGGCTCCCTGGGCTTGCTGCCAGACTGGCCTCATGGCGCCCTCTGGTGGCCAGTGGTCGTGCTGTGCCCTCAGTGGTCAGGGAAAGATGAGGAAGTGGATCTATGCAAAGGGCCACTGAGATCAGTGGCTTATCTAGTGAGCAGCATTTTCTGGTCATGAAGACACCACCTGGCCACTCACAGGAGCCACAGAAGCACCACAGAGTTCTCCCGGACCCTGCCTTGTATTGCCCAAATTTCTGTGCAAAGCCTGAGAGCCACATCCATTCAATTAAGGATCCTACTACCTTCAATTTAGAATCATGCTTTATCTGCCTTTTTTTGCTTCCTGGATTTTCTCATGCATAACAGAAGAACCTAAAGGTTCTGAGGGTACTGAGGCCCTGTGCCAGAGTTCTGGCCAGGCAAGTCAGACCATGATTCTCCATAGGAGGCTATTCCCTGTGTAAGCCCGTGTGAGGGTTAGAGGGTGCCAGGTTGCAAGGAGGGGTGCTATTCTTTCTCTGCTTGCTGTGAAGAGTCAGGCACTAGATCTACCCTCTTTGTCCTTTGGACCTTGTTCTTCTCTTCCTGGGCTTTGATGGGATGCATCCCCTCATCCCTGCCAGTTGTGAGGAGTGTGGCCTGGCTCTACGCACATAGCAGACACTCTCTTTGCCAGGCTGCATCTGCATAGTCAGCCTGATGCCAGAGGAGGCAGGACACCTGGGCTCTCCCCTCCTCCTTCTCCCAGGTACTCAGCTGCTTGTGCATAGCTGAGGTTGGAGGTGGAGCTGGTGAGGTAGGCTGGACAGAGAAGGAGTAGAAGGTCAGTGGGGGTGGGGCTGGGCAGGCTCTTTCAGTGTTCATGGTGCATGGGCTGATTCCACATTTGGCTCTTTGTAGGCTGACAGGAACTCTCTTTCCCAGAGGCCCATGAAGCTGACAGACTGAGACCCCATCTGCCAGCTCCTTAGCTTGGGGACCTTGGCCAGTTCTTTTCACCATCCCTCAGCCTCCTTGCCCAGGGGATGGGCTCTCTGCCTCAAGGGTCGTGTGTGTGTGTGTGTGTGTGTGTGTGTGTGTGTGTGTGTTAATGAGGCCTTAGGAGAACCATTGTCTGTCTTGTGGCCCAGAATGAGCTCACTCAGCTCCTTGTACACATTCCCCCTTGGTGTGCACAGCCAGCACAGGGCTTCAGCATTGAGCACCGCCAGGGGTGGGAGTCTGATCTGGCCTGGCCACCTCCCTGCCTGTGCTTGCAAGCACCATGAGAGCCAGGCCTGCCCAAGGAGGTTGTGGCATGCATCTGGGCCATGGTATTAGCGGGTTCCTTGGAGTGACTAACGGCATGTGCCAAGTTGTCCTGTGAACCATGTTGGGCCTCTAGGGTGCCATGTGCCAGAGCTAGATGTTCATCTTTGTTTCATTTGCTGTGTACATGTTTGTTTGCATTCTCTGCCTTCTCTCAGATACTGAGCTGGCTGAGACCTGGGCCTCTCTGCTGTCCACAGGTCACTTCTAAGTTGTTAACCTCTGACAGCTGGCGAAAAGCCTCTGCAGGGAAAGAGAAACCCCCACCTGGCCAGCCCCACCCTGAAACTCTTCAGTTGATGAAAAAAGAGAAGTAGGGTCAGTATCCAGGGCTGCTTAGGGTCTTCACATTTCCCTGTGCTGCAACAGGAGCCTGCACTACAATTTCTAGAATGAGGTTTGGCAGGTCTGGTCAGAGATGTTTGACCAGTTTCTGTGTGTCTAAGAGTCATCTCTTCGGGAGCAGTTAGGGACATAAATAAGATTGAGCCACTAGGGTGCTTGTAGCTGCGTTGTTTGTAACAGGGACAATTTGGAAACAGTCTAGAAAATTTTTGAAGTGGGGGTTTCAGAAATTGGGAGCCATTTCCAGGAGGAGGCGGGTGTGTCCTCCTTCTACTGAGCTTCCTGGGTGAGTGAAAGCATGAAAGTGGCTCTTGAAATGCAAGCAGAGCTTAGAATGCACCCTTGGGTTGGTATTGAGGGAGTGCCCCTGGGTGGAAGAGGAGGCTTTGCTCTTGGAAGTCAAGTTCAGCAATAGTAGTTCTCATTACCCAGAATATGTTTATTCTTAGGCTTCCTTGAGAAGTGAAAATAGCTAAGGAAATGTATGGCCTGGAAGTTCCTCTGACCAGAGAGAAGACTCTGGGCATTTGGTGTTTGGGTTCCTGTGTATGCCGGTTTACCTCATGCTTACCTGAATAGAATATCAAGTGCTTCCTCTCCCCACCCCCAGTTTTTTCCCCCAGGACTTGCTTTGTCTTTTCACAGCCCCCACCTGCACCTACACTGTACAGGAGGCCCTGCAGATGGGTGGGGGGAGGAGGCAGGCTCTGCTTGGGACAGATTTCAAAGGGAGGGGCTCTAGCCAGGGACCTGTGTCCCATCACAGGCCTCAGAGGCAGTCAGGGCAACCCAGGAAGGACAAAACTGTTTGGTGCTTCAGGTCTATGCACACAGACACTAATTAGGTTTATAGTGACGTAACCTGGAGTCAGGGCTGACATCAGACACACCCAAATCTACGTGCTTAGGCCAGCTGAGGACCACATGGTGGCCCCCATGAGGCAGCTGAGACTTGGTCCAGAAGGTACATGTTCTGGCCAAGTAGGGCCGAGTTTCGGGCCACATCCTGGAGCATGTTCCAGGCTCTTCGCTGACACACAGAAAGCCATGCATTCCTGGGCTATTCATCCCCATCTGGCTAATTTCCCTGCCTGGTTCCTAGTGACTGGTAACCAATAACAAGCGTTGTTAAGGAGCAGCAGAGCAGCCTGTTAACTAGAGGATTCTACAGGCCATGGTAGTGCTGGGGAGGAGCTGGGACCAAGAGAATGGGTCACAGCAGGCTCCTGGAAAACCTCCCTTCTACCTCCCTTCCTCCCCGACTCAGGTGCCCCCCACTTTGTCCTGAAGGATACTAGAGACCTCTTCCTCTGTCACGAAGAGCATCCTGTTCCCCTATTAGTCAGTTTCAAGCCTTGGGTTCCCCCACCATCCTGTGGCTCCAGTAGCTACACAAGCCCACCTCTGGGCTCTGCACTGGAACTCCTACTTCCATAATGGATTTTGAAGGTGGACAGACACACCTGTGTGGAAAAGGTGTAGATGGGGTCAAGGGGTCACAGTGAAGAGCCCTCCCATAGCCCCCGCCCAGAGGCAAGCAAAATCACTTTGGGGCTCAGGCCTCAACTCCTTTCCTCTTCTCAGAGGTGACAGCCCAGTGAGCATCATTGTCCTTGAGGCAGCCACTGTCCTGAGCAGACTGAGGTGGAAAATGCTGCCTGGGGAGGCCACATCTCCACAAGAGTCAAGATGGGATGAGGGAGAGGGTCAGGGATAGGGTGGAAAAAGAGCCCCTCACGGCAGCAGGTGTCAGACTCCACTGGCAGCTGCTTTTGGTTTGCTGACTTTGTGGCACACAAGCTTCCTGCTGCATTCTGGGCAACTGCGTCAGTGTGTTTCTGGCTTTGGGTACGTCTCCTGCAGTGACCCTTAGCAGCCTGGGCCTTGGCATCTTGTGCAGCGTGTTTCCAGCTACTTCTATGATGGGGAACGAAAGTCACATCCAAGAATGGTTGAGTGGACAGCACAGGTGGCCACAAGTGTTGGACAAGGAGGTGTCATGTGCGGGCAGGCCAGGGCTCAGCTGCCATATCTGGGAGCCACTCTGTGCCATGTTGGCTCTCGCTGTGCACATCCATGCCTCTCCTTGGGGTGGGGACTGACTGTATGCTGGGCGGGTCACTCAGTGTTGGGGGCCAGCTCTCAGCTGGGTACAAATGCAGGTTCCCTGTGGATCCACACACCCACCACCCTGAGGGGCAGGATAGGGAGGCCATGAAGCCTGGTCAAGAGAGCAGTGTCCCTCCATGTGGCCTGAGCCACTGTGTCCTCAGTCTCAGGCCAAACTGCCCTAATTTACCTGTGACAGCTAAAGGGGTAGCTGTGACAGGGGTAGAACTCAGCTGGGACCATGTTCGATCCAGTGCTAATGAGAGGTGTTGGCGTCCTCACAACATTGGGGAGGATACAGTGCTTGGATATACAGAGGTGGTTTGGCAGCCCAGGGATGAGGCCTGAAGGTGGCCTGCCCATCCCCTTAACCTCCATTTACCACTTGTGTCCCCCTTCTGTGTCTGCCTAGCTGTGGTAAGCTCTTGCACTCAAAACCCAGGGATTACTGTATGAGGGGTCACCACTGGTGACAGAGGGTTCTAGAAGCCCATCCTGCACTCCAGATATGGCCCAGCCACGAGAACATTGTATCTTCCTACCAGCTTCCTCCATAGCCCCCAGGACTTCAGCCTAGGGAGGGTTGACCTGGAATCCTGCAGTGTCCTCTGGGGGCAAGGCTTTCCCACCTGCGCTGAGCCCTGCACTGTGGCTTGGAGCATTGCTGTCTATCTTGTCTGCCAGCCAGGCTCTCCATCCCTTCTGCAGAGGCACTGTCCAAAGTCAGGGTTACATTAACCAAGACATTCATCCTGTGTCACATGTAACTGTGTCATGGTTTGTTAGCAATGAGCCCCTCACCCCCCTCCTGCCTTGTTCTTGGCTGCTGGACAGTGAGTGGACATAGGTGGAGTCTGTATCCCACAGGGGAGCAAGTGTGTGATATCTCCTGATGCCCATCTTTTTTTTTTTAATTTTATTTATTTTGAGTATTTTATTTATTTATTCATGAGAGACACAGAGTGAGAGGCAGAAACATAGGCAGAGGGAGAAGCAGGCTCCCCATAGGGAGCCTGATGTGGGACCTGATCCAGCACCCCAGGATCATGCCCTGAGCCAAAGGCAGACGCTCAACCACTGAGCCACCCAGGTGTCCCTCCTGATGCCCATCTTGTCTGATTTCATCTTCATGCATGTCCCAGGCCAGATCTGCCCCATTTGCTGGGTAGGACACTGGGTCTTGGCCTAGATCAATGTGGGGTCCCTGTTTCCAGGTGTGTGTTCGGTGTTCTATGCTCCTCAAGCCTAGGTACCATCACTGCTTAGAAAGTGCTTGCACATTCTCATTGTGTCAAGCTGTGGGGATGGTCTAGGGTCCAATGCGTGGGCCATCCCATGGTGTTGTGGACCTCTCAGTGATGTCTCCACTCTCCATGCAGCACATCTCCATCCCCCAGCCTGACTGCCCCACAGAGGCACGGACTTTCTCCTTCTACCTCTCCAACATTGGCCGTGACAGCCCCCAGGGCAGCTTCGACTGCATCCAGCAATATGTCTCCAGGTGAGGCCCCACCCGGGCCAGTGCCCCCTTCTATTTCTTCTTCTTTTTTTAAAATTTATTTATTTAAGTAATCTCTACACCCAGCATAGGCCTTGCTCATGACCATGAGATCAAGAGCCGTATGCTGTACCAACTGAGCCAGCTGGGCCACCCCAGTGTCCCCTTCTTTTACACAAGCCTTGCTGCTGCTTTCAACATGTCCATGGCACAGGTGCAGGTCCTGGCCTGCTGCCTCTGCCCAGGGGCCTGGGTTCCCTTGTTTCTTCCAGGTCAAGATGTGCCGTGTGGAAACCAAGCTGCTCAAGTTAGCACTGACCCCATTTCCCAGCTGGGGATAGTGGGGTGGGGGGAGGGCATGAGCTCCTAGACCGTCTCTCCTTGTCATCCCAGGAGTTCACCTTGGCTCCTGGCCCCTTATCTTGCAGCCATGGGGATGTTCACCTGGACTGCCTGGGCAGCATCCAGGACAAAATCACGGTGTGTGCCACTGACGACTCCTATCAGAAAGCACGGCAGAGCATGGCACAGGCTGAGGAGGAGACACGGAGCCGTGGTGCCATCGTCATCAAGGCTGGAGGCCGCTACCTAGGTGAGGATGAGGCCTGGGACTCCTCCTATGGGGGGCTCATGACTGTTGGGCAGCTGTGGTGGGGAGCAGGAAGGACTTAGGGCCTGTCCCGGCCAAGAGCTGGAATGGTGGGTTGATAGGTGCGGCCCCTAGCTGGGTGAGCCAGATGGTATGTCAGGTCAGAAAGGAAGGTCCTGTTGCACTGGCTGAGTTGGCTAGGGGCTGTGGCATCTGTTAATTCTCCAGTCTGAATAAGAGCCCCATGAACCCTAGGAATTCCAAATCCATGAGACCCTCTCTTAGGATCTGGCCTCAGGAATCTCTACCCATCAGGGAGATAGACACATTTCTCCACAGCAGGGCTTCAGTCTGTCCTCCTCCAGCCGCCACCCCTGCCCTCACCTGCCTGGTCGACTCTTCCCCGAGACCAACATGGTCAGTGGCAAGATGCAGATGGTGATATGTACTCTATGGCAAGTGCCCTGCTGCTGGGTTGGGGCCAATGAGGGGCCATAGGGTTGCAACTGGGAAGGAAATGTGTTGACTCCCTGCTGGATGAGAAGGCTCTGGCAGCTAATCATCTGCTTGGAAACAATTTTGGTGAAGTTGAGACACCAACAACATGAAAAGTGTTTACTTGTAGGAAGCTCCGTTCCTGCTTTAGTCCTCCCAGCACCTAGGCCCAGATAATTTCAAGAGTCATCAGGATTCAAGGCCAGGAGGAAGGGTGTGACCGGGTATTAGGTGTGAGAGAGGCACAAAATGGCATACAGCAAACCAGGACCTTGATGACATTGGGTCCTTTTTTCTTGTTTAAGAAAAGGTGGGAGGATTTCAAAGCGCCACGCCGCCCCCCCCCCCCCCCCCTTCCGCCAGCCAGGAGTATGTGACTTCACTGGCTTGGCAGTGGGCTTGGCTCTGAACGAAACTGAGACGTCATTGCAGGAGTCCATTTGCCAGTAAATACTGTGTCCCAGTGGACGTGGCTGTGCATGCTGAGGGAGCCTGTGCTCTGGGCTGTGAGCTGTTGCTGGGGATGGAGCCACCCGAGCAGCAGCCAGAATCCAAAAATGCTTCCCTTGTTCTCACCTCAAGGTGCAAGTGTGGACATGCATATATATATCTTAGTAAATTTCTGGTCCTTTGGCCAAAAATTTGGTCAAAAATGTGGTTTCTTATACTACTTTGGGTACAGCAAGAGTGTTGCAGGGGTTTTGGTTCTGGTGGAAGCCCTTGTGCCCTGGCCTGTGAAGCCACAAATGAGCATATCCCACTGTGTCAGGCCTCTCCTCGACCTTGCATTAGCCATCAGCTTGGTCTTCTGGAGACAAAGTCTGATCCTGAGGATTCTGACAGCACTTCTTCCTGTGTTAATTTGACAAGTGAGATTTAAGGGACAAGAGAAAAACAAAAAAACAAGTCCTCACGGAGAGCTTTCTGGCCCAAGGACGGGAGGCATGCACTGACCTCACTTGGCCGTGCATGTTTCCTCAGTGGCAGTGGTGCTGTCCAGGGTGGAGTAACAGTTTCCGAGTGGAGGCCCCTCCCTCCAGAGCAGTGCTGGAGTCTGTTTGCTCCAGGCTGCTGCCCCTGGGACTCTGAGCCATGTCTGCTCGAGAAGCATTTGACGGGGCTGGAGCTGGGAGCTGCTCATACCTGGGGTCTCCAAGAAGCTGCCCAAGTGGTCCGATACTTTTGTTCACTCATCCTTTTTCATAAAAGAGAATGGGGGATCCTGGGGGAGACAGCACAATGCTGTGATATGTAGGCTCTGGGGGCACCTGCCTCTCGCCATTCAGGAACCCCACTCTTTTTACTATCAGCCCCTTTTCCTGGTGTGGTTGGGCTGCCCATGATGAAGTCTTGAAGTCTGTGAAGGCTCTGAACACACTTCTGTTTCCTATAGTTCCTCCTTCTGACACTAGAGGCCCCACAAACGCCTGATGAACTGTGTATGGTCAGCAGATGG
Organism: Canis lupus familiaris; assembly: GCF_011100685.1. Lineage (NCBI taxonomy): Eukaryota > Metazoa > Chordata > Mammalia > Carnivora > Canidae > Canis > Canis lupus. Next base: position 44,980,220 of record NC_049241.1, read on the forward strand.
TGCTCTCACTTTTTTTTTTTAAGATTTTATTTATTCATAGAGACGGAGAGAGAGGGGCAGAGACACAGTCAGAGGGAGAAGCAGGCTCCATGCAGGGAGCCTGACGTGGGACTCGATCCCAGGTCTCCAGGATCACACCCCAGGCTGCAGGCAGCGCTAAACCACTGTGCCACCGGGGCTGCCCTGGTGCTCTCACTTGTCCTGGGTCCCCACCGAGCAGGCCAAGCTGGACAGGGCTTGAACTGCCTTCCCTGGGGCTGTCGGCCTTCAGTGGGCATCCATGCACTTGCTCAGAACCTGGCATCAGCCCTAGGCAGAAAGACACAGAGGCCACCCCCTCACCCCCCTCAAAACCCTAATGCCTTGGCTCTTGTTGCAGGTAAGAAGGTTCAGTTTCGGAAACCAGCCCCGGGGGCTACAGATGCTGTGCCTTCCCGGAAGCGGGCAACCCCCATCAACCTGGCGAGTGCCATCAAGAAGAACAGTGTTGGTGGCATTAGCGGGGGCAGCGGGGTGTCTCAGAGGCCTTTCCGTGACCGGGTGCTGCACCTCCTGGCGCTGAGGCCCTACCGGAAGGCCGAGCTCTTGCTTCGGTTACAGAAGGATGGCCTGGCCCAGGCAGACAAGGATGCGCTGGATGGCCTCCTCCAGCAGGTTCGTGCTTCTTGCCTGGGGCCAGGTTGAGGGTCCAGTCAGCCTCTGCATAGGGTCTGGATACAGGGTGGGCTGGGAAGGGCCCTTCCCGGGGATCTCTTCCAAGATTCTCAGCCTACCTCAGAGCCTCAGCCTCCTGGGTTAGGGCGTGCTTAGGGGTGTCACGGACATGGCACTAGCCATGGTGGTTGCTGTCCAGTGGCCATGAGATTGGCTCTGAGTAAGGTCACACCCTCCTCCTCACTGTCTGCGGACACACAGGCAGCAGGAACAGCACGGAGGATCCGAGACTTCAGGTGCCTAAGGATTTTAGAATCACTCAACACATATGTGAGTGAGCAAGAGCTCAGGCTCCATGGTCAGGAAGGCCTCCTGCCGCTCACCAGCGCTGGCCCTGGGCAGGGGCTTTGCTTTTGGACGCTCAGGCTTCTGTGTGTGGCTGCGGCTTGACTCCAGCACCTCTCGAGGGCTGAGCTGGAGGGAATGTGATGTCAGCAGATGGAACCTGTTATTATGGAACAGTTCAGGCTTTAGAACAAGAGCTGCAGGCCTGGCTGCTTTCCCTAGGCCCTTTCCTGTCTCCCAAGCCCCTGGAGGGAACTCAAGGACCCTGGGAAGGTGAGCAGCTTGTTCTGGCTTTGCCATGTCAGCAGGGCCATGCAGATACGTTGGAGCCCTGCTGTGAGGCTCACATGGCTGGTTGTGGACAGTCCCATCTTGCGGAAGAGGTATGGTCGAACCTCCAGTTCTGTCCACCAGCTCACTTGCCCCTCTTGCACCCCGCCTCAGACACTGGGCACACAGACAGTGCAAACACACATGTTGTGATAATCAGTAGTTGTATCTGAGGATGAGCCATGGAGTTGGCTGTCCCTTATGTCATGGGGACCCTGGCCTCGGGGGCTCCACTTGCCAGGAAAAATCTGTATGGGTTTGGCCTTTAAATTTTTAAAAAAATTTTTTTAAATTTTGAATGCATGTGCAAGCACAGGGGTGGGGGGGCAGAGGGAGAGAGAGAATCCTAAGCAGGTTCCACACCCAGCACAGAACCTGACCCAGGGCTCAATCTCATAACCCTGAGATCATGACAAAATCAAGAGCTGAATGCCTGACCAAAAGAGCCACCAAGGTGCCCCTGGATTTGGCCTCTTGAACCACTGTCCCTCACTCAGGTTGTGCAGGTGAGGACCAAGCTGCACAGTTTCTTCCTGTGAGCTTAGGAGTTGGCTCAAGGCCTGTTAGAAGATAGATATGTAGCTTCATGGCTCAGAAGGGGGTTTTTTTGTTTGTTTGGTTTTTTGTTTTGTTTTGTTTTGTTTTTTTGGCAGAGGGGCTTGCCAAAGCATCCAGAAAGCTCCAGAACCAGGAATGATGTTGCTAGGGGACTTGTTTCCTTGGAAAGTCACAGACGTCAACCTTATCCTTGGGAACTCAAGGGAAGCACAGCAGAGACCCTTCCCCTGGGCTGGAACTCAGAGAGAATGAGGCAGGGCTGGCTAAATGCCGGGTCTTTAGATGTGAGCCAGTACTGAAGACAGAGACCTGCCGCTGGATGTGCCTGCAGCACATACTGCTGTCCATTCAGGCCACTATCAGCCCCTAGCATGGCATTCTTGGAAATGCCCTTGCTCCCACCTTCCTCTCTCGCCCTGTTTGTGCCCAGAATAAAGAAGAAGCACATGAGCCCCTCAAATGCAGAATGTGAAACTTGGCTGACCGAGCACACAGATACAGCTGAGATTTACCCTCTGAGCAATCCTCAAATGCAACAGGAACGCCAGGCTCAGTTTTCCGAAGAAATGGGGATCTGTTGGTACTGATGTCGCTCTGCCAGGGGTGCCTGCTTTTTTAACCTCTGAGATGCTGTCGTTCCCAGCCCTTTCCCAGAACCAAAGAGGCACTGTGCTGGGCTCTGGCTTCTCTGGTTGATTCGGATTCAGCAGCCTCCTGTGGGGAAGCTTATCTGGTGTCTGTGAGCAGAACGTCCTTCCCATGTCTACTCTGATTTCTTCTGAGTGGCCCCATCTGCTTTGTGCTTGTGTATTTACTACCAGCTTGTCCTCCCCGGCAGTTGTGGGCAGTAGCAGGACCCCATCAGCTTGAGGAAGGGAAAGGTCTCGGGAGATACTATGGGCTGGGCCTTGTCTAGGCTGGTCATTTCCAGCCTCCCCCGAGTGATCAGGGATTCCGATGAGCAGCACAGACAAAACCACACTCCTCAAAGGCACCTTCTCTTTTCCTTCTGTGAAAACATCCAAAGCAAAGATTCAAAGCATCTGTCTCTGGTGCTGGCGGGGCCTCAGAGAAACCCGTAGGCTCATTCTCTGTGGGTAGGAGTGTTGATGGGTAGGTTGCTCTTCTGGAGAGCATTTTAGCAAGATACATCAAGAGCCATAAAAATGTTCAGAGCCTTTGACCCACCCATCCCACTTCTGGGAAGCTGGCCGAAGGAAACCATCGGCATGGAAAAACCTGCACACAGTGGTGTCTGTTCATGCTACAGAGAAACTGCAGATGGTGTTGCATCCAACAAAGGAAAAATCTGAGTAACTCACAGTGCAGATGCTTGGTGGAATGTTACTTGGTCATTAAAAATGCTCCCTGTAGAAACTCTTATGGCCTGGAGTCCCTTTCAGAAGCCTGTGACAGTGAAGACCAGCAGTTGCCATGCCTACGTTCCACGGCCGTGTGCTAGAGGCCTAGTGAGATAGTCACCAAAGCACCCGCTTTGGAGCGGGGTCTGAACTTCTTCAAGCACCCTTAAGGTCAAAGTTCTGAGTCCATCTTTGTGGTTTTGGAGACAAGCTCAGCCTTCATTAACCAGCCTGAGTAGGGCTCACTGTTTTCAGGGAAGATGGACCTAGCTTGGCACCCCAGAACACTAGCGGCCCCAGCTCCCCCACCCTCCACCATTTCTGCCACAGGAGTGCATACCCGAGAGGGGGGTGTCAGTCTGTTAAGGGTGCTATAACAGAATTACATAAACCGGGTGGCTTATCAACAACAGATGTTTCCTTTTCATGGTTCTGGAGACTGGAAAGTCAAAGATCAAGGCACCAGCAGACTGGGTGTTTGGTGAGGGCCCCTTTCCTGGTTCATAGACTGTCTTCTCCATGTGTTGTCACATGGCAGGAGTGAGGAGGGAGCCTCCTGGAGGCTCTTATAGGGACACTGCTCACATTCAGGAGGGCTTCATCCTCATGACCTAATCACCTCCCAGAGGCCCCACCTCCCAATACCATCATTTTGGGTGTTCAGATTTAACATGAATTTCAGTTGAAATATTTCAAAATATTCAGTACATAATAGGGGAGGCTGGTGATGGGGTCCTGGGAGTATAGATGACAGCAGCTGGCGCCACCACCTGCCCCCTCCCCTACCCCCTCGCTTTGGAGCAAGCCTGTCTGCCAGCAGCTATAAGACATATGCATCAGGATGTGGTGTTCTGATCCTTTTGCATCCCAAGGCTTGCTGCCCCAGTGTGCAGTGGATTTGGCGGGGGTAGAGGGTGATGTCCTCTTTGCCCTGTGTGTCTCTATCCCCCCACTCTCCCATCAAATGCTTTCAGTAACTTCTGTCTCTCCTGGGCTTCTGGCAAGGTGATCCTGTCTATGTCTTACAGGTGGCCAATGTGAATGCCAAGGATGGCACATGCACGTTGAAAGACTGTGTCTATAAAGACGTGCAGAAGGACTGGCCTGGCTACTCAGAAGGGGACCAGCAGCTGTTGAAGCGGATGCTTGTCCGGTAATGCTGCCTCCCATGCCTAGGCATGTCCCCTGGTTCTGGGGCATATGTCATCCTGAGGATGTCGGGGTGGCCTTATGTGGTCCCAAAGGCCACAGGCCCTTGAGCAGGATGGAAAGATCTGGGAGACTTTGGCGGTCTTCCTATTTCCTGGGATGCCCTGGTGCTGAGGCAGCCCACTGTGGCCTCCTGTTGGGGGAAAGGCCAGTCCCTGGTGATGGAGCAAATGGTTCAAGTCACTGTCCTGAACACTAGAATGCCCAACAGAGGATTCAGTCCACCCAGCCTGTTCCACGCTTCCTTTCCCAACAAGCTCCTTTCCCAAACCTGCACATCCCCACAGGCTTCAGCTATAGGCTGCCTCCTTAAAAAGAACCTTTCAAGAACATGAAGCAGAGAGAGACAAAGCAAAACAAAACTCCCCACAGGCGAGATTAAGTAGCATTAATTAAACACATTCCCTCTCAGATTAATTGGGACCTGAGGTCAGGAGTGGCCTTGGTGGCTCAGGGGAGGAGTGGTTAAGTAGGCCCCTGCCTGGCTCAGGCAAGCAGTTAATGATTTCCTTCTCAATTGATGCCTGACTTGGGAGCACGGGCTGTGAAGTGCCATTCAGAGCAGGCTGATACACTAATTAGTCTTTAAATGATTTCTCAGGGACTTGAGTTATTTATGAAGTTGTGGGGTTTTTTTTGAAGTTCATCTGTTCAAAACAGTAATTGCATGTAGACTTGGGGCTACTCTTAGGTGAACCTGGGGTTTCTCCTCAGCCTTGCAGGGCACTCCTCCCCAAGCCAGTACCTGCTTCTGAGCCAGCCTAAGGTCACCACTCTGGGTGTCCAGAGGTCCTGGGGAGGCTGAAGAGCTGTTTTCAGCAGAAGACCACTCCTACCCCCTATACCCTCTCTGGTGTCTCCTGTTGCCCTAGCTAACCACGTATAGGGCCTTGGCCACACTGAACTCTCTAGAAGGGGCGTGGGCAAGAACAAGTAGCCTTGTTGTATGTTTGTGTGTAGGTGGGGTCAGTTAGGAATCTTGGCTCTGGAGCTTTGTGTAATTCCGGGCTCATATTCCTCCCTGCTCCACTGAGTGAGTTGCTAGGACACCTGTGAACTCAAGGCACTCAGCTTTCTCCTGGGCAAGTATGGTGTCCCTCTTTCTGTCTGCACGGGCCAGCTTAGGGATCAACCGTGCCAGAAACCATTTGTTGCCAGCAGCATGTATTGTCCATGGAAGCTTGAATCAGTTGGTGTGCAAAGGTGAGGGTCAACATCATCAATGCCCGCAGACACACTGGAGGTCACCTGAGCCACCTGTCTGTGCAGCTTATTTTCTTTAGGTTGTCCCCCTCTCCCTGAAGAAAGCCCCATTTACAGTGGTTCTTGAAGCCTCATGGCAAGAAGGAAAAATAGGGCCTTGGGGTATTTCTGCTAGTGGGGACCAGCATCACCCCAGAAGCTGGGCCACCTCCTTTTCCTACAGTTTGTTCAAAATTCATACCTGAGGTTAAGCATGTTCATGCTTTCAGGGTCTGCCTGGGCCCCTGGGGCTTTGCTCTGCTCAGACACCCTCTTGCGGTATTGTTTTGATCGTTTGTGCTTCAATTCCTAGTGTGTGTAGCTGCTAAGGCTTGTCTGTCCCAGGTGTCTAGTGCAGGATGAGGCCTCGGCAGCTGTGCCCAGCCCTATAGTCACTGCCCTCAATGCCATCGCCACCACCTGCACTTGTCCCAGCCTTGCTTGCCCAAGGGCAGGTGTCTGCACCAGGTGCCAAGCCATGGCCACCAGCCCCGTCACATGTGCTTTCCATGGACTTGGTAACCTATATTACTGTTACTTTCTCTGCTTTGACTTCTCCTTGTCTTTCACATCCAACTCCAAACTTCCCCCGGTGTCCCATGGCCTTTTGTCACTCTCAGCAGATCAGAGGTCCTGCAGGTTCCCCCAGGAACCGCTGCCCTCTCCTGCCAGCTCTCCCATTCCTGGGTCTGCAGTTCTGCCTTGGTGCCCAAGGGCTGCAGCTCTCGAGGAAAGAACTTCAGGAGGTCCCTTTGCCATAGTGCAGTCAAATCGGATTGACAGTTGGCCAGGTCTGGACCTTCAGCTCCTGAGGACTTTTGCCTTCATGTGGAAGGCCTAGACCCCAGGGCTTGGAGGTTGCATGTCGGCATGGTCACAGGGTTACCTGGCAGGTGCTCAGAGGTGAGTGCGTCGGCCCTCACAGCCTGAAAACTCAGCTCATCCTTCTTCTTACTCTGTGTGCGCTCCTGAAAAGGCTCCCTGTGCCCCATTACATGGGGTGGGACGTGGGAGGCATGGGCCGTGGGGTGTGCTCCACACACTGTCTGCCTTCTGGTATTACCCATTGTTGTGGTCACTCTCTTCAACTTTTCCCAGCCCATCTCTTCTTTGCCATTGTTTATGGTTTCTACTAGTCTTTGGTCTTGTTTTGTGTAGCATCACGTTGTTATTCCATGGAGGTGATGTTATTTTTATTTTTAAAATTTTTATTGTTGAAGTATAGTTGATATACAGCGTTATATTAGTTTCCAGCATGCGGCAGGTGGCTGGACAGTGTTCACCCCAGTAAGTGTAGTCGCCGTCTGTTACCGCACCACAGCCACAGTGTCATCACCTACATTCCCTGTGCTGCACCTCGGGTGCCCATTCCCGTGACTTCTTTATCTCAGAACTGGAAGTGTGTACCTCTTCATTCTCTTCACCTATTCTGTCCATCCCCCCCATGCCTCTCCCCTCTGGCAGCTGCCAGTTTTGTTCCCTGAACTTGAGTCTGTTTCTGTTTGTTTCTTTATTCATTTTCTTTCTTAGATTCCACACATAAGTGAAATAATGTGGTATTTGTAGGACTCACTGCACTTAGCATTATGCCCTCTAGGTCCATTCACATTGTTGCACGTGGCAAGATCTCATCCTTTTATATGGCCGAGCAATGGTCCTTTGTTTCTGTCTCCCACATCTTTTCATCCCCATCTATCAGTGGACACTTGGGCTGCTTCCATATCTTGGCTACTGTAAACTAGGGGTGCTTATATGTTTTTGAATTCATCTTTTATGTTTTCTTTGTGTAAGTACCCAGTCATAGAAGTACTAGATCATATGGTATTTCTGTTTTTAACTTTTTGAGGAACCTCCATCCTGTTTTCCACAATGCAATCAGTTTGCATTCCCACCAACAGGACACAAAGGTTCCTTTTCTCCTCATCCTTGCCAGCACTTAGTTCTTTTTGTTTTTGTTTTTTTAAAGATTTTATTTATTTATTTTGAGAGAATGGGAGAGAGTGAGTGAGAGAGCACAGCAGGGGGAGGGACAGAGAGAAAGGGAGAAGCAGCCTCCCCACTGAGCAGGGAGCCCAACCCAGGACTCAACCCCAGGATCCCTATCATGACCTGAGCCATAGGCCTATGCCTAACTGACCGCCCCCCCCCCCCCCCCCCCCGGCACCTCAGTTCTTGTCAACAAGATACTAGCCTTTCTAATTGGTGTGAAGTGATATCTTATGGTTTTGATTTGCATTTCTCTGATAATCGGTGATGTTGAGCATCTATCCTACATCTGCTAGCCATCTGTATGTCTTTGGGAAAATGTCTCTTCAGGTCCTCTGTCCTTTCCTAAATCAGATTATTTGTGCTTTTTCGTGTTGAGTTGTCTAAGTGCTTTATATGTTTTGGGTATTGATCCCCTAGCAGATGTATAATTTGCACATGTCTTCTCCTGTTCATCAGGTTGTCTTTTTGTTCTGTTGATGTTCCCTTGCTGTGCAAAAACTTTTTGTTTTGATATAGTCCCAGTTGTTTGTCCTTTTGTTTCCCTTGCCTGAGGAGGCAGATCCATAAATATGTTGCTAAGGTTGATATACAAGACATGACTATGTTTTCTTTTAGGAGTTTTTGGTTTCAGGTCTCACATTTAGGTCTTTAATCCATTATGAGTTTATTTTTGTGTCTGGTGAAAGCAAGCGGTCCAATTGCATTCTTTTGCATATAACTGTCCAGTTTTCCCAGCACCATTTATTGAAGAGACTGTCTTTTCCCTATTGTATATTGTTGCCTCCTCTGTCATGGATTAATGGACCATGTATGTGTGAGTTTATTTCTGGTCTCTATTCTGTTCCATTAATACCTATGTGCCTATTTTTTGTGTCAGTACCAAGCTGTGTTGACTATTATAGCTTTATAATATATCTCAAAATCTGGGATTGTGATGCCTCCAGCCTTATTTGTCTTTCTCACAATTCAGTGGTGTTAACTACATTCACAGTGTTGTACAACTACTACCTCTAGCTAATTCCAGAGCACATACCCCAAAATGGAACCCCATATTAGCAGATAGTCCCATTCCCCTCTCCCAGCAACCACTAATCTTTCTGTTTCTATGGATTTGCCTTTTCTGGATGTTTCATATCAGTGGGATCATACAGCATGTGGCCTATTGTGACTGGATTCTCTCACTCAGTTTACTGTTCTTAAGGTTGTAACATGTATCAGGGCTGTGTTCCTTTTGTGGCTCAGTAATCTGTTGTGTGTGGATATACACACACATTTGTTCATTCACTCATCTGTTGATGGACCCTTGTGTTGTTTCTACCTTTTGGCGATTGCAACTAGTGCTTCTAGGAGCGAACATTTGTGTACGAGGATTTGTATGGACATAGATTCTCAGTTCTCTCAAGTGTAGAAGGAGGAGCGGAGTTGAGGTTTTTGAAAAACTGCCAAAAATGTTTTCCACAACAGCTGCACGCTTTTACATTCCCACCAGCAGCACACAAAGAGGTTTTCCAGTTTTCCCACTTTCTCACCAATACTTGTTATTTTCCGTTATGGTTTGGTTTTATCCTAGCCCTCTTAGTGAATATGAGGTAATATCTCGTTGTGGTTTTGATTTGCATTTTCCTGATGACTAATGATGTTGAACCCTTTCTCATGTGCTTATTGGCCATTTGTGTATCTTTGGAACAATGTCTACTTGAGTCCTTTGTCTTTCTGTGGATGTTAAGGCTGGTGTTTTGTTGTGGATTTAAAGTTTTCATCTGCTTATAGAGTCTCTCTTCTCTTTAAAATGCATTTTCTTGTCTCTGTCTTTTGGGCCCTGACATGTGTTACCTGGAGGCCCAGGGGCAGCCCTTCAAGGCTTTCCTCTGAGTGGCTCCATTTCCTCAGGAGGGCCGCTGAGGTTTCTTGGAACCCTCCGTGGGCCCTTCTATTTCTTCAGTCTCCTGAGGCCACACCTCTGTCCATCCCGTTGTCCAGGTGTGCCTGGAGCAGCCTTCTGGCCTTCTAGAGAAGGCTGGGCTCCTTCACTCCTGAACACACTGGGTTCCTTCCCCACAACCCCAGAGCATAGTGGGGACAGCCCTGCAGGAGCCCCTTCACTGTGGTCTCTAAGACTCTAACCCCAGGCCTGTGAGGTTCTGTGGCCTGGGGCCCTATTTTCTTGGATAAGACAGTCACCACATCTGTTTTCAGCATTAGATAATGCTGCTCCCTTTTCCCCTTGCTCCTTCAGGCATTTTTAGTGGAGCCTAGAAAGAGCAGATGTAAATGCCTCTGGTTACTTCTATGTGGATGGCCAGCAAACTTGAAGTACCCATCTTGGCCACATGTACTGTGTTACCCGGGTGAGCGCTTGCATGTTGCAGACATTTTTTTCTATGGCTTTCTTTGCATTTGGGGCCACCATAGAGGCGGCAGCAGCAGTGGTTTGTAATATGGCCATCAATCAAGGAGGTCTGCTCTGCTCATCACTGATTAAGGTCCGTGCAGACATGGTCCCTGCAGCCCCAGACCCTGCAGGGTATGGAGCACCCAAGGCACCACGCACAGTACCAGGCTGGCTACTGGGTTCTCATGAGACTTGCAGCCTCTGGGATTATAAGAGGTGCATCAGAGAGGGGCCACAAGCACGGTCACTAGTAGGGCCTCCGTTTGCCCTTTGAGTGTCGGAGTGTCTCTTCCCTCTCCCCGCCTGCATCATTATGCTCAGGTACTGGTAGGCCAGTGGCTGCCCCATTATCCTTAAGGAGGTATTGTAATGTTGGCTCCCAGGAAAGTGGGTCCTGAATCCAGGAGGTCTTCCTGTTGTGCCAGTGCATCTTAATCCCCTTCAGCATTTTCTGAAGTTTCTGCAGTAAGCATTATTATTAGGATGAATGATTGTTTGTTTTAAAGATTTTATTTATTTGAGAGAGTGACCAAGAGAGAGCACACACGAGCAGGGGTAAAGGGAGAAGGAGAGGGAGAAGCCAACTCCCCTGCTGAGCAGGGAGCCCAATGTGGGGCTCGATCCCAGGACCCTGAGATCATGACCTAAGCTGAAGGCAGACGCTTAACCAACTGAGCCACCGAGGCACCCCTGGAATGAATGATTGCTTTCAAAAGGAGAGGCCAGTGCCCTAGTGTACCCAGCTCCCACAGGGACATAGCGCAGAGCTTGAATATCTTGTCAGTTTTACTTGGGTCCCTAGTCTCCACAGTAATGGGTGTTTAGATGAGTGGGAGGTCCACTGACCCTTCTCTGGGTGCGACAAGATACTAAATGGGCAGTCCTCCAGGTTGTGGATAAATCTAGGGTGGGATGTGTTCAGCTGCCCTCTGCCAGCCGTGTCCTGTAGTACCCCGTGTACTCAACCCTGCTCTGGTTCGACAGCAGGGCCCACCCCAAATCACTGAGTGTAGGTGGGACAGCATGGTGTCAGTGGAAAGGCAGATGGGTCTGGCAGTGCCCTACTGGTTGTGGAGCCTTACAACTACCCTACATCTCCTTCGTAGGAAGCTGTGCCAGCCACAGAGTGCAGTTGGCCTCCCTGGAGACCCTGCTGCCACCAGTCCTCCCAGGGAACATGGAAGCTCAGCCTCACCCCCTCAGGTAGGAGCATTGGGCAAGGATGTGACAACACGTTGCTGGCGGTGGCGGCGGTAGTTGTGAGGGAGGAAAGTGGGATAGGAGCCAGCGGGCCAGACCTGACCTCAGTGTTTGGACAGCCCATTGCATCCGTGGCTCATAGCTGGGTATTTTCTTCAGTGAGTGAGCAACTGCCTGGCTTTCCCCAGACTGGGGACGTGGGTCTGGTTCCCTGGTGCAGTTCCCTCGAGTACTTGTGAGAGGTATGTGCAAGGAGGGCAGTCTCCCAAATCATGCTGAGCTTTGTGCTCTGTGCACAGCAGGCACAGCAGATGCACACGCTGGGACTGTCATGAAGATTCCATAAAATCGAGCGTGCCAGCTGCGGGCACAGGCCCTGTGAGTGGTGGCTACTGCCGAATTGGTGAATAATCAGGAGGGTGCTCAGGTGGCCCCATCTGTATGCTCTGGCTCATGAGGCCCTCATCCCAAGACCCTAATTTACCTCCCTTTTCTCCTTTGCTGTGGAGGCTCCCAGCCCATATCCAAGGCCCTGAATCCTCCTTGTGGAGAGGTCAGGTCTGTGCCTGCCCTGGCTCTGGGGCCGAAGTAGAGGGCTAACAGCCTCCTTATCCTGCTTCCCCCTGATGGTGGGCCTGCCGCCTACCATCCTGCTCTCTCAAGCCACTTCCCAGGGACCGGGCTATCTATGTTCTGGCCTTGCCTCACATGCCTCAGCCTTCTCACTTATGAAGTGGGGATGCAGCCTGTATCATGTCACAGGATTGCCTTGGGGATCCAGGTAGTCCTGGGTCTGGTAGGGGGTTGTGAGGGAGTCCCAGCCTATGGGGCTGCCCTGTATCCTTCAGACTTGGTTCTGTCACCATTCCCATCATCTAGGAATGATGCCGAATGCTGAGACGTTTCAGACCAGTCCCCGGAGGTGGCCCTACTTGAGCACTCGGGTGGGCAGTTTGGCTGATGCTGCCCCCTTCTTGGATCCGTCCTCAGGGTGGGCTGAGCCTAGGTTAGCAAGGGCCTGGCTGTTTTCAGTGTGCCCCCTTGTGGCCAGAGGAGGCCTTGCAGGCAGGCACTGACTTTCCTGGGGCCTCATGAGCTCCAGGGTCAGCCTGTTGCTCCCCAGCCATTTCTCAGGAGACACCAGTGGCTCCACAGTCTCCCTTTTAAAATCGTTTCCCTTCCATTGTAGAAACGAACACAGCCTCCTGATTTCATCGACCGCCTGACTAGCAAGAAACCCAGGATATCACATTTTACCCAGAGAGCTCAGCCTGCCATCAATGGGAAGCTGAGTGCACCCCATGGCCGTGAGGCCCTGTTGCCTACTCCGGGCCTGCTAGCAGGGACAGATGCCCACCCACCTCCACGGTTGGAGCCCCCAAGGGCCCATGACCCTCTGGCTGACGTCAGCAATGACCTGGGCCACAGTGGCCGGGACTGCGAGCACGGGGAAGTGGCTGCCCCAGCCCCAACTACATGCCTCAGTTTGCCCCTGCTGACGGACTGTGCCCAGCCCAGCAGGCCCCATGGTAGCTCATCACGCAGCAAATCCAAGAAGAAGTCCAAGAAGCACAAAGACAAGGAGAGAGCAGCTGAGGACAGACACCGGGCCCGGTTGCCAGAACACATGCCCAGCCCCCTTGGAGCCCCACCAGATGCCCCGGGTAGGTACCAGGAGGCAGGCCTGGGGTCAGGGACTCTGTGGGAGGACCCTGCTAGGAGCCTGAGCTGTAGTCCACACCCACCATTACGCAGGGGGCACTGCGCCACCCCATGAACCCCTATATTGGCACACCCTGCACATTCAGCTCCTTTGCACCTTGTCTTCTAACACAAGGTCGTCTGTGCCCTGGAGCCTTCTGCGGTCCTGCTATGCCAGGTCAGTGCCAGGAGCACAGAACTGGACTGAGCTGAGGTCCGCGGGAGGAGACCATGTACCGGGAGAGCAACTAGTTCCAGGCTCAGCTCTGGCTGCCCTGAGGTCTCAGACACTGAAAGGGAGCAGGATGGGGCTGGGGTTCACAGAAGGCAGTGGGTGGGGTGCAGTACCTGGTTGGAGAAGACCAGCACTTGGAGCCACAGGGCCTCGTGTAGCCTGCTGACAAGTGAATTTTTCAGCCTGTGGAGACTGGGTTTGGGAAGCTATCCATATAACAGCAGGCTGTAGGAGTCGGAATGAGGTCACATAGCAGGAGAGAAAGTCGGGGGTCGAGAGATCTGGGATCACAGCAGCAGGATGAGGGGTGCAAGGTTGGCTGGGGCTGCGTGCTGAGCCTGAGAACCCTTGGTGGGGGGCATCCCATACACCCAGGAGAGGTGTATGGACAGACCGGCTTGGGGTGGGAGGAGGAATCTTCACCCCCAGAGCCTGGGCCACCTTAAGTTCATAGCCGAGGGCGCCTGAGCTGAACACCCCATGTGGCTGTTAACTTAATCAGCATGGTGTGACCACAAAGATGCAGCTGCACCTGCCACCTGCAGTCTCAGGCTATGTAACTTGCTGCCCTTTCAGATTATTTCCCCAGGAAGGATCCAAGCAGGAGGCATTCCTAGGGCAAAGGGTGGAGTTACTTTCTCCTTAAGGCTTTTTTAATGAGTTATTCAACTACTCTCCAGAAAGGCCTTTGCCAGCCCCTCCCTCTGACTGGAGGGCAGGTGTTGGCAGCAGCCAGGTGGAGGCAAGGCCTGGTTCCCTTGAGCTGATCCTGCCGGGAGAGACAAACCCTGAGCAGGCCCAGCCAGGCAGCACGTCCTGTCCCAAATGGTGAAAGCAAGGCCCTGTGTTCCTCTGGCAGTGCCCAGGGAAGGAGGAGCATACTTGGCGCTCAGACAGCTTCAGATCCTGCCCAGTGCCAATTGGCCTGGTATCTTGTCCCTAGGTTAAGATGAGAAAGTGAGATTTGGCAAACCAGGGAATAGGTGGCCCAAGGGAAAAGATAAGGACAACTAGGCACTAAATACTGCTTTATTCATCTTGATCTGCGTCTCGCAGGAGCCTCAGATGTAACAGTAATGGCCGAGCACAGAGGCCCCTTCTGGGGTGCTGTGTGCTACCTGTGCAGGCAGCCACACAAGCAGGAGCCACCACCTCTCTTAACAATGGCATTGTTCTTTGTGCACCACGCCCCTCCCTCAGACACACTGGATAAGGTTCCAGGTCAGCGTGTGAGGAAGCGTCCTTGCTTTCGTGTCCCATAGGAGAGGGACACCATTGAAGCCCCTCCTCTGTGCAGTACTGTCCCAGCCCTGTCCCGTGATTGCCTCTGCCCCAGACAGATGCAGTGGCCCCCCCGCCTGCCGGGCTCATGGCTGTTACTCAGCTTCCCCTGTGCTGCTGCCACCCTGAACCCATAGCCCTGCCCCTCGAGGCTGCCCATCACTCTGAGCCATGGGTCCAGCCCCGGGTCCTCTGCCCATCCTTGTGCCTGAGCCGCGCTCCTGCTCAGTCCATGGGCCCTCCTGTTGCCTTGGCGTGCCTTTGCAGGAGGGCTGGTGTGCTGGGGTTGGCGGGGGGTGGATCTCAGCCAGCCTGAGCTCGGGCCCACTGGCCTCTGCGGGCAGCATGGGGGCCCGTCTCCCAAAGGGGGCCTTCTCCCAAGGGGAGCCGGGCCCCGGTGGAGGTACAGGAGGAGCAGTGGGAGGGGCAGGTGGGGAGGAGTCCCTTTAGGCCCAGGCCTGTGAGCCAGGGCCATGCACAGCCAGAGCTGCAGCAGGAGGGGGCCTCTGAGGTTTGCCTCACGCCAGACCCAAAGGTGTCTTAGGTGCCAGGTGAATGTGACCCCGAGCCCTGGTTTCCCTATTTGGTCTCTTACCTGGCGAAGTTCTCAAAAGGGCTAAATGAGGTGATACTGACGGGGCCCACAAAGCAGAACACTCTGGAAGGTGTACCTCATGCAAAGCACATGTGGTAGAAGCATGGACTAAACTGTCACGTGTGGGTTCATTGGGCTGCAGCCTCAAGAGGTGGGAGAGGTGTGCTCCATCCGCTGGTGAGTCCTGCGGCACAGGGATTCCCAGGTGGGCTGCATCTGAGAGGACACAGTGTGTATTGAGGATGCACTGCACAGTGATAAAATCTCTTCTGTGCCGGGAAGAAAGGCTGCCTGAAGGAAGCCCCTGGGAAATAGACTAGATTGTGGTTTTGGTCATCTGTCCCCCCCACCCTCCACCCCAAGCGCTGTGGACGGTCTCGTGTCCTCCGGTTCCACCTAGTGGGTGGCCTGGGGTGCTGGCAGGAGCAAGGGCTTTCCCAGGCAGCCTCAAGGCCAGAGACCAGGACACCCTAAGGACTTGGTTGGGCAAGGGCGTTGCTTGTTTTCAGAGTAATGGCCTTTTACATGCAGTCAGTGGAGGCAGCAGGGGCTCTGGGTGGGTCCAGCTCTGGACAGGCTGCCCAGGCGCTGGCCCCGTGATTAACTTGTCCTAGCAGCTGCCTGCTGAAAACGTGCATGCGCCACATCTGGACTCTCTACATGTCCCAGGATTGTGGTTTGGAGACACACCTTGTGTTTGGCTGTGTTGCTTCTGGGTCCAGTGAAGCTCCCGAGGCGGCACCAGCCCGGCCATCAGATTCCCTCTGCCCATCCCGACCCCCTTCTGCTATCTCTCCAGGTCCTGCAGATAACAGACCTGTTATAGAATTCGGTATGGGCTTAGAAGATGGTGTGCATTTGCTCTTTTTTTGTAGGTTTGAATGGGACTTGCAACAGCTCAAGTGTCCCCACATCAACCTCAGAGACACCCGACTACTTGCTGTGAGTACTTCCCTGGCTGGCCTCCCACCCTCTCCCCACCCTGCACTCTCCCCTGCACTGCAGGTTAGCAGAGGGAGGACTGACTTCATGTTTTTGTGTGGGAATTCTCACAATTCTCAACAATCCTCCCCCGTCCTAGTGCCAGGCTCCTGCTGAAGCCAGTAGGTCACCCACAGGGTGAGGGCCGGGGGGTGGGGGGGTGGGCCAGCCACGCAACTATGGGCACTCCAGCCTCTCCCCAGCAGCCTCCTGAGCCCCTCCGACCCCTCTTTGTCTCTCCTCAGAAAATATGCCACCATTTCCTCCTCGGAGCAGCGCCAAAGCTACAAGAATGACTTTAATGCTGAGTATAGCGAGTACCGCGACCTGCACGCTCGCATTGAGCAGATCACACGGCGCTTCACGCAGCTGGATGCCCAACTCCGGCAGCTCTCCCAGGGCTCTGAGGAATACGAGGTAGAGCCCCATGCTATGCGCACTCATCCCTGCACTCTTCACCCGACCTGGGTGAGACAGGCCCATTTCTCATGGGTGCAGCCAAACCCAAGGCCTCCAACCCCACCCGTGGCCCCAGAGCCTGGCCGCTGCCCCTCCCAGGTGAAAAGGCCTGCCACGCTCTGCCAGTGTTTCTCCCTGTCATAGCCCGCCAGGCAGCTGTCCCTGGCCGTTGGCATGGTTTGGGTCCGTCCACAGGGCTCTGCCCTGGGAGTCCACAGGCTCTCAGGCCCAGCTCAGCCTCCCGTGCAATGGGGACACTGGCGACCGAGTCTGCAGTTGGGAGATGACCTGTTGGGGCAGGGGTGGTATTCAGAGCAACTGAAACAGCCAGGCCCTACAGGATTGGGTCACATGGGTCCCCCCGCTGCAAGAGTGCCTGGGGTCCTCTCTGCGGCTCACAGCCCATCCATGCTGTCAGAGCCATAGGGGGAGGGGCTGCAGAGTCCCAGTGGCCCCCTTACTAGGAGTCCCTCACCCTCTGATCAAAGGCACATGGGTTCCCTAAGCCGGCCCAAATTGGGAGCTCAGTGTGGGGGTGTGTAGGGGGAGCTCCAGTCTTGCTCACCAGCCTCCCTCATGCCATCTTTCAGAGCTAGTCTGATTAATTGGAGTGTTGGAGTCTGCCTCCCCTCGTGGGGTCCACTTTGGTTTCCAGAGGAAACAGCTCCTAACTGAAGAAGTGATGAGGGCTCTGAGGAGTCCCGGGGTCTCGCTCTCCTCCCTTCTGCAGCCCCCACATGGACATTCCCTAGTATCCCCCTGCACCCCTAGGTGGTTGGGACAGTGGTGGTGGGGGGGTGTTCTTTGCTTGACCTTAAACACTGGAAGGGCTGCCTCCTCCCTCCCACAGCTGTGACCAGCCCCTCCCACTCTGCTGCCATTGTGCTTGTCCCTGAGGCTGGGTCCCTGGCCCTCACTCCCCTGGCCCAGCTCATCCTCACCCACCTCC
This sequence comes from Canis lupus familiaris, assembly GCF_011100685.1. Taxonomy (NCBI): domain Eukaryota; kingdom Metazoa; phylum Chordata; class Mammalia; order Carnivora; family Canidae; genus Canis; species Canis lupus. The sequence continues at coordinate 44,997,701 of NC_049241.1, forward strand.
TGCCCTGCTTATCCTCCACCCCCACCCCCACCCCCACCCCAGCCTGGGCCTGCCTGTCTTTACTTTGGTCAGCTTCTCTCAGGCCATGCTGAGGCTATTGTCTCAAGGCTGGTGGTGACTCTGCAGGTCACAGGTTATCAGGGGAGAAGGGGTCACTCAGTGGGGGTCTCCTGCAGGCAAGGACATTGTTCGCTTTCTCTTTTGTTTTTCCTCCAGACTACTCGGGGTCAGATTTTGCAGGAATATCGAAAAATCAAAAAGGTAAGTCTCCACCCTTGTGGGGGGTGGGGTGGGGTCAGACTAAGCTGTCTCAAGGTGAGCAGCACTGCAGTCAGGGAAGGGATAGAGGGAAGGAAGAGCCTTGCCTGGGTTGGGGTCTCAGGTCCTCAGAGCAGCTCCTGTGCCCCAATCCCCCATTTACAGCAGAGGAGCTCAGCCCATCCCTCCCTTGGCGCCCCAGCACCCTCCAGCACTCCCCCTCCTTGGTGGGTGCAGCCCCCGGGATCTTTCCAGCTCTTTCCAAGGTCAAGGGAGGAGCTGAAGTTCCCCACCCCCAGCTGCTGGTCTGGCAGGAATGCCTCCTCAGGGCTCTATCAGTTCTTGTTCCGAAGGCCACTAGCTGTGGGTTCGCCACGTGTGTGCCCCCATGTGCCAGGGCATTTCTCTGCCAGCCAGGCCCGAGCCCGGGAAGGAGGCTTCATGACAGTCTTGCCTCTGACCCTCATCCAGGCAGTGACCCTGATTCCCAGGATGAGGCTTGGGGAGGGACAGGCCTAGGCTCTGGCCTGAGGTAGAGGAAGGGTTCTTGTCATTCCTGGTGGGCACTGGCCTACAGGCAGGAGGAGGGGGAGCCTAAGCTGGCCCAAGGCTGGCACGCTTCACGCAGGGCAGTATGGCCATGCTCTGGGATGCCAGCTGCTTGTAGGATGTGGCTCAGCCCTGCCACTCTCTTGCAGACCAATACCAACTACAGCCAGGAGAAGCACCGCTGCGAGTACCTGCACAGCAAGCTGGCCCACATCAAGAGGCTCATTGCCGAGTATGACCAGCGGCAGCTGCAGGCCTGGCCCTAGCCTGAGGCCACAGGGCAGGAGGTCCTGCTTGGCTAGCCAGGCCAGCTCCCCTTGCCGGGCTGACCCTTCTGGATGGTGGGGGAGCTGGGGGCGGGTGGGGGGGGAGCTACGGAGCGGAAAAAGAGATTTATTTAAAAAAAAATAATAAACCCAAGGAAGACATGTTCATCTGAGCCAGCAACGCGGCTTTCAGGGGAGCCCCTGCAGACCTGATGCCTGCAGGTCACAGATCCCGGGGGCCAGGCGTCTCGTCCCCCCCACCCCCCCCCCACACACACCTGGGATGGGCTCCTCAGGAAGCCCACCTCCTCTCCTACCCTATCACAGCCCGAGGGGCTTCAGCTTCCCCTCATGAAAGACTCCCAGGCCAACCCGCCTGCCTTTTCTAGTTTTATACAAAAACAGCCACTTTTAGCTACTGCTTATGAGACTTCAGTCTATTTTTGTATGAGAGAGAAAGCATCTTTTCTAAACCTGTGCCTCCCCTCCTTGGACACCAGGGTCCAGATGCCGCCCTGTGTCCTTCCTGCAGTATTACAGATGCCATCTGAAAGTTGTTCCTGAGGACTGAGGAGGGAACCAAGGGGGAGAGGGGGGCACAGCCGGCTCGGCTCCCGCCCCGCCCCAGGCCCTCCCTACAGTCCCGGCCTCTCCTCCCCGCCTAGGCAAGGATGGGGTCTGCTCTAAGGGGGTAGAGGCCCGCCCAGGTCTATTTCGAGAACTCCAGCTGGCCCTGAGCAGCTGCTGAGAGCTGCAGGGGCAGAACAGCTCTCAGCCCACCAGGCCTGCCCTGCTATTTCAGTCCCTCAGCTGTAGGGGGTCACTGGGGGTTTTCTGTGCTACGAGCTCACGCTGCAACAACAGTGTCGGATTTTATTTTATTATGTTCTCAATTTTCCCCCTTTGCTGCTGCTTTTCTTTTCGCGCCGAGACCGTGTGGTCTCCATGCTGTTGACCTCACTCCATCCCTCAGTCCGCTTGTGGGTCTTGGGGTCATCTTAGCAGAGCCACCACAGGGTTTGCACTCAGGGAGGGGCTGGGGGTCATTGGGGTCAGGGGACCCCCCGAGAGCGAGTTCAGAAAACGCACCCTATCTGCCCACTCTGGGGGCATGGGATCCATGGACAACATAATTGCTGCTTAGTAGCTGTGCCTAGTCTAGTGTCCCCCCAGTCTAGTGTCGGGGGGCCACACACGCATGTGCGTGTGTGTGCGCGCTCATGCATGCGTGTATATGTGCGTGCGTGTATGCGTGTATGCGTGTGTGTGTGTGTGTGTGTGTGTGTGAGGGGGGGGGGGCACTGCCAGGGTGCAGTGGGGCCTGAAGTGTATGTTCACATTCAGGGCCACATTCAGCAAAGCCGCCCAGGACTGGGGAAGGTGGAGGGAGTGGCTGCAACCTGGAGCCTGGGGCTCAAAAACTGGGGTGGGTGGGGGGTGCTGCCGCCAACAGTAGTGAGGCGGGGAGAGCAGAATGCTCAGGTAGACGTGTCTGTTTTTCTAAGCCATGGGGCTGCCTCCTAATGGCTTCCCAAAGAGCAAGTGCCCGAGTGGAGGCACCTGCAGTTTGCCCACCCCACCCCACAGGCCCCTTCCTTGGGCCCCCTGGGGTGCCCGGAGCACCAAGGGAGCCCATCCTTCATGTTTCAATAGCTGTTGTTTTGTTTTTCATTTGGGATGGAGTGGGGGAAGGGCCGAGCGGACCCCAGGGACCCCCGAGTTCTGCAGACAGCCGTGTGGTGTGCGCAGACTGTACTCAGCTGGACGCGCAGACTCGGCCGAAGGATTATTTAAGGAGGCTGCAGCCACAGGGCTGACCCGGTCCTCTGCCCTGGGAACCAGTTCAAGGGACTCTCAGTTGAATTTCCTTTTTGTTGTTGGCTTTTTGTTGTTTTTTGTTGTTGTTGTTTTTCTCCTTTTAAGGAATTATGAAGCTAAGAAAAGTTTTGTGCTTTGGGGGTTGATGGACAAAAGTTCTAGCTGATTAACTATGGTCTAACTTATTGATACTGTGTTTTTCCCCCCTTTTAATATTGTACTGTGGAGAAAAACTATTTTGAGCCATGGAGTTGGTGTTTACAAGAACTTTTCACTTTTGCCAAAATGTTACGATTGAAAGGCATCCGCGTCTTCAGTTTCCTAATATTTTCTTAAAAGAACTAGTGTCCTTTTTGTACACTAAACAGGTGAATGCTGATTTTTTCAACATACAATAAATTTCACTGAACCAAACCTAGCAGCCCCAAGTGCCTGGGTGTGTTTGTGTCCATCCCAGCCAGGGCCTCCTGGCCCCATGGGGGGGTAGGCTGGGGTCAGGAGAAGACTGGGCCCTGGAGCAGCCATGGTGATGAGCAGGTGTGGGGCGGGGGCGCAGGGAGGTGGCCAGGTGAGGCTGGCAGGCTGAGGCGATGGGCCCTGCCCAAGCCAGGGCATGAGGCCAGACTGCCTGGTCGTAGGTAGGCAAGGATGGAGGTGGGATGTGGAGGCCATGGGGAGCCACGGTTGGGTGTTATGAGCAGGGCTGTGTCCCCAGGGGCAGACAGGTAGACCAGGTCCAGGAGCAGGGGCCTTCCGAAGTGCCAAAGGCGCCAGGAGTAGTAGGGACCCCTGGGTCCAGGGGAGTGCCCTCCCTTGGGGAAATGAGCTGTGACTGGGGGAAACGGCAGTGATGGCACAGTTTTTGTTTCTTCCAACTAGGCCGGCTCGCTGGGGCTGCCCCTGTGCCCATGATGGGGATGGGGATGCTGAGGCCCAGTGGAATCCCCCGGCCCCAAGATGCCAGCAGGGACGGCTGTCCTTGTCCCATCCTCCAGGTGAGGAGATGGAAGGCAGGGGTCAGGGTCCTGCTCTTGAGGGACGGGGTGTGGGTGGGTGTTTATTTTAGAAAGGAAAAACAGACAAAGAATAAGCCTGGGATGAAAGGGGTCCAGGGGTCAGGGGCTGTGGGCCTTCACCTCCTGAACAGCCCCACTGGCCAGCGGCCTTGGCCCAAGTCCGAAGGTGGCCGGGGAATCCAAGGAGCGCAGGAGACGAGGTCAAGCAGGCCCTGTGGGGCAGAGTGTACCCTGCGCCCCGGGCAGCCTGGCTGTACTGTTCTTTTCGGGGATAACATCTCTATCCCCACAGTTCAGGGTCCAGGGCTAGTGTGTGCTTCCTCGAACCCCATCATGCCTCACCTTTGCCCTGTCCACCTGCCCCCCAGACCCTTCAACTAACTCTCCTGCAGCTCCTCACGCTCCCCAGAGGCACCATGGCCATCACTCCCAGAGTGCACCTTAGCTGCAGGGGGTCCCATCAAGCTCCTTCCCGACCAAGGATGCCACAAATCCAGGCCCCCCAGGGGCCTCAGAAAGGTCCCCCCAACCTCACAACCTGTACCATGGCCCAAGGGCTTGGGGCTGCCCACTCGTGCCCCTTGCTGGACAATGTCCCTAGCTGTCATCCTACCAGCACCCCGATCCCTCCTGTGTGCTGGGCTCCACCTGGGCACTGGCACTCAGCGGGACAAAGACACCCCTGCCCCTGCCCTCAGGAGCCTGTGTTATGGTGGGGACAGGGGTGCCCAGTTGCTCCCAAGCAGCACAGTCACCCCGTGTCACATACCCCGGCGGTCCCCGCAGTTGCTACACGGTGCCCACCTGACTGCTAGGAATAGAAGCAGCCCAAGGCCGGTCCCTCCCAGCTGCCTCCTGCCCTACTCCCCTGGGGAGCCGGCTCTGCTAGCACCCCCACCCCACCCCGACTGCCCTGCAGATGCTAGGGTTCCCCGGGGCTGGGCCAGGGGGCCTTTGCTCTCTGCACACGTTCCCAGGTCATCTGGCACTTGGCGCAGGCCCCCTCCAGGCCCCCGGCCCCGAGTGTACTCCGGTTCCTGGGGTTCCTGGAGCACGCATCACACCGCACGGGTGAAGGGCTCAGTCCCACGAGACTCCACCCACTTCAACACCTGCCACGGTCTCTGGCCACCCATACTACCAAGGAACCGGCTGTAAATCCGGGGTTCCCTCGGCTCCCTCCTAGGTTTGTCAGAATGGCTCACTGCTCAGAAAAACCCTTGCAACAGCCCAGTGGAGGGAGCCGAAGGTGGAGTGTGGAGAGCGGCCCTGGGCTGCCCCGCCACCTCCAGGTGTGCCACCCTCCCAGCACCTCCATGGGTCCGCCCAGCCCCATGCCGTCCAGGGGTTTTTAGGGAGGCTCTGTTAGGTATGATGAAATCGCCGGCCATTAAGCGACTGAGCGCCATCTCCAGCCAGAAACCAGGGACAAAACTAAAATATTTATTACGTGATATTCTCTGTCCTCAGCCTTGAGGGGCTGCTCTGACCCTGAACTGCTCCTCTCCCCTCCCGCCTGGCCACCTCGTCATCGGCCCCTGGGCCCGCTCCCCAGGCTTTTGCCTGGGCAGCTCTTCATATTTCTTGATAGGCGATGTCTTCGTATCTCCAGACCCCTTCCAGCAACCACTTCCTCCAGGCAACCTGCCCTGCCAGACCCTCCTTGTGTGCTGCCTCTGGCTAGGGGTGCCCCATTCTACTTCCGGCTCCCCCACACTGGAGTCCCTTGAGGGCGATGCCTGGAACAGGAGTCTTGGAGCCCCCAGCCCCCAAGGCCAGGCCCTGACCATGTTTCCTGCGAGCCTTCCCAACTATCCACCTTTTGGGTCAGCTCCAGTGGTGGAAACTTTCCAGCCGGAGGAGGCCGCTTGTTTTGGAAAGTTCCTGGGGGAGCCGCCCCCGCCCGCCCGCCGGGTTCCCACGCTCCCTTATCACTGGGTGCTAGGGGGGCGCAGTGCTGTGCCTGCCCAGCTCCTCCCCAGCTGACCTCCTTGGCCCTGCCCCCTCCCCCTCCCCACCCCTCCTCACCCACCGAACACTGGCCCCCTCAAGCCTGGCCCTGCCAGCCCTCCTGCAACAGGTAGGGAAACCGAGGCCTCGCAGCGCCCCGCGCACCGTGTCAGCCGGGTCAGGAGGGCCTGGTGGGTACTACTGCTCTGGAAGGGGAAAGGCCGAGGCCGCCGGGGCGCCTGCCTGGCTCTGGAGTCAGAGTCCCGGCTCCGTCTGGGGCCGAGCCCCCACCGCAGCACCCCGGGCCATCTCCTCTCTGGTGCCTGGGCCTGGCCCGGCGCGCTCTCGCAGCCTTAATGTCCTCTTTTGTAAAAATGAGGAAAAGCGGCCGCGCGCCCTAACCGGCTGTGGCGCAAGGCGAATCCGCGCGCCCCGTGCTCGGGCCGGGGTCCGTGGCCCACGTGGCTGTCCGGGAGCCCCAGGGCAGTGATGGCCGGGTCTACGGGGCCTTGAACCCGAGTCCTCCGAATGCCCGGCGGGCGCGCCCCTCCTCCCCGCGCGCCCCTCCTCCCTGGCGCGGGTGGGGTGAGGGGCGGGGCGTGGGCGGGGCCGCGGCTCTTTTCTCTGGAGTTCGCGCGCCCCGAGCCCTCGCCGTCCGCCACAGTCCGAGTTGACTCCGCGCCGGTGAGTGCGGCCCCGGGCGTAGTGCGGGCTTCCGGGCGACCGTGGTCGGCTCGCTCCGCCGACTCGCGCGTCCCCGCTGACCTCCTGCCCAACCTGCGCCCCTAGCTCTCCCCGATGGAGGCCTCAGCCGAGTTCGTGGTCGAGAGCCCCGACGTGGTCTACGGCCCCGACGCCATCGAGGCTCAGTACGAGTACCGGACGACGTGCGTCAGCCGCGAGGATGGTGTCCTCAAGGTGGGCAAGGGACCGGGGTGGCGGGTAGGGACGGGAGTTACCTAAGGTCGGAGACCCTGTCCCTGCAGTGAGGGGGAAGGGCCTGTGGCCCCCGGCTCACGGCGCCGTCCGCCCCCAGGTGTACCCCACGTCCACGCGCTTCACCTTTCGGACCGCCCGGCAGGTGCCCCGGCTCGGGGTCATGCTCGTCGGCTGGGGCGGGAACAACGGCTCCACGCTCACCGCCGCCGTGCTGGCCAACCGGCTGCGCCTGTCCTGGCCCACGCGCACCGGCCGCAAGGTGGGGGGTCGGGTGGGGCCCGGCCGGCCTCTGTGCAGGGGGAGCGGGGGAGAGGGCCCTTAGGGGGCGGAGCTCTACGAAGGAGGGGACCTTCAGGGGGCGGGGCCTACGGTGCCGGCGGGCTCCCGGGGGTGGGGGGAACCTCCGAAGGGGAAGCGGCTTCTGCCGCGGCTTGGAGCACGGAGCTGCGGCGTCCAGAAGGCGGAGCCTGAGGCTGCCGGGCGGGGCCCTGGCCGGCTAGGGACTCACGCCACGCCCCGCCTCACTCCGCCCCGCCTGCCGCCCCCCAGGAGGCCAACTACTACGGCTCGCTGACGCAGGCGGGCACCGTTAGCCTGGGCTTGGACGCCGAGGGCCAGGAGGTGTTCGTGCCCTTCAGCGCACTGCTGCCCATGGTGGCACCCGACGACCTCGTGTTCGACGGTGGGCGGGGCCCTAGGCAGGGGGCTGGGGTGGGAGGCGGGGCCTGGAGGGGCCATGTTCAGGGCTGGGCTGAGCTTGGGGGTGTCCCCCTCCCCCGCCCCAGGCTGGGACATATCGTCGCTGAACCTGGCTGAGGCGATGAGGCGTGCACAGGTGCTGGACTGGGGGCTGCAGGAGCAACTGTGGCCACACTTGGAGGCTCTGCGCCCTCGGCCCTCCGTCTACATCCCCGAATTCATCGCAGCCAACCAGAGTGTGCGAGCTGACAATCTCATACTGGGCACGCGCGCACAGCAGGTGCGGCCCCACCCCAAGCCCTTTATCCCTTGCCACTTGTTGCTCCCTGACATCGCCCACCACCCAACCCCCGTTCCCGTGTTACTGTCCATGTGTCTCCTCGCTCCCATCCTGCGGTTCCAGACCTCCCCAGGTCGAGGGGCCTGTACAACCTCCTTCCCTCCCTGCCCAGCTGGAGCAGATCCGTAGGGACATCCGTGACTTCCGATCCAGTGCTGGGCTAGACAAAGTCATCGTGCTGTGGACCGCAAACACGGAGCGCTTCTGCGAAGTCATCCCCGGCCTCAATGATACTGCTGAGAACCTGCTGCGTACCATCCAGGTGCGCGGCCCTCAGGGTTGGAGAGGGGTCAGGGCCAGCTCCAAAGGACCTCTCCGTGCTGACCACCCGCCTACGTCCACAGCTGGGCCTGGAGGTGTCGCCCTCCACTCTTTTTGCTGTGGCCAGCATCTTGGAGGGCTGTGCCTTCCTCAACGGGTCCCCGCAGAACACGCTGGTGCCTGGGGCGCTTGAGCTCGCCCGTCAGCGACGTGTCTTCGTGGGTGGAGATGACTTCAAGTCAGGCCAAACCAAGGTCAAGTCCGTGCTGGTGGACTTCCTTATCGGCTCTGGCCTCAAGGTGCGTGGGCCTGGGGGGTGCACTGCTCAGGAGGGGTGGGCCTGGACCCCATGTGCCAGGCTGGTGGGCAGCTGGGCTGGCATGCACTGCGGGGCCTGCAGCTGCCCCCGGGGCCCCTTGTTCCCGCAGACCATGTCCATCGTGAGCTACAACCACCTGGGCAACAATGACGGGCAGAACCTGTCGGCACCGCCGCAGTTCCGTTCCAAGGAGGTGTCCAAGAGCAGCGTGGTAGACGACATGGTGCAGAGCAACCCTGTGCTCTATGCACCCGGCGAGGAGCCCGACCACTGTGTGCGTGGGTCATAGGCCGTGGGGGGGTGGGGCACGGAGGCCAGGGGGCAGGGAAGGGCCCCTGACAGAGAAGGGCACGGACCCCCTGTGACCTCCTGCCACCCCCCAGGTGGTCATCAAGTACGTGCCATACGTGGGCGACAGCAAGCGTGCGTTGGATGAGTACACCTCGGAGCTGATGCTGGGCGGCACCAACACGCTGGTGCTGCACAACACCTGTGAGGTACGGGGCCTGCCGGGGCAGGAGTGGGGCTGCCCGCCGGCCCGGCCCACCTTCTGACCCATCGGCCCTGCAGGACTCCCTCCTGGCCGCACCCATCATGCTGGACCTGGTGCTGCTGACCGAGCTGTGCCAGCGCGTGAGCTTCTGCACCGATGCCGACCCAGAGCCGCAGGGCTTCCACTCCGTGCTGTCCCTGCTCAGCTTCCTATTCAAGGCGCCACTCGTGCCGCCGGGCAGCCCTGTGGTCAATGCCCTCTTCCGCCAGCGCAGCTGCATCGAGAATATCCTCAGGTGTGCCTCCAGCTGCGGGGTCCCCCTCCAAGCCCAAATGTCCACTGGCGGGCTATGCACAGGGACCCTAGGGACTGGAGGCTGTGGGGTTGCTGGTCTCGGGTCTGGCCCAACTAAGTCCCGACCTTTCCCCCAGGGCCTGTGTGGGGCTCCCCCCACAGAACCACATGCTTCTGGAGCACAAGATGGAGCGCCCTGGCCTCAAGCGAGTGGGGCCTATGGTTGCTGCCTGCCCTGTGCCCTGCAAGAAAGGACCAGCGCCAACTGCCCCCAATGGCTGTACGGGTGATGCCAATGGGCACTCGCAGGCTGAGGCACCCCAGATGCCCACCACTTAAGGCCATGGCCATCCTTCTCCCCCCAAACTGTTGCCTCTGTTGCCCCTCAGGACCCAACCCTTCCAAGACCCTAAAGACAATAAAACCAGTGCTACAATCAGCCCTAGCATCACCTGTGGGTTCTCACAGCACCTGCGTACGACCTAACCCTAACCACCCAACTCCAGCTCCATCTCCATTTTTCACATGGGAGACACACCTATCTACCCTTCAGAAACTGATGCCCCAACTCTTGAAACTTCTAGAACCCTGAGGCCTCTGTCTAACCCCATGATAGGAGATTGTGGCTGCAAGCCCAAGCAAAGAAATCTGAGACCAGATACCAAAAACCAAAACCAAGTTACATTTATTGATGGGTCCCACCCCTGCCATCCAGGGGGGAAGGAGGTCCCCAAGGAGCCCCCTGGGACAAAATAGAAATGGCGGGTAGGGCCTATAAGGAAAGAACGTCTCTGAGGTCCTTGCGTTTTTTTTTTTGTTTGTTTGTTTTGTCTTTTTTTTTTTTTTTTTTTTTATAAAATGAGAGTCCTTCGTGCGGGGCCTCCCAGCTGTCCAATCCTTGAACTGGATGGAGTACAGTCACCCAAGGTGTGACCTCAGACCCTCACCCAGCAGACTGCCCGAGCCCCTGGACCTTGGTCCCAGGCAGGGGCACTGGGCAGAAGCCGAGGCCGGCAGTGGGCAAGGGGCTGCTGCCCCATCACACGCTCATGGTCATCCCGGGCGAGTACTGCGGAGAGACGAGGGGGTGGCGCGCGGAGGCGGGCTCAGCTCCGGCCTAGGCTGGGACCCGCCCCCCAGGGGAGAGTGGGGGGCGGGGCGGAGGGAGGGGAAGAGACAGGTGGTGATGCATGGGGAGGCCGCCCTGGGGTGCGGGTCCCAGAGTGGGGTTGGGACTGGGGGCGGGCTGGTGAGATTAGGGCAGGAGTGGGGGGGGTAGGGGGGAGAGGGAGGGGAAGGATGCCGCGGCCGCCCCCCCACCTGGCCCGCCGCGGTCACGGTCTTGCTCTGGCCCCCCGGCCGCCCCGCCGGGGCCTGCCCGCCAGGCCCCTCCGGCCCGACGCCGCCGCGGGGGGGGAGTCGACGCAGTCGCTTACGCTTTCGCTCGGGAACGGGTGCAGGAAGGTCCCGGCGGCCGCCATCTCACCGTCGTCCCGCGGGGTGCCCGGGGCGTTGCTCAGGCCGGCCACGGCGCCGGGGGAGCTCTGGGGGCGGCTGTGGTCAGCGCAGTACTCCCCGCCCCGCGGGGCAGGCCCTGCCCACCCCTGTTCGGCCCAACCCGGACTAGGCCTCACAGCCCTAGCCAAGCTCGCACCCCTCGCACCCCAGAAGCCCCAGGCCCCGCCCCACGCAGGAGCGCGGCTCCTCACCTTCGGCAACCCGTCCATATCGCCCGAGCCTGCGGACGACACACCGTGGACCGCAGCTCAGATGCGCCTGCGCCAGGCCCATACCAACACCCTCCCCTCCCCCAGCCCCAGGGTCACCCGTACCTCCCCGAACTTGTCCCGCCCTGTCCCTAGGACTTTGCCCACTGGTGCACCGCTGGGGGTCCCAGATGGAGGGTCCAGACGGGGGTCAGTGATGGCACACTGGGTTTAGTTATTGGAACCTCCTCCCCTACCCCCAATCGCGGCCCCTCCACCAGGGACACCACCAGAGAAACGAGGGAGACGGGCAGGACCAACCACCAGGGGGCGCAAAAGGCCCGTGAGGTAGCGGTGTTGGGGCATGGGGGGGGGCGGGTGTCTGCGGACGCCCACTCACCCAGGGATCCATTCACGTGGTGAGGCTCCATCGCACTCATGGCCGCCATGGGGCCCTCTGGACCAGGACCGAGCGGGAACTGCGGGCGGAGGGGCAGCGTGGGACTCGAGTCACCCCATCCCCCGCAGGGCCACCGCCTTCCGCTGCCCCCACCCTGTAACCCCTACTCACATTAGCCCTGCCGGCACCCGGGCCAATGGGGTTCATGATAGTGTACATGTTCTCGCTGGAGTTGGTAGAGTCTAGGGAAGATATTGGTGCATGAGGTGATGGGGGGCGGTGAGGGTTTCTCCAGGCAAGCACACCCCTCCCTGGACCCCACCCAGGCTGTAGTACCTCCAGGACTGGGCATGATGGGTGTTCCAGGGGGCCCACCTCCTCCTGGGGGTCCCTGCACAAGGAAGGAGACAGAGCAGGTGAGAAAGAGCCCCCATCTGCCACCCAGCACCCCTGCCCCCTGGCTCAAGTGGCCCAGCCACAGCCTCACTCACCGAGTAGCTGCCGGGGGAGGAGGAGGAATAGGGAATCTGGGGAGAGCGGCAGCCATGAGCAGTCGGCCCACTGCACCCCCACCCTGATGACCCATCCCCCACCCTCCCCTGGCCGGCCAGCCTGCCACTCACCGAGTTTCCACTGGGGCTAGCCCACGGGCCTCGCACTCCAGGGCCCCTGGAAGAAACAGTGGGTGGACCCTGGGGTGGGGCCAGGTGGTGCACAGCCCCCACTACACACTCTGTGACATTCCCCCCCACCCCATGTACCCTTCAAACAGGCCCGCAGAGCAGCAGACACTGGCTGAGATGGTAATGCATCCCTGGATGGATTCTGGTCAACCTGCAAATCCCATCCTATCACTCACTGGCCTTTGGGCCTCAGTTTCCCCACCCAACAGCAGAGTAAACCAGCAGAACTGTAGTGCAGACTGAGTCTGCCTCAGCAGAGCGAGCCTACGAAGCTGAATGGTGGCCCACATGGGCACACTCCAGGGGTCTCTCTCCGGGCCTTACATGTTCATGGTGGGCAGGCCTGGGCCGGCGAGGGAGTTGGGTGGGGGCCGCATGCCACCTCCATAACTCTGGAAAAGCAAAAGGGCTGTGAGTGCAGGCCAAGGTGTTGGGGGAAGCCCCTGACGTGCACCTCCTCTCCTGGACCCAGCCCTCACCTGGGGTCCAACGCTGGCCATGCCCCGTGGAGGTGTCACTCTCTGCATCGGGCCCATGCTTGGATGCCCTGAGGCGGGGACAGAAGGAAGAGGGCTCAGGCCAGTAACACTCCCCCGTGCGCACATGGGTTGGATGGGGGCGGTTCTGCACCAGGAGGTGGCAGGGACATGGAGCTTGGAGCTGGGGTCCTACTGGGTGGGGAGCGGCAGCAGCTGGAGCTTCTGTACTCACCCTGAGCTCTCGGGGAGGGTTCCATGGTGCCAGGGAGGAGGGGCTGGGAGCCAGGGAGGCCCACAGGAGGCTGCGGAGGGGGTGTGGCAGCACTGAGAGTGGGTACCCCCCCCCTGGCCCAACTCCTGCCCCCCCCTCCCCTCATCCCTCTCTCACCTGACTCGGCATCCGCAGGGTGGGCCGGGGGCCCCCTGGGAACCGCGGTGACATGAAGGGCTGGAAGAGGTGGGCCGGGGATCAGCACCTCCCACCACCCACTCACCCCCCAAAGCTACCCCGTCCCTGCGGCGCCCGGGCCCCCAGCCTGGACAGCCCCCTCCTCCAGGACCAGCCAGCAAACCGCAGCCAGCCAGTGCCTGGTGCATGAGTGCGGTGGGGCCAAGGGGCTCGAGTTGCTGGGATGTGCGTGTGTGGAGGGACAGGGCGTCATAGGTCCTTACCTGAACATGAGGCCCCATCATGGGGGCGTTGGGGTTGTGGGGGGGCTGCTGGGAGCCGAGGGGGCCCTAGGAGGACAGAACCAGGTGGGTTGGGAGGAGCGAGGTCCACTGAAGCTTCACTGTTTTCTCTTTGGCCCTGCTGGGCCTGGCCATAGAGGGTGGCCGTGAAGGCGGGCACCGTGGAGGTGAGGGTGGGCCTGCCCTGCACTTCCCGGAGTGGAAAACGGGGTTTGGGGTGAGGGACTCTAGGGGACCAGTCATGGGCAAGCTGCATGGCTCCGAGAGCCATGCTCTGAGGCCCTTAGCAACCAAGCACGCACAGGCCAACCACATGGAGACCCGGCAGGAGGCCCTCTCCTGCCGCAGGCCCAGCCCAAACAGCCCACCCTGCCGGTGCCACTGAGACCTGCAAGCAAATAATCCACCTACCCACCTGGCGGGGCCTCTCCCCACATAGCACTCACCCACCCCCATCATCGCCCACACCTGTCACCCTCCAACACATGCCCACTTGAGTTGGAGTGGGGGGTGGGGCACCAGTCCTGGCTGTACCTGGAAGAATCCGGGTGCCATGGGGCCCGCTGCCATTGCGTCATTGGGGGCCATGCTCCCCATCACAGGACTGGGAGCCGCTACAGCGCTCTGTGAGGGGTGGGAGGAGACCAGGGAGACCAGGTCAGGTCACTTCCTACTTCAGTGTCCCCTCCTCTCGGCAAGCAGCCCACTCCACAGAACAAGGGACCTGGCCCATGTGATCCTCTGCCCCTGTGAGGATGTCTGCAGGCTTCTCTGGATGAAGGAAGAGCAGCCTCCCGGCTCTGTCCTGGTTTTAGAAACCCTAACTCAGCCTCCTCCTGAGATGTGCTGTGTGGACACAGGCTGTGTCCCTCTGCTGTACCCAAGACACTGGAGGTAATCGAGACCCTGCCAGGCACAGTCCACAGCCCAGGAAGGAGGCCAGAGACCTGAGGATCCCACCCTCAAGGAGTCAGTCCCAAGCCAGAGGATTCTGGGGGTCTGAAAATGCCAGGACTCCAGTGAGCATGTGCTTCCTGCATCCGGCACAGGCTTGTTCTTTCCATCGGAACCTCACCTTAGACTAGTGAGAGCATTGTCCCGGATTCCAGGCCCATCCCAACAGGCCCTATGTCCTCCTGGCTGGAAAGGCAGGTTAGCTGGACTCCCAGTTGGACACAAGACACCCCAAACACACAAAAATCAATTGGCAGCTTCAAGAGGAAACTCCCTCCCAGAGGGCTCCTCCCTAGAGCTGCTGTGCAGACCACTCCTCCTCCTCGTCCAGTAGGGAGTGGAAGGAAGAGCAGGACTACTGGGGTGGGGTCTCCAGGCTCCCAACCTCTCTTCAGTTGGAGGAGGGGAGAAGACCGGGTGCTAGACAGGGGAGTTCCCATGTCAGCAGAGGGTGGAGATGCTGGTGGCAGGCCAGAGCTGGCAGGGGGACAGGCTGACAGGCCACTTCCTCTGGTAGGTTCCAAGTCCCAGACCTGTCTGCCTTTGGGAACAGAGCAGGGAGGAGGGAAATGGAGGCCTAGTCTACAGCACAGAGGGGACACATCAAAGGATAGGGAAGGAGGACAACTCTGCAAGGACTGAGTAAAGAGAGTACTTCCTTGGGGGCCCCTTGACTCTTAACTGTCTGGACCATCTACCCCCACTCCACCCCTGACAGGATTCAAGAGGAAGGGTATGGTCTGTGTGGGTCACTGGTATCCCTGGGACTGGCACAGGCTATCACCCAGGGATGCTCAGGAATTTGCGAAACTGTAGCCACTTAGGCTCAGAGAAGTTAAGCATTTTGCCCACAGTCACACAGCATTTCCTAGCCCACAGAAGTGGGGAGAGGGTCCCTCGGCTAGGTCAGAGCAGGACCCCTGAAGACATACCCTTCCCCTTGGGTACTGCAAGCTGCCTCCTCTTCCTGCCCCTTCTCAAAGATCAGCCTCTGAAGGACTCCTGCCCAGGCCCCAACCTGGGCCGGAGGCTTGGGCGGGCACCTCCCAAGGCCTACAGTGATTGAAAACATTCCCAGGGCCCAGCACCAACATTTTGAAAGTCCAAGAGACCCTAAGAGTAAGGGATAGGGACGCCTGGGTGGCTCAGCGGTTGAGTGCCTGCCTTTGGCCCAGGGCATGATCTTGGGGTCCCGGGATTGAGTCCTGCATCAGGCTCCCTGCATTGAGCCTGCTTCTCCCTCCGCTTGTGTCTCTGCCTCTCTCTGTGTGTCTCTCAAGAATAAATAAAATCTTGAAAAAAAAAAAAAAAAAAGAGTAGGGGATAAAGCTCTCACCCTGCCCCCTCCAAACTGCCAGGTTCCCCCTACCTCCATCTCATCCCCTCAACAGACACACAGCCTGACACCTAGAGCAGCTATTCGTGCCTGCCTCAGTGGCTGGAGGAGGTACTTCTGAGCTCTCGGTCTGTCCACTCCCCCCAACCTACCGCAGGGAGGGTGGGAGAGGAGTCCCCCCGCCCCTTTCAAGCCACAACAGGCGCCAAAGCATTTCCTGGTGGGGAGGGGGGGCAGCTGCTCTCTGGGTTGCCTACAAGGTGTGGGGGCAGGGAGAAGATAAGGCACCCCTCAGCCTCTGCAGCTCCCCAACTCTAGGCCCAGAAGGGTTAATACCCGGCGGGCGCACCCTCCCTGGCGGGTGGCCCGAGCTAGACCCCCCACGTCAATCATCCACCCCGGAGACGCCCTGGCCCCTCCCGCGTTGCTATGACGACGGGTTGGGCGCCCGAGCGTTTCCTGGAGACGCTGAGGTCGGCTGTGGAGCCAGGAGGGGCAAACTGAGCCCCCACTCCGAGGCCTTCCCCCCCTACACCCACAGGCGAGGCAAGCACGGCGCTCCCCCCACGTCAGAGCAGCTGCCGGGCAGGATGTGCGCCCGCAGCCTCAGGGAACCCGTCATCCTGGGGCCAGGGCCCTCCCCCCCCCACCCCCGCCCCCAACGCCTGCTGGGCCCACACCGGCTCCCCGATGCACTCCGCTGCCATGGTAACCGGCGCGCTCTCGGGAAGCGCGCCCCCGTCAATGTGAAGAACTCAGCGCTCGCCTTCCTGCCCTCCCCAGAGGGGCCCGAGAGGCCGCTAGAGGCCGCGGCAGGGGTGGGGAGGGAAGGGGGCGCTGCACAGGCTGGGAGGGGCTAAGGCTTGACTGGGAGTGAGTACCCATGCGGAGTCACTCCGCACGCACGCAGCTCCAGACACCCCTGGAGCCGCAGTTCTGGCAGGAGAGGGACAGAGGGATGGCACACGGGCAGTGGGACCCGACAGGGACCAACAGTGTGTCCCCGGCAACCCTGCACAGCGTACATTTGCAGAGGGACTGAAACCCCGAAAACCCAGCTCTTGCGAGCTGCACCCCAGCTCTACAGAGGCCTTCCCTTGCAGGGTGGGGGAGCCTTAGGTGGGGAGGCGGTGTGTGACCTTGGCCAACTGCAGAGTGAGATGGGGACAGCCAAGCCCGGGAAGCCTGAGGGGGCCCAGCGGGGTGCAGACAAAAACGCCAGCTGTAGGAGAGTGGGTGCACCAGGGGGAGGGGAACTCCTGGAGAGCTGCACCACCCCTGGACTCCAGCTGAGCTGCTGCTTTCCCCCACCACCCCAGTGAGCCCAGAGCCCCCAAGCCCTTCCTGTCCAGCCAGAGACTTCTCTGAGAAGCCAGGGGGCCAAGCCCCACAGCCAGGACCAGGAGGATAAAGGCAGGGGCGGCCATCTGCTCCCCTGACAAGATGCCACCAGCCCTTTCATGTTATCCTCTCTCCTCTCCAGACAGGCCCCTGACTTCCAGTCATCTTTGGCCAAACTGAGGCCAAAGAGGTAGGGGTCAACAGCCCGTCACCAAAGTCAGGAAGTGTGCCCAGGGCTGGGCCTCTATTGCTCAAGGGTACACCTGCCAGTTAGCCAACCTCCCCCTACCACCCCCCCACCCCACCCCACTCCACCCCCGCCTGGGTCAGAAAGGCTGGAGTAGGAGGGGACTCGCAGTGGTGGCCCCAACCCCCAACACATACACCCAGCTGGGCAGATGGGAAGGTAGGAGTTCCTGGTTCCCCCAGGGATTCAGATGAAGAGGAGGAGAGGTGGGGGCTGGCCTCAGGAAGGTGCAGGGAAGAGGGGGGAGCGGGGCTGTGGCTCAGGAGCTGGGTGCAATGGAAGGAGCCTCCCCCACCCTGTGAGTGATCCTAGACTGAGTAGAGGGCACAGGGACTCCCTAGAAGTGGCCAACATCCTAGATCAAACCCCAATGCCAGACCCACCTGCCCACCCAAGCCAGCCTCAGGCCATGCAGGCCCCCAAGGCCACAGGCCCAGAAACCGGCCCATGCCCATGAGCCCTGGGCTGGATCCCTGGGGCAGGGACTCACGTAGTCCTGGAAGGCCTTGGCCTCATTTGAGTGCTCACACGCCTCTCTGCGGTCGGGTGCTGCACAGTACAAGTCCCAGAACACGCTGTGGGCGGCAGGGGTGGGGGGACGATGGTTTCCCCATGCGTCCCCACCCAGCCCCCCTCCATGGCCCACCCTGGCCAGCCCCACACGCACCACCACCAGGAATGCAGGAAGCCTGGGGGCTCCCCCAGCGTAATGTTCTTCTCCCATCGGATCTGCAGGGGAAAGGCAATACAGTGAGGGGGACCATTGCCTGGCCCTGCCTGACCTCTTCCAACCTGAAGCAGCTCCAGCCCAGCCTGGCGCCTGGGGAGCAGGGAACCAATAGCCTGAGCAAGGGTGCTGGGCGGGGGATAACTGGGTAAAGGGTGGAGAAGTAGGCACAGATCCTTGGATGCCTAGACAGATGCCCCAACACCAGCCCACGGGCCCTGACCCGGCCCAGCCCTCAGTTCCCTGGGCCAGCAGAGGGACAACGCAACCCCACCACTGGAGCCCCAATGGGAAGAAGGTGGAGAGGACGCCAGGTATGGGGAGTAAGGAAGGGCCCAGCTGGGGCAGGGGGAGCTCTGCCTGGCAAGGCTGGCTTACCTCAGACAGAAAGGTCTGGGCTGACTTCTGGGCACCGACGTGCAGCAGGTACTCGTACACATAGAGCGCCAACCTGCAGGCAGGCAGGGTGGGGGCTGGCTCAGGCTCTCCAGAGCCTGCAGCCATCCCTGCAGCCCCTCTCCAAGAGTCCCTGGGAGAGGCCTCCATAAGCCCTTTGTGATACCAACCCCAGCCTCACTCACTGCCCCCCACTGGTTCCCCAACCCCCCACATCTCTCCCACCCTGATATGATGGCTTCACCAGTTGCTGACTCGCCAACTCCTACATATCCATCAATACCCAGCCTGCAGGCCCTTCCTCTAGGCAGCACTCCCAACAGTCCCTGCCCTGACTTGTAAGCCAAATTCTGCTCAGTTCAACAACTCGTGGACCAAGTCCTGGCCCCATTCTGCCAATGATGAGACCCCAGAATAGCCTCTGTCCCTGGGAGGTCTTCTGGCCAGAAGACAGACTCTTGGATGTCACTCCAGACTGGGCCCTGGATGGGATCTCTCAGTGGGTACCCTAGACCATGTGGCCAGGGCTCAATACCTAATTTCCTTCCAGTCTTGTCTGCTAGGGAAAGAAAGGGACCTTCTAGCCTGAAGTCTTCCTCCTCCAGGTGTCCCTGGACCCCCACTCTTTCTCAAGATCAGCACCCATCCACCACTGGTCGCCATGACCTATCTATACCAGCCCTCCAGGGGGAGTCTGGAGAAGTAAGGGTAGGTGAGGGACAGGGGGGCCTGCAGTGCCACTCGGCTGCCATGGCACTACTTCGTGGAAACACAGTGCCCAGTACTCCTGGATGCACCAACTTGGCTGCTGCAGGCCCCAAGAACACAGGCCACCTTCCAACCAGCAGTGTCCTCCGCAGGCCACAAAGGGAGGCCGGCCCCTCTACACCACCTTCAGAGCCTCTGCATCCTCAGCCCCCATGCCCCCTCTCATCAGTCTTCTCTACCAGCAAGCAGAGAAACAACTTCCTACCTCCTGGGGTCACCCATTTCCCATCCATCCATTTCACAGTTACCAGCCCCTTCCAGTGCTATCTAGGCCCTAGGTAGGGGCTGGGGGAGGGTTGGGTCTAGATCCAAGACTGGGGTGGGGGGGCTCCCCAAGGGCTGGCCTGAGCTGGAAGCCCTTTCAGTACGCCTCCCTGCTCAGCTGGCTACCCTTCCCTGGCTGAGGGCCCCATCCTAAAATAACCCGGCTTTGACTCATGTTCCTGTTCTCTCCCACCTTCCCAGCCAGACTTCTTGATCCTCACATACCCGCCCCCTATCAGATCACCTCCATTCTGCAGCTCCTCTCAGACCTCACTGAGGCAGTTCCAGCCATTCTGTCCTGGCCCCTGCACCCTGCTCCACCCCATGGGTTCTGTCCTTACACTGGATCCCCTTCCTTCACCCATCCATTTTCATTCATTCAACATTAGCCCAGCACCTCTTTGTGCAGTGAACACAAAAGATGCTTGTACCCCTGGAGGCTCCCTGCTTGCAGGGAGACAGGGAAGCAATAGTAGGAAGCAGCTGAGTTCCCTGGTGGGCTGGAAGGTAGTCCGTGCTAGGGAAGGACAAGAGGCGGGCATCGGAGGGACTGGGCAGGACAGCTGTCCCACCTCACACCACACCAAAGGAGTTGTGACAGCCCCCAACAGGGACAGGGTATACAGGGGTATAGCCCACGGTGGACACGCTGCTCCAAGTGTGGGTCTTCCTGAAGACTGGCTGTGGATTCCGCCAAGTCATCACACCCCTCTCAGCCTTCCCAGCCCCGTGACCTCCAGGTTTACCTCCTTTACCTGTCCAACTCACTCCTATCATTCTCTTCCTTCCCAGATGCTTCCTGAGCCTTTGAGTAGTCTGCATATGCCAGCTCCACATCCATCAAAGAAGGAACAAACTCGAAAAGCCAATGGGCTGGAGCAGAGCCAACAGGCACAGGCCTGCCCACCAACCCAGGCAAGGAGAGAGGCTGAGAGAGGTCTGGCCAGGCCCTCACTCATATTGGGGGTCACTGCAGGAAGCAGGAAAGTCTGGGGGTGAGATGCTTGGAGTTAAGGGAGCGAGATGGGACGGGGATCCAGGTAGGTAGGGGTAAGAATAGGGACAGGGAGGCTGCAGTCTTGCCCTGGGGGCATTCTGGCTCGAAGAGCTTGGACACTGCCAGCCATCAGGTCCTCCCACATCTCCCCTTTGCCCCCCCCTCCCCCGATTGTTCAGTGGTGGTATCTGACCCAGGATGCAGGTCCAGGACCCTAGCCCTGCCTGCTCCCCTCACCCCTCCACTAGCTCAGCCCTTAGGCCTTCACTTCTCTAGGTGGCCTCCTTTCCCTTTTAATGATATCTGTATGCAGCTGCCCATGGGGTGCACCAGCCTGGCCCCCCCAACCTAGGGGTTCACAAGACATCTAATGGCCCAGCCTTAATAGGCTCCCCACCCAGGTTTTTCATTTCCCACCTCCCCTGCCCCCAATCCCCCAAGACCTGACTTGGGTAATCTGGCCTTGACTCATAAAGGTACACAGGTTTGTGAATATGCACCCATCCATCCCTCTGAGCTCACTGCACTTACAGAATTTAGGGAAAAAAACTTAAGGAAAATGCTCTCTCTTCTACTTTGGAGCCTTCTTCCCACCTCCTCTACCACACTTGGTCCAGGCCACTACCACCTCTTACCTGGATTTCTACAGGGCTCCCCCAAGGGCTGCTTCCTCCCCAGCCCAGCCTCTAGAGTCTACACACACACCCTATAGCACTCCTCCTTCATTCCCTCCAATGCCCCAACACATGCACACTGGGCATCCTTGACCCCAGGGCCATTGCACATGGTGTCCCCCCAGCTGGGGCACTTCCACCTAGAGACCTATATGGTTCAAATATCACCTGTCACAGTCTTCTCTGTCACACCTAACCTCCTTCTTCCCCATCCACCCCCCAATCAACTTATTTATCTCCTTCTGACACATCTCTCTGCTCAATGCCTGTAGCTCCTTCTGGAATATAGCTTTGGGAGGGCAGGGACTTGGTGTCTTTCATTCACTACTGAGCTTACATACAACAGAGCCCAGGGCATTCTGGGCCCCTAGCTACCCCAAATGAATGAATAAACCAACACTGGGACTCCTTCCTGCAACGTCAGGAGGATTAACACAGGCAGTCTGGTAAGCACCAATAAAAGTTAGCTTAGTATTTTGATGTTAAAGGATTTGGGGTTTTATCCCCAAAGCAAAGAGAAGCCAGAGAAGATTTTAAGTTTTTCTGATTTCTCTTATGTGTTCGTACTTTAATTTTTACCAGGATAGAGTCTCAGGGAAGAATTGTGAGCTATTTTTGAGTGAAAAATTCTGAAGCCTGGACATCTGGCCATGTTGTTTTGAGACCTTCCAGGTACTACCTCATGCAGGGCTTCCAGCTTGAGGTGTCACCGTCCAGGCCCTGATCTCAGTTACAGGGAAGGGCCTGGGCCCTGGATCCAAATCCTGGCATCCCCATCCCTAACCAGGTTGGCAAATGACCTGCAGAACAAAGAGCGTGCTCACGGGAGGGGTTTCTGCTGTAGGGGGGCAGGTGGATGGAAGGAACAAGTGACCTAGAGGATATGGAGTCCCCAGACCCCAAGTGCTCACAGGAAGAAATGCACATGGGGCTGTTCAGGTGACATGCTGGTACGTCAGAGGCTTGTAGACTACAATACGGCACCACCACTGTAATCACAAAGAACTGTGGTAGGTAATGGATGCTCTGAGCACAGCACAGCATCCTCCTCCCCATTAAAGCCCCTGGACTTGCTGCTGGGGGCTGGGAGAAACCCCCTATCAGAGCTTTGTATCACTCCTCCACAGAGGATTGCTCCAGCCCACACATTTTTCACCCTTCCCCCCACCCCCCAAGGCCAGGCCTTCAGGTATCTCTCACCAGGGTGGTGACCACCCTCCTCACCATCTGCCCGGCAGCCTCCATGCTTGTTACAGCCCTTCTCTCAGCCAGTGGCCAGGGTGATGATCCTCACAAATTCCACCTCTGTCTTCCTCCTCCTCCTGTTCCTTCCCTCTTCTTGGAAGCTCCCCTGTGTCCACTGGCTCTGCTTAGCCTCTGGGACTTAGTTCCTTTCTCAAGAACCTCTTGCCCATCTGCCCTTCAAACAAGGCTGCACACAGCCACACCTGGAAGCCCCGCAAGAGCCAGAGCAAACACAAGGTGATTCCCTCATCTGCTGGGCTAAGGAAGAAACTATCCGCGGTCACATGCCCCATCTCAAAACCAATCCCAGGAACAAACACAAGACACCCAGTGACACCAACCATGGTTGTCATTAACGGAACGGCAGCACTTCACGTTGGCAGAACCTCTGGGGCCACAGGGGAAGGATATAAAGGGGACAAAGGGGCCTTCGACTATCCCAGCCACCTTCGTCCCCTTATTTAAAAAGCCCTGAAACCAAGGACCAAATGCAGTGCTAGTTAGTTCTGGGTGATAGGTGTCCTCCAGGCTGCCCTGTAGGCTGGGAGTGTTTATTATTGGATCCACCATCCACACACCCAGCAGGTACTCAGTCCATTTCTGGGGCAGGCTGTCCCAGACCTAGAGTAGAGATGAGCAAGAAGTGGGCTCAGGACAGGGACCTGAGAGGGAAGAAGAGGAGGAGGAGGCAGGTCTGTGAGCAGGGAAGAAAAACACAGAAGCAGAGAGCTCAGGACCTGAGCAATGTAACCCCCCCACACACACGCCCATTTCACGGAGGAGGAAACCGAGGCCCAGAGGCAGGAAGTGGCTGGGGTGGTGGCTGCCTATGTGGGGTGCTCTACCTGTAGCCTTTCACCCAGTCCTTGTGAGAATCCTCCAAGGCCGGTTGTCCGTATCTCAGAAACCAATGCTCAAAGCAACCCACGGACCTCTTCAGTATGCCCACCCCCATCTCCGCCTTCTGAGAGAGCTCTCCGGTTCCCCAGACCCTGAAACCTCAGCAGATCGCTTCCTCCCCAGGGCCCGGGTACCCCCGAGTATTGAAAGAGGGGACGTGGCCATCTGGTGTCTTCCAAACTTTCTTTAGCACCAGGACCCTATCTCCAAACCAAGGCTTAGAGGGGACCCTCTATAAGAAATGGACGAGCACAGGACAAATCTGGCCATCAAAGGGACTGGGAATGAGACACGATGGGGCCTTTAAACTCCGCGTGAGGTGTTTTCGCAGATCCCGGGGTCCTCCCACTGGGAGCCCCACCCAGCTGCCCTGCGCGCGGAGCTGAGGCTAGTACCCTTCAGGCCCTCTCCTCTCTCTAGCTCTTCCTGACAGGCAGGGGTCCCCGACTGGTCAGCCTCGCCCGCCCCGGAAACTTCCCTGGAGAATGTGGGAAACCGCTCAGTGCGCGACCTCGCGCGCACGCGCGACCGCAAACTCGCGCATCCAAGTCTCGACCGTCGGGGAGGTCCCGCTCGGGTCTCTCGCGCCCCCGCAAATGTCGCGACCCCTTGAGCCACTCGGGTCTCCCTAGCCCTCGAGTTTCACGCGCCCACTCAAATCTCGCAAACCTCGGGTCTCCCGCGCCCCTTCAACTCTCACGACCTCTGGGCTCTCGCGCACCCCCCCAAACCTCACGACTCCTTGCGCCCCTCAAGCTCCCGAAGTCTGACGCGCCCCTCAAATCTCGCGAACTCTTAAGCTCCTCACACCCCTCAGATCTAGCGCACTCCCACACATGTCGCGACCCCTCGAGCCCCCTCGGGCTCGCGCGCCCCTCAAATCTCGCGCCCCTCGGGTCTCGCGCGCCCCCGTAAATCTCGCGACCCCTCGAGCGCTCGGGCCCCGCACGCCCTGCCCCCGCGCCCACGTGCCCCGCGCGGTGCCCGCCGGCACTGGGGCCCACGGAAGCTGCGCGGCCGCCGAGCCCCGCCCCCGGCTCCCGCGGCCTCGGCCCACCGACTCACTTCTCGCGGGCCTGGCTGTCGGAGGGCACGGCCGAGCCCTTGCCCCCCTTGGCGTACATGCTGCTCCGAGCCGCCGCCACCGCCGCCGCCGGGGCCCACACCTGTCAGGCGGCACCGCGGGCCGCGCTAGCGGTCGCCATAGCTACCCCGCGCCCCGGGCCTCACCGCCCCGAGCCCCGCGCGGGCACCGCGGGCATCGTCCGCGCGGGGGAGCTCCAGACGGCCAAGGCGGCGGCGGCGGCGGCGGCAGCGGCGGCAGCTCCAGCTTCAGCTCCAGCCACGGGTTTTATTTTCTTCCTCTCTTCCCTCAGCGCGGGCTGTTCCGGGAAGCGCGCGCCCCCTCCTCCCGCCGCGCGCGCCCCCGCCCGCCGCCTCCCTGCCGCCCGCGGGCGCCGCTCTTAAAGGGGCGATGGCGGGCGCGCGGATGGGTCCCGCTGTGGGGACCGTGGGCCGGGCGCGCACGCGCAGTGCCTGCCGCGGTGGGAGGGGCGCGGGGACACACACGCAGGCACGGGTGGGGACGGCCACCTGGGGACACACAGCAGGATACAGTTGATCACGGCTACACACACACTCCCCAGTTAGGACCAGCTGCCCAAATTGTACACCCAGGAACACAGCCACACACAGTTGCAGCTACAGTCTCGGACAGCGGACTCCACACACATAAATCCACATAGCTACTTGAACAACCAGTGAGAGTTCCATAAAGCAAAAAGCGGGGTGTATCACCCCGCAGCAGAACTACCCGACCCAACACACACACACACACACACAGCTTGAGAGAGAACTACCGCACATACAGCTCACTCAGGGACACACCGTCATACACACAGACGTATACACAGTGGCTCGCAGAACAACAAAACACACCGACCACCATCACATAGACCTATAACCGCAGAGAGACACACGTAAGCTCAGCTGTGCTATAGCTTCCAACAAGCTGTGGAAAGAGCCCATGCAGCTACTTGCAGTCACCCTGGGGCACACCATGGCAGCCTGAACAGGGCTCCACACACAGCCCTGGGGTCTCACAGTGCCATAAATGTGTCAGTGTCACACAGTCACATGGCCTGTAGATACAGCTACACACACACACAACACACATATGCAACACAAAGACAACCACACAGGGAGTTCCTGGGATACCTGGGCCCCTCCCTGGGAGCCACCCTGCACTGCCCCAGTGTCAATAGTAGTCGGTGGGTGATTGTTGACTGGGTCATTCCTGCTGCCACTTCTTGACTTCTGTGCTGCCACCTGTAAATTGGGTGCAGCCCACATTTAATCACCCCTCTGAAGGAGTCAAGACTGCAGGCAGTGGGTAACTCATTTCCCCTCCTGGGGTCCTTCTTCCAGGGAGTGTGAGATGGGGCAGACACTGAGGTAAGTGTTCCCGGGAGGGGTGGAGGAGGCCTGTGCACTGGACCTACTGGCAACCAGTAGGGAGAAGCAGTCCAGTTGTGACTCCAGGTCTGGATGTTTCTGTGAATATTTGCCATAGGTGTTCTTTTTTCCTGTACATGACTGCAAGTGTGTGTGTGTGTGTGTGTGTGTGTGTCTGTGAACACGCAGTTCCTGTGTGAGTGCATGGATACATCATTATGCGAGGGGTGGTGGTCCAGTGAAAGGTTGCTGCCTGAACAACTGGCCCTGGCTCTTCCGAGGTGGTTGTGTCCTTGGCAGTTGTGCGGGGCCGAATAACACCGTCACACGTGTTCACAAATGTGTATGCGTTTGCGTGCATGTGCACATGCCTGTGCCTCCACGCGTGGGTTGATTGCTAGCTCCCTGGGACCTGCGTTGTGTACTCTGGTTTCCTGTGTCGTGTGTGTCTGCGTGTGAGTGTCTAGATGGGAGTACCCTCTCCCACAGCCAGCTGACCCCGTGTTATACCTCCTTTCTTAGAGGCTGCGCCCCGCAGTGGGGATCCCCACCCCTCAGGCCTCCTGGCAGTCGGGAAGTGGGAGCCGCTAGGGTTCCAGACAGGCGGAGAGGAAGGGAAGGGCCAGGCTGGCCCCAGCCCCGCCTCCATCCCGAGGGGCCTCAGCCGGGGTTGGAGGGGGACGCCAGCCCTTCCCACTTCCTGTCCAGCCGGTCGTCCCCTCCCCCAGCTTCCTCTCCCGCTGGGGGCCCCCCCAGCCCGGAGCCGGGGTAGAGGAGGGGCCTGTGCCGCGAGCGAGTGGGGGTGCGGCCGGCGAGCTTCTGTAGGGCCTCTTGCTGGCGACTGCCAGCGCCCCGGACGCCACCAGCGGACGGACGTGGGCCTCCAGGGCACCCTCATGTAATACCCGCTCCCACCACCGCTCTCCAGCGCTCACTTTCAACGAGACACAGAGAAAGTGTGGCTTACCCAAGTCACACAGCGTATTGGTGACAACTGTGACACCCAGGCCCTGCAGATGTTCCTCCTGCTACCCCAGGCACCCCTTATTTATCTCCCAATGCTCCGTGGCTCCCCAGGTTCTGTGTGCCCTGCGCGGGTCCTTCGCCCTGAGCCGCGGCTCCTTGAGTCGTTGGGACTCTTCAACCTCCCCACAAACATTTACTGAGCGTCTGCTGGGTGCAGGGACCTGGGGACCCAGCCAGGACGCGTTGCTACTGCTTGCGAAGCAGAGATTCTGCTGGGGAAAGCTGACCGTCAAAAGCTGGCGAGTCAGGATAACCTCAGGGAGCACTACATGCTGGGCAGAGGGAGGGCTTCCCGGGGGAGGAGAGGACCCAGCGACGGCCGGCGAGTGGGCCCGGCTCCCAGAGCAGGGTGGAGGCGAGGGGAGAGGAGGGAGACGGAGGCGCGAGCTGCGAAGGGGGAGGCGCGGCCGGCTGGAGCGCCTAGCGCGGTTCTCATGGCAACCGAGACGGATCTCCAAACACAGCCTCGGTGCCCGCGGAAAAGTCCGAGAGGAGCGAGCTCTGGGCCCCCCACGGCGTCAGGGAAGCTGAGCCGCAGGCACATCCAAACGGGGCGCACGCCTTGTAAAAGCCGAACCCGCAGAAGAGCCCCCACCCCGCACCCGTACGAGGGACGGGCACGGGGAGGGGAGTTTTGTTTTGTTTAACAAGGGGAGGGGTGGATCTGAAAGATCTGAAAACAAAATGTTCAGCCTGCAGTCACAGAAGTGCAAGGGCCCTGAGATGGGTGCGCGGTGAAGGTGCTGGAGGCAGAGCGAGGAGGGCCGTGCGGCTGGAGCAGGGGGAAGGGGAGCCGGATCACTCCCGAAGGGACGGGTTGAGATTTGTTCCAAGAGCAATAGAGTCACGGGAACGTGTGTAGCCCTGAGGGGCAGGATCTGCAACAGGATTTTAAGAAGCTCCATGGGGCTCCTGGGGAGATTAGGATGGCATGGGGGATGCAGGAGGTTGTCCCGGTAAGAGGCCCAAGTAGACAGGGGCTCTGGGCCTTAGCAGCCCCGGGGACTGATTAAGGGGCCCGGGTGGGGACCGCGAGCCGAGTAGGCTAAAGGGTCTCGGCTGGATCCCAGACCCGGATCTCTTCACCAGCTCCCGATCGCCCCTGTGTGGCTGCGCGGGCACTGCAGCCCTGAGCCGATTCTCGGCCTCGGGATTACCACCGGGTTGGGGCGGGGCCTGGGGAAGCCTGAAGCGGGCTGTGCTTGTAGGGCTGGGTCTTTTTTTTTTTTTTTTTTCTGCGGGGGGGGGGGGGGGAGGGGGAGGCTGTCCTTCCCACTTCCTTCCAGTCTTTCCAGTCTTCTTATCCACCCTTCACAGGCCCGCCTCACGGCCTTTGCCCTGGCTGTTCCTGCTGCCTGGAGGGCAGTTTGGCTCCTGGCCTGGCCTATACTAGTTCCTTCTTCTCCATCTTCTCCCTCCTTCCCTTTTCTCCTCTCCTCCCTTCTTCTTGCCTTCCTTGGCCATCTCCCCTGGATTACGGATTCTGCACTGGCCTTGGCTGGATTTGTCACTGTTACGATAAAATGATGCATCAGATAATTGGCTGGCAGCCTCCGCCTCCCATTGGATCTGTGCTCCCTGCGGACACAGCCCTGGCTGCCGGTGAATATGTTGCAGGAGTCGCTCGGAAGGCTGGTTTGGGTTTACCTCCCTACTGGAGATGGAAGCAGCACCCCCCCCCCCCCGCCCCATTAAAGTGGCAGGCTTTGGGAGGGGCCGGGCTCCGGAGGGCGGCTCCTGCAGCCCCGCCCCAGCCGTGCGTGGGAGGCGGGCCACAGCTGGGAGCCGGGTCTGGGCCAGGAGATGTTTCCTCTCAGAAGCTGTAATTATGGGTAATTTTCTAACTGCAACACAAAAATTAAAACCCAAACAACACCGGGAGGGGAGAAGCCACAGCAGCCGGTGAGCGCTAGAGCTGGGGTGGGAGTTCTCGCAGAGACCTGGCGGGAGGAGCAAGGCCACCAACCCGGGAGTCCTGGGGATGGGGTGGGGGAGCCAAGGCTCGCTCAGATGGACTAAGCTCCTTGAAAAGGCAGCAACCCCTTGGAGTTTCAGTTTCCTCTATTCCAAGACCGATCACCTGGAGACAGAAGTCCCCAGATGGAGAATGAGCCTGGATGTGAATCGTGTTGTGCAGCCTGCTGCGGCCTGCGCTTGTGAGTCTTTGAGCGGGAGGCAGGCGACTGAACCTCCCAAGCTTGCAAAGCTGCGATGAACTCTAGGCGAGAGAAGGGACCCAGGACTGGGAGGAGGAGCCTCGACCAAGTCTACAGCTCCCCCCACAGCACCTGTGTCCATCCTCCATAAGGCTCAGCCTGAGCCGGTACCCTGCCCTGTTTCCAGGACTTTCTGTGGTCTCTTGTGCCCACAAAGTAAGTCCCTCCCCCTCCTGCCTACAGTTGAATTCCAAATCATTAGAAATTGGTGTGCTCAGCCCAGGATCAAATCATCCCTGGAAAAGCCACCGAGCAGCCTCATTGGAGAGGTAGCATATCTTCTCCACATGTTATAGAATGGGGAAATTGAGCCCTGAGAGATACTGAGGTAGTCCCATAGGTGATCCAGAGGCAGCACTTCATCCCCTGGCATGCCTGCCCTGTCTGGGTCTGGGATACTCACTCTGGGAAATTGGAGGCATTTTTTGAAAACCTCAGGCCTGCCGGGAGGAGCAGGGAAGAAAGGAGTGGAGGAAAGGAGAGCCTGTAGCAGCTACAGAGAAAGTTCTGCAGATAAAACTGAGGCTCAGCACAGGGAAGCAACTTGCCTGAAGACACGGAGCAGAGAGTGGAGGACCAGGTCCCACTTTGGGGTGCATGGCAACATCTCTCCCTTACCTCTCCTTTCCAGACCTCTGATCTCTTCCTGTGGCAGAAGAGGTTCCATGGCACCTAAGGTCCCACTCTCTTTCTGGGCAGTAAAAGGGAGGAGTCTTTTCTTCCCCATTTGGGAGTCCCTCAGCTTAAGAACAACACTGCGGAATGAATGCTAAGGGGAACTTGGGTGCTTTCTGTGCATGATCCTGCTGCAAGCATCCAGCTCATTCCCACCCCAGGGCCTTTACATGCTGTTCTCCCTGCCTGGGACACCTTTCCCTCAGCCCTTCCCCATGGGTTGCTTCTCTTCATCCTTCAGGCCTGAGCTCCAGCAATGTCTTTTCAGAGAGGCCCTCCAACCTGGGTTGCGCTGGATTTTTCCTGAAAATTTTGTTTTTGCACATTGATTTCTTTCTTTAAAAAAAATTATTTATTTATTCATGAGAGACATAGACAGAAGCAGAGACGCAGGCAGAAGGAGAAGCAGGCTCCATGCAGGGAGCTTGAGGCGGGACTCCATCCTTGGTCTCCAGGATCATGCCCTGGGCTGAAGGCGTTGCTAAACTGCTGAGCCACCTGGGCTGCCCTGCACATTGATTTCCCATGTCCCCAGTAATCCATGAGGTCTAGGAGGGCAGGGAATTTGTTTTTTGGTTTTGTTTATTTTTTTCTAAAGATTTTTATGTATTTGAGAGAGAGGGAGAAAGCACAAGCAGGGGAGCGGCAGAGGGAAAGGAAGAAGCAGGCTCCCCACTCAACAGGGACCCTGAAGTGGGGCTCAATCCCAGGATCCTGGGATCATGACCTGAGCAGGAGGCAGATACTTAACCGACTGAGTACCCAGGCATCCCAGGGCCAGGAATTTGAATATTTTGTACAGTGCAAAGAACAATGCTTGGCACACAGCAGGAGCTCGATAAATACCTGTTGCAAACCAAATGAATTAAAAATTACCACTGTCCCCTTTGTGCTGGGATCCGAGGCCTCCAGTGTCCCCAGGGGTCTCAGCCTGATTGTGACACAAACTGTCATTACCATCCTCCCTGGTGGAGTCTGGTGGTGTGAAGGGCCGGGAACCCCCAGGACTTGCAATCCCGAGTATGGCCACACGAGGACAGCAGAGACTCGCAGCACCAACTCCTGCGGGGTCCCTGCAGGCCTCGCCCTGGTGCCCCTTTGGAACAGCTCTTGAGACCTCCAGATTCAAGCTTGGAATGTTGTCAGCTTCTCTTGACCTTGCCCATGTTCCCCAAGTCGGCTTCCAGATATATATCTAAATTTTTATACGTTGCATTATTTCATAGTAAAAAAGGAGAAAAATAAAAAAATCACCCAGTCCCCCTACAACCCCCAAAACTTCCCATTTTGAACTCTGACCTGCACATCCTTTTTTTCCTCCCCTTTCTTTTCTGCATTTTTTTCCTCTTTGACTAACCTTTTTAAAACTGTGAACCACCCCGTCTTGCTCTTCAAATCTCCCACATTCTGTTTAACTTTTTCTCTCTTGAGCTATTATTTCCTAACCGCTTTTAAATTTGGTAATTTAGGGATGCCTGGGTGGCTCAGTGGTTCAGCATCTGCCTTTGGCTCTGGTCATGATGCCTGGGTTCCTGGGATTGAGTCCTACATTGGATTCCCCAGGGGGAGCCTGCTTCTCCCTCTGCCTTTGTCTCCACCTCTCTTTCTCTCTCTCTGTTTCTCATGAGTAAATAAATAAAATCTTTAAAAATAATAAAATAAATAAATAAATAATAAACAAATTTGGTAACTTACTGTTCGTGGTGCCCTCCCCCTGGAACATTAGCTCCTTAAGAGCAGGAGTGTTGCTGCATTCAGGAGGCACTTAGTAAATATTTGAGGAATGAATGAATTGTTACCAAAAACAAACAAAACCTAACAAATAAAACAAAATACCCTCCTTAGTCCACAGCCCCAGGCAATCACTATCATGAACACAAGTCCAAATCCATGTATCCAGGAGCCACATAGAGATTCATTGTGTGCCCTGGAATGGCTCTGCAGACCCTTCCAGAACGATGCAAATACATCTGGTGTTTGAGCATAGTGTAGCGTAATGGTCAACCACACAGATTCTGGGCCGACCCTCAGTTGCTGTTGAGCCTTGGGCAAGCTACTCAACCACACCATGCCTCAGTTTCCTTGCCTGTAAAATGAGGAGGGGTCTTATCAGTTCCTATGAACTGGTAATGACAGTTCCTATCTCAGGGGGCTATGGTGAAGATTACATCTCTCTCTGTCTAAGTTTATTTTTATTTTTTTTAAGATTTTATTCATGAGTAATCAGAGACACCAGCAGAGGGAGAAGCAAGCTCCATGCAGGGAGCCTGATGTGGGACTCGATCCTGGGTGTCTCCAGGATCACACCCTGGGCTGAAGGCGCCACTAAACTGCTGAGCCACCGGGGCTGCCCCAAGTTTATTTTTTAAATTTATTTTCTTTTATCGTTAAGATTGTATTTATTCATGAGACACAGACAGGCAGAGACATAGGCAGAGGGAGAAGCAGGCTCCCTCTAGAGAGTTGCAGTTGGAACTCCATCCTAGGACTCCAGGATCACAACCAGAGCCAAAGGCAGATGCTCAACCACTGAGCCACCCAGGCGCCCCTCTTTAAATTTATTTTAAAAATGCTCTACACCCAATGTGGGGATCCAACTCACGACCCTGAGATCAAGAATTGCATGCTCTGGCTGCCTGGGTAGCTTAATCCATTTAGCCATGGGCTTTTGATTTTAGCTCAGGTCTCTATCTCAGGGTCCTGGGGATAGAGTCCGCCTTGGGCGCCCTGCTCAGAGGGAAGTCCAGGTCAGGATTCTCTCTCTCTCTTTCTGCTCCTCTCCCCTTTGCTGCGGGGGCTCTCTCTCTCTCTCTCTCTCTCTCTCTCAAATGAATGGGTAAATTAAAAAAAAAAAATAAAGAGTTGCATGTTCCACCCACTGAGCCAGCCCGGTGTCCCAGTCAGTCACTCTACCTATCTTCATTGGGGTCCCTGAGAAGCAGGCCTGAAGAACAGAATCCTAGAGCCTGTTTGCAGTGGGGGGCGGGGCGGGGGGGGGGGGGGACGGGGAATCACCCCTGGAAGCCCCGGTCGGGGTGAGCAGAGAGGAGGAGCCCTGCAGGGGGCGCCAGGCAGCAGGCTCCGAGGGCCAGGTCTCCTAGGGGGCCGGGGCGCCCGGAGCACCTCGGAGAGGTCCTACCTGAGGTGGGAGGCAGTGAGGCGTCCACAGGCAGCTCGCCTTCCGTCTGTGGTCGCGGGCTGCTCCCAGGGGAGCCCTGTGGGCGGGCAGCGTGGCGTCCCGCGGCCCCAGCAGCCCTCGGCTAAGCAGCCAGCAGGTGGACGTGCTCGGCGACGACCGCAGTGCTCGATGCCACGTTTGCTTTGCGCCACCCCCACCCGACGACACCCCGCGGACAACAGCGTTCAGCGGCTTCTAAAATTTTACTCTAACCGACGGGACCAAGTGACTTCAAACAGGGTCTTTCCGCACCATTAAAACTCCAGCCTTAAACTTCTGAAGTCAATGCTTGTGCCTCGATGGATCCGCGTTTACCCCTCTCCCCACCTCCTGCGTCTGAGCACCACCCCTCCCACCCCCCCACCTCCCCACCACCACCACCACCACCCACCCCCCGTGCCAGGCACACACTCACGTTCACATCTGATTCTCAGCCCTTCTTCACAGCGGCCCCACAGAGTGGTTTTCATTGTCTCTGTTTTAGGGAGGAGGAAGCCAGGCCTAAAGAGATTAAGGTGGCGGTCCTGGGTCACGGGGAGGTGAAGGTGAGGCCTAGACCTCAGTGATCGCTGGCTGGATGCTCGCCTGGCTGGGGTGGCCGTGTCTGCCTACTGTCTGGGTACCCAGCCCGGCCTTGGCTTGTCACACCTGCCTCTGGTCCTGACCTGCTGGCTCCAGAGCCCCCTTGGACACCTTGAGATCCCCAGGCCTTTAGATCTGGGCCTCCTGGGCTGGGTTGGGCTGCCTGGCACCTTGCCCTCCCTCCTCTCCCAGGTGAGACAGGACCCTAAGGGCAGCCAGACTCCAGGCTGGGACAGAAGTCTGGCATTCAAAGGCTGCGCTTTGAAGCATGGGGAATGCAAATGGCAGGCAGGACAGGGCCTGGGGCCTGAGCCCCAAACCTCTGGCCCCACGGAGAATCAGGGCTCCAGAGAAGGGCAGATTAGGGATAAGTATGAGAGCTCAGGAACAGGAGGAGAGGTAGATGGTGGGGGAGGGCAAACCCTTGATCCCACTTCAGATCCCCAATCTTGGGAATACTGGGGGCAGGGGCAGGACTGAGGCCTCACCCAGTAAAGGTGGGTACATGGGGGTCAGAGGGAGTTGGGCATATATGGCTATATTGAGGAGGTCATAGGTTGGTGGCCCTGAGTCTGGGTTATCCCAGGGAACTCTGTATTTCTATCTTTGTCTTTGTGGGATGGCTCCATGTTTTCATGGCTACTGGGGGTGGGGGGGTCTCTGAAGATCTCTGAAGGCCTCTGGGTAACCTGGGGGCTTGGGGATTCTGAGTTGTTCTAGACATCTCTGGGGATTTCTGAAGGTCTGTAGGTGGCCCTAAGGACCTCTGGAAGTCTCTGTGCTGAGGGACTGGCCCTGCCTGGGACTCAGGCTTGTTTCAGGCCCAGGCTCAAGAGCATGTCAGGCAGGATGGAGGGGGAGTATGGAGGTGTGCCCTCTGGAAGCTTCTGGTCCCCCTCAGGCAGTGAAGCCCCGGGTTTCTCTGCTTCCCATAGCCTGGACACGACCTGTTCAGGTGGCAGCTAGGATGGCCCAGACCCCAGGTCTTCCAGGTCCCGTGCTTCAGACCCCAATACCTTACCACATGCCAAGCATTTCCAAACCCCCAAACCCCAGGACCTAGGTCTCCCAAACTCCTGACCCCTCTAAATTTTCCAGATTCTGGGTCTCTCAGGTCCCCCAGACCACCTCCAGAACCCACTATCCCAGACCCCACGCCTACCTCCCTCCACCCCAAACACACACACACACACACACACACACACACACACACAGACCGGGTGTCTGGCACTTCCTCATTTCCTCCTATTCTAAGAGACCTTAGGGCTGGATGCCACTAACTCCTCCCAGGGTGTGGGACATGGGGGATATCCACTCACACCCCAGCCTGAGGGTGGCTGCTGCTCCTCTGTTCCTCCTTTTTTTTTTTTTTTTTTTTTTTAAGATTTTATTTATTTGAGAGAGATAGGGAGAGAGCAGGGGCAGGGAGGGAAGAAGAAGCAGGCTCCCTGCTGAGCAGGAAGCCTGGTGTGGGGCTCCATCCCAGGACACTGGATTCATGACCTGAGCCCAAGGCAGATGCTTAACCCACTGAGCCAGCCAGGCACCCCTGCCCCGTCCCTCTTATCCCAAAAGTCTTGTGTGGGCTTGTTGGTTGATTTCGGTGTTTATTTTTTAAAGATTTTACTTATTTATTTGAGATAGAAAGGGAGAGTGCAAGCAGGGGGAGGCGGAGAGGGAGAAGCAGGCTCCCACTAGGCAAGGGAACCCAATACAGGGCTCGATCCCAGGACCCGCTTGGCTTCCCTCCACCTCGCACATATGCACAAACTTGAACTCTCTCTCCCAAATAAGTAAATAAAATCTTGAAAAAAGAAAAAAAAGAGTTGCCACCTTGCCTGCTTGCTTCTTGTTTTATTTTTCTCTGCATTACTTTTTCCACCTGCTCCATATTTTCTCGGTCGATCCTACACGTTGCCAACCTCTCCAACTGCTACGAGAACCCCACAAGCACAGGGATTTGGTCTGTTTTGTTCAGGGCTGTAGGCACAGCTCCCTGACCAGTCTCTGGCACACAGTAGCCACTTAATAAAGGTTTATGGAAAAAGATGAATGAGTTTTTCCTTATCAGTTCATAGAGATCTATCATTTTGTTTTTATGACTCTGAGGCATCCCCCAGGAAGGAGGAGCTGTTATTCATCTAACCAATCCCTTAGGTTGCTTCCCTTCCCCATCACCCCCATATCCCAACATGCAATGAATCATCTCTTAGCTCTGCCATCTTTTTGCCTTCCCTCCTGTTTTAAATTGTTCAAAATACACTTCGCACAAAATCTACCATTTTAGCCATTTTTGAGTGTACAATTCAGTGAGATTTTAGTACATTTACAGTGTTTTGCAAGCATCACCTACATCTAGTTCCAGAACATTTCCGTTGCCCCAAATGGAAACCCCATCCCCCTGAATAGGCCCTCCCCCCAGCTCCTGGCAACCACCAGTCGGCTTTCTATCTCTAAGGATTCACCTGTTCTGGACGTTTTATATCAGTAGAATCACAGGCTATGTGGCCTTTTGTGACTGGCTGCTTTCACTCTTCATGATGTTTTCAAAGTTCATCCACGATGTAGCTGGTATCAGGGCTTCGTTCCTTTCTATGGCTGAGTAACATTCTGCTGTATGGATGCGCTGCACTTTGTTTACCCACTGATTAGTTAGCTCATGCCCCTGCTGCCCTTGTCATTTTGTAAACATGAATTATTCAGGAGCATCCCAGAAGTGGGAGGCTGGGTCAGCTGGGACAAGTGTTTGTGACTCCGGTGGCCTGTGTCAGCATACCTTCCTCTGGGACAGCGCCACAGATGCTCCCGCAGCCCTGCCGAACATTAGCATCCTTTTGAAGTTCTGCCAATCTGATAGCGGAAAATAAATGGCACTGGTACCACAGAGTTGTGATTTGCAATTTTTCTGTACCATTGGGGCTCCTGGGTGGCTCAGTCAGTTAGGCATCTGCATTCAGCTCAGGTCATGGTCCGGGGGTCCTGGGATCAAGCCCTGCATTGGGCTCCCTGCTCAGCGCAGAGCCTGCTTCTCCCTCTCCCTCTGCCTGCCACCCCCTCCTCACTGTGCTCTCTCTCTATTGTCAAATCAATAAAATCTTTTTAAAAAGAGAGAGAGAATGAGTACTTTTGAGTGTGTTGAAGCAACAATTTTCAACTTTCTATAGTCTCAGTTCAAAACCTTTGGTCATTCCTCTGAGTTTGAAGATGGAAAGGGGCACAGTTTGAGGAGACCAGAAAGCACCAGGGAGTGAACTGTAGCTTCCCACAGTCAAGGAGAAGGCTCTTAGCATTTATCCCGTTTTACCGATGTGGAAACTGAGGCACAGAGTGGTTAAAGTTGCACAGTGGGCCAGGGTCTGGAATGGATTCGAACCTGGTCTTCCTGACACCAGGACACCCCGGTGAGGCTGAGACCCTCTCCTAGCCCACCCTTCTTAATCTACTCTTATTATCTTCTGGGTCTGACTCAGGCACCCCTCCTCCTCCTCTGGAACTCTGGCCTCTTCCTCAGGTCCCCCACTTCCAAGACTGGTTCACTCTGGGGGAATATTTTCTTTTTAAATATTTTATTTATTTATTAATGAGAGAGAGAGAGAGAGCGGCAGAGGGAGAAGCAGGCTCCATGCAGGGAGCATGACGCGGGACTCCATCCTGGGTCTCCAGGATCAGGCCCTGGGCTGAAGGCAGCGCTAAACCACTGAGCCACCCGGGTTGCCTGGGGGAATATTTTGACAGGACACCCCTCCACTGCTCACACGTCGTCCTTGGTTCCCCATGGTCCTGGGAATAATGCCCCACTCCTTAGCCTGGCTTCTGAGGCCTGCACTGCCCACCCCCTGCCCACACCACCAGTTCCTCCTCTTGGTCTGCCCACTCCAGCCACTCCACTCCTAAACACACTGACCCATCCAGCCATGGCTGCAGGGCCTCTGCTCCTGTTGTGACTTCTGCCTGGAATCTGCCATGCATTTTTTCTGCCAGCTCCTGTGACTCATCCTCAGCCCCAGACTCAACGTTTCCTTCCCCAGGGAACCCTCCTCACAGCCCCCTCCAGCAGGGAGGCAGCGCTGTATGGAGCAGGAGCTCTGAGTCTGTGGGGGAGGCTAGCAGCTTGGAGAGTCAAAGGCATGGTTTTGGGAATCCTTGGCAAAACCCTACTCGCGTGTTTAAGCCCCAATCCTAATGCTTCCTCCTCCAAGAAGCCTTCCTGGACTCTGTCGCTCCCTCTGACCTGACCTGACTCCACTGGACTGGGTGTGTCTGTGTCCCGCTGTGACCTCTCTGAAGACTGGGTGCTCCACCAGAACCCGGCCACACTCAGGCCTTCTGGAAGTCCAGCACCGGCGCTGGTTGAATGAACCAACATACGAATGCGTGGGTTGGGCGTCAATTTGAGCTGACAACCAGGAAGCGAGTTGATGAGGTAGCAGTCTGTCGGGGTGTTAATGGGGGACATGCAGTCTCTGGGTTCCAGCAACAGAGAAGCAGGTCGCCCCTCCCCCTCCCGTGAGAATCCCGAGCCTGAGGCCTTGAAGGGGGGCGGGTCTCTGTGTCTTCATTCTTCCCCTCAGCATTGCACCCGGACACCAGTTCCTCTTCCCCTGAGTCGCTGGGTGCAGATCCTGAGCCGAGGAGCGCCCCGGGCCACGCGGATCCGAGGCGGGTGCTGACCACCTCGGCCCCCGCGTCCAGGTGAGCTCCGCGAGCTCCCGCGCCGCCCAGGCAACAGCGTGGCGGTGGGACCCGAAAGGTAGGACCGGGGCACTAGAACCGGGTCCGGGCAGAGACCTCAAGCCAGAGCGGACGGGGTTCCTTTCAGCAGCCGCGTCCGACCCCAGCCCAAGACTCGCAGCACCCCGCAGTCCAGGGAGAAAGAATTAGCGGGCCGGTGACCCCGCCGTTTCCGGGGCAACCGCTTATTTTGCATATGGTCTCCTTTTGGCCAATGAGGGTGCCCGAAATATTCGGGCGTGGGGGAGGGGGACACGCTTGAGGAATGGGCGAATTGACCCGAAGGGGCTTCATTGGGAGAAGGGGAGGGGATGACTGGGCCGGGTCTTCTGGCCTCCCAGGACCGGCGGGCACTGGGATTCTGTACCCATTCCCCAGAGGGGGCGACTGAGGCAGAGGCCGGAGCCAGCCAGGGAGGTGGCGAGCGAGGGCCTGCGTTGTACCATTTCAGAAGCAGCCTGAGCCACTCTGAGACAACAACGACGACAATGACAATAATACAACACGAGCGGTGAGGGCGAGGCGACCACAAGCTAAGGTCTGGGCTTAGATTCTGGTGTCTCTCTGTCTAGGTTGCTTGAATGGAGGGCTCCCTGGTGTGGATGCTGCTGTTGCCACTGCTGCTGCAGAATCCAGGCAGCCAAGCGCTTTCCTGCAACGTGTCCTCCGGGGACGTGAACTGGACCATGGAGTTCACGGCCACATGCCTGAATTTCAGTGGCCAAGGCCTCAGACTGCCCCAGAACCAGTCTCTGCAGGCCAGGAACCTGGTTCACCTTGACCTGTCTGGCAACAATCTTCAAGAGCTACCATTGCTCTTCTTTAAACTCCTGGAAAAGCTGCAGGTCCTAGATGTGACAAACAACTCACTGGACCGCGTGGACCCGGACCTGGCTATGCTCTGTCAACTTGACCTGAAGGCTGACTGCAGCTGTGTCCTAAAATCCTGGCACCAGGTCCGACAGAACAACTGCTCTGGCCAAGAGCCTCCGAAGTGCCAGGACACAGCCACTGGGGCCTGGCACAATGTGTCTGCCTTCCTGGCGGCTAGCTGCTCCTCTGGCCTGTCCTTGACCATCGTGGCACTGGTGGCCAGTGGAACCCTGCTCCTCGTGCTCACCATTGCTGGCCTAGGTCTGGCCTGGAGATTCCGGGGACGCTGGACGGCCAGTCCCCGGGACCTGGACAAAACGTGGGCTGCTCAGGATGGTTCTAGGTCTGTGGCTGGCAAGCAGCCAAGGTACAGTAGCCGGGGCTTCAGCCCTAAGCCCCCGGCGGCTGCCCAGCCCAGACTCTCCACACCCGACTATGAGAATGTGTTTGTGGGCCAGCCAGATGCCGGGCACCAGTGGGCCGAAAATGGGTGAGTGATTCACACCTACCTCCAAGACTCTGGAACCAGATGGCCGGGGTTCAAACCCCTGGGCTACCTGTTGTAGTCTGTGTGATCTCGGGCAAGTAGTTTTACCTCAGGGCCTCCGTTTTCTCACCTGTAAAATGGGAATAATAACAGCTCCACCTCACAGAGTTGGGATAAGAATTAAGCGAATTCCTGTATATGAGACAAGTGTTTCCCTTCCTGACCCGCAAACTGAGTTTCTGGTTGCCCAGTATGGGGAGAGAGGAGGCAAGTGTTCCAGGCAGAGTAGGGGCATTGCAACAATAGTCAGTGGTCTAAGCTCAGATCCTGTGTGACCCAGGGCTATTTCTGAGCCTCTGTTTCAGTCTTTATACAGTGGGGATGGCTCCCCTCCCACAGGTCCCTCTGTTTTTTTTTTTAATATTTTATTTATTTATTCATGAGAGACACACACAGAGAGGCAGAGACACAGGCAGAGGGAGAAGCAGGCTCCCTGTGGCGAGCCCGATGTGGGGACTCAATCCCAGGACCCCGGGATCATGACCTGAGCTAAAGGCAGGCGCTCAATCACTGAGCCACCCAGGCGCCCCTCCACATGTCCCTTTGACACATGAGATGCTAAGAAAGCTGTGTTTCCCGCCCCCCCCAAAGCCCTGACACGTCTAGATTTGGCTGAACTTAGAAGGATGGCTTCAACTTTTCCAGGCTGGATAAGGGAATGAAAGGAATTGCAGGGGACAGCACAGGCCGGGACAAAGGCCTGGAGGTGGAGGAGAATGGAGAATCTCCTGTGAATCGGTTTTGAGAAGGCAAAACATTAGAGCTGAGGGAATCTGAGCAGGAATGGAACAGGGTCATGGATGGGTGTGGGCAGGGAAATCCACAAAGTGGGGAGGCTGAGGGGAAGCTGTTGGTGAGAAATAGGAGAATATGCAAAACAGATGCAAATACGGCTCAAAAGCAGAAGTGGTCCGGAGGGAGTTGAAGGCACTAATTAGACCCACTAAGGCAGCTCGTGCTGTGATGCTCCCCTCTGCCTCGCTGTCACCAAAGCCTTAGGACCAGTCTCCTCCAAAAACATTGTTTAGAATTGGATCTGCCATTCCCACTATACATTTTCCTTGTACAAACGGAGGCCCCCTGGGAGGCAGAGGGGGGACTTGCCCAAGGTCACACATTGAGTCCGAAGCAGAGGTAGGAAACAGATCCTGACTCCCAGTCCTGTCTATCTCTATACGAGCATTTATGTGTTTGGAGTGATTCATTCTAAAGCATGAATGAATGATGGACTCCACTTGCCCAAAGTAGCCTTTGTCACCAGAGGAGTCCAGGGTAGTGTTAGGATGTTCCAGAGGCAGGAGAGCTTTTCCCCGAAACGTGGGGGTGGGGGGTGGGGGGGTGGAGTTCTTGTCCACCATACATAGCTAGACATTGCTAAGAAGCTACCTCCTCCCAGGTCAATTCTATGGATGCGGAAACTGAGACTCAGAAATTTATTTCTATATTGAGGCCGCAAAGTCAGTTGCTTCGGAGAACCTAGTAAAAACATTTCCCAGCTGAAGGGATACTAGTTTGGCTCTAGCCACTTGCGTTCATGTGGCTGGTGTGACTAGAGCTTCTGATTTTTCAAGAGGAAATCGAAGTCTATCTTTAAAAAAAGGGTGGATGGTGGGGAGGCACCTGATGGTTAAGCGTCTGCCTTGGGCTCAAATCATGAACTCCAGGTCCTGGGGTCCAGCTCCCAGCTCAGCAAGGAGTCTACTTCTACCTCTTTGTCTGCCTCCCCCCCTGCTCATGCGCTCTCGCTCTCTCAAATGAATAAATAAAATCTTAAGAAAAGAAAAGAGGAATGCCTGGGTGGCTCAGTGGTTGGGCATCTGCCTTTGGCTCAGGGCGTGATCCCAGGGTCTGGGATCGGGTCCCATATCGGGCTCTTTGCAGGAGGCCTCTGCTTATGTCTTTGCCTCTCTCAATCTCTCTCCTCTCTCTCTCTCATAAATAAATAAATAAAATCTTAAAATAAATTTTTTAAAAAAGAAAAGAAACCAAAGTGTAGATTTTAAAGTAAAAAATGAGCAACTGCCTCAACTTTAAGGAAGAAAATAATTCAATCATGGACTTGAGGTCCTTGGACCACAGTGTTATAATGCTAAATCCATGGAATCTTCCCTGAATCTCTGGCCCCCACCTCCTTTCCTCAGAGAAGGTTGGGAGGCTGGGAGAACACTGCTCCGTGCCTCAGTTTCCTCATATGTAAATGTAGGAAGGGACTCAGTCGCCCAGAACTTTCTTTACCTCTCAAAGCTGACATGCCTACCCTCTGAGTCCTTCCTCCCCTCACATCTCTCTTTCTCCACAGGGTTCACTCATCAGAGGACAGCGACTTCTACATGAACTACGAGGGCCCCGACCATTCCTCCCAGCCTGTCTACTGCAACCTGCAGTCCGTGTACCGGGGCCCGCTGGACTAAGAGGAGTATGTGTTCCCCGGGTGCTGAGCCTTTGATGCCCCGAACTCCAGCATGATGCCTTCTAGGTGACTTGCGGCCTTCTGGCTCTTCCCTGGCCTCAGTCTTCCCAAACCTGAGGAATGAGGACAGGGAAGGACCATCCCTGAGGCCCCAGAGAGGTTCTGCAGTTCCCTCTCCAGCCCCCACTCTGCTTCTCAGTTCCCTCAGCTGCTGGAAGGGGAAGAGGAGAGGCCCCAGCATGGGGGTAACAAGGTCAATTTGTGAACTCCATCGTCACCTTCCTGTCAGTGTCTAGGCCGTGCTCAATAAACACTGCAGGGCTGACAAGGCTGCTGGCTCAGGGTGAGTGGGTTCCTTGAGGTGAGGATTCCCTAAGATCCCCAAACCGGATCTCTAAGACTTCCGAGGCTCAGCCCCCAGGGAAGCCCACACAAACCCCAGAGGGGTCATTACAACTTATGAATGGGACTGTATCCCTCCCCTGCTCACACACCCTCCATGGCTCCCCATGGCCCCCAGGACCTCAGTCTGGTAATTGAGGCCTGCATGATTCCACCCTGCCCACCTCGCTGCCCTCTCCCATTCTTCTGTCCTTCTGGCCTAGGCCTCCTCACCACCAAGCCCATCTCGCTCCTAAAGTTTTCATTTGTCCATTCCTTTTGCCCAGAATGCCATCCCCATCCCCTTTTTCTCACTCTTAAACATCTTGATACCGGTGTAGAACTCCATACCCACGGAGGCATGGGTCCAAGTCCTGACTCTGCCATTAACAGGCCCTCAGATCCCCCATCTGTACGACAAGGCAATTAGAATTAGTTTTGGCAGCTGTTTTAGCTTTAATATGCTGAGCTATCCTAACTCGTCCTGCAAGGCCAGGTTCAATGCCACTCTACTCAGAAGCTTTCTTGTTTCCTCTGCAGGCAGAGTTAATCACTCCCAATGCTCCGTGTATTTCAAGAGTTTGTTCAAACTCATGCCTCAGCTGGGTTTCCTTCAGCTGCTCCTGGCCTGGCTCCTGCCAACCCTCCAATCTAGGGGAGACAGCTGGACACAGACACCCTCAGTCCTGAGCGGTCAAGCCTGGGATGGGGCCAGGGTTCCAGAGGGAGATGAACAAAGGAGTTTAGAAAAAGCTGTGTGTAAGAGGGGAATCTGGAGTGGGTTTTGAAGGACGTGTAACTGTTTGAGAAGTGGAGAGGACACGCCTACTGGGCAGGGGGACCAGCCTGGTAAGCAGCAGCTGAGAGGTATGAAAGGCACGTGGGCAACACAAATGTTCATCAAAAGCAACAGCTGATATTTGGGGGAGAGGCTTATATGGCATCTGTTAGCTTTGGGTGACCCTGGTATCAAGTTTAATTTTGAGGTTCCCTTGGGGTCCCCAACACTTGAGAATGATCTCAAGTCATTGAGATGGGGTGGGAGAGGGGAGACCTATAAGGGTCTTTAGCTTCCTTGAACCCCTGCATCCCCATTCTAGACACTGTTCAAGTGCCCACTCCTGCCCCCATCTGTCTTCCTCCTTCTCCAGCATTAATCAGATCCCAACACTCCCAGCTCCTACCCCTTCGCATCTGCCCATGGCTCTTCAAACACACCCACACCCCTCACCACTACCACCCAGGAGATTTGGTGGAGTCTGCCCTCACCCAGCTCTCTGGTCCCATCTACAACATTTTTATTGCTGAACGCTGAGCTTATTCCCACCCCAGTGCCTTTGCACCTGCTGTTCTGGCATCCTCAAATGCCAAT
Organism: Canis lupus familiaris; assembly: GCF_011100685.1. Classification (NCBI taxonomy): domain Eukaryota; kingdom Metazoa; phylum Chordata; class Mammalia; order Carnivora; family Canidae; genus Canis; species Canis lupus. The sequence continues at coordinate 45,041,155 of NC_049241.1, forward strand.
TCCCCAACTCTCCCCGGAGTCCTGTTCTTCCTCCAGGTCTGAACCTCCAGGTTCAGATGCCATATCTTCAGGAAGGCCCCCTCCCCCAACCATGTCAATCGCCTCTGCCTCCATTCATTGATGTATTTCCTGGGTTGACTCCTCAGCACAAATCATATCGCAGTCCACCACTTTCTTATTTATTTATTTTTTTAAGATTTTATGTATTTATTCATGAGAGACAGAGAGAGAGGCAGAGACATCGGCAGAGGGAGAAGCAGGCTCCCCACAAGGAATCTGATGCAGGACTCAATCCCAGGACCCTGGGATTACGATCTGAGCCAAAGGCAAATGCTCAACCACTGAGCCACCCAGGTGCCCCGACCGCTTTCTTATCATTTATCTTTGTACTCATTTGTGTTCCTCAGTCAACTGAGTGCAAATGGAATGCTTTTGCCTGTCTTGTTACTTCTGTGTCCTGAGTACCCAGTCGAGGCCTGGGAAAAAGCTAGGCATTCACTGAATATTCAGGGACACCCATAATCATTCCTGTCTGCCTCTGGGTGGCGGCATTCACAGGGGACACATCTCACTGCCGGAAATAGGGCCTCTGTCCCCAAGACCCCCCCTCCCCCTAATGTTTCCTTTCTGAGATTCTCAGGGTGGATAGGCAGGTGGGTGTGGGGAGAGGGGGTACTTAGAATATCTTAGGGATTCCAAGATCCTAAGTAAGAAGGCTATATAAGATGAGAGATGCCCTGTGCATGAAAATGTTCTTCACAATGTATTTATTTCCTCCTGTGTTGTTTTTTTTTTTTTCCCCCTCTCTCTCTTTAACTGGCTGCTTGGAGTTTATTTTCCACTTGGTGCAAGGCACACAATTACAGGGTGTCAGGAAAGCTTGCCTGTAGCTTGGATAGTAAAGAGTGGGGTTCTCTCAACTTCCTTTTTGGTGTTTTGTTGTTTCAGTATAAAAGAACCCAACTGCTTCTGCTTGCTGCAGCCTGCCTGGTCTAGGGGGAGGGGACGGGAAGAAAGGGGAAAAGAGCTCTGATAAGCCTTGTGCCTCCTGAGGCAGGTTGGCTGGGGATGGCCACAGCCTGGGGCTGGGTGTTGGCTTTGCAGGCTGGCCACCAAGCTGCTTCCTCATAGCTTCCAGAGTCAAGTCACAGGTGATCTTGCCGCTAGAGTCCTAGAGAGATCCCAAGGGTCCTGGGGACTCCAACACTGTAGCCATGAACAGGAGCATGAACAGCACTTCCCAAAAGAGAAGCTTGCCCACCAGTAACCCGGGTCAGCCAGGGTAGTGAGGGATGGCTTCCCCGGGACACTCTGCACTTCTGCAGGAACTGTTACTGGAAATGGAACGCAAGTGGCACAGGTGGTCACCAGTGAGCCGCTGTGGGGGATGGCTACCATGCCGTCACTTGCGGGCTGGGGAAAACTAAGCATGGGTGGAGCCCTGGAACTCCCAGCTGCCTTAGCAGCACAGGGCATGGCCCCCACCCTTGCTCTTTTTATACAAAAAATAGAGGTACCATTAACATGGAGGGAGGTGCCACAAACAGAAGTGATGGAACTCTTCTAGGTTGGGGGCAGATGGACATGATCTGGGCTGCCTGTGTTTGGAAGGATGACTCCAAAGCAAGGAGAGACAGCAGGGCAGTGATAGAGACAAGGCACAGAAACAGGAATACTGAGAGATGAGATATGGGTGAGCCTGACACGCAGAAAGTCTCAGAAACAGAGAACAGGGAGCTAGAGAAGCAGAAACAGAGAGAAGGGTGTCATTGGGTGCATCGGTGTCATGAGCACCATCTGATTGCCTGACATCCCAGAACGCTCCAGCACGCATTCCCTGAACAGTTCCACTCACCCTGATACCAGGTCCCCTGTGAGACTGGGGCCAGGGAAGGGAAGGTTCTTCCCAGAGTCACCAGCTTCATCCTGGACACCAAGGGGCTCAGGTCAGACACCTTCATTTTTATTACCACAGTTTTAAATAAAGGCACACCGTCAGACCAGCCCTCCCCAACCCTCCAATCCCCAAGATCACCCCAATAAATTAATAATAAATACAAACGTATAAATACAGAGGTTTGGGCGGGATGGAGTATAGATAGCAGTGGTGGGAAGTCGGGAATCTCAGGCCCCACAAGCCCATTCGACAGGCAGGGTCTCTGGGGTCACCTCCATTGCTCGCGAGCCGTAAGTGAAAGACCGGGAGCGCTCACACGCAGTGGCAGTCCTTGGCCACGAGGTCGTCGAAGGGCGTCAGCGACACGCGCCCGTCGCTGTCTTGGTGCATGAGCACCACCGGCTCATAGCTGGCGGGCACGCAGCACGGCGCAGGCGCGGCGTCGGGGTTCAGGCCATGCAGGCGCGCCTGCATCTGGGCGTGCGTGTTAGCCGACCGGAACTGGCTTGGGCACGCGCCTACACACATGCGCACGTCCAGCTCGCGGGGCGCCACCACCCAGTTGGCCCAACCCAGGTCCTGGAGCGACGCGCGCAGGCTTTGCAGGCGGCAGCAGCGCCCCTCCCCGAGGGGGCAACCGTCCCGGGCGTGCGCATGCGCGTTGCGGCGCCCCCTGGCCGCGCGTGGCCGCCAGTGCAGCTCAAGCTGCGGACGTGCAGAAGGCAACGCTCGCGACCGGTCCCACCGAGGCAACAGTCGCAGGCGTAGTGTGGGCGTCCGGGAACCTACACGACTGAGCTGACGCTGCAGCGGCCGCGTCACGTCCCACGAGCTCGGCTCCGTCGGGGACAATCTGAGCAGCGCCCGATGTAGGCGGGAGGCTGCGGGGAGCCCCGCAGTCAGGTCGGCCCGGGCGATGCGCAGGTGCAGGTGGCCTCGCGGCCCAAGTCGCACTGAGGGAGAGAGGAAGGCCAGTCAGTCAACCACGGGCCTACTGTGCGCCAGGCGCGGAGTGCCCATTTTCTCCCACACGCCAAGCTGCATCCCACCGCAGGGCCTTTGCACAAGCTGCTTCCTCGTCCAAGCACACTGTTCTCCTGCATCTCAGCACGGCAGGCTACATACCTCTCTAGCCCGCCTAAAATAGGCACTATTTTATTTCATTGTGTATCATTTCATCTCCCCTATTGCATCCCCTCAGCAGAGATTTCTGTCTGCTTGGTCGCTACCATATCTGGCATACAGTAGGTGCTTAGTAAATACTTGCAGGAATTAATATATACTTGATATTTGGAGGGACTAAGATCCAAACACTGGTTCTGCCTCCTCTGGCAGTCAAGACCATTTTATTGAAGGCCTACCAAGTGCCTGGGGCTGGGGATGCGACTAGCTACTGTGTTTTCAACTCTCTGAGTCTTGGTTTCTATATCTGAGAAATGAAGGACTACCTGGCTCCCCGGGATTCACAGATCCCTATAGGCTGGTACAGGTATTGGAGATACTGGGGGGACCAGGCTTTGAAGCCGGGGACTGGGTCACTAGGCTCAGAGAGGACAAGAGGCTTACCTGAAGTCTCCCAGCACTAGTAGGATTAGGGCGAGACAGCAGCGCTCCCTTCTGGCCTGACGCTCTTCCCCTAACCCCTCCCAGTTTCCAGCGTAGCCCAGATCTCCTTCCCTCTCCTCCCCCTAGATCCTCTGCGGATGGCGAGAAAATATCTCCTCCCTCCCTAAGGCACATGCCACGTGCGGCTTTAGCAGTGCGGTGTCAAGGGATTGCGTCAGATTTGGAACGGGTACCGGCAGATTCCACCTATCGGCGGGCTGCGCTCCTCTCGTCCCGCTCCGCCGCTCTCTGCATCCTTTCTCCGGGATTGCGCGCCCTCCCCCAGCCCTTACATCCAAAGACAAGGACCCCTCCTCCCCGCACCACCCCCGCCGCTGCCTGACTTAGTCTCTGGGAATTCCAGGCTCTGAGAGTTTTCAAAAAGAATCGCTAGCTTCTCTGGGCCTCAGTTTCCCCATCTGCGATCTGTAACATCGCACTTTAGCCAAACCCTCATCTTGTCTCGGGCGTAAACTGGGCCACATGCCCCCCGCCCGCCGCCCTCCCCCCCACTGTCAGCCCCAAGGGGAGATGTTCTTGTCCGATTCACAGGTGGGGAGACTGAGGCTCAGTGGCAGGCCTGAGCCCCTATGACTCAGAACCATTGGTTAGATGATGGTAGCTGCTCAGGGGGCCGAGGGCTCCTAGATTTCACTCACGCTTTGGAGTGAGTATCCGGACTCGAGTTGCAGGGACGAGGTCAGGGTTTGAATCGGCCCAGCCTTGGTTCAGCCTCAGCTTGGTCTGCAGGTGCTCGTAGCGTTTCCGAAGCTCCTGGATTCTGGACACGTCGGTACTGGAGTGCGGGTCTGAGGGTCCTGGAAAGGCGGGGAGGTGCTCCTGGGCCAGAGACAGGGCGCCTCCCGAAGGCAGCCAGGAGAGCATCACCAGTATCACCAGCATGGGAGAGCAGTGTGCTGGTGCCGGTCCCTGTCCAGGCATGCCGGTGCTCGCTGAGCTCTGAACTGAGCCACCGGACGCCGCTGGACTGGCCTTTATAATCCCCGGACTTTGTCCGCCCCCGCCTGGCTGGTCCCTTCCGCCCTGGGTGCAGAGTAAACACTCCAGGGACCAGAGTTGGCTGAGTCTTGGGCTGCTTTTCAGGGGGAGGCCCTTCTGGGGGGGTTCTCCTGGGGAACGGGGGGTACCCTCCCCCTAGAAGCCTCTCTGAGCCTCAGTAGCATCTTCTATGAAATGGGGACTTCCTTCCAGCTTGGTGGACTGGTGGGAAAATATCTTTTGTCAAAAAAGATATTTCTATATGCTACATCCCACAGCAAGAGTTCAAGAGGTGGCCTTCCTCCTCCTGGGATTCCCCCTCTCCCTTCCTGGTTAGAGTCAAAGACTGAAGATTTTGAAAAACTAAGGAAGCAGAGGAGAAAAGGATCAAAGGAGCCAGAAAATACAACTGTAGGCAAGTCAGTCCTCTCCATCCCACTTCCGTTTCTTCACCTGGAAAATGAGAACTGAGACTTTCACTGCAGAGAAGTTCAAATGAGGTATGAAGGACAGGACCAGACACATAGGAGGTATGTGATTAACGGGTGTGTTTGCAGTCCCTCATCCTCATCTGTGGAGGAACTCCTACCCATCCTTCAAACCCTTACTAAGAAACCCCCTCCTCCTGGAAGCCTTCTCTAACACTACCTTCCCAGGCTCAGATGGGTGCTCCCCACCCCTATCCTTTCCCCTAGCCCAGCCTTGACCTCACAGCACTGGGAATATCTGTGCTTGGCTCTGTCTGCCCTATACTGGAGGCCCTTTGAAGACAGACAGAGATGAAGCTACTCTGGGACCCAGTCCCTTGGCTGGGCCCAGAGCAGAGGTGGTAGGGAATCGGAGTGCTGGGATTCAGGGCAGGGAGGGTTGGTGTCAGGTCCAGCCACCAGAGGGTGGAGGGGCAAGCAGTGCCCCAGAAAGACCCAGGTCTTCCCCTTGGATCTTTCTCCACTGCTCAGGACCCCTGGCCCCAGCCCAGTGTGCCCGCTTCTAGCTTCCTGACCCCAGAGAAGATGGGGAAGCTCAGTGTGAAGCAGATCGAGGGGATGTGTAAAGTGTGACCAGAGTGTGTGCAGGCAAGAGGTACAAGGACTTGCTGAGGGGCACCCAGCAAGTCTCCACTGGAGGAACAGGGTCAGGCTTCCCCCCACCCTCAGCACGCACCCACTGGCCATGTGAGCCCAGCCAAGCCTTGGGCCCCCCTGAGACTCAATCTCAGCCTCTGTTACGGGGGATTATGCTAGGCTATGTGTCCCAATCTCCCTCCATGATGCTCCGGACATTCAGATGCTTAGTAAACACACTGGTTTCTGCTGCTGGCACCTCCATCCCGACAGGGGCTGTTGGGAAGATGGGGCTCTTGCCCCACCAGCTTGACGCACATAGTAAGTGGTCAGTAAAGGATGTGGACTGACCAGGAGCTTGGGCCGCTCTGCAGACACACTGCTGTGACCTCTGCAGAGGCCCGGCCTGGAAGGCAAGCCAGAGTGCTGAGTAATCCGAATTGGTAAGGACAGGTCAGCATGAGCCACCCCTACCTAGACCTGACCTGACCTTGGGGTAGATGGGGCAAAGGAGGTGCTGTCCTCGTAGGGCATCCCTGCACGATCAGTAATGGCCAGATGCCAACATTCCCTAAATTCCACACTGCAGGCACTGCTAAGACACTTTTCCATTACTGAACAACGGAACCACACCAAGAGGAGCGAGTAGGTGTGTTAGGTTGTAGGGAGCAGCTCCACACTGGAGACCTCACGTGTGTCCAGCTCCTGGATGGCCATCTGTTTTCCTGGCATTTCTAGGCCAGTGATAGGATTCTGAGGATTCATGGGCAGCCCAGGTGGCTCAGCGCTTTAGTGCTGCCTTCAGCCCAGGGCCTGGTCCTGGAGACCCAGGATCGAGTCCCACGTCGGGCTCCCTGCATGGAGCCTGCTTCTCCCTCTGCCTGTGTCTCTCCCTGCCCTCCGCCCCCTGTGTCTCTCATGAATAAATAAATAAAGTCTTTAAAAAAAAAAAGAGGATTCTGAAGTTCCCTCTGTCTAGGACTGTTTTGTTTGTTTTCCAAATTTCAAAGGCTCATGAAGAGTTTTTCCTGATCCAGCTCCCAGCAGATTGGACATTTGTCAGCTCCAAAGAAGGTGGCCTGGGTTGACGGTCTGGCCCACTTCCCCCTGGCTGTGACACGTGGGACAGAGGGCATCAAACGGCAGAGCCTCAGTTTCCCCATATGTAAAAGGTGGTTATGGTTCTCTGTGTCAGGGTTGTGGGAACGTTTGCACATGCTGTGCACCAGCCGGAGCATGATTCAAATCCCAGCGCCATCCACTTTGCTTTGTGACCATAGGCAAGTTATACAAGCTCTCTGTGCATTAGAACAAAGGCAGTGTGTTGTGAGGAAGGAGAACATTGAGTACAGAAATCTTATCATTCTTTTTTCTTTTTAAGTTTTTATTTATTTATGTGAGAGAGAGGAAGAGCAGGAAAAGCAGAGGAAGAGAGGAAAAGCAGAGGGAGAGAGACGAGCCGACTCTGCGCTGAACACAGAGCCCGATGCGAGGCTCCATCCCACCACCCTGAGATCATGACCTGAGCTGAAATCAAGAGTTGGATGCTTAACTGATTGAGCCCCCCAGGTGCCCCAGAAATCTTATCATTCTTAATTCAGCATGCTCATAACATCTGCCACAGACCAAAGACAGAAATCCCGGTGATTCTGGGCCCCCTTGTCCACTGACGTCCCCAGGCAGAGGATGACCCCTGATGGACACTAACCTCTCACAAAGCCATGCAAAAAATCACATATTTCAACTGTTTTATTTTATTTTATTTTTTTTAAATTTTATTTATTTATGATAGTCACAGAGAGAGAGAGGCAGAGACATAGGCAGAGGGAGAAGCAGGCTCCATGCACCGGGAGCCCGACGTGGGATTCGATCCCGAGTCTCCAGGATCGCGCCCTGGGCCAAAGGCAGGCGCTAAACCGCTGCGCCACCCAGGGATCCCTCAACTGTTTTATTTGGTTTCTGGGGTGTCGTTTGGACAAAATCCAGCAGACCCTGGGGGTCCCCGGTATGGTGACAAGCACTCATGGAACTCTGGGCGTCAGAGAGAAGGCAACCAGAGGGTGCAAGGGCCAGGCCGTCCCTCGGGGACAGAAGATGTAGTCACCTGCAGCAGGAAAGATTTCCCCCAAAGAGAGATTTAGGACGAGCTAGAAACCTGCAATGCTAAGGGAGCCCCAGAAACGCACCAGGTGCCCCCTGCCCTGGGCAGACAGAAAGCCAACTGTTCCCCCAAAGCCTCCTGTAGTGCTTGGGGATACCGCAGGCCTTGGGAACAGAGAGCCGATTCCAAACTGGCATTCTCTGGAATTTCCTCAAGACCAGGCGTGTGTGTCGGCCACGAGAGCCACTTGCCCCAGACCCTACCCCTTACACCCTTACCAGTGGGGAGCCAGGGCCACCTCCCAGAGCCTGGGGTTGCTTCTCTCTTTCCCATCTCATCCCCTTTCTCTGTGCCCCATGCGTCTTGGAGAAGCAGGCACTTCTGCCAGGCTCTGGGCAGCTGAAGGAAGGTTTGGTGAAGACAGAGAGGAAGAGAAATGGATCTGGGGAAGAAGGAACAGCTAAAGGCTGGACTGGAGTCGTTGAGATCTGTGAGCCCTCAACCCTCAGCTTGTGACAGATGAGCCTCAGTTTCCCTGTCTGTAAAATGTGGTAATGGCACCCCCTCCCAGGGTTGTAAGAAGGACTCATAGGCAGTTGAGTGAGTCAGGGGACAAGGGTCTGTTGGAATGTGCACCCAGCCTCTGTTAGGAATTAAGTTTCAAGGTATGAACGTTACCAAGTGCACATCTCACCTGAAATGCCGCCACTCTGACCTGTGGGCCTGGAGCCAAAGTGGCAACATAATGGCCAGGCTATGAGACATATCCCACGTGGTTTCCACCCAGTCGTTCCGGTGGATCTGGTGCTCCAGGGCCCTGGATGCTACCTCCAGATTGAACAAAATGCTGACTCCCAGGCCCCCATGGCGTTTCAAGGACTGTAGGACTCACAGTGGGCCTAGCGCCATCAGAGACAGCAGGAGTAGGGCCCCAGAAAAGCAGGATTTCTCATGGGCAGAGGAGATGCTAGCCTGGAGGTTTCTTGGGGAGAAAGAACAACCGGCCACTTGTGGGCCTCCTATGTGCTGGTGTGCCAGGCCACACAGGTTGCACAGTTTCTAGATGCCTTGGACCTTCAGGATCCCTAGACATCTCCCCTACCAGACAGGTCCAGGTCTTGGGGATAACTGCAGAGTGGGCCTGTGGTTCTAGGGCCTCGTTAGCAGGTTACTCTCTGTCCAAGAGGACAGAGGTTTACTTGGAAATACACAGCACAGGGGAGACCAAGGAGGTTTTGAGAACTCCTCAGAGCCTCACACTTCTCCTGCCCCAAACTCCTCCGCCGGGATCCTAGGTAGCCCAGTTCTCCAGGGCACCTTCTGCTGGCAACTTTAGCAGTCTTTGGTCCTCGATTACCTCAAATCTGAAACCAACCTGAGCAGATTCTCCCACCTTCCCCCACCCCCACATGCATACCCCCCCTCCCCGCCCGCCAAGGGCAAGAGTCATGGCCACTTGGCGCCTGCCTGCCTGGGTTCCGCAGGTGCTGTGCATTTTCAGGAGAGTTGCCGGCCCCTCTGAGCCTCAATTTCCCCATCTGTGATCAGGATGGGGCTATAACAATCCCATGTTGGCCGAGCCTCACTCTGGCCACAAATGAAACTGCTAGCTCCTTCCTTGGTCAACAATGGGGGATGGGGCTATTCCAGCTGGGCTCCCACATGGAGAAGGACTGGGTCTCTAAGACAAGGAACCACTGGTTAGAGGTGGGGACTGCCCCGGGGGGGGTCTCTGGGCTTCACTCACACTTTAGGATGCAGTTGGGGTTTGAGTCAAGTGCAACAGCAGCATGGTCAGGGTGTCTTTGAGGTGTTTCTGCAACTTCTGGAATCTGGGGACATACAGACTGGACTACATTTTGGAGGGTCCTGAGAAGGTCTGGAGGGGCACCTGGGCATGGGATAGGGCATGGCCCAGCAGTAGCCCCCAGGGCATCGGCAGCATTAGAGAGCATCGGGACGGTGTTGGGTCCAGCCCAGGCAGGGCTGTGATCATTGCTCTCTCAGCGGGGATGGACACTGCAGCACCAAACTTTGTAGTCTGAACTTACTCACCCCGGCCTGGCAAGCATCTCCTGCCCACCCCTGTGTACAGATGAGACACTCAAGAGGTCACAGCAGGGCCTGGCTCCGGGGATGTGCTCCTGATGAAGCTAGGGCACCACTTTGGGTCTTAGTATCACAAGACCTGGGTCCCCAGGGACGCCAAGGTTGGAGGCCTGGATTTCTCTGCAATCATCTCCACTCACCCCCTAGCTCACCTGGAGGACTGTCAGGTGGAGGCTTCACAGAAAATTAACAGACAGTTCAACACTTCCAAGTGAACAGTTGAGTGGCACGTAGAGGTTGTGCCGCCATCACCTCTGTCTTTTCCAGAACGTTTCCATCACTGCAAAAGGAGACCTCGTCCCCAGGACCCGTCACGTCTCCTCCCTCCCCCGGCCCCTGGCAACTATCAATCGGCTTTCTGTCTATGGATTTGCCTGCTCCGGACATTTCTTATTAAGTATAACGCACCCAGGGTGCCTGGGTGGCTCAGTCGGTTGGGAGTCTGCCTTCAGCTCAGGTCATGATCCCACAGTCCTAGGATCGAATCCCTTATCAGGCTCCCTGCTCAGCAGGGAGTCTGCTTCTCCCTCTGCCCATCCCCCCTGCTCCTGCTCTTTCACTTGCACTCTTTCCTTCAAAGAAATAAAATCTTAAAAAAAAAAAAAGTATACCTCACCCAATTTCCAATGTGTGGGGCAGGGAGGCAGTTAGGCTACCGCACACCAACAGTTCTCCAGGACAGACAGATGTCCTATAATTCAACTTAATCCTGACACTACCTACCTGTGTCGCATCCCACAGATTCAGGGTTCAGACCTACAAGACTGCCTCCACTTGAGATGCCCAGAGCAAGTCCAGGTTGTTAACTGTGGTCCTGAGAGACTGGCTATAAATCAGAGGCTCCCAGAACCCACTCCTTGAGTTCGGTTCCTCTGCCAGAGAGGTTCACAGAACTCAGGAAGCCCATTTACTCACTAGATGACTGTTTTTTGTTTGTTTGTTTGTTTGTTTTAATTAATTTATTTATTTATGATAGACAGAGAGAGAGAGAGTGAGAGAGAGGCAGAGACACAGGAGGAGGGAGAAGCAGGCTCCATGCCGGGAGCCCGACGTGGGACTCTATCCCGGGACTCCAGGATCGCGCCCTGGGCCAAGGCAGGCGCCAAACCGCTGAGCCACCCAGGGATTCCCTGTTTTTTTTTTTTTTTACAAAGACTGTTAAAGGATATGAATCAGGAGCCAAATGAAGAGATGCATACGTCAAGGTATGTGGGAAGGGGTGCCCTCTCCCCCAAATCTCCATGTTGCTCAACCTGGAAGCTCTCCGGAGAACACCACACCTTTTGGGGTTTTTTTATGGAGACTTCATCACATTGGCATGACTGATTAAATCATTGGCAGTTGGGGGCTGATTCAACCTCCAGCCCCCCTCAGGCCGGGGGTTGGGGGGACCGAAAGTTAAATTCCCTACTCCCACAGTTAGGTGTTTTCCAAAAGTCACCTCATTAAGAAAACAAAAGACATGTTTGTAGCTCTTGGGGCACCTGGCTGGCTCAGTCGGAAGAGCATTGAACTCTCAATCTCAGGTCATGAGTTCAAGCCCTATGTTGGGCATGGAGCCTACTTAAAAAAAAATTGGGGATCCCTGGGTGGCTCAGTGGTTTAGCACTTGCCTTCGGTCTGGGGCGTGATCCTGGAGACCTGGGATCGAGTCCCGCGTCAGGCTCCCTGCATGGAGCCTGCTTCTCCCTCTGCCTGTGTCTCTGCCTCTCTCTCTGTGTCTCTCGTGAATAAATAAATAAAATATTTTTTAAAAGACACACAGCTCTCATCACAGGAATTCCAGGTTCAAGGACCAAACACATATTTCTTATTATAAGTGACAATGTCACACACATATGTGAAATCATACAACAGGCGGCCTTTCGTGTCTGACTTCTTTCACGGAGCACGATGTTTTCAAGGTTTATCCGTTTATCCACGGTGTAGCGTAATGTCAGGGCTTCGTTCCTTTTTACCAGCTGAGTAATACTCCACCAGATGGATGGACCATGTTTTGTTCATCTACTCATCTATTGATGATCATTTGGATTATTATCACCTTTTGGCAATTGTGAACAGGGCTGCCATTCGTATGCAAGGATTTGAGGAACTTGTCTTCAGTTCTTGGGGGGGATATGCCCAAAAGTGCAATTGCTGGGTTGTACCGGTTCAGTGCTCTTCCAACTGGGCCAGCTAAGTGCCCCAAGAGCTACAAACATGTCTTTTGTTTTCTTAATGAGGTGACTTTTGGAAGACACCTAACTGTGTGATTCTGTGTTTAACTTTTTGAATAGTGGCCAGCATATTTTCCACATCCCCTGCCCTTTCATTTTTAAATGTTTATTGAAATACGACTTCTATAAAACAAAAAGAAGGAATCTCAGCGTTTGGCTCGATGACATTTCACATACAGTAGTCCTGTGGGACCACTTCCCAGATGAGGTTCCAGATCATTCCTGGCCCCAGGAACACCATGGGCCCCCTCCCATCATTCTCCCTATCCCTGGATAATGGCCATGCCCACCTCTGTTACCATGGATGAATTTGCCCATTATCCAACTTTTTAAAAGATTTTATTTATTTATTCATGAGAGACACACAGAGAGAGGCAGAGACACAGGCAGAGGGAGAAGCAGGCTCCCTGAGAGGAGCCTGATGGGGGACTCAATCCCAGGCCCCCAGTATCATGACCTGAGCCAAAGGCAGACACTCAACCACTGAGCCACCCAGGTGTCCCTGGCCAACTTGATAGAACACAACCAGCCAGTTCATTCTCTTTTTTGTCTGGTGTCTTTCACCCACCACCATGTTTGAGACACTTGCTCTTCCTCTGTTGTGTGGTTCATCTTTTTTCCTAGCAGTAAAGTGGTCTGCTCTACAAATCCAGGAGTGGAGCTGCTGGCTTGTGAGTGGGTATCTGTCACTTTATGAGCAGGACCAGTAATTAATTTATTCCTGGAATTTCCCAAGGGTACACAGCTACACTGAGGGCCTCGGGGTTCCCCAGGGACAGGGAAGAGGGGACATTAACTCCTTGGTGTTTCCGGCTCACCAAACTCCAGAATGCTGGCAGCCAGGCCCATCTGGCTCTCCTTTACAACATAGTTAGCTGATGACCTCATAGCCAGCCCCAAGGCCAAGCTGGGAGGAGCAGTGGGGCGGGCTGTGGGCAGCCAGCCAGCGATGAGCTCAGCAGGCCAGGACCCTGCATTCCTCTCTGGCAGCTTCGATGGGTCCCCAGGGGCCAATTCAAGGTGGAAGTAAACAGCATGGAGGCCAGGGGTCAGGCTGTTTCTACCACCTGGCTTGGCCCCAAACCTCCCAGAATTTTTCCTCACCACTCTTGGCCATAGTCACCCTTGTCAAACACACACAACACACAAGACACACACCCACTTTTATTGTTTGTTTCTCGTGACATGAGGCAAACACAGTCATGGCAGATCTGGAAGAGGCAAAAAAGCAGGTTATTTTAAAATTTCTTATGAGTTTGCAGGACAAGGAGAATTAATATCCCATTATGTGAATGTACTTCCAGGCCAGCATGTGCCTGTGTCATCTAGGGGGTTCCACAGCCAGCCCTGGGGTCAAATCCCGGCTTAGCCCTTGAGATGCCCAGCAGATTTGGAAGCATTGCTAATCTCTTCCAAACATTGGTTTCTCAGTATGACACACCCTTAGAGAGTAGCACTGAAAAGATAAAGCTTGATTTGAGGTATAATCCCAAAAATTTAGGATTAATAACCATTATTAGGATAGGTTGGGCAGCAATGTCTCTGCTTCAGCCAGAGTTGGGTTGAGCCAGGCCTGGGCAAATTTGCTTAGAAAGAATGTCTCCTTCCAACAAACTCCTATTTATCTGTTAAACCCAAGCTTTGAGGTCCTATATTCCAATAAGCATTTCCTATTCTCTGTCCAGGTTCCGTTCCCAGGCTGAGGGGTCTCCTGGCACTATCCTGCCCACACAAGACTGGAGTTTCTGATTCTGGCCCTGTGCCCCCATAGACCAGCATCTTATCAAGGACCAAGCTCCAGTATTACTATACTAGTTTCCTAGGCCACTGCAACAAAATCCCACCAACGGAGTAGCTTAAAACAACAGAAAACTATTCTTTCGTGGTTTTGTAGGCCAGAAATTTAAAATCAAGAATCTGCAGGATCTTACATACTCCTGCTAAAGGCTTTAGGGGAAGAAAGCCTCTTCCTGTCCTCTTCCAGCTTGTGGTAGTCCCGGGTGTTCCTTGTGTAGGGGCCAAGGGCAAGCAGCCCCAAGATGGGCTACTTTAGCAGGAACAGTATTTTGAGTTAAAAGCAATCAAAACCCAGCAGATTCAGGGCACCTCAGTTGGTTAAGTGTCTGCCTTAGGCTTGGGTCATGATCTCTACATGAGCCCTAATTGGGCTCCCTGCTCAGCGGGGAACCTGCTTCTCCCTCTCCCTCTGCCCCTTGCTTATGCACGCATTCTCTCTCTCTCTCTTTTTCTCGCTTGCTCACTCTCTCTCTCTGTGTCCAATAAATAAACAAAATCTTTTTTTAAAAGTTTCTCCTTTTAATCTGTCTCATGTCAATTTGCTTCTTAGGCCTGCTAAAGGGACCTTGAAGGGCAGAGAGGATTCTTTCTCCCCAACACTTGGCTTGTGGACACATCACTCCAAACTCTGTTATGTGTCTCTACATGGGCTTCTCCTCTTCTCTGTCTCTCCTCTTCCCTCTCTAAGGACACCTGTCATATTTAAGGCCCACCATAAATCCAGAATGATCTCATTTCAGATTTTAACTTAATTACATCTGCAAAGGCCCATTTGCCAACTAAGGTCATGTTCACAGGGACTGAGGGATAGATGTCAGATCACACATGACCCAGAAAAGGGACGCAGAAGACCCTGGAGACATCCGCAGCAGGGAATGGGGGTGGCAAGGGGTAGGGGGGAACGCCTACTTCTGCGGCACAATGTGGAGTAAAGAAATAAATACCAAGGGGGAGATTTCTGAGCCCCTATCTTGTGTCAAGTGCTTAAGACACAATCTTTATAAAACCTGGTGAGTTGGATGTGTAATCTCCATTTCACAAATGACACACTGAGGCCAGAGAGGTAGGCTTGCTAAGATCACATGGCTGGCAGCTAGTGGGGCCAGGAGTGGAGCCCCTTACAGACAGCCCCAAGCCTGCTCCACCTCCTTCAGAGCCACCAACGTGACAAGATATGGCCACCCTGAGGCTAAGTGTGAGATGCGGTGGGAAGGAAGAAGAATTTCTCCCCATCCTTCTTAGCTCTTGGGTGAGACCTTTTTTTTTCTTTTTTTTTTTTTTTTATTTATCCATTTGTTCATGAGAGACACACAGAGAGAGGCAGAAACACAGGCAGAGGGAGAAGCAGGCTCCCTACAGTGGATGTGGGACCCAATCCTGGATCCTGGAATCAGGTCCTGAGCTGAAGGCAGACACTCAACCATTGAGCCACCCAAGTGTCCCAGCTGAGACCTCTTGTAATAAAAAAAAAAGATTAAGAAGAGAAAAATAAAAGTTTAACATGTATACCTCAAGTATACATAGGAGAGACACAGGAAAATAGTAAACCTTTGAGACGGCCTGTTATCTTAAATTAATTACCATCTAAAATTAAAGACAAAAGGAAGTACCTGGGCGGCTCAGTGAGCTAAGCATCCAACTCTTGGTTTTGGCTCAAGTCATGATCTCAGGGTCATGAAATCCAGCCTCATGTGAGGTTCCACGCTCAGCATGGAGTCTGTTGGGGATTATCTCCCTCTCCCTTTGCCCCTCCCCTGTTTATTCACAAGTGTGCTCTCTCTCTCAAGTAAATAAAATCTTTAAAAAAAAAATTGGGACACCTGGGTGGCTTAGTGGTTGAGCGTCTGCCTATGGCTCAGGGCGTGATCCTGGGGTCGTGGGATCGAGTCCCACATCAGGCTTCCTGTAGGGAGCCTGCTTCTCCCTCTGCCTGTGTCTCTGCCTCTCTCTCTGTGTGTCTCTCATCAATCAAATCTTAAAAAATAATAATAAAATAATTTTAAAAATAATAAAGACAAAAGAAAAATGTCGGGGGTGGGCCTAAGGCTAGTTATGTGCTTCTCCATTGATTCTCTTGTGGTTTAGAGCCAGCCTTCTTGTCCTAAAGAGAGAGAGAGACACATTCTTACAAATGGAGACCCCCCTTTATAAATGTAAATTTCCCGTACAAAAGGTCACTCCTACTGTATTCAGAGCTTTTCCTGTGTCTCAAAATAATCCTTATGCCAAAGAGGCAGTTTCTGCAGTGGCGTTGTCTTCTGCTACCTCTGGATGGGAATGATATACACATAGTGTGAGGCATATGATGGGCTTGCAGTACTTAGGCATTGTGGAATGAACCCACGCTCAGGGAAAGGAGACTCAAGTTCAAATCCTGATTTTCCCAGTTCTTAGCTGTGTGATCTTTGGCAGGTGTCTTGACCTTTCTGGGCCAGGCTCCTCCTCTGATGTCCTGATCCCCGGACAAGCCACAGCTATGAAGATTCACAGGTCTTTCTCCTTTGTTCTGATAAGGGTAATTCGTATACTGGGACTCACAAAATAGAAGCCGTTCCAGTGGCCCTGTCCACATCACAAATCTAAACCTGTCAGTCTGCACTTACAGGAAGCCTAACATACACCAATCACGATCTTCCCATTCAGCTTTAGCTAGCTTACCTTCCCCTAGAAAACAGGACATGCTAGCCTTGTAGGAAATCCCTGCCCTCCTAGCCAATCATGCCCTCTTTCTGAGTTGCTTCTTCTAAAGTTCTATAAAATCCCACAGTCCTCAGGAAGTACGCTTCTCTGCTTCTGACCCATATACTCTCCCAATTCATGGATTGTTTTCCCTTGAGAAAAGGACATCAAACTCGTTGCTAAACTGTAGTATTTTTGTCATTGGACAGTGCTCACATGGGAGGTACTTCAAAGAAACCCATCTATTGATTCATTCACTCGTTCGTTCCACAGTACTGCTTTAACATCTCTCATGTGCCAGGTCTCCTTTCAAGGGCAAGAGAAGGCACTAAGTATGAAAGGAGTAGAGAGAAGGGAAATCCCAGAAGGAGACACAGCTTATTCAAAGGCCCTGAGGTCAGAGACTCTCACACAGACAACCTGGAGGTGATAGCCTGGCTAAGGAACTTGAAAACAGACCCAGGCCCAAAGACAGTTCACAGCAGATAAGCCTGTTTGATGTCCGGTTTGGCTTCTCCTCAGCTCTGTGAGCTAGTGAGCTCTTCACATCCTGGATTCCTTCTCTTGTCAAGGGCAATTTCCCTCACCTGGAGAGGCTTATTTGCCCACTCTTCAGGATTGAGGTAAGATTAAAAATCTGTGAGCATGTAGAGTCACCCCAAAAGTATCCAGTCGATGGCAAGAGCTACTTCTTGAGCAAAGTCAGTTTCATTATTAAAAAAAAAAATTTTTTTATTGTGTAAAAGACACATAACATAAAATATATCATTTTAATCATATTAAAATGTGCAGTTCAGTGGATTTAGTACATTCATAGTGTTGTGTAACCACCACATCTGTCTAGTTCCAGAACTTTTCATCACCCCTAAAGGAAACCCCATCCCATTAGCTGTCACTCCCCACCTCCCTCCCCCTGCCCCTGACAACCACCAACCTATTTTCTCTCCCTATAATTTTGCCTCTTCTGAACATTTCATACAAGTGGAATCATACAATATTTATATTATATTTTGGCAACTGTGAATAGTGCTGCTATAAACATGCATGTATAAGTTTAGTTGAACCCCTGCATTCTATTCTCTTGGGCCTATACTAAGGAGTGGAATTACTGGGTCATGTGATAATTTTATGTTTAACTTGTTGAGGAACTGCCAAACCTTCTCTTGTCAGTTTTATTTTCATCATGAAATATTTCAGGTATACACAAAAATATCAATAATAAAATAACTAAACAGTTACCTACCTCATACCCAGCTAAAGAAAGAAACATTCAGTCACCTGGGTGGCTCAGTTAGTTAAGTGTCTGCCTTTGACTCAGATCATGATCCCAGGGTCCTGGGATTGAGTCCCACATCGGGGCTCCCTGCTCAGCAGAGGGTCTGCTTCTCCCTCTCCCCCTCTCCCATGCTAAGCTCTCTCTCTCTCTTGTTCTCTCTCTCAAATGAATAAAATCTTTAAAGGAGAAAAGAAACAACAAAATAACAATAATAAAAAAGAAACTAAATATTCCCCAAAGAGTTGAAGCCCCTGTACGCTCTCCATTATCCCTCTATCATCATGCTTTCCTCTCCAATCTCAGGGAAGTCTCTGTCTGAAACTGGGATTTGATCATCCCCAGGTCTATTTTTATAATAGTATATATATATATATATATATATATATATATATATATATATATATACATTTAAGAGATAAGCATATTTAAAACTTTATCAGAAAGGGATGCCTGGCTGGCTCAGTCAGAAGAGTAGGCAACTCTTGATCTCAGGGTTGTAGTTGAAGCCCCACATTGGACGTAGAAATTACTTAAAAATAAAATCTCAAAAAAGAAAAAAAACAACTTTATCAGCAAAATTGTGGTGTGGACGGCTCCAACTTCTCCTTCCCCCACAGGAACATCAAACAAAAAACTATCAGAATTGACTTTGTCAGAACTCGGGAAAACAGTCAAAGGTTTGCAACAACTAAGTAAATGTTGAAGCCAAAAAAAAAAAAAAAAAAAAAAAGGCAGTCTGAAAATGGTAGGAAAGATTTGTGGCATTTTTACTTGCCCCTGCCAAGAGATAATTTCTCTGCCAAAGATGCTCTTGCCCTCCCTAGCTCACCAGTAGTGGTTTAGCAGATGCAGCCTGTGTTTCCAGTGCTAAACCCTGGTCACCGATTCTGGAGGAGGCAGAGCAGACTTTATTCACAAATTATTTTTTTTAAGATTTTATTTATTTATTCATGAAGGAGAGAGAGAGAGAGAGAGAGAGGCAGAGACACAGGCAGAGGGAGAAGCAGGCTCCATGCAGGGAGCCAGATGTGGGACTCAATCCTGGGTCTCCAGGATCACGCCCTGGGCTGAAGGCAGTGTTAAACCACTGAGCCACCGGGGCTGCCCCCACAAATTATTTTGTAGGTCTGTTCTAACCTACTTGAGGCTTCTTGTAGGACTGACAGAGAATGCTCATCTCTGAATTGCCTAACTGAGAGCTCAGGCCAGAAAAGTTGCGTGCATTGCTCAAAAACACTGCAAGATGAACTCACAACCTGCAAACACGCAGGATAAAAGGTTATGGTCAAAATCAATCACCTAAACTCTGGGATGAAAAGTTGCGGGAGGGATTCCTGGGTGGCGCAGCAGTTTGGTGCCTGCTTTTGGCCCAGGGCGCGATTCTGGAGACCCGGGATCGAATCCCACGTCGGGCTCCCGGTGCATGGAGCCTGCTTCTCCGTCTGCCTGTGTCTCTGCCTCTCTCTCTCTCTCTCTCTGTGACTATCATAAATAAATAAAAATTAAAAAAAAAAGTTGGGGGAGATTCTTTGGGAAATTAGGACATTCAAAGTATCCATAGATATGGGGGGAATTTAGAAAACTATGTTCATGGCCCAGAGCTAGCGTTAGACTCAGAAAAGACATGAGAAGGGCACCTGGGTGGCTCAGTGGTCGAGCATCTGCCTTTGGCTCAGATCGTGATCCTGGAGTCCTGGGATCAAGTCCCACATCAGGTTCCCTGTGGGAAGCCTGCCTCTCCCTCTGCCTATGTCTCTGTCTCTCTCTGTGTCTTTCATTAATAAATAAATATTAAAAAGAAAACGAAAAAGACCTAAGAAGATACTAAGTTTTCTTCTCAGGGTAATCCCTAGACTCAGTACAAGCCTGGCTTAATGTTGAAGGAATGCCCTAGCACAGAACCAATCTGCAAAAAACAGGATAGGTGGATTCTTTTGTTGTTTGATTGTAGGGTTTGGCTTTGTTTTTCAGTTCTTTTTTTAGCTCCTGGCATTCAAAGAAATCTCTATCAAGACAGTAACAGAGGGATCCCTGGGTGGCGCAGCGGTTTGGCGCCTGCCTTTGGCCCAGGGCGCGATCCTGGAGACCCGGGATCGAATCCCACGTCGGGCTCCCGGTGCATGGAGCCTGCTTCTCCCTCTGCCTGTGTCTCTGCCCCTCTCTCTCTCTCATTCTCTCTGTGTGTGACTATCATAAATAAAAATTAAAAAAAAAAAAAAGACAGTAACAGAATCTGAACTAAAGAACGGAGAAGCCAGTAACCACACACAATAAAAAATACAGTCTTTGCACAAAATAGTTTGCAAAAATACCTACACAAACTAAATAATACACCCTTCAACAATTTATTTTTTATTTTTATTTTTATTTTTTTGTGGTTTAGGTTTTATTTCATCATCATAAACTGAACTCTGCAATCCAGCTAGACCTGGGGAAAGGAACCACGGAGCCCGCAGAACCGCAGTGAGAGTGGGAGACTCTGGGCTATTTCAAGCAGGTGGGGGTGGAGGGGTGCTCTCCTGAGCTAAAGGAACGGTCTGGAAGTTCAGATAAAACAGGAGTTAGATTCATCAGATCTGTCCGCAGTCGGCGATGGTGATCTTCTTGCTGGTCTTGCCATTTCTTGGACCCGAAGCCTC
Organism: Canis lupus familiaris; assembly: GCF_011100685.1. Classification (NCBI taxonomy): domain Eukaryota; kingdom Metazoa; phylum Chordata; class Mammalia; order Carnivora; family Canidae; genus Canis; species Canis lupus. The sequence goes on from NC_049241.1 coordinate 45,061,537, forward strand.
CATGGCTTCCATGATGTTCATGCCCTCCTTGACCTTGCCAAAGACCACATGCTTGCCGTCCAACCACTCAGTCTTGGCGGTACAGATGAAAAACTGGGAACCGTTTGTGTTGGGTCCAGCGTTGGCCATGGACAAGATGCCAGGCCCCGTGTGCTTCAGGATGAAGTTCTTGTCATCAAACTTCTCCCCGTAGATGGACTTGCCGCCAGTGCCATTGTGACGCGTGAAGTCCCCACCCTGGCACATAAATCCCGGGATAATCCTGTGAAAGCAGGAACCTTTGTAACCGAATCCCTTCTCTCCAGTACTCAGAGCACAGAAGTTCTCTGCTGTCTTTGGAACTCTGTCTGCAAACAGCTCGAAGGAGACGGGGCCCAAAGGCTCGCAGTCCACGGTGATGTCGTGGGGTTTGACCATGGCTGGACGGCGAGGGCTACTCCGGGGCGGCGGCGTCTGCCACCCTTCAACAATTTAAAGACAAAAACAAAACCAGCAGGCAAGCAGAGACTCTGATTTCCAAGGGTACCACATTACAATGTTCAAATGCCTAGTTTAAAAAAAAAAATCAGGGGATCCCTGGGTGGCGCAGTGGTTTAGTACCTGCCTTTCGCCCAGGGCACGATCCTGGAGTCCCGGAATCGAATCCCACGTCGGGCTCCCGGTGCATGGAGCCTGCTTCTCCCTCTGCCTATGTCTCTGCCTCTCTCTCTCTCTGTGTGTGACTATCATAAATAAATAAAAATTTAAAAAAATGAATTTAGAAAAAAAATCATAAGGCATAAAAGGAAATATAAACTTATGGCCCATTCAAAAGAACAGAATAGGGCCACCTGGGCAGCTCAGTCTGTTAAACAGCTGATTCTTGATTTCAGCTCAGGTCATGATCTCAGGGTCATGAGATTGAGCCCCACATGCAGTTCTGCACTGGGCGTGCAGTGTGCTTAAAAGAATCTCTCTCTCCCTCTCCCACTGCCCATCTCCACCCTCTCTTGTGCTCTCTATCTCTAAAAAGAAAGAAAAAAACCCTCTCCATCATGTGTAAGCTATTTTCAATAATCTTTTTAAAGGCTTTCTTTATTTATTTGAGAGGGGGGAGCAAGAGAAAGAGAGCATGAGTAGGGGAGAGGGGCAGAGAGAGAGAGCGAGAAAGAGAGAAACAGACTCCCCACTGAGCAGGGAATCTGACATGGGGCTGGATCCCAGGACCCCATGATCATGACCTGAGCTGAAGGCAGACACTTAACCAACTGAGCCACTCAGGCGCCCCTATTCTCAATAAGATTAACAGCCTAACCAAGAATTCTAAATCCAACAAAACTGTTCTTTAAAAATGAGGAAGAAATCAAGACATTCTCTGATAAGCAAAAGCTGAGGGAATTTTTGCCATTATATCTACCCTTCAAGAAATGCTAAAGGGATTCCTGCAGGTTGAAGTAAAAGGACGCTAGACAGTAACTTGAAGCCATATCTAAACATATATATGTCAAACAACAGAGCTCCAAATTATAAGAAACGAACATTGACAGAATCAAAAGGAAAAACAAATAGTTCTACAAAAGGAGTTGGAGACTCAGGTGCCCCACTTTTAATAATGAACAGAACATCTAGACAGAAGATTAAGGACATGGAGGGTTGAACAACACTATAAACCAACTAGTTTGAAGAGACATCTGTAGAACATTCCATGCAAGAATAGCAGAATACACATTCCTCTCAAGTGCACATGCACTATCCTCCAGTATAGGCCATATGCTGGGGGGGGGGGGGGGCGGGGGGGGGCAAAGTCTCAATAGATTTTAAAAATTGAAGTCATACGAAGTGTCTTCTCCAACTACAATGGAATGAAACTAGAGATTAATAACAGAAGGGAAATTGGAATGGTTGCAAATATGTAGATATTAAACAACATAGTTTTAAAGAAACTGTGGGTCAAAGAAATTACAAAGGAAGTTGGGAAATATCTGGAGACTAATGAAAACAAAACACAACATACTAAAAGTCATGGGATGCAGCAAAGGCAGTGCACATATTAAATTTACAGCTATAAATGACTATATTGAGAAATAAGAAAGATCTCAAGTGAATAACCTAACTTTACACTTTGAGGAAGTAGAAAAATAAGAGTAAATTTTAATCAAAGCTAGTATAAGGAAAGAAATAATAGAGATTAGAGACAAGATAAATAGAGAATAGAGAAAATAGAATCACTGGAATCAATGAAACCAAAAGTTGCATCTTTGAAAAGATTAACAAAATTAAAAAATTTTTAGCTAGATTGACAAAGAAAAAAAGAGAGAAGATGCAAATCACTAAAATCAGAAATAAAAGTGGGGGCATTACTACTGACTCTATAGAAATAAAAATGATCATAAGAGAACACTATGAAAAATTGTATGTTGGGGCACCTGGGTGGCTCAGTCAGTTAAACGTCTGCCTTCGGCTCAGGTCATGATCTCGGGTCCTGGGATCCAACCCCATGTCCAGCTCCATGCTCAATGCTCAGTGGGGAGTCTGCTTGTCTCTCTCCCTCTCCCTCTGGCCCTGCCCCAGCTTGTGCTCCCACTGTCTCTCTCTCAAATAAATAAAAAATCTTAAAAAAAAGAAAAGAAAAAGTGTATGTCTACAATTTAGGTAACCTAAATGAAATGTACGAATTCCCAGAAATACATAAATTATCTAAACTGACTTAATAGAAAATCTCAACAGACCTATAATATATAAAGAGATAGAATCAGTAATCCAAAACCTTCCAACACCCTACATCCAAAAAGAAAGACTGAACAATTATGCCCTCAACCCTTAAAAGGTTTTAAAACCTGCCCAGAAATCCACCTCAGTAAAAGGAAAGCCCTACATCCAAAAAGAAAGACTGAACAAAACCTTCCAACAAAGAAAAGTCCAGGACTAGATGACTTCCCTGGTGAATTCTTTTTTTTTAATTAATTAATTAATTAATTAATTAATTTATTTATTTATTTATGGTAGTCACAGAGAGAGAGAGAGGCAGAGACACAGGCAGAGGGAGAAGCAGGCTCCATGCACCGGGAGCCTGATGTGGGACTCGATCCCGGGTCTCCAGGATCGTGTCCTGGGCCAAAGGCAGGCGCCAAACTGCTGCGCCACCCAGGGATCCCCCTGGTGAACTCTAACAATCAATTATGGAATAATTACCCTTGAAGCACATGAGGATTAGGGGCACTGACCCCCTGTGCAGTCCAAAATCAGCATATAACATTTTTAAAAGATTTTATTTATTTATTTGACACACACACACACACACACACAACAAAAGCAAGGGGAGCAGCAGAGGGAGAGAGAAGCAGGCTCCCCGCTGAGCAGGAAGCCCAATGCGGGGCTCATCCTAGGACCCTGGGATCCTGACCTGAGCTGAAGGCAAATGCTTTAACCAACTGAGCCACCCAGGTGCCCCTAGCATATAACTTTAGAGTCCCCACAAATTTAACTACTAGTAGCCTATATTGACCATAAACCTTACCTATTACATAAGCACTCGACTAACATATATTTTGTATGTTATATGTATTATATACTATATTGTTATAGTACACTAAGCTAGAGAAAAGAAAATGTTTAGAAAATCATAAGGATGAGAAGATATATTTACAGTCCTATAACACATTTATAAAAAAAAAAAATCCACATACAGACCCACGCAGTTCAAGTCCATTTTATTCAAGTCTCAACCATAATACTAATTCTTATCCAACTCTTCCAAAAAATAGAAGAGGAAGCAACACTTATAATGAAGTCAGCATCACCCTATATATATATATATATATATATATATATGTCAGTCTCTGCGTCTGGTTTCTGGCAGAGAGCTCCTGAAGCCTTTACAATTTCCAAGTGATAAAAGCACCAGGAGCATCTTTTGTTATAATATTTGGTCTTTGACCCCAGTTCCCGGCACAGAGTTCCTAAAACCCTTGGAATTTCCTGGATGGTAGGAGTGTCTTTTGTTGTAATATGACAACTCTGGGTGGGCTCCTGGTGGGGGCTGGTCACCAGAAAGGCCAAGCCATGATTAGGAGTTTTGAATTTCAGCCACACACCCCCATTCTTCAGAGAGGGAGAGGGGCTATAAATGGAGTTAATGATTTATTATGCCTACGTGACAACGCCTCCATAAAAATCCTAAAAGTACGGGGTTCAGAGAGCTTCCGGGTTGGTGAACATATGGAGGTGCTGGGAGAGTGGTGCACCCAGAGGATGGAAGCTCCATGCCTCTTCCCACATACCTTGCCTTACAGATCTCTTCCATCTCGTTGTTCTGTATCCTGATCATATCCTTTTATAATAAACAGGTAAACAGTAAGTAAACTGTTGTCCTGAGTTCTGTGGGTCACTCCAGGAAATCAACTGAGCCAGAGAAGAGGTCATGGAAACCTTTGATTTATAGCCAGTCCATCGGGACCATGGTTAGCAACCTGGACTTGCTATGGGCATCTGAAGTGGTAGGCAGTCTTGTAGGACCCTTAATCCTTAACCTGAAGGATCTGACACTATCTCCAGGCATATAGTATCAGAACTGAGTTAAATTGTCAGATACCTAACTGGTGTTACAGAGAATTGCTTGTTGTGGCGTTGCAAAGTGTTGTGAGTGTGGTAATTGCGTGAGAGTGAAGGCAAAACACAGAAGGAGGACTGAGGTTTTTCCTTAAACACAGATCAATATCCCTTAAGAACATAGTGGCAAAATTCTGAAACCAAAAGCTGGCAAGCTAAATCCAAAAGCATATGAAAAGGATTACATAACGTAACTAAGTAGGATTTATCTCAGGAATGCAAGGATGGTTCAACATAAGAAAATTAGTCGATGTGGTACATCATATAAATGGAACAAACAGGAAAAAAAAGATCACATGATCATCTTAATTGCTGCATTACAGGCATTTGGCAAAATCTAATATCCTTTTATGATAAAAACTCTCCAAAAACTAGGGATAGAAAGAACTTCTTGCACATCATAAAGAACATTTATGAAAAACCCACAGCTAACTGCATACTCAATGGTGAGAGGTTGAAAGCTTTCCCCCTAAGGTAAGGACCAAGACAAGAATGTCTATGTTCAGCATTGCTATTCAACATCACATTGGAAGTTGGTTTTTTTTTTAAGATTTAATTTATTTATTCATGAGAGACACACACACACACACAGAGGCATAGACACAGGCAGAAGGAGAAGCAGGCTCCCTGCAGGGAACCCAATGTGGGACTCAATCCAGACCCCGGGATCACACCCTGAGCCGAAAACAGATGCTCAACTGCTGAGCCACCCAGGCGTCCCTCACATTGGAAGTTTTAACCAGAACAATTAGACAAGAAAAATAAATTAAAGGCACCTAAATTTGAAAGGAAGAGGTAAAACTACTTCTATTCACAGATGACATGACACTATATATAGAAAATCCCAAGGCATCCATGAGAAAGCTACAACATATTTGCAAATCATATATCTCATGAGGTTTTAATATCCAGAGTATACAAAGAACCCCTACGATTCAACAACAAAAAGACAAACGACCCAACTTAAAAATGGGCAAAGGATGGAATCCCTGGGTGGCTCAGCAGTTTAGAGCCTACCTTTGGCCCAGGATGGGATTCTGGAATCCTGGGATTGAGTCCCACATCGGGCTCCCTGCAGGGAGCCTGCTTCTCCCTCTGCCTGTGTCCCTGCCTCTCTCTCTCTCTCTCTCTCTGTCTCTTGTGAATAAATAAATAAAATCTTTTTAAAAATGGGCAAAAGACTTGAATACATATTTCTCCAAGAAAGATATACAAATGGACAATAAACACATAAAAAGATGCTCAACAACACTGATTATTAGGAAACGCAAATGAAAACACAATGAGATACCACTTCACACTACTAGCGTGGCTATTATCAAAATAATGTGTTGATGTAGAGGAATTGGAAGCTTCTTATACCATTGGTAAGAATGTGAAATGGTGCAGCTGCTGTGCAAAACAGTTTGGTGGCTCTTCAAAACGGTAAACATAGAATTACCACATGATCCAGCAATTCCACTTCTGGGTATATATCCAAAAGAATTGAAAGCAGGGACCAGAACTGAGCATGTGCACCGATGTTCATTGCAGCACTATTGATAACAGCTGAAAGGTGGAAACCACCGAAGTGTCCATCACAGGCTGAACGGATAAACAAAATGTGGTGTATCTACGTAGTAGAATATTACTCAATCATAAAAAAGAATGAAGCTATGATACAATTTGGATGAACTCTGAAAACACGCTGGGTGAAATAAGTCAGACAGACAGACAAGTATTATATGGCCACACTGATATGAAATAATCTAGAATGCGCCAATTCATAGAGACAGAAAGTAGATTAGAGGTTACCAGGGGCTGGGGGAAGAGGGACAGGAATAAGGAATTATTGCTTAATGGTTAAAGAGTTTCTGTCTGGGGGTGATGGAAACGTTTTGGAACTAAATAGAGGTCATGTATTGTGCATATTCAACCTTGTAAATGTACTTAATGCCTCTGAACAGTTAAAACAGCAAATTTGGCATTCTATATATTTTACAATACAAAAATGCAAAAAAAAAAAAAAAACCCACATTGGGGCACTTGGGTGGCTCAGTGGTTGAGTGGCTGCCTTTGGCTCGAGTCATGAACCCAGGGTCCTGGGATTGAGTCCTACATCAGGCTCCCCGCAGGGAACATATTTCTCTCTCTGCCTATTTCTGCCTCTCTCTGTGTCTCTCATGAATAAATAAATAAAATCTCAAAAAATAAACCTTTGTAATATTGGTATCACACCGTATGTTCCCTTTTGCAACCTGCTTAGTTTTACTCAGTGTTCTGGTTTGGAGATTTTTGTATCAAAGTCGGGCTCATCCTTTTTCTGTACTGTATAGTATTCCGCGTTGTGAATTAGCCTTAGTGCTTTTCTGGGCTCCAATTCCTCATTATTGTCATCCAGGCTTCTGGGAAGACATGCATATTGGGTTTTTCTGGGATTCACACCAGCAGCAGAAAGGCCAGGTCAGAGGGTCCAGTCATCCTCAATAGCACTAGCGTGGCCAAATTTTTCTTCAACATGGTCAGACGGATTCCCTCACCCATCACCAGTGTGCTCCCAGCGACCTCTGCCCATTGACTCTAGTGCCTGCCTGGGAGCTCCCCACAGGGTGAGGACAGGTCTCAGAGTGATTCTTGTTCCCTGACAATTAAGGGTGAGCTTCTAGTTTTGGTTGTTTTTGTTTTTGTTTTTGTTTTAAGATTTTTAAAATTTATTTGACAGAGAGAGAGCAATCACACAAGTAGGCAGACTGGCAGGCAGAGGGAGAGGGAGAAGCAGGCTCCCCACAGAGCAGGGGGCTGACTGCGGGGCTCTATCCCAGGACCCTGAGATCATGACCTGAGCTGAAGGCGGATGCTTAACCGACTGAGCCACCCAGGCCACCCTAGTTTTGCTTGTCCTGATTCACCTTCCCTGAATCACCTGTCTTCATTGAATATTGGGTCCCCAAACTCACATCCACCTGGAACCTCAGATTGTGATTTTTAGGGTTTTGAGATATAATTATTTACTTTAAAATGAGGTCACACCAGAGCAGGGTGGGCCCTAAATCCAGTGACTGGTGCCCTTATAAGAAGGCCATGTGAAGACAGAGGCAGAGATCCGAACGATGAAGCCACAAGCCAAAGGCCATCAAGGAGGGCCAGAAGCCTGCAGAAGCCGAAAGAGGGGCCTGGGACCAATGCCCCCGCACAGCCTCCAGCCCTGCCCACACTTCCATCTAGGATTCTGGCCTCCAGACAACGAGAGAATGCATTTCTTCTTCTTCAAGCCACCAGTTTACGGTAACTGTTTCCGCCACCCCATGAAAAACAATGTCATCCACTCATCTTAATATCCGGTGGAGTTTTTTTTTTTTCCTTCTAGTGTGTATTCATAAGTTCTGGAAGCTATTCCTTAATCAGTAAAACGCATGGCAGCTATTGTCTCTCAGTCCCTGGCTTGTCTTTTCAATTTCCTTATGGACTTTCTTGGTGTCCAACACTGTGACATTGTGATTGGGTCCAATGTACCCCAAACCCTCCAATTATTTTCTTTTTTTTTTTTTCCTTGTCAAGAGTGGGTCTCCATTTGGCAGGTGGTTAAGACTGGTGCACCGTGCTCCTCCGATGTTTCCAGGCTGACCTCTCTGCATTCCAGGCTTGGGCCTCTGCCAGCCCCTCCCGTTGCCCCCCAGGAAGGCTCAGTGGGGGTGGGGTGCAGACAGCTGAGCGTGAGTCAGCGGGGCCCAGCAGCCTGGGGCGGAAGTGGTTGGCTCAGCCCCTGGGACCGGCTGTGTGGGTTCCTGGCCCAGGGGGGCTACCGAGGCCTGAGCGGGACAGGAAGTGGGTCAGCTGAGGCAGCAGGCTTCGGACCCACGTGTTCCCTGACCGGAATGTTGGGCCGGGGTAACCCCAGCCTGTGCTCTCTCCCCCTTCTCCCCCTCTACATCCCCCCCCTCTCCCCCCTCTTCCTTCCCCCTTAAGCCCTGGTTTCCTCCTGGGCTCCAGTAATGACTCTGCTAACTGCAATGTGCACTTATGAAGCACCTGCTGGGTACCCGGCCGTGGCAGAGCAGGAACGCACAACCCTGGGGGGGGGGGGTGCGTGGGAGTCAGCTCCTTAACACGGGGGAAACTGAGTCCCTGTCTCACAGGACGTCTCAAATCCTTTTCCTTGGCAGGCTAGGGCCATCTCTGTCCTTCAGTGTCCTCACTCTAAACACGGGACTTTGGAAGAGAAAATATCTCAGGAGTTTCCACATTTTCTCTTGGCCCCTCTTTGAATTTCTCCCTTGCTCTCTCTGCATTTCAGCTTCTCAGTCTCTTATAGTCTTTTTCTGTCTTGGCCTCCCCACTTCCCCCACCAGGGCCACACAATGTGTGTATGGGGGGAGGGGTGCCACTTGAACCTGCCCCTCCTCCTTTCCGGGGGACCTGGACATGTCAGGGCAGGTCTGAGGCACTCCTTGTAGAAACTGCTGAATGCCTGGTGGCAAGTTGCCAGTGCAGGAAGGATCGGGTAGGAAAGTTAAAGAGGGTGTGGGGGAAGGACTTTGGGATTTCCGGTTCAGTAATTCACCCCTACCCAGGACTGTTACACTCAAGGTGTTCTAAGATGCTGTTGGGTTTTGAGGGATGCATAGGAGTTTTCCAGGTGTAAATGGGGACAGATGGGCTTCCAGGCACTGGGGACAGCTTGTGGTCAGTAGTAGCAAGAGAAAGGAGGTTCAAATGCCCAGGAGAGGAGTTTGGCTTTCTCCTGTAAGCAAAAGGGAGCCATGGAGGGAATGAGAGGTGAGGAGGGGCCCCCATTAGATCCCTAGAATGGGGTGGACTAGAAGGATGAGACTGGTGTCCAAGACCCTCATCTCCAAGTAAGACTGAGAATGTCCAGGTGAGGGCTGAGGGAAACTGCTGATCGGGGCCAAACAAAGTCTCTCCAAGCCTTACCTTCCAATGAACTTCCCTCCATCCGCCTTGGATTGTTCAACTGCCTGTGTGCCCCCCCATCACTGCTGGGTCCCCTGCACTGTACTCCCAGCCTGGAAACTGCTGGAACCCTGGTGTGTCCCCAGCCCCAGGAACCTATGCACAGGAGGCACTTCCTAAGTGACCCGGGCAGCCACAGGGATCCAGGCTGAGACCAGGAACAGGCCCCCTGAGCTGGAGAAGGAAGCCGGCCTTCTGGGGCGTGCCTTCCGCTCCGGGGAGGCTGCAGCGCCTCTCTGCGCCCCCTGCTGGCCGCAGCGTGGAACACCGAGCACTCACCCCTTTCCTGCCTCCTGAGGCTTATTACACACGCATTACGGGCCTGGAGCTGTGCTGGGTGCAAAGGACACTTCCTCTGAGGGTGCAAAGACCATGTGTCTTCAGGGAATTGGAGGAGGTGCCCCCTCCCCTGGGACCCATGTTCCCCAAGACAAGTCCTTTTGGTTTCAAAGCTCTATTCTTTGAAAGCCACTGACCTTAAAACCTCTTCATTCCTCAAGGACAGACATAGGGGAATGACCAAGTCCTGTTTCTGGGTCAAACTACTCAGCTCCAGAGAAGCTGGCCTGGGTTTACTTTCCTGCCTCTCCTCTCCCTGGCCATGACACAGGAGACAAGAGGCTTCACTTGGCAGAGCCTCAGTTTCCCTGTCTGCAAAAGGTGGTAATGGTACCCCATCACCACCACAGGGTTATAAGTGGGAACTTTGCCCATGCTGGGGGTGTAAATGATCGTGATTCAATTAAAATAAATAAGTAGGGGATCCCTGAGTGGCTCAGCGGTTTGACGCCTGCCTTCGTTCGGCCCAGGGCGTGATCCTGGAGACCTGGGACCGAGTCCCACATTGGGGTCCCTGCATGGAGCCTGCTTCTCCCTCTGCCTGTGTCTCTGCCTCTCTCTCTGTGTGTGTCTCTCATGAATAAATAAATAAAATCTTTAAAATAAATACATAAATAAGTAAGTAAATAAGGGGATCCCCTGGGTGGCTCAGTGGTTTGGCACCTGCCTTCAGCCCAGGGTGTGATCCTGGGGTCCCAGGATCGAGTCCCACATTGGGCTCCCTGCATGGAGCCTGCTTCTCCCTCTGTCTGTGTCTCTGCCTCTCTCTCTCTCTCTCTCATGAATGAATAAAATCTTTAAAAATAAATAAGTAAATAAAAACAAATAAAAATAAAGTTTTAGTTAAAAATTTTTAAATTAAAAAATAATAACAAATAAAATAAATACATGATCATGATTCAAATCCCAAAAGGTTACTCAAACTCTCTGTGCATCAGAATAAATAAATGCACTGGGTTGTGAGGACGGAGACCATTCAGTACAGAAATCCTGTCATCATTATCCATTCAGGGCACTCATAAGAGCCACCACAGACTGAGCACCAGGTCACATACCAAGGACAGAAATCCCAGGGAATCAGGGCCCCCTCTGCCCACTGACGCCCCCAACCCCAGGCAGAGGATGACCACAGTGGACACCAACCTCTCACAAAGACACACAAGAAATCACACATTTCAACCGTTTTATTTGCTTTCTGGGGTGTCAAGTCCAGGGCCCAGCCCCCAGCAAAGTCAGGACAGACCCTTCCCCAGCCTGGGCTCCCAGACAGGAGGGTTTCAGACAAGGCACTCAAAGGAACTCTTGGGGGGTCAGGGAGGAGCCACCTCGAGGGTGCAGGGGCCAGGCCCTCCTTGGGGGACAAGAGAACAAAGTTACCTTAGGTAGGAAAGGTTTTTCCCAAAGAGAGATTTAGGATGAACTAGAAACCTGAGATGTTAAGAGAGCCCCGGAAACAAGTCGGGTACCCCCGGGGCAGGCAGGAAGCCAACTCTGCTGTCCAAGATCCAGATATGGCTTCCTTGGCATCTGGGGATGCCATGTGCCTCGGAAGCACTCTGTGTGCCCAATTCCACACTAGCTTTCTCTGAGGTTCCCTAGAGACAAAGCGTGTCAGCCATAGAAGCCACTCACTCTAGATCCCACCTCTGTGAGTGGCTTCGGTGACCCTGGACTGGGCCCTGGGGGACCAGGGCCACCTCCCAGAGCCTGGGGTTGCTTCTCTCTTTCCCATCTCATCCCCTTTCTCTGTGCCTCATGCTTATTAGAGAGGCAGGCACTTTGTGGGTCTCCGGGCAGCTGAAAGGAAGGCCTGGTGAGGAGCGAGGGAGGGAGAAGAGGATTTGGCGAGAGGAGCAGCTCAGGGCAGGAACAGCTCCCACAGAGGTCTGGAAGCCCATGACACTCAGTTTGTGACAATGGCCCCTGCACTGGAGGACAGAATCTCTTAGCAGAAATGTTCGGCATCCACCCAGGAATTAACTTGCAAGATGTGGATGTTGGCAAACGCACCCCTTACCCCCCAAACAGCCATCCTTCCGCAGGTGGCCATTAACGTGCTTCCCCGCTGCAAAAATAGAGATGTTCTCCTTCCCAGCCAGCAGCCCCAGGCCCTTGGGAGGCACTCATGCCCTGGGAAGGGAAATTTAATTTGGGATATAAAAACAAAGGCCCTTTTCGGCTCCCCCCCTCCCCCAGGAGGTGTATACAGTGGGATCTGTGGCCCAGGGTGGCCAGCTTCTGTGTGTGTGACAACCAGTGCCCCACACTGGCTGCAGGCTCCCCGGCTCTCAGGGTGGAGGCTGGGGCCCTGCAGAAGAATGGGGCTTTGTCCCACTATCCCCAAAGGGGACTTCTGGGTTTAAACACTCCAAGGGGTGGAGAGGTCAAAGGTCAACAGTCTAGACAGTGGCAGCAGAAAAGAGGCCAGTATGGTGGGCAGATTTCCAGGAGCAGCTCCCCTCCCAACCCAGGCCCAGTCGTCACCCCCGGGGGCACACAGGCATGTGGGTGTACACACACAGCAGCTGGCCTGGCTTCCTGGCAGAAACTTCTAAGACAACAGAAAGGCATCCTGAATCTACTTTTCCAGCCATCCCCCTGAGCAGGCCCTTTCTGTTCTAGAAGTTACCGTGCCAGCACAGAGCAAGGCGGCTGAAAACTATTCTCCTTGCTGACACTATTGCAATCTAACTTTTCCACAAAGACCTGGCACCACCTGGGAAGCCGTGATTTCTGTCCCCTGCCTGTCCCTGTCTCTCCCCGTGGCCAAGGGACCTTGGCTGTTCCTTGATCAAACCAGGTGAGCCAGGCGGCACAAATCCAGTCCACCAACTCAAATTCCTGCTTCTTTCCACCCTTCTTTCTTTCTTACTAACCACTCCTTCTTATTTCTTTTTCAAGCTACATGCTCATGTACATACCACGGACCTTTTCTTTAGTAAGCAAGGGGGAGTCAAAGGGGCTGAGAGAAGAAAAGTATGAGGTGCAGAGGCTCTGGCACCATTAAGGAGATGCCATCACCCAACACCTAGGTGACTGTTGCTGCCCTCCCCCACCTCAACATATCCCATGGGGGCCCAGGGAGAGGCCCCCCATCCACCTTCCTACAAGATTCCCCCAGCAGCCTTCCCACCACATCCCTCTGCCCATCCTTCTCCACCTTCTATGGAGAACACTTGCTGCACCCACCTGTTAGCGTCTCTCCCCTCCATGCCCTGCTAAGCCACATCCACTTCATAGACCCACCCCTCTGCCCCGTTCTGTGTGCCTCCCTCCACCTGAGACTCTGCAAATGACAGGGGAGCAAGAATGGGACTTGGTCCTCTCTTTACATGTGAGGACATTTCAGTCCCGAGATCCAACACATGCAGACAGACACACCATGGAGAGAACAGATGAGTTTGGCCAAAAGACAAATTTTAGGAAAATTTAAACTGGAAAATGAAAACTAAAAAGCTGGCAGTGGGCAGCCCGGGTGGCTCAGTGGTTTAGCGCCACCTTCAGCCCAGGGCGTGATCCTGGAGACCCTGGAATGAGTCCCACGTCGGGCTCCCTGCATGGAGCCTGCTTCTCTCTCTGCCTGTGTCTCTCTCTCTCTCTGTATCTCTTGTGAATAAATAAATAAAATCTTAAAAAAAAGAAAAAAAAAAGCTGGCAGGAAGTGAGTGAAATGTTTAATGGTTGTCTGATTAAATAAAAATGAATGAAATAGGCTGCATCATGGACAAGGACAGGATTCCGGCTTGACTTGATGAGGAAATCTAAAACCATTGCAAGAACACACAAATGACACACATACACTCAACAATGATCAGACAATAAGTTATATCTCTAAATTTCTGAATCATATGGTGCTTTAAACATAGAGGGGAAAATGAAGACAAAGGAAAGATGAAAATGTGGAGTTTGGGGATGGTATGTATGTCCAGGTTCCAGTGGGTACCCAGCTAAGGGCAGACCTGGCTCATGTTCAGGTCCCCCCCCTTGCTTGGATTCATTTCCTCCTCACATCCCTGTAGATCAGACCTTTGGGGAACAAAGCTAGATGAAGCCTGATGTTCTGAATAAGACCTCCGGGGGACCCCCGCCATGAGCCTTGAGCTCCTCACATTCAGAAGAGCCACAATCTCCACTCACAGAGTCCCACACAGCAGGTTTTTCAGGAGACTACAACCTCAGACTGGGGACATGAGAGAGGGGTGTTTCTGGCAGAAGGCAGGCTGGCATGGACAGAGAAGCAGAGTCCTAATCATTTCAACCTGCGAGCCACAGGCCATGCCCACTGCCAAGTGCCCACCCCGAGTCACCCACTCGGGGCAGCTTCCTCCAGAGAAAACCCAGGACCCAGAGAATGCATTTAACTCAGAAACCCCTCAACCCAGTTCTCCAAGCGACACAGCAGCTCAGCAGAGGCGGGACCTCCCCTGGCCCTCGGAACAAGAGGCAAAGAAGGTGAATGTTTAAGAAACAAAACAAAACAAAAATATCATCTGTTTCAGAAAGAACTGCATGCTGGGTAACACCAACAATCATGTTGGCACGGCATCACATTCCAGCATACCTCGCACTTAGGGAAATGATAAAACTCCATAATTCTCCCCCAAATAGGAGAACACTTCCAAAATGTGTGTTTTCCTCAGTTGGCATCATGGTTCCTGTTGTCATTCTTTTCCTCCGATGGGTATCAAGGTCCAGCTGAACCCAGTCACTTCCTGGGTGATGTTACCCTCATCTCTGGTGGTAAACTGAAAGTTGCCTGGGATCGAGATCAAAATTTACTCCTGAGTCCTGGGTGCATCTCCAAAACCATCTACACAGAAGTCCACTGGCTTCTCCACCGCCCTCCTGCTCAAACACGCCAGTGTGCATGGAGCTCAGCCAACTCCAGCCCCCAGGCCCCATTCTGGGCACCCCTCCCCTTAAGGAGAGAAAGAAGCTGGTCCCCAGCACCAGGACTGGAAAAATCCAGGCCAGATGTGGGGTAGGTTGCAACTGCTACAAATTTTTACATATTAGAAAAAAAAAAAGAAGTCATGTGCGTGCCAAAATGACCCACCGGCTGCCCTGCCCCAGGGTCCCCACAGGGACAGCTCATGGCTCTGGTGTTGAAAGGGTCAGCCCACCTTTTTTAACCATCTGGGGCAGCAGCTCCCACCCCACACTGCCTGGCCAAGGGCCCTGCCCGCCCTGAGGAAAGGGAACCGACATCAGCTCCAGCACAACATGTAGGTCCAATTTTCAGGGGAAGAGGCGCAATGGGTCGCATCCCAGGAAAAAGAAAAGACACTTTGCTGTTGGCTAAAGCCAAGTTTTAACCAAAGGGATTATAAACTCCTCTGTGCCCAAACTAGCACTATTGTTTTTTTAAAAGAGAATGAGAGGGGCAGCCCCAGTGACACAGCGGTTTAGCGCCACCTGCAGCCCAGGGTGTGATCCTGGAGACCCGGGATGGAGTCCCACGTTGGGCTCCCTGCATGGAGCCTGCTTCTCCCTCTGCCTGTGTCTCTGCCTCTCTCTGTGTGTCTCTCATGAATAAATAAATAAAATCTTAAAAAAAAATAAAAAGAGAATAAGAAAGAGAGGGGGGGAAAAAGCCCCCGCCGTATCTCCAGGCAGCCCTTTCGGGGGTCATCCCGGCTTTTGGGACACGGATCCAGGCAAAGACTCTTCATGGAGTTTTTAGGTTTGGGAAAAACCAATCAGGGATGGAGGGAACACCAGAATCCCTTCACCAGAGCAGGTGAGCAGGTGAGCCCAGACGTGGGATCAAAGAGCAGAGATCCACTCGACCCAATGTTCTCTGTGCAGATCGGGACCCACCAGCTTCCCAGCTGTTGTGAATGTGTCCCCAGATGCAAAGGGAAATAGAGGAAAAAGTCTCCAGCCACCTCCTTCAAATCGACCAGCCCTTTTGCAGAGAAAAAGGGAGAGGAAGTGTTTAAGTCGGAACGTTGATCCAGATCAGATCCCCGGCTGACAGGCTTATCTTCCTTGGCCAAGCCCGGGAGGGCAGAGGTCCCTCCCGGGGTCCCTAGTGGGATGAGGTCTTGGGAGGCCTGAAAGGCTCTTAGTGTTTGTGGCGACAGTTGATTTTGCCTTCTGACTGCTCCAGGACGTCCAGCATCTCCTCGATGATGGCCCGCAGCGCCCTGCCCAGCTGGTCTGCGTTGTACGGCTTGCCCAGTGGAGGCACGTGAACAAAGGCTGAGCGGCCGTGACTCTGGTACAGAGAGGTGTAGTAGGTGAAGTCACAGAGGTACCTGTGCGGGGGCAGGAGAGAGACCAAAATGAGGTCAGAGAATCAATACACACAGACTAACAGGATGGCCTTCCTCCGCACCTGCTGTAAGAGCCCCAGCCTTGCCAGAAATACACGAAATGGAATACTGCTTCTCCCCTCCTCCCAGGTTGGCAAAAATGAAGAAAACCTGGGAACTCCAGGTGCTGCTGTGTATGTGAGGAAGGAGGCAGTATGAGGTGCAGCTAGCGGGAATGCCAACTGTCCCAGGGGAAGAGTTTGGCAAGGCTAGTAATGTGACAGACGCTTAGACTTTAGGACAGGTTCTTTCTGGTTTTGAGAATCTACCTTCAGAAGCCACCTGCACAAGGGCACAAGAAAGGTGAAGAAGGTGTTCGCTGCACCATTAAGTATAAAAGAATAAGGGGACACCTGCATGGCTCAGCGGTTGGGCATCTGCCTTTGGCCCAGGGTGTGATCCTGGGGTCCCAGGATCAAGTCCCACATTGGGCTCCCTGCATGGAGCCTGCTTCTCCCTCTGCCTGTGTCTCTGCCTCTCTCTCTCTCTGTCTCAAATAAATAAATAAATAAATAAATAAATAAATAAATAAATAAATAAATAAATAAAAAATTTTTTAAAAGTATAAAAGAACAAGAAGTGGGGCACCTGAATGGCTCAGTCAGTTGAGCCTCTGCCTTCAGCTCAGGTCATGATCCCAGGGTCCTGGGATCGAGCTCCGTGTCCAGCTCCCTGCTCGGCAGGGAGTATGCTTCTCCCTCTACTCCCCTTGCTTGTATTCTCTCTCTGTCTCTCTCTCAAATAATGAAATACAATCTTTTTTTTTTTTTTTTTTTAAAGTAGAATAAGCAGCTACCTGCTAGCATCTGAATGTCCTTCCTCAAATTCACTGTTGAAGCCCTGACTCCCAATGTCATGGTATTAAGAGGCAGGGCCTTTGGGAAGTAAGAGCCCTCACGAATGGGGTTAGCACCCTTATAAAAGAGACTGCACATATACAATGGAATATTTACTCAGCTATCAGAAAGGACGAATACTCATCATTTGCTTTGATGTGGATGGAACTGGAAGGTATTATGCTGAGTGAAGTAAGTCAATAGGAGGACAATCATTATTTGGTTTCACTCATACAAGGGAATATAAGAAATAGTGAAAGGGATTATAGGAGAAAGGAGGGAAAATGAGCGGGAAAAATTAGAGAGGGTGACAAAACATGAGAAACTCCTAACTCTGGGAAATGGACAAGGGGTAGTGGAAGGGGGGGTGGATGGGAGGATGGGGTGACTGGGTGACGGGCACTGAGGGGGGCCCTTGACGTGATAAGCACTGGGTGTATGGGCAGCCCCGGTGGCACAGCGGTTTAGCGCCGCCTGCAGCCTGGGGTGTGATCCTGGAGACCCGGGATCGAGTCCCACGTCGGGCTCCCTGCATGGAGCCTGCTTCTCTCTCTGCCTGTGTCTCTGCCTCTCTTTCGCTCTCTCTGAATAAATAAATAAATAAATAAATCTTTAAAAAAAAAAATATATATATATATATATGAAAGAGAGACTGCACAGAGCTCTCTTCCTCCTCCTGCCAGATGAGGACACACTAAGGAGCCAGCAGACTGCAACCCAGAGGGAGGCCTTCATCACAGTATGACCAGGCTGGTGCCATGATCTTGAATTTCCCGGACTCCAGAATTATGAGCAATCACCCTGTTGTTTATAAGCTGCCTGGCCGGTGGTATCCCTGTTATAGCAGACCTAAAGGGCTAGCATGCAACATAAACGTCCGCAGACGGGAGAGTGGCTTAGTAAGTTGGAACAGCCACTCAATGGAATATCACATAGCCATTTACCAGGCATGTAGGAGATCCAAAGGAAGGGATGCCTGGGTGGCTCAGTTAGTTAAGTGTCTGCCTTTGGCTCAGGTCATGATCCCAGGGTCCTGGGATCGAGTCCCATATCGGGCTTCCTGCTCAGCAGGGAGTCTGCTTCTCCCTCTGCCCTGCTTGTGCTCTCTATCTCAAATAAATAAATAAAATCTTTAAAAAAAAAAGTCTCAGATTTACCAGAGGGATCGCTAGGGAGAAGGAGAGAGAGCAAGAGAATTTTTCACGATGGGAACATAGAAGATGTTCTAGAATTATCGTGCCATTTAGAATTCGTTTTAAAAACAGAAAGATGGTTGGGATCCCTGGGTGGCGCAGTGGTTTGGCGCCTGCCTTTGGCCCAGGGCGTGATCCTGGAGACCCGGGATCGAATCCCACGTCGGGCTCCCAGTGCATGGAGCCTGCTTCTCCCTCTGCCTATGTCTCTGCCTCTCTCTCTCTCTCTCTGTGTGACTATCATAAATAAATAAAAATTAAAAAAATATTTAAAAATAAATAAATAAATAAATAAAAACAGAAAGATGGCAAATTTGGTTACTCCTTTCAGTCTACTGAATCAGCCACCTGCCGCCTTTGGGCTGGAGAAGTGTACAGAGTGCTGAGAAATGGAGATATGGGTGCTAAGAGGACATGGAACAGAGAGGACACAATTTGGTCTGGGTGCTGGCAGAGACCCCCCCCCAAGGCGGCAACATGTTGGAGCTAAGGCCTGAAAGATGCCTTATCAGAGGGAGGTGAGTTCTGGGCAGAGGTCACAGCACCTGCAAAGACCCCCAAGGCTAGAGTGAGCATAGTGTTTGAGCAACCAGAGAAGGCCAGTTTGTGGGGCTGGCGCATAGTAGGGGAGGGAAGAGTGAAGGCTGACACGAAGTAGGGGAGGGATGGGCAGGGGCTAGACTACACATCACCTGTGGATGGTGGAGGACAGGTTGGAATTTTACTCTAGGTGCAGTGGGAGCTTCAGGAGGGATTTTTTTTTTTAAGATTTTATTTATTTATTTATTTATTTATTTATTTATTTATTTATTTATTTATTTTAAAGATTTTATGTATTTATTCATGAGAGACACACACACACACACACAGAGAGAGAGAGAGAGAGGAGAGAGAGAGAGAGAGAGGCAGAGACACAGGCAGAGGGAAAAGCAGGTTCCACACAGGGAACCTGATATGGGACTCGATCCCAGGACTCCAGGACCACGCTCTGGGCTGAAGGCAGCACTAAACCGCTGAGCCACCCAGAGATCCCCAAGATTTTATTTATTTATTCGTGAGAGACACACAGAGAGAGGCAGAGATGTAGGCAGAGGGAGAAGCATGCTCCATTCGGGGAGCCCGATGTGGGACTTGATCCTTGGACCGTGGGATCACGCCCTGAGCCAAAGGCAGATAGATGCTCAACCACTGAGCCACCCAGGCATTCCTGCAGGAGAGATTAAGCAAAGGAGGAACACCATCTGACTTAAATGTATAAAAGACCTTGTAACAGGCTAAAGAGTTTCTTCCCAAAGTTGATGTTCACCTGGAACCTCAAAATGTGACCTTATTTGGATAGAGGGGTTTTGCAGATATTAGTTAAAATGAAAACATACTGGATGAGGGTGGGTCCTAAATCCAATGACTGGGGTCCTCATAAGAAGGCCATGTAAACACACACACAGGGAAGAAGGCCACGTGGAGATGGAGACAGAGATCAGGGTAACGCAGCCATGAGCCCCCAAGGGTTACCAGCAGCCACTGGAAGCCAGGAGGAAGGCAGGGGGCAGATTCTCCCTCAGAGCCTCCAGAAGGAGCAAACATTGCCCACACCTTGCTTTTGGCCTTCTAGCCTCCAGAACTGGGAGAGATTACATTTTTGTCCTAAGCTATAAAGTTGATGGCTTTGTTATAACAGCCACAGAAAATGAATACAGAGGTGCCTAGGGTGGCTCAGTTGGTGAAGCATCTGCCTTGAGCTGAGGTCATAATCCCGAGGTCCTGGGATCGAGCCCTGCATCAGCTCCCTGCTCAGCGCAAGGCCTACCTCTCCCTTTCCCTCTGCCTTTCCCCCTGTTCCTGCTCTCTCTCTGTCAAATAAATAAATAAATAAATAAATAAATAAATACATACATACATACATACATACATAAAATCTTTAAAAATAGAAGAAAGAAAAAACAAAATGGATATAGAAACAACTGTTTGGAAGAGGAGGACTGTCAGGGCCAGGCCAGAGGTGGCAGGAGGAACACCAGTGAGGTGGCTGGGGCAGTGACCAGAGGCAGACGCCAAGGCCTGGGTAGGGACAGGTGGGCAGATTCAGACATCCTGAGTTCTGGAAGCAGGATCAGTGGCATCTGTTCCACGCACATGCTTCACTCTGGGGCTTATGGATGCCGAGTGCTCAGTCCACAAGGGGCCAAAGTCAACACACTTGGCCTGTTCAACACTAGCTTGGGCCCGTGGAGGAGGGAAAGCACCCCCACTCACCCCCAAGGTGCCCTACCTGCCAGCATCTTGTGAGATGGTCACCGACACATCCAGGCCCAGCGTAGTGACCCTCTTACAGACCGCATCCATGTCGATGATGGAGTCGATGCTTTCGGGCCCGTCTTCCACGCAGCACTGGGAGCCGGGGCAGAAGCGGCAGTTGTCCAGCCCCTTGTAGCCCTTGTTATGCCCACACTTCTCCAGTGTGACAGTGGTCGCCATGCCCGACACCCCCACATGCACCACGAGCTGCAGATAGACATGCAGGGCTTAACAGGGGTGTGGCCAAAAGACTGGGGGATCCCCCCCAGGCCAAGGAGAGGCCCCTTGTTGCTGGAATAGGCCATACAATACCCCACAGAAAGGTCTGCCAAGAAAACATGCCAGGATGTGCAACACGCAAGGATATTCATTGCAGCTGTGTTAACACAAATACCAGAAAACGACCTCATTAGCCATTAGCAGCTGGGAGGGGGGGTGTTGGCTACATAAATTAATAAATTAGGAGCTACTACTATGTAGCTGTTAACATGCCAAAAGCAGTTCTGTTAAGGAACTATCTTCAAGCCATATTGCCAAATGCAAAAGACAAGGTGTAACTTCCAGGAATCTAACCTATGATCAAAGAGGTAATAATGTGTCAATGGTCGTTTCAGTGTTTTTTCTAAAAATGAGGGGAAAAACTCATGAAAACACTGGCATGCTCCATTATAGGAGAACAGTTACATTCATTAGGAAAAACTGCCCAGCTGTTAAAATAACGTAAGGGAAAAATTTTTAACGACCTAGGCACTAAAATGCTCATGATAAAATATTTATGGAAAGCAGGACACCCGCACTGAATACAGTTGAATTTCAACTATTCATTATTAGTGTGTATGCTTACACACAGAAAGGGCATTGTACACATAAACATTTACACATGTAAACATTTAAAATGTGGGCTGAGGAGCATGCTGTCCCATATGGCAGCCAGGGGCCATGGAACTAGTGAGCACTTTAGAACGTGGCTGGTAGGAATTGAGATGCACAGTCAGAGCAGAACACACACCAGATTTTGGAGACCGGGCACACACACACAAAAAGAATGTAAAATCCCTCTGTAATAACTTTTCTAAGGTTGATGACACGTCAAGATGATAATATCTTAGATACACAGGGTTCCAAAAAAGATATTATTAAAAATGTATTTCACCTCTTTGTTTTGACATTTTATTTTTTTATTTTTTTAAAGATTTTATTTTTTATTCTTGAGAGACACAATGAGAGAGAGGCAGAGACACAGGCAGAGGGAGAAACAGGCTCCATGCAGGGAGCCTGGGACTCGATCCTGGGTCCCCAGGATCTGGCCCTGGGCTGAAGGCGGTGCTAAACCGCTGAGCCACCTGGGCCACCCTATTTTAACATTTTAAAAATGTGGCTAGAGGGACACAGAGGGGCAGCCCTGGTGGCTCAGCAGTTTAGAGCCTGCCTTTGGCCCAGGACGTGATCCTGGGGTCCGAGGATTGAGTCCCACATCGGGCTCCCTGCATGGAGCCTGTTTCTCCCTCTGCCTGTGTCTCTGCCTCTCTCTGTGTGTCTCTCATAAATAAATAAGTTAAATCTTTAAAAAAATTGAATATTGGGGAATGTGAAAACAAAGCAGCAGCTGTAGTATAATGAGCTGAATGGTGATACTCCTTACATACCAAAAAGAAAAAGTCGCCTGGAAACTGTGACTGATACCTTATTTGGAAAAATAAGGGTCTTTACTGATGAAATTAAGTAAAGGATCTCGTGATGAGATCCTCCTGCATTATCTGGGTAGGCCCCAAACCCAATGACACATGTCCTTAAAAGAGACACTTAAAGGAAAGACAGAGTGCAGCCCTGGTGGCTCAGCAGTTTAGCACCGCCTTCAGCCCAGAGTGTGATCCTGGAGACCTGGGATCGAATCCCACGTCAGACTCCCTGCATGGAGTCTGCTTCTCCTTCTGCCTGTGTCTCTCGTGAATAAATAAATAAAATCTTTAAAAATAATAATAATAAAGGAAAGACAGAGACCGGAAAAGTCCATGTGACCACAGAGGCAGACACCAGAGTGACCTGGCCCGCAAACCAAGGAATTCGAGGAGCTCCCAGAAGCCGGAGCAGATGAGCAATGACCCTCCCTCCTGAGGGAGGGAGCACAGCTGCGGAGGCTTGGACTTTGGAGCTCTGGCCTCCGGGGATGTGAGAATTCATTTCTGATGTTCTAAGTTTACAGCAGCCACAGGAACTGAATCCACACGGATTGCTTCAAGAGCACACGTGGGGGGTTGCCTGGGTGGGCTCAGTGGTTGAGTGTCTGCCTTTGGCTCAGGGGATTATCCTGGGATCCTGGGATCAAGACCTGCATCAGGCTCCCTACAGGGAGCCTGCTTCTTTCTCCCTCTGCCTGTGTCTCTGTCTCTCTGTGTTGCTCATGAACAAGTAAATTAAATCTCAAAAAAAAAAAAAAAAAGCACACATAGTGGCACACTAGCACAGATGCACATGCGTGTATGCAGACACATGTGTGAGCAACAACAGTAATCATGGTGCCAGTTAACCAAGCAGGGGTGATTCTCTATGTTATGAAAATTTTTACAAACATGTTCATGCTTTCGGGTAATTTTGTTTATTTACCTGGAAAAAAGGCAGGACTCCACATGCAAAGCAGAAAAAAAAAACCCATTGACAGAACTTTAGTCACATCTCACTAAGTCTTCAGGTCCCCCTCTACAAAGCGACAGATTCCACTTGAGACACCACGAAGGGCTCATTAGGAAGGAAGTCTCCACTGGTTGGTCCTGGAAAATCCGCAAGGGCAGGCTAGTGTGGGAAGCTGGGTGGGGCCCCCCTAGATGACCAGTACATCACCTATCAGAGACAGCAGCCCAGGTAACTTCACCTCCGACCCCGTGGAGCTCTCTGTGCCCAGAGTCTTGGCTGGGCCATGTGTGTCTGTGGTGTCCTGTTGTCTGGCCTCCATTCCGCTGCATTTGGTAATAGCCAGTTCCCTCCCATATTCAGTTTCCCTTTGTGGAGCCCCGAGAGCCCCCATCTTCTTTCAGGAGGTTTGAGAGAGGTGATGCCACCCCTGGCCACCAGAGTTTGCATGTGACCCAGGCCTCACAAATCAGAGCATTCCTTCCTTCCTCCAACCCCCAGCCATAGTGCTTGGTTCAGAGACTAGTGCTTGGGTTCAGGGACCCAAGTGGGCCAATGAAAATCAGCCACGGACCCTGGGTAATTATCAAAAGGAG
This sequence comes from Canis lupus familiaris, assembly GCF_011100685.1. NCBI lineage: Eukaryota > Metazoa > Chordata > Mammalia > Carnivora > Canidae > Canis > Canis lupus. The sequence goes on from NC_049241.1 coordinate 45,085,278, forward strand.
AGTTGTAAAAAAACAAAAAAAAAAAAGGAGAGTTGTTTTCTTTCTGCGGAGGGGCTGGGTTGGGAAGGTATAAATCAGCAGCCATCTGTCTTTGCCAAAGCAAAAGCAAAGTGCAAAGCAAAGCTGAATGGCCAAGTGAGAATGCTGATGATAACACTGGGTGAGTGCCTGGATCAAGCTATACCTGAAGCACACTGATGTTTGTGCTTAAGCTGACTTAAGGTGTGTTCTGACTGTCACATATAACTAAACAGGTCATGACTGATACAGAACTCCAGTGCGACAGAGCCAGTCTCTGTGAGGTTCCAGATGTTTGCTCTCCTCCCTCAAATCCACGGGTAACCAAGGAAACTGTGGCTCTTTGGGGGACAAGGCCATGGCATCAGCTATGTGATGGAAGCAGGAACAAAGCCACACAAATCATCCATGAGTGGAGTGCCCACCTGCAGGTCCTGATGAGGAAGCACCTGCCTTCGCCCCACTCACCTGTGGGCTGTGCTTCTCCCACAGGGCAGGGATGAGCCTCTGGACCGTCTTGTACTCGACTGGAATCTCATACACGTGCAGGTCCACGCTGTCACCAAGCCCGAGCTTCTCTAGCTCCTGCAAAGGAGGGGAGAGGGAGTGTTGTGGCATCAGGCGAGGGCTGCAGGGTTAATGCATTCCCAGGGGATAAGCTGACCCATCCTCAGAAAACAGGTGGAGCTCCTGATTCAGTGTGCAGAGTGGAAGGTCAGGTTCATGTGCCGTTCTACCCCAAAGCTCCTCCCTCCTCCCCCTACCCACCCACCCATCTCAAACTCTTTCTGCATCTCTAGGGGCATCAGTATAATGCCACGGCCTTTGGAGCTAGGCAGCCTGGTTTGAACCCTGTGTGGCCTTGGGCAAGTTACTTAACCTCTCAGAGCCTCAACTTCCTCATCCATAAAATTGGGATAAAAAAGTACTTAATTCATAAGGTAGTTATAAGGATTAAAGGAACAAATTCACACAGAGTCCATGCTATGCTTGGCACATAACAAATGCTCAAATAATGTTGGCTACCATTACTACTACTGTTTTTGCTGTTGTTATTATACTTTCCCCTTCATTACACCTATTAAGATTGATTGATTGATTGATTTATAAGATTTTATTTAGGGGATCCCTGGGTGGCTCAGGGGTTTAGCGCCTGCCTTCGGCCCAGGGTATGATCCTGGAGTCTCAGGATCGAGGCCCACATCAGGCTCCCAGTACGGAGCCTGCTTCTCCCTCTGCCTGTGTCTCTGCTTCTCTCTTTCTCTATGTCTCTCATGAATAAATAAATAAAATCTTATTTTTTTTATTTATTCATTCATGAGATTTTATTTATTCATTCATGAGAGACACAGAGAGGAAGAGACATAGGTAAAGGGAGAAGCAGGCTCCCTGCGGGGAGCCGGATGTGGGACTCAATCCCAGGACCCCAGGATCACGACCTGAGCCAAAGGCAGATGCTCAACCACTGAACCATCCAGGTGTCCCCCTTGGATTCTCAGTGTGGTCTATCAAGTGTCCACCTGTTAACTCCATGGAGGTAGAGCCCCAGACCAGGCTCCCTTCCCCAGATGGCCCAAGGCACAATGCACAGTAGACTCAGGACCAATTTTGCTGGAGGAACAGTGATCCTGCCAGCCCTGGCACCCAGGGGCAGGGAGAGATGTTTGGGGATGAAGGTATGGCTTAATATAAAATACTGAGTTTTTTCATAGTAAAATTAATACTCTGAAAAATGATTATTGGCAGGATGGTCTCTTATCATTCTCCGATCTCATGCACTGGTTTGAAAAAGGCTACCACGGGTGGATGTCCTGGGGTTCTATGGATGGGCCCCAGGCATGCATGTGGCCTCACTGAATTAATTCACTGCAGGTGAGTTCTTGCATCTCCTGAGGTAGCTTCAGGATTTCTTTAACTGGTTGCCTTGACCTTGCTATCCATGCTGTCCTGACTCCATGGTCTTTTTTGTTGTTGTTTTAAGATTTTATTTATTTGAGAGAGAGAGCACACAAGATGGGGGAGGAACAGAGAGAGAGGGAGAAGCAGGGTCTGAGCTGAGCAGGGAGCCTCGATGCGGGACTCGATCCCAGGACCCTGAAATCATGACCTGAGCCAAAGGCAGACATTCAACCGACTAAGCCACCCAGGTGCCCCTCCATGCTATTTGACCACAGTTGCTGGAGAGTATCCAACACCTGGAAAGGCAGGTCTCTCCTTATAGACAGATAATTCCAAATCGCTCCCCAAAGACGGTGCGTCAGGGTCACCTGGAGACAAGGACACCTGGAGGGTAGGTGGGACATGGTGTGTGTATTTGAGGACTCTCAAACACCAATAGAGAACTGGGACCCATCCCTGTCACCAAGCCCAACGATGTGCGGGATCAGAAGGATCCCCCCTCAAGAAATCCCATGGCCAGACAGACGAGGGACGAAGGGCAGAACTGCCCCCCCAAACACTGGTACACATGTGGGCTGCAGACCAGTGCTGGGGCAAGAACCCTGGGAGGCAAGGGGGTGACCTTTTCTGTGAAAGCAATTTCAAAACATTGAAAACATACTTAAGACAAACTTTGTCAACGATTTAGTTTCTCTTACAATTATTTCAGTCATTAGTATTTTTACTCTTCATGTTCCCTTTTCACCTAAGCCTTAACTCCCCTGATGGTGCAATGGGATTGAGGAGAACATGCTTTAAAGGGTGTGGGGATTTGGAGACAAAGCGGGAGTGGGGCTCGCCGGTGAAAGCCTGGAAAGGCTTCACATCTGTGATTCCTGTTTCCATTCCCACTAGTTCATCAACACTCACCGCTTGGAGCCTGCCACGCAGCCAGTGATGGTTTCTCAAGGCCACACACATGCACGGACAAACCATCTTCTGCTTGAGAATTCGTCATAGTAAAGTGAATACTCCAAATAATAATTACCAGTAGGGCTGTCCCGTAGTTTTCCCAGGTCTCACTCAGCGGTTTGAAAATGTGACCCTGGTGGATACTAGAGAGTTCCATGGGATTTATGGGATACCCCAATTTTGCTTAGCAAATTGATTTTGGCACCCCACACTGCCCCAACCTCCCGCCTCCCTAGGCCAAATCTAAAGTCACATCACACCATTCCCCTGTTCCCACTCTGTGGTGCCTCCTGCCACACTCAGAATAAAAATCCTAACTCCCCACCATGGTCCATGAGGCCCTGTGGGAGCAAGATGCTGCCAACTTTCTTGCCCTCCTCTCCCTTCTCTGCCCCCTCCCTGACTTTACTCACTTTCCTCCAGCTTTCTCACATGGCTTCCCACACACCACACTCATTCCTGCCTCAGGGTCTTTGCACTGACTGTTCTCACTGCACAGAACACTTTTTAAAAATAATTTTTTTTAATTTTTATTTATTTATGATAGTCACACACAGAGAGAGAGAGAGAGAGGCAGAGACACAGGCAGAGGGAGAAGCAGGCTCCATGCACCGGGAGCCCGACGTGGGATTCGATCCTTGGTCTCCAGGATCGCGCCCTGGGCCAAAGGCAGGCGCTAAACCGCTGCACCACCCAGGGATCCCTGCACAGAACACTTTTATCCTTACTTTCCTGTCAGTGGACTCTCTCCTTAGCTTTCATACCTCAGCCTCCTGAGGGGTCCTTGCCACAGCACAGGACATGCACACAGTAGGTGCTTATGAATATTGACTGAACAGCTGAGCAGCTCAAGCAGGGACCAAGAACAAATATAGACCTAAGTGCCCATTTTCTTCAACTATTAATGTAGGTTTGGACTAGCTGCTAGCTGGGATCCTCTCTTTCCTTTTCATCCTTTCCTACATTTAAAAGTAGCTCCTGGGAGCCCTTTGGGGGCTTAGTCGGTTAAGCATCTGACCTCACCTCAGGTCATGATCCTGGGGTCCTGAGATTGAACCCCACATTGGCTCTCTGCTCAGCAGGGAGTTCTGCTTCTCCCTCTGACCCTCTCTCTTGCTTGTGCTCTGTTTCAAATGAATAAATACAAAATCTTAAACAAAAAGATAGTTCCTCCAAATAATAAGAGATTACTTAAATAAACAAACCTTAAAAATAAATAAATAGGGGATCCCTGGGTGGCTCAGTGGTTTAGCGCCTGCCTTTGGCCCAGGGCGTGATCCTGGAGCCCCGGGATCAAGTCCCACATCAGGCTCCCGGCATGGAGCCTACTTCTCCCTCTGCCTGTGTCTCTGCCTCTCTCTCTCTCTCTCTCTCTATGTCTATCATAAATAAATAAAATCTTAAATAAATAAATAAATAAATAAATAAATAAATAAATAAATAAATAAAAGTAACTTTTCACTATTCACAAGAGTGAAGAGATAGAGATAGCCCAAGCATCCATCAGTGGATAAAAGGATAAATAAACAAAATGCAGTCTAGCTACACAATGGAATATTATTGTTCAACCACAAAAAGGAATGAAGCCCTGATTCACGTTACCATGTGGATGAACCATCAAAACAGCATGCTGATGGGATGTCTGGGTGGCTCAGTGGCGTGACCCTGGAGTCCCGGGATCGAGTCCCACATCAGGCTTCCTGCAGGGAGCCTGCTTCTCCCTCTACCTATGTCTCTGCCACTCTCTCTGTGTCCCTCATAAATAAATGAATAAAATCTTTAAACAAAAAACAAAATAACAAAAACAAAAACAGCATGCTGAGGGAAAGAAGCTAGACACAAAAGGCCACAGAGCATATTGACTTCATGTATATGAAATGTCCAAAACAGCCAAATCCATAGACACAGAAAGTAAATTAGTGGTTTTACCAAGAGCTATTTACCTATCCCCTCCTTTTACCAGGAGAATGAGGGGATAGGGAGTGGCTGCTAATGGGGATGGAATTCCCTTTGGGGTGATAGAAATGTTCTGGAACTAGATAGGGTGGTGGTTGCACAACACTGTGAACGTACTAAATGCAATTGAATTGTTCATTTTAAAAGGGATAATTTTATGTTATGTAAATTTCATCTCAGTAAACAAAGGAAAGGGAGAAAAAAGTAGCTCTTAACCACATGGATGGTGGAGGGTAGGAGTCAGGGACATGGCCTCCAGAGCCGGGGGACCATGTTTGTCCCTTCTTCCTACAACTCACTGATTTGTGACCTTGGGCAAGTCATTCACCCTCTCTGTGTCTCAGCTTTCTCATCTGTAAATGAGATTAACAGGAGTACCCATGTCATAGGTAGGAAAAATAAAACAATATACACAAAAGGACATAGTGTCTAATAATGGATCAAAAGATGTTAATTTAGGGGCAGCCCAGGTGGCTCAGCAGTTTAACGCCGCCTTCAGTCCAGGGCCTGATCCTGGAGACCCGGGGTCAAGTCCCATGTCAGGCTCCCTGCATGGAGCCTGCTTCTCCCTCTGCCTGTGTCTCTGCCTCTCTCTCTCTCTCTCTCTCTCTCTCTCTCTGTGTGTGTGTGTGTTTCATGAATAAATAAATAAAATATTTTTAAAAATAACACTTTTCAGACATTGAGGAGTCAAAGCTAGAGTTCTAGAAAGGACAAGAAGGCTACAGTTTGCAGAGCAGAGTCCTGGAAAGAAGATAGCAGGGGGGAGGTAAAGCAGAGAGCTCGATCAATGCAGAGAGGGTCTGAGAACTAATGGGCATATATTTGTGCCAAGACCAGGGACAGAACCACTTGAAAGGAGCAAAGGGAACAACCCTCAGAGTTCACACAGGGTGTAAACACTTGGTGTTCTTACCAGCCAGAGTGGAAAAACTTTATAAGGAAGTGGAGAAAAAATTAGCCCCAGAATAAAGACTATTCTGGGCCTGCCTCACAAAACTTAACAGCAAGGCTGGAAAGGATCAAACTATTTCTAGCAACTTAATTGTCTCCCAGAACAAAAACTCAAGAACATGCAGAGGAAAGGAAAAAGTATTCAATGTCCCACAAAGTCAAATCCACAAGGCCTCGCATTAAACTGAAACTCCCCAAACAAGCAAAGAAGCAGAAAATTGCAAGCCATAATGAGGAGAAAAATCAATCGCTAGAAACAGGCCACTAGGGACGCCTGGGTGGCTCAGCAGTTGAGCATCTGCCTTCAGCCCAGGGTGATTCTGGAGTCCCGGGCTCGAGTCCCACATCGGGCTCCCTGCATGGAGCCTACCTCTCCCTCTGCCTGTGTCTCTGCCTCTCTCTCTGTGTGTGTCTCTCATGAATAAATAAAATCTTTAAAAAAAAAAAAAAAAAGGCCACTAAACAACAGAGAATTAATTAGTAGATAGACATTAAAAGAGCATATTTTAAAAATCCATACAGATCAAGTCTGAAGCCACCTCTCCACCAAGCCCAGGTCTCATCCCCAGACTTCAGATGTAAGTACTGTTAACAGCACACACACCCATGCAGACCTATCCCCATTGATTATACAAACCTACCTGAGAAAACACATAGTATTCACTTTTACATCAAGGGTATCCTTGAGCAGTTACTGTTTTCTCCACTCAGAGGCCAGTTTCAGAGTTTTAGCTTCATTGTTACATGAAGATCTTATTCCTTCCCTTTTCCCCATGACACAATACTCCATTTCAGACACTAGCTGCCAGGGATTTAAAGATTTTGCTACACTGGAAATATTTAAGTGGCTTCCAAGTTTCCTCAAATACAAGCCATGTCACCTCAAACGTCCTTTGGGTTTGAGAAACGTCCAAGTACATTTCTTGCACCAATGTGTGAGGCATAAATGCTTATAAGTGACCTTACTGTGTTGTAAGTCAAGAACATCTTTACTTTTTTTTTTTTTTTTAAGATTTTATTTGTTTACTCATGAGAGACACACAGAGAGAGAGAAGAGGCAGAGACACAGGCAGAGGGAGAAGCAGGCTCCATGCAGGGAGCCCGACATGGGACTCGATCCTGGGTCTCCAGGATCAGGCCCTGGGCTGAAGGCGGCGCTAAACTGCTGGGCCACCCAGACTGCCCCAAAAACTGCTTTTTAAATCTCTGACTCAGTACCTCCTAGAGGCAGGGAAAAACTTTAGAATTTATCAATGAATCTTCCCCTAATGCCTAAGAAGAGACCCACTGAGCTCTTTTTTCTCTTAAAAACAAATCCAGGGAGGCCTGGGTGGCTCAGCTGGTTAAGCAGCTGACTCTTGATTTTGGCTCAGGTCATGATCTCAGGGTCCTGGGATCAAGCTCTGCATCAGGTTCTAAGCTCAGCAGGGAGTTTGCTTGAGGATTCTCTCTCCCTCTCCCTCTGCCCCTCCCCATGCTTGCACATGCACACTGTCTCTCTACAATATACAAATAGGGATCCCTGGGTGGCACAGCGATTTAGCGCCTGCCTTTGGCCCAGGGCGCGATCCTGGAGACCCGGGATCGAATCCCACGTCGGGCTCCCGGTGCATGGAGCCTGCTTCTCCCTCTGCCTATGTCTCTGCCTCTCTCTCTCTCTCTCTCTCTCTCTGTGACTATCATAAAAAAAAAAAAAAAACTTAAAAAAATAAAATAAAAAAATAAAATATATAAATAAATCTTAAAAAAAAACCACCAAAAACAGAGACAATAGTAGAAATTGGATTTGATAAAAATGAAAACTGTTTTGCATCAAAGAACACCATTAACAGAGTGAAAAGACAGCCCGTGAATTAGGGAAAATATTTGCAAATCACATATTTGACAAGGGATCAATATCTTGAACATATAAAGAATGCTTACCACTCAACTGAAAAAAAGAAAAAAACACCCAGATTTAAAACAGGCAAAGGAAATGAATTGACGTTTCTCCAAAGATACACAAATTGCCAAGTAAGTATATAAAAGGATGCTCAAAGTTACTAGTCACCAAGAAAATGCAAATCAGAATTCCAACAAGGTATCGTCCCACACCTGTCAGAATGGCTAGTATCAAAAAGACAAGAAGTAACTATTTTTGGTGAGGATATGGAGAAGTTGGAGCTCTTGAGCACTGCTGGTAGGAAAGCAAAATGGTGTGGCTTCTGTGGGAAATAATTGTTGTTCCTCAACCGGTTAAACATAGAATTACCATATGATCCAGCAAATACAAAATAATTGAAAACAGGGTCTTGAACACACATTTGCACACCCATGTTCATAGCTGCATTAGTCACCATAGCCAAGGGTGGAAACAATCCATATGTCCATGAACTAATGAATGGATTCACAAAATTTGGTCTCTCCATACAATAGAATAATTTCAGCCTTAAAAAGGAAGGGAAATTGGGATCCCTGGGTGGCTCAGCGATTTGGCGCCTGCCTTCAGCCCATGGCATGATCCTGGGCTCCCTGCATGGAGCCTGCTTCTCCCTCTGCCTGTGTCTCTGATTCTCTCTCTCTCTCTCTCTCTCTGTGTGTCTCATGAATAAATAAATAAAAATCTCAAAAAAAAAAAAAAAAAAAGGAAGGAAATTCTGATCTAGGCTACAACATGGATGAAACTTAAGGACATTATATTGAGTGAAAGAAGCCAGCTACAGAAGGACAATTACTATGTGATTTCACTTATATGAGGTCCCTAGGGGAGTCTCAATCCTTGAGGCAGAAAGTAGAACGGTGGGTGCCAGGGGCTGGGGGAAGAGAGCAGGAAGTTAGTGTTTAATGGGGACAGAGTGACAAGAGTTTTAGTCGGAGAAGATGAAAAAGTTCTGGAGAGGGACTGTGGTGATGGTTTCACAATAATGTGGACGTGCTTGATGCCACTGAACTGGACACTTAGACATGGTTAAGACAGTAAGGAGATTTTGGCTCAGGTCATGATCCCAGGGTCCTGGAATCGAGTCCCACATCAGGCTCCCTGCTCAGCAGGGAGTCTGCTTCTCCCTCTGCCCTTCCCCCCTGCTCATGATCTCTCTCTCTCTCTCTCTCTCTCTCACTCTCTCTCTCAAATAAAAAATCTTTTAAAAAATAAAACTAACTCAAGTAATTCTTTTGTACACAGTGTTTGGACTTTTTTGCCTTCAGGCTAAAGTCAAAAGGAACCATAAGAAAATGCTTAATTTAAATGCAAAAGCTTTCTTTTTGGAGAAGCAATTCTGAATTCTTTTCTCTTTGTTCTTGAATTGAACCAAGTGAGGGAGCAGAGGATCATGGGAGCAGAGTTCTCACCCCCACCCCCCACCTCCCCTGCTGTCAAAGGAGGAAGCCCTGAGGCTGGAAATAAAAAAAACATCAAAGTAAACCAGGTCTTGCTGGATTAGAATTGAAGATATCTGTGTAAACTCCTGGGTTTTGACACAGGAATGCGTACAGGTAAGGGTGTGTATGTGTGTGTGCGTGAGTGAATGTTTCCACCCTCTACCCGCTGACAGAGCTCAGAAGTAAAGACAACACCAGGAGCAGTGGTGTCACCCAGCTCCCAGCTCCTGGTTTTTAAATGTTATTATTGAAGACAAGAATGAAGCCTTTTTGTCAAAATTGCTGAGTTCAAGACTGGAGCAGAGAAAATACATGGGTGAAAATACATGGAGTCCCCATATGATCATCAGTTCCCCTCCAAGGTGTCTGTATACCTAAGAGAAATGAAAATCTACACTGACATAAAAACTTTTACATAAATGCCCATAGCAGCATTATTCATGACAACTAGAAGGTGGAAATAACCCCAATATCCATCAATAAATGAATGGCTAGTAAAAATGTGGTATGTCCATACAATGGAATGTTACTCAACCATGAAAAGGAAGGAAGCCCTGACACATACACTACATCTTGGATGAAGCTTGAAAACATGATTCTGAATGAAAGAAGCCAGACATAAAAGGCCATATGTTGTATAATTTCATATAAAATGTCCAGAACTGACAAATCCATAGAGACAGAGACTAAATTAGTCATTATCAGGCACTGGGGAAAAGGAGGAATAGGGAGTGACAGCTAATGAATGACATGGGGTTTCTTTCTGGAGTGATGAGAATGTTCTGGAATTAGATTAGTGGGGATGGTTGTGCAATTCTGTGATTATACTACAAAAATTCCCACAAAATTATATATTTCAAAAGGGTGGATTTGGGGATCCCTGGGTGGCTCAATGGTTTAGCGCCTGCCTTCAACCCAGGGCGTGATCCTGGAGTCCCAGGATCAAGTTCTGCATCAGGCTCCCTGCATGGAGCCTGCTTCTCCCTCTGCCTGTGTCTCTGCCTCTCTCTCTGCGTCTCTCATGAATAAATAAATAAAAATCTTTTTTTTTTTAAGGTGGATTTTATGGTACATAATTATTTCAATAGAGTTATATCTTGGGCTTTTGTTTTTGTTTTCATTTCTCTTTTTTTTTTTTTTTTTTTTTAAGGACATGAAGCACCTGACATCCAACACTCAAGTAGAAATCAGAAAAGAAGAAAAAAAAAAAAAAAAAAAAAAAAGAAATCAGAAAAGAAAAAAGAAAGGGATGCCCCAATAAATGCAGTGAAAGGTTCTGGATGGGATCGTGGAACAGAAAAAGGACATTAGTGAGATAATCCATGAAACCTGAATAAAGCCTCAAGTTTAGTTATAGTAATGGCTCAGTGTCTGGTTCTTCATTTTGAGAGATGTAGTAGTTACTTAAGATGTTAACACTAGGGGAAATCCAGTGAGGCATACATAAAATCTCCATATTCTCTTTGTAAGCTTTCTAAATTCATCAATTAATTTCTAAAATGATTCTGAAATAGCATTTATTTACAAACAGCCTGAAACCAAAAAAGAAAGATGTGCTCAGAGGACAATGGGGACATGGAAAAGGAACACAGGAGCCAGCCTGAAGGGGCTGCCATAAGCCAAGTCTGGGATAATTTGAACATCAAAACAGAGAGAGTAAGCAACTGTCATATATTGAGGACAGTAAGTATCCATGAGTCCACATGGATACAAATAGACTCCTAAAAGTAGAAGGCCATAAAAAGTGTCAAAGGAAAGATGAAATTAGAAACCCACCATTTGGTAACCATCAACTAAAATGTAACTGATTCAGGCAAGACTCACCAGGGGATGCTAAAAGAAGGGGGTAGAAGTCTAAAGAAGTATTTATCTGATACAAAGTATGGCACTATAGGATACTTTTTAATTACAAAGGGTAAGAGAGTAATGTTGTAGGAGAGAAGCCCACTAGATCTCACCTTTAGCAAGTCACCAAGGTCAATCAAAATCTTGTGGCTCCTGATACAATGCACCAAGAAGGACACAACATCACTTCTATGGGATTCCTGCCAAAACCAACACCCTCACTGCAATCATGAGGAAACATCAAACCAACCACCCTGAAGGATACTCTACAAGGAAGTGAGTGATCCCCAGCAAAGGTCCTGATGTTTGACACAAAGAAAGACTGAGGAACTTTCCAGATGACAGCGGATTAAAGAGATGAAACAACTGAACACAACATATGCCAGCATTTTTCTTTTGCTAGGAAGGACATTAATAAGGTGATTGGCAAAATCTGAATAAGGGCTGTAGATTTTAGAATTGTATCTATGTTAAATGAGTCTGATTTTTTTTTTTAATGAGTCTGATTTTAATCATTGTGCTGAGGCTGTGTTTTAGGAAATACACAATGAATTATTTAGGGACCAAAAGGGTTATCATGTCTGCAATCGACTTTTAAGTGACCCAGAACAGGGGTGCCTGGCTGGCTCAGTGGGTGGAGCATGTGGCTCTTGATCTCAGGGTGGTGAGTTCGAGCCCCACGTTGGGTGTAGAGATTGCTTAAATAAATACACATAAATAAATAAATAAATAAATAAATAAATAAATAACTCAGAACAGGGTAATTCCTCAAAAAAAAAAAAAAAACAAAAAAACAACAACTGAACATTGGAATTATAATATGATCCAGCAATTCCATTTCTGGATGTATATTCACAAAAATTTAAAGCAGGCTCTTAAAGAAATATTTGTACACTAGTGTTTGCAGCAGTGTTAGACACTATAGCTAATGTATGGAAGTCACTCAGGTGTCTATCAGTGGACAAATGGATGAGGAAAATGTGGTGTATCCATAAGATGGAATATTATTCAGTCTTAAAAAGGAAAGAAATTCTATCCCAGGCTACAACATATATGAACTGTGAGGATACTATGCTAAGTGAAATCAGCCAGTCATGGGGTACTTGGGTAACTCAGTGGTTGAGCATCTGCCTTGGCTCAGGACATGATCCCAGGGTCCTGGGATCGAGTCTTGCATCAGGATTCCTGCAGGGAGCCTGCTTCTCCCTCTGCCTGTGTCTCTGCCTCTCTCTCTCTCTCTGTGTGACTATCATAAATAAATAAAAAAATAAAAAAAGTATCTAGCTACCTTATTATTTATTTATTAATATTTATTTATTTATTTATTTATTTATTTATTTATTTTAGCTACCTAATTTATCTTTAGAGAAAGAGCAAATGTAATACAAGGTTAACATCTGGGAGAGGCTCCCTCGGTGGCTCAGTGGTTTAGGGCCTGCCTCTCTCTCTCTCTCTCTCTGTCTCTCATGAATAAATAAAGTCTTAAAAAATCTGGGGAAATCTAGGTAGGAAAGGACTTCCCTGCCCTATGCTTATAGCATGTCAAAATTTTTATTTAATTGCAATGAGAATAAAGACAGTTGCTTCTTCTCCCCCCAGGGCTGAGAGATGTCTCCAGCCAAAGCTTTACCTCAGCATGAGGTAAATAATCTTGTCTATCTTTATATCCTCTCACCAGGACCCCTCTTTTTTACCCTCCTCCCTCACTCCTTGAATTCCCCACTTTTATTTTCCTGTGGTCCTGGCAGTCCTTTCTGACAAGAGAAAATATGTTGAAAGGCCAGGAATTAAAAGAATCCATCTCCCAGGCTTAAACTGGGGACTTAAAGGATCATCTTTACTTGTTTGGTTCCAGCTGGGGAGTTGTCCCCCAGTTGAGCCTGTTGTCCACGGGGCACGTGTACTTGGTGAACCACTTCCGTGGGCAGGGGGAAAAAGTATGCTAACTCGATTAGTGACCAACCCAAGAAAAATTCTCTGGGCACAGTAACCCCCCCCCCCCCCATAATTCCCCTGGTGGTCACTATGACATGGGATGTGCCAAGGCTGGATGCCTGGCTTGAGACCACAAACTCTCCCATGGATCCTCTCTGCCCCGCAGAATGGTCACTACGTGCTGAGCAGCCTCACTTGCCTAGAGCAACTCAAGGGTTATCTCCACTGGGTGATGTTTCTTGAGCATTACTGGGATGGCCACACGCCCACAGCGGTTCTCAGTAGTAGGAAATGGGTTGACATCACCAGAAAGCCACAGAGTGAGTCACTTTCTTATTTCAACTTTTTTTTTTTTTTTTTTTTAAGTAAGCTCCACATCTAACGCAGGACTCAAACTCACAACTCTGAGATTAAGAGTTGCATGCCCTATTGACTAGCCAGCCAGGTGCCCTGTGAGTCACCTTCTTGTCCTAATCTTTGTTCCTCATATCCTCTGGGTCCTCACCTACCCTGCCCCCACCACCTGGGGGAAGAAAATCTAAAATAAGAAAACTGTCACCGAAAATATACCACCACCACCACTCCCAACCTACCCTACCCCCTCACCCCTGGCCCACAGCATCCCCACAGTGAGACATCCACGTGAGTGCCAAAGACCTTGAGAGGAGCATCCCTGTTGTTTCATTATTAAGGAGCAAACTCCAAAGCCCCCTAATGCCAATGTCAGTGGGAAGAGGGGGTGAGTAGGGAAGAGAGCCAAGTACCACTCCCACCACCAACTCAGGCCAAGCAAAAGCAGCTGGCACACAGGGGACACAGAGGCTGTGCCACCCTGTTCATTTGCAACTTGAGACCAGTCAAAAGTCATGTAAGATGACTGAGGCCAGGACAGCAACTGCCTCCAGGGCAGTGTGGGGAATGCTGGGGGAGGGGGAGCCAAATGGGAGGGAACATTCTAGGTTGATGGAAAGGTTCACTATCTTAATTGAAGCATCGGTGACATCGGTATAAATACTGTTCCCCGAAGTGGTAAGGGTACTGAAGATCTGTACGTGTCACTTTATGTAAATTATTCCCCAATTTTAGAGAAGGCAGTGAAGGGGAAGGAGCAAGCTATATGGTTCATCCAAAGTTATTAGAAGTGGGTGGTTTGTCATCTAGCTAAATTCTTGTCTCTGAACACTTTCTGTTCCAACAGAGCTGGCCCATTCTCCCAGGGGAGGAGGGGAGTGGCAGCAAACCCAAGTCCCGCAACACTGCAGCGACCGCAGCCGCCAAGCACACACCGTGAAAAGAACAGGGCTCACGCGCCCCAGACCCCAGACGGCGCATTGTCTACACCCCAGTCTACCTGACAAGACCCCGCCGAGAGGCCGCATCTGACCGATTCCCTTGACCCCTCAACAAAGACCCCCTTTGTTCCCTGGTTAATATCCTTAGCAGGTCTGTCTAGACTCACTGTGGCAGTAATTGTCCCGTGATGTCACCAGGACCTGTGACCCAGCTCCTCCTCGCTGTGCTTGGGCAGAGAACACTCCAGATGGCCCCAAGCCAAGGGGGTCCCGGCCCTTGACACCCACCTGAGCCTCCTAGGAAGAGAGAGACCTGCAGCCAGTGTCCCACGTCCACCACCCTAGACCTGGGGGAGACAAGATGCTCCAAAAATGCAGCCTGTGGGAGGTGCTTAGGGGCAGGACCATGCTGGGGAATGATCAGACCTGGGGGGGGGGGGTATGCCTCTGTCCTCAGCACTCCCACCTCCCCAGTGTGGCTGGTAGGAAACGGTTCACTCTTCCACTAGAGCACAAGTTCATCCAAGGTGGGAAGAAGTAGAGTCATATGAGAGAGAGGGACAGAGGAGATGGGGGGAACAGGGGAGAGGAGAGTGACAGAGACAGAGAAAGAAGTGGAGACCTGATGGGAGAGAGACCCACAGAAAGGCCTAATGTAACTGAGAAAGACACACAAGGGGAGAGTGACAGATGCAGAAAGACATGGAGACATAAGGGGAGAGAGGGAGAGACCAAAGGCAGGCTGAGAGAGACCTCTCGAAAGGCAGGTAGAGAAGGGGGAGACAAGAGAAGTTAGCTGATCCCTGAGGCAGGAGGAGTTCCTTCTACGGATGACAGCTTGGGCTTCAGAAAAATCCGTGGGGACAAGAAGTTAACTGTGGCCCACTATGGGTTACAAAACTCCCATCTTCAGCCTGAAGTGACCAACACGAACTGCCACCCACAACTCATGTCTGGGTCACACCAAGAACACTCCGAGCCATATTTTCTTGAGGGATAGAATGAACCCATCCAATGGGACACCTTTACCTGCGCAAATCTGTTTTATCCAGGACAACTAAAACACACCAGGGGCAGCTCCCAGCCACCCCACAGGTGGATCCCGCAGACACTGTGCTGCCAGAAGGCACCAGACCCAAGTGTAACTCCACTGACGACAAGTTCTAGAACAGGCCACACCCAAGGGGGGGTTCAGCAGAGAGATGCACACCTGAGGGAAAATAGCTATGAGGGGCCACAAAGAGCTTCTGTGATGAGAAAGGGGCTGGGAGTGTTCTAGATCTTGATAAAGACACAGGTGAGGTGGAGGTGCACAGGCATAAATTTTTGTGGGGCTACGCTGATGCACTCACTCAGAGTGTATATGTGCAACTCCAGCTTTTTGTTTTTGTTTTAAAGGGAAACAGTCACATCTGGGAAGGTTGGCGTCTTTTTATCCGTGGCATGGTAGAGAATCCTCTCTTCTTGTTTCATAAGCTTGAGGAAGAAAATTGGAAAGTCTTCCAGAGGCGAGGTCTGGCAAGATGGGCGACCAAAATATAAGGGGCATTTCCCCTCTGGCAGCAGGATGAAAAGCTGCCATCCTCCACCATCCACATCCCAAAGCTCAGAGGGATTTCCAAAGATTGTTTAATTGATTTTTCTCCTATTTAGATGCAGATCATAGTGTCTGGGGCCCAGGAATTCAGACACACGGCTTTGTGTCCACTCAGCCCCGTGAAGGCTCCTGTCTGAAACTCGCACAAAGCCAGACACACAACGTCTTCAGAAACACGCTGTTTCCTTTTTGTCTGGGGCTCCAGGGAGCGGGTGCAACGATCAGAGCCTCGGACACGCTCCCATCTGCAGGGTCCTGGGGACCCCGTTCTTCTGTCCCGCTCACAAAGTGGGGTGAATTTTTTTTTAAAGGGAAGTAGCCAAGATTTTGAGGTCTATACTAGGCATGATATAAAAGGTGAGGGGCCCCCAAACTAGGGATTGACACACTGAGGTTTCAACTTGGATTTTTCTCCAAATTCAGAGCTCTGGAGTGAAAAGCAGGGGATGCTTTAAATCAAGCAGCTAATGGGCTAGGATTAACATGAGTTTGGCTCCAGTCTCTGCAGATCTGATTTATATAAGGAGAAAACGTTTCTCTCTTTCTCTCTCCCCATTGTTCCCGTCTGTCTCTCCCAAATGCCCCATCTGACAAAGAAAGTGGAAGGCCTGCAGGCTGACAACCTGCTCAGGACAGTGGAAAAGACACCCCCCTACACACAATATGCAGCCTTCTCCTCCCCCAGCTGCTTGGAAGTAAAAGTGAGGGTCATTATATCCTCTCT
Source organism: Canis lupus familiaris (assembly GCF_011100685.1). Lineage (NCBI taxonomy): Eukaryota > Metazoa > Chordata > Mammalia > Carnivora > Canidae > Canis > Canis lupus. The sequence goes on from NC_049241.1 coordinate 45,101,809, forward strand.
ACAAGGTTAATACACCTCTCAACATCCCTGCCTAGTCACCCTTAAACGTGGCTGGGGCATGAGGCACTTTTAAGTCAGTGCCACTCCAGTTTCCTGGCTATGTGACCTCAGATAACTCTCTCCGGGCCTCAGTTGCCTAATCAGTAAATTGGGCACAAGAATAAGCACACCCAACCACACAAAGGTTATGGGGGGAGTTCAGGATGCTTGGTGCAGAGCAAGCCAACGAGTGTAAGTTATAGTGGTTACCATTTGGAAAAATGTGTATATCAGACTTAAACGTTTTTGCAGGAAGCTTCAAGGGAGACGTTCTCTTCATAAATTCCTTCCTCTCTTTGGTGCCATATATTTCCAGGGGGACCCCAGCCCTGAGCCTGATTCCTACCCTTCAGATCTGAGTTACCTGGACTGCAATCCAGCTGGCGTTCACGGTATGTTCCCCAAAAGGGCCAAACCCTGAAAAAAAAAAAAAAAACGACAACAACAGTAAAAGCAGCATATCACCACCCAGTGACCTTCTCTAGCCTGCCCAGGATCAGGCCGCTGCCTCTACCTGGCAGAACAGAACAGGGAACTTTGGGAAGAGCCACCATCTGGGACAATGTCAGGGGCCTGATCCTGCATTCTGGGGTGCACCCAGGGCCCTTCAGAGCACCCCCCCACCCCCCTGCTCTTAACTGCTTTTAACTGTCCTTTCTCCCCCCTCCTTTATTTTAAAGATTTTTAAATGTATTCATGAGAGACAGAGAAAGGAGGTAGAGACATAGGCAGAGGGAGAAGCAGACTCCATGTAGGGAGCCTGACATGGGACTGGATCCCCAGATGCTGGGATCACGCCCTGAGCCAAAGGCAGATGCTCAGCCACCCAGGCATCCTGGAGCCTGGCTATTTAAAGAAAGAACACTTAAGACTGATTCTGAATGAAAAAGGATATTGGAGAAGGGGTTTCTGAAGGAGACTTTTTGAGATTTTTTTTTTTTTAACTTTGTTCTTTTTTTTTTTTAATTTTTTTTTATTATTTATTTATGATAGTCACACACACAGAGAGAGAGAGAGAGAGAGGCAGAGACATAGGCAGAGGGAGAAGCAGGCTCCATGTACCGGGAGCCAGATGTGGGATTGGATCCCGGGTCTCCAGGATCGCGCCCTGGGGCAAAGGCAGGCGCTAAACCGCTGCGCCACCCAGGGATCCCCTTTTTTGAGATTTTTTAAAAAGATTTTATTTATGTATTCATGATCATGAGAGACACACAGAGAGAGAGAAAGAGAGAGAGAGAGAGAGAGAGAGAGAGGCAGAGACACAGGCAGAGGGAGAAGCAGGCTCCATGAGGAGAGCCGGATGCAGGACTCGATCCCAGGACCCTGGGTTCCTGCCCTGAGCCAAAGGCAGATGCTCAACCACTGGGCCACCCAGGCATCACTTAACTGTCCTTTCTTGTTTCCACCTTCACCTGACCCTTGTGCCCAGCAATGAGCCAGTGGCCTGCTTTTGCCCCAGAAAGGGCTGGCCTTTTCCCTTCTCAATTTTCTCCACTATCCCTGAGCCCCATCTATAATTATTTTATCACTGTCTTGGTATAGGGCCCCTGTGCCCTGTGAATCACCACAAAGTGAAGAATGGCCCTTATGGGATACATGTGGGTGTCTCCCAGGCCAGGCTGTCCAGACACCATCCTGCCACCCTCCACCCCACTTGTTCAAACTCCAGGCTCCACTTAACAAACCAAGAGAGTGGCCTGAGGATGTGCTAAGTGTTCTGCATGCACTGTGGCATTTGGCCTCACTGAACCCCCTTCCAGGCAAGGCTGTTTCCTGGGCCCCTTTTATAAGAGTGGCACTCAGGGCACAGACAGGTGAAAACAGTTGCCCAGGGTCACATAGCAAGTAGCCAGAAGAGCTGGGATTTGAAACTAGACCCATGGGAGTCCACAGCTCTTCTATTCTAAACACCCTGTCACCCTGCCTAGAAATGAACATCTGGCAAGAGAGGCTGCCCTGGAAGTATGGGTCACTCCAGCTGGACTGAGGGTCCCATATGGTGTCATGGCCCTGGGAGGGACGCTGTATCCTGGAACAGCAGCTTCCCCACCCTCTTAGAGGAGGCAGGACCCCTCCACCCTCTCTCCTCTCTTGCATAGACCAAGTATGAGTCCCAGCTCGGCCACCTCCAAACAGGGTGACCTCTGTAAGCCTCCGTTTCCCCTCTGCAAAAGAGATGGTACAGGTAATGAATCCATGCAAGAAAATGCCCAGTCCAGTGGCTGCCTGCACAGTCCAGTACTAGAAGAACAAATACCAGATACAGGGGGGTGGAGGTGGGGGGAGCAACCCTCCCCCAGTTACACACACCTGTGAATGCCTTCCTCCATCTTCCTGGATCAGCCTCACCCTCCCGGGGCCACAAAACACTTGTGTGAATCTTAGCTGGATCTCCCACTCTGACCCGTCAAAATGACCCCCCAACCAGAGGCCAGGCGGAAGTTGACGCCCACGTGGCCCTGAGGCGGAGTCTTCTCAAGGAAGAACAGTTAGTTTCAGGGAGTTGGTGACAGTGGGGACGGGCTCACCCATAAACAACCCGGGGAGAAACGATTTTGACCCACACGGTCCTGGGGACGGACGACAGGGGGAGCGGCCGGCCACCCAGGGTTCCCCGACCTCCTCTTGCTCTTGCCTCGGAGAACAGCCCCCCATTAGCACAGGGCTGGGGGAGCAGTGGCTGGCAGAAGGCTCATTTGTCACTGGGGCACTTCCTGCCCGCAAATCGGCTTTGTGCCCTGGGGCAGTGGGTGGGGACAGGCCCGACCTCGGGACGGGCAGGAAGGGGAAGTCCAGTCCAGTCCCTGGCCGGTCAGACGGAACAGACAGGTGCCCAGAGGACCACTGCGCTCACCCGGGGAAGGAAGGACGCCAGAGGGGCCCGCTCCGCGCGGGGCACTTGACCGGACCCCCACACCCCAGCCTGCCGCGGCCCCTGACAGTAGGACCGCAAGGGGCCCCCCCTTCTGCACTTTCTACGTGTTGCGCGGACTGAGCTGGGAGATGACATCTTCCAAACCTGGGACGACTTCTAGCCTCTGCCCCTCCCGCACCACCCCGCCCCTGCTAACCCCGCCGGCTCTGGAGCCGCCCAACCCGCCCCTGCCCGCGGCCACTGTCAGCGCGCCTGCCTTCAGCGTACCCGTCACCACCACCGCCTTCCTGGGCTGCTCCATGGCGGGATCGGGCTGCGCCTCTGACGCGCTCCTGGCCCGACTGGCGAGTCGGCCGCCGCAGCCGCCGCCGCCCGGCCCCGCGCCGCCCCGGCCCCGCCCCGGCCCCGCCCCGGCCCCGCCCAGGCCCCGCCCAGGCCCCGCCCAGGCCCCGCCCAGGCCCCGGCCCCAGCAGGGCGGCTCGGCGTGCGCGCCCCCGGGCCCGAGACGCAGCGTGCGCGCCCCGCCCCCGCCCCTGAGTCCCGAGCGCCCGGCTCCGCGCCTCTGCCGAGCTCAGTTTCCACACCTGGGAGATGGGTACAGCTCGTTCTGTACGCCGTGGCCGCTTGAACTCACTGAGTCAGGCGCTGCGGCGAGCAGGTTGTTTACTCCGCGTGTCTCTGAGCGCCCGCGGGCTGCCCGCCCCTGGGAGTTCTTGGCTTCCTCCCCCGCCACCTCCCTGTGAGACCGCGTCATTCACTCCGTTTTGCGGAGGAAGAACCTGAGGAGACTTGGTTCGTTGGGCCGCTGGACTAGAGCCTCCTGGAGTCAGAGAAGAGGCATGCATGTGGGCCGGGAGGTTGAGAGGAGAGCGGGATAAAGTGAAAACACAGCAGCACAGTAAAGTGGTGCCCAAGGTCCTCTGCAGGCTCTCATGTTGCAAAGGAGGCTGATGTGGCTCCACAGACCTCGGCCTCCCCTCTCTCCATCTCCGCAACACTCAATCCACTTCTAGCCCCAACAGTCCTTCAACAGCTTAGCAGAGTCCCACCCCAGGGCCTTTGCACTTGCTGTTCCTTATCCGCAAACCTAGCTGCTTCTCTTTCTTCAGGAGTCAGCTGAACGTCGCCTCTTCCTGGGGGTTCTACTTACCCTCCCTGGCTGAGATCCTTCATCCCACCCCTCACTCTCTGTGAGCAGGTCCATCTCCTTACCTTGCTTCATCCTCTTTGTAGCAGTGATCACATTTGATTATAGACACTGCTTTTCTGGTTTGTTTCCCATTTCTTCTGACATAGGGATTAGGACTTCTAGGACAAGGATGAGTCTCCATTATAGCAGTGTCTGTGTACCCAATATGTGCCTGACATACAGTAGGTCACCCACTAATGTTGATCAGAGACCAGAATTTCTCCAAAAACAGCCAGAAAACTAAAGCTGAGTTTCTGACCACATCATCAGAAAAACAGGACTAGACCTTGGACTTGGGTCTCTGACATATCATTCCAAGCAGCTTTGGTCTGAGATTAGCTAGAGTACTGATGACTCAAGAACCATCTGCCTCTGACCCTGGCCTCGGAATACCCAGGGCAGAGTTCATTGGACTGGCCTGGAGCCCTGGTTTACAAGCACAGACCAGAGGTCACATACTCAGTGGCTATTTTGGTCTCTGGCAGCTTCAGGTAGAATTCAGAAAATCTGAGAGCCAGCCTAAACCAGCTGTGGGGGCAAAATCCAAGCCAAGTGGGAGAAGAGAATGAACAAAAATCTCACCAAGGATCACGTTTCATAACTCCAACATGTAATAAGTATCTGCCCGCATTGCTAGAAGCCAGCGTTGTGGAGGGAGGGAAGCTACATCATTTTCCTTCACCCTATTGTACAAGAGGAAGGAAACATATATAACATCCAGAGTTGGTGGGCAGCCCAGGTGGCTCAGCGATTTAGCGCCGCCTTCAGCCCAGGGCCTAATCCTGGAGACCTGGGATGGAGTCCCACGTCAGGCTCCCTGCATGGAGCCTGCTTCTGCCTGTGTCTCTGTCTCTCTGTCTCTGTCTCTCTCTCTGTTTGTGTGTCTCTCATGAATAAATAAATAAAATCTTTAAAAAAAAAAACATCCAGAGTTGGTGCTGATGGGGAGAAACTGAGTCACACACTACTGCTGAGACTGGACAGGAGAAATGCTCAGATACACTGGTAGCCCAAGCCACACTTTGGCCCTGTCTGAGCATGTCACTGGTGTTTTCTTTCTTAACCTCACAAAACCCTTTTGAGGGGAGACTGTTCTTATCCCACTTTTCAAGTATGGAAACTGAGGCCCAGAGCAGCTCAGTCACTTGTCCCAGGGTCACATATGGGAGAGACAGGGATTTGGAGCAGGAGTACATAGGCCTGTCCTTAGGGAGAACAAACAGCCCCCAAAATATCCTGGCTGACGCTTGCAAAGTCTGTGCTCAAGGATTTGCTTTGCAACAGTGGTGGGATAGATGAAAGGGCAGGGAGAAACAGAGAGAACTTAAAAAAAAAAATAAGATTAGGGGTTGTCTGGGTGACTCAGTCAATTAAGCAGCCACTCTTGATTTTGGCTCAGGTCATGATCTCATGGGCCTGGGATCGAGCCCCATTTAGGGCTCCAAACTCAGTGGGGAGTCTGCTTGAGGATTCTCTCTCCCTCTGCCCCTCCCTCTGCTCACAGGCATGTGTTCACTCTCTTTCTCAAATAAATCAATAAATCTTTTTTTTTAAAGATTTTATTTATTTATTCATAGAGACGCAGAGAGAGAGGCAGAGACACAGGCAGAGGGAGAAGCAGGCTCCATGCAGAGAGCCTGAGGTGGGACTCCATCCAGGGTCTCCAGGATCACGCCCTGGGCTGCAGGCGGCGCTAAACCGCTGCACCACCGGGGCTGCCCTAAATCAATAAATCTTAAAAAAAAAAAAGCAAGATGGTGACTTGGAAAGCCAAGTGCAATAAAGTACTGCTGCCACCTGGAAAAGCTTGGCAGTTCCTCAAGAAGTTAAACATAGTTACCAGAGGACCAGCAATTCCACTCCTAGGTATAGACCCAAAATAATTGCAAATAGGTGTTCAAACAAATGCTTGTATGTGAATGTTCATGACAACACCATACAATTGCCAAAAGGTCAGTACGAACAAATGTCCATCAACGGATGAATGGGGAAAGAAAATTGGTCTATCCAGGCAATGGATTATTACCCAGCCATAAAAAGGGAGTTCTGATACATGCATGGATGAACCTTGAAAACATCATGCCTAGTGAAGGAAGCCAGCTACAAAAGGCCACAGAGTGTAGGATTCCACCTATATGAGATCTCCAGAACAGGGAAGTCCATAGAGATAGAAAGGAGATTAATGGTTGCCAGGGGCTGGGGGAGGGGGCAGGGAGACTGCTCATGGGGGTGGGGTTTGCTTTTGGGTGATGAAAATGTTCCAGAACGACATAAAGGTGATGGTTGCACAACATGGTAAATGTATATAATGCCAATGGATTATACACTTTAAAGTGGTTTAAGTGATAAGTTTTACATTATGTTCATTTTATCATAAGGAAGGAAGGAAGGGAGGGAGGGAGGGAGGGAGGGAGGGAAAGGAAAGGAAGGAAGGAAAGGAAAGGAAAGGAAAGGAAGGAGGGAGGGAGGAAAAGAAAAAGAGGGACGCCTGGGTGGCTCAGCGATTGAGTGTCTGCCTTTGGCTCAGGGAGTGATCCTGGAGTCCCAGGATCCAGTCCCACATCAGGTTCCCTGCATGGAGCCTCCTTCTCCCTCTGCCTGTGTCTTTACCTCTCTTTCTGTCTCTCTCATGAATAAATAAATAAAATCTTAGAAAAAAATAAAAGAAAGAAAACATTTTGAGCATTCCCAGATAAGAATAAGCTCTCTCAGGCTTCTCTGGTACCTGAGGACACATCCCGTTCGTGGATGCACAAAATAAGTCAAAATAAAACACAGATGCTCGCAGCCACAGTTCAGTGTTCTGGTGGCTTGATGCTGGGATGCTGAGTGCAGTTCTCAGAGAAGGCACTTGGCTTGCTGCAGAACAAACGCTGAAGGTTATCTTTGCTTTTCACCCTTTTTCCGTAGAGCAAAAATCCCTTCAGATTTCTTTCAGTTGGGGAAAACAGGTACTAATGTGTCAGTATTTTGTAAAAGCAAGTGGTATAATGCAAACTTTTGAAAAGGTGAGTATACCTGTGCTCAAAAATAAATACAATACAGAAACTTTTGCTTTCAAGAAATGCCACTAGGGTTTTGATGGTGGTGGTGTTTTTCAGGGGGCACGGGACAAAAGGAGAGAGAGAAGCTTAAGCAGGCTCCATGCTCAGCGCAGAGCCTGATGTCAGACTCGATCTAACAACCCTGAGATTATGACCTGAGTTGAAATCAAGCATCAGATGCTTAACTGACTGAGCCACCCAGGTGCCCTAGTGTTTTGTTTTGGTTTGTTTTTTTAATTGAGGTAAAACATAACATAAAATTTACCACTTTTAAGTTCAGTAGTGTTAAAGGTACATTCACATTGCCGTGCAGCTAATCTTCAGAACTCTTTTCATCTTGTATAACTAAAAAGCTGTCCCCACTAAACACTAATTCCCCATTTCTTCTCCCCCAGCCCCGGCCCCCACCATTCTACTTCCTTTCTCTATGAATATGACTGCTTTAGGGACCTCATATGAGTAGAATCATACAGTCTTTGTCTTTTTTTTTTTTTTTTTTTTAAGATTTCTTTATTCATGAGACACAGAGAGAGGCAGAGACACAGGCCTAGGGAGAAGCAGGCTCCCTGCAGGGAGCCAGTCTTTGTCTTTTTGTGACAGGCTTATTTCAGTTGTTAGCATTGTGTCCTCAAGGTTTATCCACATTGTGGTATATGTTAAAATTTCCTTCCTGTTTAAGGATGATAATAAACCACTGTATGAATACAGCACATTTTGTTTATTCATTCATCCGCTCTTGGACACTTGGTTGCTTCTACCTTTTGGCCATTATGAATAGAGCTGCTGTGAATATGGATGTACAGGTATCTCTTCGGGTCTCTGCTTTTTTTTTTTTTTTTTTTTAAGATTTATTTATTCATGAGAGGCAGAGAGAGAGAGAGAAGCAGAGACACAGGCAGAGAGAGAAGCAGGCTCCATGCAGGGAGCCTGATGTGGGGTTCAATCCTGGGACTCCAGGATCATGCCCTGGGCCAAAGGCAGGCGCTCAACTGCTGAGAGTTGCAGGAGTCCCATAACTTATTTTGAAATAGCTTAAGACTAATATAAAGTTGCAAAAATAGTAGACCCTGAATTCAGTCTCCAGGATTAGGCCCTGGGCTGAATTCAGTTTCCCCCAGTGAAATGATCTATCTTACTAAACTATTGTCAAACCAGAAATTGACACTGGTACAATGTCATGGACTCAGGAACCACACCTAATGTCCCAGGGATGTTGGGGTGGGGGGGAAGTTTCATTTATAAAAAGTTGTTTCTTTGAAAATGTTTATGCAAGGAGCCCCTGGTGGCTCAGTTGTTTAAATGGCTGCCTTTGGCTCAGGTGGTGATCCCAAGGTCCTGGGATTGAGCCCCATGTCAGGCTCCCGAAGCAAGGAGCCTGCTTCTCTGTCTCCCTCTGCATATTCGCCCACTCATGCTCTCTCTGTCTCTCTGTCTCTCTCCCTCACTCATAAATGAAATCTTTAAAAAAATAAATAAAATGAAAAAAATAAAAAATAAATAAAATGTTTATGCAATTTTCTTAGGGAGACTATGGAGGACAGCAAGTGTGGTGGTAAGAGCCAGTTGACCTGAGCTCAAATGCATGCCCTCAAATGAGTTACTTTCCCATTCCAAGCCTCATTGCTCATCTGTAAAATGGGGATAACAAAGTGCTGGGGCCCCAGAGAGTACTGGGAAGGAAGGTAGAGTCTAAAATAATAGTATTAGCATGGGTAGCAATGTGGTCGTACAGAATAAAGAGGATCTTTTTTTTTTAAATAGATAGGATATGTGTCTTTTCTTGCTGTTCATAACCTTAACAGTCTTTTTTTCCTCCTTTAACTAGGCTCCATGCTGGGTATGGAGGTTGGAACTCATGCCCCTGAGATCAAGACCTGAGCTGAGATCAAGAGTTGGATGCTCAGGATGCCTGGGTGACTCAGCGTTTGAGTGTCTGCCTTTGGCTCAGGACATGATCCCGGGATCCAGGATCAAGTCCCACATCAGGCTCCTTGAAGGGAACCTGCTTCTCTCTCTGCCTATGTCTCCCTCTTTCTGTGTGCGTCTCTCATGAATAAATAAATAAAAATCTTAAAAAGGCGGGGGGGCTTGGATGCTTAACAACTGAGCCACCCAGGCACCCCATGACCTTAGCAGCCTTGAGGAACCCTGGCCAAATTCCTGCAAGATATCCCCAATCTGCATCTGTTTGATGTTCTTGTTGTGATTAGAATGGGGCTGTGGGTGTTTGGGGAAGACCACAGAGGTGAGATGCTCTTTCCATCTTGTCATATCAGGGGTTCTGACATCCCCACAATTTATCACAGTGGTGTAATCTGGGTCACTTGGTGCAGGTGGTGTGTGAGTTTCCTGTGGCTGCTGTAACAAATTACCACAGACTTGGTCGCTTAAAACAATGCAAATTTATTCTCTCAGAATTCAGGAGGGCAGATGTACAAAATAAAGGTGTCATCAGGGCCACATTCCCTCTGGAGGCTCCAAGGAAGGATACTTTCTTTGTATCTTCCAGGTTCTGGAAGAACGGAAGTTCCTGTGGGCTCCTTGGCTTATGGTTGCATGGCTCCAACCTCTTGTCTCTGTTTTCTCTAGGTCTCAAATCTCCCTCTGCCTTTCTCTTAGAAGGACATCAGTTACTGGGTTTGGGTTCCAGCCTAAACCCCAGACAATCTCATCCAAGGGTCCTTAACTTAATTAAATCTGAATAGACTCTTTTTCCAAATAGGGTCACGTTCACAGGTTCTGGAGTTAGAACTTGAATATGTCCTTGGGGCCTGCCATTCAGGTCACTGTGTACGGTAACTGTCACATGTCTCTACTGTCAAGTCACTATTTCCCCATTTCTCTACTCTATTCTTTGAAAGTGAGTCACTGGGCCCAGCCCACCCCTGGTGCTGGCGGTGAGGTTACATATAATTTTTAATGAATGGAAAATATTCTGTAGAGTGGGTGAACCATAACTTACTCAACCAGTCCACTGCTGTTCTTTCTGTTCTTTTACAATTGGCAACATTGCTGCAAGGCCTTGGCAGAGAGTGTTTCCCTTCATTTGCAAGACCTCAGTATAAAATTTCAGAAATGGCTTACTGAGTTGAAGGGCATGACACTTTTATGGACTTTGAGACATAACTGGCAGATAATGCCAATGTTTTCCCCACTTAAAAGGAAACATATATGTCTACCAGTTTCACCACAACCTTGACAGCATTGGGTCTTACAATCCTCCTCTCCTTTTCTTTGTGAAGGGAAGAGTGTTTTTGGTACTTTGATATGTATATTGACCTGCACTCTTGAGGTTTCTGCTGTCAGAAATATAATTTAAAGTGGATTTTTAAAATAGCATTAAATAAATAGCATTATTAAAAATAGCATTATTGGTTCAAGGGATAAGGAAAGATGTGGATTAATGAAACATTAGGTATGGCGGGATCTAGGATTAAACAGGGCCAAGATTCTGAAGAGACAGCAGGGTCTGTACCTGACTCACATTACCCCAGCTCTGTGGTTTCAGAACCTTCCCAGGGAAGCCCTCTGGTGGAGCATGGGTGGTGTGTCCATGATGAGATGGAGGAAGGATCTGGGCTGACAGCTGCAAACTGGTCCACACAAATGGTCATTTTTTTTGCTTCTACAAGTCAGTTGAAAAAGTTTAAGTGTGCAAGCAAGCAATGACAATGTGGCACAAACCAGGGAGCGATGAAAATCAGTGCAAGCTACTAAAGTTCAAAGTATAAGAGAAGGAATGATCAGATTTTGGGGCAGTCGTTGAAGTGTTCTCAGAGTAGCAATGCATTAGTTCATGTTATGCCAACTGCCAGGGACAGAGTACAAACTGCAAGAGAATTAAGCAGTAAAGGACAACTTTTTGAGCTCATGTAAATGGAAAGTTACACTTTATGGCTTCAGGTATAGCTGAATCCAGGAGCTCACCGCATGCCTCCTTTTCCACATAGTAGCTCTTGTGTGTATGCTGGATTCACCCTGCAGAAAGTTTCATCCAGAAAATCAGTCCTAGGCTTTTACTATCTCACTTTTAATAAACCCCATGGAAAGCACTCTCTTGTGGCCTCAGTATCCCTCCCAAGGGAGTCCTAATTAATTAGCCTTGGTTGGTCACATGCTCCTCCTTTAACCAATGCCTAAGGCCAGGAGGAGGATGGAAAACTCAGATTGGCCACCCTAATGTTGAAAGGTCTGACAAAAACTGCAGTGATTGTAATCTGCCACACGGGGTCACCCAAGCAGAGTTTTCAAGGATGAATAGGAGTTTGCTAGTTGGGCAAAAGGAGAAAGACCGCACGTAGAAGTGGAGAAACGTCAGAAAGGAGTGTACCGGCACGTGATTTTCTTCCTACTTCCACCATCATGTGGATGCTGAGACAGTTCACTGTACCCCAGTTTCTGTTGTTTATTAATTAATCAGCCTTTGAGGACCCCTGGGTGGCTCAGAGGTTTGGCACCTGCCTTTGGCCCCAGGGTGTGATCCTGGGGTTCGGGGATTGAGTACCTCGTCGGGCTTCTTGTGTGGAGCCTGCTTCTCCCTCTGCCTGTGTCTCTGCTCTCTCTCTCTGTGTCTCTCATGAATAAATAAATAACATCTTTTTAAAAAAATTCTTTAATTAATCAGCCTTTACCATTGGCCAACAAAGCTTCTCTGGTAATTCCCAATCCTTCTAACGGAGTTGGCATGTCATTATTATTTAGCCACCTACCTGAGTCCTACACACATCTCAGACCTCACCAATACCCCTAAGGGCCAATGATAGATGGAACTTGAATAAATACTCCAGCTGCCCTGACCCTAGGTGGGACCACAACAAGAAACCAGCTTTTATGCTTGTTTCCATGAGGTCTCCAGCTGGACTGATCCCCAGTTGTCCACTTTGTTGCCTACTCATCGATGTCCCCTGCAGGGATCGTTCCTTCCTTTCTCAAGTCTCCACTTCCAATGAGGGCTTCCTGAGGTCACCCTCTGAATATATTTGTGCGGTTGAGTCTTCATCTCAAGGTTGGTTTCCGGGGGCAAGAGGACCCTAAACTAAGACATGAAGGGCAACTGTTGGTTCAGAGCGGCCAGGTGCTTGGCATTTTATGTGGGTTCCACATTTGATTAATCCACACAGTAACCCTGGTTGGTAGAGATGATTATTCCTGTTTTTTTAAAAAGGAGGAGAGGGGGATGCGTGGGTGGCTCAGAGGTTGGGCATCTGCCTTCGGCTCAGGGTGTGATCCCAGGATCTAGGATTGAGTCCCTCGTCGGGCTTCTTGAGTTGAGCCTGCTTCTCCCTCTGCCTGTGTCTCTGCCTCTCTCTGTGTGTGTCTCTCATGAATAAATAAATAAAATCTTAAAAATAGAAAAATTTAAAAAAGGAGGAAAGGCAAAAAACATGCCTGAGCCGCTCAGCTCATTTGTAGCAGAGCTGGGCACACAGATGCCCCTCTCTTCACCAGGTCCTGGAGGGGAAATTTTAGTGCCTAAAACCTATCTAGTGGGAGGTGGCTGGGCCTAAGGGTTCCCATCTTCTTCCATCCAGGTCTCTGAAGCCTGATGCAGGGAAATCTTTTATTGAGAAGGTGAGCATCAAGGCCTCCCCAAGCCAGCTCCAGGAAGCACAGGGTCTTTTCAGCTGGAAGAACTTGGCCCTGATCTTGGTAAGAAAGGCTCTCAAGCCAATGTTGACACTCAGGAGACCTAAAGAAGGGTAGTCACTGGAGGAGGGCAACTATTGCTCATTTACAGGCTTGAAGGTCAAAGAATGGGTAAAGGTCAAGGCAGAGGAAGGAACCTTTGATGGTCACCCAATTGGTAATTACTTGATGAGGTGGATTGAGTAGTGCCCCTAAAAAGATATGTTCTATTATAACACGGGTAAATTCTAATTCCCGTTCCTACAAATAGGACCTTTTTGGAAATAAAGTCTTTACAAATGTGATTAAGGATCTCAAGATGATATTATCCTGGATTTAGGGTGGGCCTAATAAGAGAAAGGAGTGTCCTTATAAGAAAAAGAGAGGAGATTCCTGGGTGGCTCAGTGGTTTAGCGCCTGCCTTTAGCTCAGGGGGTGATCCTGGAGTCCCAGGAGGGGAGTCCCACATCGGGCTCCCTGCAGGGAGCCTGCTTCTCCCTGTGCCTGTGTCTCTGCCTCTCTCTCTGTGTGTGTGTCTCTCATGAATAAATAAAATCTTTTAAAAAGAAAAAGAGAGAAGACTTGAGATAATGAGACTCACAAAGAAAGCCATGTGAAGACAGTGGCAGAAATCAATATTTCTGGGTGCCAAGAACTATGAGGATTGCTGACAAACACCAGAAGTTGGAAAAGATGAATGGGACAAATAGCCACTAAGAATCTCCAGAAGCAATCAACCCTACTGATACCTTGATTTCAGACTTATGAATAAAGCTCTATTTTTTTTTTTAAGATCTTGTTTATTTGAGATAGCAAGCAAGAGAGAGAGAGAGCACAAGCAGTGGGGAGGGGAGGAGGAGATGGAGAACCACAGAGGCTCTCCACTGAGCAGAGCCCCACACAGGGCTTGGTCCCAGGACCCTGGGATCATGACCTGAGCAGAAGTCAGATGCTTAACAGACTGAGCCACCCAGGTGCCCCAAATTCTGCTGTTTTAAGCCACCCAGTCTATGGTAATTTGTATGGCAGCCCAAGGAAACTAACACATTTGCCTATTTTTTTTCCTTGCCACCTGTCTTCTCAACGGGCTCCTAAGTCCCAGGAGGGCCAGTTTCGTCTGGTTTGTTCACTCTGTGTTTCCAGGAACAGACACCTAGCAGGTGCTCAATAAATATTTATCACACGCCTGGGTACTAAGTGCTTTTACCTAGCTTAACTCCTTTCATCCTTACTACAACCGAGGGTAGACACTATCACGAGGCCAATTTTCAGAGGGGCAAACTGAGGCTCAGAGGGGCACAGTCAGGATTCCAACCTAACCAAAGGACATGCCTTGGATAAGGATCAACTACAATAACGAAAATCAAAAGTGTAGGAGCCCTAAGGGAGACATTAGGCACAACCCAATAACCACGGAGCCTCGATTTCTTCCTTTGCAAATTGCAGCAATATCCGGCTTTGCCCACAGCGCGGAGCCCAGGAGGGCTGAGAGAGTTTCACCCGCGCATGCGCCTTTACCCATAAGGCCCCCTGCGCTGGCGCACGCGGTTCCGCCCCCGTTTTCAGCACTCACGTCGACACTTTACGGCCTCTCATTTGGCCGGCGAGAACACAGCCAACCTCGCCCGTCGTTGTCTAGCCGACCCCCCCTACTCCGCGTGGATTGGCTGCTCGTCCCTCGAGCCCCACGCTGATTGGTTCGTGTCGCTGCCACTTCATTTCAGCCTAGTGGCGCGCGGCAGGGCGGCTACCGGCGGCGCGTGAGTGGCGGCGGCGGCGGCGGAAGTGGTCGGCGAGCCCGCTCCCCGCCGACACCATGGTGAGGGCAGGGCGCCGGCGAGGTCTCTTCGGGAGGCTGGGAACGCGGCGGCCGAGGGCCCTCGGGGCGGGCGCTGCAGGCAGGGGCGACGCGGAGCTAGCGTGCTGTCAGGGCCTCGGTTCTGCCGCCTCGGCCCGTGACGGGCACACTGAGGCCGGAGAGGGCAGGGAGGTCTCCCAGAGCATCCAGCCTGTCAGTCTCGGGGGGAATAGACTTGGACGAACGTGTAATCCTAGGTCAGCCTCGCTGCAGTCTTCCCATTTTGCAGATGGGGATACTGGGGCCTGAGAGACCCGCTAAAGGGCTCGGTGAATGCTGCAGAGGGAGTTCGGGCAGGGGAGTGGCTCCGAGTGCATCCGACCCAATCTAGCTTCACATATTGGGAAGTGGGAGCGACCCGAGGGGGCCCGATCTGAGTTCTCAAACTAAACCAGTTTGAGAATGTCAAGATTTGCAAGGCCCTTAGAATGTTAGCACGATCTTCTACGCCTCTCGTTTTAAGGCTGAAAAAAATAGACCCAGAGAGGGGGCTTTGTCTTCTCCCTGGATCACACAGGGTGTCGTTTCCGGAGAAGGGGAAGCATTTTGAGCCTGGAGTGGACTAACTGCACCCTCCCATTTCACTGAAGAGAAATTGAGGTCCTGGTGAGAAGCCTCTTCTGGATCATGCTGTTATCAGATCCTGAAAGTTCTGGATTTAAGTCAGAGTGTCTCCTGCCTTCAGTGTCCAGACAGGGAGGTGCGTCCGGCTGGCTCAGTTACAGAGCCTGCCACTCTTGATGTCGTGGTAGTGAGTTCAAGCCACACGTTGCTCGTGGAGTAGAGCTTACTTTTTTTTTTTTTTTTTTTAATGTATAGACAGGGAAACAAGACCACACAAATTCAGAGCAGGCCTAGGAGAGTACCTGGCCCATCAGCACCAGAGTCCCTCAGGGTCCCTGCATGTTTCTCAGCTGAGGGTTGCACTAAGTACTGCTCACTGGTGCAGGAAATGAGAGAAGGGAGTGTAGTGTGTTCCTCTCTGCTGGAGGGCAGAGGTGGCCTGAGAGGAGGGGTGGAACTGGAAAATTCCTTCTTCCTTAAGCTCCCTGGATCTTTGGATTTTATCCCCCAGTATGTTCCTAGAGCCTAGAACAGTGCTTGTGCAAAGAACATATTTTTTTTCAGCCTGAAGAATGTCCAGGAAGGGACAAGGCATGACACACTCCCAGTTCCCCGTGGGTTATAGTGGGGCCGGAAGCAGGGATCTGAGGGTATAGGGGGGCAAGGGGGAGTCCGTAACAGCTTCCTGAATTGGGAGCCTCAGGAAGCCATCGGGTCTAATCTTAGATTGGTCTAGACCTGAGAACCAGATTCCAGACATTCTGAAAAAGGCCAGGGGAAAGGATGCTTTTTCCAGAAGCTTTTGACTTTCCCAACTCCAGGTGGCCCTGTCTTCCCTGGAATGGTGTCCTGGCTTGTCCCATCTCCCTTGGCACCTTCAAAAATTTCTTCCCCACCAAGTTTTTTAAAGTTCTCAGGGATCTTCCCCTTCCTCTTGCCTCTGTCTCCAGCAGTTTGGGGATGAGAATCTCAAAAATGGCAAGATGTGGACCCTGCTCCCAGCCTTTGCAGCCGTAGAGAGCTGTCCCTCCCAATGCCGCCTCTCCTTTTCTTATCTGTGGGGTGGGGCAGGCATCCCAACCACACCATGTGCCTCCCCGGATGGTGTATGCATTTTCTTGTGTATTTGTTCAGCAAATATTTACTGAGTCCCTCTCGAGTGCCTGGCCCTGAGCTCGGTGTTGGACAAAGTCCACACCCTCTGAATTTTCCAGTCTAGCCAGAGAGACATAATAAACAAGATAATTAGAGACTGGCTGTGTCCTAGAATGGAAGCAGCAGGGGGTGGCCCAGGTGGAAATCTTGATCCCCAGATGAGGTTATTATGAGGGCCTGGCTAAGCTAGGTGAGAGGTGATATGTGAGCAGCCACCAGCCTGAGGAAGGACTGCTGAGGCCAAGGGAACTGCAGGAACAAAGGTCAGAAAGCTGGACTGGGTGTGGCTTGCTGGAAACCGAATGGGCCACTTTGGCTGGAGCTGGCTTGGCCTTGTGACTCCTTTGGGGAGTGGATGTGCAGGGGAGTGTTGGGAGCAGGTGTGGATCACTTCTGTGTCTTAGATGTCCTCTCTGCTGCTTTCTGAATAGGGCACTGCCCGTGACAGGGAAGCTGGGGTTCTCCAGGACTGTGCTGCCAGTTGCTGGGACAAAAGAGAGGCCAGCAGGGGCATAGAAGCTGCACATGCCATAAAAGGACTCCTGTGGGTTTCCTGGTGACAGGCTTCAGCTTACTTTTCGTGGGCTTCCCCAGGATCTTGCTGTGGTGTCCCTGGGAAGGTCCCTCCTGCTCTGGCTGCTAGTCCTTCATCTAGGGGGACCTTGGCTATACCTCTCTGTCTCTCAGTGCTGAGTCTGTCTTTATTCTTGCCTTCCAGGCCCAACCTTGCTCTGTCCCCTCTTGGGTGATCTGGAAGGAAGACCCAAGGGTGTCATTGCCATCCTGGTCCACATTCCCATCTTTGACACAAGAAAACAGGCTTGCTCGAGAAAGCCTGAGACTTCACCTAGTAAACAGCGGCCGAGGCTCATGGCCCCCGTGTGTTAGATCCTCCTGCTTTTCCGTGGCTCTCTGTACCCGGGTACCATCGCACAGATGAAGTCCAAATGAGAGGGCAGGAGCTGCAGGTTGGCTAGGTCAAGCCCTGGCCTGCTCGCCTGTCCTCCTTTGAGCAGCCACGCCTTCTCCACGTGGCCCTTTCTTCCTTTTTATCTTGCCCTTCCAGGAAGCCAGTGCAGGAAGTGGGCTTGGGCCTGGCTTCCTGCCGGCACTGGACCGCTCCTAGGCTGCTGTTCTCTGGAAAGGCTGTGGGATGTGGGAATTCCCCTCCAGCCTCTCCATGGAAGCCATCCTGTGGGGGTTGAGGACCACTTCTAGCCTCCAGTCCCCACCACCTAGAGAAGCAGCTGCCCTGCACTAGGTAGGAGTGTGAGGGCAGGCCGAGACTCCCCTGCAGCGAGCTTCTGGGGTTTGGGCTGACTAAGAATCCCAAGGAAGCCAGGACAAGGAGCAGTGAAGCTACCATCCTGCCTGAGGCAATGTCTCATCTGTAGGACCCTCACTCAGACCAGAACCTTCATTCAGCTTTGCTGGATGAGTAGTCACTCAAGCGCTACCACTGGAATGGCCTTCCTGGAGACTGGCCCCAGTGTATGGGTCATGATTTGTGTTCCCAAAATGAAATGATTTTTTAGTATCTTGAAAGCTGACTTTACAGTGGGTGAGTTTTTAAAAAAACGCATCTTGTATATGCCATCACTTGTAGTAACGACAGATTTTTTTTTTTTTTTTTCTGGAATGTTTCTTCCCCTTACCTGATGAATTTCTCTGAAACCTCAGCTCAGAGGTAGCCACCTTAGATCAGGGTTGACTCCCCACTGCCTGGCAAGATCACTCTTGGCCCAGTCGGGGCTGCCCCTTGAGGCGTGGGCTCAGCATGAATTGACTTCTGGCAGGTGGGATCAAGCCAGGCTCTATCTCTTACTAGCTCTATAGTGCCAGGCAAATTCCTCAGTGTCTAAGACTCAGTATCCCCATCTGTAAAGTGGGTGTGACAATAACCATATACAAGAATGAAAATGAAAGAGCTGCATATATTTTCTTAAAGATTTTATTTATTTATTTGAGGAGGGGAAAAAGGAGAGGGAGAACAGACTTCCTGCTGAGATTGCAGGGCTCAGTCCTAGGACACTAGGATTATGACCTGAGCTAAAGGCAGATTCTTTTTTTTTTTTTTTTTTTAGATTTTATTTATTTATTCATGATAGTCACACAGAGAGAGACAGAGAGGCAGAGACACAGGCAGAGGGAAAAGCAGGCTCCATGCACCGGGAGCCCGATGTGGGACTCGATCCCGGGTCTCCAGGATCAGCCCCGGGCCAAAGGCAGGCGCCAAACCGCTGCGCCACCCAGGGATCCCTAAAGGCAGATTCTTTTTTTTTTTTTTTTTTATGATAGTCACATAGAGAGAGAGAGAGAGAGAGAGGGAGGCAGAGACACAGGCAGAGGGAGAAGCAGGCTCCATGCACCGGGAGCCTGACGTGGGATTCGATCCCGGGTCTCCAGGATCAGCCCCAGGCCAAAGGCAGGCGCCAAACCGCTGCGCCACCCAGGGATCCCTAAAGGCAGATTCTTAACTGAGCCACCCAAGCACCCTTCATGTTTTTTTTTTTTTTTTTTAAGATTTTATATATTTATTCATGAGATAGAGAGAGGGAGAGAGAGGCAGAGACACAGGCAGAGGGAGAAGCAGGCTCCATGTAGGGAGCCTGACGTGGGACTCGATCCCGGGTCTCCAGGATCACGCCCTGGGCTGAAGGCAGGTGCTAAACCACTGAGCCACCCAGGAATCCTTTTTTTTTTTTTTTAAGATTTTATTTATTTGTATGAAAGAGGGGGTACCTGCGCATGAGTCGGGGGGAGGGGCAAAGTGAGAGGAACCAGCAGATTCTCCACTGCCGAGCATGGGGCTGGATCCCAGGACTCCAAGATCACCACCAGAGCTGAAGTCAGATACTTAACTGACTGAGCCACCCAGGCACCCCAAAAGATCTACATGTATTAATGTGGGTGCATCTCAGAGACATCAGTTGAGCAAAAAAGGCAAACAGCAGAAGGACCTGTATGCTGTGGCACTAATGATAAGCATGGAAGGCCATAGCCTTTCCTGTCAAGGGTGTGAATATATGCAACACGAGTTAGAAGGAAATGCCCAGAAGGGTCAGCATCAAGACCAGATGACTGCTGCCTCTGAGATTGGATGTGGGGGAGTGTTCAAGGCTTTATTTACTAACCTGGGAAGAAGGAAGGTATGTGTCCTGGGCTGGGCAGAGTTAGGAGCATGCACTTTCTGTGGGGGTGAGGGATAGGTGCTCCTGCACCCCCAGCGCTGTGATAAGCTGGGAGATTCGTGAGATTGGAATCCCAGTCCTGCCAGGGCCAGGGCTCCTTGGCACTGATCTGACAAATTAGATGCCTTTGTCTTACAGCTTCCTTTGTCGCTGCTGAAGACGGCTCAGAATCATCCCATGGTGAGTAGCTGCCTGTTGAGGGGCAGTGAGTTTCGGTGGGGACCAGTCTCAGAACAGGGATGGGGACACTGGGCAAAGGGTGAGGTGCCTCCAGCTGAACCTGCTTCCTGTCTGCTCAAGAGATAGCAGCCCGTGCTCTTTCCCCACCTACGTGTGTCGGGACCTGTTCTTAGTTTTGCTGCTTATAAAAGTAATACATGCTTATTAAAAATGTCAAACATAAGTAGAAACTAGAAGCTCCTCTTCCATTAACCTTGCCAGCAAATTAACCATATCCTTGATATGTGCACATTCAGACCTTTTTTTTTTTTTTTTTTTCTTTAAAGTAAGTTCCATGCCCAACATAGGGCTTGAACTCAACAAAGCCAAGATCAGGAGTTGCATGCTCCACTGACTGAGCCAGCCAAGCACCTTGCACATCCAGGCTTAACATCTGTGTAGAAACATGAATGTTATTTTTTTTTTTAAGATTTTATTTATTTATTCATGAGAAACACAGAGAGAGAGAGAGAGAGAGAGAGAGAGGCAGAGACACAGACTGAGAGAGAAGCAGGCTCCATGCCGGGAGCCTGATGTGGGACTCGGTCCCGGGTCTCCAGGATCAGGCCCTGGGCTGAAGGCAGCACTAAACTGCTGAGCCACCGGGCTGCCCTGATTTTTTTTTTTTAAAACATAGATGGGATCACATAACATCTTATTCCCTAAACGACTTTTGCCCTTAATGATACAGTGTCAATACGTTCTGTTTGCTTTCTGTTTTTTATTCAGATATAATTCACAGACCATACAGTTCTACCTTTTTTTTTCTTTTTTTTTTTAATTTTTTTTTTTTAATTTTTATTTATTTATGATAGCCACACAGAGAGAGAGAGAGGCGCAGAGACAAAGGCAGAGGGAGAAGCAGGCTCCATGCACCGGGAGCCCGATGTGGGATTCGATCCCGGGTCTCCAGGATCGCGCCCTGGGCCAAAGGCAGGCGCCAAACCGCTGCGCCACCCAGGGATCCCTCTACCTTTTTTTTTCTTTTTAAGTTTTTATTTATTCTTTTATTTAAGTGATCTCTACACCCAACATGGGGCTCAAATTCATGACCCTGAGATCAAGAGTCACATGCTCTTCTGACTGAGCCAGCAGGCACCCTTACCGTTCAGCCTTTTAACGAGTACAACTCAGGGGTATTCAGTACATTTGCAGTGTTGTAAACCACCACCTCGATGTAGTTCCAGAACAATTCCATTACCCCAGAAGGAAACCCCATTGCCATTAGCAGTCCCCATCCCTTTTCCCTAGCTCCTGGTAACCACTAATCTACTTTTTGACTCTATGGATTTGCCTGTTCTAAACATTTCCTATAAATGGGATCATATGCTGTGTGGCCTTTTGTGTCTGGCTTCTTTCACTGTGCATGATGTTTTCTGAGATTCAGCCACATTGTAGCATGTGTCAGGGTTTAATTCCTGATGGCCCTGTCCACTGTATGGACATACCACATTTTGCGTATCCATTTGTCCGCTAATGATGGACATTTGAGTTGTTTCTGCTTTTTATCTATTTATGAATATTTTGGTTGCAAAAAGCATTTGTGCACTCATTTTTGCATGGAAATTTGCCTTTATTTCTCTCAGACAGATAACTGAGTTAAAAAAGACCTGAGTCTTTTTTAAATCTCAGTATATCTTCAGAATGATATGCTACTTGTGTATTTTACCAGAACAAATTTAAATAGACAAGCAATTATTGGATTGAAAAAGTATTTCCAGACCATCAAAGCTCACACATGTGCTGTCAAAGAACACCTGCCTCCGGGGCACCTGCTTGGACCAACTAAAATGTGCCTTCATGGCTGTTCTGAATCAGTGCCACTGTTACCCTAACTTCGCTCTTTCCTTTGAAGATTTGTAGAGGATTTTTCTGCTTTTTGTTTGCACAAAAAAAAAATGATTTCATCATAGAGGCCCAGCAAAATGTACAGAGGATGCAGAGCATGTCACCTGTAAGATGGGCCACTGGGGGCAGTGGAGGGGAGAACAGTATTAGGCACCATGTGCTATGGCCACTGGGTCCCACGAGGTCCCACGAGGTCCCACGAGGTCCCACGTCTGAATGAGGCCAGGCAATAGTCACCCACCTCTTAGGGGTAGGGCTGCCCTTCCCTTGGAGCTCATGGCTTACTTGGGGCCATTTCTCTCCAGTTGGTGGAACTCAAAAATGGGGAGACATACAATGGGCACCTGGTGAGCTGTGATAACTGGATGAACATTAACCTTCGAGAGGTGATCTGCACATCCAGGGTGAGTGCCCTGTGCCCAGGGTCCCTCTGGCACACCTGGTCACGCAGGGCCAGGCTGGTGGGGGGAGGGGCATGGACACCAAGTGCCCACATGGATCTGGGGCTTACCTCAGCATCCTCAGTGGAGTGAAGGCCCCTCGCTGCCCTTGTGGGAGGACTGAGGAGGGGCATACCTCAGCCAGGTCATCCTTCCAGGGTGAGGCTTATGGAAGAGGTGGGGCTTATGAAGGGCAGGGCCTGAGGGACTGTGAGCTGGGTGGAGGGGACAGAAGGGCAGGCCTCTGAGTCTCCCTGGACTTTGTACCTGTACTTTGCACCTATGGAGAAGCTGCCCTATCCCCTCATCCTTGATACCAGTCCTAAACAAGAAGGACTTAGGCTGGGGGGCCCTTCTGGCTACTAATCCATAGTGTACGAGCAGGGGTGGCCTCCAAGGCAGGCCTGACCTTTCTTGTCAGCTTCTGCTGTCTTTAGTCCTGGCTTGTGGATATCACCTGCCCAGCAGGCCAGGGTGGTGTGGCCATGGGATATCCAGGCCACCAGGGGGCGAGGGTGGCCCTGTGGCCCTGTGGCCCAGGAGACTTTGTCTCCCAAGGCCTGAAATCAGGAAGTGCAGGGCCAAGAGCACCACTGGGTGGGCCAGGGCTGGGGGAACAATCCTCTAGGGTCACAGGCCTTCCCAGCCCTCAGGATGAGTACAGAGCAATGAGAATGATGACGGTGGTGAAGGCAGGGCTCCCTCCTGCTAATTTGTGCTGGGGTCTGCTAGGGCTTTCCTTGTGCCTTGATTCTAGTCTCCATCCCCCTGTCGGCGACAGCCCCCTATGTTATTGGGGAGTAAGGTGCAGGGAGGCCCAGCCGAGATGGGGCTGTCTTGAGCCGGGGGCAGGTGCCCCTGAGGCTTGGCCGTACCAGAGTACAGCAGAGAACTAGGCAGCCCATCTCACCTCTAGTCCATCCTCCTGGATGGTTCACACCCCAACAGCCAAACTGGTAAGCATGACCGTCTCCCCTCATCTATGGCTCTGTGCTCTGCTTCTTGTGATGGTACATTGTGGGAGGTCTTCCACTAGAAACTTCCTCCTGGTTTTCTTGCCACACTTCTGGCAGCAGATGTCCAGACAATTTCAGCATGGCTGTAGCACACACTGCCACAGTGCATAGCCAAGAACATGGCCAGTAGGTCTGTGTCCACCTCTGGGACCTGGAAGCCACCACCTGTTCTCAGAGCAAGGTCAGTAGACTTCTGTAGCCAGCAGAGATTGGACATGTCACTCCTCCTGGGTGGTCCCCTTCTATGACCTGCTGGTTGGAAGGAGAGGCTGGTATGAGGTTCAGTGTCACTTGGGCTGTCCAGCATCCTCATCTGTAAAAAGGCGGTAGCAGCACCTTCCTTGGGCAGCAGGCAACATGGGTAGGATGCAGACATCCCAGGAGCTGAGAAAGCACTGGAAAGCTAGGGTAGTTTTAGCTCAGACTGCTCAGCTCTTGCCATGGAACGCAGAGTAAGCTCTGGTCCTGCAGGGAGTGTGCTGGGCCCAGCCTGTCCTTGGCTAGGGGAGAGCCAAGTCCTGAGCAGCCAGCCCCAGCCCTGAGCTTCCGTGGAATTGTTCTGTTAATGTCAGGCTGTATCTTTGCATCCCTACAGACTTGGCCCCTTGCCTGTCCTTCCTGGGAAAGGAGTGCCCCAAGGCCTCATGGGGTTCCTGTGTGGGTTGGGGGCTTGTGCATATCCCTAGGAAGAGTTGACCCTTGAACTTTATCGTGTTGAGTGTCTCCGCTGGGCCAGACCAACCTGACCCAGGCACTGCTGACGTGAGGCTGGGAAGCCAGGCCTTTTGGGGGTCAGAGTTAGCCAGATACAGGAAAGTGGGAACAGCATGTGCAAAGTGCTGGGGGCAAGAAGCTCACTGTGTGTGTTCCAGAAATTTCCATCTGGAGGCGAGTCATCGAGAGCTGAGAGAGGGCAGCCAGGGTGGGGCTGGATCTCAGGCCCTTGGGAGCCACACTGAGGAGTTTGGACCTTGTCCTTGGGCCAAGGGGGCCCTGATTGGGTTCTAAGCAGGGAAGTGTCTTGGTCTGATTTCTAGGGATGTGGGGAAAGGAGAGGGCTGCCAAGACTTCTGGCTCAGGGCACCAGGGGTGGGGCTGGAGAACTAATCTGAAGGAAGAGGCCCCGGGCTCCTGCCCAAGGGCAGCAGGAGGGGGTGTGGAGGAAGGCCTTGTGCTGATCACAGGGTACATGAGGGTGGGGGTTGAGGGGGAGGCAGTTGACGTCCTAGGACCTGCAGGGTTGGCAATGCTCTGGAATCTGTGACTTTGCAAGCCTCCTAATCTCTCCAGCCTTAATTAGCTCCCCTAAAAACTAGCATCATTGGTTGCTGCCTCTGGCCAGCCCCAGGCTTTGCCTCCCCACCTACCTCCCGCCCTGGTCACAGAGTCTCTATCCTACTTACCTATGTCCCACACCCAGCCCAGAGCCTGTCAGGAGATAAGTGGATGAATGAATGAGTCAGGGCACATAGAGAGGGTTCCAGAAGGTAGGTTCTGAAAGGCTAGAGGCAGGAGGGTGGAGGAGCTGGGCTGCGGCAGTGCCTGGTGTGTAGGTCCCCGGCCTTCTTTGGAGGGAGGTAACAAACCTCCCTTGGGCTGCAGGTAACAAACCCCATCCCACACTGGAGGATAGGCTGAGAATGAGGAAGCTATCTTTTGTGACTCCCTGACCTTTACTGTGTAAAAGGATACCAAGAGTCTGGAAAGAGTCCACTGGAAGGCAGCTCTCCCACCCGCATGTGAAGTCCAGGACTGAGAACTTTGCAGGGGTGATGCAGGTGCAGACTGTGGCCCAAATGGGAACGGGGCCTGAGGGGACAGATGTGCCCTAGCCATCAGCACACACCTTGCACAGATACCCCCCCTCCTCCCCACCAAAACCCACTGAGATCTGAGACTCACCCTTTTCTCGCCCAGGATGGGGACAAGTTTTGGCGGATGCCCGAGTGCTACATCCGTGGCAGCACCATCAAGTACCTGCGTATCCCTGATGAGATCATCGACATGGTCAAGGAGGAGGTGGTGGCCAAGGGCCGTGGCCGCGGTGGCCTGCAGCAGCAGAAGCAGCAGAAGGGCCGAGGCATGGGGGGTGCTGGGCGAGGTAGGCCTTTCTCTCCCCTCATCCATCCCCTCCCACCAGCAGGCTAGGCCAGAGTCTGCCCAGGCCTTGCCACCGAAGGGTGACTGCAGCACATGGCAGCCATCCTGTCCCAGTGTTGACATTCTTGGGTGGTGCTGTCATGGTGCCACAGGCCTGGCTCTGAGCCCCCTACATAGAGCTGGGGTTATGACTCATGGGGCTCCTCTGGTGTGGCTGATGCTGCTGTTTGCTGCCTGCCCTGGCCCCACAGCCCCCACCGAGGAAGCCTGGTATAGTTCTGGTGAACAGTGCTGATTCCCCCACCCACCTGGGCCCTTCCATCCAGCAGTGATCCCCAGTGCTCCTGAACTCTGGGTCCAGCCCAGCAGACCAATGTGGTGCCCACCTGGGGCTTGAGCCTTCATCTGATCCCTGCCTATGTCTCCTGGCAGGAGCTCTGGGCATGGTGTGGCACCTCCCTGGCTCATTTCCCCTCTGCAAAGAGAGTCTGGTAATTCCTGCCTCACCAGGCTGCTGGTGAGGATCCCGGCTTAGGGCCTGGCAGAAGCCCCTTGCCTGCTGTCACTCCTTTTCACAAGCCTGAGTTCATCCCTCTTTGATAGACTCCCCTCACTCAACTCCCCCACCACCACCACTGAGATGATAAATCTGGCATAAACTTCAGTTTGTTGTGCAGTCAGCTGGGGCCTGAGCCTAGAGGCCATCTGCAGACCCTCCCAACCCCCCAAACCCCCTCCTCTTCTTGGAGGGCCCTGGCTTTGTCTCTTCCATCTGTAGGGGCCTTCCATATGCCAGGCCCAGGCTCCCCAGTGGGGGCTCATAGGCAGGGCCAGGAAGGATACAAGACCCGGCCCTGAGATGAGGCTCCCGTGACAGTCAGGGGTGAGCCAGAGGGAGGAGGTCAGGAGGGCGCTCCAGGTGGGGAGGTTGCCAAGGCCTAGCAGGGCCTTTTCCATACCTGAGGGCCAGGCTCTTCGTGCCAGGGGCCACCACTGTTGAGTGAACTGCCTAGAGGAGCAGAGAGGAAGGGAGGGGTGATTGCTTGGGTCACTGAAGAGAGAGACCATGGGGCCCTCGGCAGCAGGTGGAAATCTCACCCTGTGTGGTAAAGCTGGCCTTGCCCCATGGGAGGTGAGGTTAGGGTGGGTCTCCATCCCTACAGGGCCCACTGCATGTTTGTGGTAGAAGGGGGACCATGTGTACCATTCTGTGTCCCCATCCGCCCTGGTCCTCCCTAAGTGGGGGTGTGTTCCATTCCTGACTACTCAGCCTCCTACACAGTTCCTACCTTGGACTCCACGTGAAAAATCTTAAAAGCAGAGCCCCATTACTGGCTAGCAGAGGTTAGAGGGCAGGGGGCTCCCCTGTCCCCACCCCTAGGCGGGACACACAGAATCTCCTAATTGTTTCTCTCCCTGGCTAGTGGATGTGGACAGTGCTGGAGAAAGGGGGAAGCTTGGGTCCTCAGCTGGGGGCCTGTGCCCTGCCCCCTGGGCTAAGTCCTACCCCTTTTCTGGCTCTTGTTCCCCTCCTCCTGGAAACCATCTGGCTTTGTCCTTCTGGTGTCTGCCCCCTATGCTGGCCCCAGGCTTTCTCCCAGGAAGCCTACCCCAAGCCCCAGTGTTGACTTAGAGCTGACTTAGCCACCCTGGCATCCTCTTGTTGCTTATCAACATTGAGAACTTTCTGGAACACCACCCCATGTTCTCAGCTGGGCTTCCAAACCCACTTTTGCTATAGCCCCCTCCTCTGTCTCACAGGTGTGTTTGGTGGCCGGGGCCGAGGTGGGATCCCAGGCACAGGCAGAGGTCAGCCGGAAAAGAAGCCAGGCAGACAGGCGGGCAAACAGTGAGCCGCCTCTCTGTCCCCCAGAGACTGAGCCACTACTAAGCATCTGCTGCCACTCCCTGAGGCTGTGTTTCTACTCTCCAGTTCACAAGTGTGTTCAGAACAAAGAGAAGAGGCAGGTGATCCTTTTTACATAAAGTCACCCACCCCCCCTTTTTTAAAGCCAGCAGTTCTACAGTTGGGTATGTTATTCAGTGTTTTTGGTTTTGTGAAGCTGCAGCCAACTTGATTCCTGGAAGATTCTGTGTTTAATGTGTCTTTAAAGCCCTCGCTCTTGTTTTAAGGGCGGCACTTTCCAAACAGGCTTGTTTTGCATTTTGAGTTGGATCCTCGTGTGGTGAACAGACCGGAGGTTTTTATTTTAAGCTGTTTGCACTGAGATTGACAGCCTTGGGAGTTTCCTGAAACATGGACCTCAGGATTGCCTTTTGAAAACAAATCTGTATGAACATATACCACAGAAGCTGTTCCTGGGACATTGCTGGGCCCCGCCCCCTTTGCCTCTGCCCTCCCTGTTTGTGTTACAAAAATAAAAACAAATACAACTACAAACTGCAATTCATAATTCCTTTTGAGCCACTAGGCACATCTAGAGTGTGGTATCCTCAGGAAATCACAGCCCTGTAAGAGAAGTTTCCTTTCGAGGGTTGCTTCCTGTCTCGCCAAGGGGAAGTATTTCAACAGGGCACTGGTTCCGTGTCCCTTGATGTCATTTTAACAAAGATGAGGCTGGGGTTCTAGGTGGCTCAATCGGTTAAGTGTGTGCTTCTGGCTCAGGTTATGATCTTGGGATTGGTAGGGAGCCTGCTCCCTCTGCCTTTCTTCCTCTGCTCGTGATCTCTCTCTCTCTCTAATAAATAAAATCTTAAAGAAAGAAAGATGAGGCTGTTATCTGGGCAGTGGGAATGGCCCTCCTGCACCATGTTTCCCTGTAATCCCTGCCCCTTTGTAAAGAATTGATGGGGGAGGGAGGCAGAGTGGGGAAGTCCCAGGCAAGAGCCAGTGTGATCACCCATGCAGGCCATCCTTGGGACCAATGTCCTGACCCCATCACTGCTTTGTAAGGACGATTCACACCCGAGTTCAGTGAGAAGTTGTGACAAGCGCCTGCCTCAAGGAATGTGCTCAGAAGCTTTTCATGAGGCTCTTCCTCCTCTCCCAAGTTGGGGCACCACCTGTCCACACCATGGTGATTTGCCTGGGACATTGAGCCAGCACTTTGGCAAAATGTTTCTGTAACCTTGTCTGTCCATGGACTGACTTTCCTTTTTTATTGTAAGTGAGGGGAGCTGCAGGACAGCCTGGTGCTGGGAGGCAAGACGGGGCACCAGCTGGTTCCCGTGGGAGCCGGTTCTAATTGTCACTGTGTTGAGACCTGTTCTGAGGGGTGATCAGAATGAAAGGTGTTGCCAGAGACCTCCACTTGTTGGAGCTGCCAGATGCTAGCCAAGAGCAGAATGTGCTCTTCCCCTGCCCCCGCCCCATCACTGCATTTCCCCCAGGTACTGCTTGTGGTACCTGTTGCAGCCTGAATACCTAGTGTCAAAGCAGCACTCTGGCACAGGTTGGGGACAGGGCATGGAGTCTCAGTGGGACCTGGGGGCCTCTGACAAGCCCCAGGCCGGAAGAAATGCCCTCCCTCTGAGACGTGGGCTGCTGAGGGGAGGTTGGGGGGTTGGGGGGTTGGAGGCGAGACATGAGGCAGGAGCAAGAAGGGAGGGACTGGCGGGAAAGGATTTACCTGCGTCCCCAGCTCCCCTCCCCCATGGCCCTGGGGGCCCTGGGCTGGCGAGGCTTTGATAAAAGCCAGGGTCAGGTGTCCAGCAAGGCTGCGAAAGGCCAGTCCTTTGGTGGCCCCGCCCCTTCCTGCTTCTGGAGCTTTGGTTTTTCCTCTCTAACTTAGCTCTGCTGTAGAATGCTTTCGTTCTACCGCCCATTCTACCGCCCCTTCGCAGTTCAGGGTCTTGGGCCCCCGCGCGCCCCCACCCCCAACCCCGGCCCACCATGGCCCCGCTGAGCTTGCGTGAGCCTGCGTGAGCCTCCGTGCGTAATCGCAGCCGCGTGTGTAGCCAGACACGCCAGCCGACCCTGACCTTTCCAGCCAGGCAGCCGGGGCTGGTGGCCCAGGCCCCTCCTCGGCTGCCGGTGACGTGAGCCAGCCCGGGCCCTTAGATGTGGTGGGCTTCCGGAAGGTTCTGTCCTTCTGATCTGGCTGTCGGGACAGCCCCGTTTTTTAGTCTTCTTCCTGGTTGGTTTTGAGAAATGAACCTCAGCCCCCTCAATAAGAAAAGAAACCAAAAGCGCTGTAGTTCCTAAACACTGAGCCTCGATCTTTCTGCCTTTCTGATGGCTGTCCACTGGGGTGGGAGCCCTCATCAGCTGACTGGTGCATGACTCTGGGCATGCAGAACTTCTTAAACGTAGGTGGTTCCCAGGAACCAGGGACCTCCTACCCCTGGAGTTTGCCCCAGCTCCCACCCGAGCAGAGGTGTGACAGCCTGGGACCCAGGCTCTGCAGGGCCAGTCTTTATGGCCCTAGCCCCCTCTTGTCTGACCAGAGGCCAAGAGCCCCTTTTGGGGACCTGGATGCAGCCAGCAACCAGGAGCAGCAGCCCCACTTGGTGGTAGTGGGAGGGCATCTGTCTTGCTTCCTGCGTCATCCCTTCCTGCACACATCTCCCCTGATTCCTCCTCTGCTGGACCTCACCTGCTGCTCCAAAAGCAGCTCTGCCAGGAAGCCCCGCCACTGAATCCACGTGGGCATGATGGCAGGTGTCCTTCCCACCCACCCATCTGGACCCTGGGGCCCAGCCTGTCCCGGTATCAGCAGTGTGTGTATCTCCAGCGGCTCAGTGCATGTCCTGGTGTCCTCCGCTGTCTCTCTGAGGACGAAGGTATAGGAGATGGCTTGATGTCTACTTAGAGGACCTCTGTGGGAGAAGCCACTCGCCTCAGTGAACAGGGGGCTGGTTTGGAGGTGGAGGAACTGGGGCCACAGCCCCATCCCAGGTGCTGGAGACTCAGCATGAATTAGGCAGAGTCCTGGCCCAGTGACCCTTATCATCCACAGGGTGAGCTAGCTACAAACAAGCCGAATGCATCAGGTGGGGAGAAAGAAGAGAGCAGGAGTGGGAGAAAGAGGTGGTCAGGGCAGGCCAGAAGGTGACATTCAAGAAAAGAGCTTAAGGAAGGCAAGGGAGCCAGCCATCTAGAAGAGCATTTCAGATAAGGGAACAGCCAGTATGAGTCCCAAGGCCCTACACAGAGTGGTGACGGGAACAAAGTGAGGGGATAGGAAACAAGGCAGATGCAGGCCCTGAGCAAGATGGGAAGCTCAGAAGGTTCTGGAACAGATTGAGACAAGGGTGGAAGCTGGGAGATCATGAGGAGGTGGGGCTGGGGGCTCAGCCAGGGTAGAGGTCACAGAGGTGGTGAGAGAAGAGGCAGGGATGCCATGAGGGCCCAGGCAGATGGACTCCTCTTTGTGCAGGAAGCCCAAGAAGCTGGGGTGAGAGTTTTCCAGAACGGAAGGGACGGCCTCGCTGAGAGGGTCATGTTCAGACCAACTCCTAAAGGTCAATAAGCCACTGTCCATGGGAAGGGAGCAGGGAACAGTTGGAGGGAACTGCAAGCAAAAAGCCCCTGAGCTTCTGTGGCCCTGCTCCAGATGGGCAGAGATGAGGTCAGGAGTCATCAGACCCAGCATGATCCTAACAGCCTACCGTGGCCCAGAGCCTACACTCAGGCACAGAGAGAGTGAGCCATCTGCCCCAGGTCACACAGCTCCAGAGCCCCCTCAGAGCTCCTGCCTGTTTTGTCCTGTCCTTGAACTTGGAGGATCTATTTACCTTCTCTTAGTTCACCTGTGTCTGGTGTAGACCCAGGAGATAAGGGACACCTGGGTGGCGGGGGGGCAGCAGATGAGGTCAGCACCTGCTTTAAAATGTATTCCCCTGACTGTAGCCTCAACTGAGGGACAGGGTTCCAGACACACAAAGTGCCTGGCAAGTTTTACCCCAATGTGCCTCAGTTTCCTTGTTGGTCAGAGGGGAGAATAGTGGCCTCTACTTCACAAGCATTTTTGGGAGGATTACATGGGGGAGGAGGAGGCTTGATGTACAGCAGGTGCTCAATGTGTACTTCTTTTTTTTTTTTAAGATTTTATTTATTTATTTATTTATTCATGAGAGACACACACAGAGAGAGGCTCAGAGGCACAGGCAGAGTTGGAGAAGCAGGCTCCATACAGGGAGCCTGACGCGGGACTTGATCCCGGGACTCCAGGACCAGGCCCTGGGCTGAAGGCAGGTGCTAAATCGCTGAGCCACCTGGGCTGCCCGCTCCATGTGTACTTTACACACGGTGGGGGGGGGGGGGGGGGCTGCTTCATTCTTCACTGACCACCTGTAGAGTGTGTGAAACCTCCCCTGGGAATCTCTCCATCTCTGTAAGCCTTGAGCCCAGCCTGAGCTGCTCACCGTCTGGGAGGACCCGGCTGATGGTGCCACTTGGCCTGCACCGTGGTAAGTGGCCAGGCCACTGTCCTCCATGCCCCAGAGGCCAGTACTGATGCCTGGCCCTGGCTGGTGAGCGGTCACCTTGAAGGCCCCCGGTCCTGCCCTCAGAGCCCCCCTCCCAGTCTGGGTCCAGCCACCCAGTGGTGACTCACCCTTGCCCGCCCCGCCTCCACTGGAACCAGGCACTGAAATAGTCACCCTGCTCACCCTCGGGAGTGGCCGTGGAAATATTTAAGGGCTGCATTCAGTGCCTAAAAATACTTAGTGCGTTCTCCTGCGTCTTCCCCTCCCTCATTCCCTTCTCTGTTCCTTTGAAAACTGTCCCTGTAAGCACCCCCCGGAGCCTGTCCCTCCACACTGTGTCCCTCTAGCATGTTGAGCATCCCTGGCAAGCAAGGCTGGAGGGGTGTCCCCAAATGCCCAAGTGCGTGTGGATGATTGGTGAGGTGGCCTCCCTCTTTCCCTCCCTCCCTGTCACCATGGAGAGACTCAGACACGGTTTCCCCAGAACCTTCTGGAAAGGCTGTCTATTCCAAAACCCCAAGAAGACTCAGTTCCTGGAAAGGGAGACTGGGGCATAGTGATGCTGTCCAGGGAGATCTTCATTACTCAGCAATTTTCCTTAAAAATTAAAAAAAATTCCTCTTGCTGTTTGTGTTCATGAGGTGGCTGGAAACAGAACAGGGCCCCCAGCTGGATGGAAATCTTTTGTGTCTCCTGGCCCACTTGCTGCAGAAC
This sequence comes from Canis lupus familiaris, assembly GCF_011100685.1. NCBI lineage: Eukaryota > Metazoa > Chordata > Mammalia > Carnivora > Canidae > Canis > Canis lupus. Next base: position 45,134,076 of record NC_049241.1, read on the forward strand.
CCCACTAGCTTGTGGATCCTTTTCCTTCCCCCAGAGGGTGCAGACTGACCCTCCAAGGCACCCAAATGTCCTCAACATCATCCCTAACCACCAAACACCTTGACCTTTCCTGTGATTAGAGGAGGGGAATGGGCGGTGGGGCAAATGAAGTCAGACTGCGGCTCAGCCCGGGTCTGATCCAGCTTCTCCCTTACCTGAAGCCTCCAAGCGACAAGCGAAATGGAACAGCAGGTGCGAAGGCCTGGGGGCAGGTGCGTGCTGGGCATCTTGAAGATGCAGTAGGCTAATCATTATTTTTTTTTTTAATTTTTTATTTATTTATGATAGTCACACACACAGAGAGAGAGGCAGAGACACAGACAGAGGGAGAAGCAGGCTCCATGCACCGGGAGCCTGACGTGGGATTCGATCCCGGATCTCCAGGATCGCGCCCTGGGCCAAAGGCAGGCGCCAAACCGCTGCGCCACCCAGGGATCCCATAGGCTAATCATTATTAACTAAAGTACACATTTTATTTATATTCCCTTAATTTTTACCCAATGTTCTTTTTAAAATTATTATTGAGGTAAGATTCACTAACACAGAATTAACTATTTAAAAGTGAACAATTCAGTGCCATTTAATACCTCACAGTATTGTGAAACCAGCACCTCTGGGGTTTTTTGTTTATTTTTATTTTTTTCTTGGTTTTTAGTTTTTTTTTTTTTTTTTAAGATTTTATTTATTTATTCATGAGAGACACAGAGAGAGAGGCAGAGACACAGGCAGAGGGAGAAGCAGGCTCCATGCAGGGAGCCTGATGCGGGACTCGATCCTGGGACTCCAGGATCACGCCCTGAGCTGAAGGCAGACGCTCGACCACTGAGCCAGCCAGGTGCCCCAACACCTCTGTTTAGTTCCAGAACATTTTGACCACCCCAAAAAGAAACTCTGTCCCCATCAGCAGTCACCCTCCACCCTGTCCTTCAGCCCGAGCAACGACTGATCTGCTTTCTGTTTCTATGGATTGGCCTCTTCTAGACATTTCATATAAATGGGATCCTACAAAAAAATAAATAAATGATAGATAGATAGATAGATAGATAGATAGATAGATAGATAGATAGGATCCTGCAACAGGTGGCCTCCTTTCATGTCTGGCTTCTCTCACTGAGCATGATGTTTCCAAGGTTCATCCATGGTGTAGTATGTGTCAGAGCTTTGTTCCTTTTTATGGCTGAGCAATATTCCATTGTACAGCCAGACCATTTTTTGTTTATCCTTCATCAGCTCATGGACATCTGGACTATTTCCAAGAAAGTGTTTGCTGAGCACTTACTCTGTGCCAGGCACAGTTCTAAGGGCTTAATCTCTCCCCCCAACCCCCTGTGTAAGGTCTTATCGGGAACACCATTCCCATTTGCTCATTTCACAGTGGGTAAAATGAAGGCAGAGATAGGTAGATGGGCCACCAAAGGAACCACGGGCCATCTCTTAGGTCTTTATGCTCTGAAGATGGGGGTAGAGACAGATAATAAGGAGATCAAGAAATAAACAAGACAAATGCCAGGTAAAGAACTTCAGATTTTTCCAGAAAGGGAGAACAGTATATGCAAAGGCCCTGAGGTGGGAATGAGCTGGTGTGTTGGAGGAAAAACAGAGGCAGATGTGGCTGGAGTAGACAAGTGAGGGGGAAAAAAGGAAGGGGGATACACAGTGGCTTTAGGGCCTGGGTCAGGGCTGGGGAAGGGTCTGGACTGTACTCTGAGACAGAGAGACAGTGACACAGATAATGGTAGAGGACAGAGACTGTGAGCAGGAGGTAGAGAAGGGCCCTCAACTTCTCAAGGCCTGGGCCCAAGGGGTCACAGAGGCCTTGTCCTCACCTGCATCCCCTCACCTGCATCAAAGAAGGATCCCCTTACTCCTGGAGCAAGGGACAACTGTCCTGTGCTGAGAGCAATGTGGACTCACAGTAGGTGCTCCATGAATAATGGGCGGATGGGTAAACAGAGGGATGGACAGATGAGTGGGTGGGTGGGTGGATGGATGGCCTTATAAACAGAAGAATGGGAAGATGGGTGTCCTGAATCAGGTTAGTGTGATAAAATAGCATCTCCCACCTTCCAGCAGGTGATTGGGTGGGGGTGGGTGGAGGAATTTATCCAGCTGCCCTGGGGTCTCACCCACCCTTCTCCAGTTTCAGGAGAGGTCCCCAGAGCGGAGGCTGAAGGGTGGGGGTTGGGCAGGGTGCCAGGAGCACAGGGGCGGGCTGGCTGGTACTAGATGCTGCTACCTGCCTCTGCCTCTGAGTCAGCGTCACCATGACAACGCAGGCCCTGCCGGATGCTCCTCCTGGCACATCCCGCGTCACTGCAGCCACCGTCATGCCTCCTCTAAGGGGGCAGGGGCAGAGGGGGCAGCGATTTTTACCCAGGCTCAAGGACCACACTGTCCACCTTCCCCCATTCCCCTCAGCCCTGTCTCCTGAGCCTCCATGCCCTCTTCGCAGAGGTGGGGAGAGGGGCCCAGGAGGTAGGAGAGCCAGCATAGGGAGGGTCTTTGAGCTCTGTTTGGGAGGGGGCCGGGGAATGACTGCAGGCAGGTACTGCAGGCGAGGGAACACCATGGGCAAGTTCTGGGAATCTGAGCCATAGGAGCGGCAGAGCTAGGGGGTAACAGACCAGAGCAGGGAGCCACAGAGGGCAAGGGGAGGCCTGGGTGGCACCCACAAAGGACAGAAGATAGGTCCCTGGGACTCTAGGCAGCCCTTATGCTCCCGAGACTCCACTGCATCCTCTGGAACATCAGGGAGGGTGGTCACGGGGTCCTTCCGGGCTGGCAAGGACTCCACCTACCCCCCACCCCAGCTGCTGGTGACCTGGGTGCCCCTGTGACCGTCCTACTTTACCTTCTCCCCATCTCCCCTCTCCTCACCCCACTCCAGGCCTCCTCTTTGAATTTCCACCTGCATACCATACATTCCTACCCCAGGGCCTTGGTTTGTGCTGTTCCAGCTTTCAAGAACTCAACCTTCCCTGGCACCCCCTCATGGTGCCCCTTTATCTGTCACTGACCCTCTACACATTTGCCAGAGAGTCCCTCATAGCCCCTGTCACTGCTTGACATTCTATTACCTATTGTTTTCAGTTGTTCCCACCCTGAGAATGTTGGGTGCCTCTCAGATCTTCAGTTTCCCCAGGCCCACCATGGCAGAGGACCACGTGGGGAGGGAAGGGGGAGCCAGGCAGTGGACCGGCTGGGTCTGGGTCCTCTCCACCTGACCCACGTGCTCACGGTGTTCAGGGCCACCTTGGTGTTCACCCACCGTTCCAACTGTGCTGCCCTGGGACACTGTCACTCTGTGTCCCTCGTAGTTATGTATGGGGTCACCTTTTCTGTGTCCAAGGAGACCAGAGTCTAGTTAGTTCTAGTCCCCAGCCAAGGATTGAGAATCCCATTGAAAATACTTTCATGTCTCTCTCTCTTCTTGTCTCCCTGCTGTCTCTTGCCCTCTCCAGCGGGTGTCCCTTAACTCGTTTATCTCACTCTCTCTGGTCTCTGGCTGTTTCTCTCTTGCTCCACCGAACTTTCCTTCCCTCATTCCCTGCTCTCTCTTCCTCTGTCTCCAGCCGCCTTTCTCTCCCCCGCCCCCCGCCCCCACCCCAATCTCCCTTCGCTCACAGCTATTTCTAGGCTCTGGCCCTCCTATCTGGAGGCGATTAATCCGGGCTTGCCTAGAACCTTGGGCCTGGCCCCTTAACCTCTACCTACCCGTCCATCAAATGGGCTTGTCTTGGGGCCTCAAGTCAGGGGCGGAGAGGAGTTGAGCGGCTTTGGCGCTTCCGCTCCTTGGCTCCGGGAAGCCCTCCAGGGCCGGGCGGGAAGGGGTTAACCGCGAGCCGCCCCCTCCCCCCAGCTCTGCATTTAATTAGCGGCCCCGCAGGGGCGCGGAGCTGGGCCGGTGGGGGGAAGGGAGGGCGAGGGGAATCCGAGAGACAGGAGGGGTTAGGAGGGGGAAGGACGAGTGGGGGCAGAGGTGAAGGAGGACAAAAGCGGGGGGGGGGGGGGGGAGGAGCCAGCCGTGGATTCGAATCCCGCCTCGCCGGTGTCCTCCCACTCGTACCTCTCACCTCTTGGTTGTCTCCCCTCCACCACGCCCCTCGGCATGGGAACCGCCTCCCACCCCACCCCTTCCCAAAGGCCAGGCGGTGACCCCCGCAGCCCAAGGTCAGCTTTCCTTCATTGCCCGGTTGAGGAAACTGAGGCCCACGAAGGTGGGCTGGCTTGCCAGGGCAGGGCACAGCTCTGGGATGTCTGGCACTTAACTGGGCGATGTTGCAGGGATTTGTCTACGTGCCGGAATACAAAACAAAACACAAAAGACCGGTTGGTCGCAGTCGCAGCCGGGTGACCCTAGTCACCAGCGAAAGTGAGCCATGGGGAAAGGGCGACGGTGGGGGCCGGAGCGGCCTGGGGCAGAGGGACAGGAACCCGGAGCCGTCTGCGAGGCCTCTCGCCTCTCCGTGCCTCAGTTTCCCCTCTCTGCGCCGCGCGGGGGCAGCTGGAGGGCGGACCCTGCCTACCACCACACCCACGGCTTCTAGCGCGGCGTGGGGCACCGGCCCGGCGCCAGAGTCTACACGGCCCCGCCTCGCCTTGACGTCGGCGCTGACGCCACCCGCCCCCCTCGCCACCGGCCGGGCCGCCGCGCCGGGTTAACTCTGCGGCTGCTGCGGGCCGCGCGGAGGCTCCAGATCCTTCCCCCACCCCCGCCAGAGGAGGGGCCAGGCTGGGGGGGACGGCGAGCTGCAGGTCCCGGGCAGGCCCGGCCGCCCCGCGAGGCGGGAGGTCCCGAGCAGCCTCCAGGCCTTCGCCGGCGCCGTTCGCTCCGCCTGGAATGCGCCTCCCGCCCCGGTCCAAGTCGTGTTTACAGCGACCTCTCTCCCTCCGGCCCGGCCGTGACCCCTCCGGGCCTGGGAGTGTCCTTGTCCGGCTTGTCTCCTCGGGGGTGGGGCGGGGTCCTCTCCCCCAGCAATCCATTGTTTCAAGGTCCAGTTTCTTCCCCCCATTTTTCAGATGAGAACCATCGAAACCCAGAGAACTTAGAGAGGTCACCCAACGAGGGGCCGCAGCGCCCCGGGCCGAGCCCTGGCTCTTGGGGCTCCCAGCCCCCACTCCCGTCGCCCCCCTATCGCGGCGGGGGAGGGGACCCTGTAGGCCCCGCCCTGCCCCAGGGGAAGTGAGAATGGGGGGCCCTCCCCCGCACCCTCACCACTTCCTCCCGAGGAGAGGCGGTGGCGGGGAAGGGGGGAAGCGGCGAGCGAGGGAGTACACGGTGGTGGCCTCAGGTTCTGAGTGTTGGGAGGGGTGTCTCTGCCTCCCCACGCCCGCGAGACGCAGGGCTGGTGTGTGTCTCCGTGAGTGCTGGGAGGCCCCCCAAACCTACTCTTTCCTTGGAACCTTTCCTAATCAACTGGGACTCTGGCTACTCCTCCCGCCCTGGAGGCCCAGCCACCACCGCTTCCCTGCTGTCTGCTGCCTGCCTGGCCCCCATTCCATCTACTCCCCCACTGGGCCCCCGCTCTCTTACTCGCCCCCCTGTCCTGCAGCTCACAGAGAGCAGGCTGCCTGTATTCCAATCTGCCCTCTGAAAATGGGGGGCAGGGAGCCACGCTTTGCTCAGAACCTCAGTTTGTCCCTCTGAAAAATGTGAACAGATGTCCCTCCTTGCAGTGCTGGTGTGGGGATATTAAGGAAAAATGTGGGGAGTGGGTTTCCCATTTTGATCACATGGATGCATCCTCTCCATTAATTCACTCATCCATTTATTACATAGTCAAATCATCCATTACACCATCCACTCATTAATTCATTTACTTATTTAATTCATATTCATTGATGTACACATTCCGCCCCCCTCCCCCCCCAATCCCTGGGCAGCCTGAGCAGGACGTCAGGGGCCCATAGTTCATTGCAGAAGCCTGTCAGGAGCCACAGGACTGAGGGTGGGGACAGCCCCAAGGTCTTGAGGCGGAAGCGGGGAGCTTCCATTTATCTGAACCAAACTGAAGTCTCCCCAGAGAGGCCCTGTGGGGTCCCTGCTACCTGCCACCACCACCACCTTCATTTGTGACCCTGGAAATGGGTCTATAAACTCGAAGGCCCTGAAAGGATGCTGGTGGATGCAGGTAAACCCCACGCATAGTAGGTGCTCACTGCCAAGGCTTGGCACATTATTGAGCACCTACTGTGTGCTGGGGCCCTCAGAAACAAAACCACAAAGTGGATTCCCGTGGCCTCTCCTGCACCCTTCTTTGGCTTGGCTTGGGGCTTCCCTGCTTTTAACGCTTTCTGGATATTTAGACATTCCCGCTCTGGGCCTGGCCCAGAGTGTCCCCGAGGAAGGAATTCCTGGGTTTTGCTCTCATTTCATCGTTTTTTCAATTTCTTTCTATTTATGGCAAGATAAACTGGTTTTCCATTCTTGGTGGTGACATTAAGTTTCCCTTTTGAAATATATTTACTTAAGTAAAAACAGAAAAGGGGGTCGACCTAAAGGAGAAATTGTGACATCAGCCTAAAGCGGACTTCTTCATTGTGGTGGGTATTTCCTGGCCCATAGGGGAGCATCAACTGAGGAGGTGATGAGGGATGGTGGAAAACCCTGGCCTACCACAGAGGCCCTGCACACAACACAGTAGGTGCTCCACAGAGGGTGATGGAATGGCTGAATGATGGTGCTGGAGGTTGGCCAAAAGAAAAACAAAAGCAAAGCAAATCAGCTTCTGAACTTAATTTAGTGAACTCACCACCCTCCCACCCCCAACCTTCAGGTTTCCCCAAGTCCGCCTAGGAAAGGGCCTAACCTGGGCCTGGGTATACAGCAGATGCACATTACATGGGGCAAGGGCAGGGCTCTGGCCCGGCCGGGGGTGGGGGAACGTGGTGTGAGTTGTTTTCTCCTTGCTCGGGCGCCCTTCCGGGCTCACTCTGGACGGTCAATCAAGGAACTCTGGGCTGCGCGGCTCTTCCGGGCCTGCGGGAAGCTGGGGACACTGCAGCCTCCGGGTGCAGTCAACAGGGCCACCGGTCGTAAAGCAGGCTCCGTCGGTCTGGCTGCATCAGCTGCTGAAGGGAGCTGACGACGCGTTTCCTCGTCCGTAAAATGGTCTTGGGAGACTGGAAAACGCCAGTGCCCGCCCGGAGGACGGGGTGTGGGTCCCCTCCCTGCGGCCCGCCGAGCACCTGCACTGGACGGGGGAGGTGGCTGTGGTTCCTGCTCCCGGCGAGGGCGGAAGCGGGGCTGGAGGGGAGCGGCGGGAGGGGAGGGGCCGCCGCCTCGGCCGGTAACCTGATCCCTAGGAATGCGCGGAGGCCAGACGCGCCCCCCAGCCCCCCGCCGGCGCCCCTCCCCCGGCCCCCTGCGGGGTCCCGCCACCCGGGGACGGCCCCTTCAAGCCCCGCCCCCCCCCAGCCCGGGGACCCAGGCGCCGCAGGACATTCCCCAGAAGCCCTACCGAGCCCCGCGGCGTCCTGCGCGCAGCCCCCCGCCTACCTCCCCTTGAGAGGTTCCATCCGCCTCACCCCTTTCTGCTTCCTGCTTAACTCCTTTATTCTTTCTTTGGGGCTTTCCGTTTCATCCACTAGCTTGGAGTTCCCTGGGTCTTCAAGTAAAGACCAAACATGAAACCGAGTTGCAGGTTGTTTTAAACAAGAAGGGTAGGGATCCCTGGGTGGCGCAGCGGTTTGGCGCCTGCCTTTGGCCCAGGGCGCGATCCTGGAGACCCGGGATCGAATCCCACGTCGGGCTCCCGGTGCATGGAGCCTGCTTCTCCCTCTGCCTGTGTCTCTGCCTTTCTCTCTCTCTCTGTGACTATCATAAATAAAAATTAAAAAAAAAAAAAAGTTAAACAAGAAGGGTAATAATCTCCTGGCTCTTGAGAGGCCCCAGAGCGGTGGAGACTGGAACCCTCCTCGCTGGGAAAGGGGTGGAGGGTTAGTTTCAGCTTCCCTTCCCCACCGAGGGTACTACTGGGGACTGGCTGAATTTTCAGACGGGGCCTGGGCTGTGTGGACCCCGGCGGGCCGCACGCCCTCCCTGGACGCTGCTGTGGGAAGTGAGTTAATGTCCTGAGACTTGTGGAGCTGCTGGGAGAGTAAGGGCGAAAATCTAGGCTGAGCCCTGTTGCTGACTTCTCCCTCAATCCCGTCTCCCTGGGCCACTTCCACTACTCGGGACAAATACCACCCAGTCTCCCATGGAAGCCCTGCACCCTTGCCTTCCTTCTCTCCCCCTGGCTTCCCCTGGCTCACCCAATCCAGCCCCACCTGCTCTCTCCATCAATGTGGCCAGCTGGTGTCTTGCCCCAGGGCTTTTGCACTGCCCATTGTCGGAGATGTCCCACTGTAGATGTCCCACTGTCTAGGATGTTCGATTTGCTCCAGCTCCTCCTTCATTCAGCATTAGCTCCTGATTACCCAACACTAAGACATACCTCCATCCGTGGAGGGGGCACATTCTCCTTGAAGTTGTGTTAGATTCCTCCTTCAGATCGTGTGCTGGGAGAGTGATGGTGTTTGTGACATCCATGTGTGTCCCCATCACTTGGCTCATAATAGGTGCTCAGTCAGTGGACAGGGAATTTTTAAAAAATATTTTATTTATTCATGAGCGACACAGAGAGAGAAAGAGAGGCAGAGACACAGGCAGAGAGAGAAGCAGGCTCCATGGAGGAAGCCCGATGTGGGACTCAATCCTGGGACTCCAGGATCACACCCTGAACCAAAGGCAAAGGGTGCCTGAGCCACCCAGGTGTCCCTGTGTACAAGGAATGAATGAATGACAGAATGGGAGTTATCCCTAATTCACTGCCTGTGACTGGTTGGTGGATTTAGGGCTCCCTCAACTTGCCTGGCGAGGTGGGGATAGGGTTGATCCAAATGATAGAGCAGGACTGGGGTGTCCCAGACGGCTCCTTGGCTAGGAGGAAGGAGAGGGCAGGAAAAGGTGTTGGATCAGAGGGAAGAGCAAGTACACAGCAGTGGGGACCAAATGAGCCAGGCCTTGAAAAGTGTTGCCGGCAGAGTCTGCTCAGGGCAGCTCCCCATACTTTAGGGGCTAAGACAGGTCCTCTCTTCCTCCCCTCCCGCAACTAGGAGAGATAGAGGCCAACAAAGACAGTGGGCAGGCTCAGCCCGGCATGGGGGGGAGGGGCTACTTAGGGGACCTCTAGGCCGGATAGTTAGGGTAGGCTCCTTGGAGGAGGAGACACTGGGTTTTGAAGAATGAGTAGGAATTTTGCCTGGAGGATAAGGAAGGGCACTCCTGGCCAAACAAACATACACAGTTAAGGTTGGCCTAATTATAATAACGTAAAACACGTAAGAGAAAACAATTATGAGCTCTTACTATTTCTTCACATCCAATACAAATCACAATACTCTATGCACCTGGCCGGCTCAGTGAGTAGAGCATATGACTCTTGATCTCAGGGCTGTGCGTTCTAGCCCCATAATGGAGTTAGAGTTTACTTAATTAAAAAATAAAATAAAATAAAACAAACCCCACAAGATTCCAAGAGGTGGGTGAGATTACTCACTCCATTTTCATGAGGAGGAAACGGAGACTCAGAGGGGTAACGGGCCTTGGGCTCCCTGTGCCTCCATATCCCAAGGTCTGTTTGCTGGTTAGTTTTTCAGCTAAGGCAGGTTCTGCCCAGAGTTCACCAGACCGTTCACCCACTTGTCAAGGTGAAGGCCCAAGGTCAGGGCGGAGGCTCCTTAGGCCACCCACTCATGTCCTGCCCTGGGGAGATGCATGGCCCCATCTGCTCCGATCGAGCCCCATTGCGTAGGCCCAGAGAGGGGTCCCAGGGCAAGGCTAGCAACAGGCTGGGGGCTGCATCCCACCTTGCGAGGGCAGGTCTGGAGGACTCAGTGACCTACGTGCCTGGAAACACACAAATGGACACATCCACATCCACCAGTATACATATATGTATACACACACAGGCACACAGATCTACATGCCCACCCACACAGGCACATAGACCCCACCCTCATGTGTGAACACATCTGGGTACAGGGATCCATACATGAACACACACAGGCACAGACATTTGTGTGTACATAGACACATACTCACACCCCTGGGTCACTGCCCACCAGGCCAGGTCTCTTGCTCATGGTGACAGTTTCCTTCATTGCCTTCTTGCTCCACAGCCCAGTTAGGGGCAGGGCCAGGTGAGGCTGGGAAGTAGAAGAGGGGGGTTGGGGGCTGGGAACATTCATGCCCACAGGCAAGTCAGACAAACCTAGGCCAGAAACTGCCACTGCAACCAGGCCACGCAGTGTTCTTGTTTATGCCAAGTCAAGTGCTGTACAGGATGCTGGAGACCCAGCAAGTTCAGGATAGACAAGGTCCCTGCCCTCCAGGATCTTTGGGTCCACCCAGTCATTCTGAATGCTTCCCAGGCTATAATGGAAATAAGGTGAGTGGGAGGGGCCTCTAACCCCAAGTTTGCACTGGGGAAGGGAGCATCACACAGAGGACATAGCATATGCAAAGACCCTGAGGCATCAGTGGGCCCAGAAGCCAAGGCTCAGAGAAGGTGAAAGGTTAGATGGGGGTCAGTGGAAGAAGGGGCCTTAGCCTCCACCATCTGGCTGAGAAACTGGCTCCATTCTGAGTGTGGTGGGAGCCATGGAGGGGTCATGTGAAGGGGCTGTCAGCTAGACCCAGATGTCCCAAGAATCCCTAGGGAGCATTGGGACAGGTTGTTCCCTTCCTCCTCCCTCATAGTCCATCTCCAGCCAGCCTTTAGGGAGGCCCTTGGAGCACTGACAAAACAGTATTAAGTAGGTAACAATTACCAGCTAGGATTCCTGCCTAACAACCAGGAAGGGGAGGGCTGCTAAGGAGGAAACTGTGGGGACCTACAGGCAACCACCTTCACCTCAGGACCCACAGCACACCCTGGCAGATGCAGAGTAAAAATATAGGCGGCTGCCCAGGAGCAAGAGGCCAGGGTTCTACCAGGTGGATAAGAGGTCTGGCCTGGTCACACCTTGCCGAGCCTCAGTTTCCCATCTGTAGGTCAGGAAGCCAGACTCCATACTTTCAGAATCCTCAGTGAAAAGTATCAGGATCAAAGCGCTTCCAGCAACTTCTGGCAGTTTTCCTTTTCCCTCCCTCGTCTTTCTGGGGCAAACACACCACCGGAGATTCGGGGGTAGGGGTGAGACAGAGGCCGATCTGGCCCAAACGCCCAGGGATCCACCGGGAACAGCTAGCTCCCTAAAGTTTTCTGCCCCCAGCCCGTGCGGAGCCAGGGCAGAGGTGCGCTGAGGAAGGCACTTGTAGACGTAGTGGAGCGGGAGGTGCCAGGGAGTTATTTATCCATCCGGGCCCCATCCCCCGCCGGTCCCCGGAGGCCGGCACCGCCCCCACCCCCGCCCAGCCGGGGCCCCACGCGCGGATACGGGGCGGGGCTTTGGGACGGGCAGGAGGCTGGTGGCCGGGCTCATCACGCCACCCGGGACGTGCCTTGGCGGGAGGCAGCGCTGGGGGCATTGGTCGTACACTGCGCTCCCGGGGCGGGGTAACCGGGTCCAGGAGTGGGGCCCGCCTCCATGACGTCAACCCACAAGGCAGCGCGCTGTTGTGCGGTTTACCGCGCGTCACCGGGGCAACGGCGCCAGGGGGGCGTCGGTGGTTTGGCCCCGCCCCACCATGCAAATGAGCGACGTCACCCACACCCAATGGCGAGCGGGGGCAGTGAGCTCATCGCACTGGGCCGAGGCTATAAGAGGGCGCGCGAACTGCGCGGCGCAGGAGCCGCCGCCAGCGGAGGGCCGGGCGCAGCGGCCTCGGCCGGGGCGGGCGCAGGGCCGAGCGGACGGGGGGGCGCAGGCCCCCCGGGCGGCCGCGGCCACTCCCCCCCTCCCCCCGGGCCGGCGCGGCGGGGGAGGCGGAGGATGGAAACACCCTTCTACGGCGATGAGGCGCTGAGCGGCCTGGGCGGCGGCGTCAGTAGCAGTGGCGGCGGTGGTAGCTTCGCGTCCCCGGGTCGCCTGTTTCCCGGGGCGCCCCCGACGGCGGCGACTGGCAGCATGATGAAGAAAGACGCGCTGACGCTGAGCCTGAGCGAGCAGGTGGCGGCGGCGCTCAAGCCCGCGGCCGCGCCGCCCCCGGCCCCCCTGCGCACCGACGGCGCCCCAGGCACGGCGCCCCCCGACGGCCTACTCTCCTCGCCCGACCTGGGGCTGCTCAAGCTCGCCTCGCCCGAGCTCGAGCGCCTAATCATCCAGTCCAACGGGCTGGTCACCACCACGCCGACGAGCACTCAGTTCCTCTACCCCAAGGTGGCGGCCAGCGAGGAGCAGGAGTTTGCCGAGGGCTTCGTCAAGGCCCTGGAAGACTTGCACAAGCAGAACCAGCTGGGCACGGGCGCGGCCTCGGCAGCCGCGGCCGCCGGAGGACCCTCGGGCACGGCTGCGGGCGCCGCGCCTCCTGGCGAACTGGCCCCAGCGGCAGCCACGCCCGAGGCGCCCGTCTACGCGAACCTGAGCAGCTACGCGGGCGGCACCGGGGGTTCGGGGGGTGCTGCGACGGTCGCCTTCGCCGCGGAGCCTGTGCCCTTCCCTCCGCCACCGCCCCCAGGCGCGCTGGGGCCGCCCCGCCTGACCGCGCTCAAGGATGAGCCGCAGACGGTGCCCGACGTGCCAAGCTTCGGCGAGAGCCCGCCGTTGTCGCCCATCGACATGGACACGCAGGAGCGCATTAAGGCGGAGCGCAAGCGGCTGCGCAACCGCATCGCTGCCTCTAAGTGCCGCAAGCGCAAGCTGGAGCGCATCTCGCGCCTCGAGGAGAAAGTGAAGACGCTCAAGAGCCAGAACACGGAGCTGGCGTCCACAGCGAGCCTGCTGCGCGAGCAGGTGGCGCAGCTCAAGCAGAAGGTCCTCAGCCACGTCAACAGCGGCTGCCAGCTGCTGCCCCAGCACCAGGTGTCCGCGTACTGAGCCCGCGCGCGGGGCGCATGCGCGGCCCCCCTCCCCGGGAGGCGGGCTCGCGTGGGGGGGGCGTGGGCGCCCCGGACTCGGAGAGGGCGCGGCCCCGGGGACACCCCCCCTCACCCCCGGGGTGCCAGGATTCCGAGAGGGCGCGGTCCCGGAGGACCCCCCCCCCGGGGGTGCCCAGGACTCGGAGAGGGCGCCTCAGACTCGACAAGCTGGACCCCCTGCTCCTGGGGGGGCAAGCGCATGACCCCCCCGCCCTCGCGCTGCCTCTGTTCCCCGAGCGCGGCCACCCAGTGTTGCACAAACCCGCGCGCCCCGGCCGCCCCTTTGTACACACCGCCGCCGAAGGGGACTCCGAGGGGGCGCAGCCTCAAGCCCTGCCTTTCCTTTTACTTTTTTTTTTTTTTTTGCCTTTGGAAGAGAGAAGAACAGAGTGTTCGATTCTGCCCTATTTATGTTTCTACTTGGGAACAAACGTTGGTTGTGTGTGTGTGTTTTTTCTTGTGTTGGTTTTTTAAAGAAATGGGAAGAAGAAAAAAAAAAAAGAACTCCCTTCCCTTTCCTTGCTCTTGCTCCCTCCCTTCCGTCCTTCCGACATCCCTCCTCCCGCCCTTTTTGTTCTGTTGTTTTGTTTTGTTTTGCTACGAGTCCACATTCCTGTTTGTAATCCTTGGTTCGCCCGGTTTTCTGTTTTCAGTAAAGTCTCGTTACGCCAGCTCGGCTCTCTGCCTCCTTCTTCCCCCGCCGGGGCCTGATGGGCTGGGCAGGGCCTGGCTCGCACGCTCCCCCTCCCCCCTCCCCTGCCTCCTTCCCCCTCCTCTCTCCGCCCCTGCTAGAGGAGGAGAGCGGGCGTACGGGAGGGGCCTCGCACATCTGGCGCGCGGCGAGCGCCATCTAGGCGCTCCTGGGCCTGGGGCCGACTAATGTCCAGGTTAGGTGGGGGACATTAGGATCTCCAACTGGCGTTTGGAAGTAGCGAGCCCCCGGGTGTCACCTTGGGGGAAGAGAGGCTAGAAGATGCAAAGAGGACAATCCGAGGCAGGTAGGAAAAGGCAGAAATTTGAACCTCTGGGCCTCCGTTACCCTGTCTGTAAAATGGGCAGAACAGTTGTAAGCTTGCCCCATAAAGTTGGAGGATTAACACTTTGTTCACAGAGCAGTGCTTGGCTTACAGGTGCTCACAGTCGGTGCTCAGTGTAAGCTTTTACTATTGGCTGGCGAATGGGGGATGCTGAGCCTCAGGACCAGAAGGAAGGTGGCCCAGGTTGGATCCGACTTAGGCAGTCTGCCTCCAGGACTGGAGGTGTGTCTACATTCTGTGGGACCTTCCTTTTAGGGCACAGACTTGGAATCCAGATTTTCCAAGTACTCCCCGAAGACCTCTTCCTCTCCAACAGCCTAGTCTCCCATTTTAAGGAAACTAATGTTCAGAGAGGTTGAGTGATTGAAGGTCTCACAGCCTGAAATTTTTAGGAGTTTGCAGGGACATTTGGACCTTAGGCCTCTCACTTCCAGCTGGATGGCCAGGCTGCCTTCTTCCCCTGCCTACTCTGGCCCTTGCTGTTGTTGAGCAAAAGACTCCGGGCCTTGGGCTTCTGCCTCACTTGGGCCCAGAAGGGACTTAGGCATTGGTGGCCAAGGACACAGGGCAAGTCCAGCTGGTGGGCATGTGTGGAGCACCAGCAGTATACCAGTCCTACCTGGAAAGGTGGGTGAATTGTGCCTGTTTTACAGATGGGGAAGCAGGGATGCAAAGAAGGAGCAGCGTGTACCCGTAGTCCCTCTGCCATTGAAAAGGTGGGGCCTCACCACCTACCTGTTTCCTCTTCTGATCACCCTGGCTGCCTACTGTTCAAGGCTTCAAGAACTGCTTTGGGGTTTGGTTTTTAGCCATGTGACCTCACCGCCTTCAGGCAGATGTTTCTGAAGGGGACCCAGCAGTGAGAGGCCCAAGCTGAAGTGGGGGTGTCTTGACACAGGAGACCAAGAACCACAGTATGGGGGAGCAGAGCTTCAGTCTTCAGGAGACCGAGTCCCAACTTGGGTGCCAGTCTGCCGCTGTATAGCCTCAACCAAGTCCTCTTCCCCTGCCCCCTCTACCTTCTGTGCTTTGGAAATGGGTATGTTCATGTCCAGGTAACAGCTCCCGTATCAGTTTGGTGGATGGATAATAATGATACTTGTGCTCCCTGTGCACCCCCAATGTATAGAGAAGGGGAGGCCCAGGACGTTGGGAGATCCGTGCAATTCCCCCGAACTGTTTTACTCATAATCCCAATGCCAAGTGTGTTGCGGCGGAGGGGGGGGGGGGGTCCCCATGCCAACCAGTTCAATTTTCTAGACACCAACCAGGTGTCCTACAATTCAGTTCTGACACTACCTGGAGTTTGTGCTTGTGCAGACCCTACAGGTGAAGGGTTTAGTCCCACCACACCATTGCCACTCAGATGCCATTCGGAAATCTCAGGTTCTGAACAACAAGCCCTCAACCAAGGGTTTCCACACTCCACTCCAGTTTTTTTTTTTTTTTTTTTTAATATTTTTATTTTTTTTTAATTTTTATTTATTTATGATAGTTACAGAGAGAGAGAGAGGCAGAGACACAGGCAGAGGGAGAAGCAGGCTCCATGCACCGGGAGCCTGACGTGGGATTCGATCCCGGGTCTCCAGGATCGCGCCCTGGGCCAAAGGCAGGCACCAAACCGCTGCGCCACCCAGGGATCCCTCCACTCCAGTTTTGATAAATTGCTGGAAGAGCTCACAGAGCTTAGAAAAGTGCTTTATTTACTATTACTGGTTTATTATAAAGGATACCACTCAGGAGCAGCCAGGTGGAAGAGATGCATGGGGAAAGGTACAGAGAAGGGCCTGGAGCTTCCATGCCCCATCTGGGTGCACCACCCTCTCAGCACCTCCATATATTCACCAAGCCGGAAGCTCTCTGAACCCCGGTGGTTTTCTTTTCTTTTCTTTTCTTCTTTTCTTTTCTTTTCTTTTCTTTTCTTTTCTTTTCTTTTCTTTTCTTTTCTTTTCTTTTCTTTTCTTTTCTTCTTTCAAAGATTTTATTTATTCATGAGAGACTGAGAGAGAGGTAGAGACATAGGCAGAGGGAGAAGCAGGTTCCCTGCAGGGAGCCTGATGTGGGACTCGATCCTGGGACTCCAAGATCAGGTCCTGAGCCAAAGGCAGACGTTCTACTGCTGAGCCATCCAGTTGTCCTAACCCCAGTGGTTTCATTCCACAGGCATGATTGGTTGAATCATTGGCCTGTGGTAATTAGTTCAATCTCCAGCCCCTGTCCTCTCTGGGAGGTGGGACAAACCTCCAACCCTCTAATGGCTCCGCTTTTCTGGGGACCAGCCACCATCCTGGTCCCCAGCCACCATGCATCTTACTAACATACAAAAGATACTTACAGAGCACCTGGCTGGCACAGTGGATTAGGTATCCAACTGGATTTCGGCTCAGGTCATGATCTCAGAATCCTCAGATCCAGCCCCACATTGGGATCCACACTTAGCTCAGAGTTTGCTTGAGATTATTCTCACCCTCTCTCTCTGCCCCTCCCAGTTGCCCTCTCGCACACTCTCTCAAATAAACAAACAAATAAATAAATAAATATTTTAAAAAAGAAAGGAACATCCCTCTCAAAGATTCCAAGAGTTTTAGGAGCTGAGTGCCAGGAACCAGGGACAAAGACCAAATATATCGTATTGTATCCCACTCCTGCTAAATGGCAGAGT
Source organism: Canis lupus familiaris (assembly GCF_011100685.1). Lineage (NCBI taxonomy): Eukaryota > Metazoa > Chordata > Mammalia > Carnivora > Canidae > Canis > Canis lupus. The sequence continues at coordinate 45,150,818 of NC_049241.1, forward strand.
AGTGGCTAGAACCCTGGACCGTTGCCTGCCTCCCAGGAGCCTTGGGTCTAAGTGGAGGCCTTATCTTCTCACAAGGATGTGACACGGGGGCTTTTGGGAAAACACAGATCTGATTCCCTACTTGAAACCTTCCTGAAAAAAAGTCCTTGAGTGCATCTGGCCCCAGAAAGATCAATGTCTTTCCAGGCACCTCCCTATCAAAACTCTGTTTCCTTAATTTATGGCCTCAGGGCCTTTGCACAGCTTCAAGTCTGATAACACTTCTTCCCTCAGCTACCCAAATGACCTTTGCTCAAACTCAGCTGCGGTTGCCCTCCTGGCCCCCAACAACCCCCAAGCGGGGCTGGGGCCTTCTTGCGTTCCCACAGAGCTTTGTGCTTCCACCATTATTGCCCTGACCACTGGATTTGTGTTTAGCTCACTGAAAGCCTGGATGGGAGCTGTCCTTGTCATTGCTGAAACAAAGGACATAGATCCTGTCCAACTGCCATGTCCCCGGTTTTGCCCGAAGCTACACCAACAGCGTGGAGAAGAAGAGGGGACCTCTGCTGAGTGGGGCTGGGTGTCCCTGTTTGCCTCTTGCTCTGGTGCCTCCCAGTGGCTCCCCAGAGAAGCCAGGCTGAGGCTGCTGGGCCAGGCTGTGTGGCTTTGGCAGGACCCTGCTGAGCTGAGGCCAAGGTGTGTGTCAGCCCCAGCCTGGCCAGCAGTGATTCAGCCCAGGCATCAGCCCAGCCCCAGGAGGTGGATGGGGACGGTGGCCTCACTTTCGCCTTTAGGACTGTGGCTCAGAGTCAATACCCACTTTTGCCAGGCCCATATGGGGATCCCAAGGGACCTTGGGCCCAGCTCTGTTCTAAGGATGGCCCATCCTCAGAGCCAGACACAGATACCCACCTGGCCTTTTAGGATGTGAACCAGAGTATAAGAGCTGTGCCTCCTTTGCTCTAGACCCTCTCGAGGCTCCCCGGAGCCTTCCTGATAAAACCCAAACTCTCATACTCCTGAGTTCCTCCCAATTCAGTATTCCACCTCCTGGCCCTCTTCTCCTGCCTCCAACCACCTCAGCCCCCGTGTTCCCTAATCATGCCCATCCTGTTCCCACCTTGGGCCATGTGGTGCCCTTCCCCCAGCTCTCCTAAGATTACTCCTTCGCCTCCTGCGCCTCCTGCAGGACTCAGCCCATCCACCCCCTCTTTGATTCCTTCCTAGCAGTTTCACACCCCCAAATTATTTGAGCCGTGTCGCTAGGCAAAGTTAGGTGTTCCTCAGAGGCACCTGGAGGGCTCACTTGGTGGAGCATGTGACTGGATCTCGGGGTTGTTGGGTGTAGAGATTACTTAAAATATATTTTTTAAAGATTTTATTTATTCATGAGAGAGAGAGAGGGAGGAGACGGAGGCAGAGGCAGAGGCAGAGGGGGAGAGGCAGGCTCTCTGTGGAGCAGGGAGCCTGATGGGGAACTTGATCCAGGACCCTGGGATAATGACCTGAGCTGAAAGCAGACGCTGAATCGACTGAGCCACCCAGGCGCCCTTAAAAATAAAATCTTAAAAACAAAAACAAAAAGTTAGGTGTTCAACAAATGCCCAAGGTATGTGAGACTGAGTTTGCCTTGAGACATGTAGGGGAAGAATTTGAGGCCCCCTCTGCTCAGAGCCCTAGTTTTCTATTCAGGACAGGCAGGCAGTATGTAGCAACCACCAAGACCCTTAGTCTGATCTAGGTCTTGCCCCCAACACTGGGTCTGCCTTCTATTTTTTTTTTTTTAAGATTTTATTTATTTATCCATGAGAGACACAGAGAGAGGCAGACACATAGGCAGAGGGAGAAGCAGGCTCCCTGCAGGGAGACTGATGGGGGACTAAATCCCAGGACCCCAGGATCATGACCTGAGCCGAAGGCAGACGCTCAACCACTGAGCCACCCAGGCATCCCTGGGTCGGCCTTCTAGAACTCTCTTCCCCCAGGAGCTGGTGGGGATTGGCTGGAACTTGGCCGTGAGTCACAAAGCCATTGTGGCACCAGGGCCCCAAGGCTGGCCATTCGGGCTGGTGGGTTCAGCTTCAGGGGCAGGTGAGTGGGGCTGGTGGAGGGTTTGGTGGGGGGTACACGGAGGCTGGGTTGTTCTCCCCTGCCCCCCAGCATCCTCAGAGTCCCCTTGGGCCCTCCAGGCCACTTTAAAAAGTGGGTCAGCTTCTCAGCCCCTCAAAACAGGGGCACTTGGGACCCCCGTAAAAACTGATGGTGGGTTTGTCTGCCTGAGGTCCTAGCCTGGAGAGCCTACCATGTTTCCCTGGGAGGCTGGGAAAGTGGTTTTAGCTTGTATAAGGAAACTGAGACTCAGAGGGGTTTACTCAAAATCGCCAAGCCAGCCATTCGGCTTACATGTCTGGGGGCCCCTAATCCTTTTTCCTGTCCCCTGTAATCACATTCCTCTCACTTTGTTGTCTATTTGTTCACTCATTCTGGTTGAGTTCACTGAGAGGACTAAACCATGTGGCTGGTGAAACCGCAGACTCTAGGATAGGTCAGTTCAGATCCTAAAGCTGTTCTCCCTAAATTCTTCAGAACTTAGCTTGAGTGGTTCTCATCCATCTGTCCATCCATCCATCTATCCATCCATCCATCCTCTTTCAACCATCCATCTATCCATCTATCCATCCATGTATCTATCCATAAACATATTGAGCACCTCTTGTGTACACTGTTCTAGGCATTGGGGATTCAACAGCAAATAAAAGAGACAGACATCCCTACCCATGGGCAGCTCATAGTTCAATGGGGGAGGCAAATCAGAAATAAAGTAAAGAAGTATGAAATATAGTATGTTGGCTTCCCTGGGCCTCAGGCTCCTCCTCTGTGAAGTGGAGACGATGACTGTGCCCGCCTCCTGGAGAACCAGTCTCAGGCCCATTACACTGATGCTTGTTCTGAATGGGCCCAGCCCATTTGCGGCTGGGATGAAGACTGGGAAGGGGCAGGACACTCAGGCCATCAAATAAGTGAAGCTAGAATGTTCACCATGAAAGGAGGCAGCACAGGGGTCTTTTAAAACAAATCTATTTTGATCATCTTTGTCTTGAAGTTTTTAATCTCTTATCATGTCAATTACTAATATGGTTGAATTTAAGTCTTCTGTTAATGGGCATTTTTAGATGGTTTCTGGTTTGGGGTGAGTATGAACACTTGTACCTCTTAAATGTAAATGTTAGGGTGGAATTGACAAGTTACCTTCAAGACTGACAGTTTCCCCAGTTGGTCATGATGTGTCCACCCTTTCAATTTTAGCCATTTTTGTGGATCTGGACACCATTTCTAATGGCCGGATAGCATACAACTGTATGAATGTCCTGTTTAATTTAAGCCACCTCCTAAGTTATTTTTAGTTTTTACTCTTCATAAATAATACAGTGATGAACATCCTTGAACACTCTCCTTTATGCACTTGTAACTGACTCCCTAGCAATCACCTTGTTGGTTATTTCTAGTTGATCCGCTTTTACGTATAAAAGAACACTAGTGTAAAATTCCTTTTGCATTCATTTTTGTGGACTTAAAAGTTTTTGGCTTTTTTTTGAAATGTTAGGGTTTTTTATTTTTGTTTTTCTTTTAATATGTCTCCTCACATTGGGCTTGAAAACAGAGCCAGCCCAGGGCAGTGTTGCTGTACGTTGCATGGGATGAAAGGCTGAATGAAGGCTGCTTCCTCTTACAAGCTGGCTTCTGAGATTGCACCTTCTCCTCCTGTTCCTCCTCCAACTCTATGGCCTTCCAAGGTATGAAGATGGCTGGGAAAGGGGAATCGGCTGTTTCAGCCAAAAGTTGGGGGTGGGTTTCTGCCCAACAAACATGTTATGCTTCAGGTGACATATCAAGGATGCTTGGCAGTATCCACCCCAATTCCCTCTGAGCCAAGGTGCTTTTGGAAGCCATAGTGATCCCCTCATTCTTCTACCCACCCATCTGCCAGTGATCTACCCATTACCTGTTAATCATTCACCATCCATGCACTGATCCATCCAGCCATTCATCAGTTCACCTCTTATTCATTGATCTCTTCACCAATTCCTTCAGCTCTCTCCATCCACACACTCATTTATCTACTCAGGTCTCGTCCATCCTCTACTCACTGGTCTGTCCATCCATCCATTCCACCCTTCTTTCCCCTCCTGCTTATTCATCCATCCACTCATTCATCCATTTACCCACTCATCCATCCATCCATCCATCCATCCATCCATCCATCCATCCATCCACCTACCCATCTGTCCATCCATCCATGTGTCCATTTCCTTATTTATTGATCTATTCATCAATTCATTCGTCTACTTCATTTACCTATTTATTCTTCCACACAACCCTTTATCCATCTTTCTAACCCATCCACCATTCATTTATCCAGATATATCCATTCAGTATCTATCTACCCAAATTCCAATCCCCTCCATCATTCATTTATGAATATAGCCACCCACCCAACACTCACCTGTCCACAGTCTGGAACCCAGGCCCTTTGACTGAGATGAGGACACAGAAATGACTCAGACCTGGTTCCTACCCTCTATGAATTCACAGTAAACAGGGAGAGGCAAATAACACACACACACACACACACACACACACACACACACACAGAGGAAATTTCCCAAATAGTGCGATCAGAGCTATATTCACAGTATGTTCCAGATATAAAGGAAGTTCAAAAAGCAAGAAGGTGATTGGGCTTTCAGCTGAGAATGTGCATTGTTGCCAGCACTGAAGTAGCCACAGGATGATGAGGGAGATGTAGATATCAAAGACCACCTGGGCAGGTAGCTGGGAGAGAGGGGGGCCTGCAGAGGAGAGGAGAAAGATTGCAAGGTGTCAGAAACAAGAAGATGTAGGTACTGGAGCGCTTGCTCCAGCCAGGAAACCTCTCATCTCTATGGTCCCACTCTCTGACCACCTCTCTGCCCCCCTCCACAGGCAGAGCTGACCCAAGGAACCAAGACAATGCAGGAAGCAACACAGCTACAGTTGTCACCTGATGGGCAGAGCTTCTACCAGCCCCAGTCTGTCTCTAATATCCAAGACAGAGCAAGGACACTGAGTCCACAGCCTCAGCACGAGCCACTTGTGTCCAGGGAGACCCTTCTGCAACAGCATGACAAGGACAAGATGGTGTCTCGTCACATCCCACACCTACGGGCTATGGTTGAGAGCCAGGCCTTCAAGAACGTCCTGGTGGATGAGATGGACATGATGCTCTCCCGTGCAGCCACCCTCATCCAAGCCAACTGGAGAGGCTACCAGCTCCGGCAAAAGCTGATCTCCCAGATGATGGCAGCAAAAGCCATCCAGGAGGCCTGGCGACGCTTCAACACTAGGCGTCTCCTCCGGTCCGGGAAGTTGGTGGAAAAAAAAGTGAGCATGGAGGAGGGGGACATCCCTTACCATGCCCCCCAGCAGGTGCGGTTCCAGCATCCTGGAGAGGGCAAGCCCCCTCTGACCCAGCCTGTCATGGTGAGCAAAGAGACCCAGTTCCCTTCCTCTGACAGCCTGGCTGCCTACACCCACCAGCTGGCCCTGCTCCAGAGCCAGAGTACTCTACAGCCTGGCATGCAGGCTCCTTGTGCCACTAGGGGCCCCAGCGTCACCTTCCTGCCACACCAGACCGTTGCCATCAGACTTCCATGTCCAGTGAGTCTAGACACAAAGTGCCACCCATGCCTGCTGACCAGACCTGTCAGAAATGCCTGCCTTGTCCATGTAGAAGGGGACATGGTGAAGGCCAAGCAAGTAACTGCCAGAGTCAACAAGGCAGGAGCCCCAGGGCCTCCACCATGTGGAAGGTATGCTCAGGCCATTCATGGATCACTCAAGACCCAGACCCAGGCCCACATGGAAGCAGAGGTCCTCAAAGCCCCACCCCAAACAGGCCCAGCACCTGTGATGAACAAGACCCCACCTCAGATGTATCCGGTGGCTGCAGTGACCAAGACCCCACCCCAGCCATGTCCAGTGCCCACGGTAACAATAGCCAAGACCCCACCCCAGATATACCCAGTGTCCCGGATAACCAAGACCCCAACCCAGATGTACCCAGCAGCTGCAATGACCAAGACCCCACCCCAGACATACCCCGCAGCCGCGATGACCAAGACCCCACTCCAGTCATGCCTGGCAGCCATGATGAACAAGACTCCACCCCAGCCATGCTCAGTGCCCCTGGTAACAATAACCAAGGCCCCACCCCAGACATACCCGGTAGCCCCAGTGGCCAAGATCCCACCCCAGACATGCCCGGTGGCTGCAATGGCCAAGACCTCACCTCAGGCATCCCAGCCAGTCACAATGATCAAGAGCCCACTTCAGTCATGCCTGGCGGCCATGGTGAACAAGACCCCACCCCAGCCATGCCCTGCAGCTCCGATGTCCAAGACCCCAATCCAGATGCGACCAACAGCCTCAACGACTAACACTGCACCCCAGACACGACCGGCAGCCATGATGGCCAAGATCTCACCACAGATATGCCTGTTGGCCTCTATGATCAAGCCCACAACACAGGCAAGGCCTGTGGCCGCGACGACCAAGACTCCTCCCCAGACGTGCCCAGTGCCTGCTGTGGCCAGGACTCCAACTCAGATGCGCCCGGCAGCCCCGATGACCAAGACCCCACTGCAGACGTGTCCAGCAGCTGGTGTGGCCAAGACTCCATCTCAGACACTCCCAGGGGCCACAGTGACCAAGACCCCTCCTCAGACGCGTCTGGCAGCCATGGTCACCAAAACCCCAGCCCAATTTCGCTCAATGGCTGCCATCCTCAGGACCCTCTGCCTGCCACCTGCAGCAGCTGGAAATCTGAAGTCTTCGCCTCCAGCAGTGGCAGCAGCTGGAATTCCCAACACCTCATCCCACACATATCTGAATGGACCAAAGGCCAAGGCTGTGGTGAGCACAAAGCAGACAGCAGGCATGGTCAAGATCTCTTCTCACTCATACCTGGCTAATGGAAAGGTCAAATACTTGTCCTCACATCTGGGAGCTGGGGCCCCCAAGGCTACAGCGAGGCCACCTTTGGAAGCTGAAAAACTCAAGGCCGTCTCCCAGAAGCAGGTGAAAACAGAAACAATGTCTAATACCACCATAGCCATTGGAATGCCCCGGGATTCACCCTGGGCAAAAGTGGCTGAGGACAGGAGCAAGTCCTCATTACAGACACACCTGAGGACGGATGTCGTGAAGGTTCAGTCGCAGGTGTATATGCCCATAGAAACAGCCGTGGTCCTGCCCCAGGCACAGTTGGCCACATGTCCAGTCAAAGCCCTGCCCCAGACACATCTGGATACATGTCTGGCCAAAGCTCTGCCCCAGGAACGGCTGGCCACCTGTTCAACCGCAGCCTCGTCCCAGGGACAGCTGCTCGCCGAACTGACTGCGGCTTTGCCTCGGGCACATCTGGGCACCTGTCTGGCCAAGACCCTGTCCCAGGCACATCCATCGGCCAAGCTGGCCAAGGCCCTGTCCCAGGGACATCCACCTGTTGAGCTGACCACATCTCAGGCTCAGGCACACCTGGGCTCCTGTCTGTCCAAGGCCCTGTCCCAGGCACATTCTCCCGCCAAGCTGACCAAGGCTCCGTCCTTCGCACATCTAGGCACGTGTCTGACCAAGGCACAGTCTCAGGCTCATCTGGCTACAGGAGTGATGAAGGTCCAATCTCAGGCACATCTGCCCACCGGGCTGACCAAGGTGCAATCCCAGGCCCAGCTGGTCACAGAAACAGCCAAGTGCCTCTACGCAGCCCACCAACCTGCTGAGCTCAGCAACAAGACCCAGTCGCAGCCGTTCCTGGCTGGGTTCAAGGCCTCCACCCAGCCCTGCCAGCACGTTGGTGCTCTTGGCCCTCTGCCCCGACCCACACCAGAGGACAGACTGACCCAGATCCAGCCCCATGACTGTGCGCAAGGCAAAGCCACCCAGGGCCCACGCCAGGGGGTCTCTGAGGCCCAGAGCATGCTAGTGCCTCTGCTGGCGTCTGCCGGACACCCCGCATGTAACGTGGAATCCTGGGGCGATAGCGGGGCTACCCGGACCCAGTCATCGATGGCCAGCCCTGCCACACCCTGCCAGGAAGACCTGGCGACCTCCCAGCTGGCCTCCCTGTGTGCGGAGCTGGCTGCCGAGCTGGGCTCCCAGGAGGACCTCCGTGCCCTCTTGGCAAAAGCCCTTTCCCAGGGGCAAGTGAGGGCAGCCCTGAACCAGGCTCTGTCCAAGAAAGTTCTGGGCGCCACGATGGCCAAGGCCCTGCCCCAGGGCATGCTGGGTGCAGCGCTGATGAAAGTGCTGTCCTGGGGCGAGCTGGGCCTCGCCCTGTCGCGCACCCTGTCCCCCGGCGAGCTGCGGGCAGAACTCACTAAAGCCAAGCAGGGTAAACTGGCGGACGTGCTCAGCAAGGCCCTGACAGAGGAGGAGTGGGCTGCTCTGAACCAAGCCCTATGTCAGGGGGAGCTGGGCGCTGTCCTGAGCCAGTCTCTGTCTCAGGCAGCGCTGAGGACTGGAGTCTTCCCCAAGGCCGCCTCGAAAACCGCAGGAAGCAGGATGACTATGGTCCCCGCCCCGGTGGAGGTGGACTACAGGGGGAGCCCATCGGCCGCATGGGGGCCCAACCTAGGCCCCGTGAGACCACAGCCCAGCAAGGTCAGGGTTCCCCAGGACGGGGCCTGGGAGGGCTTCGTCACAGGCTGGCCTGCCGGGTTCTTGGAAGAGATGGGGGATGGGGCCATGCTCGGGAGGTCACCCTGCTCATCAGTGGTCTTTATGGGTGCCTCCCTGGCTAGTAGAGTGATCACCACGATTCATCAGTATCCCCTGATTGCTGCCCTGGACCCCACTCTGTCATGGGAGGTGGAGCCCAGCAGGGCCTCCCCAAACCTTTATTTGAGCTCTGAGATCAGTGGAGAAAATGCGTGCCTGGCCCCAGGCACCAGTGAATTGGCATCAGATCTCAACCCCATGGAGAGTGACACGGGCCCTAATTTGCCCAAACCACCCCACCTGCAGCTGCCCCCCAGTCTGTGGCAGCTGCTCATTGCCAATGGCGTGGGCCCAAGCACCAGCCAGCCATCGGTGGCTGGTGGCACAGTTCCAAGCGCCCATAAGCCACACGTGGTCAGCAGGGTGGCCTCACGTCGGTGGGCGTCTACCGGGGAGGGCAAGGGGGCCTCAGGTACACTTCCCTGCGCCGCTGGTGGTGGGAGGGCTGCCCATTCCCAGCAGTGTACCGTTACCTACGGGAGATCTGTTTGCTGGGGTCAGCCCTCCGGGATCAACAGGGTGCCCCCCGGTGTGTATCGATCCTCAGCTGCCAAGGTGTCACAACAGCCCTCTGTGGCCCGTGAGGAGACCACGCAGAAAACCCCGTCCCCAAATCACAAACGGGCCTCCGCGGCTACCAGGGAGAGAACCAACAAGTCGACCCCAGGTCCACTGAGGGCTGCCAGTATGAGCAAAATGTCCCTGACTCAACCACAGATCCCCAAGGCCTGTGACATCACCCTGGGTCTCTTGCCTGGCTCCATGGTTCCTGGTCATCGCTGGGCCTTCAAGACTCAGGCTGATCCCAGTGTGTTCCCAGCCCCCCCAGGCAATAAGTTGGCACATACTCTTACCCGTTTGGCAGTCCCTAGGCAGGAGAGGAATCGAACCCAGGGCACCGTTGCCAGTACGTACTGCCCACAGGAGCGAGTGACTGGCCATATACTCACTGAACTGGTGGCCAGTTTGCCCCAGGGTCCAGACAATGACCTGCCTGGAAGCCTCTCTCAAGGCTCCACAGACTATGGCCTGAATGTGAGTAATTCCCAGAGCTCCCTGCCTAGCTGCAGCTCGCTCAGCCTCTCCAGCATGTCTGTGGCCAGTCTGACTGCTGTCGACCTGGTGGAGGAGGAGTCCTGGGAGGCCAACTTGGATGGGGAAATTAATCTAGATACCCTCCTCTCCGGAGAGGCTGTGGGGAGGCCCCAGAAGCCTAGAGATAGGGAAGAAACTAAGAAAGTGGGCCGGGGCCACACGACCCCACGCCTCTACCACCAGCCCTCTGCAGGCTCAAAGCTGATCCCCATTCTGCACCAGAGCTCAGTGTCCGGTCGCGTGACCCTGAGTGTCCACTGGGGCTCAGATGATCAGGATGATGGGGATGTGTCCTCAGGTCAAAGCTCCATGGGTCTGAAGGAAAGCTTATCTCAGAAATCCTACAGGACAGGACTGACCAGAAGTCTGTCTTTGGATAATGTCCCTACCACGCATGAGCAGACATCCATGGCCACTAGGTTGACCTCAAGCCTATCCCAGCCATCGGTAGTCAGTAAGGTGGCTCCAAACCCAGGCCAGCCACTTACGGTCAGTAGGGTTGCCCCCAGCCCATCTGAATTACCTGTGTCTGGTAAGGTCACCCCTAGTCTAACTGAGCCATCTATCGCTAGTAAGGTGACCCTCAGCCTAGGCCAAACATCTATCACTGGTGGGGTAGCCACAAACCTAGCCCGGCCATCTGTGACCAATGCGGTGGCCCCCAACCTAGCACAAGCATCTATGACCGGTGGGGTGGTCCCCAGCCTAGCACAGCCATCGGTGACCAGTGGGATCGCCCCTAGCTTAACCCGGCCATCTATAACTGGTGGGGTGGTCCCTAGCTTAGCTCAGGCATCTGTGACTGGAAGGGTGGCCCCCAGTCTATCTCAGGCATCTGTGACTGGAAGGGTGGCCCCCAGCCTATCTCAGGCATCTGTGACTGGCAGGGTGACCCCCAACCTCACCTGGCCATCTGTGACCCGTGGGGTGGCCCCTAGCCTCGCCTGGCCATCTGTGACCCATGGGGTGGCTCCCAGCCTCACCCAGGCATCTGCAACCAGCGGGGTATCCCCCAGCCTAGCCCGGCCATCTGTGACTGGTGGGTTGGCCCCCAACCTCGTCCAGGCATCTGTGACCGGTGGGGTGGCCCCCAGCCTAGCTCAGGGATCTATGACTGGTGGGGTGACCCCCAGGCTCACCCAGCCATCTATGACCAGTGGGGTGGCCCCCAGCCTTTCCCGGCCATCTGTGACCAGTGGGGTGGCTCCCAGCCTTGCCCAGGCATCTATGACTGGTGGGGTGACCCCCAGCCTCGCCCAGGCATCTATGACTGGTGGGGTGACCCCCAGCCTCACCCAGCTATCTGTGACCAGTGGGGTGGCCCCCAGCCTTGCCCAAGGATCTATGACCGGTGGGGTGACCCCCAGCCTTGCCCAGCCATCTGTGACCAGTGGGGTGGCTCCCAGCCTTGCCCAGGCATTTATGACTGGTGGGGTGGCTCCCAGCCTTGCCCAGGCATCTATGACTGGTGGGGTGACCCCCAGCCTCGCCCAGGCATCTATGACTGGTGGGGTGGCCCCCAGCCTCACCCAGCTATCTGTGACCAGTGGGGTGACCCCCAGCCTTGCCCAGGCATCTATGACTGGTGGGGTGACCCCCAGCCTCACCCGGCCATCTGTGACCAGTGGGGTGGCCCCCAGTCTTGCCCAGGCATCTGTGACCAGTGGGGTTGTCCCCAGCCTAGTCCAGGCATCTGTGACCAGTGGGGTGGCCCCCAGCCTAGCTCAGGCATCTATGGCCAGTGGGGTGACTCCTAGCCTTGCCCGGCCATCTGTGACCAGTGGGGTGGCCCCCAGCCTTGCCCAGGTATCTATGACTGGTGGGGTGGCCCCCAGCCTCGCCCAGGCATCTATGACTGGTGGGGTGGCCCCCAGCCTCACCCAGCTATCTGTGACCAGTGGGGTGACCCCCAGCCTTGCCCAGGCATCTATGACTGATGGGGTGACCCCCAGCCTCGCTCGGCCATCTGTGACCAGTGGGGTGGCCCCCAGCCTTGCCCAGGCATCTATGACTGGTGGGGTGACCCCCAGCCTCGCCCAGGCATCTATGACTGGTGGGGTGGCCCCCAGCCTCACCCAGCTATCTGTGACCAGTGGGGTGACCCCCAGCCTTGCCCAGGCATCTATGACTGGTGGGGTGACCCCCAGCCTCGCTCGGCCATCTGTGACCAGTGGGGTGGCCCCCAGTCTTGCCCAGGCATCTGTGACCAGTGGGGTTGTGCCCAGCCTAGTCCAGGCATCTGTGACCAGTGGGGTGGCCCCCAGCCTAGCTCAGGCATCTATGGCCAGTGGGGTGACTCCTAGCCTCGCCCGGCCATCTGTGACCAGTGGGGTAACCCCCAGCCTGGTTAAGCCATCTATGACTGATGGGGTGGACCCCACCGTAGCCCAGCCACCAGTGACTGGTGCAGTGGCCCCCAGCCCAGCTCAGGCATCCATGGCCTGTGTGGTGGCCTCCAGCCTAAGCCAGCCAGCAGTGACCAGTGGAGTGGCTCCCAGCCTAGCACACCCATCTATGGTTGGTGGGATAGCCCCCAGCCTAGGCCAGCCATCAGTGGCCTGTGTGGTGGCCCCCAGCCTAGGCCAGCCATCAGTGGCCTGTGTGGTGGTCTCCACCCTAGCCCAGCCATTTGTGGCCAATAGAGGGCCCCTCAGCCTATTCCAGCCATCTGTAATTGGTGGTGCTGGTTGCACTGTTGGCCAGTCAGATTGGATGCCTAAGGTGGGTTCAAATGTACCATCAAGGGTGGATGCAGTGGCCTCTAGCCTGCATCATCCATCATTTGTGACTGAAATCCCTGCGGGTACATCATGTCCCCCTACAACTAGCAGCATGGGCCAAGATCTGAACCAGTCATCTGTGGCCACCGAGACGGCTCTATGTCAAGAGCCTGTAATGGTTGATGGGGTGGCCTCAAACCCCCAGGCCCCTGAGTTCAATGAGGTGCCCCTGGCATTTCATCAGCCACTCAGTGTCAGTGGGGGGCACCCAAACATAACCGAACATTCTGCTGTCACTCTCTCTGCCCCAAATATCTACCAGACATCCGGTGCTAGTGGAGAGGACTCTTGTCTAGACCGAGGAACCAGTATATCTCCGGGGGCTCTGTTCAGGGGCATGGCTGCAAGCATCTCCCCCGGCGCTATGGCTGCTAGCATGTTCCCAAATATGTCTCGGGGGACCCTGGCTGCTGGTATGTTCCTCAGTATGTCTCCAGGACCTATGTCTCCGGGCATGACAGGGAGTGTGTGCCAGGGGAGTGTGACGACTGGTATGGGCCCAAACCAATTTCAAGTAGTCAGCGGCATGGCTCCCATTGCATTCCCAGCCTCCGTGGCAGGGGCCCCTTTGATTCACGAACAAGCCACAGAGGTGGGTCCTGGTTTCTCTTGGGCTTCAGTGCCCAACAGACTGGGTATGAGGCCATTCAGGTTTTCTCAAGCCAACGCAGACCCCACCATGTCTCAGGTCAATGTTGATCTACCAGTATCTTTGAACCACCAGCATCCTCCTGTGTCCACAGTTGTGGCATCTGGTTACCAACAAGCTGATGCTTTCAGCCAGGAGCCCCTGATGGGCACAGCTAGCGGCCTGGTGCCAGGTTCTGTAGCCACCAGGATGCCCGCAGCCCTGGCCCCGGCTACTGCGGCCAGTGGTGTGGCCCCCAGCCTTCCCCCAGGGTCTGTGATCAGGGGCGTGGGCCAGAGCCTGCCTCCAGGGCCGGTGATCAGTGGTGTGCCTCCCCGCCTTCCGCCCAGTTACGTGATCAGTGGTGTGGCTCCAACCTTTCCCGCAGGGTCTGTGATCTGTAGTATCAGCCACAGCCTTCCCCCGGGATCTGTGATTAGTGGCATGGGCCAGGGTCTTCCTCCAGAACCCATGGCCAGTGCTGTGGCCCCGAGCTTTCCTCCAGGTTCTGCGGCTAGTAGGGAGCCCCCTAGTCTGACGGCAGCATCTGGGGGTGGTGGGAAGAGACAAAACCTCTCCATGAGACCCTCAGTTAGTTTCACTGCTCCAAGCCTAATCCCAGGTTCAGTGTCAAACGAGACGGACACAAATGTCTCTCCTGGGTCTGTGGCTTCTAGTGTGTTTCCAACATCTGTGGCTGGAGAACTGAATCAGGGACTGGTTCTGGGGTCCACAGCTAACGCAGCCGGTGTGCCCTCCACAGTCAGAAATGTGGCCCAGAGCCTTCCCCAGGGGTCCATGCTGGTTGGGATCACTCCCCGTCCTTACCATGGAGCCCTGGCTGGAGAAGGGTCTATAGCCCCCTTCCAGGCATCCCATACCACTAGCCTGGCTCAGCTTCATCCCCAGGGCTTGGAAGCTAGTGACACAACCAGGAGAGGACACCAAGTGCCCACAGTTCTACAAAGAGCCTCACAGTTGAACCACACCCTTGAGACGATGCCATTTGAGGCCACAGATGACCAGGCCGTGATGAAGCCAGAGGGCCTGGACAAGGGTCTGTCCCAGGTGTCCATATCCAGTGGGGACTCCATGGTCCTTGATGCAACCCCATGGATGTTCCATAGTCCCCTGTCAGGTGACATTAATGACAGCCACGAATTCCTTCCCGACAGTCAAAGACCACTGTTGGAGGAGGTAGTTCCCAACCAGACCGAATCTCTGACCAGTGGCATGGCTCCTGTCCCTCCCCAGCCCCTGAATGTTGCCAACCACTCCATGGCTGGTAGTGCCACCCCAACTCTGCAGCAGAGGTCAGCAACCAGTTGGCGGCCCCCCAGCTCCCACTTTGTGACTGGTAGCAGGGTCCCCAGTGTGCTCATGGAGTCTGTCAGGGCTCCTGGTGCCCCCTTGGCTCAACAGGCATCGATGGCTCACATCATACCCCAGAGCCCCTTGGTGGCTCACATCATACCCCAGAGCCCCTCGGTGGCTCACATCATACCCCAGAGTCCCCCGGTGGCTCACATCATACCTCAGAGCCCCTCGGTGGCTCACATCATACCCCAGAGCCCCTCAGTGGTTCATATCATACCCCAGAGCCCCCCAGCGGCTCACATCATACCCCAGAGCCCCTCGGTGGCTCACATCATACCCCAGAGCCCCACAGTGACTCACATCATGTCCCAGGACCCCCCAGTGACTCAGGTGCCCCAGAGCCCTGCCTATAATATGGGGGCTTCTACTATAGTTTCAGGGTCACCCAAGCTGGCCCATAGCAGTCCTACGGCATTCAGCTTGCACCCAGGATCTATAACTGGGATGGGGACCCCAAGCACTTCCCAGAGGTCAGGAACCACCCACAAGGCCTCCCATGTGTCACTTTATCCATCCAGCACTAGTGGAATGGCATCTGATGGGTTCCAGGTAGCAGCTGTCCCCAGGGCACACCAGAAGCCAGTGTCTGGGGACCTGGTTCAGAACAACCACAAGTTTCTTGGCTCTAGAAAATCCTATAGGTCCATGCATGGTTATTCCGTCTCAGACATGCTAGACAGTAACATAGCCAAGGTTGTGCCCTTGCATGAAGTGCAGGAGCACACCTACAGGTCCTCACAGGAAAGTCCCAAACACTCCAAGAGTGCGCCACCGGTCGTAACACCAATCATCCGCACCACTGAGGTGGCACACAACACGGCCACCTCTAGGCTGCACCCAGGGCTTCGGAGGGTGTCTCTGGGCTATGAGTCCTCTCCTGACGGCTCCCGGAGGCCCCTTTTAGCCCAGGAGTCGATGGAGGGGTCTCTGGATTTCCGTAGCGCCGGGGCTCCTGTAGACAGTGACAGGGCATCCCTGACTCCCACTGTACTCCAGGGCCCCGTGGATGCTGGCATAGCTGGTGGCCAAGCATGGAACTCTGCCGTCCCCAGTGTAGCGGTCGGGCCCATGAGCAGCGCAGTGGCCCCTGGTGGCGTGTGGGATCTGGCCAGGGCTTCTGTGCCATGGGACACCGTGGGCAGAGAGGCAGCGGCGGATCCCAGACAGTCGGGGGAGCTGGTGGCATCGATGCAGGCTGTGGAGAAGATAATCATCCATGCTGTGGTCACTATCCAGGCATGCGCACGTGGCTACCTGGTGCGCCGTACCGTCAAGGTGTGGCACCAGTGGGCCGTCATCATCCAGGCTGCCTGGCGCGGCTACCGTGTGCGGCGGGACTTGGCCCGGCTCTCTCGAGCCGCCACCACCATCCAGGCTGTGTGGCGAGGCTTCCTCACTCGCCGGCCCGAGACTCAGCAAACCATGCTCCCGGCCATGTGGTGCAAAATGGGCAGCAGGACCAGGTCAGGATCCGACCACCGCTGTTTCCAGTCGTGCCAGCCACACATCTGCGCCCTCTGCCAGTCGCTGAGTCCCAGGCTGGGGAGCCCGCCCAGCGTGGTGATGCTCGTGGGTTCCAGCCCCCGCACGTGCCACATGTGTGGCCACACGCTGCCCACTCGGGTGGTGCACGGCATGGGCCGGGGCTCCACAGTCCAGGCTGGCTTGCCGTGGGGCTGCGCCACCCAGATGAATTCCCGGAGCCCCCGGCTGTCCCGTCGCCGGATTAAGGCGGCCACGGCCATCCAGTCGGCCTGGAGAGGCTTCAGCGTACGCCGCCGTCTGAAGCAGCAACAGATGGCAGCCAAGATGCTTCAAGCCACCTGGCGCGGCCATCGCACCCGGGCCTCCCTCACTACGGATGCGCTCTTGGGGCCGGAAGCGTGGGACAGCTCGCAGCACATGCAGTGGCCAGGTGTCTAGAACATCGGCTGACTAGTGGGGCGGGGGACACCAGGGGAGGGACAGTGTGGCTCTCTGGGTCTAATGAATAAAGCCCTCCACAGCCTGGGTCTTGGTCCACCTGTGTTCATGAAGGTGTCTTGGGCATGGTTGGCGGGGTGGGGGGGCAGGGGAATTGGGAGGGTCTGGAGCATCCTGGATGGGAGAGGCCCTAAATTTTGCCTCCAGCCATGCAGTTAGTACATGAGGTCTGTGGCTGGGATCGGAACCCTCAGCCTCTTCCAGAGCTCAGAGCCAACTATGTGGCCCCACATATATTACTGTGTCTATTGGGGCCTAATGGGGTGGAGTCCAGTCAGTTCCAGATGAAAGCTGTCCCCAGTACATTCCAGAAGCCAGTGTTGGGAAAGCTGGCCTAAAATGGCTGCCATGAGATTGTTGGCCCTAGAAAAATCCTACAGGTGCATGCGTGGGTGCCTCGTTCAAGAAATGCTAGGCGGATCCAGCCACTTCCTGATTCGGGACACACATATAATGGGGCACAGAGAGAGGGAGGGGGCGACTCCAGAGGGGGCAGCCTGGGAGGAGGAGGGGCAGAGGAGGGTGGTGGCATGGATTTGGGGCAGCTGCAGAGGGAGCCACAGAGTGAAGGGGCAGGGGAGCAGGTGGGGCAGGAGGGTCTTGAGGGGATAGGGAGAGTTTGAGGGCTTCAGGGTGGACCGTGGTTTCTAGTGGTTTCTAGGAGAGGTAGGGGGTCCAGGTGGAGAGCCGGCGGGGAGTGGCATCCCATGCAACAGTAGCAGCGCCCAGAGGCCCCACGTCCCCAGGCCCCACATGTGCACAGCCCCACGTGCCGAGAGCAGCGTGCGTGTGCACCTGCAGGTGTAAAGAGCACCTGGCCACACACCTGTGAAGAGCCCGCCTTTTGTCCTTCCCACACAGGAATGGCAGGCTCCCAGCTGCCCCCGCCACTTCTGCTGCTGGCTCTGGTGCTGCTGCTGGGGAATTTCTCTTCACAGACACCTCCAGAGGTAAGAACAGGGAAGGAGGCGGCCTGGCTTCCAGGAAGCTGGAGCAGACATGGGGCCCAGCTGCACACCTGGCTTCTGGAGCCCTCCTTCAGGCCACACTGGGCAGCCTACCCCGCCCCCCCCACCTCCCCCCAAAACTTGAAGGGCTGGATTTCAAAAGTCCGTTTCTTTTAGCCAGCTCCCCCAGAGAAAGGAGTGAGGAACCCAGGGCATTGGTGGGGGGGGTGGACACGAGAGCTCACTTCCCAGCCGCAAAGCATTTATGGCTCCCAGGAGACTTTCTTGGCACCTGACTTAATTTCCATCTGCTGCTCCCTAGGATGGTTCCCAGAGTGCAGGATGGTTTAGCTCGGATCCTCCTCCCCCCGCCCTCCATCTCCCACTAGGCCATTGCTCTCTCTGACCCCATGTCCCAGCCCCAAATCTGGAATATCCAGTGGACACCACCACACATGGCACTCTTCCTGCAGGCAAGGGCTTCGCTCAGAAGGCACATTTACCCTCGTTGCGGAGCCCAGGAAACCGAGGCGGAGGCAAGCCGAGTCTCCCAGCTGTGCCAGGCCCAGGTTAGAACCAGATGACTTGGCTCTTGCCAGCCTCCGAGTCTAGGACTCTCTGGGCAAAGCAAACTCCTGGCACAGTGCCTGGGAAGACCCCTCCTTCACCTTCCGGTCAGGTCTCCCGTAGCTCATGCGCACCTGCCGGCTCTGTGCTGGGCGCTCAGCAGAGCTTGTGTCCTCCTCCGCCTCTTCTTTCAAGGCCCACTGCTATTCTCCCATTCACGTGAAAAGTTTGGCTCTCTAGGGTCCTGGCTTGGCTGGGGGTTCACTGCGGCCCTGAGTAATCTTCTGATTTCAGCAGAAATTCCTCAGTGATGGGAAGCAGTCTGGGGAGGCTGGCCTCTTGGTCCTTGACTCCTTGGAGGTCATTAAGGGGCCCTCTTACCATCTTCCCAGTCACCTGGGGCCAGACTCGTACCATTCTGAGCCTCTGTTCCCCATGTGTAAACTGGGAATGCCATGAGGCCAGTGCATGGTGCCTCTTCTAGATTTCTCTGTCATTCCCCACAGAGCTTGGGAGATTGGACAGAGAACTGGCGGTGGCGGTGGTGGTGGTGGTGAGGTGTCTGTGTGTAGACCCAGCTCCCTCCTGGGGCCAGCACTGGATGTTACTTCTGCATTTTTGATGCCTGGGGTGAGGCAAAAGAGGAAGCATACAGACTCACCCAGGGCAGAGTGGATGGGGTGGGGCAGGGAGCCGTTGATGGATGAACTGGCAAGCTGCTAAAATGCCTAGGAGCCCAGAACTGGGAAGTAAAACATTTACCCACCCTCAGTCTAGCTCCTGGGCTCAGTGCCTGGGATGGGGTAGGAGCCAGGGAGTGGCTGGAACAAAGCAGGGTAGATTTCCAGAGACCCAATCCTCTGATTCTTCCCAGAGCCCAGACTTCTAAGCCAGGCCCTCATTAAGGACTCTGAGTTTAGCCTTGGGGACCTTCCAGGTATCTGGTGAAGAAGATTAGGGCTGATTCCTACCCCCACCCCACCCCCGAGAGCTCGGAGGTGGATCCGTGCAGATGAGCACCACTGAATACCTACTAGGTGCCAAACCTATGTGAGCACTCAGAGGCTCTGCCTCATGATGATATCCATTCGACAGACAAAGAAACTGAGTCCCAGAAAGTTTAAGAGAGTTCCCCAGGGGGACCTTGCTGGATCAGTTGGTGGAGTGTGCAACTCCTAATCTCAGAGTCATGCGTTCAAGCCCCACATTGGGAGGGTGGGGTTTACTTAAAGAAAGAGTTCCCCAGCAGGCTGCCTGGGTTCAGAGGGCCTCTAGAGCCCTGAAACAAGAATAGGGGCTGGGAGGGCCTGACCTGGCCTGGAACCCCGGCTGTGGGACTTCAGACAAGGGTGCCTTGTTTTCCACTGAGCACTTGCATGGTGCACTAAATCCCCCAGGTCTTGCTGAGAGGCAGGTGTTTGCTATCTGGGATAATAGGGAAGTTGACATCCAGAGAAGGGCTGGGGCCAGGGCTGGGGCCGGAGCTGGGGCTGCACACCCTCGTTCCCGACCATCTCCTCCTCATACCCTCCATGGTGGTTTCCTTCCCTGGGTTATTTTTGCTGGTGCTCTTGGAGAGCGGGGTGGAGAAGCCAACTTCCAAGGTACAGCTCCTCCAGTTCAGTGGAAACATCCAACCACTTCAGCACCCCTGAGTTCAGAGACAGGCTCGACCATCCATCCCAGAACCCCAAGTTTGGAGACAGGCTTGTTAAAACAGAAAATTCAATGGAGTAAAATATGAAGATCTAAATGACTGTATTGATGATTCATGAATTGGGTAGCATCCCATCTTAGCAGATACAAAGGAGTTCTGAGGAGCTGTACAGAACAGAAGCCTCTTATAGCCTCTTATAGGAAGAGAAGGGAAGTTTCTAGCAAAGGCAAGTTTACCTTCCTTTGGGGGAAAGCAGAGGAGAGGCATCTGTTGGGCAGATTATCTCCCAAGGGCTGACCAGATCAATCCAGATCGATGGGGCAAAGGTCATACTTTGGTGGGAGGTGTGGAAACCCCAATTCGATCAGGTATTAAGTCTTGGTTTGCTGATGTGGAGCTTAGCACAAGTGACTCCATTTTGGACCTGTTTCTTTTTTAGCAGACTCAATGGAGCGGCGCCCCTAGTTCAGGGGAAGACTCCATGATCTCCCATAGGTCTTCAAGTTCAGAGGCAAACCCCACCATCCAGCCCAGCTCCAGCTCCACAAGTCCAGGGTTGGCGCCCACCTTCCCACAACCAGAAACAGTCACCCCCTCCCAGTTCTGGCTCCCCCAGTTCAGAGCTCACCACTACCTCCCACTCCGCAAATTTCCACCAACTTGACCCTGCATTGGAGCTCCTCTTCTCCCAGCCCCAGAACAGAGCCCCCCTCCATGCCCTCCAACACCACTGATGGGACCTCTGTGGCCACTGGCCCTGGTGAGTGCTGAGAGGTTTGGGGGTTGGGGGAGTGGTTGGGGGTACCAGGCTGCAGTTCTGTGATCGGCCACCAGGGAGAGACACAGACCTGCGAATATGTGGAAGAAGGGCTTCTCCCCACCCTCTGCCCGGTGTCACCTAAAGCCCTCAGGCCTTCATTCTATGCACATTTATTGAGCACCTAGTGTGTATCAGATCCTGGAAACACAGCTTTGTTGGGAGACAGATTATGAGTAAATTATAGACTTGTTTCTAGGGGATCCCTGAGTGGCTCAGCAGTTTAGTGCCTGCCTTTGGCCCAGGGCCTAAGTCCCAGGTAGGGCTCCCTGCATGGAGCTTGCTTCTCCCTCTGCCTGTGTCTCTGCCTCTCTCTGTCTCTGTCTCTGTCTCTCTCTCTCTCTCTATATATATATATATAATATATAATATATAATATATATAATATATATATCATGAATAAATAAATGAAATCTTTAAATTATAGACTTGTTTCTAATTTTTTTTTTATTTATTTATGATAGTCACACACAGAGAGAGAGAGGCAGAGACACAGGCAGAGGGAGAAGCAGGCTCCATGCACCGGGAGCCCGACGTGGGATTCGATCCCGGGTCTCCAGGATAGCGCCCTGGGCCAAAGGCAGGCGCTAGACCGCTGAGCCACCCAGGGATCCCTATACACTTGTTTCTTTTCTTTCTTTCTTTTTTTTTAAATTAATTAATTAATTAATTTATTTATTTATGATAGTCACAAAGAGAGAGAGAGAGAGAGAGGCAGAGACACAGGCAGAGGGAGAAGCAGGCTCCATGCACCGGGAGCCCGACGTGGGATTCGATCCCAGGTCTCCAGGATCGCGCCCTGGGCCAAAGGCAGGCGCCAAACCGCTGCGCCACCCAGGGATCCCTACACTTGTTTCTAAAAGAACAAAATAAACAGGATAAGGAATCAGAATGCAAATACAAGCTGATTGAATGGTCTTTCCCCCCATTTAAAAAAAAAATTATTTATTTATTCATAGAGACAGAGAGAGAGAGGCAGAGACACAGGCAGAGGGAGAAGCAGGCATCATACAGAGAGCCTGACGTGGGACTCGATCCAGGGTCACCAGAATCACGCCCTAGGCTGCGGGCGGCGCTAAACCGCTGCGCCACAGGGGCTGCCCTTTTCCCCCCATTTTTAAAAAAATTTTTTAAAAAAGATTTTATTTATTTATTCATGAGACACACACACACACACACACACACACACACACACACACAGGGAGAGGGAGAAGCAGGCTCCATGCAGGGACACTGATGTGGGACTCGATTCCGGGTCTCCAGGATCAGACCCTGGGCCGAAGGCGGCGCTAAACCGCTGAGCCACCCGGCTCCCTAAAAAGATTTTTTTTAAAAAGATTTTATTCATTTATTCATGAGAAACAGAGACATTGGCAGAGGAAGAAGCAGGCTCCCCATAGGGAGCCCGATGCAGCAGGACTTGATCCCAAGACCCCGAGATCACCCCCCGCGCCAAAGGCAGACGACACTCAACCTCTGAGCCACCCAGGTGTCCCTAAAAACTTCTATTTATTAAGTAGCCTCTACCCACACATAGGGCTCGGACTCACAACCCCGAGATCAAGAGTTGCATGCTAGGATTGAAAGTTTTTTTTTAAATATATATATATTTTTTAAATTTTATTTATGATAGTCACACAGAGAAAGAGAGAGAGGCAGAGACACAGGCAGAGGGAGAAGCAGGCTCCATGCACCGGGAGCCCGACGTGGGATTCGATCCCGGGTCTCCAGGATCGCGCCCTGGGCCAAAGGCAGGCGCTAGACCGCTGAGCCACCCGGGCTGCCCCATATGTTGTCTCCTAAATGTCCAAAGGGTGATGACATGCTTGAAGTCGCAGAGCATGAACCATCTTCAGAAAAGCATTGACTTTTGCATGTGTCCTCAGCTTGTTTGCTGCATTTGGGTACAGAATTCTAGACTAGATTTTTCTCACTTTGCAAGAACACCTGAGAGTGGCCAACGAGGGCAGCAAAAACACAGAGAATGGAACGAATGCCTTATTGGCAAATAATACTCAAAATGAAAAGGACAAAAATGTGCTTTAAAAAAGTGACAGCTGCAACAGGAGAGGGAAATGAGCACGGCTTCCTGGGAAGGAGGCTCTGAAAAATTCTGGGCCCTGGTGGGTGTTTTGGCCTTGGGAAGACAGGGACTGGGGCTGATTCGCCTCCTCCCTCAGCTCCAGGTGACACTGGGGCCCCTGAATTGCACAGGAACCCAGGCGTGGTGGTGGCTGTGTGTCTGCTGGTGTCTGTTTTGCTCCTTGGGGCTGTGCTAATGGCTGTCAGGTGCCACCACCGGGGTGTGTCTAAGTCCTAGAAGTGGCATGAGATAGCGTGGTGAGGTGGGGCTGGGCTACAGGGATGGCCCTCCCAAGGCCCTGAATGTCCTCGTGTGTGCGTTCCTCCTCCAGGGAGCTGCGAGCCAAAGCTCATCTTTTGCCCATCACCCACCAGAGTGATCTCCATGGGGCTGAGAAGGAGGGGCGCTTGGATGGAGCAGGCGCACCTGGGAGGGGCTAGCCTTGCCAGAATAAAGCCCTTACTGTTCCTCTGTGGCCTCCTGAGTCATGGACTCCTGTGACAAACATTTCTGGGTGCCTACTATGTGCTGGGGTCAGAGTGGGGACCATTTCTCTACCCTCATGGGGCCCATAGTTTCAAAGGTGGGGACAGACGATAGCCAGGGGCTCAAATGACATCATTTCAGATGGCACAGAGGGTCATGGAGTCACAGATTGGGGCTGTGGCCGCATCCCAAGGGCCTATGTGTGCAGGTTTTTTGAGAGGGTGGAGAGGGCTTGATATTTCAACCAAGACCTGAGAGGTGGGAAGGACCCTCCTTGGAGAAAGTTGAGAGAACGGGCGTCCCAGGAAGCAGGCACAGCAAGCACAAAGGCCCTGTGGTAGGAAGAACTTGAAATATTTGGGAAACGACAAAGAAGTGAGTGGAGTCAGAGTAGGGTGAGGGAGAGGTGAGTGGGGCACTGCACTGGCTAGGGGTTTTAGCCCAAACATCGCCAGCCAGTAAGTTCCACAATCTGGTAGGTCTTCCTTCAAGTCTTTGGGAGGGCAGATTGGCAGGGGGAGAAGGCTTTCCTGGGGCAGGAACAACCTGTGCAAAGGCTTGGAGGCAGGAAGGCACCAGAAGCAGGCTGAGAATGGGGAGTCCAAATGGCTCCCCCACCTGATTGTCTCAGTTCTGTTTCCTTGGGTCTGAGCCCGGGGCCCCCACTTTCTCCCCTCCCATTGCATAGGAGGGAAAATAGCGCAAGGAGGGGCAGGCCTGGGCTTAGGGACCTTTGGTGGGTTAGTGGGTTCCTCCTGCTTCCCACCGACCCTGTCCCCAGGATCTTCCAGGCTTCTCTACCAGAGTGGGGACGAGGAGGCTCCAGGTTGTGCCTTGGCTGGGACTCTGGCGGGAGCTGTCCCCTCAAGGCTGGGCTTATCCTTCTATGAAATGGGTGGTGACAGAGGTGGGGGGTCAAGGTCACACAGCACATGGGGATGAAGCCTGCCATGGGGAGGAGGGTCATGCTTTAATGATTTTTGGGGGCAGAGGGACCGGCGGGGCCTTCCGGGCAGGCAGCCATTCTGGTGAAACATTAACTTGTTGTAGCTCAGGAGGTGGCTACACCACACAAGGCCCTTCCCTTGGGCCACAGCATCCACTGCCCCCGCCCCCCCAGCCCCTCTTGGGGGCTCTGGTTCCACTATGGTTCCAGTCCCTGCTGTTTGTGAAGAGTGCATTGGCCAGAGAGGGTCATCTATCTGCCTGGGGTGGCACAGCGTGGTGACCAACTTTCCTGGAGCCTCCAGGGACCCCAGAGGGCCACCCCTAAACTCCTGAGGCCACACCTCATGGGCTGTTCTATGAAGCACCGTGTCCCAGCCCCGGAACTGGCAAAATCTTTCCATTCTTACCTTAAATCTGCACTTACCTCTGTCTCTGTCTCTCTGTTCCCTTATCTCTCTCTTTTTGTCTTTGAGTCTCTCCATTTCTTTCTTTCTTTTTTCTCTCTTTGGCTCTTCATTTTTCTTTTTTTTTCTTTTTTTTTTTTTTTTTTTTTTTTAAATTTTTATTTATTTATGATAGTTACAGAGAGAGAGAGAGAGAGAGAGAGAGGCAGAGACACAGGCAGAGGGAGAAGCAGGCTCCATGCACCGGGAGCCCGATGTGGGATTCGATCCCGGGTCTCCAGGATCACGCCCTGGGCCAAAGGCAGGCGCCAAACCGCTGCGCCACCAGGGATCCCTGGCTCTTCATTTTTCCATCTCTCTCCCTCTCTTACAAGCACAGGAACAATTAGACTTAACACCCGCCCACCCTGAGCCTACCTCCCCCTTCATACACACATACACTTGGTCACACTCCTGGCCACTCTCACACCCATGTTGGGGACACTCTCACACACTCCCCCGTCAGTCACTCAGCCTGCCACCTCCTGGCTCCATCCCAAGGGTGGTATGTGGGTGTGTCCTGTCTGAGCCTGGCACTCAGATAGTTAAGGGGCTCCACGGATGGGGGGAAGGGGGGGACCCTGGGCCGCCCATTTGGGCAGGTCCAGTCCTCCCCACCTCGGCTCCTCAGCGAGGTCACGAGGTCATGGGACTCAGACAGGACTCAGCGGTGGCAGTGAGTGCCAGGCTTGCCTGAGCCTAGTGGAGCTTGTGTGAGTTTGGGGTGGGCAGGGCGGTTCTCAGAGAGTGGACTGGGGTCCCAGAACCCATCAGAACTGGGCTAGGAGCCAGGGGCCACGGGATTTCTTCCTGAAGGTCCTGATGCTCCAAGGCTGCTGACCCTGACGCAGCGCGGCAGGAGGCTTGGGGAGTGTGTGAAGGCACCAGGGCACCCCTGCAAGGTTCTGGGTGGGCGTCCCACACTGGTGTCTGCGGTACAGCCCAGGCTACCCTGACTGAGCAGCTGCAGCTCTAGGAAGGGCGCAGGGTGTGGGATGAGCTCCCCGTCGAGGGGGAGTCTTATTGGGGTATCGCTGGGCTCTTAGGGCCTCAGGGGTCTCACATCTATCTCCCGGGGCTCAGAGATGCCTGCAGCATGAGGCGCAGTGGAACAGCGCTCTCCTTCCTGCTGAGTGAGGTGAGTGGGGGTGTGTGGGGGGGTGGGCTGGGCTGTCCAGGCCATCGGGAGGGGCTCACAGTACCACCCTTAATGGAAACACCCAGAGCTGCCTGGGGACCTACTTACAGATAGGGAAACTGAGGCACAGAGCAGTTACCAGGAGTCTGGGGCTCATCCCTGCTGTCAGCTCCGGGGCTGCAGCCACTGCTTTCGGGATCAGGGGAGCAGAGCGGGGAGCAGCAGGGTCCCTTTGGGTCTGAGTGTAAGGTTTTGACTGCCCAAGGAGAGGGGGCTTGGGTGCCTTCTCCAGGGAGGGCATGACGTCACACCTTTGGGGCAGGGCCAGTGACCTCATTCCAGGAAACTGAGGTAGTAAGCAGAGAGAAGCCAGCAGGAGCTGACTTTGAATCCCAGGCTGACTGACTGACCCTGTTTGTATAAAGGAAAAGGGCTAACGTCGTGCGGTTTGAGGAAGGGCAGGATGAGCTGGTCCCCTGCAGCCGGCAGGGTCCCGCATGTGCGTGGACTCATTTATCCACACCCCAGCTCTGAGAGTGCCGGATCCTTACCCAAGGCCTGTGGGTGGAGAATAAGGATGAGGGTAGTCCCAGTTTACACGTGAGGAAACTGAAGCACAGAGAGGCTAGTCCTCCCTCAAAGTGAGTGGCCAACTGAGGTTTGAACCTGGGCCTCCAGGACCCTTGTCTGTGCTCTGAACCCCACTGCTGAGTCCCCCATACCACTTCAGCCACCCAAGATCCTCCTTCTTAACATGATGTGCTGGGGCCCGGGTCAGTGGCCCCAGTGAACCCCGGCAGCCATCTCCCTCTCTGAGCCTCACCTCTGTAGAATGAGGATCCCCTAGAGCTCCCCCTAAGCACTCAATTTACAGCATCAGTCATTCTACTTGTACATGGAACGCCTATTGCATTTGGGGCCTGACTTTGGAAATGGGGGACATAGAGGCTCACGGGTTCAGAAGACTGATGTTCAACTAAGAAAAAAAGATAAAATTTGGGGAGGAGTGAGTAGAAATGAGACTGCCCACAGTTTGGCAGGAAGGACTTCTCTGAGGAGGTGACATTTAAGCTGAAGAGTAGATGAAAACAAGCAGCCAGTGATGGAGGAGGGCTGGGGGAAGGGCTTTCCCCACCAGAGGACACAGCTCATGCAAAGGCCCTGAGGCAGGTTGGAGGGGGCTGAGGCAGGTTGAGATAAAGGAGAGAGATGGAGGAAGGTGAGAGGTGAGAGGCAGCTCACCTGCCTGGAGGGCCTGGGGGCATGTAGGGTCTCAGCAGCTGCTATGAGGGATGTGGATTTTGTTCTAGGGGTGCTGGGAACCACGGGACAGGTAGGAGCAGGCAAGGGACCCGTTTAGGGTTTGTCTTAGAGACAGGACTTGGCATCGCAGCCAGGGCTAGCACATCTTGAGATCTTGGGGACAGGCGAGATGGACAAATCAGAAAGCAGCTTCTCAGCCTCCCTCCAAGCCCTTCCCCCTCCTCCCCGCCTGCCCCCCCTCTTCCCCTCCTACTCTCCCAGGGCTTTCTGTCCCCACTCCAGCCTCTCAACAGGGAAAGCAATTAGTCTGGAGTGGCAGATTGATTAATGCTGCAGCTGAGAGGCGGGGAGGACCCTCCCCTCTCCCGAGGGCAGCTCTGAGAGTGCTGGATCCTTACCCAAGGCCTGGCCCAGATGGGGGGGGGCACCGCCCCCCACAGGGCCTGTCTTGTCTGTTTCACCCTAAAATCTGCCTGGCTCTGCACAAGCCCAGACCCAAACATCCAGCTGCCTCCACTGGCGCCCGCTGGGGGTCAGGTGATGTTTAAACCTAGCCCTATTTATCTTGGTGCTTCCCCCCCAAATCCTCCTCACCCAGGTGGCCTCACCCACCCAGGTAACTACGTGGCTACTGGTTATCTGGTGAACAACTAATCACTCATCATAACCGTGGCTTATCCTTGAATCCCCTTGAACATCCATGGCCATGGCCCATGTGTCAGCCCCCAAAACACTTCCCAAATCCACCCGTGGGCCCCACCACAGTCCATGACCTACCCAGATGCTGCCCCTCCCCCCCAACAGCCCCTCTGCTGAGACAGATGCAGGAGGCTTCCTAAAACTATAAAACAAATCACATCTCTCAAAAGATCTCAGTCCATTCCCGTAATCAACTCCCAGCTCCTTATTGAACCCCCGAAGCCCGGCATCAACTCCCCACCCACTCATCTCCCACACTCCACTCCAGCCCCTCTGCTATTTCTCAAACCCACCTACTCAGTCCCACATCGGGGCCTTTGCACATGCTGTTCCCTCTGCCTAGTATGCTCTTTTTTCTAGCTCTCTCCTGGCTAGCTCCTTCACTTTCAGGTCTCAGTCCCAAGTTACCTCTTCAGAAAGGGTCCTATCTAGGCCTGGACAACATTATCAGAGTGACCTCTCGACCCCCACTCCCATCACCCTCCATGCTCCTACATGGTTTAATTTTCTTTCTCGCACTATGTGCTGGAACTATCTTTTTGTATTTGTGGAATGAATAAATGAGTGAGTATGAATGTGGGCAAGTGGTTTCTCCATCTGGAACTCAGCTTCCCCAAGAAGACAGTGGGCAGGTGACATCTAAGTGGGCCTCTGTTCTGGGAGGGGCCCACTGCACCCACACACCCCACTCTCTGCTTTCCCTGCACATCCTCCCAGCCACCAGGAACCCTCCCAGGGGATGCCTAGTGTTGAACACTTAGATTTCTACATTAGAACTCAGGCACTCTTGGGAGGTTAGGGGCGGGAGTGGGAGTGAGGACCGGTTAAGTATCCTGGGTCCTAGAAGGATCAGATCTGTGCACAGAGCTAAGTGGGGATGGGGGACACCGAGCAGCCCCCTCGCTGTGTGACTCTCAGCCAGTCATTTCCTCTTCTTCTGTGAAGAAATGCCCTGTAGAGGCTCAAAAGATGTGTGTTTCTCATACCTTCTTCCCTGCACCCCCTTGCCCTAGGTCTGGCCCTAATTAGCCATATTTTCTTAGACCTCGGTTTTCCCATCTGACTGTTTTGTCTGTTTGCTGAGATAGATTAATTTGTGAGGCTCAGTGGCATAGCAGGAGAAGGGTGGGCTGCCCCTCTGAGATCCACCTCTTCCACATCCCATTTGCTCCTTTGACCTCCCCCCAGCACCCCTCCCCCGACAATGCCATGAATTCCAAGTCCTGGGGTTAGTACCACTGACAGCTCTCAGCTTGTGACCAGAAAATGTGGGTCTGTCCTTTTATGATTAAGAATCCCAAGTAATTGGTACCATTTTCATCCCATTTCACAGACAGGAAGACTGAGGCATGCTTTTCCTACACCTCATGGCATGGAGTAAACCCAGTTCTGTTGAGCTGGAAAAACTCAAGTTCTGTTGAGTTGCTGACTCATCAACTCATCCTGATTCTGTCTGATTTTCAAACATCTCAAGTGCTTACTCAGTGCATGATTGCCAACACCATCTCATTTAATTTCTCCTATTTAGTGCTTCCTTCAAGAAATGAGGCAGCAGGGGAGTGCCTGAGTGACTCAGTCAGTTAAGCATCTGCCTTGGGCTCAGGTCATGATCCCAGGGTCCTGAAATCGAACCTGGAGTCTATCCCATTCAGCAGAGGAGTCTGCTTCTCCCTCTACCTCTGCCCCTGCTTGTGTTCTCTCTCTTGCTCATTCTCTCTCTCAAATAAATAAATAAAATCTTTATTTAAAAAAATGAGATCCGGGATCCCTGGGTGGCTCAGCGGTTTAGTGCTTGCCTTCGGCCTAGGGCATGATTCTGGAGCCCCAGGATCGAGTCCCGCATCGGGCTCCCTGCATGGAGCCTGCTTCTCCCTCTGCCTGTGTCTCTGCCTCTCTCTCTCTCTGTGTATCTCTGATGAATAAATAAATAAAATCTTTTAAATAAAAAAAATGAGATCCCAAAGCTCAGAATTCAGGATGTATTTATCAATAGCAAACTTGGGCAATATCCTAGCCTCTGAGTCTCAGTTTTCTTGTTTATAAAATGAGAACAATGGTGGGTGTCTTGCTGGTTCAGTTGGTAGATTATGTGACTCTTGACCTTGGGGTTGTGAGTTCGAGCTCCACTTTGGGTATAGAGATTACTTTTAAAAATAAAATCTCAAAAAATTTTTTTAATAAAATGAAGATAGTGGTATAAAATAGCCTGTGGTTGGGATGCCTGGGTGGCTCAGCGGTTGAACGTCTGCCTTCAGCTCAGGGCATGATCCTGGAGTCCCAGGATCAAGTCCCACATCAGGCTCCCTGCATGGAGCCTGCTTCTCCCTCTGCCTGTGTCTCTGCCTCTCTCTTTCTCTGTGTCTCTCATGAATAAATAAAATCTTTTAAATAAATAGCCTTATTGTGCCCTTGTGAGCTAATCTATGAGGGATCCTTAGGAGAGCCCATACATGGATTGAGTGTGCAAGAAAGGGGAGCTATTGGTGCTGTTGTTATTATTCATTTGTTTACTTACTGAATGTTTCATTTTTATATATTAATAAAAATATAATATGAGAGAATACCATTAGAGGGCATATTATTGCAATAAATGGCAGTATATACTATACAATGTTATACATAATAAGTATACTATGTACTAATTGATTAATAAATATTTCTGCAATGCCTACTGTGGACCAGGCACTATTCATATCCTGCAACTTTGAGATCCATATACCCATTTCGTAGATAAGGAAGCTGAGACTCAGAGAGAGGTAAATCCATTCAGGGAGAAAGTAGGACTTGCAGGTGCCTAAGTGGATCAGTCGGTTAAGCATCTGCCTTTGGCTCAGGTCATGATCACAAGGGTCCTGGGATCAAGCCCTACGTTGGCTCCTTGCTCAGCCAAGAGACTGCTTCTGCCCCACCCCTCCACTGCTTGCGCGCTCTCTCTCAAATAAACAAAATTTTAAAAGAAAAGAAGAAAGAAAGAAGAAAGAAAGAAAGAAAGAAAGAAAGAAAGAAAGAAAGAAAGAAAGTAAAAGAAAGAAAGAAAGAAAAAGACAAACTCAGTTACAGCTCTCTGGTCCAGATCAGGAATATGGGTGAGGGCATCTCAGAGCCTCCTCACGGTACCCTGTGTCCCAGGGAGGCTCCCCGCCTGGGAACTTGCTTATGTCTCACCACTGTCTCCCCAGCGAGTCCGGGAGTCGGTGGATTCTGGTGTGGTCCCCATGAGCCCACTTGGCAGTGGTGTCATCCGGAGAAGGTTCTCAGGGACCCCACTGCTGCCACCGCTGTCAAGCCGCCTTGGAACCCCTGGAGAGGTTGAGCCCAGTGCCTGCGTCGTATTCACCATCGAGGCTCGAGGGACAGAGCCAAGCCACCATCCAGCCCCAGGAAGGTGAGGAGGCAGATGGGGAACAAGGGGGCCAGTCTCAGGAGACAGAGAGTGCCTCATCTAGATGAACCTTTCTCTAACTTGTTCAGAAAACATTTATTAAGCACCTACTGTGTGCCAGGACTTGCACTAGGAACATAGCCATGGGCAAGCAGGTGCTCAATGGCTGATGATGGAGAGAGACTTATACCAGGTGGAGAGATCAGGGTGCCATGGGAATCCAGAGGAGGCTTCTGACCCAGCATTGGGGGTTACAAACAAGGTGAGGAAAGGACTACTTGGAAGAGGTGGCATCTAAGGTTAGCATGAAGGATGAAAAGGAGTCAGTCACAGAAGCACAGAGAAACATATGCCAATTAGAAGGAAGAGATTGTACAAAGCCTTGGACTCAAGAAGATCAGGTGTATGAGGAACTGAACACAGACTGGAGGGGAGCCTGAGGATGTGTGCAGGGGCTGGACCACACAAGACCTTATGGGGTGCCTGGGTGGGGGCATGGGTGGGTTTTCAAGAGAGTGGGTTGATCAGATTGGCATTTAAAAAATTCTCTGGGACTACTGTGAGTAGAATTGTCAGGTCTTGGGTAGTTCTGGGCAGGAGATGGTGGTAGCTGGACCAAGGTGGAACCATGGGCTGGAGAGAAGTAGGTAGAATCAGAAGTTATGTATGAGGTAGACACACCAGGCATTGGTAAACACCAGCAAGGAAAGGGGCCACTTGTGTGGACAGCTCCTGGCCTTTGACCTTTCACATGTGACATCCCTTTTCATCTTTCCAACAATGCCAAGATGTGGGGACACCATCGTTATTTCCATTTTTCAGAATAGAAAACAGGATTAGAAAGGAGGAGTGACAGCCAGCCAGTGGCACAAACCACGTCCCTCACCAGTGGACCAAGTTGTCTTCCCCTGTCATTTTTGGAGGGGAGGGATCTAAGAGGAAGCGCAAACAGAAAGGAGAGAGAAGAGGCATTTGTTTTCCACTATCCATCAAGACAGCAGTACTGGGGCTTGAGCTCAGTCTGTCTGACCCAAACATTTCCCATTTCTCCAACCTGGGGACACAACTAAGGTAAAGGGTGGATAGTCTCCATGATAATTAGCCTTGAAATATCCTTCTGAGATCATGGCTCTTCCTACCCCCAAACTTACTGCACCAAGTAGCCCCAAATGCCTCCCTGCCCCAGCCCAGAGCCCACATCCACCCACCCAGCCCTGCTCCTGTGTATGTCTACTTCTGTTAACCATAATAGAAAATGTTCTCATCCTCCCTTTGCCACTTACCAGGAAATTACCCCTGAGATTAGGATGCCTGGTGGGCAGGGCCTTGAGTTTCTAGAACTGGGAAAAGGAGGGGCAGGCCTGGGATTTGAGGGCAGGAATCGTGGCTGTGAGGTGGGGCCCAAGGCAGAGCGGGACGAATGAGATCCCATCATTTCTGTTGAGGGTCTGGGCGTTGGCGTGGCTATAAGAGTGCCCCTCTTTACCCACCCCCACTGTTGGCAGCCCCGACTAGACGCAGCTTCTGTGTCCCCATCCTAGGGATGGGAAGGCCCTGTTACAACACTCCCCTCCAGGATCTTTGCCCTTTGTGAGTGGGGTTTCAGGACTCCAAAGAGACCCCATCTGAGGCTGAACCGCTAAGCCTACTTTCCTGAGCTTGGCAGAGAAACACCATCGGTGCCTACCTCTGAAGACCAGAGCCCTTGGCTCTGCTTCCAGACTTCTTGCTACGGTCACTGGGGAGGGTTGAAGACCCGCCGCTACTCAGCTTTCAGCACCTCCTGGGTGGACGACGCCCTGGTGTGGAGGTGCTTCTGAACCCCAGTCTCTGCGCTTCCTGCAGCTAGCTCCTCGCGTTTCATCCACCCGGAGCCCCTGAATCTACTACCTTCTTCCCTTTCAGCGCCAGGAGAAGGAACAGAGCCTTAGCGCCGGGGGGTGGGGGAGTGGCGGGGGGTTCTCCAGAGCCCCTGTCTCCCTGTTCTCCCTTCGGCAGCGAAAGGGAGGACAATTTCTGTCTTCTCCAGTCCAAGCTCATGGCTTGACCCTCTTTCATTCAGCACTAGAGGGGACAGCAAGCCATTCTCTGCTCTGGGGGTGTCCCCAATCCCTGTTTCCAACCCCCACCCCAAGTTCTTCCTCCTCGCTGTCCTTCAGCACCACCCGGGCACGGACAGCTCCTCGGCGCAGCCCCACCTTGAGCCCCTGCTTCTACCTTCTCCCGCCTCAGCACCTCCAGCGCGGACAGCTCCTCGCTGTCGCCTCCACCCCCGGCCCTGGCCCGACCCGGGCGCAGACACTCCTCGTTCCCAGGGACGGCTCCCGCGCCTTGCTCTCTCTGCTCCCCGCTCTCCCCGCTCCCTTCTTCTGGCGCATGGAGACCCCAGGGGTCCAAGAAGGCGCGGAGGCATCCAGCGAGCTGAGTCGCGCTCGCAGCCGCCAAGGCGTAGCCAGACCCCCGAAGCACTTGTGGCGTCAGCCCCGGCGCCCCATCCGCATCCAGCAACGCTTCTACTCGGACCCGGACAAGTCCGTGGGCCGCAGCGAGACAGACCGCAGCCCGCGGCCGGGGCTCGAGAAGTCGCGGCGCTCCTGGCCCACCTCCTACAGGCGGTAGGTGGGCGGGGGCAGGGTACTTCCCGAGGCGTGGGGGAGGGGCGCGCGGGGCCTGGCGGGAGTGGGGGAGGGTCCTGGCTTCTCCAGGGGCGGGGGTCTCTGCTGCTTGGCTTGAGGCCAGTTGTTTGGAGGGAAAAGCTGTTTTTATGTGGGGTGGAGCTGGAGGGTGGTAGTGTCATGATTGCTTGTGGGTCTCTGACTGGGTGTGCTAAGGTGCGATCGCATCTGAGTGTGTGTATGAGTCTGAGCAGCTGCGACCCGTGTGTGAGTGTCCACAGTCGTGTCTCTGTGGGGAACTGGATATGTTTGGGTGTGTGTACACCAGTTGTGTACGTGCCTATGTGTTTCCCCTTGTGGTGCCCATGGGTGTGTGACTGGGCATGACTTCGCTCTGACCCAGCTGGGTGTCCGAGGGTCCTTCAGATCTTGGAATGTCCTGGGATGTTTGTGGGGTTTGTGGCCACCGTGAGTATCTGAGGGCAGCTTGGGGAGGATGTATGAGAGCAGCAGGACAGGCTGTCCACAGCACTGGGGAAGCAGCCTTCTCTGTGGTCTGTCCAGCCTGCTGTCACCCGGGAAGGAGTGGAAGCCTCTCGGGGAGCCTGAGCACAGGATGTTTTTTCCACACCAGAAGAGATGGAATGGAGAAGTGGGGAGTAAAGCCGGGAGGGCTACTCCTCCTTTTTCGTATAAACCAAGGGGAGGGCTGTCAGGGGAATAGGACAGAGACAGAAAAGAAACACAGAGAGGAAACAGGGGCCTTAGAGGGACCAGAGGTGGGGGTCTCAGGGCTGGAAGGCTGAAGAGCTAGAGGACTGAGGAGCAAGATGTAGGAGCCCCAGGCCCTCCTGGATAGGAGGGGGGGCCACCTGACTCTAGGCCAGATCTAGAGGCTGGGGTTTGAGGCTCGGCTGGGTGACGTCTGATGAGTTGCTTTCCTCTCTGGATCTTGGTTTTCATTTTCTCCCACCTTGGGCCATGGACCTCCTGGGGCCACTGACTTCTTACTTAATCAACAAGCCTGGCCTAATGTTCTCAGCCGGGTCCTCCAGCAGCTCTGGGATATATCTGTGGCAGATGGGCCCCATGGCCCAGAGGGTTTGGAGCTATTCCCAGGTGACCCAGCAGGCCCCTTGCCCCCACCAACATCCACATCCCTCAGCTCCTCCTTCCCCCACTCCCAGTGACTCATGATTTTCCATCTTCAAGAAAGAACAAACAGACGGGTTTGCGCCTGTCTTAGGGGGGAGACCCCAAGTGGCTCTGGAAGGCAGGAGATTGTGTTCCTGTGAGTGTGCATACATGTGCGTGTGTGGGGAGGGACTCAACCCTTGGGGAAGCTGGGTTTAAGGACAACCTACTGTGTGGTCCCGAAAAAGTGGCAGTGCTTCTCTGACCTCAGTGTTGACAGAGATGCAAACGTGAATCCGTACTTTCTACATTTTTGTCTTAAACTTTCTGTTTAGGAGCCTGGTTCCCAGATCTGGCTGTCCTCCCCACTGCCCCACGCAGATCATGTGGTCTGGGAGGATCCTAGAATCTTGTTCTGCAAGTATTTATTAAGCACCTACTGTGTGCTGTACAGCTCCTGTACTGGGACACAGCAATGGGCAAGCAGGTGCGGACAGGCTGATAGTGCAGACAGTTACACCAGATGGAGATAGTACAGGGAGATCTATGTTGTGATGGGGAGAGGTCGGGGTGCCAGGGAAGCCCAGAGGAGGCTTTCTGAGAAAGAATAGCTTGAAAGAGGTGGCATCTAAGCTTAAATTGGAGGTTGAAGAAAATTTAGCCAGAGAGACTGAAAGGAAGGACGTGCCAAGCAGAATGAACAGAATGTGCAGAGCCTCAGGAGGATCAGGTATATGAAGAGCTGAACACAGATTACTGTGGTTGAAGGGTGGAAGGAGGAGACTTTCTCTTTATTTCCAAGCATTTATAAGCACCTACTGAGTGCCAGACACTGAGGGCACAGCTGTGAGCAAAGGCAGGTCCTGCCTTTGAGGGCCTAGTGGGCAAGGCATATCCACATCAAGTAATCATGACAAGGAAGTGTGAAATTGTACCCATGAGAGAAGGGAGGGCTAGTCAGGGAGGGCTTCCTGGAGAGGTCATGCTCCAGCTGTGACCTGCAGCATGAAAAGTCAGCAGAAGAAGAGCATCTGGGCAAGGGCATGGGGTGGGAGTGAATCTGGCTGGTTCAAGGAAAAGTAAGGAGGGGGATGAGGCTGGAGCAGAGTGAGCCATGAGGAGGGGGGTAGAGAGGCTCAGACCTCAAAAGGGTCAGACCACACAAGGCCTTCAGAGAGGTATAGCTTAAGTTGGAAAGGCAATAGGGAGCCATGGGAGGGTCTGGAGCAGAGGATGGTGAGATCTGACCCATGTGAGCATCTATACACTTGACTTAGCCCCTACTCTCCTCTCTTTGTCTAGATTCTCCATGGAGACTTGGGCAAGTCATAGCTCCTCTCCAGACCTCAGTTTACTTGTCTGTAAAATGGGCATAACAGCACCTGCCTCCCATCCCACCGGTGCCACCTGGTGGTAGAGGAGAAAAGTGTCTGCCAAGGAAAGAACAGCTTCAATGGGGGAATTCAAGACAGTGATATACTAAGGGCACTGGAGTTCTGGGCACTTCCTCAGGTCATGCAGGACACAGGACAAAGTCAGAACAGGGGTCCTCATGTCCACCCTTCTTTCATCCTTAGTTCCTTACCCAGCTAGGTTGGGACCTCCCAGAGTCAAACAGACCAGGCTTCAAACGCTGAGTCTTGGCTCTGTGGCTCATTTTCCCCATCCAAAAAGCTATTAATAGAGCATTGCTGTTAAAACTGTTAATAAAATATTTAAAGTTGAATCTATTAATGTTTCAAACCACTAAACTATTAAAACTCTTGATAAAAATTAATGTCAGAGTAGCCTCTGGGACTTCAGAGGGGATGGAGTCAGTTAAGCATTAAGTGGGAGAGGGCACAGGCTAGGGAGCCCTGCAGCCTAGGGCCGAATGACCCTGGCTCTGCTGCTCAGGGCTGCGTGACCCTGAGCAAGTGAACACCACCTCCCTGTGCCTCAATTTCCCCATCCACAAAATGAGCCTGATAGTCCTCACTTTGAAGAGTTGCTCTGAAAATCAAATGACTTTTACGTGCGCCACCCTTGGCCCAGCTCCAGGCAAGTAGGAAGCAGTTTGTATTGATGCACTCTAAGCTTTCCATTGCATGTCTGTGACTTCTGGGGAGGGACTGAATCCCTCCGTGTCTCAGTTTCTCCTTGGGGACCCAGGACTCTTACAGACCCCTCCCATGGGGCTGAGGTGGTATCAGGGCTCTCTGACCCTGTCCCCAGTGCCTCCACCCAGCTGATCCTGGCAGCCTCTACCCCCTGGGGACTGGCTATAATTAGGTCCAGCCACAGCAACTACAGATGGTATTTTTGACTTTGGGACAACAAGTCTGGTTCCCACCAGGTGTCCGGTTGCAGGGCCACAAGGGCAGGAGGGAGTTCCCAGCCAGGTCCTTGAGACTCTCTGCACTCCTGGGCCCCAGAGTGCCCCTTCTCTGAGCCTCCGTTTTCTCATCTGTACAATGGGGACAATAAGATGGTTGGGAGTCAGAAGAGAATCAGAGTCTCCTCCCTGTGGCACCTGAGGTTCCCCCATGGAAGCTCTAATTGCCCCCTTTGTATATCACATTCCCCTAGGAGTGTCAGAAATGTAGATGCCATTTGCCTAGGGACCCCAAAAATGCATCAAGTCTCCTGGGACAAAGGCAGGGGAGGGGGTGTCACCCCACAGCAGGGACACAGTGTGATTTAGAGCTTCTGTGTGGCCTCAGCTGGGAGGCCCAGCCTCCCTGGGCCTCAGCTGCTTCTGCCTCACCCATGGGTACTCAAGGTCCTGCCTCCAAGTCTGTCACCCTGAGACTTGGTTTCCCTTTCTGTGGAACAGGGCACAGCCATCCTAGCACCAGCATTCAGAGGATAGTGCACCTGCTACATACCCCTGACAACCCCCAGAATCTCCCTTTCCAGGCCCTTGGTCCTTTCTGGGGCAGGGGAGAGGCAGCTGATGCTTCGCAGACGGAAGACCTGGCGGGAGTGGAGTGCGGATGTTTGTCCAGTAGAGACAACAAGAGAGGGGAAAGGATCCAGAGACAGGGCCTGGGGAATGTCAGAGCGGGTGGGGGTCATGTGGGGACTTTGTGGAGGGGGACTAGGAGAGGGGGAGCTGGGTTCGAACCCCACTGGCTTGCAGCAAAGCCATGCACCCGTTACTACGTTTCTCCAAGCCTGTCTACCCACCCAGCAAAGGGTGAAGGGTTTGTAGTTTCTGGGCAGCCACTGATGGCTTCAGGCCTCATTTTCTCCATATGGAAAATGGGCAGAGGGGTATTGGAAACACCGTGTGGGATCTGGGCAGCCTCTCAGCAAACTCCATGCCTTGGTGACCCGGTCACAGCCGAGGACACTTCCCTTTCTGGCTTCCGCATTTCACTCTTTTTCAGCCAAGTTGTCAACCCAAAGCTGCCCTAATTGGGGACATGTTGACATGTTGACATGTTGACAAAGGGAAATGGCTGAGGTCAGGGTTCTGGGGCCCAAGGGGCCACCCCCAAAGGGAGGGAGCAGAGAGTCGCGGTCAGCTCAGTGCCTCAGTTTCCCCATTTGTCCCGTCGGGGCATCAAGGAGAGGTCGAGCGGCGAGGCGGAGCCCTGGAGCCCTCTGCCCCCTCCCCGCCGGGCCCCGCCCCCGCGGCTGTCCAGAAAAGGTCCCGCGCAGCCGGCGCTGGGTTCAGCCTCCCTGCGGTCTTGGCCATGCAGGGACCCCCCGCGCCCGCCCCGGCCCCTGGGCCCAGCTCCCCTCGGGGCTCCCCGCGCGGCTCCCCCGGGCTCTTCAGGAAACTCCTGGTGAACCAGAGCATCCGCCTGCAGCGGCGCTTCACTGTGGCCCATCCGCTGTGGTGAGGCGAGGCCGAG
The DNA here is from genome assembly GCF_011100685.1 of Canis lupus familiaris. Taxonomy (NCBI): domain Eukaryota; kingdom Metazoa; phylum Chordata; class Mammalia; order Carnivora; family Canidae; genus Canis; species Canis lupus. The sequence goes on from NC_049241.1 coordinate 45,189,501, forward strand.
GGCCTGGAGGGGGTCACCAGAACCGCTAGGCTGGAGGTGGGACGGGCAAAGTCAGGGACAGGGGGAGCCGGGTCGGGGATCAGGGTAGGGACGCTCTGCTCCTCCCTCTCTTTCTCGGTATCTCTCTCCCCCTGCCCTCTCTACTTGGAGGCTCCGTCCTTCTCCATCTCTGTCTCCCTTCACCCGCTGCCTGTATAATGCCCGGGGGACCAGCGTCTGTCCCTTTGCAGCCGTGTGGCCCAGAGCAGGACGGGCTGAGGCTCACGTCTCCTCCTGACCCTAGCCTGTCGGGGGCAGGCGGGCCGAACGCCCTGGGAGTGAGGGGAGGAGGAAGTGACTCCTCCCCTTGATCTCGCTCCCCAGTCAGTCCCGGAGCCAGCAATGGGATGGCTGGGGGGGCGGGAAGGGGGCAAACACTAAGCCTTCGGTGTGTACAGAGGAAGACCCGATTTGACGTGGGCCTTCGAGGCAGGGTGTTCCCAGAGTAAGGGGGCGAGTTGTGTGTCCCACGCAGAAAGCGGACCCGCGTTGGCCGAGCGCCGGTTCCTCGCAGTCCCACTCGGTTGCGTCCTACAAAGAGTCCATCCAGCGATCTGGGTTCGAATTCCGACCCCTCAGGAAGCTGTGATCTCGTGGGGCTCGGGGACGGCGAATGTGTTTGGCACCTTGCGCTAGATTGCTGCCACATTAGCACTCACTTGATAATTTGGCACCTGCCGGCTCAGGGACTGAAGGTCCCTTCATCAAGGTCACACAGCCAGTGACAGCTGGCAGGGTGGAGGCAGTCGTGACTGTGGTCCTTGGTGGCACCCTTTCAGTCCGGGAGGGGCGGGGTGTCCCAGGTGCGGGAGAGCGCCGCCAGGGTACCAGACCCCTGCGCAGAGGGGTCCCTGCGGAGGGTTCCGGAGAGAGCTCAGGGGCGTGGAGGGAGAGCCCTCGGTCCCAGAAGGTGGGGCAGGAGGAGGGTGGGTGGGTACCTCTGAGGCCCCCTTGCCTCAGTTTACTTATCTAAACGATGGACAGACGCACGGTTCTCACAGTCCAGGCGACCTCGCCCCGCGCCTCTCGCGTCATGGAACCACAGTCTGACCCCACCGCTCCCGGCTAAGTTTAGAGCAGAAAGAAAAACAGCTTTTCTGCGGGGCGCGAAAATCCCCGCCCAGCCCTTAACCCTCTGCACCCACTATTTAGATTCGAATCCAGCACCTTGTTGCCTCTTCTGGCCTCAATTTCCTTGTGATCCATACGCTTGCTCTTCCACAACCTTTGGGGAGGGGTAAAGGGGGCAGGGGGTCGCCACTCCCAGGGCTCCCCCTCCGAGGGCAGGTTTGGGTCTCCGCGGCCGCTAGCTCTCCTAAGCGTCTCTTTGCCTGCCTGGGAGCCCCGGCCAGGGCAGGGTAGGGTTAAGAAGCCCCGCCCCCTCGTGGTGACGTCACGAAGCCGGAGCTTGGACACCCCAGCTGTCTGGGGATTCTCTTAGAAGCGCCGAATTCGAAAAGGCCGAGGGCGGCCGGACGTAGCCGAATATGTCCGAATTTACCCGAGTGAGGCCGGACTGGGCCGAATTTGCCCGACTCGGGCCGAGGGCCACTGGGACTTGCTCGGAAACGTAGCGCTGCTGGATTTAGGCGAACGTGCTCGTGCGCATCCGATCCTGCCTGAAAGCAGGCCATAGCCGGATCTTAGCCAGTTCACGCGACTGAACTTACCTGGGGCAGGCCCAAACCTGTGCGATCAGACCCAATTCAAGTCAAACCTGGCTGTACCTGACCGAGCCGGACCGAATCCAGCTGAACTGGACAGAATGTTGTTGAACCCCCACCCTCACCGCAGTCTAAGCCGAAACCCCTGCTCAGAGTCTTCTGGCAGGTGCTGATCCTGGCCCGTGGACTGGGCTGGGGTCACTTGGCAGGGGACCAGGTGGACCGTGGCCCTTGGCCAGGAGCCCTGTGTCTTGGATGTCCGCCCCCCCCCCCCCCCCCCCCGTGTCGTCCTGGCTTCTCCTCTCCTATCCCCTTCTCAAAAGCCCATGACTCCCCTCTCCCAAGTTGCTAACTCCTCTCTCTCTAACTCCTCTCCAGAACTTCTATTTCCTCCACCCCTCCCACTTTTTCTCTCATCAGTAACCCCAAGGGATAGGGGTGTAGTCCCCCTTATCCAGGCCGGGTGTGGCCTGAGTAGGTATTGGGGATTATCGGAACAAGGGACACTGGGGGGAGGATGGTGCTGTGGGCAGAGGGCACAGCCTGTGCAAAGGCCCGGAGGTGGAAGAGAACAGGCAAAGCGTTTGGGCCTAAAATGAAACAGAAGAGGGGAAACTGAGGACAAGGCCAAATGAGCTGGGAACATGGTCGACAAGATTGGGGTAGGGCCATATAGAATGAACATCGAGCCTGGGAGCTGGGGAAGAGGATAGGTGATTCAGACCATGACCAAAGCTGACTGGGGGACACTTGGAACACATCTAGGCTGGACCCAGGCCCGCTCTAGAAAGGAAAGCCCAGGAAGTCATTTCTAGTGCCAGTGAACTCACCATGCAACACAGACCTTAGTTTACTCCTTAGTAGTACGGGCACACAGCAGCAGTCCGCACATGCTCTGTTGTAACTCCCTAAAAGTCAGGGAAGGCATATACCACGCGCATGTTAGAGAACAGGTGGATGATATCCAGAGAAAGGCCGAAACCTACCCATGGTCACACAGCCACTTGGGGACAGATCTGAAACTCATGTCCTAGAGTCCAGACTAATCCCAGTGGGAAGGGCTCTGGGGTATGAATGTGGAGACAGAGGGATGAGGAGCATGGGGTCCCAGAGTAGGGGTGCGACTATGGGGCATGTGGACAAACTGGAACCTACTTCTGCCCAACCCACTGAGGCCCCTGGGAGAATGTGACACAACAGGTGTGGGCCACAGCCAGGCATCACACGCCAGGACCCTCGTCTCTGACCAAGCCTAATCTACCTTCAGCTTTGACCTGGAAAATGGACTCTCATGTGGAAGGAGCACCCTGGACCCTCAGGCTGGGCCTGGCCTTGGCCGGGTCATCCAGGCTTCTGCTCAGCACAGCCAGAGGCGAGAATCCTTCCTGTACCGCTCTGACAGCGACTACGAACTCTCGCCCAAGGCCATGTCTCGGAACTCCTCTGTGGCTAGCGATCTGTGAGTCCAAGGCTGGTGGGATGACACCTCCCTGTTCCTCCCCCCTTCCTTAATTCCTCCAGTCAGCACACCTCCTTCAAGTGGTCATTTGAGCTGGGCTTTGAGGGTTAAGTAGGTGTTTGCCAGACAGCTTACTTATGGGGTGGAGCATGCTGAGAATGATATCCGGTAATTCTCTGTACTTGACTTTAGTCTGGGATTGGGTGGCAATCGGGAAACATGAAGTGCGATTAGCAGCAACCACACAAACACCTAGAGTTAGGATAGCCCTGGTAGCCACAATGAAAAGAGAAATAAAGTAATTTCCACCCTGCCTCTGTTAAGACTTCTGCCACCCCTGGTATCCGATTTGTGAGATGGGGATCGATCAGAGGAGCTGTGGTGGCTTTCAGAGAAGAGTCAGGTGAGGGGAGCTCAGGGACCAGGGCACCCAAAGGAGGAGTCATGGGGGGAGGACGCGCTCAGCTGAGGACATCGAATGGGTAAAAGCTGGAAGATGGGAACCAGCGTGAGGGCTTCTCCTGGCCGCCCTTCCTGATGTTCGTCTCCCGGCAGACACGGAGAAGACATGATTGTGACGCCCTTCGCCCAGGTGGGTGCCCATCCTTTGCCCCTCCTCCCGTGAGCCCAGCAGGCGGAGCCGAGCTCTGCTTTCCAACGCCGATCACGCCCCTTCCCACAGGTCCTAGCCAGTTTGAGGACCGTTCGGAGCAATGTCGCAGCCCTGGCGCACCTGCAAGGCCGCGGGGCAGCCAAGTACGCGGAGGGCGGGGCGGGGGCGGGGCCTGCGGGAGAGAGGCGGGGCCGACAAGCGCAGGCATGGGGCGGGGCCTGCGGGAGAGGGCAGGACAGGCGGGGCGGGGCCAGGCCTGGGGGCGGGGCCTGACAAGGCGGGGGAGGCTGAGGCAGGGCTGGACCGGAGAGAATGCGGCCAGCAACCTGCGGGCAAGGGGTGGGGGCGCTGGGTGGAGGCGGGGCCTGGAAGACTTGGTGGGGCGGTAGGAGTGAGGGAGGCCATCTGTACCGCAGGCAGGCATCGGTGGAGAACCCCCTATTTGGCAGTCAGCCCCCTCCACCTACAGGTAATATGCCTGCTCCTACTCCCTCCTCCCACTGCTGGACAGCTGTGAACTCCTCTCCATGGTGACCTACTCTGCCCACGAGTCCTTAGGCTTTGCTAACTGTAATCCCCAAAACACCCTTGGGGATGGAGTCTTCCACGCCCATATCACAGATAGGGAGGCCGAGGCCCAGGGAGGGCAGAGACCTGCTCATGGTCACACAGCTACCTGGGGACAGATCTGTCACTCAGATCCTGGAGTCCTTAATGGCCTTATTGGGAAGGGCTCCAGGGCCCAGATACAGAGATAGAGGCACGAGGGGCACAGGGTCCCCCAGGGGGGTTGAGGCAGGCCCCTGACCAGCTCGGCCCCCAGAGGACACTGGGCAGAAGCTGGCTTTGGAGACACTGGACGAGCTGGACTGGTGTCTGGATCAGCTGGAGACACTGCAGACACGGCACTCAGTGGGGGAAATGGCCTCTAACAAGGTGAGGAGGACCAGATAGCCGAGATCATTTGCCTCTGCCCACAGTGCCCCCATCATCACTGCCCTCACCTTCCCTTGCAGTTCAAGCGGATGCTGAACCGGGAGTTAACTCACCTGTCTGAAACCAGCCGGTCTGGGAACCAGGTGTCTGAGTACATCTCCCAAACCTTCCTGGGTGAGCTGTGGTGGGTCACTGCTTGGGCAACATCATAGAGGTAGGAAGAAGGGAGAAAAAGAGAGATTTGTATTACAGACCTCAATCTGGGGAAGACAGCCAGACACAGATACCTCTGACCCGATGGGTCAGAGCTGGACCACAGGGAAGAACAGAAGGAACTTTGGGGAGGAGAAGGACGTTAAAGCTAGGGTTTTGAAGGATGAGTAGAAGTTTTCCAAGGGATACATGGAGTGAACATGGAGACAACTAGGTCTCCAGCTTGGGACATGGAAAGGACATTTGGCTGTTTGGGGAAAATTACTGAACCCCAGGTACCCAAAGGCAATGTCAAAAAGAAGGGGTCACTGAGATCAGCCATGAACAGAGAAGAAGGGTAGCTACAGGCCAGATAGGGACTTTACTCCAAGCTTACTTTGATCCAGGTAAAAAGGAAATAGGTTGATCCTGAGGCTTGGCAAGGTCCAGGACCTGAAGCTAGGCAGGATGACCCCAGCAGGTCTGAATCGGTTTGCCTGAGCCCCACCCTGCTCCGTCTACAGACCAGCAGACTGAGATGGAGTTGCCCAGGGTGACCCCCATGGAGACCCCAAGGCCCATGTCCCAGATCAGCGGCCTGCGTGGGCTCCCCCACAGTGCCAGCCTCTCTGCAGCCACCATCCCACGCTTTGGGGTCCAGACTGACCAGGAGGGGCAGCTGGCCAAGGTGGGTCCCCAGCTGGAATCCTGAGACTTGAGTCTGAGTCCTGGCTCTGTTTGGATGCCCTGTCTTGGACCTCGGTCTGCCCACTTGTATACTGGGCAGGTGGGGCTTAGTGTAGGACCTGGGGCCTGGTTGGGGGTGTCAAGGATCCAGGGTCTGAGGAAGTTGAGCTGGAGTTAAGCCCTAGTTCTTCACATTCTAGGAATTGGAAGACACCAACAAGTGGGGCCTTGATGTGTTCAAGGTGGCAGAGCTAAGTGGGAACCGGCCCCTCACAACCATCATATTCAGCATCTTTCAGGTACCTCCCTACCTTTGGTTTCTGATACCACTGGGGTTTCTTTCCTTCACATCTTCCAACCCCAAGACCTCAGGGGACACTCATTTTCAAATCCTCCTTGATACCCCTGAATGGCATACTTTGAGCTGCATATGGAAGGATGAATAGGAGTTCACTGGGTTAAAAAATTCATTGCCAACAAGCCTCAGCCCTGAGCCCGGCCCTGAAAAGACCCAGTCTTGGAGGGAACAGCTGGAGGAAGATACCCCCTGTCTTGGGACATCAGGGATAGACCAGAGGGGAAGGACAATGACCAAGGGAGTTTAGAGGGACAGAAGAATGGGAACAGTGTGTGCTGCTGCCCAGAGCCAAGGCCTTGACTGGAGGCCTGTGATGGACCAGGAACGGGACCTGCTCAAGACATTTCAGATCCCAGCAGACACACTTGCCACCTACCTTCTGATGTTGGAGAGTCACTATCATGCAGATGTGGCCTACCACAACAGCCTACACGCCGCTGATGTGGCTCAGTCCACGCACGTGCTGCTGGCCACACCTGCCCTCGAGGTACTACCTTGAGGCTAGGGGCAGCCCCGGGAAGGGGGGGTGCAAGGTGCAGAGAACCCACCCCTGACCTCCTACACCTCCTGCCTGCTCAGGCCGTTTTCACAGACCTGGAAGTCCTGGCTGCCGTCTTTGCAAGTGCCATCCATGATGTGGACCATCCTGGGGTCTCCAACCAGTTTCTCATCAACACCAGTGAGTCGGGGACAGGGCCAACCTCCACCTGTCAGTCATGTGACCTCAGGCCCACCCATTCCTGCTCCGAGCCTAGCTTGCCTGTTTGTGAAATGGCTGGGACAGTCCCTCCCTTAGGTGCTCAGAGCAGTTCCAGGTACACAGTAGGTGCTCAATAGATGAGAAAATAACACATGTGGCAGAACTGACCTGGAGCCACAAAGATTTTAAAGTTCAGGGTCCTCTGAGGTTTCTGAAGAGCTCAGTCAAATAGTTATGCAGTGCCTCTTATGTACATCCTTGGAGAGCTGGGGATAAGAGTGGAGCCTTCTTACTCGATGATCCCAAAGTCTAATAAAATGACGACTCAGTTGTTCAGTCAACCAACTCTGAGTAGTCTCCTGTCATGCCAAGTCCTCGAGGAGTCCCCAGTCTCAAGGAGACAGAGCCAAACACAGATGCCCCCAGCCGTGCAGTCAGGGCAGGACTAAGGGAAAAGAGAGAATTCTAGAAGGCTTCCTGGAGTAGGAGGCATTAGAGTCAGGGCCTCCACGGATGAGTAGGATTTTGCCAAGGGCTTGCGAAATCTGCTTTTGGGTGAAGTGGGCCAGGGGACAGGACTTGGGGCTCTCTGCCTCCCCTGCAGACTCAGAGCTTGCACTAATGTACAATGATGCCTCTGTGCTGGAGAACCACCACCTGGCCGTGGGCTTCAAGCTGCTGCAGGCAGAGAACTGCGACATCTTCCAGAACCTCAGTGCCAAGCAGCGACAGAGTCTGCGCAGGATGGTCATCGACATGGTGAGGCCACAGCTAGGAATGGGATGGGGTGATCTTGGCCTGGCTGGGGGTTCAGTTGGACCTGGCCATGTCTCCACTCTGAACCTGAGCTTCCTCCTCTTAAAATGGGGCAATGACCATCCAAGCCCTGGTCGGGCGAATTAGGTCCTGGCTGCACATCACACACTGAGTTTCTGAGGTTTCAGGTACAGTTTTTTTCTGAGCCATAAGTCTGTCTATTTGATATTTTTCAGACTGGAAGACGACAGTGAGTCTCGTGCCTCAATTCATTAATCTATTATTATTTATTAATTTATCATATCATTATCATTAATTTATTATCATCTTAATTAAGTAGGCTCCATGCCCAGTGTGGGGCTTGAACTCACGACCTTGAGATCAAGAGTCACGTGTTCTGCCAACTGAACCAGCCAGGTGCCCCTTATTCATTAATTTAACAAGCATTTATTGGACACCTATTGTGTGCTTGCCCTGTGCCAATGACCAATAGAGTTCTGGCCTTTATCAGACTCACAGTCTGTGAGGCAGATGGACCCATAGGTGGAGCCACGTTGGGAGACCTGGAGAGAGAGCTGTGGGGTGAGGTGGGATACTCAAGGTTGAGGAGGGCTTCCCCCGGAGGGAACACTAAAGCTGGTGGGGCTTGCAGGGTGTGGAGGGCCATGAGCAGGGGAGGAGTGTTCTCAGCAGAGGGAACAGCATGTGAGGACAGCTCAGAGAAACCAAGGCTCTGAATGATGAGGTATTAAAAGTTTGATGAGGTGGAGCTGGGGCCTTGGGCAACAGGTACCCCCAGTGGGCGGATCATTTCAGGCAGATGGAAAATTTGGGGAGAGTTTTTGAGAAACTCAAAAATCAGTTTTTATCTGATTCTCAGAGAAGCCCATGCATTACATATGGATCACCCCTGGGTTAGCTGGGTCCAGTTAAGTTGATGGGGTTTTTTTTTCAGTTAACTTTTAAACAGCTGTGCTCAGAGTTGAACCTCCTTCTAAATGGCTGAAAAGAGCCCTTTTGGCCACATGTTGGCCACAGGAGGGTGGTCAGGAGCATTAAGGCGGGTCCTTCCTGGCTTGAGATCCCCCTGCAGCTCCCATGGCTCTCTGGATAAATTCCCCATTCCTCCCTGAGACCCACTGCACTCCCCACCCTCCATTGCTGCTGCACTCACTTGCTCCTCTATGTTCCTCAGCTCATCCAGTCCCAGGGCCTTTGCACAGGCCATGCCCTCTGCTGGGCCTCACCACTGCCCTCAGGCACAGCTCACCTCAACCCCAAGTTTAATCTCCCTCCCCCTTGCCCTGTCCCATATGTGAGATGCTCCTTGTAAACCCAACAACCTTGGAGAAGGGACTCAGCTCCTCTTGTGAACTGGGTTTGCAGTGAATCTTGTTACATCCCGCCGTTTTATAGATGAGGAATCTGAGGCTCAAGGGCTGGGAGTCAGAGTGGGTGTGGGAGTTAGGGAATGAGGGGTGGAGCAGGTGCAGTCCTTCATATTTGTCATCCTCCCTTGTCTGCCCCCAGGTACTGGCCACAGACATGTCCAAACACATGAACCTCCTGGCCGACCTCAAAACCATGGTGGAGACCAAGAAGGTGACTAGCCTTGGAGTCCTGCTGTTGGACAACTACTCCGACCGCATCCAGGTGTGTGGCTGGGCGGGCCCTGGGGCCCTGGTGTCCACGGCTCTCATTTAGCTTTATTTATGAAGCATCGACTGTGCACCAGACTTGAAGAAATGGAGGCACCTAGAGTCACAACACGCCTATGCCTTAGCCAGTCTTTCCCAGCCTCAGTTTCCCCACCTATAAGATGGGTGTGTTCATGGCACCAGCCTCTTATGGGGGGATACCAGGCCTGAGGGTGGCCCGGCCAGAGCCCTCCTGAGCCTTCGTCTCCCCAGGTCTTGCAGAACCTGGTGCACTGTGCGGACCTCAGCAACCCCACCAAGCCGCTGGAGCTGTACCGCCGGTGGACGGACCGCATCATGGCCGAGTTCTTCCAGCAGGGTGACCGGGAGCGTGAATCAGGCCTGGATATCAGCCCCATGTGCGATAAGCACACCGCCTCGGTGGAGAAGTCCCAGGTCTGAGGGCCCCTGGGCTGAGCCACCAGCAGACACTGAGGGGAGGGAGGGGAAACAGTGGGTGAGCTGAGCCCAGGAGTCCTGGCTTGACCACTGTGGGCCAGTGACGGGGAGGAGCCTACGGGTGAGGTCTGCACTGGGTTGTGTGGAGTCAGGCCTGGGACGCGTTCTCTCTGGGCTGCAGAGAAAGGGATCTGCACTCGTGGAGTTTGGAAATGTCTGTTTGGGGTGACATGGGGCGCCCTGGAGGGGCTCCCAGTCTGGGAGACACTTACATCCAGCCCTGAGGGGTCAAGGCTGGAGTAGAGGGAAAGACTTAGTGGTTGCAGGACTCCAGAAGGGGCAGGGGAGGTTCCCTAGAGAAAGGGTTGTTTGAAAAGGGTTTTGAAGGTTGAGTAGGAGTCGGGAAATGGCATTCCAGACAGAGGGAGAAAGCTGGGCAAAGACCTGGAGGCTGGTCTAGGTTCCATGGTGACTCATTGCATAGCTACATCCCCCATCCCCACCCCCATATCAACCCACAGGTGGGTTTCATTGACTACATTGCACACCCACTGTGGGAGACGTGGGCTGATCTGGTGCACCCAGATGCCCAGGACCTGCTGGACACGCTGGAGGACAACCGTGAGTGGTACCAGAGCAAGATTCCCCGAAGTCCTGTGGATCTCACCAGCCCTCAGCAGGACAGCCCTGACAGGTTCCACTTTGAGCTGACCCTGGAGGAGGCGGAAGAAGAGGAGGAGGAGGAAGGAGCTTTGGACACAGAGGTCTCGGAGTCACCTGACACTGAGCTCCTGGCCCCGGAAGCCAGCCTGGACCGTGGCTCCCCACTCCTGGACAACCAGAGGACTGGGGGCAAGCCCTGTGTGGACCATGAGGCCAACGTGATGGCTGAGCCCTTTGGCACCTAATGGCTTTCAGTGGGTGGGTGGGTCTTCCAGAAGGAGGTTCCGGTGGCCCTTGCCTTGCCTCCCCCCACCCCCTTCCTCCTCATTGAAGGAGACAAACAAGCTTTTAGTTATAAGCAGACCGTGGGGTCAAATTGGAGGCACTTGGCCAGGGTCCAGTCTGACCCTGGGCTTTTCCAAGAAAGCTCTCCAAGGGGCTGGGCTGGGGGCAGCCTCGTCCAGCGCCCTTGGGATCTCCCTCCTGGGTTTCCACCCCTGGTGTGGAAAGAGGATGTCTCCCAGACCCCTTGCCCGCCTTCTCCAGTGCTCATCCTAGAGGCACATCCATCGCTTTATTTTTATTCTTTCACTCTTGATCACATATTTATTGGGCACCCACTATGTGCCAGGCTCGTACCTGCTGTGTGCTTCTAGGGTTGCCCCACAGAAGGGGGTGGCAAGTCAGCCCCCAGGAGACATGCCCCCTGCAGGTGCCTCTCCTTCATCTGCCAGGCAGCCCCATGCAAGAGAAGGGAAACTCTAATGGGAGAATTTTTAGCATCAAAACGTCCAGACGCAATTCTGGCTCAGGAGCTGCAGTGAGGAGCAATAAGAGGCAGGAAAGACACTGTGTCGGCGCCTGTTTCTGAAGACTGACTTAGCTTGTGGCCTCCTGTGTACTTGCTGCTTTAAGTCACTGTAGTTTCAGTCTTGGGGTCTCTGGGTTCTGTTCTCCTTAGCCCCAGGACCCTCCTGCTGGGTCCGACCCCCCACTTTCTCCCTCTTACAGACCAGCAACAAAAGCACAGCATTCTTGCCTCTCCCCTCATCTGTTTCTAAGGCTCCCGATAGGGGGAAGGAGGCTCTGAGGCTTTCTTTCCAGTCCTAGCCCCTTCTGGGCCTCAGTGTCTCCTCTACGGCCTGATCCTAGTACTTGGGTCAACTTTGGTTGGAGGGTGACCTTTCTGAAATATCTTAGAAATGTGAGGGCATTGAACATGTCTCTGGGGTTAAATAAACCCTATTACCGAAAATTAATACCATCCCCACCTCAGGGATGGGGAAACTGAGATGCAAATAGGTCCTGTTGCCTGCTCCAGGCTATGCCCCTGGGAGCAGGAGGTTAGCCAGCGGCGCCCCCTGGCGGAGGGAGGCGGGGTGAACCCCAGGATTCTCCTTGACTTCCCGACTGTTTCTCAGGCTCCTGGCCTGGTGGAGCTCTTGCTGAAGGGGCCTGTCTCGCTGGCAGCAAAAGAGGCGTCTCTGCTTAAGTATTAGGTTTTATTCCAGCCTCCAGAAGCCTCAGTCTCCCGCGCCCCCGCCTCTGAAGAATTATAACAGGACACAAGTCATCCAGAAGCCTCTGGCTTCAAGAACAGCTGGCTTCATTCCTGAATAATTCCATTGATAATTCCATTCCACTGATAATTCATGATCATCACAAGTAACAATCAAATTCCACAGAAGGAGAATTAAAATTCGTCTGGGTCACAAACTTGGTGCCTTTCTTTCCAGATGTTTAAAAGGCAGAGATTTACCGGCACCTGGGTGGCTCCATGGGCCAAGCATCTACTCTTGATTTTGGTTCAGGTCATGATCTCAGGGTCCTGGGATCGAGCCCCCAGTCGGGCTCAGCCTCAGTGTGGAGTCTGCTTGAGATTCTCTTTCTCCTTGTCCCTTTGCCCCTCCTCTCCCGCCTCTCTCTCAAAACAAACAAAAAATCTTAAGAAATAAATAAATGAAAAGCAGAGATTTAGGGGATTTTTATGTATATTTTTTTCTCCTTCCCCCTTTACTTACAAGTAATATTTGTTTTATGTGGAGAATTTGGAAATACTGCAAAGTGATACAAAAGGGAATAAAATTTTGCTATAACCTCCCTGTAGATCATCTGCCTTTAGCATTTCACTTTCTCTGTTTTTTTCTCCACTTCCCCTTCAGTTTGGGCCACAGACGTCTCTCCATCTCCCTCTTAGTGACTGCACTCCACTACTCATCTGGCTTTCCATACTCCAAGCTATGGCCCCACCTCAGGGCCATTGCACACACTGTGCCCACCACCTGGATTGCTCCTCCTCCATCCTCATCCTCACCCATTGTGTCTCAGCTCAGCATCTCTTCCCCTGCAAAGTCTTCCCTGACTCCCACACCCCCACCCCAGGCTGGCACTGGTGGAAGTTCTTGGGCATTCTGATACATGTCCGCCACCCTCTCTACACCCCAAACCCCGTAAGTCTGGGCCAGGTCCACCACACTATCCTTAGTATCCCCTAGAGATGCATATTGACTACTTCATGTCTCTTAACCTCTCTGAGGTTTTATTGTTTCATGGGTAAAATGGGCTATTTATGAGGATCACATAATTGCAACAGGTAACATTTGAGAAGAGTGTCCTGAGCCAGGAACTGAGCTGCCTGCTTGAAGTGCATGTTAACTTTGCCTTTCTTCTCTCATTCCACAGATGTAGAAACTGAGGCCCAGAGAGGGGCGAGTGAAGTCATTTGTATGTTCCAGGTCCCCCACTTTCTCCTGTTTAGGGTCCTTACTGAGGGGCACAGTTTTCGCCTTTGTGGCCCACTCTACACCTGCCGAGGAGGATTGGAGAAGGTCTTCAGGGTCCCTTGGAACTTTCAGCCCTTGCAAACTCCTAGGGTGACACTCAGGGCCTCATTCTGCCCTTTCTGTTAAGGAAACAAAAGTTGTCGGGCCCATCTCCTTCACAGAGCTGGAAAGAGGCTGTCCTTTGAGCTTGTTTAGTGAGTTCCAGCCTCAGGGCCTTTGCACTCATTGTCCCCCCTTTCTGGAACATTGTTCCCTCACCTCTCCATCTGGCCAGCTCTTTCTCCTTCAGGTTCCTGCTCAAATGCCACTTCTTTTCAGGGAAGTCTTCCCTAACCTCTCTGGCCAAAGTCACCCTCTCTTCAATCATTCATTCATACATGTCATCCCATCACAGGGCACTTACTGTGTTCACAGGTCTAGGTGCTGGGGACACTAATCTGTGTCTCTAAGCATAGAGCCCAATGCAAGGCTTAAACTCACGACCCTGAGATCAAGACCTAAGCTGAGATCAAGAGTCAGATGCTTAACTAACTCAGCCACTCAGGCAACCCTCAAATAATTATTTCTGATAGCAGATGTGGCAGGAGGGAGAAATATGGTGATGTGATAAGGAGGTGACATGAAATTGGAACCTCTGAAAGGAGGCGGGTGCCCATCAGAGATCTGAAGAGAATGAGAGAGCCAGGCTTAGAAGGAAGTTGGGGAACAGTACTCCAGGCAGAGGGAACAGTGGGCACAAAGGCCTTGAGGCAGGATTGCACCTGGAGCCAGAGGGAGCACCTGACCACCTGACCTGAGGAGAAAGATGAGATGAGGAAGTAGCTGGTGGGTGGTGGGTGGCTAGAGGGCCTGGGCTGTGAGGTGGAGTCTGGACTTGACTCTGAGTGGGGTGGGACTTGGAAGGGTTTAAGGCCTCTTTCTCACTAGCTCTGGTGTCCCAGGCTGTGCAGCAGTTCCCCATTCAACGACCCCTAATTCCAGAGTGGAATGCTGATTCTCTCTCTCTCTCTCTCTCTCTCTCTTTTAAAAAATATTTTATTTATTTATTCACGAAAGACACAGAAAGAGAGAGAGAGAGAGAGAGAGAGAGGCAGAGACAGAGGCAAAGAGAGATCCAGGCTCCATGCAGGATGTGGATGTCCCTCCATGCTGGACTCATCCAGGGACTCCAGGATGACACCCTGGGCCGAAGGCAGGCAATAAACGGCTGAGCCACCCAGGGGTCCCAGAATATTGATTCTCAACAATAAAGGCCTTGCATTATTTTTGCTTTATTTTATTTATTTTTAAAAAAGATTTTATTTATTTATCTATGAGAGACACAGAAAGAGAGGCAGAGACATAGGCAGAGGGAGAAGCACCCTCCAAGGAGCTGACTGGGGACTCCATCCAGGACCCCGGCATCACGCCTTGAGCCAAAGTGATGCTCAACACTGAGCCACCCAGGCCTCCCTATTTTTACTTTGAAATACAAATTCCTCTGTGCAGTAGCTGATGCACATTGTTGGGGGGGGGGGGCTTCCCTCCTTTGGAAAAACAAAACAAAAAATGACAACAGGTATTTCTCAGTGCCATGCACGTCCAAAGCCCAAAGCATGCTTTTGGGAAGCCTTACAGGTCCTCACCTCCACCAGGGTGTGTGTGGGCCGGTTCCGGGCCAGCCGTGCTGGGGGCCCCCACCGACTGCCAGCCTCCCTGCAGGGGGGAGGTTGGAGATGAATTTATTTTTATTTATTTATTTTTTTATGTTTTTCTCAATTTTCCAATTCTCCGCAGTAGGTTCATAATACTCTTATAGTCCGAGTGGAGGAGAGGAACAAAAATCCTACCCTTAATAAAAAATAGATTTCTCAACGCAAGGGACGTCCGGCTCTTCCAGGGGGCGGGGGGGGGGGGGGGGGGGGCGGGGGGCGGGCTCCAGGCGCTAAGTTATTCTGGTCTCTAGGCGCCTCCGCAGCTGGCGAGCTTTTTATAAACAGGACGCACCCCTCCGCCCCCCACCCCCGCCGCCCCGCGCCTGGGGAGGGAGCAAGATCAGAATTCTCTTGGGGCCACGCTCCTCCTGCCGGGTCTGGGGAGCGGAGTTGAGGGGCAGGGATCCCAATGGGGCATAGGGGCTCATTCTCCCGCACGACCCCCCAATTCTGACATTTCTCCCTCAAGATTTGGGAGAGTAAACGACTGAGCACCGCAGCCCCCAAAGTCTGCACTCGCAGAGTCTTGTTTCCCCAGGATGGAGGGGATCGGTCCCCTGCCTCAGTCAGGAACCAGGGTCGGTAAAGCATCTCCCAGCCCCGTCTTGGAGAGACGTCTTGTTGGGTCTTTGAACCTCGCTGAGACCCTCCCTGTTCCCCGTTGTTGTTGTTTCCTGCAGGTTTGTGGGGGGACTTAGGGGGGGAAGCCATTTCTCTGCCCCACTTCAGCATTATTTTCGAATTTTTCTCCGGAAAGGGGGGGGGGCGCAGGTAGAGGAGGGGTTCTTGTGTCAGCCCCTTCCTTCTTTTCTAGAAAATAGTTCCCTCGATCCCTAGATCCTCTTTCTTCTTTTTCATCTCAGCAAACAGGACCGGGCATCTACCCACCCGGTCCTCTTTGGGGATCTTACACTTTCCAGAAATTGGGAGGGGTCTCCCTTCACCCCTATTTTGGCTTTTTCTTCATTTGTACTTATTTTGAACCCGTGATTGGGGGGCACTGAGCGTCTCTCAGATGTCTGTTCCTCTTCTAAAATTGGGAATAGTGTTTTTAACCAGAGGTCGCGACACCCAAGACCCGGCGGGGGCCGCGAAAATCTCAGACTAAAGGTGGGAGGGGGCGAGGAAGGGGAACGCCCCCTGAAGACCCAGGCTCTGCGAAGGCCTCAACCTCCCAGCCCTGCAACCACCTGGGAGCCACCATTGGACAGGAGGAGAACAGTGATAGGCTCTGATTGGCTGATCAGTCCGTCGCTCGGGGGCCCTAAGCCAGTGAGAGGGCGCCATTCAGTCCCGCCTCCTTGACGCAGGCAGGAGGCGGAGCAAGTAGGCACCTCCCCCGCGTGCTACTGGGTGAGCACACTGATTCCCGCCCCACTCGTGCGTCAATCTGCGCGGGGGCCCCGCCCCTCCTGGCTCTGCGTGCGTCAGTGGGCTGTTGCTCCAGGCGCGGCTCCGCCCCAGGATGGCGTCACGGCTGCATCTGCATGTGAGGCCCCGCCTCACTCTTTGCAGGACGTCACCGCGGACTGCAGGGGCCTGAGCCGCTGCTGCTGCCGCCGCTGCCCCTGTCGCGCAGCCCCACATCAACGCAGGGGGCCCCGTCACCACCGCCGCCGAAGAGTCGCCGCCGCTAGGGTCACCACCGCATCGGTGCAGGGCAAGGTGAGTTCCCGGGCGGCCTGGTTCGCCGCCTCTCCGGATACCTACATAACCTTCATTTGACTGATGGGATTGCCGGGGTAGGGGAGAGATTGGCCGCGCTGAATGGGGGGGAAGGATGCGGCGGTCACAGCCCTTGTCGGGGTAGGGCCCTGGCTCCCCCTACCTGCCGGGTCCTCACCCTCACCCCCACCCCCCACCCCCGGCCTCTGCGGCGGAGGGGGAGGGGAGGCGAGTGCCTTGCGGGAAGCTGTGCGCGCGGGAGGCTCTGTGCGTGCGTGCGCGTGCGTGCGTGCGGTGTGAACACGCGTGTGCGCGCCCGCCGGTGCCAGCGGGTCTGTGTGCAAACCCTTTTGCTTATGTACCGGGGTATGCTCGGGTGACCCTGCGGGTGTCCCGGCCCCGGTGAGTGCGTGCTGCACGCATGTGAAAGGAGACGCATGGACTGTGCGTGTGCCTGCACGTCGTGTGCATACGTGCACGGGACTGCGTGTCCGCGTGGGTGACGTGTACACGCCTGCATGGGTGGAGGGCACCCTGCGCACGGGTGGGTTGGCATGTGTGTAAATGTGTGTTGGTGTGCGGACAAGTGTCTACGTCTCGTTTCCTGTGCACCGAATGTATTCGACTCTCGTGTGCACACGCGTGTACGGGTGTGTTCCCTGCTGCGTGCACGTGAGCAGGTGCACGCCCCGCCCTTATCACATGACCAGCTGTCTCAGCCCGATCCCTCCTAGCTTGGGAGCCTGGGGGAAGGGGGTGCTGCGACGCACATCCCCGCGGGGTCGTACACGCGTGTGCACGTGCGCCCGCGCGGCACCCTTCTGAGACACATGAATGATTGATGGGGGGCGGGGCCGGCTGCAGTCAGCCCTGCCCGCTCAGCTTAGGGTTTAGGATTACAGCCCGACCTAGGGCGAAGGCATGTTGGAGGGGGCCCAAGGGGTGTCCCCATGTCCATCTTTCTGAGCTGCTCCCTTGACACTTTTGGCCTTTCAAGGTCACAGCCCGCCCTTTGCCGTGGGCCCTACCGTTAGTACAGGGGCTCCTGATGAGATAAGAGTAATCTATAAACACTAGTCCTTCTCAAGAGCTCTGGAATTCTCTGTATCCTCTGCCTGGAGCCTGGGCAGCTGGGTGCGAAAGGGGACTCTTCAGGCTCACCTACACCCTGCACACCCAGATGGCGTCCGCCACAGACTCGCGCTATGGGCAGAAGGAGTCCTCGGACCAGAACTTCGACTACATGTTCAAGATCCTCATCATTGGCAACAGCAGCGTGGGCAAGACCTCTTTCCTATTCCGCTATGCAGACGATTCCTTCACGCCTGCTTTTGTCAGCACTGTGGGCATCGACTTCAAGGTCAAGACCATCTACCGCAACGACAAGAGGATCAAGCTGCAGATCTGGGTGGGTCCAGCTGGGGAGCTTCCGTCCCTATCACTTTGCCTTCCCAGAAAAGCAGCCCCAGCTTTGCCTATTTCCTGTTTGGATTCACTCACACACTGGGTGTTTATCAGGTGCCTACTGTGTATTAGGAGCTAGAGGCCCAGAGTCCTCCCATGGGTGCCTCATCACTGCTCTCTGGGAGTGGGGAAGGAGCAAATGCTGGGTCCTTCCATGGGTGCCTCATCACTTCTCTCTGGAAGTGGGGAAGGAGCAAATGCTGGGTCCTCTCCTCTGTGTATTACTGAGAGCATCACTGGGATTGGTGCCTCAGTTTCCCTATCTTTCAGTTCTTTCATGTGAGTCTGTATGATGTTTCAGCCGGATCTTGGCCCCCCCCTCCCCAGCCTCATTCCCTGGGACAGGAACAGGCAACCTTCCTCCCTTCCTCAGGGTCTACTGGCCACCTCCCTTAGCCCCACAGGGGCCCAAAGGAACCTGTTTAATCCCAAGCCAGAGCTGTCCCTTCTCTGTTCATTGCATTCCCATGGGCCACCTGGCCCGGGAGACCTCGCCTGCTTTGTCTCCCACCTCCGCTGCCTCACTGTTCCTCTGATGTATCAGGCACACTGATACAGAGACCCACTTCAGGGCCCCTGCTCCAGGCTCTGTCCTTTGCCCAGATTGTCCTTCCCCCCAGTCCCCGTATGGTTCCCTCCTCACCTCATCCAGCTCTCAAAACCATACCCTCACCCACATTGCCCTTCCATCTTTGTCAGACTTTATCTTCCCTCTCAGTCTTCATCACCTCCAACATAGGATACGTTTTCTTCCTTTTTGTGTTTATTGTCTGTTTCCTATAGAATTGGGTAATCAGTAGGCAGTGATTTTTGTCCATTTTGTTAACATCTGTGTCCCTGGTGCTCAGCCCAGGGTGTGGCACACACAGGTCAATGCCCAGGTACGTTGAATGAGTGAGGAAATGATTCTCTAGGTACCCGCCTCTGGAGGACAATTGAGCACAATGTTCTCTGTGTAGGTGGGCAGCTTGCTCCCCTGGCCCATTTTGCCTTTGGGCAAGCCCCCTGTTCCTTCTGGTCCTCAAGCAGGCTGGACTGGACAATCTTGGAGCTCATTTCCACTGAGGAGCTTATGTACAGGGCCTGACTCTTGTCTTTTTAAATTTTTTAAAAAGATTTTATTTATTTATGGGGAGGTGGGGCAGAGACAGCAGAGGGAGAAACAGGCTCCCACAAGGAGCCCAATGCAGGACTTGATCCTGGACCATAGGATCAAGCCCTGAGCCAAAGGCAGACGCTTAACCACTGAGCCACCCAATGGTGGCTGACCCCTGACCCCTGTCTTTTCTTCCCCAGGACACAGCAGGGCAAGAGCGGTACCGGACCATCACCACAGCCTACTACCGGGGTGCCATGGGCTTTATCCTCATGTATGACATTACCAATGAAGAATCCTTCAACGCTGTGCAGGACTGGTGAGCACACCTTCCCTTCGGCTCTCAGACCATCTTCAGAGCTGGCTTTGATGCAAAGCCCCAGCTCCCCTGGCAGAAATGTAAATCACAATATCGGACTCTCAGACCTGCTCTCGGGTCTGTAATAACTGAAACGTGGTGGCACTGGCTCAACCAGGGGGAAAGAGGGTTTCATCTCAGGTGGAAAAATGAAATTGTCAATTTATAGGCAAAAAAAAAATAAGGGAGGGGTCAGAAAATATAAGGATGGTTTGCACAGGATGAAGGATCTATATGAACACATTTCTGCCCAAGGTAGTGATAAACTTTAAGGACATTTCTGAATTGGCAGAGGATGGAGAAATTCTTGCCTCCGGGGGACAGGGATCCGGGAAGGGTGGGAAATTCTACAGGAAAGGGATTTCCAAGATCAGGGAGCCATGGGTCTGTGTTCCTGGCAAGACAAAGGGCGGAAGGAGGGACCGAGCTGGCCAAATCCAAGCAATAATCTGCAGGTGGGGGGCTAGAGTGTGGTGAGCAAGGGGGAGATTAGAGGATGGTGGAGCTAGGTTGCTGCCAGCCCTAGCCCACCCCACCCCACCCCTGTCACTGCCTCCTCCAGGTCAACCCAGATCAAGACCTACTCATGGGACAATGCCCAGGTGCTGCTGGTGGGCAACAAGTGTGACATGGAGGATGAACGGGTGGTGTCGTCGGAACGTGGCCGGCAGTTGGCTGACCACCTTGGTGAGTGCCCAGTGGGGCTGCACACTTGCAGCCTAAGAAAGGGACACTGGGGCCCTGAAAGGGGAGGGGACACACCCAAGATCTCACAGCAAAACCAGGACAGTGTCTAGATTTGAATCCAGACAATTCACACTGTTTGCAAATGGCCTTGAGCCAGATCTTGACAGATGCCTAGGAGTTCGTGGTGCAGTTACTGATTTGTTCAGATATCTTCACTGCTAGCCTCATGTTGGGTTGCTGAGCCCAAGAAGCCTCATTTTGTGGGGTAGAGGGGGAGATCTGGGCTGGGGGAGTGTAAGGGGGGCAAGCTCTGCCTGGTGTAGGTAAGACCTGGAGGACGGCACTGGATCTGGTGCTGAAGCAACGGGTGGTCAGACCAAACTTCAGGCAAAGGACAGAGGTAGGTAAGATCCTGAGTGTTCTGGCAAATAATTAATTTTATATGGCTGGAATGTGGGGTTTACCTGGGGGAAATGCACACCCTGAACCACATGCCGACGATCTGGGATTCCTGCAAGGGCAACAGGGAGCCAGAGGGTGTGTAAGCAAGGGAGGGCACAGGGGGATGTGCCAGATACTGCCAGGGCCAGTGCGCGGGTTAGGCTGGATGTTGGGAGTGGGGAAAGAGGTCTTGCTGGGGGCCTGGAGACGAGATGGGGACAGTTTTAGGGGGAAGGAAGGAGTACAAGCAACCTAGGGCTGACCTAGTCCAGTGTCGCCTCCCTGCAGGACTCTGGTGCCGTTAACGTGGTTGGCACTGGGAATCTCCAGATGTTCTCTGCCCTCAGAGAAGCATCCCCAGGAGGGTGGAGGGGGAACCAGAGTCCTCATCCCTTCCTTCCCCAACCACAGGCTTTGAGTTCTTTGAGGCAAGCGCCAAGGACAACATTAATGTCAAGCAGACCTTTGAGCGCCTGGTGGATGTCATCTGTGAGAAGATGTCCGAGTCATTGGACACGGCTGACCCTGCAGTCACGGGTGCCAAGCAGGGCCCACAGCTCACGGACCAGCAGGCGCCTCCACACCAGGACTGCGCCTGCTGAGAGCTGCCCTGCCCCACCCCTGCCCACCCCTGCCCACCCCCTGGGCCTGATCCAGTCCCCACTGGCCCAGGGCGTGAGACCCCTGCCCCAACTTAGCCCCTCACCCTTATTTATTATCGTAGTTATTTATTTATTTATTGGAGATGTCCCCCAGGGGCTCGGGCTCCCCAACTACCCCGTGTCCCACCCTGTACATACGGCCCTGTCCCCACTCTGCTGTGGCGTGTCGTGGCCCTGTGAACTCACTGCTCACCCTCCTCTCAAGACCCCACCTTTTTTAAAAGTCACCCCCATCAACAGTTACCGGTTTTGAAGAGGGGGCCCGATGACACCCCAGGGCAGGCTGTTGGGTGGTGGGAGGTAGTCGGGTCTGCCAGCCTCTTGGCTGGGCCGTGGTGGGCCAAGGCCACTGGGGGGTGGGGGTGGGGGGTGTCTCAGCATGGACCCTGGGGTAGATCAGAGCCAGGTAATGGCCTGCCTGGCTCCTCACCCCCAAAGTTTTACCCTTTTTTGGAGGTGAGGGCTGCTGTGGGTACTCGCCACCCTGGGACACCCCCAACACCAGGCCTGTTCTGACGTCATGAGTGTCAAACATGCCCCCCAGATCCCCAGGAGATGTCATGACAACACTACACACACCCAATAAAGCGAATGGATGACGCTGTGTCCCTGAGTGCCAGCCTGCTAGCGGTGGCCTTGGTCATCCACAGGATATTCAATGTCAAGAGAATTTAATAGAATTTCCACAACCTGCAACCTGAATATGAGACTGGAGGCCACCTGGCCCTGCCTAAGCCTCCAGATTCTCCAGGCTGGGCCCTACTTCAAGGAAATGGAGTGTGTCCCTGACCTTGGGCCCAGGGCCCAGCCCACAGTGGTGTTGAGGGGTTGGGGGATTGGGACTGGGTGGCTCGGGCTGGGTGCTGCAGATGGGGCCATCTGTCACTGGTTCATGGAGGCCTGCTGTGACGGGGCTCCTGGATGACCATCTTTATGGCTGTGTTCCAGATGAGGAAACAGGTCTTGTACTGGGCTTGGAAGGGGCAGCCCAGCCAGATGCCTAGGGTTTGGGGAGGGGCCAGGACCAGGCCTGGCCTGCTGAGAGTCAGTCTTGCCCTGTCTGGCATCCACTCAGGAGGGCTGGGGCAGCTCCGTCTGCCTGGTGCCCAGGGCCACACAGCTTAGGGGTGGATGGGCCCAGGATCTGTCCGTGCAAGAGGGGTCTGGTCACACACCCCATTCACCCCTCTGAACTCTTCACCAGGCAGGTCCTCACCCACCTGTCTGGTGGTTGAACTCAGTCTTGGGGGACAGATGCAGCAGGGACCTGGCCGATGTCACATCAAACAGCAGACAGGGGCTGGGTCTTCACGCTGCCGATGACCAGCTCCCCACCCACCTGCTGTGGTCTGCAGATTGTCATAGGCCCAGGAGGACCTCACCCTAGAGTGGAGCTGTACCATTTGGGGTTTACACATGTGGCCCCTGAGGAGTCCCCTGGGTGCCTGGTCCGCCCACCGTGCTCACCCGGTACTTCAGGTAGGAGAGGTACGTGTCCCAGCCCAGGGTTAGGCCGTTGATGTAGGTGACTCGGAATTGGGTGGGCACGAAGAGAAAGTTCACCAGCTGCGCAGCTGGCCAAACGCACCAGTCGGCCTGCGGGGAGGGGTGGAGTGTGGTGAGGGGAGGAGCCCTTGTGGGAGGGGAGCAGCTGTGAGAGGCAGGGGCAGGGAGTCAGGGGCAGGGAGTCAGGGGGTGGGCGGCCCACCTTATAGAATTCCCAGAACTTGTCTCGCAGCTCCTGGCAGCTCTCATCCAGGGTTTGGCCCTCCAGGCAGCCAATGCCTGGGAAGGAGACAAAGAAATTAGAGTATCAGAGGCTGGGGAGTACTGGTGACGGAGCAGATAGGGCAGGAACCCTGAGGGTCAGGGTCCCAGGCAGATAGCCCAAGATGTTTAAAAGCCTTGCGGTGGGAAGGGCCACACACAGCAGAGTGGCTGGTGTGGAGAAACAAGGCAGAACAAGTTGGTTCCAGTGAGGGAGAGGTCCTAAGTAATCACACATCCCCTTAGGGGCACCTGGGTGGTTTAGCAGGTTAAGTGTTAAGTGACTCTTGGTTTCAGCTCAGGTCATGATCTCAGGGTCCTGGGATTGAGCCTGAATTGGGCTCCTCGCTGGTTGTGGAGCCTTCCTAGGATTTTCTCTCCCTCTTCCCTCTCTCTAAAAACAGACACCCCAAAGGATGAAGATGCACCCTTCCTGAGGCTGTTTTATTCCCTGTCTTTCACAAAGGAGGAAACTGAGCCTGGGGCGGGGGCGACAGTCTTCCCAGAGCCAAGGGCTGGATGACTGCACCCTGTCACCCCCAACCTCAGCAATTCTTCCTTCAGCCACAGGGCCTTTGCATAGGCAGTTTTTCATGCCTGCTGGCTCCTTCAAGTCTCAGCTGAGTGTCCTCTCCTCTGGGCAGCCCTCCCAACCACTGCCCACAGCCCCACCTGTACTGCTTCATCCCTCCTACACTAAAGCACCATTGTCTGATTCTGCTGTTCATGCCTGTCCCCAGTGGGTCTGTCCTGTCACCACTGTGACCTAGCACCCAGTCCAGAGCCACACAGAGGAGGCACATCAGAAATGCATCTCAGCCTCCTTAAAACAAAGCTGGCTCTGCCCCTCCTGACGTATGGAGAGGCAAAGCCCAAGCTCACAAGGCTCCTTACCCAAGAAATACCAGATGCCTAGCAAGGGAGAGGCCACGAGCTGGTCGATGAGGACCTTCCTGAGGACGTTCCGGAGGCCAGAGAGGCCAGATGCTGGGAGCAGGTGGTCCAGCCAGAGGTACCAATAGTGCAGGAAGGGACCCATGCTGCAGCCCACTGCAAACATGCTTGCTGAAAGCAGTTCAAGAGTCAGGGGGAGGCCAGCAACTCCCCCCAACCCATTCCTTCCCTGGTTAACTTCCCTCCCTGGTGAACTTGAAGCCGCCCCACAGCCCGCCTGTATGTTCTTCCGTCACAAGCCCCATTGCCAGGCACTGGTCCTCTCTCGTGCTCTGTCCTCATCCCCTTCACCACCCTGTGAGCGGGTTCTACCATTGCCCTGCTTTCTGGAGGAGGAAACAGGTACAGCAGGTTGGGAAATGTGGGGCCAGTGCGCAGTCCCAGGGTGGCTGGGTCCAGACGCTGAGCTCTTGATGTCCTTGGTGCGGCTTCCCGTGCCCAGGGCTTGGGCTCCGTGCACGCGGGAGGGGAGCGGACGAGGGCGTGGGCGGGGACGAGACGGGTGGGTGGGAGTGGGTCCGGAGGAGACAGGGACCAGGAAGGAGGAGGCAACCGAGACCTCGGGTGGGGCGAGGGCGGAGACCCCGGGATGGAGAGAAGGGACGGAGGCCTAAGCATGGGCTCTGGGGGGTCTTGGATGCACGCAAGGTCAGGGGTCCTGCCGGGAACTGAAGCTGGGGTCATAGGTCCCCCGGAATCCAGGGCTCCTCACCTGAGCGCCGGGGATCGAACTTCTGGCCAGGCCGGGCGCGGAGCTCCCAGGATTGGCGCACGCCGTCCCCCGCCGCCATGAGAGTACCACAGCCCAGCGTGTTGGTGACGAGCAGCGCACGGCCTTGGAACAGGGGCTGCCCCACGGCCCGGAGGCCGCGCAGCCAGCGCCAGCCGCCGGAAGCCATAGCCCGCCGCAACTCGGGCCCCGGCACCAGGGTCGCCCTTCCCGGGCGGGCCAATCGCTCGCGGTCCTCGTGATCGGCACGCCGGCCCCAGTCCTCACCAGTCAATCGCGGACCGCTCGGCGTCCCCCTTTGCCGGCTGGAGATGTATTAACCAGTAAAAGACCGGCATCCCATCCCGGGCCAATCGCGGAATGAAGCCAAGCCCTGCCTTCCGCACCTTACGGGCCAATCGCAAACAGGCGTCTCCCCGCCCCCGCAGATCTATCGCTGCCTCGCCACCATCGTTTCCCCGCCCCTTTCTGCGCTGGCCTATGGACAGCCGTCGCCACACTCTACTGGCCAATCGCAGCCTAGCCTTACGCCGGCTGTCCCGCCTCCCGTGTGGAGCTGGCCAATCACGCTTCTTCGCCTAGGTGCCCTCTAGACGCTCAGCTTCTCCCGGAATTCCAGAGGGAGCCGAGCGGGGGCTCCCGCGGCTCCCGCAGCGGAAGTCTGATCCCGCAAAGCCTCACGGAAGTTGGGGGCGGGCCGCGCGCCCCGGTAGGATCCTGACCGAGGCGTCGACCTTGCTCCTCACTTTAGCTGGGTACCTGACTTCCGATCCAGAATAATAATGGTTAAAACGTTAGGTTCTGGGCAGCCCGGCTGGCTCAGCGGTTTGTCGCCGCGTTCAGCCCGGGACGTGATCCTGGAGACCCGGGATCGAGTCCCACGTCGGGCTCCCTGCATGGAGCCTGCTTCTCCCTCTATGTCTCTGTCTCTCATGAATAAATAAATTCTTAACACACACACACAAAACGTTAGGTTCTGTTCTGGGCACACTACGTGCTATAACTTCTTTCACAGCAGCTCTACAAACAACTGTATCTGTTTTACCTCCTGTGTTGGGGGGGGGGTGTACGAGTTTCCATGGAAACGTATGCGTGGCTTACACGTGACTTACAAAGGAGCCGGGTGTCGCAAACTGCGGCCCGCGGTCCAAATCCCCGTAAAATCCCCGTTTTGTTTTTGCGAGGCTCACGAGGTGAAAGTGTTTCTTATATTTCTTTCTTTCTTTTTTTAATGATTTTATTTATTCGTGAGAGACACACAGAGAGAAAAAGGCAGAGGGAGGAGCAGGCTCCATGCAGGGAGCCCGATGTGGGACTCGATCCCGGGATTCCAGGATCACACCTTGGGCCGAAGGCAGACGCTCAACCGCTGAGCCACCCAGGGACCCCCTCTTATATTTCTTTAAATGTGTTAAGGAGTATCACGTTTCTGGACGTGAGAGAATCCGTGTGGAAGCTCCGTTTTCCTTTCCAACGGATGAACTCTTGAACTGGGGCCAGAGGCACCCAGCGTTTTACAAGCAGTTGCTCCATAAAATTTCAACAAAGCACTTGGCATTCAGATCATATGGAGAAAGTAAAGTTAATAAATACCAGGGAGGGCAGCCCGGGTGGCTCAGCGGTTTAGCGCCACCTTCGACCCCGGGCGTGATCCTGGAGACCAGGGATCCAGTCCCGCATCGGGCTCCCTGCATGGAGCCTGCTTCTCCCTCTGCCTGTGTCTCTGCCTCTCTCTCTCTCTCTCTGTGTGTCTCTCATGAATAAATAAATAAAATCTTAAAAAAAATATCAGGGAGACCGTTTCATTTGATAGCACCAATAAAATAATAATCAGAAGTGACTCAAGTAGTCAATGATGTGAGAAACAGAGGCAAAAGAAACATTTAATTTCCTTACTACCTACAGCCCACTGACAAGTCCTTGAAACAGGCAGGGTGACATTCCTCTAGGAACTCAGCTGCCTCGATGATAATACTTTGCTGAGGGCGAAAGGCGACTGTAGCCCGGCCCTCCCTCCCCCCAGGATCCTGTAAGTCTACTTTAACATAAAAATTCCTTCAGGAACTTCCATTATCTCTACCCCTCCAGATACATGTTGGCGATCATTCCCCAAGCATGTGATCCACCCATATACATCTGAAAGATCTCATGACTAAGGTTTATTTTATTTATTTATTTATGACTAAAGTTTAATTAGACAGTAATAAATGGCCTTTTCCTAACAATAGCTAGCCCCCTCAAAGTCCTGGAAACCCTGCTTTCAAATTCTTTAGAGATTTAAGCTAGCCCTTAACCCCCTCCCAACTTGGAAGTATATAACTGGCCACTCCTCACTACCCCAGTGTAGCTGTTTCACCCTATGGATTCTGTCCCCATGCTTTAATAAAATCACATTTTTGCACCAAAAACGTCTCAAGAATTCTTTCTTGGCCATCAGCTTCAAACCCTAATATCTTTCCTACATTAGTACCAAATTAGCAGGTTTTATTTTTTTTTCTTTATCTAAGTCATGTAATTACCTCTTCCTTCTTTCTCATAAAAACCCCTTATTTTCCCTACACAAGGGAGACACTTTTCTGGTTACTCTGGAATTTGTGCTCCCAAATTGTAATTCTGAGACCCCAAATGAAACATTTTTTTCCTTTTCAGTCTTTACATCCTTTTGTCAGTTGACAAAAGGTTGGGGGTAAAATCAGAATACTATTCTGTGACATGAAAATTATATGAAAATAAAATTTCTGAATCCATAAATAAAGCTATATTGGAACAGAGCCTTACCCATTTGTTTCTGTAGTGTGTACTCTCACTACAATGAATATTTGCAACAAAGACTGTATGGTCTGCAACAGTTAAAACTATTTACTATATGCCTCTGTACAACAAAAAAAGTTATCAGGGCACTGGCTGGCTCAGTCTGTGGAGCAGGTGGCTCTTGACCTTGGGGTTGTGAGTTCAAGCCCCATGTTGGGTGTGGAGATTACTTAAGAGTAAAATTTTAGGGGCTCCTGAGTGGCTCAGTTAAGCATCTGCCTTCGACTCAGGTCAAGATCCTGGGGTCCTGGAATCCAATCCTGCATATGACTCCCTGCTTTCCCCCAATACCTATGGCCTGCTTACACACACACACACACACACACACACACACACACACACCCCTTGTGCTGGCTCTCTCTCTTTGTGTCAAATAAATAAATAAAATATTTTTTTAAAATCCGAAGAATAATATCTTTTTTTAAAGATTTTATTTATTTATTCATGAGAGACACAGAGCATGAGAGAGAGAGGCAGAGATACAGGCAGAGGGAGAAGCAGGCTCCATGCAGGGAGCCCGACATGGGACTCAATCCCAGGTCTCCAGGATCACAACCTGGGCTGAAGGTGGCGCTAAACCGCTGAGCCACCCAGGGTTCCCCAGAATAAAGTCTTTTTAAAATTTTTTAAATAAAGTTTATTTATTTACTCATGAGAGACACAGAGAGAGAAGCAGACATAGGCAGAGGGAGAAGCAGGCTCCCTGTGGGGAGCCCAATGCAGGACTCTGGACTCAATCCCAGGAGCCCAGGATCAGACCTGAGCTGAAGGCAGACCGTTAACCACTGAGCTACCCAGGCATCCCACAAATAAAATTTTTTTTAAAAAGGTTACAATTTATTTTACCCTGCCTTTGAGGACACCCTTCAGGGATTTCTGATTTTGATTTAACGGGAGCTATTTTATAAACTCTGTAGTTATAAATGATTATGGTGAAGAATAATTTTTGCTTATAGACATGCAAATAAACCCTGCCGGGTGGAGAGACACTTCCTCCCCAATTTCCTTTCCCATTAATTTGCATGTTTATTTTACTATCCCTGATTTGAGTCCTGCCTGGCTGGATCTTCTTAGAAATGTTTTTCTTTTCTTTTTTTTAGAAATGGTTTTAACACCTGACTGGTTCTGCTTATTAATAATGAGATAACAATAATTTTTAACACGTGCTCATTTTTATATCTATAGGAGAGTCACAATTTTTTTTTTAGAAAATTATCCTTTCGCACTTCCATTTCTGTCAGGTACCTCAGCCTGGTATTCCAGTCACTAGATTCCCCTGCATCTTGGTGGAAAACCACCTCCAAAGTGGCTGAAAGGTGGGGAAAACATCACATCACTCACAGAACAGAGTCAAGTAGACTTTCAATAGAGAAGTGCATTTCATGGAGGTTGACATTCTGGTGACCAAAAGGGGTAAGTAAGGTCATTTTGTTTGTTCTCTGTTTTTTCATTTTGTTTTCCTCTTTATACATTGGTGCTTTGGCTTTGATGCCTTTGTGATGGATAATGTCACCTGCATCAGTGGTGTCAGAGATTGGGAATTTGTCTTTATGGTTTGACCATTCGGTGATTTTGATCTGTAGCTTTCTAGTTGTTGGCTTCCATCCGGAAGAAGAGCTTTTGCCGTCTGGATCTGTGATATGCAGTATTTCTGTGGAAGGAAGTCAGGATATGCCACTGAAAAATGTACCACTCTGGCAGACTGATTTTTTGAAAGATAGCAAGATGCATAAAGGGCATACTGAGCTTCTTTTTTTCTTCCTGAAAGCAGGAGATAAAATTCCCAAGTTGAAGGTGCCCTCCCTGTACCAGGAGGAAGAAACACCATGATCACCAGAGAGAGGGAGTTGGGGTGGAGGGAATCCGTACGAACAGACCTTGTTAAAATAATTTATCTTTCTGTAGTCTCTACATATACTTTGGCTGCTTTTCCATCACTGTCCCCCTCTGTTGAGTCTAATAAATAAACACTGAGGTCTAATTACTTCTTGGGTCTTCCTTTTTCTTACAAGGGCTCCCATGCGTGTGTAAAGAAAATCCATATCCTTTTCTCCTGTTAACCTAGCTGGTGTTAGTTTCAGCTGGAAACCCTCCTGTTTGGTAATGAGGATGGGTTCACATTGGCTGGACCTGTTGGCTCTGGGACCTGCAGCTGAGGGTCCTGGGGCCCCATGAAGCCAGCAGATAAGGTAAGAATTCTCACCTTATTGCTTTTGGATCTCAGTCTGTTGGGAGAGGATGGTAAGGATGATAAAAATTTCTTTGTCCCTTCCCTTCTGGGTTCCCCAGACTGGCAGGAGAAAAAGCATTTGTAAGGATTATTATTATTTTTTAACATTTACAGGACAGTCCTTATTTTAAAGATTTTAAAATATTTTTTATTTATTCATGAGAGAGAGAGAGAGAGAGAGGCAGAGACACTGGCAGAGGGAGAAGCAGGTTCCACACAGGGAGCCTGACGCAGGACTTGATCCAGGACTCCAGGATCGCACCCTGGGCCAAAAGCAGGCGCCAAACCGCTGAGCCACCCAGGGATCCCCAGGATTAATTCTTTAGATCCTTTGTGACGCTGTATATTTGTTTTGGGGTACCCATTTGTAGATTCCTCCCTCCTAGAGACAGCTGTTGCTTTGCTGGATGTTTTCTTTTGTGTGCTGAGAGCTTGGTTTGGCTTGCTGTGCCTGTCTTATCAGGCCTGCACGCTGCAAGGGACCAGCCATCAGGTTAGGAGCCCTGAGAATATGTAGGTGATCAAGCAGAAATATGGGTTGCACCCCATTTGTGCTAGGGTTATTGTCAGGTCTCAGGAGAATTATGTCTCTCTTCTTTTTTTTTTTTTTTTTTTTTTTTTGTCTCTCTTTCTTTTGGCTGTCTTTGGGAGTGGCTCTGGATCTTGGGAAGAGTGCACCTTTTTGTATCCTCTTTGGGGGCAACTCTTGTGTCCCTGGTTAGATCATAAAAGGCTTTGGTCTGGGTTTGGGTTCTGAATCACTTGGAATAGGTATACTTGGTTAAAAAAAAGAAAGTTCATTAGTGCCAGAAAAATCTACTGTTTGAGCTTAAACCTGATGGGATATTCGAAGGGACTTTTTGAATTCTTTTTTTTTTAAAAGTATTTTATTCATTTATTTGAGAGAGAGAGAGAGAGAGAGAGAGCTGGGGGAGGGGCAGAGGAAGAGGAACAAGCAGACTCCCTGCTGAAAAGGGGCCCCCAATATGGGGCCCAACTTGGGGCTCAATCCTAGGACCCTGGATCATGACCCGAGCCAAAGACAGATGCTTAACTGACTGAGCCACCCAGGTGTCCCAGGACTTTTTTTTTATTCTTTAAAGGAACTCTGTGGACAGGAATTGGCCTAATTGGAGGCTGATATTCCCAGGCTGATGGGAACTATTTCCAAAGCCTTCCTCTCCAAAGCTAACACGGAACTGCCTACTCAGAGGGTTATTTGGGAACAAACCAGCACGTGAAATCTCTTAAAAGTTCTCTTTGCAAATATTAGTAACTTGTTCCATCTGTCAGAAAAGTAGTTTGGATTCAACTATTTTTTTAATTTTTTAAATTTATTTTTTTAAAAAATTTAAGGCTTTTTTTTTTTTTTTTAAGTAATCTTTCACCCAGTGTGAGACTCCAGCTTACAAACCCAGAGATCAAGAGTCCCATGTGCCACCAATGGAGCCACAGGGGTGCCCCCTCAACTATTTTTTTAAAGATTAAAAAAATAATAATTAAAACATTTTTAATCTCTACACCCAACATGGGGCCTGAACTCACAACCCCCAAATCAAGAATCACATGGTCTTCCCACTGAGCCAGCTGGGTGCCCCTCAACTACATTTTTTTAAACTTGTGAGTTTTGTATTCTTGTCCCTGTATCATGGCCTAAAATTTAAAAATAAGAGCGTAGTCAAACAAACTTATTATATCTGTGTTCAAGATTACAAAAGTATAAATTCAATCCTTAGAACAAAACCTATAATAAAAGTGAAGGGCAGCCTGGGTGGCACAGAGGTTTAGCGCCGCCTTCAGTCCAGGGTGTGAATCTGGGGACTCAGGATGGAGTCCCGGGGTGGAGCCTGCTTTTCCCTCTGCCTATGTCTCTCTCTCTCTCTCTCTGTGTCTCTCATGAATAAATAAAATCCTAAAAAAAAAAAAGAAAGAAGTCTACTATTAAAAAAAACAAAAAATAATAACTTAAGGGACGTCTGGGTGGCTCAGCGGTTGAACGTCTGCCTTTGGCTCAGGTCATGATCCTGGGATCCAGGGATCGAGTTCCACATCGGGCTCCCAACAGGAAGTCTGTTTCTCCCTCTGCCTATGTCTGTTTCTCTCTGTGTCTCTCATGAATAAATACAAATAAAATCTTAAAAAAAAAGAAAGAAAATAACTTAAGATGATGGTTAGCTGTCTCCTGACTCAGGAAACATTCATGAGTCATCTAAGCATAATTGTTAAAAATGAATAAATTAAGTACATGTAAATGGGATAAAAATTTACACGTAAACTTTTTTGAACAGAATTGTGTTTTATAAAAAGTCAGCTCAAAAGTAGTTTCCCAAATCTTTTGGGAAACTTGGAATCTTGAAGTTTTGCTAAGTTAGATGATGGATATTTGTTGAATACCTAGATCCTTTCCAAATAAAATACTGAAACATTACTTACTAAACATGAATTAAAATTTGTCTCAATATTTATTTATTTTTAAGATTTTATTTTTATTTTTTTTTCAAGATTTATTTGTTTATTTATTCATGATAGACATAGAGAGAGAGAGAGGCAGAGACAAAGGAGGAGGGAGAAGCAGGCTCCATGCCAGGAGCCCAACGTGACGCAGGACTCAATCCTGTGACTCTAGAATCGCGCCTGGGGCCAAAGGCAGGCGCCAAACCGCTGAGCCACCCAGGGATCCCCCTTATTTTTATTTTTATAGAGGGACTAAAGACATTTGTGTTAGTTTGCGAGCATGTCTTTTGCCACACTGAAATATTGGTTGTTTTTTTTTTTTTAAGATTTTATTTATTTATTATTTGAGAGAGAGCACAGGTGGGGTGGGGTGGGAGGCAGAGGGAGGGAGAAGCCGACTCCCCATTGAGCAGGGAGCCGAAATGAGGGGCTCTATCCCAGGACTCTGGGATCATGACCTGAGCCAAAGGCAGACGCTTAACTGACTGAACCACCCACTGAAATATTGTAAGAAAGCATAGGCCTCTAGGAACGACAAAACGGTGGACTCACAGATTTGCTGATGAAGGCAGAATGTTGCCATGCCTGTGGTTTACAATCGCTGGCTTCTGGTTTTACTGGAAATTAGTGTTATAAATAATAATCAATATAAGAAAATGAAACTATTATTAATAGGGTACAGGAAAAGCCCTTCTATAAAATATGCAAAGAAAACAGGATGTATTTTGGCAGGAAATGTATGAGGTTGAAAGGTAAAGGAGGGTAATTTTGTCCTAGCTTAAGGGTATTTAAAGATTGGCTCAAAATAAGAATGAGGAGGGCAGCCCGGGTGGCTCAGCGGTTTAGCGCTGCCTTCGGCCCAGGGCGTGACCCTGGAGACCCAGGATTGAGTCCCAGGTCGGGCTCCCTGCGTGGAGCCTGCTTCTCCCTCTGCCTGTGTCTCTGCCTCTCTCTCTGTGTCTCTCATGAATAAATAAATAAAATCTTAAAAAAAAAAAAAAAAAGAACCCTGAGATCAAGAGTCTCACAGTCTATCAACTGAGCCAGCCAACCACCCCAATGGCTGAAATTTTAGAATTGAAGCCATAAACCCTCTCTGCACATATATTTGTCTGTAATTCAGAAAGGTCTTCTCACTGTGTGATTATGTCATTTTCTATGTCAGGAAGTATGAGAGGCAGGATTCTAAGATGGCCCCAAGATTTCCTGCCTCCGGTGTGCACTTGTACTCCTTCCTCTAGCTTAGGTAGATCTTGTTGATATGATAGAATGTGAATATGAGAGACGCCTGGGTGGCTTAGTGGTTGAACATCTGCCTTGGCTCACATCGTGATCCCGGGATCCATAGGATCAAGTCCTATGTTGGGCTCCCTGCAGGAAGCCTGCTTCTCCCTCTGCCTGTGTCTCTGCCTCTCTCTCTCTCTGTGTCTCTCGTGATTAAATAAATAAAATCTTTAAAAAAAAATGTGAATATGGTATTATGTTATATTCCAGAAGGGATTTTGCAGGCATTACTATCCTAATCAGTTCATCTGAAGGGAGACTGGTTAATGTCCTCCCTGTCTGTGATACATTTCTATTTGCTAGATTCCTGGAGGTTCATTGGCTAATGTGAGGCAAGAATAGTAGCTTGTTAGTCATAATTCCAGTTATTCCTTACAGTGTTAATTTGACCAGGGTCCCACTAAATTAGTTTCCTCTGGTCATCGACACTTTCTCCATTTTCCCTGGTTGTTCATGACCTTGGCACTTTTGAGGAGTTCTGATAAGGTGTCTTGTAGAACATCCCTCAATCTGGGTTTGGGTGGTGTTTCCTCATGGTTAGACTGGGGTTCTGTATCTTTGGGAGGAATCCAACAGAGATGGAGCTTCTTGATTGCATCATCTCAGGGCATGTGATATATACATGATTTAACACGAGTGACGCTAACCTGGGTCACACGGCTAAGGTGATACCTGCCAGGTTTCTTTACTGTCAAGTTACTCTTTTTTTTCCCTTTCTCTATTCTTTGGAATCAAGTTACAAAATCCAGTCCACTCTCAGGGTGGAGGGGGGTGGTGTAGAATTAGGCTTCTCCAGAACCTGAGAGAGGATTATCTACTTACATGATTTGACCAGCCAATTTCAAGAAACTAAGTTTGACTTTTGGGAGCCAATGCTTACAAAATCCTCACAGGAAAACTGGCTTGTACCCAGCTGGCAGGGTCAGCCTTACAGGTTGGTCCTGGTCAGTTAAGATCCTTGTGCTGTTTTAGAGATGTCCAGAATAAAGGATTTTTCCAGAAGGAATAGATACTGCAGGTGAAACCTGGTGGGGTTTCTTGGCTGGAGTTAATGAATGATAGAAGTCTTTGGAAGTCCCAGCTTGAGATTGCTTACAGAAAGTTCCAGAAAAGCAAACTGAATGTCTGTTGCCCTTGCATAAAAAATCAGGACAAATCCAGTGAGACCTGCTAGAGAAGGTCTTCCTTTGAGATTACTTTTTCTTAAAAAAAAAAAAAAAGATTTTTATTTATTTATTCATGAGAGACACACACAGAGAGAGAGAGAGGTAGAGACACAGGCAGAGAGAGAAGCAAGCTACTTGCAGGGAGCCCGATGTGGGATACTATACCGGGACCCCTGGGCCATAGGCAGACAGACGCTCAACCACTAAGCCACCTGGGTATCCCATCCTTTGAGATTACTTTTAACAAAAGGGTCAACTCAAATATTATTCAGCCATAAAAAAAAGAAGAGGGGCACCTGGGTGGCTCAGTGGTTAAGCATCTGCCTTGCTCACATCATGATCCCGGGGTCCTAGGATCAAGACCTATGTTGGGCTCCCTGCAGGAAGCCTGCTTCTCCCTCTGCCTGTGTCTCTGCCTCTCTCTCTCTCTCTGTGTCTCTCGTGATTAAATAAATAAAATCTTTAAAAAAAGAATGTGAATATGGTATTATGTTATATTCCAGAAGGGATTTTGCAGGCATTACTATCCTAATCAGTTCATCTGAAGGGAGACTGGTTAATGTCCTCCCTGTCTGTGATACATTTCTATTTGCTAGATTCCTGGAGGTTCATTGGCTAATGTGAGGCAAGAATAGTAGCTTGTTAGTCATAATTCCAGTTATTCCTTACAGTGTTAATTTGACCAGGGTCCCACTAAATTAGTTTCCTCTGGTCATCGACACTTTCTCCATTTTCCCTGGTTGTTCATGACCTTGGCACTTTTGAGGAGTTCTGATAAGGTGTCTTGTAGAACATCCCTCAATCTGGGTTTGGGTGGTGTTTCCTCATGGTTAGACTGGGGTTCTGTATCTTTGGGAGGAATCCAACAGAGATGGAGCTTCTTGATTGCATCATCTCAGGGCATGTGATATATACATGATTTAACACGAGTGACGCTAACCTGGGTCACACGGCTAAGGTGATACCTGCCAGGTTTCTTTACTGTCAGGTTACTCTTTTTTTTCCCTTTCTCTATTCTTTGGAATCAAGTTACAAAATCCAGTCCACTCTCAGGGTGGAGGGGGGTGGTGTAGAATTAGGCTTCTCCAGAACCTGAGAGAGGATTATCTACTTACATGATTTGACCAGCCAATTTCAAGAAACTAAGTTTGACTTTTGGGAGCCAATGCTTACAAAATCCTCACAGGAAAACTGGCTTGTACCCAGCTGGCAGGGTCAGCCTTCCAGGTTGGTCCTGGTCAGTTAAGATCCTTGTGCTGTTTTAGAGATGTCCAGAATAGAGGATTTTTCCAGAAGGAATAGATACTGCAGGTGAAACCTGGTGGGGTTTCTTTTTTTTTTTTTAATTTTATTTTATTTAGTATTTATTTATTTATTTATTTATTTATTTATTTATTTATTTATTTGCTGGGGGGGTTTCTTGGCTGGAGTTAATGAATGATAGAAGTCTTTGGAAATCCCAGCTTGAGATTGCTTACAGAAAGTTCCAGAAAAGCAAACTGAATGTCTGTTGCCCTTGCATAAAAAATCAGGACAAATCCAGTGAGACCTGCTAGAGAAGGTCTTCCTTTGAAATTACTTTTAACAAAAGGGTCAACTTGGGCAGCCTGGGGGGCTCAGGGGTTTAGCGCCTCCTTCAGCCCAGGGCATGATCCTGGAGACCAGGGATCAAGTCCCATGTCGGGCTCCCTGCATGGCGCATGCTTCTCCCTCTGCCTGTGTCTCTGCCTCTCTCTCTGTGTCTCTCATGAATAAATAAATAAAATCTTTAAAGAAACCCAAAAGGATGAACTCAAATATTATTCAGCCATAAAAAAAAAAAAAAAAAAAAAGAAGTGGGGCACCTGGGTGGCTCAGTGGTTGATCATCTGTCAATGGCTCAGGTCATGATCCCGGAGTCCTGGGATGGAGTCTTACATTAAGCTTCCTGCATGGAGCCTGCTTCTCCCCCTGCCTATGTCTCTTGCCTCCCTCTGTGTTTCTCATGAATAAATGAAATCTTTAAAAAAAGAAGGAAATCCAGGTATTTATGACAACACGGATGAACCTGGAGGGATTATGCTAAATGGAATAAGCTACAGAAAGACAAATGCTGTGTGATCTCACTTATATGTGGAATCTAAAAAGTCAGATTCATAGAAACAGAAGAACAGTGGCTATCAGGGCCTGGGGAAGTGAGGGAAATGGGTTTGTTAAAGGATACAAGCTTTTATTACAAGATGAGTATTTTCTGAGGGTTTAACGTACAGTGTGGGGACTCTAGGTAACAGTACCATATTGTATACTTGAAAGTTGCTAAGCAAGTAGATCTGCTCTTATCACAAAGACAAAAATATAACTATGTGAGGTGATTAGAGGTATTGACTTGATTGTGGTACTTGTTTCAGGATGTATACACATACGAAATAATCACATTGTACACCTTGAATATATACAACTTTCTCAATTCTACCTGAATAAACCTGGGGATACCTCCCCTTCTTTTGTCTTTAAAATACGATGGTATTTAGAGTGGTGGTTGGTTTAGGGGTATCTGGCTGGCTCAGTCATGGAGCATGCGACTCTTGATCTCTAGACGGTGAGTTTGAGCCCCATGTTGAGTGTAGAGATTACTTGAAACTAAAAATAAAGGGGTGCCTGGGGGGGGCTATTTGTTAAGCATCTGCCTTCGGCTCAGGTCCTGGGATCTCAGGGTCCTGGGATTGAGCCCCAGGTTGGGCTCCCAGTTCAGCGGGGAGTCTGCTTCTTCCTCTCCCTCTGCCCCTTCCCCTTAGTTGTGTGTGTGTGCGCACGCGCTCTCTCTCAAATATATAAATAAAATCTAAAGAAAGGTTTTAAAAAAACTTTAAAAAAGTGGTGGCTTAGGCTACTTTGGGGAGTTTTACTCCATTCTAGTGGGTACTTCCTATATATTCATGAGATATGCATGTTATTCAATTTGTCTTTTATTGCAGGGGGTCTCAACTGCAGAGACTAGGATAGGGGGACATGATTTCTCCTGTCCTACACCTGTCATCAGTAACCCACATGGTTAGTGAGCACTTGCAGTGTAGCTAATCTGAGTTGAGAGAGGCTGTAAAATACACATCAGTTAAGACTTAATATGACTCGATGGTGTGAGCACTGGGTGTTATACTATATGTTGGCAAATGGAACTCCAATAAAAAAATATACAAAAAAAACAGTATGAAAAGAAAAAAAGGATAGAGAGGATCTCATTAGCATTTCTCATATCAAGCCTCCACGTTGAAACTATATATAATGTATCAGATATATATAAGGTTAAATAAAATCTATTTTTTTTTGGGGGGGGGTAAAGATTTATTTATTTATTTGAGAGAGGGACAGTGGTGAGGAGGGACAGTGGGAGGAGGGAGAAAGAATCCCAAGCGGATTCTCCATTAAACGTGGAGCCCAATACAGGGCTCAATCTCACAATTCTAAGATCGCAACCTGAGCCAAAACCGAGATGGACACTTAGCTGACTGCACCACCCCGATAATAAAATCTATTATTAAAATTTGAAAAAAAAAAAAAAGAGCTGGTGGTGAAAAAAGTGCCACCTACCCTTGCCCCCACTGTTTTGTGAAAAAGGTCAGTTTTGCTTCTATTTGCACCATCGCTTCAAGATTTCCTGTATATCAATGTGCCTGTTCTTCAATCCTTCTTTGAACATTTGATCAATTTCCCTCATTAACCATGAAATAAATAACATCTTTGGCAGGTGATCATTTTATATCAGTATAAGAATCATGACTTGTTTTTTTTTGAAAAGTATCCTAGAACACGCCCTGGTGTTCTCAGTTGTCTCAGACTGGCATTTAGCTCGATTTTGTTGCTGGCTTGTCTTTTGCACACTGTTCACCTTTCCTGGAACACCGTGGTCCATTCCCCACCACCAGTGAACACGTTTTCTTGAAACTCCCTAGACAAGATCCCCGCTCCATCTTATGGCTCAATTTCTCTCACCCAGTGTGGGGACTGCAAAAGGGAGTAGTTAGGGTTGTTTGTATTATTACTGAATACAGCTTCCGCCTAATGAACTCCTAGTCACCCTTCAAAACCCCAGCCCCATGGGATGCCTGGGTGGCTGGTGGGATGCTGGAGTACTGGAATCGAGTCCCACATCGGGCTCCCAGCACGGACCCTGCTTCTCCCTCTGCCTGTGTCTCTGCCTCTCTCTCTCTCCCTGTGTCTCTCATGAATAAATAGATTATAAATAAATAAATAAACAAACAAATAAATAAATAAATCCATCCCACCCCAAAGGTTCTATTCCCTCTGCAGAGCCTTTATTCCCTCCCTGGACTCCTCTAGCCCTGGTGCCTCCCTCTGGCCCATTTCTGCTCCCTGTAGGACTAGGAATATCTGTCTGGATCTGCATCCCCTAGAGAGGGGGTCCTAGCATTGTGTAAGTCCAGGGGGATTTGCTAACTTATCAAATGAATCACAAAATCCAGAAGTGTTTATTAAACTAGTTTCAATGTAGCACCAATCTCAGTGGGGCAAGATGCTTAATCTTGGGGCAGGATTCTGAGTCTGGGCTTCATAGAATGTGTAGAAGTTACTGTGATGATGAGCAGCAGTGGCTGAGAGTCAGGGATCAGAAAAAAACGGGCAGGTGTGCTCTTTCTTGCTCTTCCTCCATCAGCTCCCTTCCAGGGCAACAGCTGTCATTTGAAGCACACTTTCCTTTGGGAGGTGGCTGTGAGTTGGCAGGCATCTGGCTTCTCACCCTGGAGGAGATGGCCGTGAGCTGGGGGTCCTGAAAAAAGGCACCACCCACCCCTGCACCCAGCGGATCCCTCTGTTCCCCTTGCAGCTTACCTGGTACAACTGGCAGACGAGGCTTAGGAGCTGACTCAGATCTTTCAGGGGTTTCTGCACAAAGCAAGACAGGAAGTCATACAGTCCCTTGCCCCAACCAACCCATGCCCGGCCCATCAAGGGCTGCAAATGGCTGCAAGTCTGACCCCTGCCTCCCAGACCAGAAGGCACATCCATCATCCCGGTCCCGGCCTGGTGGCACACTGAAGGCTACAAGAGCTCTTACCCCATTGACGACGACCCAGGGCACATATTCGTGGGGCGGCTGCAGAGCATCTGTAAGCTGGGCATTAATGTGCAAGAGCTGCATGCCACGGTCCCCCACTGCACACTCCATGATGGTGTCTGGGGACATTGTTGGGGCATAGATCTCCATGCACTGAGGGTGGACAAGGGTTGCTGGTGA
Source organism: Canis lupus familiaris (assembly GCF_011100685.1). NCBI lineage: Eukaryota > Metazoa > Chordata > Mammalia > Carnivora > Canidae > Canis > Canis lupus. The sequence goes on from NC_049241.1 coordinate 45,229,143, forward strand.
GTAGGAGCATTGCCTCAGCTTCCTCCGAGTTATCTCCCCAACGGTCCCTCCTCCAGTCCCCCCAAGCCAAGCTTGTTCCTCACTGGCCACAGGAGACATTTGGGTCCACAGCAATGCAACAATGTCCACAAACAGCACGTACTTAACACTTACCTGAGTGGAGGCCCCCAAGGCAGGGGCTCAGGCTGCTCCTCCCTCTCATAAGACCAGACCCGCAGCCCCGGACCACTGCAGTATCTCATTTTTCTCAGGGCTTCTGTTTGTGCTGTTCCCCCCCACCAGGAACACCCTTCCACTTCCCCAGAATCTTCTGAGTGCTCCCTCCTCTGCACTCCTCTGGCCCCACTATGACTCTGCAGAGCTGGGGGTGTCCCAGGGTGAGCCTTTTGGGTGGTCCAGATGTTTGATGAGTGAATAAACTTATTGGCATCAATGAGTCACTCCATTGGGAGTTGTTTTTCATAATCCTCCAGAGAAGTATGCGGGCCTGTCCTGTCATCCCCATACTCGAGATGAGGATCATCATCTGTGTCTCTGCACATTTTTGTTCATCCAAGCTCAGTTCAGAGGCACCTCCTCCAGGAAGCCCTCCTTGATCTACCCATGCCCCCAAAAGATATTTGTTCCCTTGTTTTAGAGATTTGAGGCTTCCAGAGGGAAGGCTGTTTTCCTGGGGCTACACAGAGAGTGGTAGTCAGGCCAAGACTTGAACTTGGGTCTGTTTGGAGACAGGGAAGACCAGGGTCTCCCAGCCCGGGGCCAAGTGAGGGGTGTTGCTCACCGGTTTCAGATTTTCCTCCATGTCATCCATTTCCTCTATGCAGACAATGATCAGGATGGCCAAATTTTTATCTAGCTTGTCCCACAGGCAGGCCTGTGGGATAGGGGGTGGAGAGGTGAGGGATTGAAGTGGGCCCAGAGCACCCCTGGACCACTCTGGGAGTAACACAGGTGTTCACTAATGAAGCGGTGAATGAAGATGTGATTAAAGAGGCAGACAGGCAGAGGATGGAACTGGTTCCAATCCCTTCTGAGCCTTGCTTTTGCCTTCCTTACAATGGGCATCTCCCCAGCCTCTGTGCCCCCACCACTCGAATACTCAGGGGTCTGCTCACCTCCACCTTGTTAAGCTTGCATTCCTGCTCACCGTGCTGACATGTGAACTCCCACCTGCCGCTGACATTTTGTTCCTGCAAAGCAGGTAGGTGAGTGCTGGCTGGCCCACCAGGTGCCCCTTCCCTGGCTTAGTGCCTTGGTTCCCCAGTGCCAACATACATGGGCATTTCCATAGGGCACCAGCGTGACATTGAGGATCTCCAGGACCATCAGCCAGGTCGGGAAGAGTTCTCGGACCAGGAAGGCCCGGCACCCGGGACACAGTGCCTCGTAGTAGACGCTCACATTGACAAGTGGTGCTTCTGACTTCCTGAGGGGCTCCTGCAGGCATAGGTCCCCAACCTGTGCGGGAGGGAGGAAGGGAGGGGTTTGTAGGGAGGATAGCCCTGTTTGGTTCTCTTGCAGCTACAAACAGTAGGTGCTCCATATTGCAGTCCTTTCAGACATTGTCAGGTGGAATCTTGACTCCAGGGCTTCACTGCATCCCTAAATCTTCCTAAATCTCAGTTTTTCTGCAAAAACGGATGTGACAAAGACTTGCAAACAGTAGGCACTTAATTTATGAACAGCTCTTGCTTTCCCTCAGTTGAGGTGAAACCCTTGGCCCAGGGGAAGTGTATGCAGTAAGGACTCAATGCATGGACACTTCTGGTCGCTGCTGTCAATCCTGCCTTCTCTGACAGGGGTGTATACCCCAGGAGACTAATGTATGCTCATCTGTTGCCACTTCACCCCCAGAGCCTTGGCCCCGGGCTGCGCAAGGCCCTACACTTGGGCTAACCCGTTACTAATCTGCCTCTCAGGGGGCGCAGGTGAACCCCTCCCAGGCTCTCCTGCTGAGGCGGCGCCTAATACGTGCTGACTTCCGGTTTCAGCGGCCGGCGGCAGGCCCGCCAGGGTCTGTGCAGCGGGGAGCAGGCGCTCGGCTCCCAGACATCCGCTTGCTCCGCACCAGAAATGCGCGAGCTCTCCCCCCGCCGAAGGGCGCCCCGTAAGCAGCACCTGGAGTGTGGGTGCCACGCGCCGACTCCTCTGGGCTTCCCTCCGCCGCCCAGGGGTACACAGCAGGAGCTCCGTGCACCCCCGGGCCGCGGTCGGGGACAGACGCGGGATGGGGAAGTGAAAGCACTCCGAGCGCCGGCAGCGCGGGGGGGACTCGGAACCGACCGGGGCAGCGCCCCCCTCCCCGGGCCCCGAACCCCAGGCTTTCCGGCAGAGTCCGGGGAGCCTGAGCAGCGTCCCGCCCGCAGCCCGCAGCCCGCAGCCCGCAGCCCGCAGCCCGCAGCCCGCAGCCCGGGCGCGCCGGTCCCCGCTGGCCCTCCCGCCGCGAGGCCGTCCCTACCTTGCAGGCGGCCGCCCCCTCGGAGAGGACTTTCCGCGGGGACCCCCGTGCCGCCGCGGGGACCCCCAGCAGCAGCAGCAGCAGCAGCAGCAGCGGCGGCGGCGGGCACGGCAGGAGCGACCACAGAGCCATCACCGCGGGGCGAGGACGCGGAGGCGGGAGGAGCGGCGGCCCGGGCGGGAGCCGCCTTTAACCCGGCGGTGGCCCAGCCCCCAGGCCGGACCCGCCTCCCGGTGCCCACGCCCCTGGGGCTGCGGCGGGCGACTCTGGGGTCCCCCGGCCCGCCTAGGGCCCACGCCCACCTGACCCCCATCCCCGCTCGCGCCGGCTGCCGGGCCCGCAGTCACGCGGCCGTGGGGGCGCTTCCCTCCCCCCACCTGCCGGGCCGCGGGGCCGACCTTGACCCTTCCGGGCCGCCGGGGCCGCCCGGTCATGTGAGGCTGGGGTCACAGCACCGGGAGCCGAGACTAGGTGGCGGCTTCAGAGACCGAGAGACGCAGGGAGGCAGAGAGACGCGAGGGTCTCCACGCGGCCGCGGACCGCTCTGGGGGGCGGCCAAGGGTCATGCAGCTCCCCCAAGCCCGGTTCCGAGCCCGGGCACGTCGCTCCCCCCCCCCCCCCCGCTGCCCCGGGGGGTCGGAACTGCGCAGCCGGGCCGCCTCCCGCTAGCCCGGGGCGGGGTCCGCCCCCCCACTCTCCACGCCTCGGCCCTGCCCCTGGTGCCCCCTCCTCTCAGGCTCCCGCCCACCAGCCAGCTGACTCGGGCGGCGCCCGCCGCAGCCAGGCCAGAAAGCAGAAGCCGGCGGGGAGGGCCCCTCACTTCTCTCTGTCCTCCCCGCCCTGTCTCGGGTGAGAGTCGGGGGTACAAGGAAAGCTGGCGTTCCTTCTTGCCACCATCCAAAGCTTGAGGTGCGGGTGTGGGGCCTCTGGGCCCGCAGGGCAGTAATCACCTTAGGCCCATCCTGTGTACGCCGGGTTAGGCTGGGGGCTTGGCAGTGTGGGACTCGAACCTGCTGGAATCACCTAGACCAGGGTTTGGGGCTGGACTTTACCGGGCACCTCAAGTCATGGACCCTCTGCTTCCCCTTCTGTAAAATGGTGAAGTTTGGAGGGCACCTGGGTGGCTCAGTGGTTGAGCATCGGCCTTTGGCTCAGGTCATGATCCTGGGGTCGTGAGATGGAGTCCCACATCAGGCTCCCTCAGGGGGCCCACCTCTCCTCTGCCTATGTCTCTGCCTCTCTCTCTGTGTCTCTCACAAATAAATACATAACATCTTAGGAAAAAAAAAAAGTGAAGTTTGGAGAATAAAGCCACAGGGAGGGCTCAGAGGCAGAGGGAGAGGTTCCCCAGGCTGTGATGGGGGAGGCACCGCTGGAAAGGTGTTGACGCAGGACATTAGCACCGACAGAGAATAGCCCATAGCCCGCCTCACCTCGTGGAGACTGAGGTCATGAGGGGATAACTGAGATGCTTAGACTTTGCAGGGCCTCAAATACCAGGCATGACACAGGACCTGATCCCATGGGAGGAAACACCCACACCTGGCCCAGATTATAGCCAAAGGCCCCAGTTCCCCAGCTCCCTTGTCTTCTTCCGGTTTGGGGAAGTCCCGGCCTGGTGTCCACAGCAGCAGGCTCCGAGGCCGGGGTTTCCCTGAAGTGCCCACGGCTGGATGATCCTGCCATCTTGTCCCTTTGAACCCTTTGCACAGCACAACTTTGCGGAACTGGTGTGTACTTGCTCTATGCTGGGCAGGACAGAAGAAGTAATAAAGTGCTACAGTTTTTCTAGTGGTTACTAAGCACCAGCCCTATTGGATGGATTCACAAAGGTAACCTCACTCATTTGTTTGTCTGGCCCTCAAGAAACTTCCCCTTGGGGCTTGAGGGAGGCAACTATTGACCCTACCGGGTAACAGGAATCTTGAGGATCAGAGGTGGGGGGTGGCTTTCCCAAGGAGACATAGCATAGACACCTACTGGAGGCCCTGTGGGCTGTCATCTTCTGTCTGCGGGCCCAACTGGCTGGCGTCATGGATCTAGAAAGTGACCTTTATCTTTTGCCCCCCATGCAGTGGGTGAAGACTGCAGGGAAGGTGGCATCTGGGCTCGGGTTACTCATGGGGCACCTCCTGACTTGGATACATGGCAGGGACAGTGCTTGGGAAGGCCCCAGGGCTCTGAGGCCAAGGGAGGCAGCTCCTATCCCTCCGAGAGCCTAGTGGAACTTTGTTCATTTACCCCCCAGCTTCCAGGGGTGCTGTATGGGGAGAAGAGGGCAGAAATGCCTAGTCTTGGGGTGGGGGTGTAGAGGAAGGGAGGGCTGAGACGGGGACCCTGGCAGAGGGGGAGCATGATGAATGGTTCAGGTCAAAGATATCATGAGCCCCCAAGTCAATGTCCCCTGGGACCTGGTGGTATGCGTGTCAGGGGCAGGTGTAGAAAGGGGTCAGAGGAGAGTCAGCAGGGAGGGGCCGCACTGAGGGCATTAAGGACATGGGGTCCCTCTCTGGGTGACACCGGAGGGGTCATGCTATTGACCCCACCTGGCAGTGATGAAGCTGCACATCAGAGGGGAGGTGATTGCCCGAGGGCCTGGGACTCCAGCTTGGGGGGCGGGAGGGGGCCGACCTAGGCACTGGTGAGAGGCTGGGATGGAGTCTGAGCTCAGCGGTTAAGCCTCTCTGCTCCGAGAGCCTGGACAAGTCTCTCCCCTTCTCCAGTTACCAGCAGCTAAACTGGGCGGGGGAGAGGGGGTGGGGAAGGGAGGGTTGTCGCCCTTCATTGGCTACTGGAATTACAATCCTCTGGGCAGGATCAGTGTGATCTGTGAATGCCAGGGTCCCCAGCACACAGTGGCCATGGAGAAGCCACAACAGCAACAGAACAACAGCATCCACATGTTCCATGTTTTATATCCATATCAATATCAACGTACCATACAAAACCTGCCTGCCAGCCTAGCTGGGCAGGCGGGGGGAGGGGGGCAGTCCACGGGTCGTGTAGAAAACCAGGGCTCTCGTCCCAAAAGAGGAGAGAAAAAAGGGCTTTACAGTCAAGAAAAAATAAAATCAGAACCCAACATGATCGAGGAGAAGCCTTGAGTCTACATTGAGTAGAAGTGCTGTGGGCAGTGGTGCGTCTCAGCCGCCCCAGCAACGCGGGCAGCCTCTATTTCTGGGAGGCCTGGTGCTGGGTGGGGCCAGCTCGTAAGTTTATTTTTAATTATTTTTTTTCGGGGGGGGGGGGGTACTTCTTGGCAGTGGCCCCCATGTGGGGATAACCAAGTGTTGGTTTCACTTCAGGGTTTGGAGGGGAAGTTGGGGGTCTGTGGGGCGGGTCCCGCCCGGCCCAGAATGTCCCGGCCAAGGTGGTTCCTGGAAGTGGCCAAGTAAAGTTCCTTCCTGCCGTGACCCCAGGTCTATGGCTTAAAAATTGGGGCACCCAGGCTGGGGCCGCACAGCCCAGGGGCCTCTGTAAACATGGCAGGTACAGCCAGGTGGGTCTTCGGGGACCCTGGGGGGGGCCTTGGGTGGGCAGGGCACAGGGTCAGAGGTGGGCAGTGCCCACGGGAGAGGGGCGTATGGGGCCGGAGAGGCAGGACCCCCAACCCAGAGACACAGAGGGACAGAGAAGAGGTACAGATGATGGGGAGGGAAAGACACAGAGTGACAGGCAGAGATGGAGAGATGGAAAGAGAGGCTCAGATAGAGAGAAATGGAGAGAAAGAGAGAGACAGGAAGAGACTTGAAAAGGAAAGAGACGGACAGAAAATCCCAAAGATGGACACCTTGGATGGGGCTGTCACCCCAGCCACCAGGCCCCACGGTGGCTCCGCTCCGGGCGGATCCTGGTGCTCGGTGGTCAGCGGGTGGCGGGCGGAGGCCCGGGGCCGGGGGCCCGCACGGGGTGGGCGAGCGTGACCGTGAGCGCGTCGTTGTGTTGCACCAGGGAGGCGTGCTGGTAGTGCAGCACCAGCTCCTTCAGAGACCCGTACAGGTTGTAGGGCTCTGCGAAGCCGAAGCCAGTGGCCGTGCGGTAGATGACGCAGTGCTTGGTGTCGCCGTCCACCCTGCCGGTGCAGGCAAACAGGCACTTAGCGGGGCTCCTGCGGGGCTCTCCCAGCTCCGGCTCTGGCCAGCAGGTGACTTCCGCCCAGGACTCGCATTTCCCCATTTTCCTGGATCCCAACTCGGTCCAGGGTCCAGATGCCGCCACCTCCTGCCTGAACGCCACCTCCCGCCTGAACACTGCTCTAGCTTCCTCCCATGCCCCCAACGATCCCTTCTTCCTGTGGCAGCCATGGCAGGCCGGGTGGGGTGGGGTGGGGTGGGGGCTCCTCCCTGGCCACCTTCCCAGGGTCCAGGCCACGGCAGGTGCTCTGTGAGAGCCCTCAGATGGAATGTGTGGTTCCCCCCCCACCCCTCCGCTCACTCTCGGCTCCCCAGCCAGGCACTCACACCACAGAGCAGGCATAGCAGCCCCGCTGGCTGCTCTCACGGATGAGGAAGGTACCATCCCGCTTGCCACTCAGCATTTCCTCAGCCTGTGTCCGGTTGATCTTGCCCACATACCATGTGCGTTCCTCATGGTGGGGGAGGTCGTCCTCGTCCTCCATCAGCGCATACTGGCTGTGAGGGAAGCAGGGTGGCGAGACCTGGTCATTCACTCTGAAGCCTCTGAAGCTCCCCTGCCTGCCTGGACAGCAGTCCCTCCCTGGTGAACTCCTACCCATCCTGCAAAACCCACTGAAAATGGCCCCTTCAGGTAGGTGTTCACTTACTCCTCAGTCTCATTTTTGATCCCCAACCACTCGTTGATTTTCTTCTGCCGGGCACCTTTCTGGGTAAGCCACCTGGAGGGAGAGGAAACGTACGTTTGTTCCACTCTGGTGGCAGAGGAACAGAGGCTGTAGCACAGGCTGGCTAGCCCACTGTGAGCCAGTGCAGTCTGGCTGGAGGCAAGGGGGACCTACCAGGGCCAGGGATGGGTGTAATGCCTCCGGTTGCCACAAGAGGTCAGTCTTGGCTTGGTCAAGGAAAGCTTGAACCTGGGGCTCTTCAGGGAACCCCCTACTTATTACTGTTTCCGTTGACTCTTACTGAACCCCAGAACACGCCGATTCTAGCAAGGCCTTATCACTACCAGAGGCTTAGGCCTGAGGGCTGCACGGCCGTGTGCCTTCACACAGGGCAAGCTGTCTGTTCTGTACCTCAGTTTCCCTCACTGTTAAGGAATTTACAAAGAACTTTGAGAGGACAGAGTGAGCTCATGTGTCCATGGTACTCGCACAGTGCCTGGCACACAGCAGGTGCATGTCAGCATCCAAGGCAGAGGTGGGAGGGAGATTCCTGACGAAGCCTGCATGGCTCAGTGGGCAGAGGCAGGATTTCAGCCCAGGCTGGGGTGCTAGGTCATAGCATTGGGGAGTGGATCCTGTTGGAGGCTCCCAGTGACCCAGCCCTGTGGGAGCAGAGCTCCCATTTCACAGAAGCTGCGATTCTGTGCATTGAGGCTGAGGCCAACCCATAGGGGAGCCCTGCTGAGGGGGCCCGGAGGGGCCTGACTGAGAGGGTGGGGTCTCAGGGGCAAGGTAGGACCACTCGGTGGAGAAAATAAGAGTGAGACACAGACAGAGACCACCTCACTAGATGTCCCTGAACCAAGGGACCCGCAGGTGAGCACAGAGCCAGGTACTCACACTAGGTATTGGTCTCGGATCTTGCGCAGCTGCATGAGGTCGGGCTTGAGGCTGTTCATGCGCTTGTCAATCTCCCGGTTGTCCGAAGCCTGTGCCCGCAGCTCCTGCTCCAGCTTTGTGCGGCTCTCATGGATCTCAGCGATGCGAGACTTGAGCCGCTCTGAGTTCAGTAGGATCCTGTGGGAGGAGCGGCTCTAAGGCCTCACATGGCCTCCAAGCCTCTAAGCCTTTGCACACACTGTTTCCCGGATTTCTTTCTAGTGAACTCCTATTCATCCTTCAAAGTCCATTTCAAATGATCCCCACCCCTCCTGGGAGCTCAGGATGCCCCCTCTGCTTTCTTTCTTTCTCCACTTGCCCTGTGCCAGATCAGGGTGGGGTAGGGCAGGGCAGAGGAACCGACTCACCTCTGCATTTCTTTCTCATTGCCCTCACGTCGGAAGCGCTCCAAATACTCCTTGCTACACTTCTCTTGCGTCTGGCCCTGTTCTTCAAAGATCTTGATGGTCTCATTGAAGGCCTCAATTGCTGTGCGCTTCATCTGCAGTTCCTGGAGGAGGGGGTGAATCTTAGTTCCTGCTGGGACTCCTTACAAGTCCCTCGTGAGGGGGGAAGGTAGATCCCAACTCTGATATGGACTTCGCTCAAGCTGTTCCCTCCATCAAGGTGCATCATTTCTCTAGCTCCAGCTGTACCGAATGGACTCCCACTCCCCAAACCCATTCTTCCTTTAGATCCTCTTTCGGATACCTTACCAACACCTGGATCTGTTAGCACTGCTGAGAATTAAAGACAAATCTAGTTGCGACATACAGTTCATGGGGCTCCCTCTCAGGGTGGATGCTTCGCGGAGTACTTTCTATACATCATCTTGTGGAACCTGCCAGTAGCCTCCTACAAAGTCAGAACTATTAACGGGGAAATAGACTCAAGGGCCCTAGATCACTTCCAAGATCCCGATGCTCATAACCAATCCCAGACAGGTGTCCTGTCTGCTCAGAGCCTCAGTTGATCCATTAGTAGTAAAAAGGGAGCAAGAAAGAAATTCCTTGGGGATAATGGGGGAGACTGAGCTATTTCCTGCCTGAGATGGGATGTTCAGTCTGAATATGCTGCGCATCTTGAATTCTGAAAGTAACTTATTAACATGATCCTTGAATTATAAAACCGCCCTCCCCCTTCCCTGTTTTAAAAGAGGCTGTCTTTCCCATGACCTCCTGACTCTGTCTCCATCACTTCTTGTCAGGTTATTAGCTAGCACTTTGAATAAGATCCAGGTTGAAGGGCAGGGAGAAAGACCCACAGCCCCAGTTTACGGTTCCAGATGGGGAAAGTGAGGCCCAGAGAGACACAGAGGCTCAAGCAGACATCTCCTAGGTCCTGACTTGGCTGCTCCTGCAGTTGGGAGGGGGGTGGGTCGCTGGTGCTTTCTCATTTGTTCTTTTTTTTTTTTTGAAAACACATACATTGATTTCTGGTTTTTGGGCAGCCCCGGGTGCTAAGTGGCTGCTCTGTGACCTGGAAGCAGGCATCTGTCCCCATGGCCTTGCTACTGTCCCTCAGTGCCTGGGAGGAGCTCCTACCAGGAGCACAAGCTCTGGTACCTGGGAGGTGCGGGTGTACTCCTCATAGAGCTGGTCATACTCGCGGCTTTTGTCCTGGTACTGCTGGTGATAGACTTTGAGCTGGGCACCCACCGCCTCCACGCTGTCCTCCTTGACGATCTGGTCCTGGGGACACCCGGTGTGATCAGAGAAACTGCCTGGGACATTTAGGCCCGAGACTGGTGCCACCCTCCCTGGCTGCCACCCTGGCCACAGACCTGCTGGTACTTGGACACTGGGTAGAGGAGGCGTGTGTCCAGTTTGGCGTTGTACTGGGCCAGCGACTCATGGCGGTAGTGGGTGATGAGGTCCACGACGGAGCAGAAGGTGAGTGGCTCTGAGAAGCCATAGTGCCCGTCGCGGTGGAAGACCTTAATCAGCTTGTTATTCCCGCCTTTCCTAGGGGCGGGTGAGAGGGGTGTCAGCAGCTGGTAGGACCCCCCAGCCATCCCGGCTGACACTCCCCACCTTTCACACCCAGTCATCCCTGAAGGGACAGGCTCCCCACCTGAGGGTCAGTGTGTACTCTCCCTGGATCTTGCTAGATGCATCTCGGACCAGAAAGGTGCCATCAGGTGTGTCCCGGAGTTTCTCATTCACTTCCTCCCTGTGGGGACATCCAGGATTGGGGCACCTGCCCAGATACCCTGCCCTTCAGGCCCTGCCCAGCACGTGGCTCCCATCCCAGAACCCTACCTAGAGATGTCACCCCAGTACCACTCAGCGTCCTGCAGGGAGGGCGGGCTCCCCCCGTTGGCGAGGCCTGCAGGGGCTGGCTTTGCCTTGGGAGGTTTAGGTGGCAGCGCTGGGGGACAGGAAAACAAATGTACATTGAGCACGACTGTATACTGTGGCTGGCTCCTACTGCGACAGAACCTGTGATACTGGCAGGGCCACAAGTCAGCATTCACGGCTCCCAACCATATGAGAGAATATGGGGAAGGATCACCTGGGGGTGTGACCTCCTGCTCCTCCAGGTGTTCCTGGAGCAACTTCTCCACCAGCAGCACAGGGAAGTCAGGGCTGGGCTCAGTCCTAGGGGGAAGAGGAGGGCAGTGGGTAGGACCGTGCTTGGCTGCCTGGGGCAGAGGTACGGGAAGGCACGTGTAGGGCAGGGTCGATGACAGGCAGGTGTGGGAGGCTGACTCCTGCTTCTGTATATGCAGCAGGCTCTCAATAAATGTTCACACAACAACGCACCAAGATAGGGGGCAGAAGTGGAGGCCTGCGCACCACCCACGCGCTTTCCCCCTGGTCTAGGTCCCATCACTCGGCCTCAGGCCTGCTGGGGTTTTCCTGGGGCCCAGATCCCGCCCTTGCGATCGTTTCCGTCCTGTCCCACCACGATCGCCACGGCTCCCGCCTCTCGGCCCCAGGGCCAGGGCTCCCGCCCCGCCCTCCACTCAAAGCCCCGCCTCCGCCGAGGCCCCGCCCCCTCCGGCCGCTCACCCGTCGGGCGCGCCCCCTGGCGGCGGCGAGGGAGGCGGCGCGCGCAGCAGCAGCGGCCCGAAGGTGGCGCCCAGGGCTCGCACGGCGGGGCCCGGAGCGGGGGCGCGGCGGGCCACCCGGCCCAGGTGCTGGAGCAGGAAGCGCAGCGTGAGCGCGCGGTGCAGTGGCAGCGTCGGGGGCTCCAGCGCCGGCCCCACGGGCCCCGCGGCCTCTGCGGACAGACGGCCAGGGCAGGGTGAGCCGGGGCCGGCGCCCGTCCGTCCGCCCGGGGCCCCCTCCCGCCCCGGGCCTCGCGCCAGGCTCACCCCGCAGGGCCCGGCGCGCCTCGGCCGCGGCCTCGGGCGTCACGAGGGGCGCGGGCAGCGCCAGCAGGAAGCTCTTGACGCCGTCCGTCAGGGCCGCGGCGTCCCACTGCTCCACGTCGCTCAGGGACCAGTCTGCGGGTGCAGGGGGCCGCGTCGGCAGAGACGTCCGGGGCCAGCTCTCCCCCCACCCCTGCCCATGGAAGCTTCCCCTCACCTGTGCGCGGGGCGGGCAGCTCAGGCCTGTAGAGGGACTCGCTGTCTAGCCCTGGGGGGAGAGGGAAAGGGGTGGGTCACATCCACCCCGAGGGGCAAGACCGGCTCTCACATGCTTCCTGGACCCCTCGTGGGGGCTGGGAGGGCTACTCAACCTCCTAGACATAATTGGGACGACGGTGCCAGAGGGCACGGCACATGCAATAGCGATCGGTGACCACATTCCCATCCACACCCTAGGAATCACTACTGCCCCAACTCAACAGGGAGGCCCAGAGCATCCAAATTCAGCTTCTTTCCATGCACAGGAGGTCTGGCAGCCCCATGAGGGGATGAGTTACCCATCACCGGGGGTAAGCAAGCAGCATACAGGGGTTGTAGGCGGGCTGAGGCTCACCTGTCCGTTCAATGGCCTCCACCAGCTTCACCAGGAGTGGAGGAGCAACATCAGGTGGGGAGAACTGCTCTGGCAGGTCCGGGAGTGTGAGGCCTGGCAGAAGGGGACGGACAGCCTGTTTAGTGGGGTTCCTGGAAGGATCCTGGCCCCTTTCTTTGGCCGTTTGGACCTCGGCTTGGGCAGTTCCAGGTTGGGTCTGGTCTGGCATCTGTACCATAATCTTAGGGAAGCCAAAACCTGGGTGGAGGGGCTGAGTTGGTGGTAAACAATTTTCTGGGTTAAAATACCAGTTTATGGGGATCCCTGGGTGGCTCAGTGGTTTAGTGCCTGCCTTCAGCCCAGGGCGTGATTCTGGAGTCCCAGGATCGAGTCCCACGTCAGGCTCCCTGCATGGAGCCTACTGCTTCCTCTGCCTGTCTCTGCCTCTGTCTCTCATGAATAAATACATAAATTAAAAAATAAAATATCAGTTTACACAGTTTCAGACCAGGTATAGTGGGTTGGTCAGTGTCCCCCAAAATGGTATGTCCACATCTTAATCCCTGATACCTGTGGCTATGCCCTTATTATGCAGATAGAATTAAAGTAAGAATTTTGAGACGAGATCTTCTTAGACTTAGGGCTCTCAATCCAATGACTGGTGTTTTTATAAGAGAAGGCTGTGTGAAGACAGGGGCAGAGATTGAGATGACAGGGCTGCAAACCGAGGAACACCCGGAGGTATGAGAAGCTGGCAGAAGCAAAGAACCGTCCACTCCTAGAACCTCCAGAGAGGGTACGGCCCCGCTGACACCTTGAATTTGGACTTTGGGCCTGCAGAACAGCAGGGAACTGTGGCTTGAAGCCACCGAGCTTGTGGGAGTTCCTTACAGCAGGGTTGGGATGTGCTGCCACTGCTTTTTTTTTATTTTTTTTTTTATTTTTTTTTTTTAATTTTTATTTATTTATGATAGTCACAGAGAGAGAGAGAGAGGCAGAGACATAGGCAGAGGGAGAAGCAGGCTCCATGCTCCGGGAGCCCGATGTGGGATTCGATCCCGGGTCTCCAGGATCGCGCCCTGGGTCAAAGGCAGGCGCCAAACCGCTGCGCCACCCAGGGATCCCATGTGCTGCCACTGCTTACTGTGCAACTTTGGGCACAGGACCCACCCTCTCTGTGCCTCGGTCCTCCTCAGGTAGGAAACTGGCTCCTGGTGGCCTCTCTCCCTCCTTTCTTGGAACAACAAAGTGGTTGAAAAGGATAAAAGGACGATATCCCTCTGCAGGTCAGAACGCCTCATTCCAAGAACCTTCTTCCATTCTCTAAGTCATCTTGTTTTAAAAAAGTATTTCCCCTGTTTTAAAAATGCTGAAACCCCTCCCAGTGGGCGCCAGGGGCCTTCCTGGCCCTGCGTGTCTCGCTCCACCAGGCCCTTTGTCCTCAGGCTGCTCTGCCTGCATGGCCACCGTTTGATGCAGCTCCGGCCCTCGGCAGGGACGCCCTGGCATACAGCAGGGGCAAGCCCGGGCCTGCGGGGCCTCCCTGAGTGATGGGCCAGGTGGTGCCTCAAGCTGGAGAAAGGCCCAGCTAAGTAAAAAAATGCTGAAGGAAAAATGAGAGAGAGAGAGAGAGAGAGAGCAAGGGGAGAGGAGGTAGGTGATGGGGGTGGAGGGTACAGTTCTGAACTTTGCCTGTGACTAGTTTGCAAAACGGGGAGGGACGTCTCATCAGAACTCGTGTCATTCCCATTTTATGGATCAGGAATTGAGGCTGAGAGAGGCAGCAACCTCCCTCTGGGGGTGCAGGCGACACTGACATTCTGGGCTCGGCTCTCCCTGTGGGGCCGAATGGGGGAAATGCAGGTGGCCACAGCATGTTGCTGGGTGGTCCCAGGACCCTGGAGGGGCAGGGCCTGAACGGGTAAAGGACCAAGACTTCTAGTGGCCAGATGAGGAAACTGAGGCCCACGGAGGGCTGGCCCCAGCCACTGTCACGCAGCCCTGGAGGATTTGGAGGGCGGGGCCGGGCAGCCACCCGGAGTGGGTATGTGTGTGGAGGCTGGCCTGAGGCCAGGCAGAGGAGGGAGGAGGCTGTTACCAGGGGGAGAGGCAGATTTTGGCTGGGAGCCCGGATGGGGCCGCCTCCTGCTCCTCCAGGCTGAGGCGGGACGTAGGCCCAGGGCCTGGAGGCACCAGATGCTGCAAACCCTCACCTCGGTGCCTCCCATCCGGCCCCATGCTGTGGGGCTTGGATGTGACCCTCTTGGGGGCCTCGGTGTCCCTCTGGTGCCAAACCAGGCAGGCCAAAGGTCGAGGCCATAGCGCTTCGCAGGCCTTGGCCTTCCCTGGTGGATGGACCCTAAGTGAGTGGTTTGACCCCTTAGCACCTCGGTCTCCCCATCTGTACACAGGCCCTCCCTGGCTTGCTGTGAAGGTTGGAGCAGACTCTGAGGCACTCAGCACTTATCAGACTCATCCCCACAGCCTGGGCCTCAGTTTCCCTGGCTGGAACCCACGCACTCTGCCTACAGCATACAGCAATCTCCGTATGCCCTCATTCTTCACTGCTGGCACATCTCTTGAAGTGTAGATGGCCAAGGGTCTTTGGGGAGGGATGAATGTGTGCTGCATGGCCTTGCAGGATCATCCCATCCTCTTTTGGCTTTGTGTCTCCCTTCATTTTGGAAATCGGGAAAAATTAGGGTAACAAAAGGAGTTTCTTGAGGGACCCTATCTGCAAACTGAGGGATGAAACTAAGTTGAATCTCTGAATCCTACTGAACACTCCCCAGTGTCATCAAAATCAATCCCACAGAATCCTGAGGCACAGCCCTAGTTGCCCCTCCCTTCCCACCACTCCACCCCACTGGCTGTTCCCCGAACCTGCCGTTACATTCCTACCTCACAGCCTCTGCCTTTGCTGTGCTTGCTGCCCGGAGACCTTCACTCCTGGCTCTTCCCATGTGAGGCTCCTTCCCCGCAGCATTTTCCATTACCTAATCACATTCTTGTCACTTCTCGAACCAGGAGCCCCACTAGGGCAGGGCCAGGCCTATGTCCACTGCTGTGTTCCCAATGCCACGAATTGACCCCAGCCCTCGACAGCGGTGCAGTCAACACCTGTGAACTGCCCAAATGTGCTTATTCCTCCTCCCCTGGAAGAGGTGCCATTGCCTCATTAGAAAGAAGAGGAAACTGAGGGTCTGAGAGGACCCCGTCACTGCCAGGGCCCCTGCCTGCTGCTCACCTGGCTCAGGGGGCCCATCCCGGGGCCTGGCGGGCAGTGGGCGGGGGCCACGTGGACGAGGGCCGGGCCGGGCCAGGGCTACAGGACCCAGGAACTCGACGTAGGTGCCGGGGAAGTCACCTCGTTGCCGCGTGCGCTCATTGAGGCCAGGCATCCAGCCCACGCTCTGTGGGCAGCGCTCGTTGCCCTCAGCCACGCCCAGCACCTGCAGGGCTGCCCGGCTCACCACCAGCACGTCTCCCTGGCAGCAGCTCCAGGTCTTCCGGCCGCTCCCGGCGGAATGGGTACAGTGCTCGGTACTGGAAGCCCTCAGCACCGGCCATGGCTGGGCAGGGTGAGGTCTGGACGGTCAAGCTGCTGCTCGGGGCCCCAGTGGCCCCATCAGCTGGGGTGAGGGCCGGGAGGGTCCACTGGGCCGGCTCGGGGCACTGAGACCACTATTTCTACTGAGAAGTTACAGGTGACCGCGGGGGTCACTCATGCCTTGCTTCCCACCATTATTCCATGACCCTGACATGGGTCACTCGTGGCTCGGTCCACCATTCGTCAACTGGTGGGAGGGGGTCGGCAGCGTGGTCTCAGGTCACTCAGCCGCTGCGTCCCCCCTCAATCCGTAGGGCAGGGCCAGGCTGCTCACTCCCTCACATGGGGGGCCATCGGCGCCCGAGGCTGGCGGCTCTTCCGGCTGCGCCAGACGAGGGGGCCGAGGGCACAGGCTGTCACCATGCTTGGCCAGGACGCCGACCTAGGGGGAGATGGGCAGGGCAGCATCAGCCAGGTTGGGCTCCTACCACCCCCACCCCAGAGATGGGCCCAAATATGGGGTTGCAAACCCCTGACTCGCTAGGTAACCTTGGGCCAGCCCCAGCCCCTTTCCTAGCTGGTCTCCCCAGCTGTAAAATGGGTGTAACAACAGCCATCCCTGCGGGTCACTGGGAGCAGAACTCCCAAGAACCTGCCCCAGGCATAATGCATGCTCAGTAAACAAGCTCTTCATTGCCCCTTCATTGCCTCTTCGTTAGAGATGGCAAAACTGAGGCTCAGAGCAGGGAGATCTTTGTTGGACCACTCGGTGGGTGGCGAAGCCAGGACTCCTAAACCCGAGAGATCCACTCAACATCAAGGCCCAGGATGGATTCCAGGAGGCACAGCCACATGGCTGGATAGTTACACCCACAGTGGGTAATGTGTGATGGGGAATGCTCAGGGTACTAGGGAGCTCCAAGGAGGGGCTGGGCCAACAGAGCACAGAAGGACACAGTAAGGAAGCAAAGAGGTAGGAAAGCAGGTCCAGGCAGAGGCAAAGGACTAAGAAGTGAGTCCAAGGTCTCTGTGGGGGAGAAATGCAGTGAAGGGGACAGTGTCCCAGCTTGGCTAAATGAGAGGCATAGAGTAGGATCTCAAAACAGGGGGGTGATGGGAGGTCATGGAGCTAGGAGAGGGTGAAGGTAAGGGGGAGGCTGTTGGATGCAGGGCGATGCTCAAGCCCCAGGAGCCCCAAGCCTTGGGGAAACAGCCCACCACAGACAGCATTCCCAGTCTCAGTCCTGCAGGTTGACTTCTCCAGAGACTCGGTAGTGGGGGAGGGCGTGCTTTTCTAGAGGGCGGGTCTTCATAAGGACAGGAGACAGCACTGGCCGGAGGGGATAGTGCGTGCAAAGGCTTGACAGCGGGAAGTTGCCTGCCAATTCAGGGTGTCTCTACGAATGCCACTAAGCGTCCAGCACGCTGGTAATGGAGTACCAGGCGGACGGTCTGGGCTTTATCGCCCCCCCTCCTCGACCACGACAGCCCCAGAAGGTGTTGGATCAGGGAGCAGAGGCTCCACACTCCAGAGCACCCAAACTTACCCGCTTCCTGGCCCCCCGTACCCTCCATTCTACAGGAGGGGAAACTGAGGCCCGGCAAGGGGACATCCAAGAAACCGCCTGGATCCGCTTGCCTACCCGCCTCCGCGCTCCAGCATGCACAGGTTTGCACACGCCCCGGTGTGTGCGCCCGGGAACCAGCGCTCCCCGAATCCGAGAGGCGGGGTGGAGGGGCCAGGCCTGGCCAGGGTCTCTGCGGCTGGACGCAGGGCCCGCGCGCTCACGCGTGTTTAGACGCGGACCCGGGCCTGTGTGGACCCAGTAGCCTAGCCCCGGGAACGGAAGTGCAGTCGACCCCGACCCTCCTGCATCCCACTATGTCCCACACAATGCCTGGGTGCCACTCATTACTGCTCGACGCCCCACTCCAGGCAGGGCCTCCTTCCATTCGGGGCCGCGGCCCTAGCCCCTTATCTCGGCCTGGGGGCACCCCG
Source organism: Canis lupus familiaris (assembly GCF_011100685.1). Taxonomy (NCBI): domain Eukaryota; kingdom Metazoa; phylum Chordata; class Mammalia; order Carnivora; family Canidae; genus Canis; species Canis lupus. The sequence continues at coordinate 45,246,798 of NC_049241.1, forward strand.
TTCCTCTCCCACCGTCCAGGGCAGGCAGCAGCGCTGCCAGGTCGAGCCTGAGGCCTCCCTCCCGTTCCTCGAGGCCCCCAGTTCCCGCGGGGCGCGATGCAGCTCGGCGCTCGCGTTCTGACTTCCACCTCGGCCCCGCATTCTGCTTAGGCGACCCGCATTTGAGCGCACGCCAGCCCGGCCTGCCACGCCGGCCGGCCTGGACTTACCTGGTCGCGGCCGCCACCGCCGCCGAGGCCGCCGTCACACCGATCCGAGCCCGACCCGTGGCTCCACAGCGGCCGCCGTCGCCGCAGCCGCGGGATCCCCGCCTCCGCCACCGCCGCCGCGGTTCCGAACAGCCGGGCCCGCCCCCGGCGGAAATGGCCGAGCGCACTCGGGCCGGGCGGGTGAAGCGAGGCGGAGGCGGAGCCTCGGGACGGCCGAACATTTCCGGAAAGAGCCGAACATACTCCCGCGGGACTGGCGGGCGGAGGATGCCGCGAGATGGCCGATCATGTCCGGAAACAGCCGAACGCAATCGGGTCAGCTAAGCCTTTCCCTAGGCTCGGCTGGACTCGGCTCGGGTTCGGCCGGGCTTTGAGATCCCCGAGCGATTCCGGAAAGCACTGTGCGCCTTCCAGCTGAACTGATGGAACAGAGGCTAAGCCTCCAGACTGCGGAGAGTTTTGGAAAGAACCGAGGATGCCTAGACCCAGATAGAGGCCCTGGGAGTTTAGACCCAGAGACTGACCGCCAACTTCCGGAAATTGCCGAAGAATAGATGATTCCAGAGGGCGGGTGAGGCGGCCCCGAGCTTAGGGAAGAGGAGGCGGTGGGATGGGAAAGGAGCTCGCCACAGAAAGCTGAGCTTTTCAGGAAAGCCGACTAGGCCAGGGTTGGAAGCGGTTTCCATGGCAGCCTAGAGCGTCCGGAAACGCTGAACGAACTGCCCCCTTACGAGCGCTAGAACACGCCCAACAGGGCCCAGACGCGACGATTATTTCCGGAAATAGCCGAAGACACTCGGAGGCGGGGGGGCGTGGCCAAAGGTTCCTGGTACTACCCAGAGCTCCGGAAGTAACCGCACTGGAGCTGTGCTGGGTTCAGGTGCGGGTTGGGGGGCAGGGGCCGGCGGGTGGGGATAGGGCACAGCCCAAGCAAAAACCTGTGTAGAAAGGACACAAAGATGGTTTATTTATTTTATTGACACGGCTCAGGGCCCCAGATCAGTGTCTGGATGGAGCTTTTAAGGGCGGAGCTTAATGATGGGTAGTCAGGGAGAGGGCAGCAGGAGGCCAGGGACCTGAGAAGGCATCAGGGGGAAATCTCATTGGTGAACTCCTATGCAGACTTCAAAACCCCTTCAAAAGAAGCCAATTTTCACCCTGTCCCCACCACACTCTTCCCTTACCCCTTTCTTTGCCCCTCACAAATCCAGACATTGGACCTCCTCTTTGTAAGTGTGGGCTTTTATTCACGGTCAGCTCCAGGATGGAAGGAGGGAGCAAGTCATGCACAGCCTTGGTCTAGCTCCAACACAAGCCAGTGCTGGGTGGGGGTCTCTGGGAGGGATGCAGAGTGGGCTACAGTGCCTGCAAAGTGCCCTCACCATGTAGGGCACAGTGATCTTGCCAGGCACCTCCAAATAGGAAATGGAGGCTCTGTCTGTGATGCCCAGGGGGTCACAAAGCATCCTGGGAAAGAGAGCTGGAGATGGGAGTCAGCTGTATCTGGCCCCAGATTCTCCATTCAAGCTCCCTTGTTGACGAGGCCCACCATAGGACCTGGCTGCATGATTCTTTACTAGGTGAGTGTGGGACAAGTCTCCACCCCTCACCAGGCCTCAGTTACTTGTCTGTAAAATGGGGATGACGACACCACCTGCAGCCTTCTCAAGGCTGGCTGAGGGAGAAGCCACGAGTAAAAGCATTTGGCATAGAGTAGATGCTTAATAAATAGTCATTGGGATTAGTTTTGTAAACACAAGGAAACTGAGGCACAGAGTGGGAAAGCCATTTTGCCAGAGCCACACAGGGAAGCCAAGATTCACACTTGGGCTCCATTGCCCCCTAGGTGGGTTTTCTCACTTGAATTTCATTCTAGGAAGGCTGTGACACATTGAGGGATCGCCATAGGGCATTTCAGATACATCATGGTCAAGGGCATCAAACACCAAATCTTGTGCAGGGCGGACATTCATTCCCAGTACCCTCGGGAGTCCTGAGTCTCCCTCCCAGGGCATCAGTGTCACCCTGTGGAATGGATGACCCCTCTGTCTAGATCTGGTAAATTCCTACGCATCCATCAAAGTCTCCGTTCCCACAACCTCTTCTAGGCTGAAGCCTTCAGGACTAGAAGCAAACTAGCAAGACTGGCCTAGGGATGGAGGCTATGATAGTGAGAAGTAGCTTTCAGAATCCAGTCCGTCTTTGAGATTGTTTTGTTTTGTGGTAGAGGGGAATCATTTATAGACTCTCCAAGTCATATCCAAACTGGGCCCGAACACATAAGCTTGCCTGTATCCCCTCAAATCGGTGGGTCTTGGGCCAGGATGGGATCAAGTAACACACAAAAAAACCCCTAAAAAATACAGAAAACCTAGAAAACATGAACATACATGACTTCTCCAAAGTGCTTCCTTCTGAGCCCAGGGGGCAGCGTCTGCAAATGGGGTCCCAAGTGCAAGGGGCAGGACCCCGGCAGCCGCCTTCACAATGGCAGCTCAGTCTACCTATCGCTTATAAAAAGTAATAAATTAGTCGCAGGGATTTGCTGCTATTTACAATGCCACCCTTGTCCCCCATTCCTGCCCCTACGGCCCCCGATCTGCACCAGAACACAAAGGAGGTGCTGTCTCCGTCTTCCAGTAAGGACCGAGATGGCTTCTTGCCTTCCAGGTGTCATAGTCTGGTGGCTCAGTCTCCATCCAGAAGTCACTTCATGGAAAAAAACATTGCACAAAAAATAGCCCCACTTCTAGGCCAGGGAGAGGCCAGGTGGGAGGGATCAGTCCTTCCCGGCAGGTCCAAGGGCTCCCAGCACAGCCTCAGCGCCCTCCACAGCAATCTGTGGTACAGAGGTGAGCGGCCCGGCGGCCTCCTCTGGAGGCTCATCGAAGCTCACCTCCTGCACCGCCTCCTGCTTCTTGAAGGAGTCTCGGCGTTCGGACAGGTGTAGCCGCCGCATGACCACCAGCTCCGAGTCTGGCCCACGGCCGCGGCGCCCCAGCTCCCCATCCAGCCGTTCACCTGAACCCAGCTTGTCAGCTGACTGGCCCCGGCGCAACCGTGGAGACCGGGTGGGTGCGGGCGGGTGCCCGGGGAGGGGTGAGGGTGAGCGGGGTGGGGGCAGAGGCACAGGCGGGCAGGCCAGCGGGGAGGGCGGGATGCTGCTGGTAGACTTGCGGCGGCCGGCCTTGGGGCGGGGTGGTCCGAGCTTGGCGGCCAGGCCATGCAGGGAGCTAGGCCGGGTGTGGCCAGCGGCGGCAGGGGAGGCAGGGCTGCTGGAGCTCGGGGAGACACTGGGAGGGGATGCAGCGTCTGTGGGTGACAGATGAGGGTCAATGTCTCCAGCCTTGAGGTGGGGCCCTGAGACTGAGCGCACCTGCCAAACCCCATGGCCACCCAGTAGTCCTGCTTTTCTTGCCTCATGTTCTGTGTGCAGGCTGTTCCCTTGGCTTAGATCTGGGGAACTCCTACTCATCCATCAAAGCCCTAGTTCCTATCCACCCACTTCTCATCTACAGACCTATCACCTCAATGCGCCAAAGATACACACCCACATCTGCCTCTGCTCACCTCTCTACCTCAAGCCTCAGCCATAGAGGATGCCTGGTCTGAGGAAAGTAAAGATGGCAGATACGCTCTGCCCCATGAAGTCAGGGTGAGTCAGAGGGATAGCAATTGGGGTGCCCAGGGCCTCCCGGAGGCCTTCCCTGCTTCCCCTTTGGGTTGTCCCAGCCTGCTCCTCCCTTCAGCTGGATGCTAACCCGGTGGGGCTCAGGGTGTCTGTGTCTGGCTGGCTGTGACTGAGGGTTCTCAGCATTGGGCCAAGTCACCATCCTTTCCTGCCTCAGAAGATCTTTCTAAAGCAGACCCCTCTAAAACATGCCCCCTTCGGCTCACACACACACCATGGCTCCCACCTGCCCACCAATGCAAGCCCAGCTCCTTGGCCTCACCCATCTCCCAACTTCCTCCCTCCCTGGCCTTCCCCTGCTTTCACAACACTCCCGTCCAGCTGCCTCTGTTCATGATGCTCACTCTGCTGGGTACCCTCTCCTCTGCTCTCACACCTGTCTCCGACCACCTCCAGGCTGCCCTGGAAGGCCCTTCCGGTCACCTCATTTCCTCTATTATGTCATTCCCTCCTTTAAACCCTGGTGGCTCCCTCAATGGGGCCAGGTCACCGGGGAGCACACCTACCTGCTGGGGCATCGGGAGCTGGGCTGCGGCAAGGCGTGGTGGGGCTGGGGGAGAGGCTGTGGGTGGGTGACCCCGGGAGGCTCTCGCTGGACGACAGGGAGTGGTGGAGGCCGGAGGAGAAGCTGCGGCTGGTATGCAGCACAGAGGACTGTTTGGAGATCTTTTTGAAAAGTGATTTCCGCCTGCAGGTGAGAGACCTGATGCTTCAGAACCCACGCCCCCAGCAGCCAACGGAGCTGTGCCACGGGTCCTCCACCAACACTCCAGGGAGGGCCCACCCTGCCTCACCGGTCCTGGGTCTCCCGCCGGCGGCTCCGCTTGCTCCTGCGTGCCATGCGGCCCTTGGCCACATTCTTCCGGGCGGGGCCCACCTTGATGGAGGTGTTCTCCAGGGCTGTGGTCCGCAGGGCGATCTTGTTGCCACTCTATGGGAGGGATGGTGAGGAGTCACCTGGGGGCCTCCCATCTAGTGAGCCACCCACCCACCTACCCACCTCCCTCCTCCTCCATCAAAGCCCCAGATCCTATCCATCCACAAATGACCCATCACCCACTGGGCCAAAAATACAACATCCACCATCTGTCCACCCGTGCAATGAGCTGCCCACCCACCCACCGGTCCTAGGAGATGTCCAAATAAGGCCCTGCCTCCTGGCCTGCAACCCCCAGGCCTCTGCCCCCCGAGGTCCCCTGGTCTGAGGAAGACGAAGATAGTATGAATATCCCCGGCCTCCTAAGGTTGGGGTGAGCCACAGGGAGGGCCAAGAGTCGGCGCACCCAGGGGGCAAAGAAGAAGGAATATCCTGGGCATAGGGGAGGTGACATGCAAGGCCTGGAGGTGGGACCAAGTGTGGAAATGTGTGGTTCCACAGGGAGAACCACAGAATTGGGAGCTGCCAAGGGGTCACAGGAGCAAACCAGAGGGTAGGCAGTGGGGGCAGATCTGGGGGCCCTGAGGCGTGGGGGTTCTGGGAGCCCCAGGAAAGGCAGTGGGGATACTGTACCTTCAGCAGCAGCTCAACGACGTCCATGTGCACCAGCCCCAGGACCGACTCCCCGTTGATGTGGGTGATGAGGTCCCCGGCTCGCAGGCCCGCCTCCTGGGCAGGGCTTCCCTCCTCCACGCTCTGGCAGTGGGGATGGGGTGGGAGGAGCTGTGAGGTCTGGGACCCCACAGCCGGAGACCCCATGCCATCTGGTTCAGCTGTGGGACCCCAGCAACCAGATGCCGCCCATGCTGTTTCCCTGACCTTGGGGGCTGTTCAGAGAGTGACTGGCAGGGAGGGAAGAGGCTCTGGGCTCAGGGGAGGCGGGACGACATTCCCACTGTGCACCTGTGGGTATGGGATGGGAGCTTCATGCCGGACTGAGGTCTCTACCCCTCTGTCCATCCCTGTGTGTCTCACCCGACCTCCTCCCCATAAGAAAGAGGGACTGCAAAGACTCAGGTGCCACCAGTTCCCTGCCTTGGGCTCTAGAACCTCGCAGGCAAGAAGTTTGCACTCCTAAGACTAGAAAGTAAAAGCGCCTTGCCAGGGTGAAGCTGGACTCAAGCCAGGTCCTGCTGTTCCTGCTCACCCAGACAACGTGGTGCACAGTGTAGACATCGCTGTCACCCATGTAGACACGGATTGCCCGCAGGCTGAAGCCGTACTTCTTGCCTGAGCTATGGATGACAATGGGGGGCCGCAGGCTGCCACACACGGGGGACGGGTCTCGGCTTGGAGAGGAGTCTCGGGATGACGGGTTCGAGGACAGCGAGCGTGGGGACAGAGGGCTCATGAGGGGGCCGCCGCTGCCATCATCTGCAGGACCAGGGTTGGGAGGGGGTCACTCCCTTGTAGGGACAAAGGTTGGGCGGGCACCTCTCCCCAACCCTCCCACTGAGCTGACCCCTCTGGCTGTGCTGCTGCTGCTCCAATGCCCCAAGCACGGTCCCCCCACCTCTCCCTGGGTCTAGCTCCTTCTGTTGGATGGTAGGCCCCAACCGGTGGTTAAAATAGACATGGACAGACAAGCAAAGACAAGGCTGGGTGACATGTGGTACCGGCTGTGATGATGAGCGACAAGGCGGACACTGACGCTGACTTGGGCACGCGGCCCCCGCTGGGGGAGGTCCGAGACTTCTCAGGAGCTGGGTCTCTTGGGCCCCCAAGGCGGCGGCCCCGACCAGCATCCAGGGCCCGTGGTGTTGAGTGTCGGGCACCAGTGCTGTTGCTTCGTAGGCGTGCGTGGCTGAGGGCGGCTGTGTCAGCTAGGGGTCAGCAGGGGTGGGGTTCAGCCTGGCCAACCTCACCACTGAGGAGGCGAAGCCCCTTCCTCCCCAGTCACTGGGCACACCGTTCAGCCTCCTGGCCTTTCTTCAGGCAGCTCCCTCTCCCCCTACTTCCTTCCTGCGCTGCTCTTCCTGGAAAGCTCCACTCTTCAAGTCCCCTCCTCTTAAGAAGCCTTCCCCCACCCATCAGACCCCTATGCCTCTCTTCGAAGTCCCCAGCCTCATCTCCCTCTCCAGTCCCATCTTGATCCAGTGAACTGGGGTTATCACCCCAAGCCTGGGAGTAAAGTTGAGGCCCAAGGCCTCTTGGGACCCCTGGCCTCTTTAATCTTAAAACCTTTATTAGACAAGTGAATGGTCTCTCTGGAGAGCTCCCACTTCAAAACCCATCTCAAATAGTCCCTCCTCTGGGAAACCTTTTACTATAGTATCCCTCCCACTTGGACCTCACCTACCAGAAAGGCTTGAGGGCTTGGGCATCACTGGGGTGGCTGCTGGGGGCGGATCAGGCTCGCCCAGAATGAAGATGGGCCTCTTGGGGCCCGAAGAGGCTGGGCTGACTCCCTCATCCTCTGACGAGAAGGCAAACTTGGGCATTGTGTCCAGGCTAATAGTATTCAAGAGGGATGGGCTGGGGCCCCGCTCAGGCTGGGAAGAGGACGATTGGCAGGAAGAACCAGATGTCCAGGATCTCAGTCTGTGGCAGGGAAGAGCCAAAGTCGCATGTGCCAGGTACCCTCGCCCCGGGACACCCAATCACCCCTAGTGGCCATGTTTTAACTCTCAGCTTAGAAACAGAGGTAATTTGTAAATGCGGACTGAGGTCCTTCTGTGTGCTGGGTCCTTGGTCTGCCCGGAGAATTTCTATCTGTCTTTTAAAAGCCAGCTTCCAACACTCATCCTTTAGCAGACATGGATTATTTTTCTGTCGAGTCTGGTCTTTGAAGAATGAACAGGAGTTTGTCAGCAAAGGGTACTCTGGCAGAGGGAAGAGTGCGAGCAAAAGCCTAGCAGTATGACGGTGCATAGCCGCTCTATGCTCCGTGTGGTTAGGGACGCAAAGCCAGGGGGCCACGTTGGCAGGGCTCTGACCCACTGGCCCATGTGTCTGACCCTTTGCTCCTGGGGCACTGGGAAGCTTTCTCCCATGTTAGATCCTGTGGTTCCACCTCCCAGCAGGCTTGGAAGCTGGATCTGCTCACATTCCCCGGTCCACCTACCGGATCTCCATGCTCATGCGGCGGCCACACTCGCCCTCGCCGCTACGCTCCCAGCCTTCCTCCCGGTCCTCACTGAAGCTCCGTTCGGCGAAGGTGGGCGTTGGCTGGGCAGCCAGGAACTCGGAGCTGCTGTAGACCTGGCAGCAAGAGATGACAGTAAGGACAGGGAGGCAGGCAGCCACACCCCTGGGGAAGAGCCGGCTTCGCTGGGTGCTTCCCTGTGAGTCACTTCCTTCAACCCATACTTACCACATCCCTAAAAACAGCAGGGTCTTTGGCCCACTGTACAGATGGGGACACTAAGGCTCAGAGAGGCCCTGCTACCAAGAGAATAATTAACTCGGCCATAAAAAGGAACGAGGCTCTGGGACGCCTGGGTGGCTCAGCCATTGAGTGTCTGCCTTTGGCTCAGGGCATGATGACGGGGTCTGGGATCAAGTCTCGCATTGGGTTCTTCCCAGGGAGCCTGCTTCTCCCTCTGCCTATGTCTCTGCCTTTCTCTGTGTTTCTCAGGGATGAATAAATAAAGTCTTCAAAAAAAAAAGGAACCAGGCTCTGACACAGGCTACACTGTGGATGAGCCTTTTGAAAGCATCGTGCTGGGATCCCTGGGTGGCGCAGCGGTTTGGCGCCTGCCTTTGGCCCAGGGCGTGATCCTGGAGACCCGGGATCGAATCCCACGTCAGGCTCCCGGTGCATGGAGCCTGCTACTCCCTCTGCCTGTGTCTTTGCCTTTCTCTCTCTCTCTCTCTCTCTCTCTCTCTGTGACTATCATAAATAAATAAAAATTAAAAAAAAAGGGATCCCTGGGTGGCGCAGCGGTTTGGTGCCTGCCTTTGGCCCAGGGCGTGATCCTGGAGACCCAGGATCGAATCCCACGTCGGGCTCCCGGTGCATGGAGCATGCTTCTCCCTCTGCCTGCTTCTCCCTCTGCCTGTGTCTCTGCCTCTCTCTCTCTCTCTGTGTGACTATCATAAATAAATAAATAAAAAAAAAAAATGTAAGCATCGTGCTGAGTGCTGAGAAGCCAGACACGAAAGGCCAAAGTATGTGTAATTCCACTTAGGTGAAATATCCAGAGCAGACAAATCCAGAGGCAGAAAGCAGACTGGTGGTTGTCAGGGGCCAGGGGAGGTAGGGAAGGGCAGTGACTGCTCAGGTGAACGGGGACTCCCTTTGGGGTGACAGGAAGGTTCTGGAGCTAGACAGAGGTGATGAGCATCTGACATTCTGAATATACTAAATGCTGCTGAACTGTACAGTTTAAAATGGCTAATATGGTAAATCTTATATGTATTTTTACCATAATAACAACAAAAAGGTAGAAGGCCCCCCGCACAGAACATCTTGCAACGTTTTCTAGGTGCTAGATACGTTTCCTGAGTGCTCAAGGGGTCTAGGGCCCTGGGCCCACCTTGCTGAACCGGTGGGAACAAGACGAGAACTGAGGGATCTCTGTGGATGACTCCTCGTCATTGGTCTCCTCATCCTCAGAGCCCAGGTGGCGGTAACGTTCCGAGCGTGCTGCAGGAGGAAAGGCACATGTAGACCACCTGAGGCCCAGAGGTGGCTGCAAAGGCTGTGGGCTGGTGTGGGGAGGGTGTCCCAGGAGAGGAGACACTGTCAGGGCAAAGGCATCGAGGTGGGACCCTGTCTGGTGTATTTAGAGACCACAGGAGGCTTGAGTGGCAGAGTGAGTACCTGGCAATAAACCGCAGCTGTGTCCCTACAATGTGTGGGATCTTGGGTGGGAATGCTTGTGTCTGCCCTCAGTATCCTCACCCTTGATGGGTCACCTAGAATTAGGTAATACTGTGCATCTTAAAAGGATGCTCCCCATTTTTCAGAAGAGGAAACAGACGCTCAGAGAGGACTGCTGACATGCCCGAGGTCACACAGCAAGTTCTGAAGGTGGTGCTGGAAACCAAGGGTGTTTCATCTGTTTTGCTGGAGCCCCAAGCGGGCAGGGGAAGATCTGTCTGAGCCCCCCCCACAGTATCAGAGGGGCTCCCTCCACCAAACACAGCAAAGCACCCCACCCTCCTGGGTGATAGACAGAGCTCTGTTCCTGGTCAGGGCTGGACACTCCGGAGGCTGAAACTGCTAGGGATGCCACACTCAGTGCCTCGGTTTCCCTTCCCACAACCTAGGAGGATGCGTGGCCTCCTGAACCCAGATGCACAGGAAACCAGCCAGGGGCACAGCTGCCAGCAGACATGCTCTCATTTCTCAGAAAGTGCAGGAAGTCAGAAGCTCCAGGTCAGGGCGAGGTGCTTGGGTGGGGACCCTGGCAGTCATCCCCCCTCCCTGTCTCAGGCAATTGTGGGACAGCAGAGCCCGCCCCCTCAGTCCTCACTTACTGTCAAAGTAGCTGGTGTCATCCTCGGCTTCGAGCTGTGGCACAAACTCAGCTTTGTGTCGCAGAAGTCCAGCCCAGTCCAGTGTCCAGAAGAAGGGGTGCTGCTTTACCTCGTGGGTGCCACCTGCAGACATGCCCAGCTCAGCCCTGCGGGTCCCTGTCCCCATCGCCCCCTGGGCCAATTATGAGCCAGAACTTGGCCAACACATAACCATAGAGACGACGAAGGGAGCAGCTGCTGTCTCAGAGTCTGAGACAGGGACAGAGCTGGGGCTGGAACCCGGGCCCTGATCTTTCCTCCAGTGGATTCTGAGATCCCACCACCCAGAGAAACCCCAGAGTCCTAGGAGGGCTTCCTTCCTGGGCCTTTTCCATGCATTTCTACTCCATGCAGTAGAGCTGACAGTGTGAAGGCATCCTATTTCCCAGCCTCACCTCCCATGGTCCTCTCCAGCAGCTGAGTTTCCTCATGAACATGACCTTAGTGGCTGCGTGAATCTCAAATAATCCCTTAGCCATTAATTAGGTGGCTAGGGAATTCTGAACAATGGGATCCACAGGGCCGGGCCTTTGAGGACCTTAGGACACAGGTCATGGTGACCTAGCAGGCTCCCATATTCAGCTTCAGTGCCCCTCGTCTGCATCAGCCCCAGCTACCTGTTATTTCTTCAAGGTCTTATGCTAGGTCCTGGTGAACTTCTATGGATCCTTCAAAACCCTAGCCCCAAGTCCCCAAGATCATGTAGCCTCTCAAGAAGAGCGCTTGTTTACCCCAGCCCCCCTCCCACCCACCTACCCCACTCCCCATGTTCACACACCAGTGCCCAGACGGTCCAGAGGGCTCTGTCGAAGCAGCCGGGTGATGAGGTCCTGGGCATCAGCTGGCAGGGCCTCGTCCCCTTCTGGCCACATGATCTCATCTAAAATGAAGAGAGGGGAAAAAAATTAAATAAACTAAATAAAGGAAAATAAAGTAAGCGTTAAAGTAAAATAAAATAAATAGGAGAGGGAGTGAGAAGGCAAGGATAACCCTTCGCAGCCCCTCTAACCACCTCCCCTCACTCACTGCACACCAAGCCATCGGCCTCCTCTGTTCCTTCAACACACCACGCTCAGTCCCACCCCACAGCCTCTGCTCTGGCTGTACCCCTCTACCAGGCCCCTACCCCATCTTCCACTTCTGTGGCTCCCTCTTGAGACTCCTCTGCGAGGCCTCCATGACGCCCCCCCCCCCATTTAATGAGGCCCACACCACATCTGGAACCTCCATCCCCTCCCCTCTTCCCGCTTCTCCCTGCCTTGCCTTTTTTTGTCTCTGATGTTCCATAATTTGCTTATGTATCTCCCTCACTGTCTGTCTCGCCCTTGGCTGTGTACCCAGCACTCGGTCGGGGCTAGGCACACTGTAGGTGCCCAACCCACACACAGAGCTGCTCCCTTCCCTGGCACAGGTGGGGAAAACTGCCACCCAGAGCCCCAGGGGGGCCTAGACTCCATGGTGGGGGAAACGCACCACTGACCACCTGGCCAAAGAGTTCCTCTGGGGTATCTCCAAAGAAAGGCACACAGCCCACCAGGAATTCATAGAGGACAACACCCATGGCCCACCAGTCCACTGGCTTCCCATAGCCCTGGCGGAAGATGACCTCGGGTGCGATGTACTCAGGCGTCCCGCACACCTGGGTTGGGCAGAACAGGAAAAGGAGGATGGCCTCCGACTCGAGAGGCCACGGCCAGGCTGGGAGCAGGGATGGAGAATTACGGCGGGGAGCGGGGCAGTGCATTTTCTCCTCTGTGCTGCAAAGTTTCCCCGTGTCCTGAGGGTCAGGATCTAGACAGAGGGAGGCGGTCCCGCACCCAGGGCCACCTGCCCACCCACACACCTGCTTGTCCACGAACTCCCGGGTGTCCTTCTCGATGTGGCCCTCATAGAGGTTGGTGGCCATGCTCATGAGCCCAATCTTGGACAGGCCGAAGTCGGTCAGCTTGATGTGGCCAAGTGAGGTGATGAGCAGGCTGTGGGGGGTGGGGGGTGCATTCAGAGCTGGGGGGTCACTCATGCCACCCCAGAACTTGGTGCTATCCCAGGCGGGCTGGGGTCCAGCCAGGGCAGCTTAACTCCCCACAAGGGATCTGAAAGCACTTCCCCAACACGGGCACATTATCACAAGATCCAGTAGGTCTTTCAAATTTGGCAAACATCTTGGTGCATCTACTGGATACGTCTGCTATTGCTACTGAGTACCTACTGTATGCTCCACTGCTCAAATATAAATTTTCCTGAGAATCACACCATCTCCCCACTATGCATTAAAACATCTGAACACCTACTGGGTGGATCTATTATATATTTTTGTATGTGTGTCCTTTCTTTTTTTTTTTTTAACAAACTAATCGCTTTGCAAGCACTTAGTATTTCATTCCTTGCTGGAAAACGAACATACCTCGAGCAACTGCTACACACAGAAATATTTCTGTGCACCTCATGAGAAGACCCACTTTCAAAAACCTGTACACCTACCATGTACCCTGCTGTTCAAGTTTTCCCATCAGCTTAAGTATATAAACGTTTGGCTAGGTGATAGAATCATACGCATCATCTTTATAAAGTCACATTTTCGTGCACCTCCTGGTACACCTGCTGCTTAATTCCTAGAGAACTCACTGTCTATATCCAAGATGTTTCATAAACCATTTATTTGGCACATCCTGCATACCTCGACTGTATAAAGAAACAACTCTGTTTACCTACTGTGTGCAGCCACTATTTTTAAAAATAAGGGATATTTCTTGAGCAGCTACTATGTATGCCAGCCGGGGAAAACCATTTTGGTGTACCTGCCAGGTGCAGTGAAAACCAAGGGCTTACAGCAGGCCTGGGGCCATCCAGTGTTAAGACAACCAACATTTCTGGAGTTCCTATGGGCATACGCCTGTCTAAAAAACACTCATTTCTTGGACAGTGACTATATGAGCTATTTAAGAACAATTTTTTCCTTTTTACAAATGAAATGATATGATGCCTGGGAGATGCTTCAAATTATCCAGCATGGGGGAGAAGAGGGGATCTGGGAGTGGGGAAAAAGCAGGACTGGCCAAGTGTTGGAATCAGGATAGATGTGGGGAATGGAGGGGTTGGGGGAGCACTGGGGCCTTCTGTTCTGGGTACTGTGTACCCCCAAATTCACATGTTGAAGTCCTAACCCCCAGTAAGTACAAATATGACCTTATTTGGAGAGAGGATGGTCATGTAATCAGTTAAGATGAGGACATCCTAGATTACAGTGGCCCCTAATCTGCTATGACTCGTGTCCTTATAAGAAGGGGACATGTAGGGACACCTGGGTGGCTTAGTGGTTGAGCATCTGCCTTCAGCTCAGGGCATGATCCCGGAGTTCCGGGATCGAGGCCCACATTGGGTTTCTGCATGGAGCCTACTTCTCCCTCTGCCTTGTCTCTGCCTCTCTTTCTCTGTGCCTCTCATGAATAAATAAATAAAATCTTAAAAAAAAAAAAAAAAGAAGGGGACATGTGGACACAGACATGCAGAGGGCAGACACCATGTGAAGACCAGAGTGATGCTGTCACAAGCCAAGAAATCACCAGAAGCTGAGGGAGAGACCTGGAAGAGATCCCTTCCCTGGTGCCTTCAGAGGGAGCCCTGTTGATACTCTGATCTTGGACTTCTGGCCTCCAGAACTGTGAGAATACTTTTCTGTTGCTTTAGCTCCCTTCTCTGTGCTACTTTGCTCTTATGGCCCTAGAAAATGAATACACTTGAGGTGTATTTGAAATTTTCCAAAGAGTGAAAAAAAAATTTTTTTTTCTTATTTTCTTAAGCACCTGTCATGTGTGCTTACCTCACTGAGCCCTCAGGGGCAGGGCGCTTGCTTGCACCTTTTTGGAGATGAGGGTCCTGAGCCTGGGAGGGGCAAGGGGCAGGTCCTGCCTTGGAGTTTGACCTGAGAAACTTGGAAGACCCCACCCCACTCTAGGATGATCCACCGAGGTCTGATGGGCACAGAGCATCCTTAGAGTATTGAGCACCAAGGCCCAGCTATACAGCATGTGCCAAATACACAGTTTATCTTCTGAGCTACTGGCAAACTACAAGATGCCCTGGAAACAGGCAGGTCTCTTAACACTTCTGTTCCCACCTCCACAGAGCAAGTATCTTCTTCAGCTGAGAAATGGACAGTAGGTACTCAATGCTGCCCTCAGAACAAAAACTTTATGAAAAAGGCAGTTGGAGTGTTCTGGGCCTGGCACACAGCCATAGCCTACTAACTGTTCCTCTAACCACCTCTTACGAAGCTGGTGCCCTATGAATATGCACCAGATTATTTACTTATTTATTTATAAAGATTTTATTTTATTAGACACAGAGAGAGACAGAGACATAAGTAGGGGGGGGGAAGCAGGCTCCCTGCGGGGAGCCCGATGTGGGACTCTATCCCAGGACCCTGGGATCAGGACCAAGCCAAAGGCAGATGCTCAACCACTGAACCACCCAGGCGCCCCCGCACCAGACTTTTTAAAAATGTGCTTATAAAAATCAGAAAGGGTCACCAGTGTGTGAGGAGTTAGTCACACTGCCATCTGGGTTTCTGAAAATGAACACACGCCCAGGTATACAGCAGCTGCCAAATAAACATCTGCTTTGTTTTCGAAGCTACTCACAAACTGCCAGATGATTGAAAACATGCCGTTTCCTGACATTTATGTTCACACCCCCACAAGGCAAGAACCTGAGAAATTCCAGGTTCTTGCCTGGTATCCACAGGGCACCTGATAGAAGAGCAGCCTCTTGCTCTATAAACAGCAGTTGCTCCATTAATGTAGACAAAAGTGCCTCGTAAATTATGCAGGAGTTACATAGCATGAAGGATCATTCACACACATGTCTTATAGTTACCCATAGGGAACCTGGCATGCAGCAGGTGCTTCTTAGGTGCTAGAGTAAAATAAACATATCGAGGCTCTCAATAAACATGTTCTCTTCCTTTCTTCCCTGCACGAACATACAACAAGTGCTCAAGACATGCACAGTCCCTTTCTTCATTCATATGTTAGGTCTTACAAAGGGCCTATCCCGGTTCCTTGTATATACATGGTGCCTCCTAAGTGCACGTTCTATCCCCATGTAGCAGTAGCTCTGTGAGCAATCACTTCCCCTGTATATTTTGGGCATCCTAAAGTGCACATCCTTTCTTTGCCTAGCAGCACCTCCATACATGTGCTATCCTTCCCTTGCATACAGCAAGTGCCTATTAAGTGCCTGCTCTCCTCTGTACACACCAGGTGCCCAACACTACCATTGTTCTGTGTCTTCCTGTCACCAGGGGCCCCAGGTGCCGAATCCAGACAGGCAGAGCTCTGAAGCCCTGGCCCCACACCCCTAGCCTCTCTGCACCCCCGCCCCCCACCCAGGCCCCAGGCTGCTCACTTGTCAGGCTTGAGGTCCCGGTGCACGATGCCATAGTTGTGCAAGTATTCGAGTGCCAGCACCGTCTCAGCGAAGTACATGCGGGCCATGTCCACGGGCAGCGGGCCCATGTTCTTTAGGAGTGTGGCACAGTCACCACCTGTGGGGGGGCACAGATGCATTCACAGGGGCCCCTGGGTTCTATAGCCTTGCCCCTACCCCTCCTACCTCCTCGAAAACGTCCCTCGTCTGTACAGAACCAGGGGGGCCGAGAAGGGTGGGAGAGAGGGCAAACCCTGACTCCTGATTCTTCCTGGCAGGACAGCAGCTCTGTGAGGGCACAATTCCTTACCCTGTATACAGCTGGTATCTCCTAAGTGCTCATTCTCTCTCCTTGCTCAGAAGCACCTTGATCAATGCACACGCCTGCACTCACCTGTAGGCCCTGCTCATTCTGAAACTGCAAACTTGACCCCACAACTACTCCTGCCCTCAACCATCCTGGCCCTTCTGCGCCACATCTCTCTCCCTTCCCTGGTCTTACTTCTGGCCTTCAGGCTTCTGCTCACCGGTCCCCCTGCCTAAGATGTTCATCCTTATCCTATACCCCAGGGTCCTACCCTCACACGCCTCTTTGAGCTCCCTCAGCCCCAACCCCTCAGGATGCCCCCCTCCACAAACCAAGGGTCCCCCAAGGCAGGCTGGGACCCCATGGAGGACAAAGCAGACCCCAGCTTGGTCAAAGGACAGACTCTCTTTCAGGTAGATCGTGAGCTCCCTGTCACTGGAGGCATACAAGCCCTGGTGACCTCACCTTCCACATACTCCATGACCATACACAAGTGGCGCCGGGTCTCGAAGGAGCAGAACATGCTGACCACAAACGGGTTCTCGGCAAAGGTGAGGATGTCACGCTCCACAAAGACCTGCTGGATCTGGTTGCGCAGAATCAGGTTCTGCTTGTTGATCTTCTTGATGGCAAAGCGCTGCCGTGTATCTCGGTGCCGTACCAGGTAGACAGCCCTGGGGGTGCGCCAAGGCCTGAGACTGAGGCCCCAGTGGGCAATGGGAACTGATCTGGGCCTAGAACCCAACCTCCCAGGCCTTTATCTGTGCTGTACCCTGCATCTAGGATACCCTTCCTCCTTACCTAGCCTCTCTCCAAAAGCAGCCACCCTACGAGTCTAAGCTGCCCTTCCTGGTGTCACATCAAAAAGCCAAAGATTGGGGATCCCTGGGTGGCTCAGCGGTTTGGCGCCTGCCTTTGGCCCAGGGCGCGTCTGGGAGTCCTGGGATCAAGTCCCACGTCAGGCTCCCTGCATGGAGCCTGCTTCTCCCTCTGCCTGTGTTTCTGCCTCTCTCTCTCTCTCTCTCTCTCTCTCTCTATCATGAATAAATAATAAATAAATAAAACCTTAAAAAAAAAAAAACACAAAAAGCCAAAGATGGCCCTCAAGTTATTTCTTCATGGCGGACTGAGACCTTTTAGCTCAAAAGCCCCCTGGCACTTGGCTCAAACTGCTTTACACAGAGCCAAAATGAGCAGATTTTTACCGTTGAGAACTTGGCAGGTTTGCATATCTAGTAAAACTGCCTCAAACTTACTAGCCATCGAGAAGGTAAACCCTGGGTTATAAGGACCGCAAGCCATTACTGCCTGCTGGAGCGTCTGACCCAGACTCCTGGCCACACTACTGAACAACATTACCCAGACACGTGAGCCCCCTCTCCCAGTCCCCCTCAGGATAGCCTTGTCCTGTGAAGGACTCCCCCTCCCACCCCATCTCCACATGAATCTGTCAAAGTGGCACTAAAATAATGCTCACTGCACGCTACTGCCACTGTGTGGCCACCTTTTTCCTTGCGTGGTCCTGAAATACCTAGAACTCCCTCTACCTGGGGCAGGTACCAGCCTAGACCATGGATGAGTCCATTTGAGGCTCTGGCCTGGCTGTACCGCATCTCTACTTCCCTCTTCAAGCCCCAGTTTCCCTACCTCCACACTCAGGGGCCACCTGGACCTCGGTCACCCCCATGGGCATCTGAGAAATGGGTCTATGGGAGACCTGAGGACTTACCCGTAAGCCCCGTTGCTAATGAGTTTGATGGTCTCGAAGTCATTCTCACATGGCTTCCTCCGTGATGGGCCGACGAGGGCACGGTTCTGGGGGGTGGGAAGGGGTCAGGGTCCTGCCCCACCTCAGAGCAGGCCAGGCTCTCCCTGCCCTCAAGTCCTAACCACTGGGCCTGGCATCTGATGCTACTTCCTCCTTCCAAACTTCTCCAGCTCAGCTTCTGAGTTTCTGAGCTTTGGCTCAAGTCATGTCCTCCTTCCAGAAAAGTCTTATACATCTTTCCCAAACTTCCCTTTCCAGTGCCTCCTCCAGCCCTGTCCTGCCCAACTGCCATGACAGAGTAGTCTCACTTGCCTCTACCTTCTCCCTAAAGTCACAAGCATTTATTAAGCACCTACTAGATGCAAAACCTCAACAAACCCAGCCTCTCCCACACTTGCCTGGTCTACCCTGAAAAGAACAAGACAGGCAAGAGTGCCAAAGCTCTGTGACTTACCTCTGGGGACTCAGGTGCTGGGGGCTGTCCTCCCTCTTCCAGCTGACTCAGAGGCACCATCTCTGTAAGACAAGGGAGGAGCCTCAAATTGGGCCTCCATGCCCTGCCCCTCCATCCCCTAGAGAGTTCCCACGGCTTCCAGGGCTCATTCCGGGCTGGGGACATGGTGCCTCCCAGACCAGCTCCCATGATGCCACCACTGAGCCCCTACTAGGTCCAAGTCTTGGCCAAACCCAGGAGGCCAGACTCAGCAATGACGGAGAAGACTTCTAGAAGGACCAGTGGGGGGGATCCCTGGGTGGCGCAGCAGTTTGGCGCCTGCCTTTGGCCCAGGGCACGATCCTGGAGACCCGGGATCGAATCCCACGTCGGGCTCCCGGTGCATGGAGCCAGCTTCTCCCTCTGCCTGTGTCTCTGCCTCTCTCTCTCTCTGTGTTTGACTATCATAAATAAATAAAAATTAAAATAAAATAAAATAAAATAGAAGGACCAGTGGGAAGCCCAGCCTCAGAACGGCACAGCCATCATCCTGGCTCCAAGCCTTGGGCCTGTTAACACAGGCTGTGACATGGGCCCTCTGGGTCTTGGCTCTTAATATCCTCCTTGGCTTAGGGTGTGGCCCAGGGAGCCCCCACTCCTATTTTCTGGCCCTAGGGCTTGGCAGAGGAGTGGCCCCAACTGAGTGGTTGGTGAACATGAGCTGTGATGATGGCAATGAAGACAGTGTCTCATGGTTGCAGGGCAGGCCTGGGATGGGACAGTGGAGTCTCATGGGTAAGGGAGGCCTTGGTTTGAATACAGCCCCTTTTACTCAATGGATTCCCCCCTGGGGGCACTGGGTACATGATCTGCCCCATCGTCTCAGCCTCCAACAGCCTGGCCACTTTCTGCCTCCTCTGACACTGGGGCCACCCACAGCGCTACCTGCAGTATCTCCCTCGGACGCCTGAGCAGCCGTGGCCACACAGCAAGTCTACGAACAGTCTGGCCTTGGGCTCCCCTCTGAGGTCTGAATCCCTGCTCAACCTCATCTGCCCAGAGCCTCAGTCTTTCCAGCTTCAAATGGGGACAATGGCAGCCCATTATCACATGGCAATGATGTTAGAAGGACAGTGGCCACTGGTGGCAAAGCCCTGTCAACCCTGTCACCTCCTCCCGGCTACCCTGCTTCCTCCGCTCTAGCCACACCCTCCTCCCCGCTCTTCTGCCCACGTACCAGGCACAGCTCCATCTCAGGGCCTTTGCTTTCACCCTTCCCCCTCCTGGTTCACCCCCTCTCTTGCCCAGATCTGTACCTGCTCGCCTCTCCAACCACCAGGACTCAGCTTACACATCACCTTTTCCCAGAGCCTCCCACGACCACATCAGATCCAAGTTCAATGCCCCCCTGGTACCACGTCACAGTTCTCCTGCCTCAGCTTTCTGGGGGCAGTTCTGGATCAGCTTGGTCAAGCCCATGGATTGCCCTGTCTGATTCCGAGTCCACCTCCTGGGCCACCATCAGATGAAATCGGGAAAGCACTTTGTAGTTTGTAGGATGATGTGAATTGAATGCCTTCGCTAATGGTGGCTCCCTCGCTCCCTGGCCCATCTTAACTTGGCACCGGAAGACACTGAGGCTCCTGGACCCTGGCAAGCCAGAGGGTCTGATGTGGAGCTGTCAGACCCAGGAACCCTAGGCACTTTCCCACAGTGGGCCCTACAAGTGTCTGAGGGCAGGGCCACAGAGACAAAGGACAGTACAGCAGCGTGAGGTCAGTCCCTGGGCCTGGGTTGAATCACAGGTCTGCCCTGACAGACCTTGGTTTTCTCTTTTCACCCGATTCCCTTGTCAGCTCACCCTCGAGGGGGTCCTTAGCCAGACCCAGCTGCCCAATGATGTACTGTGGCAGGTCCGTCTTGATGCCCTGGCCCTCTCGGGCCTGGCCCTCAGCAGCCTCCAGCAGGTGATAAAACTCCTCAGGGTCAAATTCCTGCACGTGCAGAGAGCCTGGTAAGCCGGCGCCTGGTGCCACCTCCAGGCCCTGGCACACGCGGTTCCCTCTGCCTGGGGCAGCCTGAGTGGCAGCTCCAACCCTCCCCTCTGAGTCTTGGCTCCTAACCACGCTTCCCCAGGGAAGGTAGCCCACCCCGGCCCGGAGGTACCCTGTGTCCCTCTCCAGACTCTTTCCAGCGGGAACTCTCTGGTATCCCGGCACCACCATCAGGGACCTGGCCTCAACTCTGCTGGGCCCCACACCTGGCCATGGGCAGAGACTCACCAGGCACTCAAGGAGTCTTGCTGGCCTCGAGATGATGATGAGCAGCTTCCGGACAAGCTGGACAATGAAGCCGACCTCCTCGCTGTCGGAGCGCTCATGGGCCTGGGGGCAGGTGGGTGATGGTGTCACCTGCAGGCCCTTGGTCCTGCCCTCTTGGGGACCCCAGACCCCCGCCCCCCACGTACATCTTGCAGCAGCCGCTCCAGCTTCTCCTGCATCTCCAGGAAGTAGCGGGAGGTGACGAGCGCCTCTCCGGACTTGGCCAGGCAGTCTCGGGCCAGCTCGATGATCTGGTGGTGGATGAAGCCAAGGACGCCATCGGCCAAGGCCAGCCGGGCGCCGGGCGCAAAAGCAGCAAGGAACTCCTGCAGACGGCCTTCCATCTGCGCCGTGGCCTGGGCAGGGTGGACGGGGCAACCTGGTCATTGGACGGGGCTGGGGAGCAACACACAGATGGGGCAAGAGAGACAGTTGGGGAGAGAGACATGGTGATGGGGGTGATGGGGTCAGAAAACTGGTGGGGGAGGGGGGAGGGGAAGAAGCAATATGTCTAGGTTGGAGGGGTGGTTTGAGACAGAGAGACAGGGACAGACAGAAATGGACAGAGCCAAGAAGACAGAGTGCCATGGAGGGATAACTACATGGAAGGGAGTTAGGGCCGGTCTGGCCATCGGCACTGCCCACCTTGGGGAACCTCTCTCGGTACACATGATTCATCATGACGATTTCATTGTCGAAGTTCCCTGTTGTGCGTCCCGGGCTGGGGGAGGGAGGGGTGGACGGACAGTTAGCTTGTGACATGGGACCAGAGGCCCAGTCCAGGGAAGGGTCAAGGCTCAGTGGCCAAGCTTGGACAGGGGCAGGGGCAGGATGGAGGAGAAGCCACAATGTGGGCCCCAAAGCCAGTCCAGGGAGGGGCTGGGGTCAGAGGTCCAGACCCACCTGAGGCTGCGGGAACGGGGGCGGAGGTGGGGTGAGTGGTGGCCGCCCTCCTCATCAGCCACACTCTCTGAGCTGCGGAAATGCTTGGACAGGAAGCATAGTTCATCCGGCGTCGGCTGGAAAGGAAGCTGGTGGAGGCGCTCCCGGGAGGATGAGCTCGACTGGCAGGAGGGGGTATCAGGGCCACGAGTTCACAGTCAGCGCCAAAGCCAGAACCCCAACATTACCCATCAAGGCCCAGGCTGTCTGCTGGTCATTAGGTGGCAATACACGCCTGCCTGGCTCCTATGCATCCTTCAAAACCCCAGCTCTGATGCCCCCTCCTCCAGCAAGCCTCCCTGCCTCCTCCCTAGGTGACCCCAAGATTCTCTCTGGCCAGGCACAAACCCCATGGAATGGGGATGTCTGTGTCCCTCAGACTAGGGGCTTGGGGGATGGAGGCTGAGTCTTTTCAGGGACCCATGCATTGCCCAGAATGGGGCACAGAGGGGCCAGCCAGAATATATGCTGACTGGACAGCTATCCAAACCTCGATAAAAACCAAAGACGTGTCCCGCCCCACCTCGCACCCGCCTGTCTGCTGGCCAAGGTGGGACTGTGGGTACCGAGACGGTGGAGCTGGGCGTGTTGGTTCCATAGCCAGAAGATGGGAGGGATGCAAGGGACCATCTTCTGCCGTCAGCCCTAGAGGGGAGAAACCAGAATAGTTGGAAGGAAGGCATGGCCGCCATGGCTCTATGTCCACAGGGACTAAGGACAGACACCATGGCTGGCAGACAATGGCCCTGTTGGAGGGAAAGGGCTTCTGAAAAGGCTGAGAACAGAGATTCAAGGTGAACAAGTCCACTGTGTTTTTTCCTCGTCCTGCAGACACCTCCTCTGGCAAGTCCTCCTTGACCCAGCTGCCAGCGCATACCCCATCAAAGCTCTGACTTCCCTGAGTTGCAGCTGCTGGGACATCTGCTGGTCACCCCCACCAGCCTGACTGGCAACCCAAGGGCCGAAGTCCAGCCTCGCCTCCTCAGCCCCCAGCAGGGGGTATGGCACAGAGGAAGTGCTGAATAAATGTTACTAAGCGAACAAATGACATTTAAGCGCCTATACCCAACACATCCTTCATCAGCTCTCATCAGGTGAATTAGTGACTTTTGGTGAATTAATAGTTTTTAGATTGGAAAAAAAAAAAAGTTTTTAGATTGGAAGGCGTGCCCTCCTCCTCCCCAAGGGCTCCCTGAAATTACCTGTCCACGCGTGGGATGTGGCTGCAGAAGGCCGTGCATGGTTGCCAGGGGCAGAAACCAGAGGGACACCACCAGAGGGCAGGGGGTAGGGGAGGGGAAAAACTGAATGAGGAGGCAGGTCCAGCCACCAAGCGCATGCCCCTGCCTGTCCCCTCACCAGCCACACTGCCACCATCCCTCCAAGCCAGTGACCACTCACTCACCTTCGGGCAAAAGGGAAGTTCACAGCAGATGCAGCTGAGAAATTCCGAGGACTATCCAGGGGGCTGTTGCCTGCTGAGGAGACGGCAGGGGAAACTGAGTCAGGGAGGGCAAAGACAGGACACTGCCCCTGCCTGCTTGTTCCCACACTCACCTGTGGGGACTGAGAGCGGAGACAGGGGCCGGGAAAGGGTTGGTGAGGGTGTTCCTACCACCAGGCTTTTGCGGTTCCCACTGCGGCAGCTGTCGGGAGAGATGGGGGCAAGGTCAGGCGCCGGCCCAGGCCTCAGGGCTCGGAGGACTGTGTGCCCAGGCCAGAGCATACACACGGGCCTTGGGGCAGGATGGGAAGCTAGGTATGACCACTGCCACTCTGGCCCTAGCTGGACTCCTGAGTGGACCCTAGCCCAGCCTTTGAGGCCTGGGGTAGTCATTTTTGACAAATACTATGTATTATGAAAACCACTGTTATTATCAGCGGTGGCATGAAGCCCTTGTAGCCTCCCGGTGGACCCTGCACATGGCCAGGAGCCCCGGCTCGCCTTCCCATGCTTCTGTGTTCACCATCCCACCCCCACAACCTCTGCCTTTGCCATGCCCACTGCCGGGAACACCGGCAGATAAGGCAGAGGGTGGCGAGGACCCTCGAGCTCACAAGTGAATTGAGGCAGTTCCCCACTCTAACCCATATACCCCTTCCTAGGCCCACTGCCCCAATCTCTTGGCAACCCTCCTCCCCCAGTTTCCCCGCAAATGCCAACCTGACCCTTAAAAACCCACAAATCAGCATCTTGCACAGTTAGGTCCTATCCTTTTTTTTTTTTTTTTTTTTTTTAAAGATTTTATTTATTCGTAAGAGACACACAGAGAGAATCAGAGATGTAGGCAGGGGGTTAGAAGCAGGCTCCCACAGGGAGCCTGATGCAGGACTTAATCCCAGGACCCCCGAGATCACGACCTGAGCCAAAGGTGGACACCCAACCACTGAGCCACCCAGGCATCCCAGGTCCCATCCTTCCTAACTTTTGCCCACACATTTCCCTCCCTCTCAGTTCCCTTCTGACTTCCAGACACCCCACTTCCTCGCCCCCTGCCCAGGCCACTCCCACCCTTGCCCAGGCTCTCCCATCGGGCCCTGGCCCCAGCCCCCGCCCTGGTAGAGGGAAATTGAGAGCAACACCGTCTCCCCTCCCTCCCCAGCGCAGTCGCCCAGCAACGGCTCTGCTCCTCGCTCTCTCGACAAGTGCATCAGCCCACATACTCTGAGCCGCCAACGCAGCTCAGTGGCTCAGGGAGGGAGAGATGAAACCTCAGGGCCTCACGGGGCCAGTGATGGTGTCCCCGGCAAAAGGCACCGCGCAGGCCAAGGCGTGGGACGGCGTGGTCAGCAACTGGCCAACTGACGCAATAGGACAGACAGGGAGGAGGGATCCAGGCTGCCCACAGCTCCATGTGCAGCTGCTCTTCCAAGCCTCAGTTTCCTCATCTGTGAGGTGCCAGGAAGGTTTGATGAACTACATACACAGCGTCCAGCTTCGGGCCCGGCACTAGGTAGACCGTGGTGAGCATGTACAGTGCTGTCCAGTACGCACAGCGGGAGGGCAGGCGACACCTCCCCAGTGAATTCAGCCACCATTTGCCCATCCCAACAACCCTGAAGGTGTGAGAGACCACCTGCACCCCCTGCCCAGCCTGGGAAACTGAGGCCAGATGTCAACAGCCACAGGGAGCTGTCCTGTAGGCTGATGTGCAGAAGCAAAAGTGAAACCCACAGGTTCCTGCAAAACTTCCTGCTAACACCCACCCCCCACCCATAGAGCCGCCGGTCTCACATCCTCTCCCAGCCCTCATCTGGGTCCTCAGCCCCACGCTGCACCATTTGTCACCAGCAGCAGCCTTTGGGAAAAACACTTGGCCCACCTCCCTCTTGCGCTCAGGCGGGGCCTTCTTGAAAACACAGGCATATCTGAGGTCTCTAAAGGGGGAACTGGGCAACATTTGTTCACTTCCCGAGCACCTGTCAGGTGTCCACTGTTTGGTCAGCCCTCCCTGGAGAAGGCCCAGGACCCCAAGAAGCCACCTAGCCATTTGATAAACACCCATATGGAACAACACAGAGTGACAATATGCCAGAAAACGCTGGCCTGAGGCCAGTTGCCTCCACCTGATTGCTGGGGTGCCCGTAAGCCCTCTGTTGCTACAGGAGAAGGAGAAGAGGAGTCTAAGCCCATGCCCTGAACCTAGTATTCGGGGTCCTTTAGCAGCTGCCGTGAGTGCACAGCCTTTGCCTGCGCTCCCCTATAGGAATGCCCCAACCCAGTGCCAGTGAAACACCCAAGAACAGAGAGGTTAAGGAACTGCCTGAGGTCACACAGCCAGGCAGTGGCTGAGCTGGAGTATGAACCCAAGTCCTGTGAAGTCCACAGCCCTTACTTGGCCTTTGCATTTCAGAAAGGGAAACAGAGAGTCCAAGACAGACCAGGCTTTGCTGTGGCTTAAACCCGGTAAACACACGATTTTACCCGCTCCTGCCACGCCACCTGCACGCTAGCCTCGTGCAGCAAATATCTGCTTCTGAAACAATATTTCCGCTGAGGGGGCCCCAGGGACAGACAAGCTTCAGTTTTTCCAAGAAGATCCTCCCCAAGGCTGCCCAGGCCTACAGACCCAGGTTCGAATCCTGATTCGGCCCCAACCCCCTGCTGCCCCGTGTCACCACCCTAGCTGCGGACCCGGCGGGCCGACAGCCAACTCCGGGTAACGAGGGGCGAAAGGAGGGGGTCCGGGCCCCCAGCGACTATCCTGACCGCAAGGCGTCCTCCCCCTTCCCCCTGCCGCCGCACACAGCGGCCCTCGCCACGCCGCCGGGATATACTTCTGGCAACTCGTGTTTGCTTGGCCGGCCGCCGCTCCTTAGCCCGCACGGTGCCCCTACCTCTTGGAGCGCTGCAGCAGCGCGCCCTTGGCAAGGCGGCTCCGGTGGCCTGGCGCCGCCACCGCCGTCCAGTAGCTGGGGTCGGACATGCTGCTTCTCTTTGTGCCGCCGCCGCCGCCCGAGACCCGGGAGGCGCGGGGGCGCAGCCGGCGGCGGCGGGGCGCTAACCTCCGCGGCCGGATTGGCCCCGCGAGCCCCGCCGAGCGGGGCAGAGGGTGCGCGCCGCGGGGCTGGGGGTAGAGGGCGAGGAGGAAGCGCGCGCCCCAGAGCGCGGCCGGGAACCCCGCCCAGACGGGCGCGGGGGCGGGGCCTGGCGGGGGCGGGGCCGGCCGGGGCGGGGCGAGCACGCGGAAGCGAAGCCGGCGGGCCCGCGTGCAGGCTAGTGGGCTGGGCGTTGCCAGGGCCGCGGGCGGAGGGGCGGGGCGTTGCCAGGGCCGCGAGCAGCGGGGGCGGGGCGCCGGCGCCTGGCAGGGTTAGACGGTGGAACCAGGCCCCCTTCCCTCAGAATGTAAATCTGCTCGCGCGTCCCCCTTTCCCTCTCTCCCCCCGCGCTGACCCCTTCTGAGTGTGGCACTTGAGAACTATCCAACTGTCTGGGCTGGCTCATGCTACCGCGCCCACGCAGGCTCCACTTCTCGGAATGTCCTTCCTGCCTGGCAAAATCCAGCGTCCCCTCTCCTGGGAAGCCTTCCTTTCCCTGCGTGTCTGGCTCTGTCTTCTCTTGGACTCCTTGGGGGGTCCCAGCATCTCCCAAAATGGCCTGGCAGAAAGGGCATGTTTAGCAAACTGAGTCGGGGCATCTGACAGGCTCTGTCTGCCTTTGTGATGGAAAGGCCATCAGCCTGAGTATAGTCAGGACTCAGGGGACACCTAATTTAACTTCTCAGGCCTGTCTTCTCAATTGTAAAATGGAAGGGAAACTGGGCTGACAGGATGATTGCAGGAATTAGATGTAAGGTGGCACCTACCGTGCCTGATACATGTTTGATAAATGTTAGCATCAGGCTAACTTCCAGGCCTCTGATTCTCCATCTACAAATGTCTCCTCCTGAAAATGGAATAGAATTGGAGGCACAGAAAGTGCTGGGAGTACAGTACTTGTTCACCATGGAAATAGGACTGTCTCGAACAGTCGGCAGTGAATTAATGCTTCTTCCTCTCATGACAGCCCCAGAAGACAGAGATAGTATCACCCTAATAGTAGCCCCCTCACAGGCCACATGACACTTTGGGAACCAACCTAGGCCTGACACTGAAGCCCAGACCCCACATCTGAGAAGAGAAGGCAAAGAGAGTTGCCCCTGCCTGGTATATAATCCTAACTCTCCCCAACCCTCTTGCCACTAATTTTGCTTCTTGGGTATCTCAAGAGACTCCCCATCCTGTCTTCATGGCCAGTGTCACTCTCAGGTATCTACTGGGTGTGTCATCCCAGAATGCTCTCCATTTCCAGGTCCCCCAGGCCTGGGTCTCAAACACCCATTTCTGGTCACTCACTCACTCAACATTTATTGAACAGCTGCTGTGTGCCTGACCCTCTGCTGAATTGTGAGGACCCTGCCCTCAGAGGCCCCAAGTCTAGTTGGGGAGGCAGAGGGTAAATAGGAAACAATGAAATGATTAGGGTAATTTCAAACACTGAAGTCAAGAAAGGAAAGGGACAGAGGTAACACTGGCAATGGATGACTTTAGCCCAAAGGCCTCTCTGAGGAGGTGACACTATAGCCAGCTGAGACATTGAGAAGGAAGAGGAGCCAGCCATGCAACACAGTGTTTCAGGCAGAGGGCACAGCTTGTGCAAAGGTCCTGAGATAGGACTGAGGGGAAGATGCCAGCAGGGCTTACCACATAAGCCTCATGCATTGCAAGACGACTGCAGTTGTACAGCAGAACCAGTGGGAAGCCATGCAGAATGTGTGAGCAGGGGAAGGGTGTGATCTGAATTGTTTGTCAACAACCCCCCACCCCCCCACACACACACACCACCACCACCACCACCACCACGTCTGCCATGGGGAACAAGAGCTGTCAGGGGCAGGGGTGCAGATGGCAGAAGGCTAGTTGAGGCTATGACAAGGTCTGGGAGGGGGACACTGAAGCCTGGACCAGGGTAAGAAAAGTGGGTAGATTCTGAATATGTTTGAGGTCAATGGATGGGCCCTGCCAAGGAAGGGGCCAGATGTGGAAGGGAGGATGGAAGTGGTCACTTATGACCTAAGGGTGTTCAGTATGAGTCACATGCCAGGGACAGAGCCTCCTGCATGTGGGGAATGCAAGATCCTCAGGTCTGGGGACCCAAGTAGGGATGGAGTCACGGTCTCATGTCACCGTATGTTGACATGCTGTGCCCATGAACCCTCCCCACCATGTGTGCCAGGGACACTGCTGCACATTCAGTAAAGGAAGCACCCAGCTCAATCCCAGCTGTGGCTGCACCCTGCACCACCTACATGCCCCGCATTACACCCACTGCTCTGGCATCCCCAGCAGTCACTTCTCCCACGCCCATCTGGCCTCAGTTTTGGTCTCCTCTGCACAACAGGGCTGCAGCTGACAATCCAGAGCGCCTGTGGCCATGGCAAAGGCCTCCCATGAAAGGGTGACTGAGCCACTGATTTCTGGCACCAGCCCACTGCCCACCAGACCACATCCCTCCCCGACTCATACACCCTCCATGGCTCCTTGTTGCCTTTACAGTAAAACCACACTTCTGGGTGAATCCCTCTCCTAGGGCTCAGATCCTAACCCTGTCTGTGACTCAGGATCTGCCTCCCTCTGCTTGTGCTAGTGACTGTGTAAATGGCAAAGCACTAGTGAGCATACAGACCCCTACCCCCATCCCTTCCTTGGTCTGACCACCCCAGCCCTTCCCCCCTTGCCCATACACTGTGCGCACCCCTCCCAGCCCCATATGCTGCTGTGTGGTTCTTAGTGCCCTGGAGATAAAAATGCAAATTCCTCCTGTCCTTGCCATTCAAGGCCCCAGAGGGAACACTTCTGACAATGCTTCTTGTTGCGACCTTGTGGGAGAGGGCCAAATTCACCACATTCTCCCAATTACCTCGCACCCACCACCACCACCACCACCACCACCATCACAAGCAGAGCCCTCCTACCTACTTCGCCACAAGCATTAACTGAGCATCTGCTGTATACCAGGCCCTGCCCTAGGATAGAGGACAGATCCAGGTCTGGCCCTCAAGGGGCCCCAAAACCTCTGCGTGAGAAAAGCAACCCAATAATCACACAAGAAAACATGGAAATCACACTCATGATGCAGTCTCCATGAGGGAAATGGGCAGATGTAATGGATATAATTGGGGCTTGGGAGGCCCTGATAGGGTGGTTCAGAAAAGCTTCCTATCTGAGGGCTTGATAGAGACTTGACAAATGAAGAAAGAAGGAAATGGAGCTCTGGGTGGAGGGGCAGCACATGCAAAGGCCCTGAGGCTGGACCAGCTTATGTTCTGGCAGCCCGGGAAGCCCATGGCTAGAGTTGGGTGAACCAGATGGGGAGACAGACAGGGAGGAGGTGTGGGGTTGCAGGGGCCAGACTCACAGGGCCCTGGAGGAGAAGGGAACAAATGTGGGCTTGTTCCTAGGGTGCTTGGGGCAGGGAAGTTAGGGACCCATTTCCTTGCCTGGCCCAAGGTGATGTGGTTCTGCTGCCCTCTGGTGGTGGGTGAGGAGTCTTTTCTGCTCAGAGCCCTAAACTCTGCCTCCATTTGCTCCTGGTAAGACTGGCTCAGCGGCTGCCAACAGGTCCCTCCCCTCATCCTGTCCTCATCCGAGGTAGAATCCAAGGGGTCGGTGTCAGACTTGGCCCGACCGTCTCTCAGGATGCCCATGGACAACACACTCTGAAGTCCTGAGTTTCTTCCTTCCCTAAATGAGGGGTACAGCAGTCCCTGTCTCCCACTGGACACCCTGACCTGGTCCAGGCTCCACCAGCTCCTACCCAGATGTCCTAGCCACCTCCCTGACTCTGCTACCTCCATTCCTGTCACCTGCCCCCAGCAGAACTTTCTTCCCCCAAGGCAGCCACAGAGACTTTAAAAGTCTTGGTGCTGCCTCAGGATCTTTGCAAGTGCAATTCCCATTGTCTGGTGACTCTCTCCTAGCTCTGCCTAGGCCTTGACTAAAACACCCCCAAGAGGCCACCATCTGAATGCATCCTGTCTGTCCACTCGTTCATTGCCCACCTCCTGAGAGCTGATAGCCCCATGAAGGAGGGGCTATGTTAATCTTGTTCACAGCTATGCCCTTAGCACCTGGCTTGCAGTAGGTGCCTACTTAATGAAGGAACCGTCTGTTATCAGCACCCACTATGGGCTCCAAATTGTTCTCTCTTTTCCTCATTAAAGGTCTGTGGAAAGAATCTAAGCAGCTCATTCATACTGAGGTGTAAATGATTGATGGGCCCTCTAATTCCAGGCATCACTGACTCACATCTGCCCCGTCCCTGCAGTTTTCCCAAGCTGTGCGAAGAGTCCATGATAACCCTGATATTCCCTCCTGTGTCCCCCCTGTAGGGGACAAGACCCTGAGAGGTGCCAGTCACCTGGGGTGAGGTGGTTCAAACCCTCAACAGACTCTGGCAGGCAAGCTGGCCCTGATGTTTGGTCCCCAGACATACTGAACCAGGAGAACTGGTGTCTCCTCTCTGAGCCTCGGTTTTCCCAGCTGAGAAATGGGGCCAGGAAGGGCACCTCCCTCCCGAGGTTGTGGAGGAAATAAGGTGTTTGGTACAGAGCTGGCCCTCAGTCAAGCTGGTTCATTCTTCCCTACATCACTTTGCCTAGTTCAGGGCACAGGGGTATAACAGTGAACTCTTAGCCATGGGGTGGGTGTGTGTCCATCTGTCTGTACATTCAGTGGGAGGGGCTTTCTGGCCAGCTGAGGTGGGTGTGGGGAGGGTCCTTGAGGTCCTAACCTGGAATGCCAGGCTGATTCAGTAGGGAGGGCCCAAAGCAGGCTGGGAACCCAGCACCTGTCTCAGGGATGTCCTTGGGCAATAGCTCAAGTTCTGGCCTCACCTTGGCCACCTGTGGGATGGGAGGACCTGTTGGCTATGGCTGAAAATGGAATTTCCCTATCAAGGCCTGAGTCTGGATAGCAGTTTCATTTAACAGAGGGGTAAACTGAGGCCCAGAGAGGTGATGTCACCAGCCCACAGTACCTCAGGGAGGAGGCTGGGTCTAGGCAGCTTCCGAGGCTCTAGGGTGCCAGGGCAATGTCCGAGCCCCGCCCCCATGTGCTGTCACTTACCTCCAGGGGTGCAAGCCCAGAGAGGGGCTGCAGGGGCTGCAGGGGCTGCTGGGACTCAGCAAAGATGGGCTCTGGCTGCTCGGAGACAGACTGCAAAGAAAGAGGCCGGGGACGGTGAACCTGGTGGTGGTGGCCGCTGCGTGTGGCCAAATCCGGAGAGGTATCAGGACTTAGGTTCCCTTAGGGAGAAGGGGCCCCAAGGCCCGGAATTCTGGGTCTCTAGCAGGCCGCGAGGGCGGGGCCTGACAGATGACCCCGGAGGGCTCCCCGGAGGCGGCGCGATGCGACTCTGGGCGACTTAAACAGAGACGCGGGGGAAGGGCGGTCGTCGGTCTCTCTTCCCTCCACCCTGTCTCCCCACTTCTCCCCCAAGCACTCACTCAAGGGTCAGAGCCGGGATGTGCAGCTTGTCCCTTCGAGACTTCATGCCGAGGCCGGGGCTGCGTCTACGCGGCCGGGTGCCAAAGCCCCCTTGGTGGCCCCCAAGTCACGACCGTGGCGCGATCGGACAGACCCACAGACGCGGACGTGGGGACAGCACGCCCGGCGGGCGCGACCGACGCGGCGCTGAGGCTGGGCCGCTGGGGGCGCGGGGGGCGGGCTCTCTCCGCCCCGG
The DNA here is from genome assembly GCF_011100685.1 of Canis lupus familiaris. NCBI lineage: Eukaryota > Metazoa > Chordata > Mammalia > Carnivora > Canidae > Canis > Canis lupus. The sequence continues at coordinate 45,278,518 of NC_049241.1, forward strand.
GGCGGGGCTCGAACCCCGCACCTGCGCGCAGGCCCAGCCCAGCAGGAAAAGTCGGGTCGCGGGAGGCTGGAGCCGCGGGTGTCACCCCCTCCCGGAGGACGACGCCGAGGCTGCCGGGTCTCGAGCCCTCTGGTGCGCGGCCGGAAAGGAAGGGCGGTCACGGCCTCCTCGATGGGCAGTATTGCTCCATCGTCTGGCCCCGCCCCTTCCCGGCTGCGGCCCGGTGTCTGCCCTCGCCCCGCCCCCGGGGGGGTCCCTCGCACCCCGGATCTGAGCGCGTCCTGCCCGGGTTCCCCCACCCCCAGCAGCGCAGCGCAGCGGCCGGGGCCCCTCGCCGCCGTCCCAGCATCCCCGCGCACACCCGAGGCCCGGCCCACGCCTCCAGGCCTTTGCTCTGTCAGGAGCGTCGTCCCCCGTCCCCCTCACTCATATCCGAGCAGAGTCCCACGGGCCCCCCTCCGGAGAGCCGTCCCTACGCAACCGCCCATGGCGCCCCCAGCCCTGCTCTCCCTTGTGCCCAGCGCATATCCCAAGAGTCCGGGTTGTTTGTGTCTGGCTATGGCCCCCTTGGCACCCCACTTGGACCCAGTCACGAACACGGCAGGTAGCAGAGTCTCTGTCCTCGTCCTGCCCCCGTAGCCCAGGACTTTGCCCTCCAGGTTCTGCCAGATTCCGGTCCACCACCCTGCCCCCAGCCTGGGCAAAGGCCAGGGACAGTGCCCGCCTTCTGGTCAGTGTTGGAGCCCTGCCCCTGCTGGGCCCCTCGGGCTCCTCCCCAGCAGCTGCACTATCCCCAGTTCAACAGGAACAGATGGTCTGGGCTTGGGGGCCAGTCTGACCCATCCCCATCATCACATTTCAAACTCTCACCCCAGCCCCAGGACCTGCTCCATCTCCTCTCCCTCCACCTCCCCTGTGCTCTTTTCACTCCAGCTACCCCTGTCTCCATGGTGTTCTTCCAATGCCAAGCTGGTTTGCACCCCAGGACCTTGGCCCATGCTGTTCTCTCTAGCTGGAATGACATTCCCCTTGGACGTTCCCACTTTCCTCTTCCTTTTTTTCCCCCGATCGAGGCTCAAATGTCACCTCCTCCAAGAGGAGCAATGTCTTCAGGGCTAAAGCCGTTTAATTCCCCTCCACCCCCTGCATAATATCACTTTGCCATCACCCTCCCCAAGACAGTGTGAGCTCAGGGGCAGGGTCCAACATTGGATCCTGTCTCTGGGTCTCCCGTGCCTGGAACAGGGCCCGCCACGCAGTAGGCACTCAAAAATAAGTTTGTTAAGTGAAACCACTGCAGGTCAAGAGAATTCTCACCCCTCAGGCTGACACAGCCCCCAAAGAGTGTCTACACTCACACAGTTCCGGGGCATCGGCACAAGGCGCACCCCTCCCTGTCCTGGGCTTTGGTTTCTCAACTGTAAACTGGCAAAGGCACTGACCAAAATGTTCTGCGAGCTTTGGGGATCCAAAAATGACAACCTAAGGCCCCTGGGTGTCTCAGTCGGTTAGGCATCTCACATTGGCTCAGGTTGTGATTCTAGGGTCCTGAGATCGAGTCCTGCATTGGGTTCCCTGAACAGTGGGGAGTCTGTTTCTCCCTCTACCCCTCTCCCCTGCTTGTCCTCCCCCCCTCAAATAAATAGATAACATCTTTTTAAAAATTGCCAGCCTCCAGAAAAATGCTACAGTGACCCTAAGAGATACACTTTTCTACCTGTGTTCCCTGAGAGTGAGTTCCCCATCATGGCGGGGCATGCAAGCTGGTTCCAAAATACTTGGCTGTAACTCTACAGTTTGGACTTTAGATGCTAGCTGATTTTCCCTTTTCCAGGCCAGATGCCCTTGTGCCAGTGCGGCAACCCAACTGCACTTCTGTCTCAGCTGCAAATTGGCACGGGCCTCCCAGTTCGTGAGAGCCAAGTGAAGCACTTCTGAAGCATTTTGCAAACAACAAGGGGAAAGGATCAAGGTGAGAAACTTTGTTATAACTATTAAATTCACAATTTGGAAGCTGCTGCTGAAAAATCTGTGCCCAGGACCACAGGGCCCAGCCCAGCCCACTGGCCTTAGATGAACTCACCCACGTCCCCGGCGTGGCAGGCTCAGCTCCTTCTGAAATGAGAGGAAACAGGGGTCATTCCCAAGGAGACAAGCCCTTCACATCCCTGGCCCTCCACTCAGGTCACTCCCCAGTTGGCCCCTTGGTCACCAGGTCTGGACAATGCCTCCTTTCTGCTGCCCAACACACTGGGCTGTGCGTGCCCTGCCTCAGAGCCTTTGCACTGGCTCTGTCATCTGCCAGGACGGCCTTCCCTCCCCTCTGGTTAGTTAATTATACATCATCCCCTCAGCTCAGGCATCCCTTCCTCCTGGAAGCCCTCTCAGACTCCCAATCACCTCCCTGCCCAGCTCATACCCTACTTGTACCTAAAAATAGCTTCATTATTTTAAATAACAAATTAGTTATATTTATAAAGAAGTATATCAATAGTTGTTACATACTAACAATCTGTTGAGAAAAGAGAGATTCTTGACTCATCCTCACCCTGCCCCCTCCCAGATTTGAAAGCAGTCCCCCCTCTCCTTCACCTGGCAAAGCCTATGCAGATTTGCATCTTGGGAACCACTGGGGAGTGGGGGCCCTGATCTGTGACTCCCTACTGAAGACCCTTTTAGAGCTCAACAAGCTGATCTGCACCAACCCTGGGTGTCCTCACCAGGGCAAAAAGTCCAGCACTTGGGGTCCACAGTGACCCCAGAGTCCATCCTCAAATGTGGCTCACCCAAGAAGGTCCTTAAATTCCCCAAAGGCCATGTAGTACAAGTTTAGAACCTGGGGATACTCAGACCTGGGTCCAGATCTATTTATTAGCTGTTCCTTCCTGGCTGTGAGACCTCGAGCCAAATAACTTGTACTATCTGTGCTTTGATTTTCCCATCTCTAATGTGGAGGTCACATCAGGAGGGTCCAGGGTAATAAGGAGCAGTCAGTATTACTGTTGCTGTTGTGTGTTGTGGTGTTGTTGTTGAGCTCACCAAGGGCCTGGGCAGACTACCATAATATCTGATAGATTTTACATTTACTGAGCCACCTACAACAGACCAGGAGCAGGAGTCATTTTACAGGCAGGGAAACTGAGGCACAGAGGGTAGCCAGCTGCCCATGTCTCTTGGTAGAGAGAGGGTGGGGAATCCAGGTCTCTGGACATCCCTCCTCCCCGCCCCCCCCCAACACACACACACCAGGGCCTTCCAGTCGAGGACACATGACTATTTTTACCTAGGTGGGCTCTGGGCTGCCCACATCCAGAGCGGGGCGTTCACCATGGCAACGATTGACGTCATCAACCTCCGCAGCCAATTCAAGGGGGCCGGAAGCTGCCCTGCGCAGGACGGGGCTGGGAGAGGTTGGCTGGGTCCCCCAACAGGGGAAAGGGCAGGTCTGGGGGATTGAGGTGTCACTCAGAGGCCTGACCCCAGCTACTTTGAACCCACAAAACAAAACCGAGCTGTTCAAGGTGGGAAGAGGCTGACCTGCCATCTGAGATGTTTCTGTCTCCCTGAATGAATGCTTCTGGGGATCGAAAGCTCCCTGTCATTCAGGGCAATTGATCATTATAGTCCCAGGAGCCACCACGACCATTAAGGCCTCCTTCTGCCCCCTCCAATTGTTTTGAGATCATATGTCAGCTTTCCCCTCTCTAACCTGTGAAGACAGTGAGGAGCTGGCATCTGACCCCAGAGCTACTTGCTGCAACCCCTCCTCCCACCCCAGCCATCTCCTTCCAAAGCCCCAGGCAGTCCTGGGTTCCCAGTCAAGCTCCCCCTCATCTGAGCTGTGTGACCCGTGCCAAGCAATCTCGCACTTCTGTGCCTCAGTTTCTTCATCTGGGAAGCCTCCCGGTGACACAGGGTCCCGGGAGGAATCAAGTAGCAAGCTAAGGACCTGGCACCGGCGGAGAGGCTTCAATAAATCAGAGCCAAGACAATGATTTTGTGAGGTTAATAATAACCACCAGTGGAACCACAAATTTTAATTTGCTTCCAAAATACAGAAAGATGTGAAGTGGCAGAGAGAAGCGAGGGAAGGTCGGCAGCTCTCGGCAAAGGCTGGATGGAAAGCTAGGACCACATGGAACTCTCCCGGCACCGCCCCCGGACCCTCTGCTCCCAGAGCCATCTGCTTCCGCCCTCAGCCCCCTCTTTGCAGGCTGTTCCCCAAGGAGTGACTCCTGTGTAGACTGGGGTAGGTGGGGGCCCGATCCCTTGGAATTGCCCTTTAAAGATAATATTTACGGCATCCTCTTCTGTTCTTGGCTGGGCTGGGCGAGCTGCCTCCCAGCCAGAAGCCTCAGCTCCATCCTGAGGAACCCCCAATCTGGAGAAGACAGAGCAGGGCGTGGACACCTCCATACTGGAGGCATTAGGGGGGACCCAGAGGGAGAGAAGAGGCTGGAGCAGGCAGCAGGGGGGTGGGGAACGACAAGAGACTTCCTGCCTCCCCCTCCCCCGGCTAGTGAGAATCTATAGGGTGGAAGTGGGACTCAGCCCAGTTGGCACCAAGCCCTGGGGGAAGTTGGCAGCTGCAGTGAAGGGAGAAAAGTCAGCAGGGACCACATAGCACCCGCCTGAGGGCTTTGGGGAGGAGCAGAATAAGTGGAACTGCGCTACAAGGAGGCAAGATGGACCTTCCGGGGAACCTCTTCAGCAGCAGCAGAGACAAAGTTCAGTTACAAGCCCTGGCCACCTCTACTGCCCCTGGATTTGGGGATCTGGTGTTTTAAAATTCTGCCCTTTGTGAAGCAAGGGTCCAGGTGGTAGATGATAAAAATAATGATAAAATAATAAGAATAGGGCAGCCCGGATGGCTCAGTGGTTTAACACCACCTTCAGCCCATGGTATGATCCCGGAGACCTGGGATCAAGTCCTGTGTCAGGCTCCCTGCACGGAGCCTGCTTCTCCCTCTGCCTGTGTCTGTGCCTCTCTCTCTCTGCATCTCTCATGAATAAATAAATAAAATCTTAAAAAATAATAAGAAGAATAGTAGTTGTAGCAATAACAGCTCACTTTAACTGGCACCTGCAAGCGCTGCATGGAAGACTGAGCTTAGGGACGTCTGGGCAGCTCAGTGGTTGAGGGCCTGCCAGGGGCACCTGAGTGGCTCTGCCTATGTCTCTGCCTCTCTCTCTGTCCCTCATGAATAAATAAATGAAAAAAAAAAAAAAAAAAGACTGAGCTTAACCCAAACCAGTAAGGCCCAGTTGCCAGCTCTTCCCTTGATAGAATGCAAACTGGTGGTGGGAGGGCCAGACCAGGTCCTGTTGACCACCTCCCAGCGTCTTACATTGCCACAAGCAGGTTGGCCAGCATTCCCACCGGCTATTGCCTGCCCCATCAGTCAGTAACTGACAGGAACCCCCCCCCTTCCCCCCACCTTTCCTCAGGTTTTTATGAATTGACTCTTAGACCTTTGGCAAGTCAGCCTCCAGAGTATCTGATTGGCTCTGACCAGCAGGCTGCCACCTGACTGGCTGGGGGAGCTCCTGGGCCATTTAGGGGACTGTATAGTTAATGCCCCAAACCAAGGCCCTCCCACCACCAGGTACCCACAGGAGCCAGACTGGCTAGAATTCCAAATCTCTTACTCTCCCACTCTGAGCCTCAGTTTCTCCCTCTGAAAAAGGAGGCTAATAATAGCACTGATCTTGCACTTTTAGGAGAATTAAATGCATGTACAGAGCTTTGCATCTGTAGGTGCCAGTTAACGTCAGCTGTTATTTATACTAATCTTTTTATTTTTAAATATTATTTTCATTGGGACGCCTGGGTGGCTCAGCGGTTGAGCCTCTGCCTTCAACTCAGGGCGTGATCCTGGAGTCCTGGAGTCCCGGGATCAAGTCCCACATCAGGCTCCCTGCATGGAGTCTGCTTCTCTCTCTGTCTATGTCTCTGCCTCTCTGTGTGTGTGTCTCTCATGAATAAATAAACAAAATATTTTATTTTATTTTTTAAAAAAAGATTTTATTTATTTATTCATGAGAGACACACACACACACAGAGAAAGAGAGGCAGAGACACAGGCATAAGGAGAAGCAGGCTCCATGCAGGGAGCCCGACGTGGGACTCGATCCTAGGTCTCCAGGATCAGGCCCTGGGCTGAAGGTGGCGCTAAACCGCTGAACCACCTGGGCTGCCCTCTCATGAATAAATAAACAAAATATTTTTTGAAAATTATTTTCATTGTCTGGGGCACCTGAGTGGCTTGGTCGGTTGACTGACTCTTGATTTCAGCTCAGGTCACAATCTCAGGGTCCTGGGATGGAGTCCCGTGGGTGGGCTCTGCTCTCCGGTTCGGAGTCTGCTTGTACCTCTCCCTCTGCTCCACCTCCTGGCATATGCTCTCTCTCTTAAATAAATAAACTATACCTTAGGGACACCTTGGTGCCTCAGTGGTTGAGGGTCTGCCTTTGGCTCAGGTCATGATCTGGGGATCCTGGGATCAAGTCCCGCATCAGACTCCCTCCGGGAGCCTGCTTCTCCCTCTGCCTATGTCTCTGCCTCTCTCTCTCTCTCTGTCTCCCATGAATAAATAAATAAAATCTTTAAAAAATATATTTTCATTGTCTCTTACTTGGTAGTTCACTCCAGGCCCCTCCCTCCCTGGCTTCTGGCTCCCTCTTTGCCCCACACGGGCTCCAGAGGAGTCTTTCAAAGCCCTCAGGTCTGGTGTGTCTTCTCTAGCTCCAGGACTTTCCATAGCTCCCCATCACCCTAGGGGGAAAGTCTAACCTCTTTAAAATTGGTGCTGGAATCCCTTGACGCAGACAGTCCCCTCTCGCCCCCAGTTCTAGTGCTGAGAAATAGCTTCTAGCTTCTAGTTTCCCCATACAACACATAGAGTTACATGCTTCTGAGCCTTGGCACAGGCTGTGCCCTCCACCCAGAAATCCCTCACCCATCTGGGCAGTCCCTTGTCCCTCTGTCTCCATGGAGGAAGACCTGCTAGTGCAGGGCTGGTCTGGAGGGGGAGCCAGACCTGCCTAGGTTCAAATGCTGCCTACCTCACCTACATGCTGTGACACCTGAACAGTGGCTACGTTTCTCTGAGCCTCAGTTTCCCCTTTTGTAGTATGGGACTCGTCATCAGGGTAGGGATACCTCCTCCCCACGGAACAGGCCCCCACTTCCTGACGTCAGCAGCGCCCCCATTCGCCTACCCGATGGCAGTTTCTCTATTTTAAGAGGCCGCGGGCGGGGCTTGAATCTAACTGGGGCTCCAGGCGGGGCCTGTCCCCCCACAACACCCCACTGCTCACCGCCCCCTCCTCTACACCCAGGCCCCTCACTCCTGCCTCTGGCCTCGGACTTCCTCCTGTCGGATCCCCTCCCCCACCACACCTGGCGGGGGTGGGAGTGTTTCTGCCTCGCAGCTCTGCCCCTGCTCTCCCTGACCAACCCCCTCCCGCCGCCCAGTCCTTTCTAGGTTTTAGCCTCCTTGGGACTCTTCTATTTCCCCATGCACCCACCGCCACCTGCGCCGCCACCCGCGGCTGCTTCCTCTGCTCCAAGGCCACCCAGCAACGCTTGGTTCAGGCGCCTTTTCCAAGTATGCCTGAGCGTCCCACACTGCAGCTGACCGCTCCCTGGGGTCACTGATGCTCCCAACACGCTGGGAGATCTGGGGGAGCGGTTTCAGAGGTGAACACCCCGCTGCCTCTCCGCTGCCGGGCACACAACAGGCACTCAATAAATGTTCGTTGTGTAAATGATGAATCTCGGGTTCCCGGGTCGGCAACCTGGCAGCTTCTTCTAGGGTGTGGTCTAAGCCCCAGAGGGTTTGGTTCGATCACCTTAATTCCCTTTGCACAGAGGCCCAGAAAGGTCAAAGAAGTGGCCCACCGGAGTCACATGGCCCCCGAGTGGGCTCAAACTCTGACACCTATGTTCTTACCTCCTGGTAACGCAGCCTCCCAAACACAACCCCAGGCCAAAGGGCAGAGAAGGAAAGCCTTTATGGCAAATGGGGAAACTGAGGTCCAGAGAAGCAAAAGTGGCTCCCGCCCTCCTCCTCCACCCCCGCAGGCAGTTGGCAGTGTTCTGTGCAATAGAGAGCTATTTCAGGCCGCTGGATTGAATCCCTGTCGGCCCACCTCGAGTTTGTGACTCTTCCAGACCCCAGCCTCAGTTTCCTCGTTTGACAAACGGGCGCCTGGACAGCCCCGACCTCCCCGGCTCCCCTTAGGGGTGATCTGAGGCTGGGGCGCGGTGGCGCAGCAAAGGCACGAGACTGGCAATAATACACATTAATTAATAGTAATGTATCACTAGTAAAGAGATTAATACAGGGATGAACATATGGTGAGCGCGCAAGGGCTGCTGTTGCTTGTATTATTATTAGAACAGCTGGTGGCAAGGGGGGCAGCCCTCACTCCCTTTCTCCCACCGTAGCGCCTGGTGCCTCAGTTTCCCCATCTGTCAAACGGGGCATATCCCCTTCCCACCCGGCAAGAAGCACTTTGAGAAGCGGGTGGGCAGAGGGAGCGATCGGAGCGCGCGCCCCGCCTTCCGCCTCAGTTTCTCCAGACACCGAAGCCCCGCGCCCGGCACCCAGGCCAGGTCCACTGCGCTGTGCCCTCCGCCCGCCCACGCAGGGGCCTCACCTGGAGCCCTCGGCGCCGCAGGAGGCTCGGCTCGTCCATGGCCCGCTAGTCCGCACCGCCCGGCCCGCCCCCGGCCCCGCCCCAACCTGCCAAGCCCCGCCACCCCGCGCCATTGGTCAAGCCGGTCAGCTGACGCGGCCTAGCCCCGCCCCCGCGGAGCCCTCCTCGAAGGGCCCCGCCTCCGTCGTTGGATCGCCGGACAGCCCTTCCCAGCCCCACCCTACCCGCCCCCCACAGCCAAGATGAAAACATTTTTTTTGGTTTTCAATGAATCCACCCAGACGTAAGGGAACATTATCGTCCCCATTTTGCAGATGAAGAAACTGAGGCCCATAGAAGTTCATTAATGTGCCCAGGGCACACAACAAGGCTGGTTCTAGGGTGAAGTGAATGAGGCACTCCGTTCCCTGCAACATTTAAGAGGACCCACTAATACCAGTAATTAAGATACACAAGATTTTAATAACATAAGTTAAAGAATCTAAATTAAGGTGGTGCTCCTGGGTGGTTCCGTTGGTTAAGCGTCTGCCTTCAGCTCAGGTCCTGATCCCAGGGTCTTGGGATGGAGCCCCACCTTGACCTCCCTGCTCAGTGGGGAGCCTGCTTCTCCCTCTCCCTCTGCCTGCCTCTCTGCCTACTTGTGCACTCACTCTCGCTCAAATAAATAAATAAAATCTGAAAGAAAAAGATTCTAAACAAATGCAAAAAATGTGTGATGAACTAAACATCAAAATTTCAAGTAAAGATAGGATCAGACTCCGCCCTTCCCTGACCCTGCCTCACTTGTTTCACCCTAATCCTAGCCCTGGTCCCAATAAAACTTTCTTTATAAGAATGGGCAGCCGCTGTTGTTGCCAGTTTCTGTTTTGAGGATGGCTGCTTTTGCCAAGCCACCTGGGCACCTGGCTAAGTGCTTGGTGAGGACCGCCTTTCACAGGTATCTGGTGATAATCGATCAGCCTCACTTTGCAGATAAAAGCCCCAAATCCCAAGACAGCATCCATGTTCTCTCTTTCCTTGGGACCCCCACTGTCTCTGCAGCTGCAGTTCCCCTTGGCTGCCCCACTGCTAGACCTAGATATTACTGTCTCTTCTCAGGTGAGAGGAGACCCCAGGGGGGACCCAATAACCTTTGAGGTTCTCTAGGCTCCTACCAAATTACAGTGGCCAGATTGATACATAAAAATAAAGGACGCCCTGACAACACTTGTTTTTCTCATCCACATTTTAAAATTGACATATAGGGCGCCTGGGGAGCTCAGTCAGTTAAGCAACTGCCTTTGGCTCAGGTTATGATCCCAAGGTCCTGGGATCCAGCCCCACTTCAGGCTCCCTGCTCAGTGGGGAGCCTGCTTCTCTGCCTCCCACTCCTCCTGCTCATGCTTTCCCAATCTCTCTCTCTGTCAAATAAATAAATAAACTCTTTTAAAAAATAAAATAAAATTGACATGTAATTCACACACCATAAAGTATATCTATTTATTTATTTATTTATTTATTTATTTATTTATTTATTTATTTAAAATGTATCTTTTTAAAGAATACCACTCAGTGGTTTCTAGCATATTCTCAGAGTTATGTAATTACCACCACTATCTAATCCCAAACATTTCATCAACCCTCAAAGAAAACCTTTACTCACGAGCAGTCACAAACGGTCCCCCCCACCTCCAGCCCCTGGCAACAATCAGTCAGCTTTGTGTCTATGGATTTGCCAGTTCTAGACATTTCATGTACATGGAATCATACAACACACGGCCTTTCGTGTCTGGCTTCTTGCACTCGGTACAATGTTTTGAATCAGTTTAAATTCAAACTGATTGAGTTTGAATCAGTACTTCATTCCTTTTTTATGGATGAATAATATTCCATTGTGTGGATGGACCACATTTTGTTTATCCACTCTTCTGTTAATAGATATTTGAGTTTTTCCACTTTTTGGCTCTTGTGAATAGTGCTGCTATGAACATTCATGCACCAGTTATTATGCAGAAATATGCTTTTGATTCTCTTGGGTTTACACCTAGGAGTAGAATTCCTGGGTTGTATGGTAACTCTATATTCAGCTTTTTCAAAAACTGCCAGACTGTTATGAGCAGTCCAAAGCAGCCACTGTTATGGGCTGAGTAGTGTTCTTCCAAAACTCGTGTGTTGAAATACTCAGCACCATTACTTCGGAATGTGACTGTATTTGGAGATAGGGCCTTTATGGTTTTTTAAAAAAAAACATTTTATTTATTAATTTGAGAGAGAGAGAGAGAGAACACGAGCAGGAGGAAGGGCAGAGGGAGAGGGAGAAGCAGACTTCCCACTGAGCAGGGAGCCTGATGCAGGGCTCCATCCCACGACCCTGGGATCATGACTTGAGCCAAAGGCAATTCTTAACTGCTTGAGTCACCCAGGTGCCCTAGAGATAGGGCCTCTGAAGAGGTAATCAAGGTAAAATGAGGTTATTTTGAGTGGATCCTAATCCAATATGACTGATGTCTTTATAAGAACACAGAGGGCAGCCTGGGTGGCTCAGTGGTTTAGCACCTTCTTTCAGCCCAGGGTGTGATACTGGAGACCTGGGACCGAGTCTCATGTCGGGCTCCCTGCATGGAGCCTGCTTCTCCCTCTGCCTGTATCTCTGCCTCTCTCTCTCTATCTCTCATGAATAAATAAATAAAATATTTAAAAAATAAATAAATAAAAGGACACAGACGTGCACAGAGGGAAGGTCATGTGGACATTTGGGAATATGCCATCTGCAAGCCAGGGAGAAAGACCCCAGAAGAAACCAAACCTGCCAAAATCTTGTTCTTGGACTTCTAGCATCCAGAACTGTAAAAAAGTAAACTAACTTTCTTTCTTTCTTTCTTTCTTTCTTTCTTTCTTTCTTTCTTTCTTTCTTTCTTTCTTTCTTTCTTTCTCTTTCTTTCTTTCTTTCTTTCTTTCTTTCTTTCTTTCTTTCTTTCTTTCTTTTCTTTCCTTCTTTTTTTGATTTTATTTATTTATTTGACAGAAAATGAGAGAGCACAAGCAGCAGGGAGCAGCAGGCAGAGGGAGAGGGAGAAGCAGGCTCCCTGCTCACCAGGAAGCCCGATGTGGGGCTCGATCCCAGGACCCTGAGATCATGACCTGAGCTAAAGGCAGAGGCTTAACCAACGGAGCCCCTCAGGCACCCCAGGAAATAAATCACTTATTGAAGCCGCTCAGCCTTTTTGTTAACGGCTGCCCTAGAAAATTAGTACATCCACCCAGTTAAATTTAGTTTCAGATAAACAATGAATACTTTTTCAGTACAATGTCCCATGCAATCCTTAGTAAATAGACATGCTAATTCTAATTTAATTGGGTGTGTTCTATCTGGCAACTCTTCACTAAATGGACTTCAGGCTGTAGCTTGCCTACCTCAAGTGATGGGAAGCTCACGCCTTGTAGGGCCCAATGGCTCTATTTGTGGTTTGTTTTGCCTAAAAATTCTCTTTGAGTCCAAGCTGAGATGGACATGTGACCTAGAGACTTTCATCCACCTCAGCCACTGTGATTGGCTCATGGAGGACAGGTAACTCAAGCTCAGCCAAGCAGTCTTCCTTGGAGACTTTGGCTAGAATCCTGGGGAAATATAGGTTCCCTGCACCAGACAGAGACCAGGCAGATGGGGAGCTGCTGGAGGGAGAGCCACCAGAGAGGTATCAAATGCTCTTGCTCCATCTGGAGAAATCCTACATAGAACTTCCAAGATGACACCTTCAATGGGCAACAGGGGATATTTACTGACTGACTGACTGTATGAATGAATGAGTCAATGAGTGAAATTTCCCCTTAGTGAACACCTATGCATCCTTCATAATTTCAAATTTTCTTGAGAAGCATCAGAGAACACTTATTGACTGAATAAATTTTTAACCTGTGAACTTCTACACATCCATCAAAACCCTCCTCAAATGTCTCTAAAGGGCATCTGGGAGTGAGAGTTTGTTTTCTTGATAAACTTCTGTGTATTTTTTTTAACGCAGAACTTCAACTCACCACCCTGAGATCAAGACCTGAGTTGGACACTTAACCACTGCCAAGTGAGCCACCCAGGCACCCCCACCTACTGTGTATTATTATTATTTTTTAAATATTTTATGTATGATTTATTTATTTATTTATTTATTTATTTATTTATTTGAGAGAGAGTGAGCAGTGAGCGGAACAGACAAGAAGACTTTGTGCTGGTGACCGCAGAACCTCTCGCAAGGCTTGATCCCATCACCCCAAGATCACCACCTAGCCAAAATAAAGAGTCAGATGCTCAACCAACTGAGCCACCCAGGCGCCTGTCCTGTGTATTCTTTAAAACATCCTCAGATGATCTTCTGGAGGCATCAGAAAGTCCTTGGTTGAATGAATGAAAAATATTCTTATTGGCGAATGATGCCTACAAATGTGTTTGATAAACAAACTAACAGATTTTCTGCCTGCAAACTAACTCCTACTTAACCTTCAACATTCTCCTTAGATGCCCTCCGGGGGAATTAGGGTCTCAGTGGCCACTCCTCCCACTGCAGGTCACTCACGATGGGAGAAAACGGAAGCCGAGGAGGGTGGGGGAAATTCTGTGGTCACTCCTGTCACGATTTCCATTTCCATTTCCGGGGGCCCCTTTTAACCAGTCCTTCCTGCCCCCCCTTCCCCGCAGCTAGTGAGGCATCTGAAAGTAGGGCTACCCTAGGGGCGTATCCCTGCTGTGTTTCTGGGGCGGCAGTGGGGAGGAGCCCAGAAGGGCACCCTAAGGGCTTCCTGGAGTAGGAGGCAGGCAGGCTGAGGCAGGTGGGTGTGCAGATTTGGCACAGGGAAGGTGAAGCGTAGTGAAGGGGAAGGTGAAATGGAGTGAACCTTGGGGCTAGCTTCGGACCGCGACTTTGATCAGGATAGAAACACCACCCCACGTGGGGCTGGAGTCTTGCTCACACACCTGCTACGGTTCCCCAGTGCACTTGGGAGAAAGCCCAGCCCTTTAGCCTGGCCCTTGAGGTCCCCATCTGCCTCACCACCTTCATCTCTCCTGTGGAGTCCCGGACCTGCCATGTTCATCTTGATGCTCCCCAAAGCATGTCCCTGAACCTTTAAGCCTTTTCTGTGCCCTCTGCCAGGAATGCTCTTTCAATCTATACACGCAGTGCCAGAGCCCCCTTCTCTGGGCATCCCTCCCAACTCTCCCTTGGGACACTCCCAGCCTCTGCCCCTCCCCGCACCCAGCAGTGACACCAAGGAGCTGGGGGGCATCTGTGTCCAGCTGGGCCCCCGCCTCCACTTCCCTCCCCCGCTCAAAGTCTTCCCGGTGGCTGCTCTGACTTTGGGGGCTGGGAAAGAGCTGCGACAAGAGTAGAGGCCACTGGGGGTCCCCCAAACAATGATTAATTATATGGGCTGTGTGAGGGGCATTATCTGGCAGGAGCCAGCCCTCCTTTATCCTCATGACAGCCCGTTTTGCAGATGGGGTAGCTGAGGCCTGGAAGGGCCAACCTGGGTGGAGGGGCAGCCCTGGGGCATGAGGCTTACTCCCAAGCAAAGCTTGGGCTCACCAGGGTGGGGTTGGGGGTTTTGTCTGAATCTGTCTCTTCATGTGCAGCAGGGGACTCCAGTGGTCTGGGCACCTCGGGGCTCAATTTCTCCTTCTGTGAAATGGGGCACATTGATGGTATCCACTGGGGTAGGGGGCCTCACGATCATCATGAGGAGGCCAGGGATTTGGCCCTGTCTCCAACCAATCTCTTCCATCTTTCTTTATGTTTCTCTCAATCTGTCTCTGTCTCTGTCTCTGCCCCTCCACATCAGCTCTGCAGCCCACCCCGCCCCCTGGCCTGGCCTGGGCCCTGCTGCCCGTGAAGGCTGCTCTGTGCGGGGTCACGGGGTCCCCGTCCCCACTGTGCCAGGCCTGGGACACTGCCTCTTTGTTCCCTTGGCTCTGACCTCATGGCCTCCCAGGCGCCTGACCCTGACTGGCCCAGCTGCCCCTGGGGACAGGGCGCCTCTGAGAATGGGCTTCCTTCCAGCCCACCTGGGCCTCAGTCCCCAGATGCTCTTCCAGGAGAGACCCTGGCCACGTTCCTCAGTCTCCCCCCCACCCCTCCGTGTTCCATGAACACTTTTGTTTGAGGTGAAAATCGCTGGGGATCCCTGGGTGGCGCAGTGGTTTAGCGCCAGCCTTTGGCCCAGGGCGCGATCTTGGAGACCTGGTGCATGGAGCCTGCTTCTCCCTCTGCCTGTGTCTCTGCCTCTCTCTCTGTGTGTGTGACTATCATAAAAAAAAAAAAAAGAAAATAAGAAAATCGCCTAACATAAAACAAACCGTTTTAAAAATCTACAGTTCAATGGCATTGAGAACACTCGCTATATTCTGCAACCATCACCTCTGTCTAGTTCCCGAACATTCTCATCACCCCAAGGCAGTAACTCCCCAATCTCCATCTCCTAGCCCCTGGCACCCACTCATCTCTCTGTCTCTTTGAATTCACCTGTTCCGGACTCTTCAGGTACCTAGGATTAAACAGCACGTGGGCTGTTGTGTCTGGCTGTTTTCACACAGCGTGAGGGTTTTGAGGTTCATCCACGTTGTAGCAGGAATCAACCCTTCTCCACCAACATTTTGGGCCTTTGTTGAGAGAGGGGGGAAAGATTCAGAAGCGGAGACCCTCCAGATGCCAAGAAACAGATGCAGAGAAGAGACCAAGCTTAGTCTTCTGAAGGAAGCAAAGGGGCTCTTCAGGAACCTGAGGTTGGAGTTTGGGAAACTGGGGGAGGTGGGCATTTGGGGAGGGGGCATCCGGCGAACACTTCATAAGGATTTGTTGGGAGAGTGGACTCAGGCATCCAAGAACACGGGGCTCCCATTGGGCACCTGAGTCTCAGACATCAGCTAGAGAGGGCCAGAGACCAAGGCCAGGGCACAGAGCAGCAGGCTACTCATGCGGCTGGCACCTTGTGTCCAGCTTGGGCTTGGGCTTGGGCCAGCAGAACAGACCCCCCCCCAGATCCGAGGCCCTGGGTCAAATTTGCCCCATGGGTGGGTTTGTGGCCAGGATGACGCCACCACCACCGAGCTGATTTCCTGGGTTTCTCTTTCATTTTGACTTGCGCCAGGAGGGGCCGTGGCACTTAGCATTTTTTTTTTTTTTTAAATCTCTTTAGTCTTCTTTCTTACTCAGCTTCAATGTGTTCCGGGGCGAGGACGGGGTGGCTTGCAGAAGTTCATCTGGGGCTGCCGGCCTCTGCGTGGGCTCAATGGGGCAGCTGTGGGGCAGGCTGATCCCCCTCCTTTGGCTGATCCCCCTCCTTCTGCTCCCGCTCCCAGGGCAAGGCGGTGAGTGCCCCACCTTGACACTGTGGCTCTTCAGGCTGGGGGAGCATGTGTGTGGAAGGCTGTGGACCTGGGTTCTGGGATTAGTTCTGGGTCTCTATGCCTCAGTCTTTCCCCCTGTCAAATGGGAGATTGGGGATCATGGCTTCTGGGGTCAAACTTGGGCATCTCTCCTCTGGTCTTGACTTGGTCTTCTGTGGAATGGGCTGATTCTTTGAATCTTTCCCACTTCCTGGAGTTCTGTGAGAAATGCTAAGAAAAGGATAAGGAGCAAGTATGTGTAGAATGGATATACATGATAACTGATTATGTGTATGGTATATACCATATTATTATATTATATATATGCACATACTCTCTTTCCATCATGTGGAATCAGATGGGAAGGAGTCCAGACCATGCAGATGACTGGGTCTGAACTCTAATTCCAGCTCTGCTGTTGCTGCTGTGTGACCTCAGGCCACTACTTTGCCTCTCTGTGCCTCAGTTTCCCTCTCTGTAAACTGAGGATCAGCAAGGTTTCAGGGCCTTCAGGGGTCAGGCAGGGCTGGAGATTAGAGACTGGAAGGGGGACAGAAGACCCTGGCTTGCTTTGGAAAAGCAGCCTAAGAGGTTGATGAGTGGATGAATGAATGGTGGCTGGATGGTTAGGTGGGTAGGTGGGTGGAAGGGTGGATGGATGGATGGATGGATGGATGGATGGATGGATACGAGGGCAGATGAGTGCACGCATGCATGATGGGTGGATGGGTGGAAGATTGGATTTATGGATGGATGGCAGGATGGGTGAGTGGATCCATTAATGGGAGAGCAGATGGGTGGATGGATGGTCGCTTGGCAAACCCCAGCTTAAGCCCCTCCTCCCATGCGGGGAAAGACTGGGAGTATCATTATCTCTTCATTGTCTTTGCAGCTGAAGCCTGCAGTACCAGTGGGTGCTGTTTTCAGGACCCGCCATATCCGGATGCAGACTCAGGTCTGGGACAGTTCCCCATTGCGGGGGAGAAATCATGCCGGGTTCTGACTCATCCCTCCCTAGCAGCTCCTCCCTCAGCATCCTCCTGCCCAGTCAAAGACTCAGGCCCACTTGAGGTCTTGGGAGCAGTCAGACAGCCTACTTGTCCTGTTCTCACCAGGCTCAGGTGTCCCAGGGCAGTCACCTGCCTCTCTGAGCATCATCTGCTCCCTAGCAGGGTCCCAAGGCTGGCGTCTGTGTCTGTTCAGAGTGATCAGCATGTGGTGCTGCTAAAGCTGTTAAACATTTTGGAGTCCCCTGGAGGCAGGTGTTGCTGGAACATTCACATTTGTGATGCACCTCACTAATGATCTGCCACCGAGCAGGTGCTTCGTCCATTCTTTTGTGCAAGAAATACTTACCAGGCACCTGCTATGTGTGGACACAGCTCTAGCTGTGAAAGAATCAGCTGCAGACCCAGCTGACCTCCTGGGGTCGCAGCCTAGTGGGGGAGGTGGATAACAGGCAAACAAACGTGT
Organism: Canis lupus familiaris; assembly: GCF_011100685.1. NCBI lineage: Eukaryota > Metazoa > Chordata > Mammalia > Carnivora > Canidae > Canis > Canis lupus. The sequence continues at coordinate 45,296,006 of NC_049241.1, forward strand.
GACAGCATACCAGGATGTGCTATGAGAGTTCTAGCTGTGAAAGAATCAGCTGCAAACCCAGCTGACCTCCTGGGGTCAGAGCCTAGTGGGGGAGGTGGATAACAGGCAAACAAATGTGTGGACAGCATACCAGGATGTGCTATGAGAAACCGGAGGAAGGTGGGGGGGGGGGTGAAGAAGGGGGCTGCTGGTAAAGGGGGTGACACTGAAGGAGAAGCTAGAATGTTGAGATTTGGGGGAAAAGCATTCCAGGCAGATGGCAAAGCATGTGCAAAGGCCCTGAGGTGGAAGTGAGCCTGATGTGTTTGAGAACCAGTGAGGAGGCTGGTGTGGCTGGAACAGGGTGAGCAGGGGAGATGGCAGGAGACAAGAGGGAAGGGTGCAGGGAGGGTGCTGGGAGGGGATTGGGGTTGAGGTTGACACCGGATTACTTAAATGTCACCCTGAGCATACATCAGCCAGGAGGGCCCCCCTCCCCACTCTTGGTCCATTCTCAAACCTCTGGGATCTCCTCCAGGCTCAGCTTCAGGCCCCAGGGACCTGAACTGCTACCGGATACTCAGCGCTGGTTATGAATGCTCCTGGCAGTATGAGGGCCCCACGGCTGGGGTCAGCCACTTCCTGAGGAGCTGGTGAGGACCCTGCCCCAGCCCCCAAACTGTCACCCGTCATCCCACACTTGCTCCTGCCCCCATACCCCTGCTCTCAGAGGTGTGACTTTGGCAGGGTCCTTGCCCTTTCCGGAGGCTCAGTGTCTCATGTAAGAAGGAGGGTGGGGACTCTACTTTTGGTGGGGGGGGGGGGTTAGCGTAGGTGGGCATCCAGGTTGGGTGGCAATTAGGGTCCCTCTAGTCCTTCCTTCCTCATTACCTGCTCACTCATTTGTCCATCCTTCCATCCATTCCTTCATTTCTTCCTTCTCTCGGTGGCAGTCTATCTTGCAACATTCTGGGGTCCCCCAAGCCCCTCAATGGCAGGCTGATCCCCACACAGTCCCCAGGCTGGGGTGAGGGAACAAAGGGGGCTGAAAAAAGATGCTGGGATGGGATGAGCACCACCTGCTGTGGCTGCTGAGCCACCCTGGGGTCTCTAGGACCCCAGACTCAGCACCAGTGCTCTTTCCGCAGCCTCAGGCCCGGGCGCTGCTGCTACTTCGCCGTGGGCTCAGCCACCAGCCTGCAGTTCTCTGACCAGGACGGCGTATCTGTGCTCCAGGCTGTCACGCTCTGGGTGGAATCTCGAGTGGAGAACCGGACAGAAAAGTCACCTAACATCACCCTGAAGCTTCATAGCTCAGGTCAGCACCCTGTTCTCCTCCTCCCCGCTGCCCCTTCCCCACCCAGAGAAGCCTCTGGTCCCTGAGCCTCTACCTGCGGGGATTTTGGCAAGAGGCTTGATGATGCCAACTATTTTCACATCAAACATTCTTGTGCGACATGGTGGAGATTTTCATGGTCCCCTCAACAATCCCCAGCTGCTGGATGCTTAGGTTGCTTCCGGTTTCTCCTTGAAACTGTAACGCTCACTGCCCAGACCTCGTTGGGTCTTTAATATCTGTTTTCACAACTCAACCACATACATTTAACATATAGTCGCTGACCTGCTGCTGTGTGCTACACTGAGTCACAGGGGACCCGAGTGAAGCCAGCAAAGTTTGCAGCTCTGGGCTGGGATTTGGGTGAGGTGAGGGAGGAACCTGTCTTGGGCACAAAATTGTAAGGGGGTGCCAACAAACTCAGTAGTCAATGGAAATAATTCTGTAGGGGTGCCTGGGTGACTCGGTGAGCTAAGCGTTTGCCTTCGGCTCAGGTCATGATCCCAGGATCCTGGGATCGAGCCCCACATCAGGGCTCAGCGGGGAGTCTGCTTCTCTCTCTAACCTCTGCCTACTGCTCTCCCTGCTTGTGCTCTCTGTCAAATAAATAAATAAAAAGTCTTTTAAAAAAATAAGTAATTCTGTAAAGCAATATTTAAAAAAAAAACAAAATTAATGCCAAAAAAATCCACGATGAACAAAATATCAAATTTAAAAATAAAGGCTGGATCCGACCATGTGTTTGTACAGCCTTGTCTTTTTGCCTCAAACTGAAGTCCTGGTCCTGTCTCTGCCCTCATGGAGCCCAGATTCCAGTGGGAGTGATGAATAGGAATGATTATTATGTATGATGAGATACTAGTGGGAGGTCAAGGAGGCCTCCAGCTCAAGCTGAGCCCAGAAGGATAAAAAGGATCCCACAAGAATAAAGTGTGTTCCAGGCAGAGGGCACAAGGGCACAGCAAGTGCAAAGATCCTGAGGTAGAATCAGGCACTGTATGACCAAGAGGCAGAAAGAATGATAGATGTTTCTCTATCTAAAAAATTATTAGGATTGCCCTAATAGTCCTCTAAAAAAATAGATTCAATTAATTATCCTCTTGTCAGCAACTCACAAAAGTGCTCGTCTCATGATAGCGTTGCTACAGGGAGTGTCCGTATTTTAAAGACATCACCACTAAGGATCCTAGGTGAGAGTCTTAAATCTTCGATCCATAGAATCCCAAGTTTAGATGGAACCTCTAAGGGTTTTTCCAATTCACATACTGGGGATTCAGTCAGTTACCCCGAGCTGAGTGGAGCAGATTTTCTGAAAATTTCAGGACCAATAACTCACATATATGCTGGCTCCCCTCCCCAACCCCCATCTCTGTTTCCAGTTAAATACGACCCTCCGCCAGCGGAAGACATCACTCTGTCCAGGTCCGCGGGGCAGGTGCTCTTCAAGTGGGAGACCCCAGCCCGCCAGGATGACGCCGAGGTGCAGTTCCGGCATCGGACACCTGGCAGCCTGTGGAAGTTGGTGAGTTTATCTCCCAGCTCAGGAGAGAACGCAGGCCTCTTTTCGGGAAACTTCACCCCCAAATCAGTTTCACCATCTCTACATCAGTCACCCCTCCCATCTGGCCTCCATTCCTGCCCTGTACCTGGCCCTCTTTGACACTCAGATCTCATCATGACCTCCCTTGCTCACACGCCCTCCATGGCTCCCTATTGCCCTCAGGAGGGCATCCTTTCCTCAGCCGGCCCTAGGTATCCTCACCTGCCTCATGCTTCCTCTGGTCTCCTCCGAATGGCCCTCATTCTCTGCCTGTGCCCTGCATTTCCAGACCCTGTCTTTGCCCATCCGGTCTCCTCCATCTGCACGCCTTCTTCTCCATCTGAGCATGTGAGAATCCAGCCCACCTTCAGGGTCCAGCCCCAGGGCTGCCTCTCCGGGAAGCTGCCCTTCCCGTCCCTTTCATCCTTTCTTCCTTCCTTCCTCCTCCCCCACCTTTTTTGAGATATAATTGACCTATAGCACTATATTGGTTTCAGGTGCACAACATAATTATTTGATATCTGTAGATATTGTGAAATGATCACAGTCTAGTTGCCATCCGTCACCACATGAAGCTACAAACGTTTTGTCTTATAAGACCTTTTAAGATCTACTCTCCTAGGAACATTTGAGCATATCATACAGTATTATTATTTTTTTAAAGATTATTTATTTATTTATTCATAGAGACATACAGAGAGAGAGAGAGGTAGAGACACAGGCAGAGGGAGAAGCAGGCTCCATGCAGGGAGCCCGACGTGGGACTCGATCCAGGGTCTCCAGATCACGCCCTGGGCTACAGGCAGCGCTAAACCGCTGCGCCACCGGGGCTGCCTATCATATAGTATTACTAACTGTAGTCACCACGCCACACATTACATCACTAGGACTTATTTATTTATTTAGATTTTATTTATTTATTCATAGAGACACACAGAGAGAGAGAGAGAGAGAGGCAGAGACACAGACAGAGGGAGAAGAGCCTGACGTGGGACTCGATCCCAGGTCTCCAGGATCACACCCTGGGCTGCAGGCGACGCTAAACTGCTGTGCCACCAGGGCTGCCCAGTACTTATTTATTTTATAACTGAACTTTGCACCTTTTGACCCCTTCACCCATTCCCCCCCATCCCCGCCCCCTGCCTCTGACAATCACCGATCTGTTCTGTCTGTGAGTTCCATTGTGTTTTTCTTTGGATTCCATGCATGCGAAAGATCCTATGGCATTTATCTTTCTCTGACTTCGTCCCCTTAGCATAGTGTCCCCACGGCCCATCTGTGTTGTCACAATGACAAGATTTCCTTCTCTTACAGCTGCATAATATTCCATTGTGCGTATGTACCATGTGTTCTTTATCCATTCGCCCGCCCATGGACACTTAGGTTGTTTCCACATCTCGGCTGTTGTAAATGACGCTGCAGTTTACATGGGGGTGCAGAGATAGCTGGAGTTAGTGTTTTCATTTCCTTCAGATAAAAACCTAGAAGTGGAATCGCTGGACTCCATTATAGTTCTATTTATAATTTTGCAAGGAACTTCACTATGGTTTCCATGGTGGCTGCACCACGTAACATTCCCAACAACTGTGCCCCAGAGGTCCCTCTTCTCCACATCCTCCCCCATGCTTGTCTTGTGTCTTTTATTTATTTATTAGAGAGAGAAAAGAGGGGGGTGGACAGAAGTAGAGGAAGAGGCAGGCTCCCTGCTGAGCAGGGATCCTGATGCAGGACTCGATTCCAGCACCCGGGGATCATGGCTGGAGCCAAAGTCAGACACTCAACTACTGAGCCACCCAGGTGTCCCTGATCATAGTCATTCTAACTGAGCTGATATCTTATGGTAGTTTTGATTTGCACTTTCCTGATGACTAGTGATGTTGAACATGGTTAATTTACCTGTTGGCCATCTGTCTGTCTTCTGAATTGTGCCGTTTCCTCCTCCCTCAGGCTGAGAGCATCTTGAGGCCAGGGAGCCACTCCAGCATCAGCCCCATCTTCCTTCTTGATGTTGGGTGCCCCGTCCCCCAAGCCTCAGTTACTCTATCATGTGAATGAGAGCAGTCAGAGGCAGGTGATATGGGACCCCTGCTAGGAAGGGGTGTCTCTCTGTTTTATTTCCAGCCCCCCTAAACACACTCTGCAGTACACCCTGAATCCTCCCTCGCTCACTTTGCAGAGGAGGGAACTGAAGCTCAGAATGTTGGGGGACCTATCAGCATCACACGGTGTGTGGGGTAGGCTGTGCTCTAAACCTGTCTCTCCGGACCCCCAGCACCACTGACATACAGGTTTTCCTCTAAATTTTTTTTAGGAAAGTGCAAATAGGGATCCCTGGGTGGCGCAGCGGTTTGGCGCCTGCCTTTGGCCCAGGGCGCGATCCTGGAGACCCGGGATCGAATCCCACATCGGGCTCCTGGTGCGTGGAGCCTGCTTCTCCCTCTGCCTGTGTCTCTGCCTCTCTCTCTTTCTCTCTGTGTGACTATCATAAATAAATAAAAATTAAAAAAAAAAAATTAAAAAAAAAAGGAAAGTGCAAATAATAATTTTGCCTCCCCAAATCTCTTAAGCACACTTTTACTTATTATTTTGGAATAATCTTAGATTTTCAGAAAAGTTACAAGGAAGTAGAGAGCTGCCCTAGAAACGCCACCCAGCTTGCTCACACGTGAACCTCTCACGTTCTTGGGTGCGTCTGTTCACAGCTGAGGTGAAAGGGACACACTGCTACACACTAAGCCACAGAGGTTATTCTGATGTCACCTGGTTTTCCACAAATGTCCTCTTTTTTTTTTTTTTTAAACAAATGTCCTCTTTCTATTCTGAACCTGATCCAAGCTTCCACATTGCCCTTGGAATAATTGTTTAAGATTGTAAAAGAGCTAACATTTTTTCGACACCAAAAGGTAAACTGTATATACATATATATGATCTGGTCCTAGGACAACTGCGGACGTCAGGATGATGCTGGCTTCGGTGAGAATAATAGTACCAACAACAGCTGCAGCAAGCTAGCATAAATTGAGCGCCCATTGTGTGCCAGGCCCAGTGCTAAACTCTTTGTATGCTTGCTGGCCCATCCTGTAGCTCAGTATTGGATAATTCCCATTCCGCAGGTGAGGAAACAGCCTTGGGGGTGAGAAGCCATTGATCAGGGTCACATCCCAATGGGTGGCCTTGCCAGGACTCCAACCAAGGGCAGGGGCAAAAATGGGAGATGTTGAGGCTCCAAGAGGACAGGGTGTGGCCCATTCCTTTGGTGGCCCCAGGGCTCCGGCACACAGTTGGCACTCAATAAGTGTATGATGGCAAAATGATGAGTGCCAAGGCCCGGGCACCCTCAAGTGTGGGACACCCCTCTTGCAGCTTGATGTTTGGCCTATTTTTTGCCAGAGTCGTGCCTCTGCCCCCTGCAGATGGACGCAGCCCAGGAATTCCAGCTACGCAGGAGGAGGCTCAGGCCAGGAACCCCAGAAGATCCTTGGAGCAGCTGGAGCACCCCCGTGTGTGTCCCCCCTGGTGAGAGCACTCAGAGTCATGGGAACCAAGACAGGCATTAGGAACACGGCAGTGGGTATCAGAATTGGAAATAAGGTGGCGGGGGCAGCCCCAGTGGCGCAGCGGTTTAGCGCCGCCTGCAGCCCAGGGCGTGATCCTGGAGACCCAGGGATCGAGTCCCACATCGGGCTCCCTGCATGGAGCCTGCTTCTCCCTCTGCCTGTGTCTTTGCCTCTCTCTCTAGCTGTGTCTCTATGAATAAATAAATAAATAAAATCTTTAAAAAAAAAAAAAAAGAAATAAGGTGGCGGGTGTTAAAAAAAAAGGCAGTGGGAGAAATTCTTGGAGATTAGTCAAAGGTCGTAGGGCAGTGAGCAAGCTTCACTTTGCAAAACGTGGAGAACCCCATAATCTAAAAAGAAACATTCGCTAGTCTTTCTCTCCTTCCAATGTGTTCAGTTGGTTTTACTCTTTTAAAGTCACACAGGGGGTTGACATCCATGCTTCAGATTTTGAAAATTATATAACAACCCATGGGAATCCTGTGTTTCAGGGGAGAGAAGGCAAAGGTCTCGGGTCCCCATGCAGGGTCTGTGGGAGGTAGTGAGCAAGGGACCACCCCCAGGGGAACTGACTTGCCATCGCATTTCAGAACATCCGCCACAGCCCACCTTGAGGCTCTCAGTGGAGGCGCTCCGCCCAAACGGGAGGAGGCAGGTGACCCTGCATGGGCAGGTAACGGGCTGGCCCAGGGCTGTGGGGTGCCCTGGGATGCGGAGAAGGAGGGCAAGAGACTGGAGTTGGGGGTGTGTGGTGGGACACGGTGAGGAAAGAGACTTGGAGGTGGCAAGGACTCTTGAACCTGATCCAAGCTTCCACATTGCCCTTGGAATAATTGTTTAAGATTGTAAAAGAGCTAACATTTTTTCAACACCAAAAGGTAACCTGTATATACATATATATGATCTGGTCCCTAGGACAACTGTGGGCTGTGGGTTTAACTCTGCAGGTAATGGGGAGCAATAGAGGGTCTGTGAGCAGAGGAGGCATATGACCGGGTTCAGGGGTTCACAGACTTCCCCTGGCTGCCAAGGTGGGGTAAGGGACAGATTGTGAGGGGCTAGGATGGAAGCAGGCAGGCTATGGGTCTACCATGTTGGTCTGGGTGGGAGATAATTTCTTTGAAGTCCCCCAAACAGCCCATTAAGAACAGTCTAATGAATCCCCATTTTACAAAGAAGGGAACTGAGGCACAGAGGGAAAGTCTCTTGCACAAGTCAGGGACAAACCCACCAAATGTTTCACCCACTGGCTTCAACATTACTAACTTGGACAGGTCCCTAATGGGCTGGCACACAGTAAGGCTACAGTAAAGCTTCCCTTCCTGGGTTTCTTCTCATTTGAATTCCCTTTCTTATGAAAAATTTCCAGGCTTGAGGTAACTGGGTCCAAAGATTGGAAAAACATTTTTTTCCTGGCTCTCAGTGGGTTTTGCCAAATTATTTCCCCTCCAAACCAACATTCACTGGCCAGGAATACCTATTTCCCAGCAGCCTTGCCAGCACTGATGGGGGTGTTTTTTGTTTTGTTTTGTTTTGTTTTGCTTTGCTTTGCTTTGCTTTGTTTTTTGGTGTTCTTTTGGTTTGGTTTGGTTTTTTGTTGGTTTGTTGGTTTGTTTTTTAATTTTTTGCCTCATGTCACAGACTGTGGTCCATGGATGGGGATGAGTCTGTTCACGGGCTGTACCCTGATGTTGGCTCCTGGGGATGATGACTATGTTCGGGTCTCCACAAACCATCTCTCACATTCATGACAGCTGCCCCTGCTTGAGCTTCCAGAAGGTTGCCTTGGGTCCAACTCTGGCGGGGAGGTGACCTACAGCGTCCGCCTGCACATGCTGTCCTGCCCGTGTAAGGCCAAGGCCATGGCGACCTTTCAGCTGAAGAAACTACTCAACCTCTCTGGTGCGGCCTATGACCTGGCTGTCGTCTCCCAGAATCGCTTCGGCCCTGGCCCCAACCAGACGTGGCACATTCCTGCCCACACCCACACAGGTGCCTCCTCTGGCCAGGGAGGGGTGCGGGAGGGCTTCTCGGAGCTGAGCATACTCTGAGCCTCAACCTGATTAGGGTGAGGCAGGTAAGGCACAAAATCAAGGGGATGTCTAACTTAGGAACGTGTCAAAATCACTAATCAAGGTCCATATTGTTATAATGCAATATTTTGTTTTATTTTTTAAAAGATTTTTATTTATTTGAGAGAGCACAAGCAGGGAGAAGAGGGAGAAGCAGGCTCCCCGCTGAGCAAAGAGCCTGTTCCCAGGACCCCAAGATCACGACTTGAGCTGAAAGCAGATGCTTAACCTTAAGTCTGGGCCATCCAGGCACCCCTATAATACAATGTATTTTTTAAGATTTTATTTCTTTATTCATGAGAGACACACACAGAGAGAGAGGGAGAGACACAGGCAGAGGGAGAAGCAGGCTCCTTGCGGGGAGCCTGATGTGGGGCTCGATCCCGGGACTTCAGGATCATGACCTGAGCCAAAGGCAGATGCTTAACTGCTGAGCAACCCAGGTGGCCCTATAATGTAATATTTTTAAAAAATAACAAACCTCTAACTGGCAAACTATATCCCAGGCCAACCACTTGTCTTTGTAAATACAGTTTTCTGGGACCAGGGCAGGATCAGGGTGCGGTGAGTGAGGCAGGGCGGTGCAAGTACACGATTGATCCTATCTTCATTTAAAATCTTGATATTTGTTCATTGTGTATATGGATAGACAAAATTAAAGACACACGTATATGTATATATATATGTTGAAAAAAGTCGAGATTTAGATGTATGCATACATGAATATAAATACACATACATATTTTATTGAGGTGAAATTCACATAGCAAAATTAATCACTTTAGCAGGGACAATTCAGTGGCATTTCGGACATTCACAGTGATGTGCAACCTTCACCTCTGTCTAGTTCCAGAACATTTCTATCATCCCGAAAGGGAGACCTCATGTCCATCATCAGTCATCCCCCCATCTCTAACCCCCAGCCCCCGGCAACCACTAATCTGCGTTTCATCTCTATAGATTTATCTGTTCTGGACATTCCATGTAAGTGGGATCACACACCATGTGGCCTCTTGTGACAGCTTCTTTCACCCGGATTCATGTTTTTGAGGTTCCATGTGTCAGGGCTTTGCTTCCTTTTTGTGGCTGAGTAACAGTCCACCATGTGGATGGGCCACATTGTGTTTATCTGTTTATCCGTCAATGAACATTTGGGCTGTTTCCACCTTTTGGCGAAGACGAATTAGCTCATCACATAATTTTGTATCCATTTTTTTTATTTTTAAAAAACAGTGTTTATCTTGATGACTGAGTTCCTTAGCGCCTCCGCTTTGTGCCTGATGAGTGCCTCACTCACCTCACCCTGGTCCTGGGCCTCCTGAACACCCAGCAATCTTGTGAGGACAGGGCTGTTACGAGGATGCCCATTTCAGAGATGAGACAGCTGAGGCTCAGAGAGGTAAAGCCACTTGCCACGGTGGCACAGCCAAAAGTCTGTCAGCTCCTGCCCTGGGGCCAGTGGCTCTCCCTCTCTGAGCCTCAGATTCAGCATTATTGGAGTGACCATGGTCCTACTTCGTAGCAGAGTGGCACCGTGAAGTGCTTAGCACTGGCCCGGTGCATAGAGTTGGTGCTCAATAAATGGTAGCTGTTGTCTCTGGACTTGGAAGCAGTGCCCACCTCCCCCAAGGTTGTTGCAGATGCCCTTGCTGGAGGGAGCAGGGGAGATGAGCCCTGGGGACCGAGGGGGTGTGTCCTCAGGCCTCTGAGCTCCAGTCTGGGCTGGGAGGCCCATCCTGCACCACACCTGCCCGCCGCTGGGTGAGGCGGGTGGTGGGTGGCCAAGCATTTGCTAGAGCAGGAGATGTTCCCCAGGCCAGGGGTGGGGGTGGGGTGGGAGGGTAGTAGTCCGGGCTATGGGTCGTCCTGATGGTGGGAGGCTGGGCTGGGAACTAACTCATGGTCAGACCCAGGGAAGAGCGCACGCTGGCCGGCCTGCCCCTGCCCCTGGGGCTGGCCCCCAGCCCGGCAGCCCCCAGTGAGAGGAGACGGAGCCACATACGGATACTTCCCGCCCTGAAGGGTTAGAGTCTGGCAAGCGGGTGGGATGGGGCTGCAGGAGCTGTGGACTGGGGCCCAGTGGAGCGCGGTTCTGATACGCCTCTCTCATCTCCTTCCAGAACCAGGGGCTCTGAATATCAGCGCCGGAGCCAACGGGACCACCATACATTGGCCAGCGCAGCACCAGAGCGCGACATACTGCATTGAGTGGCAGCCCCAGGGCCAGGACAGGAACCTTACCATGTGCACCCTGACTGCACCCCAGGATCCGGACCCCATGGGAATGGGTACCGTATTGTCAGTTGCTGCGCCTCCACTTCTGCATCCTCCCTCAGAGCTCCTGCTCAGCTCAAGCCTATAGGGGCCGTGCATGTGAGGTGTCTGAGGCCCAGAGAGGTCTGATACTTGCCTGAGGTCACACAGAGGTGGGAACAGACTGAGACTTGGAGACTCCCACACACGTGGGTCTGGAGCCTCCTGCCAGGATCCTCAGGTGTCAGAGCTTTATAGCCCTGGGCAGATTGTACCCCAGTAGGTAATGAGTCTCACATCCCAGGGTGTTTGTTAAACATTCACCTGTGCCAGAGAAGGTGGCAGCTAGCAAGATGCTATTATGGTGGCAAATTAATGAGGCCTCCGGAGAAACAGGGGAAGCCTTACAGCCCTGGCTGCTGGCCAGGGCCCCAGGAAACTTCAGCCTCAGCCTGGCCCTTGAATTCCCAGACTGGGGAGACAGATGCACCTGGCTCTGTAGAATGCAGGCTGGGCTGCAGGTCAGGGCTGGGCTGTGGGGGGATAAGGAAGGGATCGTGGAAGAGGAGACATGGGTTCAAGGGCTTTGAAGCTTGAGCAGGAGTGCTCTAGGGGTTCCTGGCACGTGGTCCAGCCACTGCAAAGAGGCAGAGGTGGCGATACAACCTATTTACTGGCCTGGGCCTTGCCAATCCTTCCAGCAACCCACAGCTGGAGCAGAGCATCTAGGGCAATGGAGCAGAAAGTGTGTTACCACATCACAATCTTTGCCTCTGCACGCCCAGAGAAGCTCACCTCGTGGTCCACGGTCTTGTCCACCTACCACTTTGGGGGCAATGGTGAGTAGCCCAAACCTGCAGGGTGGTCTCCCGGGAGGGCTTTGGCGGGGCCCTTGGGTGTCAGGAGGAGGGAATGAACACCTAGAGGCACTTAGTCCGGGTCAGGCCTTAGCTGGAAGCCAGACGTACAGAAGTCTCAGATGATCCCGAAGACACTCTGAGCGGCATTGCCCCATTTTATAGATAAGAAAAGTGAGTCTCAGAGAGGGGCGGTGATGGTGCCTGAGCCGTGGAGCCGGGATTCGACCCCAGGTCCACTCGACTCTGTTGCCAAGGTTCCCTGGGCCTCTGGACGGTGCCAGGTGGGGCAGCAGGAAGGGCCAGTGCTCTTGGAATTGACCTTGGTGATGGTGCTAGTTGCAGCCTCGGGGGCCGGAAGTCCCCAACATGTGTTGGTGAAGAAGCTCAGCCAGGACTCCGTGTCTGTGGACTGGACGCCGTCCCTGCTGAGTGCTTGCCCAGGGGTCCTGAAGGAGTACGTCGTGCGCTGCCAGGATGCGGAGGGCAACCAGGTGTCCGGTACGTTGGGCAGCACAGGCCCGGCTGGGGGAAGAAGGGGCCAGGCTTGAGGTCTGCCTTCCTAGGGACCCCGGGCACCTCACTGGCCCTCTGTGGGCCTTGGTTTTCTCACCCATAAAACAAGATCTGTCCGATTTAAAGAGTCCATGGATTGCCCTCTCCAAGGGGGGGCCCTGCGGGCAGCAGCTGTGTGCTCCCAATACCCCGTGTGTGGGTGGCAGCTCCTCATGCGAATCTGCAACTCCACTCCCATGGAGCGGGATGGTAGTCTCCATTTCACAGATGGGGAAACTGAGGCCTGGAATGGGATTCCTTTTTTTTTTTATATATAATAAATTTATTTTTTATTGGTGTTCAATGGAATGGGATTCCTGTCCAAGGGTTAAGCAAACCTGGAACTGAGCTCAGTCAGTGCCCCTTTCTGCCCCTTAGGAAGGAAAGACAGGAGAATGGACAGGGCAAGTCTCACCAGGGCTCGAGTTTCCTGCCCTTTCACACACTGGGGGCCCCACCTTCCATGCGGGGAGCACAGTCTTTTGAATATGGCCTCATCCACCCACATCCTGCAGCAACAGGCCAGGCCAGCAAGACCTGCCACTACGTGTCTTGCCACCAAGCACCCAGCACTGGTCAAAGCATGAATGCTGGGGTGGGGTGCGGGCAGGAGAATGCTGGGGGGATGCTCCGGCATCGGAGACATAGGCCTCCTGCTATCCTCTTGACCACTCGTTGTTTAGAGGAGGTAATTAGGCCAAGTGAGGTTCAGTGACTTCTTCAGGGTGGCACAGCTAGAAGCAGCTCATACCTATTTGCCCAAAGTCAAAATGCTGAAGATGAGTGCACCAAATGAGCATTTGCCAAATTTACCAATTGCCCCCAAATTTCTTTTGAAGAATATTCTTCTTTTTTTTTTTTTTTTTTTTTTATTTATTCATGAGAGACACAGAGAGAGAGAGAGACACAGGCAGAGGGAGAAGCAGGCTCCCTGTGGGGAGCCTGATGTGGGACTCAATCCCAGGACCCTGGGATCACAACCTGAGCCCAAGGCAGATGCTCAACCACTGAGCCAGCAGGTGCCCCAAAGAATATTCCTCTTGAATATTCCTCTTGATTATTCTTCTATACAAAGAATATAGACCAGGGTTCTAGGAATGTTTTTCTTCTTGATAACAGCCAACAACTGTATTCTCACTTTAAGGATTTTTAATGGAGAACTTTACTTGTAAAAGTCATAATTCCACAGCATGTGCTGAGATCTTGCTATGTGCTGAGGTTCTAGGGACATGGAGGGAGCAAGGCAGACAGTTAATGCTGATCTTGACCCTGAAGATGGGAAGGAAGAGAGGGAGGAAACCATGTGGATATCTGGGGAAAGAGTGAACAACGTAGGGGAGGGGGCACTGCCAGTGCAAAGGCCCTGAGGTGCAACTAAACCCAGAGTCTTTAGAGAGCTTGGAGGAAAAGGCAGATGGGGGGTTGGGGAGCCAGCAGAGGTCAGATTTTGAAAACAACAGCATCACTCACTAAATATTTTGGTGAAGAATATTCCTCCAAATAAGCTGAGGTGAATGGGTGCATTAAGAGTTTCCAGCAGGGGCACCTGCAGGGTGCAGTCGGTTAAGCGTCCGACTCTTGGTTTTGGCTCAGGTCGTGATCTCAGAGTCATGGGTTCGAGTCTGGCGCCAGGCTCCATGCTCAGCGAAGTCTGCTTGAGATTCTCTCTTCCTTTCCCTGTGCCCCTCCTGCTCATGCTCTCTCTCTCTCTCTCTCTCTCAAATAAATAAATCTTAAAAAAAAAAAAAGAAAAGAAAAAGAAAAAAAGAATTTTCAGCAAAAATGTCCTAGAGTCCCCACTGTCACTCCCAGGGTGTGGTTGCCCAGCCAGGACCCCAACATCCCACTGCCCAAGCCTGACCTCCTGGGAGTAAAGGGAGTCTGGGACCCCCTGGCCACCTCCCTCCCACAGAGCTGCCCGTGAAGCCCACAGAGACCCAGGTCACCCTTAGTGGCCTTCGGGCTGGCACAGCCTACACCGTGCAGGTCCGAGCAGACACACCGACGCTGCAGGGCACCTGGAGCCAGCCCCAGCCATTCAGCATCGGTGAGTAGCCCAAGCCTCCGCAAGCAGCCCCACCCAGGCCCTGCTCCCCGTGTATCACCCTAAGGAGAAAGTCCCAGCCCACTCTGCTCCCGCCTCCCCTTGCAGTTTCCCCTCATGAACCTTCTCTCACACTCCCCTTGCCTTGCCCAGGCAGGCCCCTCTTCCCAGGGATGTTTGTCCTCCCTGCTAACCCCTATTCATCCTTAAAACTCAGCTCAGAAACTTCCTCCTCCAGGAAGCCTTCCATGCTTTCCTCTGGGTGCCTACCCCTCCCTCCCATCCCACCCTTAGCTGTGACAATCCATCCTTCCTGGCCTGACACCTTGGGAGTGGGTGAGGGCTTCTGTGTCTGGGCTCCGTTTCCTCTAGCCTGGGGGCTCCGGGAGAGGTAGAGGGAGCAGGGGGCTATTTACTGAGGGAATGAATGAATGAATGAATGTCTCTCTTATAACAAAGATAAGGAGGTGGGCTCCATTGTCTTGGGGTGTGTGGCTGGAAGAGATTTGGAAACCAAATGATCCCTGTTCCTGCCATGGTCCCTACCTGCTATAGTGCAATCTGGTCTCAGGAGAACCAGTGAGTCAGGCTTGGTGTGGGGTGGCAGGTCTGGGTCCAGGGGAGCAACCACATGGGCGCAACCTGCGGGTGCTTGGAGCTCCAGTGTCCTGAACACTGGGTTTCAGGCCTTTATCCCAAGGACATTGAGCAAGTGGGTTCTCTGGTCTCCCACTTCACAGGAAACAGGCATAGAGGGGCTCACAACACACTACAGTCAGCAGCGAGTTGATGGAGGGTCCAGCCCTCCCAACTCCCTTCCCAGTAAGAGGCAGGAAGTGTCCCTCCCCCAACCCAACCTCTCCCACTCCCAGAAGTCCAGGTCTCCCAGGTGTTCGAATTGTCCATAATCCTCGTGTCTCTGGGGAGCTTCGTGAGCATCCTTCTCCTGGGCGTCCTTGGGTACCTCGGCCTGAACAGGTAACTAGCACCATCTCCCCTAAGATGACCCGTAAGAGCAGTAGTGATCATAGTAACTGCTCACACCAAGTTGGTGTTTGTGCCCAGTTTACAGATGAGGAAACTGAGGCCTAGGTAGTCAGGCCCAAGGTATCCAGCAGTGGGGGCAGAGCTGGGATTTGAACCCAGGTCTGTCAGATTCCCGCCACCCCCCACCCCCAATCTACATCCATTCTTCCCTTTGTAACCTGGTGGAGATGAAAAAAGTAAGTCAGGACGATTAAAAAGTACGAGGAGATAGAAACACAGCTCCTCTGACCAGCTTCCTTCCCACCGCAGGGCTGCACGGTGCCTGTGCCCACCGCTGCCCACGCCCTGTGCCAGCACTGCGGTCGAGTTCCCTAGCAGCCAGGGAAAGCAGGTAAGGGCTCCTTTTCTAATTTAAAGTCCTATTTATTGGGTCTGTACTCTGGGCCAGGGCTCTGGCTCTACAAAGTAATGGCCATGCACTAACTCATTTCATTCTCCCCTAACCACTGACGCAGGACTCCAAAAACCTGTCCTATTTCACAAACGGGCAATCAGGAGCCCAGAGAGGAGCCTCCTGTGGGTCATTTCCTAGCAGTAGAAACAGCTCAAAGTGATTTCAACAAAAAGGGAACCCGGTAGGGGGTGGGAGAGAAAGTCTGCAGATGGTGGACTTCAGGCATGGCTAGATCTAGGAATCCACAGACTGGGCATCCGTTTGTCTGGACTGCTGTTCTGTATACCGGCTTTCCTCCCACTCAGGCTCAGCCTTTCCCCAGTGGAAGCAGGGTGTCCATTTCCCCCATTCACTTTAGCAAAAGTCTCAGGGCCATCACCGATTGGCCGTGCTTCGATCACGTGCTCATCCCCGAGTCTATGGCAGGAATCAGGGGCTAGAGTGCTCTGATTGGCTGAGCCAGATCACATGTCCACCACTCAAATTGTGGTGGGGCCAGTGCCCAACCACCTGAACCGTGAGAAGAGGAGGAATAATTTCCCAAAGAGAAATGGCCTGTGTGTGGTGGTGGGGGAGGAGGGGTGCTTTCTAAAAGGGGCTAAGTGGGGGTCACTGAGGCAGAGCTGACCCTCAAATTGGACTCAGGATTTTAGGCAATTAAGCCAGCAGGAACCTGATCCGCCTGCCCCCCTGTGTGGATGGATAGTAGAGCCCTACCCAAAGCCTTGACCACACCCTTCCTATCTAGGCTTGGCAGTGGACAAGCCCGGCAGACTTCCCGGAGGAGGTGTCCTTGAAAGGGGCCTCGGTGGTGAACTTGTCCTGGGAAAAAGCTCAGGTAACTGACCTGGACACACCTGTGCATTTCCAGAAGAAGACACAGCTACTTCGGGGCACTCCTGAACTGGCCTTGGAGGACACAGAGCTTCCCTTGGAGGACAGGAGACAGGTGCAAGGCCACCCTGAGGCTCGGGCTCTGGGGCCCGGCAGGCAGGATGGTCTGGAGGGCAACCCTGCCCAGGTGGCTGAACTGTCACTGCTCTTGGGAGACCTGATACAGACCCCCACATTCAGTGGCCCCGCGCACATGGGCCTGGAGGCCTGAGGGAGAGAGCGGGAGGTCGGTCTCGTCCTTCAGGGAGGGAGACCGGATGCGGCTGGTTATTAAGCAGATCTCGCACACCCAGCCGGTTCCGTCTACACCTCACATGATGTCCTGATTCCCGTAACCACCTCGGGAGGCACACGGCTATTCTATTTTACAGATATGACCACCGAGGCTCAGAGAGAGCAAGTGGCTAGCCTGGTGCCACCCGGGCCTGGGCAGGAGGCAAACCTGGGCCAAGCGCCCCGACCTGTTTCCTCCTCCTACGCTCTGGTGCCACACTGCCCCCCTCTCTGTCTAGCTCAGGTTGCGCCATGTCCTGCGGTGAGAACCCTAGAAACCACCACGAAAAGGAAACTGCCACACCCCATGGCATCCACGGGAAAGGGACAGAACTTCTCAGCGTCATATAGATTGGAGGGGGGCCAACGGGGGCTCCTGTTGATCCTAGGACCCTAAGCTGGACGTTGTGTCCCAGGAGCACTTGATGGGGAGTCTGGGTGCAGACAGAGCTCCTGCTGCACTGCACGGTCCAGGCTCGGAGGACCTAGTCGTGGGAAAACAAGGGGACCCTACCCTAAGCATTCTGAGGGAGGTGATGGCCCCCCCTTGCCTTCCTCCTTGCCTGTAGAGTGGGAGTGACTAATATTGAACCCGCAGGTCTGTCGAGGGGGTCCGCGGCTCAATAAACGAGCCTTCCGTTGGGTAACTTGCCCCTGGCTGAAGCCTGCACGTGCTGTTCAAAATCCCCAGTAGGGGAATGCTTTCATTCATTCCACACGCATTTATTCATCTCTCCCTCTGGGCGCCTCCAGGGGCCGCCAGTCTGGGGGAGACTCAGAACTGGATGATCACTCCGAACTCTGCAAAGTCAGGACTGGGCAAGGGGAGGACCGCGCGAAGGGGAGAGGGATTTGTCCCCACCCTCCAAAACAGGGGCCTTGGTGCGTTCCCTCCAGCTCCGCCCCTCTTAGGGGTCGGTTGGCCCTCTCCCAGGACTCAGGTCAGGAATTGGGGTTCCTCTTTCTCCTGACACCCAAGGCCCCGCAGCAGGAACGCGTGCCCCACACTCATCCCGAGAATCTGCCCTTTTCCTGCGCTCCCCCCACCCGACCCGAGCTCCTCCCATTGTTAAACGAGTCATCTGGGATTCCCCCAGTGGCCACCAGGTGGCAACAGCAGCACATGGTTCCCAGGTCTTGGGGGGCACCCCCCCCTCGCTAGGCAGTTTGCAAAACAGACTTTTCCGGTTTAAGTGGAGGCGGGAGGCGGAGGGGTGGATAGTAGAACCCAGAATCCCTGAATTTTGTGGCCAAAGGACCTGTGGCCTCTGGGTGAGAGAGGTCTGGTTCTATAAGCTGGGAGACTGGAGGGCCAGGCCCCGCCCTTTTGGGGGTCCCTAGTTTCCCATTTATGCCTCTAGATGGAGAAACAGAAGCCTTGGCCCCAGTGCTCCAGCCCCCGGGTGTCTGCTCAATGTTCTGCGCATGCTCCCTCCCTTGAATTTGCCACCTCCCCGCCAGGCATGCCTTGCCTTGTGAATCAGTTCTCATTCTTTGGTGGCAGCAGGACCAAGTGGGCAGACAGGAAGGGATGCTGGGTCAGCGGCCTCGTAAAAAAAGAACAGAGTGATCTGAGCCACCCCCACCCCCCCAGAACTACACCCTCAAGTCCAAGACCCCACACTCACCCCTACCTCCTGCTGTGAAACCTCCAGGAAGCTAAAAGCCCTCATGTGGGCCTGCCCCAGTCCTGGGCCCACACAGAACAACAGAACCCTGTTTGGTGGCCCCTGGAGTTAACAAGCCCACTAGGCACAGCCCCATGGGTCCAAGGAGTCGGAGTTAGACATTTATTGAGCACCATCTAGAACTTTTGCTGTTGTGACTGGGGAAGACAGACACCTTGCTTCAAAGGCAGAAATTGCCCTGGAGAGAAGCTTTCAGGGAAGACAGCAGCCCAGACTGGTGGCCCCCTTGTCCCTGGATCCAGCCATGCCTGAAGCCCACAACCCTGGGAGATATAGGTAGATAGATAAATAGATAGGTTTTTTTTTTTCATCAGGTTCCCTTTTTGTTGAAGCTACTTTGAGTTGTTTCTGCTGCTAGGAAATGACTCATAGGAGGTCGCTCTCTGGGTCTCTGTTTGCCTGTCTATATGATAGGAAGGGGTTCAGAGCACTGGTTTGGAGCTCCTACCTCAATGGGTTGGGCAACTGCTTAGCGGAGCCCTGGCCCGGTGTTTATTGTGTGCTCACTACTCTATGGCCCTCTGAATGTCCATCGCTGAGCTCCTCCCAGCAACTCCAGCAGTCGGGACCGTAGTAGACCCCATTTCCCATCTTTATTCATTATTTGATTCTTGAAGTCAGCATTGAGCACCCACTGTAGGCCAAGCCCTGTCCTGCACAGATTGGAATCGGTTCCATTGTGAGGGGCTTCTGCTGGGGAGGGGAAGGCAGATGCTGATCCGATCACCACACAGGGAGTTAAAATAACCCTGAGAGAGTGATGAGTGAAAGTGTGAAGAGCAGTGGGTAAGAGAGGGCTTTCCGGAAGCGGTGATACCAGGGTCAAGATGGTGAGGAGAGGCCAGCACAACCCGAGAGCAAAGGCCCTGAGGCAGGTGTGGTTGGTCAGGGTGTGAGTGAGCCAGGGGCATAGAGAGAGGTCACTGCCTCCTGGGGCCCAGGGGTTTTGTTGTGAGGCTGGGTGGGGGGTATCCTGCAACAGGATTGTTGAGACTCAGTTTGTGAGTTGTTCAAAGATTCTTCCTGCCGCTGTTCAGAGGAGCAGGTGACTCAGCCTTGTGGTCCTCAGTGTTCTGGTCTGTAAAATGGATAAGGCTCTCCAGAGCCTTTGACCCCCATCTCACTCCCTCTCCTCTGCATTTGTCCCTTTTGTCTGATTCCCTTTCACCATGGTTTCCACCATGAGTCAGGAAGGATGTCTCCATCAGAGAGATAGGCTACCTCAGTTTACCTCCCCAGATACCCCCCTCCTCATTTTCTCCAGTGGCCTCTGGGCTGGGTGAGAAACGGATGCTGTCACTAGGATGGGGCTGAGGTATCAATGGCCTCCGGGGACCCTGTGCTACAGAAGGTGACACACTGGAGGGCCGTGGCCTGGCCTGTCACACTTAGCTGGCCACACCCTGTGGAGCCAGGCCCTCAGCCAGGCGTGCCCTTCCCCCAACCGTGCGCCTTTGTTCATTCCTCCTTTTTTGTTTTTCCGTGGTTTTTTTTTTTTTTTTTTTGAGATATTCACATACCATACACATCACCCTTGCAGAGTGAACAATTCCAAAGCTTTGGTGCATTCACAGCATTGTGCAACCACCACCTTTGTCTCATTCCAGAACATTTTCATCACCTCAAAAGGAAAGCCTGCGCCCACAAACAGTCACTCCCCATCCCACCTTGCCTGGTCCCCAACAGCCACCAATCTGCTTTATGTCTCTGTGGATTTGCCTCCTGGGACATTTTGTATCGTTGTGATCATACAACATGTGCCCTTTTTTGTCTGTGCTTTTGTGAAAGAAACAGCATCATGTTTTCAAGGGTCAGCCACATGGCAGCATGAATCAAGACTTCTTTCCTTTTTATGGCTGAGTAGTATTCCACCGTTGGCCGGATCGCTGTTTATTTATTCCTTCGTTCCTGGGCATCTGGGTGGGTTCCACCTTCTGGCGATTCTGAGCAGCTCGGCTGAGAGCCTGGCCTACAGGCTCTGGTGTGACACCTATTTATTTCAATCCTCTCAGTACATGGCTCGGAGTACAAGTGTTTGGTCATAGGGTAATTCTGGGTTTCACTTTCCTTCTCCAGGTGCTGTCAGATTGTTTTCCCAAGTGGCCATATTCTTTACATTCCCATCAGCAACACGGGAGGTTGGGACACCCCCCCACCCCGCCACCCCCCACCTCATCAATACCTGCTATTTCCCATTTGGGGGAGGGGAGCCATCCTAGTGTAAGGTGGTGTCTCACCATGGTGTGATTTGCGTTTCCCTGATATCGGATGGTGTTGAGCCCTTCTTTGTGTGCTTATTGGCCATTTACATATCTTCTTGGGAGATTTCTCTATTTGAATTCTTTCCATATTTTTAATTGGGTTATTTATCCTTTTATTATTGAATCCTAAGAGCTCTTTACATAGTTTGGAGATTGATCTCCTGTCTGATAGAAGATTTGTAAATATTTTCTCCTGTGGGTTACCTTTTCATCATCTGAAAAGCGTCCTTTGGGATCCCTGGGTGGCTCAGCGGTTTAGCGCCTACCTTGCGCCCGGGGTGTGATCCTGGAGTCCCAGGGTCGAGTCCCACGTCAGGCTCCTTGCATGGAGCCTGCTTCTCCCTCTGCCTGTGTCTCTGCCTCTCTCACTCTCTCTGTGTCTCTCTGAATAAATAAAATCTTTAAAAAGAGAGAGAGCATCCTTTGTAGAAAAAATTTTTTTTTAATTATATGGAGCCCAGTTTCTATGTTCCTTTGGTTGCTGGTGATTAGGTGTCCTATGGAAGAAAGCTCCTGGTCCGGGTGCACCTCTCGCATCCTCCGGCCCCCAGCGCCTCCCTCCGGTCGGGCCTGCAACCCGCGTCCCCCCCCCCCCCCCCCCCCGCGTTGGGGCATCTGCGCCCTGATCGCCCTGATCGCCCAATGGGGAGGCCTCTTGGGCAGGCGCCCAGCAGGCCTCCATCAATGTTTAATAACGAACCGAGCGCACGGAACCTTGGCACCGACGCGGGAAACCCCGCCCGGAGCCATCGGCCCCTCGGCCGCGTCCAGCGAGCCCCCCCCTCCCCTGCCACCAGGGCCCCACGCAGGGGCCGCGACCCCGCGGGCCCCACGGTACAGGTGGAGCAAGGGAGCCGCGGGGGGTGGGGAGGGGAAGGCGGGGCTGCCCCCCCCCCCCCCCCGCCGCCCCGCCGATGGCCCCGGGTCCTCCCCACCCTGGCCCCGAGCTGCTCCTGGCTCCCCGCCCGCCCTGGGCTGACCCTGCCGGCGAGAACCGCCTGCTACCGCGGCCGCGCTCCCGCCGAAACCAAAACACCCGGGAGGAGGGAAGAAAAACACTCCGGGAGGGCTGGTGGGGGAAGGGGTCCGGAGGCCGCAGGGATCGGGGCTGCCCTGGCTCTGCCCCCAGCTCTGGGCGGCCTGGGGCTCTCTGGGCCTCAGTTTCTCCATCGGTGAAATGGGGGTCGTTCGTCCTCCCTGGGGGTGGGGAGGAGGGAGCCGGTGGCGCGCTGGCGAACCAACACCATCACCACCGCCATAATACGGCCGCGGCTGGCGGGGGACAGGGGGCTGCTCCCGAGCCCCCAGCTTGTGGCGGATCTGCAGGGTAGGGGGGCTGTGTCTCCCTGACTGCGCCCCCCTCCGTCCTGCCCGCTTCTCTCCCTTTCTCTCCTGCCTCCTCTCTCACTTTCCCTGTCTCTCGGAAACCTGCCTGAGGATCTCCCAGCCTGACCCGGCGCCAGAGGGATCAGTCTAGGCGCCCCCCGCCAGCCAGATCCTACTGTCCCTGCATCTGTCCCCTCTGTGGCCCCCCGGGGCGGCTCCAGGAAACCTGAAGCCCTCACTTGCTGCCCAGAAGACCCAAACTGCAAAAGAATCCCTCTCAAACATCCCCAGTCACACACACAGCCCCCACCCCCACATACACACACGCCTCCCCACCACCACGTTTTTTGGATGGGGAAACCGAGGCCAGTATCGCAAAGAGTCTCATTCAGAGCCTCCAGCCCCAGTGGCATCGCTGGTCATTCTGGTCCAGCCACCACACTACGTGGCTCTCAGACTGCCCTCCAGCCTGCTCTCCCCTGGGCCTGCCCCATAAATAGTCATTGCAAATGCTTCTATCTGGGCAGGCTGGTGACACCCTCACCTCCAGAGCTGGTTTCCCAGTGGCTGTGGTCTGGCAGGTGGCCCAAGGCAAGTCCCAGGGGCATTAGAGGCTGCCGGTGCCAGCCAGGAGTGGGGGCTAGAGGTGGAGCCTCTGGCCCAGGAAACCCCTCATTGGTCCCACCCCCTGCCTTTCATCATAACTATGTGGGTGAGGGGGCAGGAAGGGGGTCTCAAGCTGAGGATCCTTCTTCAAGAAGCCCTCAGACCCCTGGGAACCCCCAGCTCTGGGTACCTCCTTCAGGCCTAGACTCTATGGAACTGGGTATATCCGCATCAGGCCCGACCGCTCCCAACCTGGAAGGTTGGACTTGGCTCCACACAAGGCAGGAACCTGAAGGTGGCTAGGAATGAACGAACAACAGAGTGAACAACCCTACAACCACAGGAGTGGAAGGCCATGCAGATCGAAACCGAATTCTTAGCACACCCCGGGGGGCTCCCATCCCAGCCCCCATCTGAAGCCAGGTACTAAATAGTACATTCTAGGGCAGGACACTTGATGCTGCTGCCTCACCTCCACCCCCAAGCAGAGTCCCATCCCAACAACAGGGTCTCGAGCCTGATATCCTCGGTGCGAATCTCTCCTGCGCCACTCATCAACCTGCACGACCGGTCTGTCGCTCTGGGCCTCAGTTTCCCCTTCTGTAAAACAGGCATTGTGCCCTGTTCTCAGAGTCGCTGAGGGGAGTGCAAGAACCTCTGTGAAGCTGGGTCAGGCCTATTGTCAATCGTAAGTGGTGAGCCTCTCCCCTCTGACAAGATTGAAATTACAGAGAAAATCAGAGCTAGGAGGACGGTGTTTGTATCGGGAGGAAGGTGACTGCCCTGGCGAGTCAGGGGAGGCCCCGGATCTCCCTCCCAGACCCTGGCCACCTCTTAACTTCCTGCTGTCCCTTTCAGCCTCTCCTGTTCCTAGATTCCTCTGCTCCCAGATCCTCAGTTTACCTCCCTGTGATATGGGATCAAACAGACATTCTTGACTCTCTGTTCTCCTGCAAAACTACTCCTGAATCTGACCCTTTGTCCTCCCTTGGTCCAGCCCCAGTATCTATCCCTGGGACCAGCACAGGCACTGCCTCCCTCTGCTTCTGCTCTCAGCCCCCATAGAGTCCTCTCTCCATGGTGGCTGGAGTCAGACTTGTCCTTCCTTTCTCCAGAATCATCCATGGCTCCCATCTCCCTTGGGGTAAAAGCTGAAATCTGCCTTGTAGCCACAACTGGTCTTGCTGCTCCCACTTCCCAGCCCCCAGGATGTTGCCAGGGCCTCTTGGTCTCCTTGCAAGAAAGGATTCAAGAAGAGACCATATATAACGGTTGAGTGGTGCAAGAAGGAACATATAATTAAAGTGAAAGTATATTCTCTGAGATGGGAGAGCAGGGGAACTCAAGGGAGAGCTTTTGGGCCTGGGGCTTGGGTCTCTAGCTTTTATTGACAGTTGTTCACTAAGGGTGGAATATTTATCTCTTGGCGAGGGGATTTTTTGAGAGCAAGAGTTTGCACTTTTTTTTTTTTTTTGTCTTGGGCCTGTCTAGTTTGATCCAGCTTTTTAATGGCTTTGTTTTGGAGAGCAGCCAGGACAGACCTCTGACTTTCCCGATAGCTGACCATGACTCACACTTTGCTGGCCTCCAGGCATCCTGTTAAAGCCTAACTAACTGCCTACTCTAACACAACCCTTACTCCACTCGGTCCACATTGGCCTCCTGGATACTCCTCCACATCAGGCACACTCCTGCCTCAGGGCCTTTGCACAGTAGACAGTGCCTCTGCTTGGGATAGTCTTCCCCAAGATGCCCATATGTCTCCAGCACCTCCTTCAGGTCTCAGCTCCAATGTCTGCCCACATGCCCTTCTTTTTCTCTTGCCATCAGCAGTCTGTGTTTTGTTCACAACCGTGTGAAACCAATGTGCTTAATCATTGTGCTCACAAACAATCACATTCATATTAAGAGTCATTTACCAGGTGCTTGTTGTGTGTTAGACCCTGGGCTGAGGGCTGGGACCATAGCTGAGGACAACTGAGACATATCCTTGCACTTGTAGGTTGTATGGCCTGGGGGCAGGGATGGAGACGGACAGAAGGAATAAAACAGGACCTGTGGCCACATGCAGAACAGAGAGGGTCTTTTCCGATCATTATCTCCTGGAAGAGGTGGCATTGGGGCCCAAGCCCTGAGATGAGAATGAGCTTTTTAAAAATTTTTTAAAGAAT
Source organism: Canis lupus familiaris (assembly GCF_011100685.1). NCBI lineage: Eukaryota > Metazoa > Chordata > Mammalia > Carnivora > Canidae > Canis > Canis lupus. Next base: position 45,320,859 of record NC_049241.1, read on the forward strand.
TTAGTGGGATGCCTGGGTGGCTCAGCGGTTGGGCATCTGCCTTTGGCTTAGGGCGTGATCCTGGAGTCCCAGGATCCAGTCCTGCATCGGGCTCCTTGTGTGGAGCCTGCTTCTCCTCCTCCCTCTGCCTGTGTCTCTACCTCTTTCTGTGTCTCTCAGGAATGCATAAATAATTTTTTTTAATAAATTCTTTTTTTTAAATAAATTCTTTTTTTAAAAAAGATTTTATTTATGCATTCATGAGAGACACACAGAGAGAGAGGCAGAGACACAGGCAGAGGGAGAAGCAGGCTCCCCATAGGGAGCCCAATGTAGGACTTGATCCTGGGACCCCCGGATCACAACCTGAGCCAAAGGCAGACGCCCAACTGCTGAGCCACCCAGGTGCCCCAGACTTGTTTCTTTGTGAAGAGGCAGTGTAGGGAGATGACATGGGGCGGGCAGCAAGCTTGGACTCATGGGACCCTGGGGACCATGGGGAGGGGGTTGCTCTTCACCTTCAGAGCAGTGGGGCACCCTGAGGTTGGGATAGTCTTCCCCAAGATGCCCATATGTCTCCGGCACCTCCTTCAGGTCTCTAACCTCAGTGGGAGGTCTCAAGGCAGGTGACAGGATTTGATTCGTGTCTCCCAAAGAAAAGAGCAGCTGTGTGGATCTCACCAGTTCACAGATAGGGAAACTGAGGCACAGAGAGCTGAAGTCCCTTACCCAGCATCCCTGAATTCATTATCTCCAACCAGGAGCCTACAAATCCCTCCCTTCCAGCCACCCCATGCTGCCCAGTTGCAGACAGGTAAACTGAGGAACAAAGATGCCATCACTTCCTAAGTCCCCTGCGGGAATGCAGTCAGCCCTCCTCCACCTTCCCCCGCCCCTCCCCGGTGGATGCAGCCTCACTGGGGGACTTTCTCACAGGGAGGGAACAGCAGCGGCTGGTTTCACAAGTGGGTGGCCAAAGCCTGTCTCAGTTTCGGTTTGCAAATAGCGTCTGGCTCCAGCCGCCTGCGGCCGTCACTCGGCCTGGGGAGGTTTGCTGCGTGCCACCGCCACCGTCTGCGTGCCCTGCGACTGAACAACCTGTCAGCTCGGGGGAGGCAGGGCGACCCCGGGGTGGAGGGGTGGCCAGGGACCTGGGGTGCACCGAGCCCTCCTCCCCACGGAGCTTTGATCACTCGTTCCATCAGCAGTCCAATTGTGGACTTCATGCTTTACTGAATGAGCACATTTTATTCTCCCAGTGAGCACATATTAACTGCTTACTGTTTGGCAGGTTGTATCCCAGGTTTTAGCTCATCGGATCACCCCCCTTCAGCCCTGTAAGGCAGTGCGTTCGATTCTTGGGGCTGCTGGAAACTGCCGGGTGTAAACCAGCTTATGGAGACGGATTTCCAGTGGTCTGGAAGCAAAGTGGTGAAGCAGTGGTGACCTGCGTTCCTGCTGGGGGGTCAGAGGGAAAGCCCATCCCGGCCCCTCTCCTGGCTTCTGGTGGCCGCCAGCAGCCCTTGGTGTTCCTTGGCTTGTGGATGCATCACCCCGATCTCTACCTCCATCTCCATGTGGCCTTTGTCTCTCTGTCTTCTTCTTCTCCTTCTCCTTCTTCTTCTTTCTTTCTCTCTCTCTCTCTCTTTTTAAGATTTTATTTATTTATTCATGAGAGACCCAGAGAGAGAGGCAGAGACGTAGGCAGAGGGAGAAGCAGGTCCCCCATGAGGAGCCTGATACAGGACTTGATCCCAGGACCCCGGGATCACGACCTGAGCTAAAGGCAGATGCTCAACCACTGAGCCACCCAGGTGCCTCTCTTCTCTGTCCCTTATAAGGATGGATACCTGTCATGGGATTTTGGATCACCCTTATCCAGAATGATCTTGTCTCCAGATCCAGAGCTCATTACATCTGCAGGAAGCCTTGTGAAAATTAGACCAAGTAAATTTGAAGATCTAACTAGCCTTCTGCAGCCGGGCATGGATGGAGCGGCGTCGTGTCCAGCAAGTGGAGGGAGCTCTGAGGAGCTGGACAAAATGAAAGGTTTTTACCGGAAGGAGGGTGGGGTAAGGCCGTTTTTAGCAAAAGAAAAGAAAGGGTTATTCTTTTTTTTTTTGTAAAGATTTTATTTATTTATTCATGAGAGACAGAGAGAGAGAGAGAGAGGCAGAGACACAGGCAGAGGAAGAGGCAGGCTCCATGCAGGGAGCCTGATGTGGGACCCGATCTCGGGACTTCAAGATCAAGCCCTGAGCTGAAGGCAGACGCTCAACCGCTGAGCCAGGGTTATTCCAGATGAAGCCACCTTGCTTTAGAGAGAGGGGCCCGGGGCCTTCTTCGAGGCATTACCTCCTCTTCCCTTGGGGGGTGGGATGGAGAACACCCCTGAGTCAGACAGCTCACTGGAGCTAAACAGAAAATTCCTGGCTGGCTGGTGAAGACTTACATTCTGGGGGAGGTTGAAACTTCAATGAATTTTTAGTGACTTGGCCAAAGTGGTTTTATTTTTAACACCCTTGAAGGTCACATTCCAACATTCTGGATGGACATATCTGTTGGAGGCCACAATCTAACATTCACCAGGCAGGTATTATCAGCTCTACTTTATGGGAAATTGAGGCATAGAGAGATCAGGTTGCTGATCTGAAGGGCTAGGACTTAAACCCTGGCTGTCTGGAGCCTGAATCTCCCTGCATCATTGCCCCATAATCACCTCCTATCTCCTGTGTGCCAAATCCTTGCCAGAAGCTGGGGACACCAAGGCGAACAAGAATTGGCAGCACCAGGGACGTGACCTGTGAACCTCAGGCTGAGAGATGTTCAGTGTGTTAGGGTGTGATCTTAAGATCAAGAGTCCGTGGTAGTGGGCTGCAGGGTGTCCTCCAAAAGACATGTCCACTCAGGGGGACACCTGGGTGGTTCAGTGGTTAAGCGCCTCCCTTCGGCCCAGGGTGTGATCCTGGAGTCCCAAAATTGAGTCCCACATCGGGCTCCCTGCATGGAGCCTGCTCCTCCCTCTGCCTATGTCTCTGCCTCTGTCTCTGTGTCTCTCATGAATAAATAAATAAAATATTAAAAAAAAAAGACATGTCCACTCAGAACCTGTGAATGTGACCTTATTTGGAAATAGATCTCTGCAGATGTAATTAAGGTAAGGCTCTCGAGATAGGATCATCCTGGGATTAGGGTGGGCCCTAAATCCAGTAAGTGTCCTTTTGAGATAAGAGAAAGGAGGGAAAGATCTGAGACAGGAGGAGGCCAGGTAAGATGAAAGCAGAGACTAGAGCCAGAGACTGAGTTTTGTGTCTGATGTGACGTAAGGACCCAACTGACTTGTTTTCAACATGGACTCTCACTTCACAGATTCTTTTATAGAATAGTCTCCCCTCCCCACTGCTGGAATAGACCTCCATCTTGGAGCAAATTCCTGACCTGCATAGGGTGTCTCTGGGCATTTAATTCCAACCCATTGGTCAACATGTCTCTCCCTGTGCCATATCCCTCTGACTTAATTACAAGCTTTGTCATGGGTCCCCATATCTGGTAGGACAGGTAACGCCACGTGTTTTGTGTAAGTATTCTATTCGCAATCGTCTGCTCTTCCGGGTAAATTTTTTGAATCATCTTATCAAGTTCCTGAGGGGAAACCCCTTCTGTGACTTTAATTGGGATGGTGTTAAAACTTCAGATGGGGGGGGGGCAAAACAACCCAAACCTTCAGATGGGGAGAATCGGTATCTTTTGAGCCTCAGCCTCCTTGTTCATGAATATGGTACATCCACCATCCCTATTGCTTCCTTGAGATCTCTAAAGACAGCCATTTCTTTTTCCAAATGTTGAGAACAACATTTATTTCATTTATTTTTCTTTCCAATGCAGGGAGGCCTCCAATCTGACCTTCTGTTTCACCAGGTTATCCCTGCTTCCCACATTGCTGATACCACTGAGTTGTTTTGTTTGTTTCTGGATAGACCCGTTTTCACAGGGCCATCATCTTCCCTTGTACGTTTTGGGGGTGCATATCAAGTTCATTTTAAGCTCCTGGCCTATCTGTCCTCCTATTTCCACTCTTGGTGGAGGCCATGGTTCAGACTTTTCCTGGTGAAATGATGAGTTTCTCCAGATCTGGTCATTTGGATTCCAGCCCATTTCTTCAGGGACATCAGTGATAAAGCCAGCATCAGTCTCCCAGTCTCAGGGAATGGGATGAGAGTCCAGGTTCCCTAAAACTCAGGCTATCACTTCTCACTCCTCCTCCCTCCTCCGTCCAGTCTTTCCCTCAACATCTCCTGGGAAGACAGCCCATGGCAAGGTGGTAGGGTGGGGGGGTGGGGTCCCTCTTTATATTGCAAGTACCACCCCAAGGGTGAGGAAGGAGCAGCCACTGCTTGGGTAATTCCAGCCCTGGAGTGCCTGCCGGCAGGTGTGGAGGTGGGCACCACCTCTTCCCAAAATGGTAGGGAGATGCCAGGAGCAGAATTCCAAGCCGCCTCCTTGAGGCTGCCCGGTGCCTCTGTCTCAAGCCTGGGGCATTCTCAGAGTTTTCTCAGCATCCCCCACACTAGAGCCTCTGGGCTGGTCTCCAGGAAGTGTGGAGATTTCCCTCCATCCTGGACATCCCTGGGATCAGACCCAGGAGCCCAGAGGTCATTTTAAAATGCTTTGTGTTATGGAAAATTTCAACCATGCCCTGTCGTCAAGAACACACAGTGACCCCATGTGCTGTCCCCAGACTCACAGTGATCTGGGAGGCACTGACCCCATTTCCATGACACTTATTGACCTTATTAGGGTGCTGCTGATCCCAGGGTCATGCTCCTTACCCAAGATTTGAGATGCTTCTCACAGGACAAACCCAGCTCCAAAATCAAAATCACCCTCAAAACCCTCTCTCTCTCCCTCTCTCTTTTCTTTATCTCTCTTCCCCCATCTCTCTTTGTATCTCTCTCCTTGTCTCTCTCCTATCTCTCTGTCTCATCTGTCTCTCACTGTCTATCTCTCTCACAGGTGGATTGGGTGCCCTGTCCCACCTTCCCCAATTCCTGCTTCTACCCCTGAACCTCTCCAGTCTGAGTGGGAAGAGCCATACTGTTGAACCTCCGCTGAATGGTTGATGGGCTGGCCTTTTTTTTTTTTTAAGTTTTAATTTATTTATTCATGAGAGAGAGAGAGAGAGGTAGAGATACAGGCAGAGGGAGAAGCAGACTCCCTGCAGGGAGCCCGACGTGGGACTCGATCCGGACTCCAGGATCAGAGCCTGGGCTGAAGGCGGCGCTAAACCCCTGGGCCCCCCCGGGCTGCTCTGGGCTGGACTTTTGAATGAAGCCAAAGCTGTACACGCTGGGCTCAACCCGGGCCTGGCTGCCTTGCCTCGTTGGTTAACCCCCCATCCTGGGGGCCACATTGCTGAGTCCCCAGAGCCACAGCCTTCAAAGGTTCCCTCATGGGGCTGTGAGCTCCCCCACATTCCTAATTCGGCTGCTTTCATCTCTTTTCTGTGTTATGTAAGCTCATGCTCGTGTGTATTTCACATAGGCTTTGTACACAGCACGTTACTATTTACATGATTTAAAATACAGATGTGGCATTAAGGAGGGTACATGATGAGATGAGCACTGGGTGTTTTGCTATATATTGGCAAATTGAATTTAAATAAAAATTTAAAAAATAAAATAAAATACAGATTAGGGGCGCCTGGATGGCTCAGTCAGTTAAGTGTCTGCCTTTGGCTCAGATCATGATCTCAGGGTCCTGGGACGGAGCCCCACAATGGTCTCCCTGCTCAGCAGGGAGCCTGCTTGAGCCGCCTCTGTCTCCCTCTGCTGCTCGCCCTGCTTGTGCTCTCTCGCTCTCTTTCAAATAAATAAAATATTTTTTAAAATATGGATATGGGACGCCTGGGTGGCTCAGTGGTTGAATGTCTGCCTTTGGCTCAGGTCATGATCCTGGGGTCCTGGAATTGTGTCCTGCATTGGGTTCCCCGCAGGGAGCCTGCCTCTCCCTCTGCCTATGTTTCTGCCTTTCTCTGTGTCTCTCATGAGTAAATAAATAAAATCTTAAAAAAAAATACTGGTGTGTTTTATTTCGAAATGAGAAAAAGAACACTAACAGGCACATCTGGACAGCTAGACTCTATAGCAAGAGCATTTTTCATCCTTCCATCGCTATAGCCAATAACACAAGTTCCTGGAACAGAAGACTGTATAAAAGCATTTGGATTTTGTTATGATGTTGCCTTTCCCCAACAGTCTTAAAATAAAATATCATATAACTATTTTAAAGGTCAGCTCTGTTAAGGCCTAACTCACATACAATAGAGTACAGCTGGATGAGTTTTGACAAAGGCACACAGTCCCGAAACTATCAATCTGGGTATATGTATTTCCATTACCCAGAAAGCTCCATTGGGCCCCCTTTGCAGATGAACCCCTCCCCTAGGTATACAGTAAGTAACAAATACTGAATGAACACATTTGCCTTTACCAGCTGGAAACAGTGAGTTACAAATTCAACTGGCAGGCGATAGAGACCTCTCCTGCCAAGATCCCCCTGGGCTGAGCCCAGCGCAGGCCCAGGAGGCTGGGGTGAAGCTCAGCCCATGGATATTGGCAATTGGCCAAAGTCTCATTTTATAGCCAGGGCTACTGAGGCCAGAGACAAATGACCCAGAGGGTCCAGTGGCCCCGATTGCAGCCCTGGACTTGGCCCTCCATCTTCTTGCCCCAAAAGAGAATAAAAAGGAAAGGTGGGTGTTGTTATAATGGAATGTTTATGTCCTCACAACACTCATAAATTGAAGCCCAGATCCCCAGTGGGGTGGTGTTGGGGGCGGGAAGCTTTAGGAGGTGATTAGGTCATGAGGGGGGCCCCCATGATGGGATTAGTGCCCTTAGAAGGAGACACAGGACAGCTGGCTTCCTCTCCCTGCTTTCTGCCATGTGAGGATGCGGTAAGCAGGTGGGTGTCCACAGACCCAGAAGCAGCCCTCACCAGACACCAGATCTGCTGACACCTTGACCTGGGACTTGCCAGCCTCCAGAGCTGTGCCAAGTACATGTTTGCTGGGTAAGCCCTCCATTCTGTGGTGTTTGTCACAGCAGCCTGAACGAAGAGTTGCCGCACCCCGCTCGCGGGGTCACCGCGAGCCCTCGGCCAGGGGCTTCATCCTGAATCTCAGTCTTCCTGTCAGTAAAATGGGGATACACCTGAGATCAACCTGCTGGGGATTTTGTGGCTGTGAGAGGGAGCTCCCAGCAAGGCTCAGCTGGGCACTTTTCGGCCTTAGCAGCTATGATGACTGTGGGTGCTACTGTTGCCATCCAAGCCCTGGTTCTCAGTCCTGAGGGTTCCAGCTGGGCACCCCAAAGCTCTTCTGTCTGCATCCTGACTCCACCTGGCAGCATGTGGTCTTATCTCGTTCTTCCTGCCCTGTGTCCTGGGAGGTAGCCATGGCGATGGGACAGAGGAGGGTGCATTGGGTAGGCAGGTGGCTCAGGAAGTTCCAGTGCAGAGGCCGTTGTTCGTTTCACCTGCACCCCCCGCTTTGTCCCTCTCTCCCTGCCCTCTGGCCAAGGATGTGCCCAGACTTTTGTCCTTCTTCTTGTGGACGGTTGAGGGCACCACATCCTGCCTGACTTGCCAGGCAAACCTGGCCATCCTAAACTTAGCCTTGACTATCTGCTGGAGCTTGCAAATTCTCAAAGGGAGCTGAGGGTGGCACAAAGCCAGGCCCTGAAATCGTTATGTTCCCTCTCACCCCAGGACCTTTGCACACGCTGTGCCCATTGCCTAGGATTCTCTGTTCCCTGTTTGTACCTGGAAAGCTCTGCCTCTGGGTCTCTGTCAAGTGTCACCTCCCTCAGAAAGCCCTTCTGGACCCTATGCAGGAGGTCCTGGGACCAGGTGTCTCCCTTTAACAGGTTTGCCCTGTGACTTGATACTCTGCATTTACGGTGATGACTGCATCAATACCCATGGGGTTGGAGTGTCTGCATACAGTAAGTATTCAACAAAGAATGATGGAATCAGGGGCACCGGGGATCCCAGGGTGGCTCAGCGGTTTAGCCCCTGCCTTCGGCCCAGGGCATGGTCCTGGAGTCCTCGGGATCAAGTCCCGCGTCGGGCTCCCTGCATGGAGCCTGCTTCTCCCTCTGCCTGTGTCTCTGCCTCTCTCTCTGTGTATCTCTCCTGAATAAATAAATAAAATCTTAAAAAAAAAAAAACAAAAAACCAGGGGCACCTGAGAGGCTCAGTGGGCTAAGCATCTGCCTTCAGCTCAGGTCATGATCTCAGGGTCCTGGGATGGAGCCCCGCATCGGGCTCCCTGCTTAGAATGCTTCTTTCTCTCTCTCTGCTTGTGCTCTCTCACTCGCTCGCTCGCTTTCTCTCTCTGTGTCAAATCAATAAAACCTTTAAATTAAAAAAAAAAAGGTGATGAAACCAAACATTGAATTCAACAGCTGTTTATCAAATATTATCTTATATTCAATCAACAACTCCCTTGAGCTCTTCAGGGCATCCAGGTGCAGGGGACATCCTACGAATGAAGAGCCCCCCTCCTTCCTTCCTGTGGCCCAGAACCTCTTGCTGACATCCTAGTGAAACTCTTGAATAATGGTGCCATTCTTGTCACCCAGGCCCTGTTCCCCAGAGACACGTGATGCATTTATGAGCTCATCACCAGACCTTACTTGGGCTCATCCTCGTGATGAGGTCCTGGGGAAGACAAGGACGGTGAACATCTGTGCCATGATGCATGAGGCCCCTTCGTGCCTGGCCTGAGATCCCTTCAGGACCTTCACGACCTCCTGTCGGGGAGATGTCATCAGAGGAGAGGCAGATTTGACAAATAAACATCTTGTTTTCTTGTTTTTGTCTTTTGTGGGTTTTTAGTATAAGTCAATCCCATGCAACGTTTGGGATATACTTATACTCAAAGTGTATTGGTTTTGATCTTTGAGCTCACCGAATAGACTCCATAAGCAAAGCTTACCCTCTCGAGTTGAAACAATTTATGGACAAGAAAACATCGTTTGAAATCAAATGGTGACAGACATGCCCAAGGAATAGCGTGGGGGTTCGATCCCTTTAGGAATCCTGTGATAGACAAATCTGTGGGGATGGCAGCTGACGGGCTCCAGAAGATCGGAGCAATGGTAATATGAGGAAATAGTATCATCATGTTGGAAGCCTTGGAACAAGTATAAACAATGGTGTGAGGGGCGTCTCGGTTAAGTGGTTGACTTTGTCTCAGGTCATGATCTCAGGGTCCGGGGATTTCGCCCTGCACTGGGGCTCCATGCTCAGGGTGGGGGGGGTCTGCTTCTGCCCCTCCTCCTTGTGCTTGCCTGTGGGCTGTCTCTCAAATAAGTAAATAAAAACCTAAAAAACAAAAACAAACAAAAGCAATGAGTGTGCTCACCAGAAGAAATCACCTGCTTCCATTTGTCCCCTTTCCATAGCACCTGTTTTACTACAATATAAAAATCAGGTCATGGAAAAAAATCAGGTCAAGTGCAAAAAAAAAAGGAAGGGAGAAAAGAAAGAAGGAAAGAAAAAGTATTTGTTGTTTTCTGAAATTCAATGTTCACTGGGTATCCTGTGTATGGTCTGGAACCTTGATCCATTGTCATACCCATTTTACAGACAAGGAAGCAGAGGCTCAGATAAGTTAAGGGATGGGCACAAGGTGGCACAGCCAGGATTGAGCCGAGACAGAATGTGAGCCAGACCCTGGGACCCCACACCTTCAGGGCTTGATTCCTGCCTCCAAAAAGCAGGTATGAGCGTGGGGGTCCTCAGGCAGCAAAAGCCTCGCCTTGCCTGGGCCCAGAGTTCTTTCCACATTCCCACTCCCTGTGCCGGAGGCAGTCGCACTCGAGGGGTCCCCAGGCCCAGGGCCTTCGGCAAACACCTGCACAGGAACCCATCCCACAGGCCATCTGGACTCTGGCATCCGGAAGCAGGTCAGCTGGTCCCCTGTAAACAGCCGGCCCCATGTCACTGTAAACAGCTGGTGTCTAGAGTTGCTGTCACAGTGCCCAAGTCTCAGTGTGACTGCCCTGTGACTCGATACCCTGCCACAGGCTCCCGTCACTTGATACTTGGTAAACAGTGTTCGGAGAATGGGCAGCACTGCCCCGTTGGGTCCGTGTGGTGCTCGAGCCAGGGGCTGGGGTGTAGCTTAAAGCGGGTCCCGACACCTCGCGAGCCGTCCTCACTTGCTCTGTGCTAACGCTGCACACGTCGAGCCCTGAGAGCTGTCATTCATCAATGGTCAGACACCGCTGGGGTCTCAGCCCCTGTCCCATTCTTAGCTGGCTGACCTGGAAGCCCTTGGAGCAGAGTTCCGGCCCTTTATCAACAGCGACTCCTGATACTTTCTCTGTTGCCCTCTGAGTGCCTCATCCAGAGGCTGCAGCCCTGGCCACAACCTAGAAGTGGCTTTTACACTTTTGGGTGATTGGAAACATTCCAAAAGAATATTTTGTGACACATGACAACTACATGAAAATTCAAGTTTCAGGGTTCATTTTAAGAAAGATTTTATTTATTTGAAAGAGAGGGAGAGAGAGAGAACAAGAGAGAGCACAAGCTGAAGGAGAGGCAGATGGAGGAGAGGCAGACAGCCCGCTGAGCAGGGAGCCCGATGTGGGGCTCGATCCCAGGACCCCGAGATCCTGACCTGAGCCGAAGGCAGATGCTTAACCAACTGAGCCACCCAGGCGCCCTAGTTTCAGTGTTCACGAATACGGTTTTATGGGGACACAGCCATGCCCGCTCATTTGCGTATTGCTTAAGGCTGCTTTCAGGGGAGCACTTGAGTGGCTGCAGGGCTCACAGGGCCTCAAATATTTATCATCTGACTTTTTTTTTAAAAGATTTTACTTATTTATTCATGAGAGACACAGAGAGAGAGAGAGAGAGAGAGGCAGAGACACAGGCAGAGGGAGAAGCAGGCTCCACGCAGGGAGCCCAACGTGGGACTCGATCCTGAGACTCTAGGATCACACCCTGGGCCGAAGGTGGCACCAAACCTCTGAGCCACCCGGGCTGCCCTATCATCTGACTTTTTATAAGTTTATCAGCTCCTGCTCTGAGCTCATGGGCGGTCCCTGTTCTCTGTACTGCACTCAGCATCCTGCCGGTCACCCGTGGTGCACACACCGTTCACATAGTGTGCAAACAACGAGTTAAAAGGTCCACCAGGTTCATATGCTGCACAAATGCGTCCCCTTCCCTTATAAGAGTCTCAGGCTGCCTGGTGTGCTGACATGCTGGGTGCAGCGAGTATTTGGACTCTGACAGCTGATGTGTCCTGTGTCAACACTTAATACTGGGAAGGGCAACCAAGATGAAACCCAAAGGGTAACTAAGAATCTGGCCAAGGAAAAAGGAAAGATTCCGCCACTCACGGCCAGGACCTTGAACTCTGAGCCCAAGAGCTGGATGTTCTCCTGAGGGTGAGGCGGAGCTCCGGCCTGTGGGAGCAGAGGAGGAGCACGCTCTGCCTGGACACGGGGCCACCTCCTCTCCTCACCTTGCACTTCCCGTCTATGCTGTTGGCCGATGTAGCCAGCATGAGGAAGCTTCTAGGCCTATTCTGGAAAGAAAGGGTGAGAGATGATGCTGGGAGACTCTCCCAGTTTGGGGAGGGGTGCTGTCCCTGCACCCTGCATCCCCACCCTAACTTTGGAGCTCCTATTACAGAGGGGAGGTGGAGGACGGCCGTGAAGCCACCAATAGGTTGTAATTATGAATTGCCAGAAGCACAGGGGAGGGCCTGAGAGAATAGGGCAGCTTTGGTCAGGGAGGCTCAGGGGCCTCTGAGGAGGGAACATTTGAACTTAGGCCCAGGGGGCTCAGCGGTTTAGCGCCGCCTTCGGCCCAGGGTGTGATCCTGGAGACCTGGGATCGAGTCCCACATCGGCCTCCCTGCGTGGAGCATGCTTCTCCCTCTGCCTGTGTCTCTGCCTCTCTCTCTCTCTCTCTCTGTGTGTCTCTCATGAATAAATAAATAATAAAATATTTTTTTAAAAATGAGGAGGAGAAGGTAGGAGCCTTGTGAGGAGTGAGGGAAGGACTATCTGAGCAGAAGGCACAGCAACTACAAAGGGCCTGAGGTTGTGATAGAGGCTGCGAGGGCCAGGCCATGCAGGACCTTGTGGGCTTTGGGGAGGGTGTGTAAGGGATGGAATCCGAGCCTTGTTTCAATTTTTTTTTTTTTTTTTTTTTATTTATGATAGGCACACAGTGAGAGAGAGAGGCAGAGACACAGGCAGAGGGAGAAGCAGGCTCCATGCACCGGGAGCCCGACGTGGGATTCGATCCCGGATCTCCAGGATCGCGCCCTGGGCCAAAGGCAGGCGCTAAACCGCTGCGCCACCCAGGGATCCCCCGAGCCTTGTTTCAAAGCCTCCATGGCTTCCCTGGGGTTAGAGCACTGAGACACCAGCACGAAACCCTCATTACACTGTTGGAGCCTTGGACTATCTCTGGTCCATTCCACAGATAAACCAGGCTTGTGTGGAGCTGCTGTGACCCAAGGTCAGAAAGACCACAGGCCTGGGCAGGAGAGTTTCCAGAACACACGGGCCTCTGGATCAAGTGGAAATGTCTTGCCTTCCCTTCTAAATCACACAGTTTGGCAGATCCTGAGGGCAATATGGCAGCAGGAGTCACCTCCTGGGCATCGGGCATAGCAAAGCTACCTGGCCAGTTCCAGAAAGTCAGCAGCATCTTGTGGTCCTGGCTATGCAACTGAGAGGCCTCAGCCCTTGTCTGTCTGGAGGGGACAGGCATGGCCAGACACCAAGGACCCTCAGCCCATGGTGTCAGGACTGGCTTGGAGAAAAGGGGTTTTTGAGGATGGGGTTTTGAAGGATGAGTAGAAGTTTGCCAGCAGGAGAAAAGCATCCCAGGAACATGGCATACAGGAGGCCCCAGTTTGGCCCCATCTGACCCCTGTGGCTGAGTGACCCCAGCCTGTCCTTGACATTCAGGTATTTTCTTCACTTGATGTGAGCAAGGACAAAGGCTCTACGAATTGTCGGATCTGGCCAGCCCAGGCTTAAATTCAGCCTTTTCCACTTTCTGGGTGACTCTCGCTAGTGAGACCCCACCAAGATTGGCCCCAGTTTACAGGAGAATAAACTGAGATTTGTAGAGGGAGCCCACACATCCTAGGATGCAGAGGGAAGTGGTCAGAGCTGAGTCAGGACTCAGAGGAAGGGCAAGGGAACAGTCAAGAAGTAGGAAGTGGGGGCAGGGAGAGTGACCTGCCCAAGGCCATTATCCTGAGGCCCCAGAGATGGAGAGGAATGGAGGACCCAGTAGCTTAGTGGGCACAGCAGGTGCAAAGGCCCTAAGGTAAAAACATATTTAACAGTCTCCAGGAAGAGCAAGTGGGCCAGAGGCTGATGAGTGAGAGGCAGATGGAAAGAGAGGAGAGCAGGCTACCCCAGCACAAGCTAGCTCTTGCCAGCACCCCCCAGTACCCACTGCCGGTAGACCCCTGTGTCCAACACCAAGACCCAGACTCGCAGACCAGCCCACGTTTGCTTCCTGTGCGGGCCGAGATGTGCAAACCTGCATTCAAGCACATGCAACACGTGTGCATGTGCCTCAGGGCAACTCTGCAGACAAGGCTGACACGCAAACGCGTATGCACGGTCTCGTGGGCTCTGTTTATCTCCAGGCTGCCTGCAAACTTGCATGTGTGCTCACTCCGCCCCCCACCCCCCCCCCGCCCCGCCCCAGCACGCGTCATGAGAAGGCTCAGGAAGCGCTGCTGGGGGTTCCCCTGAGAGCTGGCTTCCTGTTTTCAAAGAGGCCGAGAACTGCTGAGGGAATGTTTTAGACAGACCCAGCCCCCCCTCCCCTGGCTCTGCACACCCCAGCCAGTCCCACAGACCTTGGATTGCTTCTCTGCCTGGCACTGCCCCCATCCCATGGTGAAGTCAGGCTCCAGATGACAAACTGAGGCTTGGAGACCTACGGCCACTATCCCAGGGTCACACAGGAAGGGAGAGGTGGTGCTGGGAGTGCAGACCCTGAGCCCCACCCTGTCCCCCCTGGCACACAATGCCCAGGGGTGGGGGGGCTCACATATGGGGAGACGAGAAATGCCTCCTCCTGCCTTGGACTGTGGTCCTGTTCCCCGGGCTCCCGGGACTGCCCTCACCCAGCTCCAGGCTTTCCTGCCCCACGAAGCCAATTCTCCCATTCACCATGGCTCCTCATCCAGGTCCTCAAAGAAAGGCCATCTACACTACAAACACCAAAGGAACATCAGTTGCCAACGAAGCTGCCGGCAAAGATTTGGTCTCCTCCTTAAGGGGCTGGTGGGGGCACCTAGGAGCAAATAACCAAACCCTCTCTGTGCTCCAGCCCCATGGAGCCCCCGGAGTGGCTGAGGACACACTTGGCCCTGTCTCGCCTGCTGTGGTTGCAGAGGCTGTTCCCTCTGCTTGGGATGCCCTTCTCTAGCTCCTTGGCAAACTCCTCTTCATCCATCAAAACCCCACTCCAGTGTCTTCTCCTCCTGGAAGCTCTTCCAGGGCCCTCCAGCCCTCATCCTTCCCCCGGGCTCCACCCTCACTCCACAGGGCTGGGGGTGTCTGTGGATTTCACCACGAGGACCTTGGGACTCTGTTTTGTGGCAACTTGTGGTAGCAAAGATGGCTCGCATTATCACCTCCAGGGGCCCCCAATCCCCCAGGGTGACTGGCCCTGGCTGAGTCACATGCCTATTTCTGAGCCAATCCCTGAGTCTGCGGTCACCAAAGGCTCTAATTGGCCAGACCCAGTCACATGGCCACACGTGGTGCCACAAAGTGGACCCGGCTTGGCTCCATTTGCCCACCGAAACAGGCGGGGAGAGTAGATGCCCCCAAAAGCCCTTTACCAAGGCCTGAGGGGTCCTCTGCCTGCCCCATCCTGGCTGGGGGGTCTTGGGCAAGTCATCTGTTCTCTGTGCCTGTTTCCCCACCTGCGAATCGGGCTCCGCAGAGGGGAGGTATTAGAGCACCGGAGACCCACTGAGGCATGCCCCATCCGTCCCCTCCCAACCCCCCAACCCTGCTCAGCAGGCCCTGTGGACCCTGTCCCCGCCCCCCAGCCCTCTATTGTTCTCTGTGAATCCCCCAAGCCCCTCACGGGGCCTCCCAGCCAGGCAGGCACGGATGGCTACTGGCCGAGTCACTTCTTCCTCCTGGGCCCCTTGCCCAGCCTGATGCTTTCTGGGGACTTTCCTGGCCTTCCTCGAATGTCAGAAATAAGGCGGTGGGGGCGGGGGGAGGCGGGGGAGTGAGGGCAGAGGTGCGTGTGGACAGGTCTGTGCACACCCTGGCGTGGGGTCCAAGCCCCCGTCCTACACCCCCTGTGACATGCAGGGCATCTTACCTGCTTCCCTCCAGAGTTGGGGGCCTCCACATCTGAACACCCTGCAAGCCCTCAGCCGGGGCCGGGGGTGCCCAGGGGGGCAATACTGTCGTACCTGTTCAGACAGGTGTCAGCGTGCTTTCTGCATGTGTGCACGCGCATGCACGTGGGTCCGTGCTCATCGAGGTCTAGGCTGTGCGCCCCGGTGTCGGCTGGCCCCTTTCTGTCTCTGCACGTGTGCATCCATTTCTGAGTGTGTGTGTGTGTGTGTGTGTGTGTACGTCGTAGCAGCCCCCACATGCAGCCCAGTGAGACCCTGCCCCTCATCGGGAAAGGCGCAGCTAGGGGAAGGAAAGCTCTGGGACAGACGGCAGGGCTGGGGTATTGTGCCTGTCGGGGGCGCAGGGGACAGTGGCGGGAGGTGTGTGCAGGGAACAGCTGGGGCGGCCGCAGGGACAGGAGGAGGCCGGGCCTGGGGTTGGTCAGCCAGGCTGAAGGGATGGGAGCTGCGTGCGGGAGCCGAGGTGGCTAAGGCCGAGCGGAGCTTTGGGATGAAATGGCATCAACTCTGAAATATTCTCCAAGGCTGGGGATACGGCAGGGCTCTGGGGTATACTGACACCATACTGACAAACAAGGAAATCTAGAACTCTGAGGAAGGGGAAAGATCGGGAAGCAAAAGGCATTGGGACAGGAGGGGAATTGAGGCGCGTTCAGGCCTAGAGACAGGGAGGATGTCCTGAAGAGGTGATTTGTGATCTGAAGCCTGCCAGGGAGAAGGTCTTGGGCATATCTGGGGAGAGGGTGCTCCAGGTAGGAGGCACAGCAGGTGCAAAGCCCCTGAGGTAGGAGTGAGCTGATAGAGGGGCCCCATTCAGGAAGATCTAAGCCCAAAGTAGGGAGGGGGGGCATCAGGGGGCAGCATGGGTGGGGAGCAAGGCCACTAGGACAGACTGTCCTGTAACGACAGGCAGACAGGAACCCTCCACTCCCACCCCACCCACCCCCAGGGCTCCCTGCTCGGGACAGAATGTGCTGGGAGGAGAGGCCAGTGGCTGTGCCTGGTGGCTGGAGCAGGGCAGCTGGAGGATTCCTGAACAGCAGCCCAGCTGGGCCCCGTGCCAGCCAGGGCGGAAAACAAGCGGAGGGTGCCCGGCCTGCCTGTCACCCCGTGGCCCCAGGGCCCGGCCAGGCTGGGGAAGGAGACAGAGATGGGGAAGGAGTCAGAGACCGGGAGAGACAGAGAGATAGCCAAGAGAGATGGTGGGCAAGAGATAGAGAAAGAAATGACAGAGAGAGATGCAGAGATGGTGAGCCAGAGACAGAGACAATGAGAGACTGACAGAAGGAATGGGCAAAAGAGACAGCGTGAAAATGTGAGAGGCGGAGTGGGGGGACAAGGAGGGTGAGTCAGAGACCTGATGCTTGACTCTCCAAACGGGTGACTGACTCTAGGCGGTCCTGGGAACAAGTGTCAGGCAGTAACACCCCCACCCCCATCAGAATCTTGGTCTACACCTGAGTTGGGGAGGGAGGAGTCCCCACCAGTCAACAGCCCCCTCAGGCCTCCCATGCCTGCTATGTGCTGGAGCCAGGGACACAGCCCTGCCCCAGCCCCGCCCTCAAAGTTTCAGACAAACAAGTGAATATCTAAATAAAAAATTTCAGAGTGACAAGGGCTACAAAGACAATAGGATAGGGGGATAGGAGAGGGAGTAAAAGGAGTGGCACCATTAACCAGGAAGTTGGGGTGTTCCTGAAAAGATGAGGCTAGGAGGTAAGAGAGGAGTGGGTCATAGGGAAGAAACTTTCAGCAGAGGGAACCACATGTACAAAGGTCCTGAGGTAGGAGTCGGCTTGGGGTACCTGAGTAGTAGTCAGAGATCCAGGGGAAGCTGGAAGGAGAGGTGGGTGAGAGATCTTAGGGGCTGAGGGAGGGGTGGGATTTTATCTTAGAAGAATATTTGGCCACTCTCCTCTCAACCCTGTGGGCCTCACTCTGCGTTCAGGGAGTTCCCTGAATTCTGAATGACCCAAGCCAGCTCCATTCTGGTTTTCATTTATCTGAACCAGATAATCCACCTCTTTTAGGGATAAGGTTCCAGACAGTTGCAGATGTAGGAGTCTGGGACACGAGGTGGCTCGTCCTCCCAAGCCTGCCGGGGGAAACCTTTTGTAGAACTACTCACATCTGCTGTTGCAATAGACACCTTAGACTCTTCTTGGTTTGGGAACATGGATCCGGAAGCTGGGATTTTGTGTCCTGAACACCCAGATGACAGGGAACTTACCACTTCCTGAGACTGCTATTTTGGGGGCCCGGGGTGACTGTGCTATGTGGGTACATCTCCCCTCTGGGGGGGACCCAAAGAACCCTAAGTTTGACAGGTTCTGAACTTGACACCGGGTCAGCGGCTGCTGGACAGGGAAGGCCAGGCAAACCTCAGGCCAAGCAGCAGGTGCAAATCAGAACCCAAATTCAGGCCAGGGATGGGGGGGCAATTAAGGCTGTGGTGGGGAGGTATCCCAGAGTCTCAGATGAGGAAACTGGCTCAAGAGCAGGTGACTTGTCTGTGATCACTCAAAGAACTAAGCCTGAACCCCCACTTGCCAGTGTCCAACCCTGGGGTCCTTCCCCCGTGCTCACCCCTGCCAATGGTCATCCCAAGGGGCGGGGCCTCTGGTCTGGGGAGGGGCCTTCGGTCTGGGGCAGGGCCAGGAGCCCCACCAGGGCTGGCACTGACCTGTGAGGTGTGGGGGTTCTGAGTGGTGACTCCAGACCCTGCCCCAGTCGCCTCACTCTGTTTGACTCACTTTCTCTACCTTCTGCTCCAGCAGACACAACCTCCGTGCCACCAGGGCTGCCTCAAGGCCCAGGGAACATTCAAACAAATCCTTGTACGCCCGTGTCCACAGACAGCAGCCCCAGTCACAATCGCCAAAAGGTGGGGGTGACCCAACTGCCTATCAAGTGGGTGAAGGGACAATCAAAATGGAATCTGTCCACACGGCAGAATATTATTTGGCCATAAAAAGGAACGAAACATTGACGCATGCTAACCCTCGGATGAAACGTCCTGTGAAAATTTAAGCTGGGTGGAAGCCAGACACCAATGAGGCCATGTGTTGTAGGCTCCCACGTATATGAAACGCCTAGAACAGGGAAATCCAGAGACAGAAAGCAAATCAGTGGGTGCCCAGAGTGTCCTGGAGCTAGAGGGAGGTGACAAGTGCCCAACACCGTCAATGCACTAAATCCCACTAAACCGGAAGCTTTAAAACGGTTCACTTGAAGGCAAACAAATTGTGTCTTAAAAACAAAAGCCTTTCCCCGTTCACGCTCCCAGCCTCTGTGACTATGCTAGGGAAGGGGCACGGGATCGAGCTCCAACCTGAGCTCTTTGCCCCCTGCCGTGCGTCCTTGGGCCTCGTTTCTCCTTCCGGACAATGGGCCCCTCAACCCTCCTTGGCCTGAATGCCAATTCAGCCCTAGAGATCCTGACCCAAGACAGAGATCAAGGCCACTCAGCTTTCTTGGCAGCTGAGGAAAATAAACCGGTAAACCCAGTCTCTTCCCCCACACTTTTATTTAAAAAAACAAAAACAAAAACTGTAAAAAAGAGAACAATTTAAGGCTTATCAGAAATGCTGAGTCCCAGGCAGGGGCCCCGCCCCAGCCACGGGTGAGACTCTGCAACCAGGGGCTGGTCCGGCTGCCCCCTCATACTTTGTCCCTCCTTCCCTACAGGAGGTCTCCAGAGCTGCACTGGCCCTGCTCTGTTACCCCAGGCTGACCTCTGTCCCCAGGGCCTGGCTGAATATTTTGAACCGGGTTTTTTGGGTCATATGATATGCAGACAGGTCTCATGTCCTGGAGCACTTGGAGGAGCCCCCAGACAGTCCCGGCCTGGACCAGGAGTCTCTCTGGCTTCCAAAGGCTGGAGCAGTTGCCCCTGCCACCCACAGGTCCCACAGAGTTCCAAGGACTTGCTTCCCCAAATGCACCGGTTCCTGGGCCCTCTCGCCTGCCGGACCTTGCCGCGTGGCCTCAACTGAGGCACTTGCCCTCTGAGCCCCGGTTCTAAGACGAAGGGGGTGATCTCCAAATATCACTCAGCTCTGACCTTCTCCGACTTCTTCCTCTTGCTTGTCTGCGCGCTGAGCTGTCGCTTGTATGCCAAGGCCTCAGCTAGAATGCCCTTTGCTCCAGGAAGCCTTCTCTGCTCCTGTTTGGACTCTCCCAGCTCTGGGTCTCTTCCTCTGGTCCCATGAGACTGGAAGTATTTATGTCTGGCTACATCTCTCCCAGACTAGAAGCTCCTGGGGTTGCCGAGCCCTGTTCACGGGCCAGCGGAGACAGACAGATTCCGACAGTGGGCATTCACTGCCTTGTGAGGACCAGGCCAGCTAAATCAGATTCCCGCCTGGCTCTTCCTCTGTCCCCTGTGATGTTGGAAAGCCCTGCCCTGTTCTGAGACTCGGATTCCCCAACTTCAATGCCGTCCGGTTGGTCTGCTCTGGAGACAGCTACTCTCCATGTGGCCGGAAGCATGTGGGCGACCTCATCCCTTGAGGTATCCACTTGCTCAGCAGGTCATGCAGCGTGGCCTCATGGTCTCTGAGGGTGGGTTTGGATCCTCCTGAGAGAGACAGTCCCATTAAGCCTCAGGGGGCACCAGAGGCTCAGAAACAACCCACTTATCATCTCCAACTCCCACACTCAGCCAGGGGGCAACATGCAGAGCCGATGGGGTTGGGGCAAGGTGGGCTTGAGCCCAAATTCATCTGAGTCCCACCCCCACCTGTGCTCCCAGGGCCTGGGAGCTTCTCGGACCCCCAAGCTCACCTCGGAGTACAGGGGTGGCGGGCGGTAGCGGAATTCCTGGATATAGGCGAAGAAGGGGCCTTCGAAGCTCAAGTCAGTGTCCTGCAGTGGTGGAAAGGAGCTCTGCCCCACGGCTGCCACCTCCCCGTCTGCCACCACCTCTGAGTACTCGGGAGGGGCTGCAAGTGAGAGACAGAGTGGGTGAGGCTGGTAGAGGAGGGGAACCCCAGAATCGGGGACAATGAACAGGGAGCCGAACTTGTGCCAATTCTGGGGCTGTGGGCTGAGAGTCTGGGGGGGACCTGTGGCCGCCAGCATAATCACTACTGTGCATTTTTATGCATGGAGGCATTGAGACTGGGGGAGGGCAAGTCACCCAAGCACCCGCCTCTCTACCCACCCAGCTCCCTGCAGGACGTTGAGCTCACCCTCAGGCCGCTCTGGCGGGGCTCCCAGCCCCCAGTCCAGCAGGAAGCTGGCGTGGCTGCCCACGCTGGATGAGCGGCTCCCAAAAGGGTGCAGGGGGATGGTGCCGATGACCAGTGGCAGCTCCAGGAGCAACTTGGATGTGCCAGGGATGTCCACGCAGACCTGGAGGTACAGACCATGAGGGAGGGCGCCCAGGCAGATGCGGCCGTCCCTCTTCCTCCGACCAGTGGGATGCCCTACCTTGAGGGAGTAGTCCACATGTAGCACCCGGCAGTGCAGGATGGAAGGGCCCACAGGGGGGATCCGCAGCGCGCGGCCCTGCCACAGCGCCCGCCGCCCAGGACCCACAGGCTCGCCGGCGAGACTGGCCACCACTGCTCGTTTCTGCTTGCGAGCGCCCCGAGCCATGAAGGTCTGCGTCTGGACCACTGCGGCCCGAGGAAGCACTGGGCGCGTGGAGCCATTGTCGATCTCAGCGAAGACTGGGATGACCTCACCTGTAGTGGGGAGCAGCAGGGCGTCAGATTCCCCATCTGCAGCCTTGATGCTGGCACCCTTCCCTTTCCAACCCTGCCTGCTTGGTACCTGGCGTGTAACCCTTTCGGTCGATCTTGGCGGAGAGAGAGACAAGACCACGGTTGCTGTACCAGGATCGGGCGACCTTCTCTAGAGCTCCCGCCTGAGGGGCCTGGTGGGTTGGAGGAAGGGATAGGAACAGGTCACTCTGTGCAAACCACAGACCCCCTGGAGCTTCCAAACCACCCCAAGCTGAGGGAGGAATTGGGGCAGGGTTCCTGGTTTTTTCTTAACAACCAGGTACCGTCTGTAAAATAACTCCACAGGTAAAACCCATCTTTTAAAGCTGAAGATGAAGTGAACAAGCTAATTACTACAGTGTGCAATTAGTTCTCCGGCAGCCATTATCATTACAAGCCCTAGCTGTCCCCTATTTTGCAGATGAACTAGGCTCAGAGAGAGTGAGGCAGTTGCCCAGAGCCACCCAGCAAACGGGTGCAGCTGAGATCTGCACCCAGCTCCCCTGGGCTCCAAGGACATTTCCTGCCTGCCTGCCTGCCTGCCTGCCTGCCTGCCTCCCTCCCTCCCTCCCTGCCAGGGCCCAGCTGTGATTCCCACTTTGTGAGGAAGTGAAGGACTGAGGAGCCAGTTGGGGTCACCCGGTAGCCAGGCCCCCACCTCCCCTGGGGGCAGCCACTCACCAGCAGGGCAGGGGTGTTGATGTCCACAGGCTCAATGACAGTAAACACCTTCCTCGCCCGGCGGGCAGGGACCCAGGGCCGGTGCAGGGTGGCCTTGATGCAGTAGCGGACACTGCCATGCTTACCCTCGAATGATGTTACCAGGGTCCTGGGGGTGGGGGTGGAAGGAGGAGACTTCAAAGGGCAAGAAACAGACACTCGCAGCTGAGGGGTGGTCCCAGAGACTTAGGAGGATGAAAGAGACACTAAGGACCTCCCTCCCCTTGGGGTCAAGAGGGTCCCCACATACCCAGCTATGGAGCCCTAAACCTGAAAGGGGCTGCAGGCTTAGGGAATCCCCCACAATTCTGCGCCCCAGATGCAGGACTTACGGAGGCAGCTGGAAGCTGAACGGGAATTCGTGGCGACCCGCAGGCAGCGTCGTGGTCTCCCCGGTGTCTGCAGGTAGGAGCAAGAGGGGGAGGTTGAGCTGCCGCCCGGAGTTCCAGGAGCGCGGGGCACGTGCGCCGCGTCGGGTAGCCGGGTAGCCGGCCCGTACCTGGCGCGAGTAGCGTGGCACGGTGGCTCACGACCTCCACACGCTCGCTGTAGCTCTGCGTGTACGCGGTGCTGGAGCCCGCGCTGCGCGACTCGGTCCAGTGCACGTGGGCGCGGCCCCGGGCGCGCAGCTTCAGGGCGCCCACGCGCGCCGGGCCCGCCAGCTCCAGCAGGACCCGGCCCGCGACGGCCTGGCCGCCGCTGAAAACCGGCTCGGCGCCCGCGCTCGCGCCATCCAGCTGCACCACGAACGCCTTCACCTTGTCGAACAGCATCGCGCCCGGGATGCGAACCCGCGACGCCCAGACCTTGGCCTCGAACCCGCGACGCGGCGGTACGAGGTGCGGAGGCTACAGCCTCGGAACGCGAACCTGCCCGGGGCGCGCAGGCGCACTTGCCGACCAGGTCAAAAATTCCTGCGCGCCCTGCGCCGGCGCTGCCTTTATACGGCGGGCGGGGCGGGGCGACGCGCGGGCCCCGCCCCCAGAGAGGAATACGCCAATGCGCGGCGAGGGGCGGGGCTCCGCCCAGGCGTGGAGCAAAATAACAAACCCCCAAGTGCCCTCTGCCCTGGTGGGCCCCAGAGTGAAACCGAAGCGTCGCGGTCCAGTACCGGTCTCTCGGGGACCCTCGGGGCTACAGTGGGGAAGCTTAGGGCCGGAGGCGGGCCCCGGGCTTGAGGTCACCCAGCTAGAGCATTTTGCCACTAGGTTTAATCATCAGCGGGTCACCACTTGCAGATCTGACCCAAGGCATGTTCTGCCCCGAGCAGGAAGGCTGGGGGATGGCCCGGCCCCACTGGGGCCCTGAGAGCCTAGGGCCACCCTGGGCGTCAGTTCACCCCCTCTAAGCGATGGGGGAAGGAGGAGGAAGTAGGTAGGGCCTGCTTCTGCTTGGGCGCCCCTGCCCCCTGCCTGTGATTCGAATCCCGCTCAGCTGGGTGACCCCGGGCTAGTGACAACCTCTGGAACCTAAGGTTCCACGTTTGTGGTTTGTAGACAACCGTGCTCGGGCATCGGGCATCCCCCTCCCCCCGAGAGCCTGGCTCCCAGGTCATCAACCCACTCCCCACATGCCGCCACCCAGGCTCCCTCAGCGCTTTTGCCCAAGCTGTTCCCACCAGCCCATGTTCCTGTCGCAACTTGAGGCCCCAGCAAACTCCTACAAGCCCCCCGCGCCCCGGCGTAGCCCTTGGGCCGGCTGTTGGCACCCCCTAGCCTCAGTCCCCTCGCAGATAGATGCAAGTGGAGGGGACGTCCCAGGAACCCCGAGGGCCAGGGCTGCAGCGAGCCCTCCAGACGGTTTGTCCTCCTCTCTGGGCCTCAGTTTACTCCGAGAACCTCAATGAACTTTTCCTAGTCGCGGTCTGCAGGGCGCCGGCGCCCTCTGGTGGCAGCAAGATGCACAGCTGCTCCAACCCACCCCCTACCCTGAAGGCGACGCCACCTTTGAGGTGCCTTAGAACGACCCTGGGAACCCTCAGTGGGGGGCGGCCATAGCCGGACACGGTCCCCTGCAGTCAGAGTGACCACAGCAGCATGGGGGTCAGAGCAATACCTAACGGAGGGGCAGAGGCTATAGACGCAGCGATCACCCTGGGAGGCTGCGTGGAGAAGGGGACTGTGGGACTGAAATGAAGGGCTCCTATCTTCTCCCAGGGCCACCTGGAGCCCTGGAGGCCGTAACCCCAGAAGAGGGGGCGGCGGATGTGGTGAGTCTTTTTCACAGATGGCTCCCCAGAGGCCCAGAGAGGGGCAGGACCTCACCCAAGGTTACACAGCAGTTCTGCAAGCTTCACCCCAGTATCTTAATGAAGCAGGTGGTGAGTGGGAGCTGGGTGCAACCAGCCCCAATTTCCCTTGAGACTCAGGGGAAAGGAAGTGCCTCGGGGGGCCTCTTCCTGTCCCGCCCTAGGGCCCTCTAGGGCTGGGTTTCCACAGCTAGTAAGGAGAGTCCCCACATCTGGGGCTGCTGGGCTAAGGCCGAACGGCTGCGGGCAAAGCATCTCCTGTGTACAGTCCGCGGGCAGGAGACCAGGTCTCAGCTGCCTCCTGCCTCTGCCCACTTTACAGACGAGTCCGGCTTAGCTGAGGTGGGGGACGGAGGGGGGGCAAGGCAACCCCGGGAGCCAACATCTTCCACAGCAAACACAGCTCAGTGCTGAGGCACAGCCTCACCCCTGGCCTGCTCCTGACCGGCTGTGTGGCCTGGGTGTGAGGGGCTGAGGCTCAGAGCTGGGAGCCAGCTGGGAGTCTTCTCAGCCTGATCCCACCCCACCCCAAGTCTCCTCCCTCCCGGGGATGCACAGGGACCTGCAACCACCACCAGAACTCCCCACCCACCCAGGTGTGAGCTCATTCCTGCAAACACTAGAGGTAAACTGAGGGAGGAGGCACTAGTAGAACGGGAGATGGGGGGTCTTCTTTGGGAAAAAAGGGACCCCAGGTCTGGAGTTAAGGGCGGATCCTTGGATTCAGAGTGGAGGATGTCCTGACTACCCAGGGGTTCTTCAGACTCTGGGTCGGGTTGGGGGGGGTCCCTGCCTTTGGGTGGAGGGCTTCCCGGCCTTGAAAAGGGGGTCGCCCAGACCCCGAGAGGGGTTCCTGGGAAAGAGAGTTTGGGAGGGAGGGAAGGAGGGAGGGAGGTGGGTGGGTGGGTGGGTGTCCTGGCGGGCGGGTCCAGGCCCCGGAGAGAAGGTCTTCACTTAAGAGGGGTCACCGACACCGCACAGCGTCTAAGGCGAAAGTCCCAAAGTCTCCCGGCCCCGGGGAGCGGGCGCCGGGGGATCCCGGCTGCGGAGTGCGGAGCGAGCGGCTCACCTCGGAGCAGCAGCTGCCGCCGCCGCAGGTACGTCTCGGCGGCCGCGTAGTCGCTGGACACCGCGTTGATGCCCACGCTTCGGCCCTCGAGCCAGTGCGTCGCCGCCCCGCCGCGTGCCGCCACCTCGAGCGCCCTGACCCGCAGCGGCGCCGCCGCCTCCAGCAGCACCCGGCCGCACAGCCGCTCCCCGCCGCGGTACGCGCCGCCGGGGCCCCGGGCCAGCTCCAGCGCGAAGCTGCGCACGCCCCCCGGGCGCATGGCGCGGGCTGGGCGCTCGGCGGGGACGGCGCGGCCCCGCGAACTCGTGCCGGCTCGTCGGCCGCCGACTTCCTGGTCCTCCGCGGCCGCCGCCGTGACGCGCCCGGGCCGCCGGGGACGTGCCGCCCGCGTGCCCGCGCTGTTGACTTTGCCACCCGGCGCGGGGCGGGCCCTGTTTTTGTAGGGTCGGCGCTGTTGAGTCAGAGGCGGCCGGGCGGGCGGGGCGGATGTGGCTGGCCCGGAGCGGCGCGGAGAGGCACCCGCCTACCCGGTGGTTTCACTTGTCGCCTACGGCACCTTCGCCCTAGCTTCCCCCTCCCGCCCACCTCCTGGCCGTTTTCCAAACACACCAAGCTCAGGGCTTGCCTCTTGGCCTTTGCACTGACGGTTCCCCTGCTAGGAACGCCCTTCCCCACATCCGCTCTCCCACCCCCCCACCTGCCCCCCATGCCCAAATGCCACTTCCTCAGAGCCCCCTAATCATACTCGGGCCTTATTTCTTTATGGTTCTGGTCGCTGTTTGTGACTGTGACATGGTTTTGGTGCCTCCTCCTCCATCAGACTAGGTGCTCCCCAAAGGTGGGCACTGTACGCTGTTCCCCACACCAGATCTTACAGATGGGGAAACTGAGCCCCCCCCCCCCATAGGGAGCAGCCTTCACCCAGAAGCACCCAGTGGTGGCAATCAGGACTCCCAACACAGCTCTGGAGCCCCTGGCACCTCCCCATTTCCTGGTCTCAGGGCCCAGGTTATCTCTTGAGCCATATGGCTGATAGCTTTATCAGAGACTGCCAGGGCCTGAGGCTCTCAGCTGCGTCCAGACCTAGCCCCCCCCCCGCCCCCCGCCCCCCAGCCAGGCTTCTGTCTCCCTACTACGCTGAGCCCAGCCGCTGCCAAGTGCCTGCCACCCCTGCCTCACCCCAGCACCCTGAACCCAACGCCTGGAGGAACCTTTCTGATTCTACTCAAGTCCAGATCCTTCCCCTCCAGCCTGCCCCAAGGCCACTCTAACCCCTGAATCACACCATACCCTTCCCCACAGAGCATCCTCCACCAAGTCCAGGCTCTTTCACTTTGGCCTATAGAGGGGAGTTTGAATCCTGACTCATCCCCCCGCCCCCCCATTCTGGAGCCCCAGGCAGTGGCTTTCCTTCTCTGACCCTGTTTCCCCATCCTACCCTGGTCAGGTTTTGGTGAAGAAGTGGTCATTTACATTGTGGACTCTGTTCAGCTTATGTCCAGTGAAGCCTGAATGGTCCTCACACATGTCACCTTCTCCACTGACCATGACCCATGGCCTCACTGGAGCTTGGCCCACACTGGGTACTCCAGGATGGAAAGGACCTCCCCAGGATCTGCTGCCTCCTGCAGGCCAGGACTGTCAATAGCAGTCGGGACTGATGACCTCAGGTGTGCCCACCTGAGCTGGGACTTGGAGGGCTACCAGGCCAGCACAGTGATGGGATGGGCTCTAGATCCCCACATCCGTCATGGGACCTGAAGTCAGGTGGCCCCCTCCCATGCAGTGAATATGAACGTCCCAGAGCCATGCAAAACAGGCGGCAGCTGGGTGGGTCCTGCTTTATTCAGAAGGCAAGGACCCCTCTCCTGGTTGCTCCATGCCCACCGGGGGCCTGGGGAGAATCAGGGGGCCCGGGGGCCAAAGGAAGCTCCTGGCTCCCCCAGCTCCAATCAGGGAGGAAGCGGGCAGTGGCCCACCCCTACCCTCGCCTGCAGTCTGGCCCTGTCTTCTGCCCAGACAGTCTGGGTGGGGAGGGCCCTGGTCCGCTCAGCCCGACTCAGCTTCGGCTCCTTGAACTCCAAGAGGCGCCGCTGTACAGGGCTTCCTGGATGGCGTGGAGGTGGCGGCCACACGATGGCCAAGATTGAGGGGTCCGGTGGCAGGCAGGGTTGTCACCCACAGTCTGAAGGGGCCATGAGGGGCCACTGGCACGGGGGGCTCCAGGCTGCCTGGTCCAGGGGTCCGAGGCCAGGCCGGGGCGGCAGGGGTGGTGGGGGCGGGCGTATGGCTTGGGCGATGAGGCCGGGCAGGGCCTGCAGGGAGGCGCCCAGGGCATCCAGGCGGCCTTCGAGGGCAGCCAGGCGGGCCTCAAGCTCCTCGTGCTGGGCGTGCAGCTCGGACATGAGGTCGTACAGGACATTCTGGGTCTGCCGGAGACAGCGGGAGAGAAAGGAGAGGCCAAGTGAGAGACAGTAGAGGACAGACACACAGAGAGATGGGTGACCAGCCCCAGTTGGGTGGGAGGCCACTAAGAAGGACCCAAGTGGGGGACAAGTGCGAGGACACCCCTGCCCCACAGGTCTCTCGCTGTACCGCAGGGAATGGGCGAGAGGAGAGACAGGTCTTGAATGCCAGGCTGGGGACCCCCAGGCCTGGGGAAGGTTGGGGTGGTCCCGGGATGGGGGAAGGCATGCCGGTTCTGGGCTCACGCTGCTCCAGGCTGGGAACATGGTCGAGGGGGAGGAGGCCCAGTTGTAAACCACCGTCCCTCCCGCACCCCACATTAGACTGGGGAGGGACAAGGGTCAGCGGCAGGGTGGGGCAGGGCAGGGGGGCAGTGACCAGTCCAAGGATCTGACCCAATCACAGATCGGGGAGCACAGCAGCCACAACAAGGACTGTAACAGTCGTACAGGCGATGAGGTATCCCCACCGCCTCGCCTGCTCCCCACAAGCCAACAAGCAGGAGCCGGTTCTGCCAACGTCCAGTTGGACCCCGGAGGGGAGGCGGCCACTCAGACCTGGGCGCAGCGCCGCTCTCGCCACCAGACGGCGACAGAACACTGTTCCTCATCTCTAACCTCAGTGGGGTGTCCACCGGACCCCCAGGCAGGCAGCACTGAGTGGGAGGATTGGTGCTGAGGGGAAAAGAGCCCCCAGCCTCCCGCTGCCCAGCAGGGGGACAAGATGAGGCACCTAGCGCGGCGCCTTGCTGCCTTCCGCCTTCTACCGCTAGCCTCTGCCTTCCAGCCTCCGTGCCTGAGCCTCGGTAGGTCTTCCCGGGTCCCCTCTTAGGGTCACTTGACCCTCACCCTGGCCTGCATCAGGGCACCACAGTCCCCAGGGCCTAGGGGAACATCTGAAGGCACCTGGTCTCTGATGATTTTTTTCTGGCCTGAGGTTTAAATTCTTCAAAACGTAGAATATGCGTTTTACTTTTGTCAGAGATACACAAATTAAATCAGCGACGTTGGGTAGGAGCGCATTAAAGTTTAATACTGGAAAACATTTTAACCTTATTAAATTTTAAAAATTAGGAACCCTATAATCCCATCCAATTAAAGCCTTACTTCAAAGGAGGCTTTGTTAAATGTACGGAGAGGACTATACTACCATGATTGAGAGGTTTAAATAACTCTGAAAAATTCAAACTTCAATCATCTATACTAATGGAAGGAAGTGCGATATGGATAATCCCAATTATAATAACTAGTACCTGAGCTTTTCAAAGGCATTTCGTATGTATTTCTAGCTATAATCTCATAGGACATCAAATTAGTTTGGCAAGGGTTTCTGTATGCTCTTAGGATTATGTTCTTGCTACCACCAAGTGATTTCTTCAGGGCTCTACAATATGGTTTTTTTTTCCCCCTATCTATAATGTTTCTTTCCAAATTAAATATATGTAGGTTAATATCACACTGCATTCTCTTGATAATGATGAAGAGAATGAGTCCAAAACGCTCTGGGTATAAGAAGGAGAATAGGACTTAACATCTTCCAAAGATAATATTAAATTAACCTCAGACTAATTAACTGATTATGGGTTGGAGCCAGTGAGCCGAGTTCACATGTGAACCATTCGTGAAAGGTTTGCTGCTGCTCAGAAGGGAGCTCAGAATCACGTGGCAGATATTCTAAGAGCTTGCCTGGCTAAAGATGGGTCACCTGTCCCATCTTGTAGTGGATGAATAAAAAGCGGGGAACAGGGTCGGGCTTGACAATGAAACCAACAGAGAGATTCCAGAAACTGGTCTTAGAGAGCTCCTGCAGCCAACTTTAATTTCCTGAAAGATATTTAACTGCTGCACAAATAAGCTTTCTGCTAATGCTATCATTTGAATTTGTATCCATATATCCAAAAAGAATCTTGTTTTCTCTCCAATTTTAAAGCCTCTATGTAGATATGCCTAAAAAAATAAAATAAAACAAAAGGGTACTTTATCAGTTTAGCCCACTAATTAGATATTCTGAATTAAGCTATTTTATTAGATACTATTTAAAAAAAATAAAATAGCTGCCAAAGTTAAAAAGTGGTCTACATGTAGATATAGATTCCTAGCATCTCTCTTTATTGAACACCCCCTATCCTCCTGTGGGGGCCTGACCAGCCTCTGCTGGCCCCAGGGAACCCCCCACCCAGCCCGGCCCTACTGACCTTGGCCAGGTCGGCGAGCGTGTTGGCCTGGTCATTCAGCTTCCCCTGCTCAATCTTCACACTCCG
Organism: Canis lupus familiaris; assembly: GCF_011100685.1. Classification (NCBI taxonomy): domain Eukaryota; kingdom Metazoa; phylum Chordata; class Mammalia; order Carnivora; family Canidae; genus Canis; species Canis lupus. The sequence continues at coordinate 45,350,778 of NC_049241.1, forward strand.
GAGCCTGGAGGACAGGTGGGAGGGTGGGTAGGGGCTGGGTGGAGGCTGTAGAGGAGTGGGGTCCTTCATGCACCCACCCTGCCTGAGGTGGCCTTGTGGGACGTGTGGAGGGGGCATGAGGTGGGAATTAGGGTCAGGCCCCATGCAGCCCATTCCCTCCTAGCACACAGCAGGGGGCAGGGTCTGGGGGGTGGTTAAGCTGTCTCCCAGTGTCCACCTTCTGGCCACATCTAAGTGGCCTGATTCAGGATGTCCTGGGAACTTGGACCTGCACGCCCCCCCCCCCCCCCCCCCCCCCCGCCTCCCTCCAGCCCAAGTGAAGACTTCACAGGCCTGCAGGGTGGATACAAGCCCTGGCCACCTCCTGAGGTCCTGAGGCCAGGGGCAGTGCTCCACAAGCTGCCCTGGGGGTGTGCCCTGCCCCAGGACCACCATGCACCCTGCGCCCCCAGGAAGACACTTACTTCTGAGCTCTGGCAGGACCCGGCAGAGCAGAGAGAAATCACAAGGCAATTTTAATCTCAGTGCAACTGGGTGGCATGTGCCCAACCCTGTCCGCCTCCCGCATGCACAACCCCAGGACCAGGCTGGGGGCCCTGTGTGGCTGAGGGGGCAATGCCAGCCCCTTGGGGATGCATTTCTTCTTTTGGACTCCCTCCAGTAGTGCCCACTCAGCAAATGCGGCTGCTTTCACCCTGTGGTCCCATTGTATTCTAGTCTGTGCCGGGCACCTGGCCCCAGAGGTGGCCTTCAGTCCAGAGAACTCTGCCCGTGATGTTTCCCAAGAGGGAGAATGAGGCTCAGAGAGGCAAAGCCAGTGCCCACCAGCACTCCAGCAGGATTTGAACCGGTACCTGCCACTTAGCCTCTGCACCTGGGCCTCCCAACAGCTGCCTGTGGGTAGGAGGGTGGGGAATTGGCCACAGAGTGTCCTTGTCCCTCATCTCCATCCCTTGTGTTGTTAAACTAGCCTAGGGAAACTATACCAGATAGGACTCCTCTCCACTGGTCCAAACTCCATCTCTGCGTGCCCACATGTGACAGATGCTCAGGGAAGCCCCTTAGGGCCCACCCATGCTGGGTACTTCCGGGATCCCTGATAGGACCAAGCCCTCGGTCTGGAGAAATGCGGTGGACGCAAACACTCCAGCCCTGGGGGTATGAGGCTGCCCCGGAGTGCGGGTAGAGGCCTGCCAAGCTCAGGAATGCCTTTAGCGGGGAACTTGGTCTTGATGTCTTGGCAACCTTCCATGTTATGCATTGAACAGGGTTCCGCCAGAAAGGTATCTTGAAGCCTTACCCCCTCACCCAGTTTCTCAGAATGTGACCTTATTTGGAAATAGGGTCTTTCTAGATTTAATCAAGAGGAGGTCTTCGGGGTGGGCCTGAATGCAAGGATGGGTGTCCTAATAAAAAGGGGGATATTTGGACACAGACATGCACAGAGGGAGGGATGAGAAGACACAGGGAGGTGGCCATGTGAAGATAAGGGATTAGAATGACATATCTAGAAGCCAAGGACCACCCGAGGCTGCCAGAAACTAGGAAAGAGGCCTGGACCAGATCTTCCCCTAGTGCTTTCAGATGGAAAACAGTCTTGCTAACTCATTGGTTTTCTACTTCTGAACTCTGGAACAGGAAGATCATAAAATTTGCTGTTTTAAATCAGCCACTTTGTGGTACTTTGCATCCCCAGCAAATTCATATACTTTCCAAACCCATGCTATGCTCCTCAATCCGTCCTGAGACCATTTCTTCCTTTTCAGTGGCTGCTCATACAGTGCTCCTGGCATGGAGACTCCCCAGCTCAAGAATATGCCATGGCTCCCTCATGGTTGCATATCAGACCTCCGGTCTCCCTAGCACCATGCTCATTCCTACCTTCCCACCATTGCCCAAACTGTGGACAATCCTTGGTATGCCTACCCACCTTTTGGTTTCTTAACCAAATTCCAACCACCCTTCAGGCCCTAGTTCAAACTTCTTTGATTTTATCAGCTTTACAGGGCACCTTTTTTTTCTTTTGGCTGGGAAGGGAGTAGGTTTAGGGGGACCTAAGAATGAGTGAGGGGCACCTGGCTGGCTCAGTCAGTGGAGCATGTGACTCTTGATCTCGGGGTTGTGAGTTTGAGCCCCATGTTGGGTGTAGAGGTTACTTAAAAATAAAATCTTAAAATATATAAATAAAGAGATGAATAGATAGATGAATCAATATATAAGAGTGGGGCAGTCCTAAAAAAAAAAAAAAAAAGAGTGGGGCAGTCTTGCCCCAGAACAAAGGGACACAGGTAACTCACAGAGCTGGTACATTCTCCACAAACCTGGCTCTCCTCAATTCTCATCTTCCCACTTACCCCCAACAACCGTCTGGAACACCCATTGGGGCAAAGTCCAGGGCAGGGCCACATCTGTGTCCCCCATGCCTGGCACACAAGCTGGCAAAGGAAATGCCAGAGCAATCACCAAATGAACATATGAAGGGTGGAAATGGCAACACTGATAGTTCCCATGTTTAGAAAACACTGTATGGCAGGTAGGCATAGTTGAAACCCCAGTTGTGTTCGATCCACACCTCATCCCTGGAGAAAAGGCACATTAATTATAATTACCACTGTCTCCACTTTAGGGAAATGAAGCTTGGAATAGCACAGTCACTTGCCCAGGCCCCACAGTCAGTGGCAGACAGCAGCCTGGGTCCCAGTGGTCAGTGAACAACTGTACGAGCATCAATAAGTGAGGGGTCTCTGTCCTCATGGGCCTTAGGGTCTTGTGAGGACTAAGACCGGGACACAGTGAGACTGAGTAAGTGTGGTACCAGCTCCTCTCTCTGCTTTTTAGATGATGGTGGAAGCAGAAGCAGGAGTAGGGGTTGGGAGTCGGTCCACCATGTGTCACTAGTGCAAGTTCTGTGCCAGGGACTGTGCTGGGCATTCCTGCATATCATCTCATTTAGATCTCTCATTTAGATCTCCTTGCAGTCTTCTGATATAGAGACTTAATATTTGAAACCAATCCAATTATAATAGTAAACACAATAACTGTAAATGGACTAAATTCTCCAGCTAAAAGACAGACTGTTAAGAGCCCCAGGAAACTGGGGGCAACGGATCTGTTTTTTATCTTGACTGTGGTAATTATCTCATGGGTATGTACCTATGTTAACACTGACCAGACTGTACATTTTAAGTAGATACAGTTGACTACATGTCAATTATACATCGATAAAGCTGAGGCAAAGATTATTTAACAGGATTCAAAAGTTGAAGTCCAGCTGGCTGAGCTTCCTCTCCTGTGGGCTGGTCTCCTCATGGGCTCACTCCTTTACCTTCTGGCACCCCGGGAGCTGGGCTGCCCCAGCCACAACCCTAAACTCTCCTCCAGCCCAACCTCCCTAATTCCGCCACTCACACTGGGGTTCTCCATGCTGCCTCTTGTCTCTTTTCTCCACGGCTGAATCAGCAGCCTTCCTGCTGGACTAGTTCAGACTGAACACTATTCACTTCACTTTGTGACTCACTGGTCCCTGTGTCTGGCCTGGGAGCTCTTCAGGCAGGGAACATCTGATTTTCTTAGGGGAGCCCAATAGTGAATAGGTTTTCTCACAAAGTGAGAGATGAGAATCCATGGGCTCATTCTGAGAAGTGCCTAAATACATTTTTTTTCTGTTGTTTGCAATTTTAAGTCAGGTACCACATGACTCGATTGTAAATATAAACTAAAAGTGCCACACTCCACAGGATTTGGAGCTGTTTAAATTCTAGACTGGGTGCTGTCCCATACATTCTATATGTGGCTGCTGAGCCTTGAAATGTAGCTGGTCCGAATAAAAATGGGCTGTAAATGTAAAATACACAATAGGCTTTGAGGATTTAGTGCCAAAACTTTCTAGAATATCTCATTACTGATTTTTATATTAACCATGTTAAAATAATATTTTCCATATATTAAATAAATATATTAAAATTTGTGTCATTTGTTTTCTTTTACTTTTTTTTTTTTAAATGTGGCTACTAGGAAACTTTAAATTATGTAGTGGTTTACATGGTATTTCTAATGGACAGTGATTGACATATTAGAGCCTGGCATAGCCCAAATCTGGCTAGTTGCCTATTTGGGAAAATAAAGTTTTATTAGAGCATGATCCACCCATTCCTCTTCACTGCAATCCTGCTACAACAGCAGAGTAGAGTAGTTATGACAGACTGTCTGGTCCACAAAGCCTCAAATATTTACTCTCTGGCCCTTTATAGGAAAATTTTGCCAACTTTGGCTGCACACTGGACTCACCTGAGGAACTTAAACTTAAAGCCAAGGTGCATTCCAGAGTCTGTCTGTGCTAACTGGCATTACGTGCAGCCTATAGAATTTTTAAAGCCCTGTGGGTGATTCCAGCCAAGGATGAGAACTACTTGATTAAATAATTTTCAGGGCAAAGGGACAAGAGAGGAAATCAAGTAATTTCCAATTACCCCACATGATCACATGAATCAGGACACAAAGTTAATTCTGAGCTTTCTGGCAGCCAAAGCAAAAGAGGGAAATTGCATTGCTTAACATCTAAAAGGTAAAATAATTTTGGCTATTTTGGAGAATAAAATATGCTTCTTGCCATTTATGTTGTGTGGGTTGCCTAACTTATCAAAAGGTGATTGCCCTGGATAATAGCTGGGCCCATCTCTTGCCTCCTTCTGACCATCCCACCCAGCACAGAGGCTGCAAGCCCCAACCAACTGACCACCCAGAATGGGAGGGGCCATGACGAAGCCACACTGAGCTGTCTGGCCTGGCCTGTAGCCTCCTCCTGAGGACCACAGCTGCCTCCGCACCAGGTGGACACAGAAACGTGAGTGGGAAAGGTGCTGGACTTACTGATGGATGGCTTGGAGGAACTTACGCTGGTGTTTCCGAACCCGGGCGTGGTCTGGCTTCTTTACCAGCCTGGTGTGTTTGTAGATGAGCCACGTCTCCCTGAGAACGTTAGCAGCGGCATTTTTTACCTGGGGCCCGAAAAAGAACAATTCCGTAAGGTAGGCACAAAACTGTAGACAGTTCTGGAAACTTCCAGAAACTCTTAGAAACTCCTGGAAATGCCCCTCTGGGGTCTTGGGCCTGTAAGGCACGGCCATATTTACATGTCCACATCTGTGCTCTATGAATCTGTGTGTGTGTGCATGTATGTCATTTCTATCATTCAGTACAGGCCAGACCCTTGTTATACACCCTACAAATGTTAAATCAATGAATTTACAGATGTTGATATCTCTCTCACTTTATACATGGGGAAACTGAGGCACAGAGAATGCAACCTGCCAAGATCAGACAGCTTATATATTGTACCTGGAGGCCTGCCTGGCCCCAAGATGCCTGCCTCTTGCTGTGTGGTTCAGGGTGGGGCTATGACTGGGCACAGAGGTGGCCACCTGGGGCCACTGCCATCTCTCTGTGCATGGCTCATGAGCATTCACATGGGCAACAGGGCACAAGGCAGTGCAATGACCTGTGGGCATGTGGACATGCCCAGTGTATTCAGGAGTAAAGTGGGGAGGCTCTACTCTTGAGGACTGGGGAGGGGGGGTGCGGCCGTGAGGGAGGTCTTTACCCGCTTGGTGAGCTGAGTGTCCATCATGAAGTTGTGCACATGTTTCTCTGCCTTGGTGAGCTCCAGTTTCCGGGCCACCACGGCCACCACGAGTGCTGTGCAGCCGGCCCCCTGCATGCAGAGGATGAGGAACACATCAGTGTCTTGCCTCACGTAGTCCCAGGCCGCAGAGAGGACACCCTCCATCCTCCAGGAAGCATGCCCTGATTCCACCCTCACCTTTACCCTCCAAGCCCATAATAGCGTTGGCAGATCCCACCTGTTATTAAGCTCACTGACTCCCAGCCCCACCTGCTTAATATCAGTTGAAAGTCTGGGGAATGTGTCCCACTGATTAGCTTATCTGGTCCCCCAAGAGCTCTGGTAGGTAAGACCACTCTTCCTCCATTGGGCAGAGGGGCTCAGAGATGAGAAAGAGAGAATAGGGCAAGATCTGCAGGTACATCCAGGGCTGACAACCATGGAGGAGTGAGGATTGGAAGCATTTCCATCAAGGCTTTGGGGTCTGGGTGCTGGGGATAGAGACCCAGAAGACATGTTTTTCCACACTCAAGGGAGGGGTCAGCTGGCAGCGTGAGAAGGCAGTGTGAGCGAAGGGTCAGGCTGGCTGCCTATTGGTGGTGGTGGGGGGGGAGCATTTGCAGGTAGGAAAGAGCAAAGTGGAGGTCCCAGGAGGTGGGGAAGGGGAGGATGCCTCCCCCATGGTGAGCTCCCTGCTGGATGCAACCACATTCCCCAGGGTGCCCAAAGTGGCAGCCAGACCTCCCAGCTAGTGAAAGAGGTCAGAGAGGACTTGCTCGTCTATCAGGGAGCAAGCAGCCTAGGAGAGAAGGGCAGGAGTGAGGACCCAAGAGAGAGGAAAGGGCTGACAGGTGGAAGAAGAGGCAGCAAAAAGGGACATGGGAGGGAGGCAGAGTCTGCCACAAAGGAGTAGGGGCTGGGAGCCTAGAACATCTGGGAGGTGTCATCGGCTCCAGAGGTGCCCAAGGCAGGTGGCAGGAGCAGGCAAGGCCAGGTGTTCCCCACCTGCACTGAAGTCAGTTCCTGGTGCCTTACCGACCAGGTGCTTCCTCCCCAGGCTGCTACCTCTAAGGAAAGAGGGAGAGGCTGGGCTCAGCTCCTAGGCTGGGGGGGCTGGGGGCCTAGGGGGCCTGGGCTGTAGTTCAGTCTTGCTTGGGGATGGGAGACACTTATGGGGAGGGCTGGGCAAGGGCTAGGGACACCATCAGACAGTCCTGGGCAGGTACAGATGCCCACATGCCCAGCCTGGGCAGGACATGCTCAAGGTTACCCTCTGAGGAAACCCTGTCATGGGTTCCGGGAAAAAGCCCTGTCCACTGTGGCACAGAAACATGCTGGAAAGTTCCCGTGGCATACTATGCACAAGGGAAAAGGACATCTGCCAATTCCACACAAGAGCACAGAAACCACGTCTGGCCAGAGACACCGGGCTCAGAGGGGGCCTGACGAGGATGCCCTGGAGTTCAACAGCCAAACGCACAGCTGCTGAATTACTGGAAGGAGGGGACACACCTGGGCAAGGGTGGAAGAGGAGGGAGCTAACAGAAGAGCTTGAGGGCAGCCCTGGTGGCTCGGCGGTTTGGCACCACCTTCGGTCCAGGGTATGATCCTGGGGACCCGGGATCGAGTCCTGCATCGGGCTCCCAGCATGGAGCCCGCTCCTCCCTCTGCCTGTGTCTCTGCCTCTCTCTCTCTGTGTCTCTCATGAATAAATAAAATCTTAAAAAAAAAAAAAAAAGAAGAAGAGCTTGAGACCAGGGCGCCTGGGGGGCTCAACTGGTTAAGTCACCAATTTGATTTCAGTTCAGGTGATGATCTTCAGGGTCCTGAGATCGATCGAGCCCCATGTCAGGCTCTGAGCTCAGTGGGGTATCTGCTTGTCCCTCTCCCTCTGATCCTCCCGCTTGTGTTCTCTCTCAAAGAAAGAGCGAGCTCAAGACTGACCCAAGCATGACTGTTGGCGTGCACGCCAGGAGCAGAGGCAGCAAGTAAGCTGCAGGACACACAAGGAATTCATTTTCTGGCAGAAGCCAAGGTTCCAGAGAACAGAACTCAGCTTTTCCATCTAATCTTGGGCTTTCTGTGTTTGACTTCACCTTACCTGAGTACTTTTCTTTGTTCGTTTGTAAAGTTTACTTGCTTGTGGTGGGGGCTAGACTGTGGCCGATCTTTTAGTCTTTTCCCCTCCCCTCTCTTGCAAAATAGTGTAATAAATTGGTGTGTGGCCATTTTGCCAGAGAGGGGCCATGTCAGCTTGGCCAGAAGGACGGCCCCAGTGGAAGCAAGGGAGAGGACAAGGACCCCTAGTTTATGCCCAAACAGCTTAGAGGGGATGAAAGGTGAAGAGGAGACACGGGCCTTTGGGAGATAGTGACAACTGAGAGCAATCCACAAGCCATGAAACAGGACGGGCAAAGCCACGACAAGACAACCTCTCCATCTGCGAGAAGAAAGGAAACTTGTGGCGATGGTGTCTTATTTTCCCAAGAATGCATCTCTCTGTGTGGAGAAAAGGAAGGACACAGTCCAAGGAGTGGCCTGGGGTCGAACCTGGGGTGGGATCAGGTTGGTTTCTTTGGCCTACTGGTGTTCACTGAGTTTCAGAAATGAACATGTTATTCACTGGGGGCTGGGGAGAGGAGTAGGAGACTGTGCATTCAACAATTCATAATCCAAAACATGGTGAAGTGTTTGTGAAGGAGGTGGAAGTTTGGAAAAAGAAGGTTCCAGAAGGAAGGGATGAGCAGGAAAATTGGTGATGGAATCAGGGAAAGGAGATACCCAATGTCAAAGGTTACCCTCACCCACAGTTGGCCTTGAGGAGTCTTTGGGGAGATGGGGTGCTGCCAGGGCCCACTGAGTCACATGAAACAAACTTCACACCATGGCGGCTCTCCGTGGGGTGCTTGGGATACCTCAAAAGTCATGCAAGGATGGGGGGAGTTGGGCTGTGATGGCACAACCCAGAGGGTGTTGATTGGGTGTTCACAGCATTCACATAAAGGAAGAGACTTGAACCCTACAACGAGCAGAAGTGGGCACTGGTTACAGCTGGGGAAACTGAGGCATGGAAGCATCAAGCCCTTAGGCCTGGACCCAAGGGTGTGAATTCAGCAGGCTGCAGAGAATAAAGGGCAAAGAAAACTCGGTGCTAAGAGTGGACCACAGCATATAGCCCTGTGGGCACCACAGGAACTACATACCCAGGGCTGGAAGAAGCCAAGAAGAGAGGCCTCCAGGAAGCCCAATGGTGGAGATTCTGAGGTCATGGCAGAGGTAAGGAGGAGGGAAGCGAAGGGGCAGGATGACACAAGGAGGAACTCTGATGCATTATAGCTCGCAGTAGGGTGAGCTGCCTTTCAGCAGAGGGTATGCAAGGGCCCCCCACCCTTACCATGATGCCAGTGAGCAGACACACGCCCTTCCCGCAGTAGGTGTGGGGCACCATGTCACCATAGCCGATGGAGAGGAAGGTGATGGAGATGAGCCACATGGCCCCCAAAAAGTTGCTGGTCACTTCCTGCTTGTCGTGGTACCTGAGGGGAGCCGGGGAAGGCCCAGTCAGTCCACACTGGTCTCTCTGCCTTCGTCACAGCCCTGGGCCCAGCAGCACCGGGACACCAGGGCCCTGGTTCCACCAGCGTGGGGGGACCCTCACTGCAAATTGTTGATCACTCTGAGGGTTCCAAGTAATAAAGGCTCCACTGCTGGGGCAGGGAGAAGGGGGTGGTTAGCACCCTCCCGAGGGTACCACAGGGCAGAGGGCACCCACACTCCCCTCCCAGGATTCCTTCCAACATTTTCCCTTCACTCAGACCCCAAGCTGCTGCCCAGATTGTGCTCTGTCCCCAGGCCCTGGCTATGGGGCAGAGCGGTCCGAGTGAGGGTAGGTCCACGTGTCCACACGTGTGCCCACGAGCCCTCTCCCAAAGACAGACACACAGACAGATGCAGACACAGGTGGCCACGGGTACCAGAAGCGGCAGGGAGTGGAGGTGAGGATTCAGGTCAGACCCCAGGAAGAACTCCCCCAGCCAGCAGGGCCCCATGGGGGGTGGGAGTGGGGAGAGGACTACTAGGGACGTAGGACGCTGGAGGACTGCAGGACTGCAGGGCTAGGGAGAAAAAGGGAAGTCAGTATGTTTGGGTTGGCACCAGTTGCCCTAATCTGAGCCTGGGGAGGCCTAGGGCTAACCTTTGGGTCTGGGGCAGGCCTCAAAGGACCTGATTTTGTCCCTGGTCACAGCCAGCCCTGGGAACCTGGTCACGTGGGTCACAAACAAGTCAACCTAGGGTCAGCCCAGGCTGGGGGTCTGCAGGGTCAGTGCCAGGTTCTGCACCAGCCCTGCCCCCAGCCTGCAAAGCCCCTCCAGCTCAGGGAGCCCTTTCCAGGGGACTCCTTCCCACGCCTCAGGCTCTGAGTGTGTGTGTGGGGGGGTGTTTCAAGGTTAGAGGTCAACTGAGGTGGCACAGAGAAGGTGGGCCCTCTTCTGTGGGCAGTGGCAGGGCAGGGGAACTGGGGAGCAGGGGAGCTGCTCCAGGCAGACCGGACTGGAGTCAGGGCCTAGAGAGGGGAAGGCAACAGAAGCCCAAAGGTGGGTGGGAGGGATGGAGACCTCAGCAGGTCTGATGTTTGGGAGTCTCTGCCCAGCCCTGGGGGCCAGATGGCCATTCCAGGGGAGCTGGGACTGAACCCCATCTTTCACTGGGGCACCTGAGCCCCAAGTTTCCCTGACCTCCCCCTCTCAGTAGACCAGCACCCCACGCCCAGGGGACAAGAGGAGAGGGAGGCCCTTCAGCAGTGGGGAGGGGAGCCCTGGGCCTGGCTGGAGCTGTGGTGATGGCTGCGGGACCCCCGGGACTACCTAGGACCAGGGAGTGGGGGGCATGCGGGAGGCAGGGTGGGGATGGGACAGAGCCACAGGGGCGGAGCGAGGCAGGCGAGGGGGCTTCAAGCAGCATCAGAGAGCTCAGAATTTAGGATTGGCTGCCCCCCCGGTCCTGCCCCGTTCCCTGCCCCAACCTGGGGACCCCTACAATGACCCAGACTGCACCTCAAGGACTCCCGATGAGGAATACCCCCTCTCACTCCCCAGAACACAATCCTGACCCTGCCCTGACAGGGTCGGGGGGTGGGCTGTGGACACTGGCATGGTGGTATATCAGGAGTCCAAGGAAACCCTGTCAGGTCCCGAGACGGTAGGCTCGATGACAATAAGAGCTGGGCCCTCATCCCTATGAGCCCCACATCAGGCTGAGGCAAGGACCATGGAGGGGGGCTTAAAGGGATGAAGACTGGGGCCCCTGGGAGGCCGGTCCAGCCCAGGGACCCCCCACCCCCACCCAGGAAGCCCAGTCCCAGTACCACCTGCCACACACCCTTCCAGGGCCTTGCCCAGCGAGGCATGAGGTAGAAGAGGCTCCTTCCGAGGCAAGGTACTCCCATGCTCTGAGAGGCCCAGTGGAGACCCTCCCTTTCCTGAAGCACCCTGCAGGTCCAGAGAGCTGACCAGGAATCAGGCCTTGGGAGTGTCCCTTTGCTCCCGAGCCTCTGTTTCCTCATCTGTAAGCTGGGCTGGTGGTCTGCACATTCCAGGGCTGTTCAGAACCAACCCCATGCAGGGAGGGGTACTAAAGGCCTGGCCGGTTTTTATTTATCCCAGACCCACTAAACACTTGGGAGGAGATGTCCAAGTCCCCCAAGGTCCACTGCCCAAACAAAACCCTCCCCGGCCTTGGACACAAGGACCTCCAGGATGCCCAGTGGACGCGGCCCAAGAGCAGCCTGCCGCCTGCTGTCCTCGGCCCGACTCCAAACTTGCCTGCCCCGGCCCTGCTGGGACTCTGGGCTGGTGGCAGCCACCCCACCTCACCTCCCTATGCCCTCCCCTTGCGGCAGCTAATCTTAAATTCCTGGCGGGCGGGACAGCAGCAGCTCTGTACACACAGCTTGGCCAAGGGTAGGACTCACATGTTTTCCCTACAGTCCGGTGGGGCGGGCAGAGGGCAGAAGGAGAGCAGGTTAAACTGGGGGGAAACAGGCAGTTGGGAGCTATCTTGTTCCTGCTGCCTCCACTGCCCTGGGCCAGAGGTCAGAGGTTGGCAGCTCGCAGTGGAGGAGCACAAGACCCCCCCCTACCCAGGGGGAGAGAGCCAAGGCCCCAGAGGGGTGTGGATTGAGGTAAGGGTTGAGTACCCCCTGGAGTCCCAGGGATGAGGGCGCTGTGCTCGAGGGCTGAGGCCAGGAAGTGGGTGCGGGTGGGGGGTTATCCCAGGGATAGGGTGTGGGGGTTTGATGGCCGGGGGAGCCCTGGGGCTCTGGAGCCAGGGGTGGGCGAGGTGGTCACTGGGGCCAGGACCATACCTCTCACAGACTCGCACAGTCCAGGCAGCGATGATCCAGGAGGAGATGCTGAAGACGAGCAGCACGGTGCCGGGGCAGATGGTCATGAGCGTCTTCATGACGAAGCGCGTGTTGAAGGTGATCTTGTTGAGCGCGCCGATGCTGCGGCTGGAAGCGTCCGTGAATATCTTGCTGTGCAGCAGCATGACGCGGCCCAACAGGTAGAGGCGCAGGAACATGGGGACGGACAGCAGCACGTCCACGTCGGCCTCGGCTGCCGACGGCGCGTATGTGAAGGCCAGGCGGGCCGTCCACGTGAAGCGGTAGTGGCCGGGCACCGGGTGGATGGCGCACACGGCTAGCTCCAGAGAGATGAGGAACACGCGCTCGCACGTCATGGCGATGCGCCAGTCATCCGCCCCGTTGTCCACCATGAACAGCTGCGGGGGGTGGGGGACAGGCAGTGGTGGTGGGTCTCGTACTCGTGCCTCTGCCCCCCACCACGAGACCCCAGCCCAAGAACCACCCCCACCCCCACCCCAGCCCCACCGGCTTTGCTTTTATGAGAAACACGGCCTCAGATGCGAAACTCCCTAGTTTGGGGGGGTTAGCCACAATTCCAATTAAATGTGGAACAGGCATTCTGGAAAAAGAAAAACACAGAGTGACCAATGACCCAGCAATCTCACTCCGAGGCATATATGCAAGAGAAATGAAAACAGGCATGGGAACAAATCCCTGTACACGAACAATTGCCAAGAGTGGAAGCCACCCAACTGTTCATCTATGAATGAATGGGTTACCAAAATGAGGTCTTTCCACACAATGGAATATTATTAGCCACCCAGGGGCACCTGATGGCTCAGGTGGTTAAGCATCTGACTCTTAATTTTGGTTCAGGTCATGATGGCAGGGTCGTGAGATAGAGCCCTGCCTCAGGCTCTGCGCTGGATGCAAGGTCTGCCGGAGACTCTCTATCTCTCTGCCCCTCCCCCCAATTCTCTCTCTCAAATGAATAAATAAAATCTTTTTTTTAAAACGATTTTATTTATCTGACACAGAGAGAGCGAGAGAGCACAGCAGGGGGAGCAGAAGAGAGAGAGGAAGAAGCAGGCTTCAGTGGGGACAGAGCAGGGAGCTCGATGTAGCGTTCGATCTCAGGACCACCTGAGCCAATGGCAGTCGCTTAACTGATTGAGCTACCCAGGCACCACATATCAATAAAATCTTTAAAAAAAAAAAAAAAAAAAAAAAAAAGGAATGAGCTCTGATACTTCCTACCACTCGGAAGAACCTTTTGAAAACATACTGAGTTGAAGAAGGCAGTCATAAAAGGTCACCACCCAGAGCCAAGGGGGTAACACTGCCAACCCAGGGGGTTCGGAAGCTAGAGCACAGAGCCCAAGATTCTTTTTTTTTATTTTTTTTTTTATTTTTTTTTTAAACTTTTATTTATTTATGATAGGCACACAGTGAGAGAGAGAGGCAGAGACACAGGCAGAGGGAGAAGCAGGCTCCATGCACCGGGAGCCCGACGTGGGATTCGATCCCGGGTCTCCAGGACCGCGCCCTGGGCCAAAGGCAGGCGCCAAACCGCTGCGCCACGCAGGGATCCCCCAAGATTCTTTTTTAAAAAGATTTTATTTATTTATTCATAAGAGACACAGAGAGAAAGAGAGATAGAGACATAGGCAGAGGGAGAAGTGGGATAGATTGCCCAGTGTGGGACTTCAATCCTGGACCGTGGGATCACGCCCTGAGCCAAAGACAGCCGCTCAACCGCTCAACCGCTGAGCCACCCAGATGTCCCCAGAGCCCAAGACGATTATTCTCGAGCAGGGCAGGGGGCAGCGGGGGAGGAAGGAGGGAATAATCTCAAGCTGACTTCACACTGAGCACAGAGCCCAACTCAGGGCTCGATCTCATGACCCTGAGATCAAGACCTGAGTTGAAGCCAAGAGTCAGACAGATGCTTAACTGACTCAGCCAGGCGCCCCAGGGCTTCGTTTTTTAAGGGTTGAATCCTATTTCATTGTAGGACACAGGACATGCACCACCTGCTTTGGGTTATTTCTGCTGTTTGGTTATTGTGGATAGGGCTGCTATGCACACACGTGTACAAGCTCCCTGTGGATGTAGGTTTTCATCACTCTTGGATGTCGTGGAATTTCTGGGTCATATGGTATCTCCAAGTTTCACTATTTGAGGAACTGCTTCCTCCCAGCTCACATATCACAGTCCCCTCCACTGCCCCCAGGCACATCCAGGGCCCCTCCTTCGTGCCAGACCCTGGGTGTCCCCAGGGATATCTGTGGGTGATGCAACCCAGGCAAGATTTTCCAACACCTGTCTTTTTTTTTTTTTTTTTTAATTTTTATTTATTTATGATAGTTACAGAGAGAGAGAGAGAGAGGCAGAGACACAGGCAGAGGGAGAAGCAGGCTCCATGCGCCGGGAGCCCGATGTGGGATTCGATCCCGGGTCTCCAGGATCGCGCCCTGGGCCAAAGGCAGGCGCCAAACCGCTGCGCCACCCAGGGATCCCTAACACCTGTCTTCCATCAGACCAGGGCTCCCTGAACTCAGAGGTCAGAGGCCAGACTCAGAAGCCGGCTCTGACACCCTCTGGCACCCCCAGGCGATCTCTGCCTACTGTGGGCACAGGTGCCCAACGTGCTCTGAGCTGGGCTCTCTGGGGCCCACTGAGGTTTCGATCAACTCCTGAAATAGGAGAACAAACTCCCTGACAGGTAATAAATCCTTCAAGTGCAGGGTCTGATCGAACAGGAACAGAAGCCTGGTGTTACAAACACTGGTTTCCAAGGTTGTAAACCCTCGGAAGGCCCCAGGGCTGTGAAGGCGACTTATGTGTGCCATACCCCAGCTTACCTCCGGCTCCCTTACTGTTCTTTTTTTTTTTTTTCCCAAATAATCAGTGAAAAGTAAAACATAGACAGGCATTCCAAAGAAATTTAGAGGGATCTAAAGGGCGTGTCTTCACAGAGGTCTTTTTTCTTTTTTCTACAAAGAGACTACTGGTCCTTTTACATTTTAGGGGGCTAGGGTCCCAGGTGGCTGGTGTCGAGGGATCTCTGGGACACAGGGAGGGGAGCTGCCCTGGCCAGCTGGACACTGACCTGGATCTCCCGGGCGTGGTAGAGGATGACCAGGCCCAGCAGGATGACTGTAGAGAGGCTGATGAGGCATTTGAGTGCAAATGAGTACAGGGACTCCTGAGCAGAAAGAGAGAGCAGAGGGCAGGAGGACAAGAATGCTGAGGGGTGGGCAGCCCTCCTGACCCCCCACCTGGGCTCTCCACTAAGGAAGCTATGCTCCTACCTTACTCCTTAGGCCTGGGTTGACAGCAAGGCTGGCCTATACTTTAGAGTTTATAAGGCCTGGCCTCACGTAGGCACAGGACTTCACAGTTTATAAGGCCTAGCCTCATCCACCTTCACTGTTTCATAGTTTACAGGCTGATATGCCCCAATCTCTCTCTGTCCTCATACACGCTTGGGCAGCACGAGGGGACACACAGCCAGGCTCATAACCCAGCCTGATGACTCTCAGAAGCAGCAGCTCTTTCCAGGCTCTGTGGCCCAGGCCTTCTCTGAGGCTCTTCTGTCCTGGGCCTGGCCTGGGGGGCAGCCCCCTTTCCCCACCTTAAGCCAGCGTGTGTGCCCTCCTGGTATAGGGCAGAAGGAATGGGCTGGAGCCTAACTCTCCCAGGAGGTGGACACAGTGGGAGGCCCAGTATCCACCTGACCCCACCTCCAGGTCCCCCCCGCCCCAGCTTCCTCCACCTGTTTCTCCCGGGGCCAATGTGGTCCCTGAGGCCCTGCCCAAGGGGCAGTGGGGAGCCAGGTGGGCCCAGAGGGGACTCCCTGGAGTGCCGACGGGAAGGGCCGTGCCTACCTTGGTGTAGACCCCCCAGGATAGCTCCGTCTCGGTCACCATCACAACAATGCCGAACATGCCGAAGATGAGGGCATAGTCGCTGAGGCGCTTCCGCTTCTCAAAGAGTGCCCGCCGATGGCCCAGGCGGTGGCCCACATTTGGGGTCTTCCCTGAGTCCCTCCTCCTGCCTGCCTCATCCTCTTCATCATCTTCTTCTTCTTCCTGGTCCTGGGGCTGCCCCCGGGGACTGCCAGGTGAAGGCCGGGCTGGCTCGCTCTTGGCCACCACCACCTGGAGGCCTGGGCCAGGTGGGGGCTGGGGGGGGTGGCTGGCCTCGGGCTCTGAAGGGTCTCTGCCCAAGGCACCTAGCCCACTGCCCAGCGGCCGCCCCCCACAGCCATTGTGGCTGTGGCTGTTCATGACTATGTGGGTGCCGGGGTTGGGCTCACTGTAGGCCACCCGGGGCCCAGCATGGCTCAGTGACTGGACTCCTGCGCTGACCTGGGGGGGCATAAGGGACACAGTCATGGAGGGGCCTTGCCAATTGACCAGAGGGCCAGGGACCATTGCCACCACCCCAAAACATTCTGAGGTTCAGGAAGCCCTGAACCCAGAAGGGCTAACACGTGGACCAGCCTCCCAGAAATACCCAAGTCAGCCTACATTTCTCCCCTGCTCAAAAAGCCTCCCAAGGTTCCCCAGGGTTGTTGCATAAAAACCAAAATTCCTCAGTCTGGCCATTAGGTCCTCTGGGGTCTGGCTCTTACCTACCTCAACCTTCTCACTCTCCCCAGTCATTGCCTTCCAGCCACATAAGCATCCTCATCACCAGATCCTGACAAGCCTGGTCCTACCATGGGCCTTTGCACCTGCTATGCCCTCTGCCTGGAAAACCCTCTTACGGAAACTTTGCCCACTGATTTTCTGTCTCAGAGTACCTAGAACAATGCCTGGCACATAGCTGACACTCCATAAATGCTTCTGAATGTCTGGAGACGGAACCTGCCAGCAGGTTTGCCTGGGAGGACCAGAGGCTGTATAAGAGTGTGGTTAGGAGGTGGTTCCAAACCAGGCTTGAGTCCTTCTGACATTTAGGCTCTTGGACAAGTTAATCTCACCCTACTGAGCCTCCAGTTCTTCCCCTAGAGCTGTCCAAAGGCCTGAACACACATCAGTGTGGGGACATGAGGACCATGGCTGTGGCTACAGAGCCCCCCAGCTACCTCCTGCCTGGGTGGAAGGTCTGAGATCTCCAAAGAGATTCCACGACCAAGGTGGCAACCCGGTAGTTAGCTCTAAGATCCCAGAGAGGATTCTGTAGGGCCCTGTGAGATGTGTTCACCCTGGCCCTGTGACCTCAGGTCAGCCTCGGTCTCCCCACCAGGCTGCCAGGGAGCAGACTGATTGCCCCGACATCCTTGGATTCTGCCCTTGGAAAGGGCAAAGACCCTGATGATAGTGACACATATATGATGAGGCTGCCTGGAGTCTCGCCAGGGTTGCAACTTGCTAGATACTCCCCTGCCCTACCTCACCCCCGCCAACTCCCTCTCCCACAAGCTGCTGTTTAGTGAACATCTACTACATGCCAGGCTCTGTCCTCACAAATTTTTTCCATCAGCTTCAATGTACCCCCAAAAAGGGGGTCCTAGAATTTGGCAGGTTTCATAGATAGGGAAACTGAGGCAACATGTTGTGAAGGGGCCATCTCCTTATAGGGCAGATTCTAGACTGGGCTGCCTTGTGAGATTCTTCCAACAAGCAGGGCAGTGGTAGGCAGTGGGCCAAGTGTTGTCCCCTGGCATGCACTGTGGGCCCCATGTTCCAGGCCCAGGAGAGAGGGCTGTGTGCCCAGACAGGGTGCCTCCTCACACTCTGCGGGTGACAGACCCGGAAACTGTCCCATCAGGATGAGCCATGCTACCAAGCAGCACACAGGCCACCTTGGCCAGGGCATCCACCGCATGCACCACAGGACCACCTACCTGTGCCATTTGTCTGGCACCCCACCCAGACAGTATCTGTCTTGCTCCCTACCGGCCCCAGGCGCTGGTACCAGCACCCAGCAGGAGCACAAGAGATGTTCCTTCCATGGCAGAGTGACCTCATGAGTTTACAACATGTCCCCTCCCTCGCCATTCCCATCCATGACATCAACCAGCCCATGGCCACCTGTGGCCTGACACTTCAGTTCCTAAGGCCTGGCCTCACACAGGTCTGATGCTTCATACGGACTGGTCTCCTGCAGGCCCAGTACTTCACAGTTTATAAGGCTGACCTTGGCCCTGATCTCTCTCTGCCACCACCTTCATGAACATTCAGGTGCCACTCTCCTCCTGGGCTGGGGCCCCTGCTTGCCACTCGCGGGTCCAGCAGCTGCCAGGTAGGGCCGAGAGCTTGTCACCAGGACACATGCAGGAATCCCAGACCCTGCTCTCACCCAGGAGATGGGGCAACCCCAGGCACCACTCCTCCCATCACTCCTGAGAGTGCAAAAGGTCTTCACCCAGGGCTCAGGGGCACAGGCAAGAGAGGCGAGTGGCTTGGAAGACACAGCCTGGAGGGGGTGGGGGTGCTGTAAACGACCTTCCGAAACGCACTGATGAAGATGCAATTTGGGGATGTGACTCAGCCGGCCGACGCACAGGCCAAATTCAGCCGTGTGTCCGCCATGCTCCTCCTTGCCTGGCAGCCTCGTCCTAAGGTGCCCTGGGCAGGAAGGGGTTGCAGGGATGGGTGCAGATGGCTTTTGGGAGGGAGAAAGGCGGGGGAAGGAGGGGAGGCTTCCCAGGGCCTCTAGCATTAATGTGCATCTGGCGCTTACTGTGTGCTTATTGGGCTCTTTATCAGAACCATCACATTGAATCTCCATTGCCACTCAGTGAAACCAGTGGCATTCCTGCTCCCATTTTACAGATGGGAGGCAAGGCTCAGAGAAGTTTAGCACCTTGCCCAAGGTCACAAAGCCAGGAAGGGCAAGGACTAAGTTGGTCCCACCCGGGGGGCAGTGGGTGGCAGGATCTGCCAAGTTCCCTCTTGACAAGCCACCATCTGGCCACTATCTGGGAAGGGAGCCAGCCTGGCCCTGACCTTGAGGGGCCACAGAGCTCGGGACACAGGCATGGTAGGTGTCTGACCCTTCCCATGACCTCAGAGGACACAGAAGGACAGAATGGCCCCCCTGAGATTCCATAGAAGGGGGCAGCCCACATTTGCAAGTCTGGGTGGGACCAGAGGGCCCAGGCAACTAGAGACCCCAACCTTTCCATGTCTGCCTTCCCCTCCCCCATTGCAAGTGGGCCTAAAGCTGGTCCCTGGGACCTTCGGAAATTCTCAAAGAACCAGGAGCCCCTCTGAAACTCTGGCCAAGGTTTGGGTGTCTATGAAAGGGTGTATTTTTCTGGGTGAAGGCTCTGGATTCACCAATGAATTCTAAAAGGTTAGAAACACTCTGTGGGCTACATCTGGTTTTGGGGGTCCCTAGAATCGCCAAAACTGCCTAATGTGTCTGAGGCATGAGACCTCTGTTCACTGAAGGCTGGGATGGGAGGATGAGCCGAGCCCCCTTTTCACACCATCCCAAGAGAAACTGTGGGAATGTGAGCCACACGGGGCATGGGGCCCCTGGGGGGCTCTTGAGGAATGAGAAAGGGTAGGCAGGTGGCAGGGAACAGGGCAGCTGGCTCCTCCAAAGTTTCCCACCCAACAGAAATATAATCTGGCCAGACCCCAGAGGTCCTCAAGTGAGCCCTTTCACCAATGACAAGTTGGTGCAGTGGCCGCCTGAGAGGGACCCCTGGGCGTCCTAGCCAGGAGGAAGTCACTGGCCCCTCCTCAGCTGCCTCTTTCAGTAAAGGAATAACTTGGTGCCCCCTGCAGCAGGTCAGCGGCCAGGATGGATGTGAGATCTCACAGAGAAAATGCTTAGCACGTGGCTGTGGGTATGCCTGTGGTGGTGCTGCTGCCCAATGCCACAGTCTGTCCTTCGGAGCTGAACCAGAAGAAGATAGTCTGTCATTCTCCAAGGCAGAGCCCCCTTGGGGTGAAATGCCCACCCAACCACTCTGAGGAACCATGGCCAGAGCAGCACATGGCACAACCTCCCAGAATGTGCGGCAAGCTGTGGGGCATGTGTCCCTGTGGAGAGTGGGTAAAGACCTCAAGACAGCCCCATCAGCATTCTTCGAGCACTAGCTCTGCAGGGTCAACAGGATCCACTTGCCCTCCCACCCCTGGGTGGCCCGGAAGTGGGTACATGAGGCTGTGACTGCCCAATTCCCTTGGCGCCCCCTCCCCCCCAACCACCACCAGTCAAGAACCTGCCAGCAGTCAGCGGGGTGCAATTAGCCTGCCCTGCCCTCCCCATGGCTGCCTCCAACAGCGCCCTCCACTCTGACCCTCCACTCTGACCCGTCTCCATCGCCATCTCCCATTTGGCCCCCAGCCTCCAGCACTTACATCTGCAGCCCTGCCCTCCAGGACAGCCGAGGCAGTGCCCCAGCGTCTGTCCAGGGACAGCTGGGAGACCCGGCTCCTTGGCCCCGGCAGGGGCGACTGACAGCGGTGTCTAAAGGCCAGTGGTGAGGGTCTCCTCCCTCCGGTTCCCAAGTCAGTCCCCGGTCACTGCCTTCACCCCAAGAGCTCCCCCCATCGTATCTATGGAGTTTAGAGACTCACTGCTCTACCCCCGCCAAAGTGAACCCAGTACCTTCCCCCTCCGGAATGGGGGGTCCGTGAATCTCCGCTCACTCAGGCAGTGCACATACACACATTCCCCCCCTCCGTGTCCTCTGGGTTGCGGACCCTACGGAGACCCTCTGTCCTGTCCCAAACCGCGTCCCCCTCCGGGACGTGCCCCCCTCCTTGGGCGCTCCCGTCCATCCCACCCCGTACCTGCAGGGCTCGGCTCCCGCGGGCAGAAGAGGCTGGAGGGGAGAGGGTCCCGCGCGGCCGCAGACCCTCGCGTGGCGCCCGGGGCCGGGGCCGGGGCCGGGGCCGCGGACGGGGCGGGCAGCAGACGGCGGGCGCGGGGCCAGGAGGCGGCCGGGCCGGGGGCGGCGGCGGGTGCATCCCCCGCCGCCCTGTCCACGGGCCCGGCAGGGGGCGAGCGCCCGCCCGGGCCGGGAGAGGAGGGGGCGGTGCGACGCGGGCGGCGCCGCCGATTGGTCGAGTCCGGGTTGGCACCTCCCTCGGCGACCCCGCAAGCCCCGCCTACATTTAAAGATCCCACATTCCCGGGAGCCCCCTTCAGCCCCCAGCGCTCAGCTGGTCCTCAAACTCGCTCTCCGGAGGGGCTCAGTGGAGGGGACCTTACTTAGCGAAGCGACAACTCCCGCCCCCGACAGCTCTCGCTAACTCCTAGCCACCCCCTTTCCAAAATCGGGGCTCCAAACTCCAACCATCCCCGCAACCCTTCAAATACACGCATATGCGGAGGGGATAACTTTGCAAAAGCGACTGGACATCTCCCTCCTGAAATGACCTCCTCAGACATCCTGCTTGCAGGATGTTGCCAAGTGGTGCGTGCCTAGGACCCCGACGTGGGGTCCTAGCAGTTGAGGGGGTGCCTGCTAGGGCCATGGGTTCAAGAGGCCATGGGCCTCTTTGGGACTGAGCCCCCACCTCCATTTCTAACCCCTACCACCAATACTAGGAAGGCCAGGCCAGCAGAAGCCTGCTTTGGGGGTATCCAAAACCATGTTCTTTTCTCCTGGCACAGAGGGTGTCCTTGGGCCACTCATTCATTCAACTTAATAATGGCTGGAAGGGACCTTGGGGATGGGGACGGGGGTGGGTGGGGGTGGGGTGGGGTGTTGGTGGTGGCATGGGGCTGTCTTTCCTCCTCCTCCTCCTCCCCCAGGCTGCCTAACTACCTAGGCCTCACCCTGTCCCTGCCTGGCTGGGGGTGACTAAGCCCAGCTCTGACCCCTCATCTCTCTCCCAGGCCCCCACTGTTTTCTTCCCAGCTCTGAGCTTGGGATGGGGTCAGGAGCATCTGATTGCTCGTCACTGCCTATTGGCAGCTGATCTGTTTCCGCTGTGGTGTCTGGAAAATAGCTAGACTGAATGAATACGTGATCGGATGCCTGCCTGGGCAGGGGCTGATCTCATGGGCCAGTGAAGAGGCTGAGCAGGGCCAGGTGATAGCCTGGGGTCAGCAGATAAGACTTCTCTTTCTCATCGCAGCCTGTTGGGGACACCCTGAAGTCCTGGCTGTGGTGGCAGCGGAGGCCTGGGGACCATTCATGCCCTGCCACACAGGGGTCCGCATGGGTGCCATGAGCGGGAACCCTAAATGGATGCATTCTCAGCCATACTCTAAGAGCAGCTATGCCTTCTTTATTTCCATCCACCCACCCACTCACCAGCCCCCCACCCCAGGGTAGAAAGAGCTGCTGGGGGCTCTTTCTATAAAGCACGGTGGTGATGGAACCACCCACATCCCCTCGGGACCCGGCACATATCCTTGCACTGCATTCAGTGCCCCAGCCCTTGCCAACCAGAGCCTGCCCCTATGCAGATCCCTGCCCCATGAGAAGCACTCACACTGTGCTCACAAGCTGACTCCGGCCTGTGCAGGCTTCTGCGGAGTCCTCGCAGTATCTGATGCTTTTTGAGTTCAAGTCCAACATGTAAATGTCCAGATATTCACAAAAGCAGCGGCCACAGACCCTGGAGGCTTCTCCAGGCCTCCCACCCTGAACAGGCCCTGCAGGTTCTGTACCCATCTTCTCTCTCTGGAAAGATCTCTCTTTCCCCTTTGGGCTCATCAGCCCTGAGGGATTGGGGACCCCCTTCAAGGGGCTAAACTTAGGATGGTTGACCTGATGAATGCTCACCATCCACTCAAGTCTGCCCTCCTGCCAGCTTGAATCTCACCCCTTGGAGACAAGGCTGGCTGAGGTGGATTGGGTCAGGGTGAGATTTCATTCCAGACAGAGCCTCTTATCAGCCCATGGTTGGCTGAAAGACCCAAGGAGCCTACAAAGGAACTTGTCAGTTGGGATGCCCTCAGGACTCACAGGAAATGGTCTATAGAGCAGGCAGGAGATGGGGTAGTGGCTAAACAGGAGGCCCCTCTTCTAGGGACCTGAGGGCTGGGCCACAAGTCTAGAGTAGTGGCCAAGGGTCCAGGTGCAGGAGACCTGGGAGAGCTTCACAGGGGCTGAGGGACCGACAGAAATCTCAGACCCACCCAGGGCCTAACAGATGGCTGCCCAGGAGGAGGTTGTACCCTGAATCTCCCATGAGTGTGGAAATGGCAGGGTAGGGGGAAGATCTTCACTCACTTACTCACTCACTCATTCATCCATTCATATAGCCACTGAGCCCCTTTTCTGTGTCTGGTGCTGGGAACATAGAGTCTGAGATAGAAACCTGTCCTTGGAGCTGAATTTCTAGAACTCTGGCAACAACCCTCTCCAAACAAAAGGACCAGTAAGAATTCTAGATACACAAAAGTATTAGAAAGAGATCCAATGAAGTTGAGGAGGATAGGAACAGATGGGGAGACTTTGGGATGGTGCTAGGAGGGCTCCCAGGAGAGGGAACTTTCAAAAGCAGCCAAGGAGCCAGACCTGGAAGAGCTACAGAAGGGGACATCTGGTGGAGGGCACTGCAAGGATCAAGACACTGAGGGGGAACCAAGGAGGGCATGTGTGGGGAAGAGAAGGGAGACCAGTGTGGCCAGAAGGAAGGACCAAGTCAAGCCCTGGCAGGGGTCCCACCTGCAGGGATGCATGTGTGAGGACAGAGCCAAATGGAAGTCATGGAGGGTTAAGCCCTCTAGGATTCTGTGAATTGTAGGGGCAGGAGGGGGAATAGGAAGGCCCAAGGGACAGGCATCTCAGCAGGCTTGTTCCTGGGCTCGCTGGGATTCAGGGACTTAGAGAAGTTTTTATTGAGCATCTCCTAAATACAAGACATGTGCCTGAAGTGGACATACCGTGGTGAAGAAGACACACGGAATCCCCCCAAACTCATGTTTTCAGCAGGCAAGATGAGATCTTGAAGCCAATAAATAAATACAACTGGCCCCTGCATATTGTCTACAGGAGAAATGAGGATCCAGAGTGGTGGTTGTCACCAGGGGCAGCCCCTCGGTCCCTACTCTAGAGGAGGTGGTAGGAGCCTGGGGGTGACAGGCAGGCAGGGAAGCAGCTCTATCATAAGCATAGATTCCCCACTAGCAGCTGAGGCCCAGGAGCCAATTCCACCCACACCAGGGGACCTCCCCTGGGGCTGTCTTGTCCATTCAGCGGGCCCGTTCCAGACACCAGCATCCCCTCCCTTCTCACACACAGACTGGAAGGCTCCAGACTTACTCTCCCTTTCTAGCCACACTCTACATCCAACGGGACCCTAGGCTTGTCCATCCTTGCCCCTGAATTCACCCTGGGATGCCCCTTTGTCCCTGCTTCAGCAAAGGCCCTGGGGGCAAAGACATGACTGGGCCGCAGTGTCCTGCTGTGTGGCCAGCCTGCTGTGTGGCTGTGTGGCTGTGCTAGTTTGAAGAGTCTCCCCCCTCAAACTCCAGTCCAGCCAGGACCTCAGAATGTGACCTTATTTGGAAACAGGGTCTTTGCAGATACAGTGAAATTAAGATGTGGTCACGCTAGATTGGGGTGAGCCTTAACCCAATGGCCAGATCCTTATAAGAAGGTCATGTGAAGACACACACAGACACGGACACACAGCTGAAGGCCACGTGAAGACAGATGCAGAGCCTGGAGTGATGTAGCCAGAAGCTACGGGACACCTGGAGCCCCCCAGAAGGGGAAGAGCCAAGAAGAATGACCCTCCCCTAGAGCCTCCAGAGGGAATGTGGGCCTACCCACACGTGAACTTCAGGCTCTGGCCTTCAGAACTGCTAGAGAAGACATTTCCATTGTTTAAAGGCTGTGGGCCAAAAAAAATAAATAAAAAAAAAAATAAAGGCTGTGGGCCTTTGTTCCTGCACCCCTAGAAAGTCAGGCAGTGGTCACAGGCAAGGGCCCCTCCCTCACTGAACCTCGGTTACCTCAGCAGGGCAGTGGGGCCCTCTGAGGGCAGTGAGGGGAGCTAGGCAGCTAACCCCCCTCAAATGTGCTAGGTACACAACAAGCGCTCACTGGATGCTCCTAGTCTTGGCCTGATCAGCACCTGAACCATTTCAAGTGCCTTCCTGGCTTCTCGGGCTCCAGTCCAGTCTCTGCCAGGCCCCCACAGAGAGATCTTTACTTGCTAAAATCTCATCATGTTGCTTCTAATTCCGAGTGCTCTGTGGCTCCCGGTGGCCCTCACAGCATCCGTACAATTAGACCGTCAGCACGACTCCAGGTGGACACCAAGCAAACGCCTACTTGCCCTTCTAGACGTAGCTCAAAGAGCAAGAACACCTCTTCCAGGATGGTTTCCCAGATTTCCCAGGGCATGACCAACCCCTCCCTCTGTCCCTCCCTATGGTTCCTCAGCATTGGGCAGAAACCTGGCCACACACAGGCCATCCTCCATGCCCGGCTCAGTCCTAGAATCTGTCCATCTCTCTCCATCCCTGATTGTACCCAGCTGTCTCCTGGGTTCCCCTCTGGCCTTCTGCCACTTCCACTCCTGCCCAAATAGTCCCTGCTCCCCAGTAGTCACAGAGGCTTTTGAGAATCCTAAAGCAGACCACCATGTCTCTCCTCTGCTCACACACCCTACTTGGCTCCCCACTGTTCTGCAGTCCGTTCCTTCACCTCAGTCCCTGCCTGCAGACCCCTCTGTCTTCATCTTCCGTCCTCTCTCCCCGTCACTCATTCTGTTCCAGTCATAGCAGCCTCCTCACTGTTCCTCACACATGGCAAACTCATCTCTGCCTCAGGACCCTTGCACGTGCTGTTCCCGTGGCCTGGTATGCTGTTCTACCAGTTCCCACCTGGTTGGCTCCTCCTCTTTCAGGTGTCAGCTCATGGTCACCTCCCTGGAGAGGTCCCTCTGCCTCCGTCATTCTCTATCTATCACATCACTATCTTTTATTTTCCTCCTAGTACATCTCACAAGGGCTGATCTGGTCCTGCCTCAGTCCGTGCTATGTCCGTAGCGCCCAGTCCAGGGCACACAATACCTGCTCAGTGTTCCTTGACTGATTAAATGACCACACGTATCTAGAACTGTTGCCTCCATTCTCCCCACACACACACCTGCCCCCTGGGAGCTCACTGTTGACCATGACCAGCCAATGTTTGCAGGGGAAAGAAGGAGCTAAGAAGCTGCTCCCAAACAGCTGTCTCGGGGAGTAAGACCACAGAATCTGGGTGGTAGAGGCTATGGGGGTGCGGGACCCTCCAACCTGGCTCAATGCCCCCCTCCTGGCTATGTGACAGAAAGCAGGTCACCCAGCCTGTCTGAGCAGGTTCCCCATCACCAGTGACTGGAGAAAACAGACAGTCACTCTCTGGGGGCTCTAGGAGGCATAGCTGTTTTGTTGTTTTATTTTGTTAGTATGATGTCAAAGGTAGGCACTTTTTTAAAAATTGCCAGTTTTTCTATCCAGCTCCTGGGCCACCTCTACTCCCAAACAATACCTGAGTCTGGATTCACTCACCCTGGTGTGCAGGGGTCTCCCTGATGAGCCACCACCAAAGGGCCTGTCCCTTTCAGTCCTGCTGGATTACCACTTGGCTGGCAGGGGGCTGAGCTGCCTTTCTTCTCTCTTTGACCTGTAAGGACCAGACATGGGGTATGGGGTAGAGGCATGACCCCAGGAGGGTGGGGTGCAGATAGCTCCGAGACTACAATAGTCTTTAGAGTAGATCTGTCGTCTGACTAGCTGAATTGCCTTGTAAGTTTTAAGGAAACTTAAGATCAGTGGTGGGTGTTGTCTGTCCAGTGGGGCCATGTTTCCCTGCTCAGGCACCTTGATGAGCCCCTGCTCATACTCCTACCCCTTATCAGGCACCCTCCCTCAAAACCCCCCTTCCTTCCATTGGACACTGGACACTAAAGGCTCTATCTGCCTTTCCTCATGCTGTTCCCTGTCCTGCCCTCCCGGTTCCCCCTACCCACAATTCATTCACCACAGGAAGATCTAAATGGGTGAGGCTGGGACAGGCTGGTGCAAGGATGAAGGAGGTTGGGATCCCTGGCTCCCTGACTTGACAAGCTACATTCTTGGCCACCCTCAAGTCCTCCTTGGTCTGTAGCTCCCCTGGGGTCTGTAACTCCCTCAAAAATTCACTTTGCACTGGGTTGTTGCCAAAGACCTTCAGTACTCAGGCCTCACTTTGGAGGAGGGGGCCAAAGAGGACACAGAGCAGCCCCATGGTAGAGAGGGGTGAGGGAGCACGACCCTAGAATGGGACTGAAGGGGACACACAGTCTGAAGTGGCAGTCCCAGTTGCCCTTCCTCTTGCTGAGGGTCTGGAGTGGGACCAGGGGCCCCCTGGGCAGCTCAGGGGCTGCCTGTTTCACTCCAACTCCAGCCCTGGGAGAACAGGGAGATGTCCAAGGTCACCCAGTGGGTCAGTGTGTTAGAGTGGAGGTTACTCTACCAGTTCTGGAAGTACCCCTTGCCCTCCCTCCCCATCTCCCCCTCATCAGCGAGACTTCCTTTGAGGTCTAGGGCAGCCAGAGGAGGCTGGGGGGAGAGGGTCTAGCAGGGACAAGAGACCTGGGAACCTGGAGGGAGCCAGGTGAGGGGCTAGTGGGTCTGTTCAGTCGGGCCTCCAGCAGAGTGGAGAGACCTGGAGTGGGTAGGGACCACCCCTCCCTATTCAGTTCCAGACAGGGCCCTCAGCCCCACCCTGACGGTTCTACGCAGGGAGCCTAGGACCCTAGAGCTGACACCACCAGCTGAGTTCTGGGGGTTAGTGAGTCCACCACAAACACAGCTCTCTGCCTCTCTGCCCAGCTGGGTGACCTTGGGTAAGTGCTCACCCTCCCTGGCCTCAGCCCCTTTCCCAGTCAATGGGGGTGGGGACGGGGGGGGGGTGGAGCTTAGGGAAGAGAACAGAGCAGGAGCTCCCACGCACAGTAGGCTGGCAGGTGGGGAGGGGGGGTTCCCTTCCACTCTGCAGTGGGCCAGCCGGGGGAATCCCCACCACGCCGTGAAGTGGGAAGCACTGAGGGGCCGGGAAGGGGAAGGAAGCATTGGATCCGGTCCTCACTCCCCCGCCTCACCCCCCTGCGAGCCCCGGAGGGTCCCCTTGTCTCCACCTTCACCTCTGTGGGAGGACGTCTCCGCATTCCAAATTCCGAGAACGGTCACCCCCTCCTCACAGGGGTCTGCAGGGGGCGTCGGGAGTGACTCGGGGCTAGGAGTTGGGCGGAGGAGGGGGTAGGGGGGAGGAGGTTGGGGGATGGAAGGGGTTTCCCTCCCTCCCGCATCTCTCCCTTTGAATTCCCGAAGTCGGGGCAAACCCTGACCGAAACGCCCACCACGGAGAAGGGGGGAGCCGCTGGGACCTCCGCCCTGAAACCGCCCCCCCGCCCCCCGATGGCCCACTGCTGCCTACTCACCGGCCGGGGACGGCCGCCGCCGCCGGAGCCCCAGCGCCCGGCCCGAGCGCGAAGACAAGTGCACGGCCGGGCAAGGGCGTGTGAGCCGGGAGGGTGTGCGCGCGCCGCCGCAGAGCTGACCCCCTCCCCGCCGACCTGGGCCCCGCCCCGCCGCCCGGGAGGGGCGCCTACCCGGTGGAGCGAGGCGGGCGGACTGCGGCGGCCACCGGGCGACCCCCTCTCCCGCAAGGCTTCTCCAGAAAGGGTGGGGAGGGAATCCCCCTCCCCGCAGGGGTGGAACAGCCAATCCCAAAGAACGCTCCAAGAGCTGGGAGGACCCTCGGCCGCCGCGGGCCCGCGACGTTCATGTTACAGACGGGGAAACTGAGACCCAGAGATGGGGAGCCCCTGGCCAGGGCCCAGCGCCCCAGCAGCCTAGAAATGCGGCTGCCCGCCTCTCTCTGGGGGTCTCTCTCCGGCGTCCGGGGAAGGAACGGAGCCAGGGAGAGAAAGGAAGGCAGTTACCCCTCAACCTTGAGCGGGTCGTGGGGCCTGGGAGGTACAGGGGGGAACCCGGAGGCTTCAGGCAGTTGGTGACGTTGCTGGGGCTAGAAGGTCCCAGTGAGGGAGGGGTACCCGGGTGGCCACAAAACCAACCACAGAAAACTTCTCTAATGTCATTGTTGGGCTGTGACGTCTCCCCTCTCCCCGCACGATTCGGGGGACCCCGCAGAACGTGAACAGCAGGGGCCTGGGCAGCGAGATTGTGAAGGTCACTCCGCCAGATTACAAGAATGCGGCTCCCGGGGTTTGGGTCACTGGGGGGGGGGGGGAGGGCGGAAGGGGCGCTGCGCAAGGCTCAGCCCCTCCCGCGACCTTGGCCCTGCCCAGGCCCCTCTCGGAGCCTCTTTCTTTCTTACGAGTGGACAGCAGCCACTTCTGGGGTCCCTCCAGCTCAGAGGTCTTTGGGGCTGCCGGCTACGTTTTGCTTTTCTCCTCCAGCTCCCCCCCAGGAGGAGTGGGGCCCTCCCAGGCCTCCGTGTTCTCCCTCACTGCCCCTTGCCCCCCCGCAGCCCCACCCGCCCAGTGTCTGAACCCCCACCCACCTTCTGCCTTGGCCTGGGATGAGGGGGTTTCCTCTGGGAGCCAGGAGGCTTCCTCCAGCCTCCATCCCCTTTTTTTTTTGTTGTTTTTTTCCCCCTCTTTTCTTCCATTCATTCTAAAAATAGCCCTCCCTCTCCAACTCTTCCCCCCCCACACCCCCTGGCCGCCCGGAGCGTCTCCTGAAAGGTAATGCACTCCCTGGGTGGGGTCCCCGAGGCTGGGATTCCGCGGCGCGGGCGGGGCTGGAGGATGCGGACCGCGGTGGGGGGGGGGGGGGACGGGGGAGGGACGATTGGGAGCGCATCCCCCCCCCACTTTCCATTGTGTGTGTGATGCTCAGAAGGAGCCGCCGGCGTGACCGTGACCGTGTGTGGAGGGAAAGAGAACAAAGGGGCAGGGGACCTCTAGGGTAGCATTGTGGAGGCTAAGAGAGGGAGGTCTGGGGGAACCGCGGGTACTCAACTGAAGAGGGGTCTCACCCAGTACCTCTGTGGGAATGACTCTCCACCCATGGAGAGAGTCTGAGGTCGGGACCTTGGTGGGACACAGGGAGGGAGAGTCAAGAGCCAGCAGTTACAGGGTGGCTTCATGGAGGGAGGGGAGTTCCCGGCCCTTGAACCCAGACAACTGCCCTGTGGAGCCCCCAGAACGCCCCACCCAGTCCTGCGGCTGGTCTTGTCCACTGTCTCTCCAGTCCCTTCTCCATGACGCAGCTACAGAAATCTGTCCTCAGCTACGTGACTGATCATGTCTCTGTCATAACTAGCACCTCCTCCTTGAACCTAAGGAAGGACTTGATTCTCCCCCTCCTGCAAGTCCTGAGTGATCTGGCTCCCGCTCCCTTTTGTCCCAGCAGCACTAGGGCTACTTCCCTAGATCACCCACCACACTGTGGCCACACTCAGCCTCGGTCTTAATTTGTCCAGCCTCAGGGCCTTTGCATCCGCTGTTCCTTCTGCCAGCATCGCCTTTCCCTCACCCCCTATTGTCTTTCAGAGCCTGGTCTGAAGTTACCTCAGGCTCTGGGCACATCCCTCTAGTTAATGGTCTTCAATTCCTGGTGTGCTCCTTCTGCCTCATTAACCTTCTGCCTCCCCCAGGGAATGCCCCCCCCCCCCCCCCCAGCAATTTAGGTCTGGCTGATGAGAGGAGGGGCCAACTCTTACCCAGCACCACCCCAGAAGCTACCCAGCTCCAAATGAACAGATGGCACCAGTGCTCAGCAAGCCACCCTGGAAAGCACCCCTAGGACATGGCACAAAAGATCTAGCACTTGCTTCTGCAGGGGCGTCATCTTCCACAGTGAAACCAAAAACACAGGCGCCCAAATGTTCCCCACCAGGGGACGGCTTAGCTCCTTTCCAGAATAACACGCCTCTAGGAAAAATGGCCCACAGGTACCGAGTTCCGGGCCTGTCGGGCAGAAGCCAGTACGGAGGTGTGTCTGTTCAGATGGCAAATAAGTATGAAGAGCAAAGATGAGAACTGCAGGGAGGGGGAGGCACTGGGGCGGCCCTGGGCATGGGCCCTGGGGAGGGGTGTGACCTTTCCTTTGTTATTAGCTTTTCCATCATGTTTTCTTATCTTCTACTTTTTGAAACCTAAGGGGAGGATAAAAGGCTTTGTTGGAGGGTACAAAAGCTCAGAGAGGGTATATGCCCCCATGGGACAGAAAACACAGCTGCCTGTGTTGAGAAATAAAACACCAGCCCCCCAATACTTGCCTCCATAAATTTACCCTGAAATGTTTGAGCACCTACTATAAATTTATATGCCCAGGGATTAAGGGTGAGTTCGGAGGGGTGGGGATTCAGGGGTTCCTGAGAGTACAGAGCCCTGGGGGTTCTGAGAAAAGGTGACAGCTGGGATGAGCAGGAACGTGTGGCCTCAGCAGGGCCAGGCCCAAAGCCAAGGGTTTGGGGGGGCTTGTGTGGGCTGAGGCAGAGGGAAAGCCCCTGAAGATGGGGGAGTGCCTTTTCTTTGTGTATTTCACTGCCAGGCCAGGACTCAACCTCAGGCTGGTGTTGAAGGCCAGAGGGTGGGAGATGGCATAGGAAGTGGGGGGACCCAGCATGCAGGGATATGGGGAACATTGGAGGGAAGAGACAAAGGAATCATCTGAGAGGTTTCAGAAAGCCTCAAAGGATGCGGGGGGGGGGGGGGGGGGGGGGGGGGGGGGGAGGTTGGGCAGTCAAGGGGGTGCTCAATCAAGATTAGGGCTGCCAGATAAAATACAGGGTAGGGAATAGGACACACTTATAAAAATAAAAATTATTCGTTGTTTATCCGAAAGTCAAGTTTAACGGGGCGACCTGTAGTTTTCTAAATCTGGAAACCCTAGGCCCAGATCTTCTGGCCAAGCAAACCTGGGGTTCGCTGGGAGGCAGAGCAGGAGGGGCTCTATAGGTGTCAGTCCGCTCCCCTCCCATCCCCCACCCCGTTCCCCACGTGCTCCCTTCCTAGGCTTTTCTTTGTGCCCCACTCGTTGTCCACGTCCCTTAACTGCTCGTTTCCCCCCTCCTCCCTCTTCCTTTGTTGTCCCCCTCCTTCCACACACTCCCTCATTACCCCATCCCCCGACTCCTCCTCTTGCACCCCACTCCCCATCTCCCCCAGCCCTTCGCGTTTCCCCCGCCCCTTCTCCGGCGCCCACCCCTCCTCCTCGTCCCTCCACCGTCCTCTCCCTCCTCCACAGCCCCTCTCTCCGAGATAACCTCCTCCCCAGATGCCCACCCTCTCCTCTCCTCGCGAAACCGTCTGCCCCGCCCACCGCCGGTACTCCGGGCGCACGAGGGGGAACCCCGGCCACCCGCGCCGAGTTCCACGCAGGCGCAGAGCCGCCCGGCTTCCCTGAGGCCGCCGCCCCCCTCGCTGCGGCCCGCGCGCCCCGTTGCCAAGGCGACGGCGAGGGCCGGAGCGGGAACCTCCGGAAGACCCCGCTCTCCCTCCCTCCCACGCCACCTCCTCAGCAAACCCCACTCTGGTTTGAGCCGGTTTCCCCACCCCGCCCCCAGTGCGCACTGCGGCGTGTGAGGATTCCCTTGCCCACTGGGCGGGGGTCGGGAAGGGATCGACGCATGCGCGCCAGGCGAGGCTTTCCCTCCCCGCCTGGCGCTCGACGGGAAAGCCCTGGCGCGTGAAGCGAGCACCCCCGCGCAGGCGCAGTGTGAGCCCGGCGTCCCCACGGCCCCGCCCGGTCGTCCCGGCAACGCGCGCGGGGCGGGCTGGGAGAGCACGGAACTCCCGTCTCACGCCCCCTCCCGCGCACTGCAGCGGAGCCGGGGATTCCCTGCTGCCCGCGCGCAAGCGCGGGGCTGGGATTCCGCGGGGGCGGGGCCGGAGAGAGAAGGGGCTTTTCCGTGAAAGGGAACAAAGGCTGTTGCCGAAGTCCAGTCCTTTTGTCAGAGGACCGAAGGCGGTCCTCTCAGCTCCCGTCCTGAGTTTTATCTCCTTGCTGGTCCCCCAGCGTCCCTCTCCAGAAGAGCTTGCCACACGCCGCTCCGATGCCTTTCCTACCTTGCTCACACACCCGCCGTGGCTCCCATCGCCCTGCGGTGAATCCCCGTTCCTCAGCCAGGCGTCTGGGGCCCTGCACGCCCCGCTGGCACCTTCCTTCTGGTTAATCAGCGTTGGTCGCCAGCCCTCCCTAATTCCTGGCCACAAAGGCCTCAACGTGGTCATGCAGGAGGCTCCTTTGCCAAGCCTTTCTTCAGAATATGCCTTTCCCAGGCACCATCTCGTTGATTCTCGAGATAGCCTGGGGTTAGACACTGTTTTAGTCCCATTTTATTTAAGAGGAAACTGAGGCTTAGACCCATGAAGGCCCTGGCCTAAGACCCCAGGAGACTCTATTTGTGGGGAGACATCAGGATTCCTCCACCCACTATTTAGCTGACACCTTCAACCCTGATTCCAGATCCCACTGCTGCCCCTGCTGGCTCCCCTGCAGCCACAGGTACTTTCTCCGGCATGTGACACAGGCAGGTGACTTAGTTTTCTCATCTGTAAAGGGGATAAATGGCTCATGGGGCTGTCCCTAGGGTTCAGTGAAATATTACCATATGCTAGGCCAGGGCCCCGCATCCAAGGGATGGTTCTCACAGCTGGTCTAGGTGCCATTCAGTGGCCATCTTCCCTCTCCCTATCCACTCCAGGTTTCTTGGTGGCCTTCTGCCTCACTTCCTAACCCCCACAGGGTTTTCTGGGGTACTTCCTGGTTTCCTCACATGCCTTCTGGCCATTGTCTTAGAGTTAGCACCAGGATCTCCACACTAAGTCAGTGCTCCATATATGTTGGTTAGTTTTATGCCAGCTACAATCGTTTCAGGCACCTTCCATTCTGCATTTTAGTTGTACCCAATTGTTAATGGTGCCCCTCCCTTGAACGGGAGAGTTGTGACCTCCTGGCCTTTGCACAGGTGGCTCCTTCAGCCTTTTCTGCCCCTGTCTTTGCCCCTATGCATCCTTCAAGTCCCTCCCTCCAAGAAACCGTCATGGCCGCCTCTGGTCCAGCCCTGGCACCACACAGTTGGGGGGAAATGGGTCTCAAAGGTCACAAGAGCAGGCTTGTGGCTGCCAGGATGTTAGTAGGAGCCACAGCAGTGACCTGGTAAATGTTTGGAACCTGCTGAACACATGTGGGCCCATCTGGCTGCAGCCCTCCCTTTCTGCCAACTCTCTTATGACCAACCAAGCTCTAGGAAGCGAGAACTAGGCACAGATCTCACCCAGCCCTTCCCAAACATGTGGCCTCTGATGGGACACTTATTCCTACCCAGAGCCACTGGAGTGCTCCAGCCTCCAGGCCCTTGCCTGCCTATGCAATGGAATCTGATTCATCTCCCACTCAGGCCCGCTCCAAAGAAATCCTCCACTGGGAAGCCTGCCCAGGACTTGACCCAGATGCCTCCCATGTTGGAATAACACCAGAACAGCCAGCATTTCCTGACCCCCAAGCACAGTATGTGACCTGGCTGCTGACTCTGAAGCAGAATCTCAGGATGCTAACTACATCGCCTCCAGCTTGCCCTGAAGTGCTCCATGACCCAGAGCCGGTGCCTCAACCTCTCTAAGCAGTCCCCTTGCAGCAGCCCAGCAAGGTTTCCAGGGGTGGTGGTACAAGTCCCTAAATGGCCCAGCCAGATGGGGATGCCTAAGAGCCAGACACAGGTCTCAGTTGGCTTTGCTGCAACACGAGGGTAGTTGGGGGCTCTGATCTTTTCTGGCTGTGACCCCTACATTCCCCTCATTCCACCACCCACCTGCCACCCACCTCCCTACCACCCCACCTGCTGCCCACAGAGACTTCAAGAGCACACCCTGCCTCACCAACTGCCTTTATTGGGCATCAGCCCACGGGCTCCACAGGCCCAGGAAGGGGGTAGTGGGTGTCACTCGAAGCAGGGACTCTCCAGCGGGAGGAATGGCCAATGATGCCACGTAGCCCCCAGGACACCTGCCTCAGCCCTGGACCTCTTACTGTAACCCATGTAGCTGACCCAGCGGGAGGGCGTGTAAGGTCAAGACTCTGACCGCCTGTGGGGCGGCTCCCCCAGTTCTGGGCTCACTTGGGGGCATTGAAGGGCACGGCCCGCTGGTTCATGGGGTTGTCTGGCGACCGCAGCCACTCCTTCTTGAGCAACTGCTTCAGCTGCGACAGCCGCATGTTGGGGTTTTCTTGCTTGAGCCGTGGCAGCTGTGCCTCCTCAAAGGCGGTGAAGGCCGCCCGCATGCGGCGCTCTGGGTGCCGGTCTGCAGCCTCTTCTGCCACACTGGGAGGGGTACAGCGGCGTTAAAGAGCGGGTCTAAGCTGTGACCCCGCCCCTGCGTGGGTCAGGTACCAGCCGCCAGACACGCAGCCCCGCCCCCTTGCTCAAGCCCCGCCCGTTACCTGAGCACCGCGATGGCATCCTCAATGGTGCGGGCCTCCACGCTGCCCTCCTCCAGCACTCGGCGGTTCACATTCTCCTCCAGCGGCACCTCCAAGTGGCTCTTGGCTTTCTCGGCTGGGGCGGGAGGCAGTCAGGTGACAGAGACATACACAGAGACAGAGAGGCAGGGATGCACAGTTCCAGAAAGACGAGAGAGACCCAGTGCGGGAAGAGAGGGAAAGAACAGGAGAAAGGCAGGCAAAGAATGATGGGGGAGCCCTCTGCCCAGGCCACACTGCTCTCTTGACTTCCCTGCAACTGGGCACATAGGAGGCACCCCACTCATGGCTGCTGTCTCCTTAGCCTTAGCACCCCATTAATGCCCTGGGGACCCCATGGGCACAAGCTGAGGTTGGATGCAGAGCAAGTAAATCCTCACGTGTGTGTGCCCATGCTCTCTGTGCCCAAAGCCAGGCCTGCCAGGCCAATGCCCACCCAAGGTTCACCATGCAGCCCAGGCAGCTTCTCTGGGGCTGAGAAGGGGCTCTAGACTCAGCCAGGGTCAGTCCCACAGCTTGTCCTTTACTGGATAAAACGGCAGCTCCAGAGTGGGCCGCAGCCCCACCTGGTTCTGGGGCCTCTTTGTGCTGGTGGTCTCGGCGGAGTGTCTCCTCAATCTGGGCCCGGGTGACCTTGCTGGGTGCAGCCACGCGGGGGGCCTTGCCACCCTTGAGCTTGGAGTCCTCCTCCTCCAGCAGGCGCTGTGTCTCCTTCTTGCGCTCCAACTGCTCCAGGCGCCGCTTCTCCTTCTCCTCCTGGGGGAAAGGGGTGATCAGGAGTGGACCCCACCACTGGCATGGGGTCTGGGTTTTCGTCTCAGCCAAGGTGGACTGAGGCCCTGCTGAGCACTAGATCCTGTGCTGGGCACAGGAGACACAGCTGCAGTACAATGGGACTACCTGAGGCTCCCAGCCTACACCACTATGGGAACAACAGGGAACCCTGCCCACTGCAGGTGGCTGGGTGGCTCCTGAAGGAAAAGTGACACCTGGGCCTGGAGGAGGAGCCAGCCAGGAGGAGAGCTGGAGGACAGGAAAGTCCTTAGAGGAGGGAATGCAGGTACAAAGGCCCTGAGGCAGGAACCTCCCAGCAGGACAGAGGAGCAGCACAGAGGCTGATGTGGCTAGAACAGGGAGGGAAAATGTAGAAGAGGTGGGGAGGGCAGAGGGTGCTGCTACCAGGATCCTCAAGGGCACGGGGAGGGGTTTGTACTGGATTTCAAAGGCAACAGGAGCCAGAGAGGGTCTGAACACATCTGCTGGCTGGGGCAGGGGCAGTGTCCCCAGCCAAGTGTCACAAGGGACTGGTCCCACCTTTGCTCCCCAGGGAGACCCTGATGCCATCTGGCCATTGCCCCTCCACCAATCCAGGGGGCAGAGCCACATTCAAGACCATTTGTAATGCAGGGTAGTCATGGGCCTGGAATATTCTGCCTCCCTCCCACCCCCATCCCAATAGGGCCCTGCAGCCCAGGCACCCCCACTCTCCTGCCCTCAGCCTGCAACTCTGCCGTCTGACTCCCTTGGCTTGGGATGGTCCCCACTCCTTCAGTGCTCTGTGTGACACTCCTACCGTGGGACTAAGAGTCCCAGAAGACCCTCAGTGTGCCTGAGGATACCCACTGGGCCTCTGACCTTCATCCTGGTCTGTCCAGCAGGAGGGTGAGGGAGAGGTTAAAGGTTAAGGACTCCCTGGGCACACAGGAGGTGCCCCTGTGTTTTCAGGCACCTCAGGCAGGGCCATTGTGCTCTGAGCCTCAGTTTACTCATCAATCAGAGGTAATGTCCTTCCCC
Source organism: Canis lupus familiaris (assembly GCF_011100685.1). NCBI lineage: Eukaryota > Metazoa > Chordata > Mammalia > Carnivora > Canidae > Canis > Canis lupus. The sequence goes on from NC_049241.1 coordinate 45,387,920, forward strand.
CAAGGTCCCTTCACCCCTGCGTGGTGCTCATACAACCTATGCTCATTCTCCCCTGACAGGGCCCTGCCTTGGCCTTTGCACTGGCTGCTCTCTCCTCCTGGTGCACCAAACGCAGCCTCCTCCCTTGGCTAACTCTGGCTCCCCCTGAGCTCCTGGCTCCCTATCAGGCCTCTCTACCCCATGCCATGGCTTTTTCCTGTGTTCCACAAATTCATTTCTGGTGGTGCCTGGGTGGCTTCGTTGGTTGAGCGTCTGGGTGATGGTCCTGGGATGGAGCCCCATGTTGGGCTCCCTGCTCAGCAGGGCATCTGCTTCTCCCTTTGCCATTCCTCTGGCTTGTGGTCTCTGGCTCTTTCTGTCTGTCAGGTAAATAAAATCTTAAAAAAAAAAAAAAAAATCCCCATTTCTAGTCTTCTGACTATGTGATTTGTCCCGGAGGCAGACCTTGGCCTGGGTTTTGAACAGCTGCCTTCTGGCTCCAGGCCCAGTATACAGTAGGTGCTTAGTAAAAGTATGCTGAATGAATGCATGAATTCCAAAAGGTTTTGAGGATCCCTGAGTAGCTCAGCGGTTTAACACCTGCCTTTGACCCAGGGGGTGATCCTGGGGTCCCAGGATCGAGTCCCACATTGGGCTCCCTGCATGGAGCCTGCTTCTCCCTCCCTCTGCCTGTGTCTCTCTCATGAATAAATAAATAAAATATTTTAAAAAAATAAAAACGAAAACAAAACTCATAAAACTCAATAACTCACGAAAGGCATGCAGCTTGTGGCCATTAGTCACTAGGGATGTAGGACTGAGGAGGGAGCATGAGCATTTATACTTTGACATTCAGCAAAATTTTTTGAAAAAGTCACTTTGCAGTTTCTGAAAAAGAGCTATTAGCAGTTGGTAGTATCTGGTGATGGGTGAAGATAAGTCCACTTTGCAGAATATTCCAGAGCTGTAAGAAATGAGTCTCATAAATAATTGACATGGAACTCAGACAGTCCAACTGACTTTGCCCAGTTGCTTAATATGGAACAAGTGGAGATGAAATGCTGACTTCCATGTGGGATGATGAATTACAATCCCATCTGAGGCTGATGCCTGGTGACCAGGAGAAAAATGGCTGTGGGACCCTATTTAGCTGAGGACATGGGCTTTGGGTAGGACATTGGGTAAGAAAGGTCTCTGGTGTCACATTGGGGAAGGAGGTGTTTTATTTTTTAGTGTTTTGGAGTAAGCATAAATTTGCTTTTTTCTTTTCCTTTTTTAAGATTCTATTTTTTTCCTTGTTAGTTTTTCTTTTTTTTTAAAGTAGGCTCCCTGCCCAGCATGGAGCTCAACATGGAGCTTGAACTCATGACCTTGAGATCAAGACCTGAGCTGAGATCAAGAGTTGGAGGCTTGGGACACCTGGGTGGCTCAGTGGTTGAGCATCTGCCTTCATCTCAGGGCATGATCCCGGGGTCAGGGATTGAGTCCCATTGGGCTCCCTGGGCAGGGAACTTGCTTCTCCCTCTGCCCATGTCTCTGCCTCTCTCTGTGAGTCTCTCATGAGTAAATAAATAAAATGTTAAAAAAAAAAAAAAAAAGAGTTGGAGGCCTAACCAACTGAGCCACCAGGTGGCCCTTTAAATATTTTATTTTAAATAATCTCTACAACCCAATATGGGGCTCAAACTTACAACCTAGAGATCAAGAGTTGCATGCTCCACTGACTGAGCCAGCTAGGCACCTGGATTTGCTTTTTTTAAATAGAAACAATGTTTTTAAAGTAGTTGTCTTTTAAGAATAAAAAGGGGGGAGCTGGGGTGGCCAGGGTGGCTCAGCAGTTTAGCGCCGCCTTTGGCCCAGGCCCTGATCCTGGAGACCCGACTGAGTCCCAAGTCAGGCTCCCTACATGGAGCCTGCTTCTCCCTGTGCCTGTCTCTTTGCCTCTCTCTCTCTCATTAATAAACAAACAAACAAACAAACAAACAAATCTTTAAAAGCGGGGGGCAGGTCTTGCACAGCAGGAGGAGGGGTGGACAAACTGCAGAAAACCACCCCATGTAAACCAGTCAAGACAGTGGACTGCCTTGGAGGGGAGTGGCAGCTAGGAACGTTCTAGAGAGCAGGGGGTGGCAAATGATGGCCCTCCACCTGTTGCAGTAAAGGTTTTAGCCCATTTGCGTGTGGTAGCTTTGTGCTAGAATGACAGGGTCAAGTGGTTTTGAGAGCTCATCTGGCCCCTGTACCCTATCTGATCTCTGTTCTTCCAGATGCACACTACACAGCTGAGCAAACAGACAGCTCCCTAAACTACACACCCAGGACACAGACACTTGCTCATTGGTTAATCCAACCTCGTAAGAACCCAGAAGGCAGACCCATGGCTTCAGCTAGCACTAGCCCTTCCTCACAACCCTGTGACTTGGGCTTCCTGCCTTATCCGTGCCTCACTTTTCTCATCTGGGGACCCCCCAAGGCCCAAGACGCCAGCCTGGGGAGGGTTCCTGGGGCCTGGGCTGCTGCCTCCCGGACTATTAAAACGTCTCCGGCTTTTCTCTCTGCCTAATGGCTCTTTGGCAGGCATTGTTTTTTCTTTTGGGTTTTCAACTTTCCTGTGTTGTTAAAATACTGACGGTTAAAAAGAAAATCTGAAGACCTCCATGGACCCACTACAGCACAGGCCGTGGGAAGGGAACCAGTAACATTCAATGTCCAACTAAAAACAAGGCAGGATACAGGCTTGCATAGAAAGACGGTGGAAAAAAACTCACAAAAGTGCCCAGGCTTGCCAGGAACGGGCAAGCAGGGATGGCATGTCACCACTGCTATTTTCTGCCACCCTCACCAGTCTAGGCAGGAGCTCTGACCAGCCCTGGTGGAGGAAGCGAGGAGCGACAGCTAAAATGGGTCTCTGGCGCCACCTGCTGGACCCAGCGAGTCAGCACCAGGCCTGATCCACGCCCAGACACTAAGCAGCCACTGTGTGTGATGCTGGGGCCCATCAGGGGACAGATGGCCATCCCTGCACTCTTCTGTGTTTTTACACACACCTGGAGGAGCCTGTGAGCTCTGGCGCCAGCAGGGTGGATACGGAGGCCCTATTACAGCAGTTCCCAGCCTTGGCACTGCTGATGCGTGAGGCTGGCTCATTCTTTACTACGGTGCTGTTCTATACCCTGAAGGGTGTATAGCAGCCTGCCTGGCCCCCACCCACCAGATGCTAGTAGCACCTTCCACCCACTGGCTGTGACAACCCAAAATGTCTCCAGATGTGCCAAGTGTCCGCTGAGTGCAGAATCATGCCAGGGTGAGAAGTGCCAGTCTAGCCCAACACTCTTCGACATTACACGAAGAGAAGCCCATACAGGGTAGTGGCTGCCTCGCCATTCCTGGCCACCACAGGGCCTTTGCATGACCCACTGCCTCCACCTCCTCCTTGCCCTTGCTCCACGTCCAGTGCTTTCTCATCCTTTAAGCCAAAGCCCCAGAGGCCTCCTGCCATCTTCTACCATGCTTCCACGTGGCAGACTGCCCACCTTAGCCACAGATGCCAGAGCCTGGGAACCACCCACCTTGCGCTGTTCCTTCCTCATGACGTGTTTGTCCTCATCCTTCCAGTAGGCATCCTCCAGCTCCTTCTGCTTCCTGGCATCAGCTGCTGCCTTGGCCTCAGCCCTCCGCGCCCGGGCCGCTGCCGACTTGGTGTTCTCACCCTGGAACTTCTTGGGCATCCCTCAGCAGGCTGCGGGAGGAGGGCAGGACCAGTGAGTGGGGGGCATCCACCCTTGGTAGCCCCAGGCTCACACTTGTAGTCAGGCTCTCCCTTGGGGCCTCAATGACCTTGCCTGTAAAACGAGGGCTGCAGACTTAGTGATCTTTTTTAAAAAATTTTTATTGAGGTAAAATTCACACAACAAAAAAAGAACCATTTTAAAGTACACAATTTGGTGCCATTTAGAACATTCACGATGTCGTACAACCATCACCTTTACCTAGTTCCAGAATAATTCCATCCTCCCAAGAGGAAACCCCAAGCCTGAAGCAGTCAAGTAACCCCTTCTTCAGCCCCTGACAACTGCTAATCTGCTTCCTGTCTCCATGGATTTGTCTCTTCTAGATACTTCATATACATGGAATGATACACCCTGTGGCCTTTTGTGTCTGGCTTCCCTCACTGTGTGATGTTTTCAAGGTTCATCTGTGTTTTTCAGTGTGGCAGAGCTTCATTCCTTTTTAGGGCTGAGTAATATTCCATTGCATAAATTGATGTTTTGCTTATCCATCTGCCACTGATGGGACACCTGAGCTGTTTTGGGATTTTGGCTTTTAGGGTCAAGCTTCTGTGGCCTCTCTAACTCTGCCACTGATGAGGCCTCAGTCCCCAGAACTCTAGAGGCCAAGTGCTCCTCACCCTGGGTAAGCAGCAGCAGCTGCGAACTGCTCCCAGTGACCCAGCCCAGGTTCGCACAGCTGAAGATGTCTAACAACTGGGAAGCTGCTGTCCAGCAGGCCTCTGGTCTGTACGACTCCCACGCTGGGTGCTGGGGAAATGATGCACGCAGATGGCAGGCACCACCCTCCCTCCACTAACCCCTATATTCAATAGTATGCCTCCAAAGCTTTAACTGTGGGGACTGCCTTTGTTCCCATTCTGAGGTGGGGAAGTCAAGGTACCTGGCCAGGTTGCATAGCACTGAGCTGAGGGTCTCACCTCCAAAGCCTGCCTTCCAGATGCGGAAGGGAAGGCTGTGCAGCCCAGGCACATACCTTCAGCTCTCTGGGTCTCAGTTTTCCTCATCTGGGAAATGGGCTGATGTCCCCCATTCCTGGGTTGTTTGCTTCCCCTAAACATATCCAGCACAGTCACCTTGGGGAAACAGACCTGGCATCCAAGAATGAGAGAATATGGGGGCCACTCTGATTCAGGACCAGGTCACCTCATTCTAGCCTCCTAGCTGTGTGATTTGTGGGGCAGGGGGCTCCCACCAAGGATCCCACTGGAAACTCTAACATCAGCTCCCATCTGCAGCTGTGCGCACCAGGCTCTGTACTTTATACACAGCATCTGAGTGAATTCTCCCAACACTGGTATGTGGCAGCAGAGCTGAGACCTGAAGGGTGGGTCAGTCAGAGGTAGCGCTGTGAGGATGAAGGGATGACTTCTGGGCAGACGGCACAGGATATGCAAAGACCCTGCAGTGGACCCTCAATCCCAACTCTGTGCTCCTAACCACTGCCCCACCACAGGGTCCCAGCTGGCCCCCTGGGGGAACATCAATGCACAGACCACTGGGGTTGCTCACTTAACATCAAGGGGTGGCCCCTTGGCCAGGTGCTCCAGGCTGAGACTGAGGAGAGAGCCCCATGGGGCAGAACAGGGCAAAGTGGGAGAGGTCAGTGGACCTAGAGGACTCAGGGTTGAACTCCAGCTCTGCAATCACAGCCAAAGTGCTCCCCCTGAGCTGAGATACAGGGTCGAATTCCCATTGCTCCCCGCATGGGATGCATGAGCTGCCACAGGGGAAATGCTAGCCTGATCCTGCACTTCTCCCAGCTGCTCCTTGGCCCCTAAATCAAGCATTTATTACTGAGCGTCTACAAGGTACTCAGCAGAACACCCCCACCACAGATTCCTAGGGAAGTGCCAAGAATTGAGAGTCACCGTCCAAGTTACAGATTAGGAACCCTCCCCCTACTCTCCTCCGCATGGTCCACTCACGGGAGGCAGCCACACCAGCCTCCCTACCATTTTTCAAACATTCCAAGCAGGTTCTTACTTCGGGGCCTTTGCACTTGCTGTGCCCTCCACCTGGCCGCTCTTCATTCCTCTTTTTACCCAGTTAACTCAACTCCTATTTAAAGTTCAGGGCTGAATTCAGGTGTTTCTGCCTCCAAGAAGCCTTCCCTGAGACACCCTCTCTCAGACCTCAAACTTCTTTGAGGCACCACTATTAGCTGTCCAATTATATGATTATTTGACAAACGTCCACCTTTCTTAGCAGGCTGGGAACTCTGGGAGGGCATGACTACCTTGGTCACTGCTGTGTCCCTAGTGCCCTGTACAGTCAGGGCTCAATAAATGTTCTGAGCACATGAATGAACAAGTGTCTATTTCCAGAGTTCCCTCAGTATTTACTTCACACTCTGGGGTGTGTCCAAGCTCAGCTTCTCACGATTCTTCCCACTCACCTCCCTCTCCAGCCTCTAAGCCTTTGCTCTTGCTGTGCCCTCACCCAATACACCCTCTGACATTCCCTCCCCCCTGTGAAAATCCTGCCCGCTCACAGGCACTCTGCCCCAGCCTCCTCTCCTCCCACATCCGGCTGCTCAAGACCCCCAACCTCATCCCAAAGCCTGACCAGGCTATTTTGATCCTCTCTTCAGGCCAGGACTACGTGTTTATCTTCCCTTAATGTTAATATGTTGAAGCCCTAATCCTCAGTGTGACTGTCTTTGGAGACAGGACCGGTAAGGAGGTGACAGATTAAATGAAATCATAAGGGTGGGGCCCTAATGTAATGAGGCTGGTGCCCCTGTAAGAGCAAAACACCCCAGCGCTTGCTCTCTCCGCCTTGTGAGGACGCAGTGAGAGGGTGGTTGTCTGCAAGTCAGAAGAGTGTCTGTACCAGGAACCAAACTGGTGGGCACTTTGATCTTAAACTTCCTAGCCTCCGGAACCGTGAGCAAATAAACGTCTGTTGTCAAATAAATAAGCAAATAAATGTCTGTTGTTGAAGCCACCCAGTCTGTGGTATTTTTTATGGTGGCCCCAGCCAATACAGACAGCTCTTCTGTGTGGCAAATACTTACTCACACACTTCTGTCATTCAGTAAACATGAACTGAGCACCTAGTAGGAGTGGGGCGCTGGGGAAAGAGGCAGCACCCATTTACTAGCCAGCTAGGCTAGCTGAGAGATAGACAGTAAAGGGGACAACTTGCCATGAGAACTGTGATGGGACTTGCGGGGCGCTGGGCAAGCCTCGAGGGGGTTTCTGACCCAGCCTGGGGGCTAGGGGGCGTTAAAGGGCTTCCCGAGAAGATACCGAAGAAAAGGCCTAAAGGAGCGAGGAGCTCCAAGCCCCCAGGAGCGGTGGGCGAGGCACGCTGGGAAGCGTCGATCTGTATTCCGCGGCGACGAGGAGATGCCGCCGAGCGCGTTAGAACCGGAAAGAGCAGATCTGCGAGTAAGAGCCCTGGGGTTGCTGAGGTGAACTGGAGGGGTGAGATAAGCAGGGCGCTCCGGCAGGGAAGCTGGGGGTGGCTCTGGATGGGCAAGGGGGTACACTTAGGAGGGAATCAAGCCCCACGTGGTTGACTGGGTGTAAAAGAAGGTGAAGCTCAACACCGTCTGTTCCAAGAAGCCCTCCAGCTACCCCTCCTGAGCTCCCCCTGCCCGTCGTCCCTCTCCCCAGCCCTGACCCTACTGCAAGAGGCTGGGGGGCATCCGACCCAGCTGGGCCACCCCCAATCCTGGAAGGTGCTCAGAGTCAGGACCGGAGCTAGCTGGCCTCGTACAGGACGCAATTCCTCCGGGTCTCAGTCGCCCGCTCCGGGAAATGGGCACAGACCCCGCGAGAGCCCTCTTGACTGGGCGCCAAAGGTGCCCCTGTCTCTGAGCACCCCGCCTCCAGCCCTCGGGTCGGGGGGCTGCTCCCAGACCCAGCCGCCCCGCCGGGCCCACCCGCACCCCGCCCCCCACACCCCGGCTCCGCCCGCGCGGCGGCCGCTCCTACCTCCTTCCCCCAGCGCCGGCCCGGTCGCGAGTCCGTGATGTCACCGCCGGGCTTGCGCGCCGACCTCCCGGAGGCGCGCGCTGATTACGCCTCGGCGCCGTCGCCATCTTGGTAAGGGAAATGCCACCCTCGCCTCCCTGAACCCGAGTCCAGGTCATCGGCCGTTTCTTTGCCTCTTCGAGCGGAGGCTATGTTACATAAGGCTCCACCTCCTTCTCTCACTTCAGATACTGGCAAACTAGGAGAGGAGGGTAAACACTGTAATTTAGAATAGTGCCTTTACCAAGATGGCCGTTGCCCGGATGAAATATGGCCGCCGCCACTTCACACGTGGTCCGGCGGCGCCAGGCGGGAGCTGCCCGGCCGCCAGGGCGCGCCAGAGCCCGCGGTCCTCCCGCGGGCCTTAGAGCTGCCAAGCCCAGAGGAATCCTCTGAAGCCTTTGCTGTCGCTTTGCGCTTGGAAGGCGCTCTTCTAGTCCACCCTCTCTGCTTCTCACCTGCGAAGCTGGAGAAGGAGAGGGCAGGAGAAGGGAACCGGGAAATTAACACACTCCACCCAGCTGAGATGGGAAAACAGGCCGAGAGACACCAGGAACTGGATTTAGCCAAAAATGTAACCACAAGCAGCTCAGATTCCTCCCCTGTCCCTCCTGAATTGCTCCCCTCTTCACCCACTCCCTCCAAACACACCTTGCTTATTTTATTCAAAAATTAGGTTTGGAAAAAAAGCAAAAAAACAAAAATTAGGTTTGGGAAAAAAAAAATAGGGTTCGGAGGCCAAATTGTCCGAGGCACCTGTAGAATTTTTTCATTTACTGAGGCTCAGTGACCTCATCTGTAAAAATGGTGGTACTAGGGGTCTGAGGTTGGTTACACTGAACCTGGCCGTGGGGAGGAGGCAGGCTTTGGATCTAAGTTCAGGAGGATGAGCTAACCACAGAGTCATTTTCTGAAAGGCAACCGCAGAGACACGGCTGGGACCTCTCTGCTCTAAAGCCTGGTGGGTTCCCACTGTCCTGCAAAACTCCTTACAGCTCCCCATCCCATCTCCCCCCTCTTCTCCATTCTCCCTCAGCTCTAGCCACACCAGGCTCCTTTCTCCAAATTGCCAGGGATGACCCTGCCTCAAGGGTTTTCCCAGCGCTGTTCTCTCTGCCCCCAGCTTTTCCAATAGCCAGCTCCTTTACTTCCTTCAGGCTTTGACCCAGATACCCCTTCCAGAGAAGGACCTCCCTGACTTGCCCATGTAGTTGGTGCTCCATCCCCAGACTTTTTCCCTTTTGTATTTCTGTCACAGCAGCAACTTGCTTTATCCATTTGTTGACCTGTTTGTTTTCTGCTTCTCCAGTGTCTGTGATATCTGGAGGATGGAATCCATGCAGCTGAAATGGTGTTTATCAGCAAGAAGGGGCTCGGTATAAAATAGGTACAACTGACCCTTGAACAACACAGGGTTTAGGAGCACCCACCTCTATGTAGTCAAAGATTTGTCTATAACTTTTGACTCCCCGAAACTTAACTACTAATAATCTGTTGTTGATCTGAAGCATTACCAATCACAATCAGTTGATGAACATATATTTTGCATGTTGTATGTATTATATAATGTATTCTTACAATAAGGTAAGCTAGAGAAAAGAAAATGTTAATAAGAAAATCGTAGGGTTGGGGCACCTGGGTGACACAGTCAGTTAAGCATCTGCCTTGGGCTCAAGTCATGATCCTGGAGTCCAGGATTGAGAACCACATGGGACTCTGCTCAGTGGGGAGTCAGCTTCTCCCTCTGCCCCTCACCCCACTCATGTTCTCTTTCTCTCTCTCTAACAAATAAAATCTTTAGAAAATCATAAGGTAGAGAAAATACATTTATATACAGTATTGTATTTTTTAATTAATTAATTAATTTATTTATTTATTAAGTAATCTCTACCCTTAATGTGGGGCTGAGCTCATGACCCGGACTCATGACCCTGACATCAAGAATTCCGTGCTCTACTGGGACGCCTGGGTGGCTCAGCGGTTGAGCGTCTGTGAGACCCCGGTGATCCTGGGGTTCTGGGATGGAGTCCCTCATCAAGTTCCCTGTGAGGAGCCTGATTCTCCCTCTGCCTGTGTCTCTGCTTCTCTCTGTGTCTCTCATGAGTAAATAAATAAAATCTTAAGGAAAAAAAAAAAGAATTGCATGTTCTACCAACTGGGCCAGCCAGATGCCCCAAGTACTCTACTATATTTATTGAAAGAAAAAAAAATCCTTGGGTAAGTAGACCCACAGATTAAATACCCATGTTCAAGGGTCAGCTGTATTGTTCATTATCAGGGTGTGGGATGTGTGGAGGTGGCAAAGCCAACACCACCTCGTGAGCCTGCCACTGGTAAAGAGCCAGGTTTAAAAAAATAATAAAAATTTTTAAAAAGATTGGCTTGTCACGCCTTCTTGGGGCAGGAAGCCTCTTACTTCATATTAACATAACTTTGAGGTATAGGTCAAGTGAATCGTTCCAGAACAAGCTCAATCTTCTGCAAGGTGACTTTTGCCATCAATCAGACACCCTTGCTATGAGGTGCGGCTCTTAGACCTGAGGATTCTTTTTTTTCTTTTTTTTTAGACCTGAAGATTCTTGACTTCTATCATTGTGACATTCTATAGCTTTTGGATATTCACATTTTCAATTAAGTATTGAGTGTCTACTTTGAGCCTGTGCTGGAAATACAGTGACAAATTAGACAGATATGGCCCCTGGTCTCCTGGAGCTCGCAGTCAGGAAGTCACACACAAAAAACTCACACATACATGCCACCCGGGCATCCAAATAAATAAAATCTTTTTAAAAATTATGATCCGGGGCAGCCTGGGTGGCTCAGTGATTTAGTGCCGCCTTTGGCCCAGGGCCTGATCCTGGGGACCCAGGATTGAGTCCCATGTCAGGCTCCCTGCATGGAGCCTGCTTCTCCCTCTGCCTGTGTCTTTGCCTCTCTCTGTTTCTCTCATGAATAAATAAAGTCTTAAAAAATAAAAATAAAAATTATGATCCTAACTATAGTCAGAAGATAGTCCCCATGTTGAGAGTGGGTTATGGAAGCCAGGAGGCTGGGTGATCAAAGAGGCCTTCTCAGAGGAGGTATCATTTAAGCAGTGTTGGGTGAAGAAATGGAGCAAACGGACAGAGGGAATAGCATATGCAAAGGCTGGGTGATGAGTGTGAAGTGAGAAACAAGAAAGCAGACCCTGACTTTGGCAGCTGGGAATTGGCCCAATGTCCACAGCTAAACCACTGTGTTCTCCTGTTGAACATACTTTCACAGAATATCATTATCAGAAATGGCCAGTCTGGCCAGCATGAAACAAGACAAAAACAATACCCCTCTTGTTTATCTGACCACAGACAAAAACAAGGGCATTATCCAAATCACAAAAAGGCCCTCTCCATCTGTCCCCTGGCTAATGTGAGTGACAGCTCCTTCTCACTAATCACAGTATTGGCCTCACTTGGTTCCCCTGACTCCTAGGTAAAAAGGATTAAAATAAGTAGAAAATTGTCCTCACTTGCTATTTGCTACCAATCCAGAGCAAAGTCCACTTCCTTAAGCACCCCCAAGTCACCTAACATAAACTTCAGTTTTATAACAAACCCTTCTTCACACCGTCTTTCTGGGATGCTCTGTGGAGCCCCATTGCAACAAGACAATACACCCAACTTTGTCTGACTACAGGTGTGTTTCTGGTGGGTTTTGGCTGAAGGGAGTCAATAGGAATGGAGGTCCACCAAGTAGACCCTCCCTGCCCCCATCTGGGACCTTCCAAGAGCTCGCAGGAAGCATCTTTCCTTGCCTTTACACCATCTGGTAGCCCCAGGCGTCTCTCAGCTTATTGGCCACATCACTGCAATCTCTGCCTCCTTCTTCACATGGCCTTCTCTTGCATCTCTCTCTCTCTCTTTTTTTTTTTTATATTTTTAAAAGAGTTTATTTATTTATTTGAGAAAGAGAGAGAGAGAGAGAGAGAGAGGCAGAGACACAGGCAGAGGGAGAAGCAGGCTCCATGCAGGGAGATGTGGGACTCGATCCCAAGTCTCCAGGGTCACGCCCTGAGCTGAAGGCGGCGCTAAACTGCTGAGCCACCTGGGCTGCCCTTCTCTCTTTTTTAAGATTTTATTTATTTATTCATGAGAGACACACACAGAGAGGCAGAGACATAGGAAGAGGGAGGAGAAGCAGGCTCCATGCAGGAAGCCTGATGTGGGACTGGATCCCGGGACTCCAGGATCATGCCCTGAGCCAAAGGCAGACGCTCAACTGCTGAGCTACCCAGGTGTCCCTTCTCTTGAATCTCTTATAAAGACACTTGGCATTGGATTTAGGGTCCACTCTAAATCCAGGATGTGGCTTCCCATAACTCCGTGCACTCGCCCCTCCCGTCCTCTTTCCGCCATCTCTTGGAGCACCACAATGGTGTGCATGAATGTCCTGGCAGATCCTCTCAAGAGCATTAACAATGCTGAAAAGAGAGGTAAGAGCCAGGTTCTTATTAGGCCATGCTCCAAAGTCATCATCCGATTTCTCACTGTGATGATGAAGCGTGGTTACATCGGCGAATTTGAAATCATTGATGACCACAGAGCTGGGAAAATTGTTGTGAACCTCACAGGCAGGTTAAACAAGTGTGGAGTGATCAGCCCCAGATTTGACATACAACTGAAAGATCTAGAAAAATGGCAGAATAACCTGCTCCCATCCTGCCAGTTAGGTTTCATTGTCCTGATGACCTCAGCTGGCATCAAGGACCACGAAGAAGCAAGACGAAAACACACAGGAGGGAAAATCCCGGGATTCTTTTTCTAGGGATGTAATTCATACGTGCAAATAAAATGCCTCAATGGAAAAAAAATCCAGGATGCTGTCATCTTGAGATCCGTACCTTAATTACACCTACAGAGGCCTTTTTCCAAATAAGGTCACAGTTGCAGGTTCTGGAGGTCAGGACCTGAACATATTTGGGAACCATCATCACCTCAATACAAGTGCCTTGAGGGTTGTGAGTCCGTGAGAATAAAGATCTGCTGGAAGAGGAGAGGCCTAGATCCAGTAAATCACCCTGGACTCAGCTCGGCTGGCTGAGGTGTTTGGAAGTTCTCTTCAGAGCAGCATCCTTTGGACGAACTGTTCACCGTTCTGAAATATTAAAGGGAAAAGAGAATACCCCAAAAGGTCATCTCCTCCAATCAATCCTATCTTTGTGTTTCTGAGAACTGCTTTTTTAAGCTCCAACTGCCTGGAGCTGGGGGCGCGTCCACCCTCTGATAGGTATCTGCTGGCCTTTAGCAAAGTCCTGGAGATCCAAGGTTGCACAGGCGCTGTCCTTTCATCAAAAGCTGTCCCTTTGGGAGGACGTCTGAGCAGCTCAGTGGTTGAGCACCTACCTTTGTTGGCTCAGGATATGATCTGGGGTTCGGGGATCGAGTCCCACGTTGGGTTCCCCGCAGGGAGCCTGCTTCTCCCTCTGCCTATGTCTCTGCCTCTCTCTGTCTCTCATGAATAAATAAATAAAATATATAAAAAAAAAAAAAAGCTAGTCCTCTTTTGGACCAGGCACCGTGTCTTTCATATTTCCATCAGGTTAACTCAGACATGGCCCTCTCTGCTGGTACTGTCCCCATCAGGGACAATTTGGAATGCAGTATAGAATTGCCATGGCCGCTGTGGAGACTTTCATTGGACAGGGATCTAGAAACAGGAAGGAAAAAACTGTCACAAAGAGATCATTTGTTAAAAAAAAAAAAAAAAAAAAAAAAAAAAAAAAAGAGATCATTTGTTGCATCTGTCTAAATAGACCATTTGGCCAAACATAAGAGACGCCCCTTTGTTTGTTTCAGACCTCGGGGCATCTGTAATAAGTGCTGGCTCTGCATTCTAGGGCTCCATAAGGTTGTCAAGGACCCAAATTAATCTTTTAAACTGAGTATAATGACCCTATTTTGTGCTTGCATGCATGTGCCAAATGGATTTTCCTCCACCGAAACTTCTCCCCTAAGGATCCTAAGGATCCGTTGACAGTGGAAATGTCATGTCTGAAGATGATTCCCCTCATTCTTTTTTTCTGTCTTTCTCCGTTTTCTCCTCACCTGGGAAACTTAAAAGCTGATTTAATGGAAATATCATTGTCTTTCTGTGGGTGTTCTCAGTGCCTACTCCAGCAAATGGGACAAAATGGCCAGAAGACACAAAAACCTGTACATATGTGTTTATAACAGCGCTGTAGACACTCATCAAAAGATGGAAAACAGGGCACCTGGGTGGCTCTGTCAGTTGAGCATCTGCCTTCAGCTCAGGTCATTATCCCAGGGTCCTGGGATTGAGTCCCACATCGGGCTCCCTGCTCAGCTAGGAGTCTGCTTCTCCCTCCTCTCTGCTCATGCACCCTCTGTCTCTAATAAATAAATAAAATCTTAGGGATAAAAATGGAAACAACCCAGATGCCCATCAACAGATGAACGGATGACCAAAATGTGATTCATCCATACAGTGGAATATTCTTCAGCCATAAAAAGGAATGAAGCTCTGACACGTGCGTGGTGTAGAAGAACACGGAGCACCTTGTGCTGAGTGAGAGAAGCCCAACACAAAAGGCCACACATTGTAGGATCCCATGTATATGAAATGTGTAGGACAGGCAAATCCAGGGAATGCAGATTGGTGGTTGTCAGGGGCTGGGGGAGGGGGAGGAAGAGGTGTCTGCTCATGGGGATGGGGTCTCCTTTTGGGGTGATGGAGATGTTCCAGAACTAGACAGAGGTGATTATACAACATGGTGAATGTATTAAATGTTGCTGAATTTCACCCTGACTTTGGTATTGTGAGACTGTGAGCACAAACTCCTGTTGAGCTATGCTGCACCTGGACTCTGGACCCACAGAAAGTCTGAGATAAGAAGTTTCAGCTACTAAGTATGTGGTCATTTGATGTGGCAGCAAATGGAAAAAGAATTCCATTTCTAAGTAAGAAAGAGATACAAGGAACTCCTGGGTGGCTCAGTCAGTTAAGTGTCTGCCTTTGGCTCAGGTCGTGATCTCAGGATCCTGGGATCAAGGCCCCAGTCAGGTTCCCTGCTCCGTGGGGAGTCTGCTTCTCCCTCTCTCTCTCCAGATCCCCCCCACCCCAACTGTGAGTGCTCTCTCCCTCTCTGTCAAATAAATAAATAAAATATAAAAGAGAGAGAGAGAGAGAAAATACTGGCCATTAAACATAATTGTGATGTGCCTTTTTAAAAAATTTTAAAAGATTTTATTTATTAATGAAAAACACTGAGAGAGAGAGACAGAGACACAGGCAGAGGGAGAAGCAGGCTCCATGCAGGAGCCCGACGTGGTGCTCGATCCCGGGTCTCCAGGATCATGTCCTGGGCTGAAGGCGGCACTAAACCGCTGAGCCACCCAGGGATTCCCTGTACCTTTATTTTTTTGCCATGTTTTTACTTAACATGCAAACACGATGTATAAATATATAATGTACATGTGTCTGTATTCTGTGTGCATAAATACACATAATTTATTTTGTCAACATTTCCCAGTTTTGAAAATGTACTAAAGTTACCTAAGATGTTAGTTTTCTGGGTAGCTGCGTGATTGGTATAGGGGACCTCTCTGTACTATTTTTGCAACTTCTTGTGGGTCTTTAACCTTTCAAAATAAAAAATGGGGAAGAAAAGAACTTTAAAAAAAATATTTTATTTATTGGGACACCTGAGTAGCTCAGCGGTTGAGCATCTGCCTTTGGCTCAGGGTGTGATCCTGGGATCTGGGATTGAGTCCCACATGGGGTTCCTTGCAGGGAGCCTGCTTCTCCCTCTGCCTATGTCTCTGCCTCTCTCTGTGTCTCTCATGAACAAATAAATAACATCTTAAAAAAATAAAAGAAATTGTTTATTTATTTGGGAGAGAGTGAGCGAGAGAGGAGAGAGCACAAGCCAAGGGAGGGGCAGAGGGAGAGGAAGAAGCAGACACGTCCCTGAACAGGGAGCCCAACATGGGGCTCCATCCTGCACCCTGGGATCATGACCTGAGCTGAAGGCATCTGCTTAACTGACTGAGCCACCCAGATACCCAAAAAGACCTTTCCATAACCATGTCTGAGCACAGAGAAAAGCAAGAACACCATACAAACCACAAAAATGGCCAAAAATCCCCCTTCCTGGCTACCAGGAGCAACTGTCACTTGTCACAGCTATAGCTGTATCCTCACCCTGTTCCTCCTATCTCCTAGATAAAAATCAAGATGCCCAAATAGTCATTCCTCCCACCTCCTGTTTGTGGTCAATCCAGAGTAAAACTATTCTTCTTTGAACCCAGTAAAAACAAGCCCCTTCTTGTCTGCATGTGGTGTATGTCTCCCTTGTTGCAGCAAGCCCATAACCGACATACCCAGCATTGTCCAACCAGAACTTCTGCTAGGGTCTGGCTGGGCCCCTGAGACATGGCTGCCATGGACAAGGCTGCTGGCCTTCGTCAGAGCCCGGAGTAGCTCAGAGGGACACGTTCCAAGGTTACTGCCCCTAAGAGCCTCAAATTCTAGGAATCTGACACTTGAAGACTCTGTATCCTTTATTCTCTTAATATAAATCACATCCATTTTAACCATGTTTAAGAGCATAGTTCAGTGGCATTAAGCACATTCACATTATTGTGTGGCCATCACCAGCCTCCATCCATAGAACTTTCTCCTCATGTCAAACTGAAACTGTCCCCATGAAACACTAACTCCTCCTTTTTCTTGGTTGCGGGTTGGTAAGTTTTTATCTTCTAAAGGAACCAGCTCTTTGTTTCATTGATCTTTTCTATTGTTTTTAGTCTCTAGACATTTATTTCCATCCTGATCTTTATGATTTCCTTCCTCCTACTAATGTTAGGTTTTGTTTGTTCTTCTTTTTCTAGGTCCTTTGGGTGTTAAGTTAGATTGTTAATTTGTGTGTGTGTGTGTGTGTGTGTGTGTGTTTTAGTTTGGTTTTTGAAGAGAGCCTGTATTGCTATGAACTTCCCTCTTAAAACCCCTTTTGCTGTGTCCCATAGATTTTGGTATGTTATGTTTCTATTTCCATTTGCCTCTGGGTAATTTTTTTCTCCTTGGATTTATTTGATGACCTATTGAATATTCAGCAGCATTCCTGTTGAATCTCCATATTTTTGTGATTTTTTCAGTTTCCTTCTTGTAATTAATTTCTGGTTTCATACCATGATGGTTGGAAGAGATGTTTGATATGATTGCAATCTTCTTGAATTTATGGAGACTTGCTTTGTGACGTAACATGTGATTTGGAATGTTCTATAAAATGTATGTTAAGTTCATCTGGTCTAATGTGTCATTTAAGGCCACTGTTTCCTTTGGTTTTCTGTTGGGATGACCTACCCCATGATGTAAGTGGGGAGTTAAAGCCCCCTACTATTATTATATCACTGTCAGTTTCTCCCTTTATGCCTGTTAATATTTGTTTTATATATTTTTGCCCTTTTTGAAAAAAAAATTTATTTAGGGGCACCTGGGTGGCTCAGCTGGTTAAGCACCTGCCTTCTGCTCAGGTCATGATCTCAGAGTCTTGTCTGAGTCTCCCACATTGGCCTCTTTGCTCAGCAAGGAGTCTGAAGTTGGTTGCAAAGACTACATTTGTTGGAATGTTGCTTAAACCATGATAGATTTCTATCTTCACTGTGTTTGCTTTTTTTTAAGATTTATTTATTTATTTATTTATTTATTTATTTATTTATTTATTATATTCTAATATATGTGGGAGATACACAGAGAGAGGCAGAGACATAGGCAGAGGGAGAAAGAAGCAGGCTCCCCACAGGGAGCCTGATGTGGAACTTGATCCCAGGATTCCAGGATCACACCCTGAGCAAAAGGCAGACACTCAACCACTGAGCCACCTAGGCATCCCTATCTTGACTGTTTTCCATCAATGTCTTCTAATAACCACTTAAACTATAAAATTGGGTCATTTCCCCTTGGAAAACTTTTCTACTGTTTTCTATAGATTAAAAATGGCACGGCTTTCATAGCACAGCACAGCACAAGGCTTCATGGCATGGCATGGCATGGCATGGCATGGCATGGCATGGCATGGCATTTTGGTTCGTTCACCAGGCACCCGTCTGTACCCTAGAATGTAATGGGAAAGGGGGGAATGCTAGCATCTCTCCTGCAGAGACTTTTACAGCAGGACAGTGATCATAGTGATTTTGTTCGAGGGATGCCTCCA
This sequence comes from Canis lupus familiaris, assembly GCF_011100685.1. NCBI lineage: Eukaryota > Metazoa > Chordata > Mammalia > Carnivora > Canidae > Canis > Canis lupus. Next base: position 45,405,877 of record NC_049241.1, read on the forward strand.
GTCACTTTTGACACCTGGAACCTCTGACATATCCTGCATGGGACACCACCTGGGAGTCTGGGGGATTTTCTTGGAAATGGACCTGCTAGGCTTCTTTTTCAGTTCCCAAGGGCTCTCCCTTGGGATGCCTTTGAACCACTGGAAACCATTCAGATTGCAAAATTTAAGAAAGGACTGATCTCCTGTAACACTGCATGGTCTCAGTATGGTCTATCAGTTAGATCTCTCTTTTGTTGGAGACAGGGCAAATGGATTGAGGCACCCTAGGTCCAGGCCTTCATGGCTCTAAATCAGGACCTGGACCCTAAGGGCCTCTTGCAGAACATGTTTGGTCAGTAAGCTCCGTCTGATATATTGGATGATAATTATCTAAATAGGCCTCCTCCTGGGGCCCCTGGGTGGCTCAGCCAGTTGAGTGTTTGCCTTCCACTCAGGTTGTGATCCCAGGGTCCTGGGATCTAGCCCCACGTCAGGCTTCTTGCTCAGTGGGGAATCTGCTTCTCCCTCTCCCACTGCTGCTCCCCCTGCTTGTGCTCTCTCGATTTCTATCAAATAAATAAATAAAATATTTAAATAAATAAATAGGCCTTCTCCTGATAGAATCCAGGTTGCTAGAGGAAACACAGACCATCCCTGTGTTTGAAGGACTGACCTTCTCTCACTGTTCCTCCTCCTAATAGATGTGGGGGCTTCTCCCTCATTCATTTACCAGGTTAATGGGTACAATAATTAGAGCCAGCTATCTCTGGTTTGTCTACTTTGAGAACAGGGACTTTAAGAAATATTCCTGAGTAGCTGCCAAAACTTTTGTTTCAGGGACGTTTCCTATCTTCTCTGGCCCATATGGACTGCTTATTTCCACTCTGGTGGAAAAAAAATCATGGTATCTGCTCATCTGATTGAGATGATGGGGTTTAGGACCAGGAAATCTTTTTCTCTGCCTTCTGGCAGCACTTCACCTCTTCTGCTTCCCCCTCCCCCTCAACCCTTTTCTGCATCACCTTGGGTGCAGCCTGCATACCTGGCTCCTATACCATCTGGGTGCCTCCAGCACTATTGGCTCCTTCTCCTACCCTGTTGTCAAGGAGTGAAGAGCACCCTCTTGAGTTTACACCACCCACTTCAGATTTCTCCACTGGTGCCCTAGGTTAAAATCGACAATGGGGGGCAGCCCGGGTGGCTCAGTGGTTTAGCATCGCCTTCAGCCCAGGGCGTGATCCTGGAGACCCCAGATCGAGTCCCACATGGGGCTCCCTGCATGGAGCCTGCTTCTGTCTCTGCCTCTCTCTCTCTCTCTCTCTCTCTCTCTCTCTCTGTGTGTGTGTGTCTCTCATGAATAAATAAATACAATCTTTAAAAAAATTATTTTGAAAAATTGACAATGAGGAACAAAGTGACTTTTAAGTGGACCCAGGTGGAACATTTTTTTTTTTTTAAGATTTATTTATTCATGAGAGACACAGAGAGAGAGGCAGAGATATAGCCAGAGGGAGAGGTAGGCTCCCTGTGCGGAGTCTGATTCGGGACTTGATCCCAGAATCCCGGGATCAGGATCTGAGCCAAAGGCAGATGCTCAACCACTGAGCCACCCAGGCACTCCTAAAAAGCAGATATGTTTTTTTTTTTATGAATTTTTATTTATTTATGATAGTCACAGAGAGAGAGAGAGAGAGAGAGAGAGAGAGGCAGAGACACAGGCAGAGGGAGAAGCAGGCTCCATGCACCGGAAGCCCGATGTGGGATTCGATCCCGGGCCTCCAGGATCGCGCCCTGGGCCAAAGGCAGGCGCCAAACCGCTGCACCACCCAGGGATCCCCATATATGTTTTTTTAAACGATATTATTTATTTATTCATGAGACACAGAGAGAGTGAGACAGACAGAGACATAGACAGAGGGAGAAAAAAAAAAAGACAGAGGGAGAAGCAGGCTGCCTGCAGGGAGCCCGATGTGGGACTCGATCCCGGGACCCCAGGAACACGCCCTGAGCTGAAGGCAGACGCTTAACAGCTGAGCCACCCAGTCCCTCAGATATGTTTTATTAAAAAGATTCAAATTCTGCTTTCTCTCTGTTAAAAAGACAAGTTTTTTTTTTAAATTATTGGTCTGCTCTTGATAAGAAAATGTAAACAAAGTTGTTGTCTCTTTTCTTTGCTCAGAAAAAACAATTTCTTTTTTTTTTATATTTTATTTATTTATTTATTCATGAAAGACACATAGAGAGAGGCAGAGACAGACAGAAGGAGAAGCAGGCTCTTCTCAGGGAGCCCAATGAGAGACTCAATCCTCAGATCCATGATCATGCCCTGAACCAAAGGCAGACGCTCAATTGCTGAGCCACCCAGGCAACCCAGAAAAAAGCAATTTCTATGTTTTGTCTTTATTAAGTCTTTGATAATCCATAATCCTATTTATTAGACATGTGCTTTAAAACTTGCTTCAGCTTTAACAAACTTCCCTAAGATTTAAATTGTAAACAAAGTCTCTGATGAATTAGGCTTCTTTATTTGGTATGTTAAATTCTGGTATAAGGCCATCAGTGGATATTCTAATTATTGAAGTGTTCTGTGTCACAGAAATAACTGAATTTCCTTGTCAATTGCATCATAATGAACTCATATTAGGTTGTTTACAATGTCCATTTTTGAGTTTTTGTCAGTTATAATCATTCATATTTCTTGAAAACGTGGTTTGTCTTCATGAAGATTCATTGAAAAGGATGAATCATTTAAGATCATAGAAATAGGGGGATCCCCGGGTGGCTCAGTGGTTTAGCACCTGCCTTCGGCCCAGGGCATGGTCCTGGAGTCCCGGGATCAAGTTCCACATCGGGCTCCCTGCATGGAGCCTGCTTCTCCCTCTGCCTGTGTCTCTGCCTCTCTCTTTGTGTGTCTCTCATGAATAAATAAATAAAATCTTTAAAAAAAGATCATAGAAATAAAATGGATAAGAATTTCCAGGACTATGGGACACCTGGGTGACTCAGTGGTTGAGCGTCTGCCTTCAGCTCAGGGTGTGATCCAGGTCTGGGAATTGAGTCCCACATTGGGCTCCCTGTGAGGAGCCTGTTTCTCCCTGTCTCTGTCTCTGTCTCTGCCTCTCTCTGCATCTCTCAGTCAATAAATAAATAAAATCTTAAAAATCTTAAAAAAAAAATTCAGGACCAGAAAGCTGCATTCAAACTGAACAAGAATTAGAAACATGAAACTAAATGAACTGGGATGCCTGTGTGGTTCAGCAGTTAAGCGTCTGCCTTTGGCCCAGGGGGAGATCCTGGAGTCTGGGGATCAAGTTCTACATTGGGCTCCCTCCAGGAAGCCTGCTTCTCCCTCTGCCTGTGTCTCTGCCTCTCTCTCTGTGTGTGTCTCTAATGAATAAATAAATAAAATCTTTAAAAAAAAAAAAAAAAGAAAGAAACTAAATGAACTGAGGAAGGTGATTACAGTGTTTGTGACTCATGATTAAAGCATTGCTGGTTCTCTAATGTTTACTCTTCCAGATTAAGGAAACTTTCTCTTAAGATATCTATGACTTGGGATGCCTGGGTGGCTCAGCGGTTGATTGCCTGCCTTGGGCCCAGGGTGTGATCCTGGAGTTCCAGGATTGAGCCCCACATCAGGCTCCCTGCATGGAGCCTGCTTCTCCCTCTGCCTGTGGTCTCTGCCTCTCTCTCTCTCTCTCTCTCTCTCTCTCTCTGAATATCATGAATAAATAAATAAAATCTTTTTTTAAAAAAAGATATCTATGACTTATAAAAATGTGATAGAGTATTCATTTATGAACAAACTGAAGCATTTCCGTACTTGAACCTCTGAAATTCAGTAAGTCTCGGTGAGTATTCTTTCTTCCATGGCTATCATAGTCATTTGCATAAATTCAGTAAGAATCTGTTCCCCTTGTAACAGGACACCATTGGAAACACTGGTTACTCTACCAAGGCTTTGACTGGAAGTCATATTTGAGAGGCATGCATAGGCTCAGATATGACCAGACAGCTTTAAGGAACTAATAATGTTGACTTCAAGATATCTTTATAGAGCCACAAAGCCCTTTGGAACTGCTGGCCTGATACTTGCATACAAAGTTCCCAGCAGCCTCACCTTATAAGTAAAGAATGTCACTTCCTGGCAGGTGCAGGGACCTCAGGATACTTTGGGGACCACCCAAATCCAGAGGTACTACAGGCATGTCTAGTGACAAGTATTTGGCTTAGCTTCTGGCCTGGCGAGACTACTAAAAAAAGTTCAGTGGAATCTCCATTGAAAAAAAAGAAAAAACTATGGACTTGTGAAGATAATGGGTGATCCCACTTTCCTTATGATTGGATTGGATGATGCGCTCGGGCATCCTTATTTCCTGAGACAAGTTTTTTCCCACTTACCAGTGATTCTTCGGAACAAGGGTATTGTTAAGTCTGCACCTCAAAGAGGGCTTCTTGATAGTTTTATTTCTTAGTCGTATTTGTTCCAGGAACTTTTTTTTAAGATTCTATTTATTTATTTTTTAATTATTTATTTATTTATTTATTTATTTATTTATTTATTTATTTATTTATTTATGACACACAGAGAGAGAGGCAAAGACATAGGCAGAGGGAGAAGCAGGTCCCCTGCAGGGAGCCCAATGCAGGACTCAATCCCAGGACCCTGAGATCCCAACCTGAGCCAAAGGCAGATGCTCAATCACTGAGCCACCCAGGTGCCCTTGTCCCAGGAACTATTTTTTAAAAAAAAAGATTTTATTTGCTTATTCATGAGAGACAGAGAGAGAGAGAGAGAGAGAGAGAGGCAGAGACACAGGCAGAGGGAGAAGCAGGCTCCATGCAGGGAGCCCTACATGGGACTCGATCCTGGGTCTCCAGGATCACACCCTGGGCCAAAGGCAGGCACTAAACCGCTGAGCCACCCAGGCTGCCCTGCTCAGGGATTATTGATCTTGTTTATTTTAGCCTATCAGACTTCACAAATTCCCGCATTGCAAATGCAGATAGCAGTTGATTTACTGATGGCAGTAGTTTCATGGAAAAGGGGGCAACAAAAGCTGGGTATGCTACAGTCAGTCTCACTCAGATTGTTGAGGCCAAAGCCCTCCCAGCAAGTATATCTGCCCAAAAAGGAGAGTTAAGAGTGCTCACTTGTGGGGTGCCTGAGTGGCTCAGCCAGTTAAGCATCTGACTTCTGCTCAGGTCATCATCTCAGAGTCTTGGTGTTAAGCCCCAAATCCCCAGTCAGCAGAGAGTCTGCTTCTCCCTCCCCTCTGCCCTTCTCCCCACTCGTTCTCTCTCTCAAATAAATAAAATCTTAAAAAAAAAAAAAAAAAAGAGTGCTCACTTGTGCTTTACAATTGGCAGAGGGCTTCAAAATTAATATCTATACTGACTCTAAATATGCCTTCCTGGTCCTATATGCTCATAGAGCAATTTGGAAGGAAAGGGGATTATTATCAAGCCATAAGTTCCCAGATAGAGACCTGAAATTATGACTTCTCTGGAAGCCATACACTTACCTAAGGAGGTAACTATAACTCGCCTCAAAGGACATCAAAAGGATATGAGGATATGACCTCAGAATCTAAAGGGAACTATCTGGCATACCATGCAGCCAAGCAGGCAGCACCAAATAAACAAATATTAAGTTTTACATCAGTCTTCACTCCAATAAAGTCCATAACTCCAGTCTCTTCAGACCAAGAAATTCACATAGCCCAGGAACAAGGATATTCAAAAAAAAATGCACAGGACTGGCTTGTTAATAAGGGAAAAATCTTTATGCCCCAAAATAACTAATGGAAGGTAATACAGGATTTACACCAGGCTACTCATTGGAATAGGAAGGCTACTGAGGTGACAAAAACTTTGCCCAAAGAAACTGTCCCTAGATTGGGACCCCTTGATCCCTACAAAGTGAGAATGGACTGTCTTTTATGGCACAAATAATTCAGCCAATAGCTTGGGCCTTAAAAATTAATTACTAGGGCAGCCCCGGTGGCTTAGCGGTTTCGCGCTGCCTTCAGCCGGGGACGTGATCCTAGAGACCTGGGATTGAGTCCCATGTCGGGCTCCCTGTATGGAGCCTGCTTCTCCCTCTGTCTTTGTCTCTGCCTTTCTCTCTCTCTCTCTCTCTCTCTCTCTCTTTCTCTCTCTCTCTGTCTCTAATAAATAAATAAAATCTTTTTAAAAAAATTACTAGCTACATTTGGCCCAGTGTCCACAATCCTCTGGAAAAGTGGCCCTCCAAAACCAAATGGCCCTTAATATCCTGACTGTAGTTCAAAGAGGCCCAGAACTAGAACTAGATGACTGGCTCCTAATGGGGTCCAGTGGCTATGCTAATGGATACACACACACACACACACACACGTGCATGCGCACATACATATACACACACACATATATTTCCCCATTCATCTGTGGACATCTGGGTTGCTTCCACCTTTTGGCTATTCTGAATGATGTTGCTACGAACATGGGTATGCAAAAATCTATTCAATATTTGCTTTCAGTTCTTTTGGGGATATACCCAGAAATGTATTGCTGGATCCTACAGTAATTCTGGATTTCATTTTAATTTAATTTAATTTATTTATTTATTCATGAGAGACACAGAGAGAGAGAGAGAGAGAGGCAGAGACACAGGCAGAGGGAGAAGCAGGCCCCATGCAGGGAGCCCAATGTGGGACTTGACCCTGGGACTCCAGGATCATGCCCTAGGCCAAAGGCAGGTGGTCAACCACTGAGCCACCCAGGGATCCCCCCTGCATTTAATTTTTTAAGGAATTTTCAAATAGTTTTCCATAGTGGCTATTGATGTGGTTTGAAGTAGGGTTCAGGAGCCAATGGCCAACAAAGAAATTCTTGAGACTTTCTTGGTGCAAGGTATTTTTTTATTTGTTTTGTGTGTGTGTGTGTGTGTGTGTGTGTGTGGTTTTTATTATAGTGCAGGACAGGACCTGTGGGCAGAAAGAGCTGCATTTTAAGTGTGAGAGGTGACTGATTATATACTTGGGAGTTAAAGGAGGTAAAGAAATAGGAAGCTTCCAAAAGGATTGTCACATATTAAAGAAGACTCAGGATCCTGGAGGCCCGGCTGTGGTCACCCTTAGGTTGTTCTGCCTTCTAGCAAGGCATTAACAGCAAGACCACTGGGGAGTTTCCTGGTGAAAGATATCCTTGGCCTGCCTCAGGTACTTGTCAATAGGCTGCAGGTTATAAGGAGATTTAATTTTATCTACGTTTCTTTTTCTTTTGCTCTCCACATCAGCTGTGATTTTTTTCAGTACAGTATTTTACTTATTTATTAATGTTTGTTAAGGTGAGATTCATATGACATCAAATTAACCAATTAGAGGGCATCTGGGTGGTTTAGTTGGTTGAGCATCTGCCTTCTGCTCAGGGTCCCAGGGTCCTGGGATCAAGTCCTGCATTGGGCTCTCTGTTCTGCAGGGAGCCTGCTTCTTCCTCTGCCTCTCTCTCTCTCTCTTTCACGAATAAATAAATTACATCATAAAATTTTTTAATTATGGGCAGCCCCAGGCAGCTCAGCGGTTTGGTGCCTGCCTTCAGCCTAGCGTGTGATCCTGGGGTCCCAGGATCGAGTCCCACATCGGGCACCCTGCAGGGAGCCTGCTTCTCCCTCTGCCTGTGTCTCTGCCTCTCTGTGTGTGTGTGTCTCTCATGAATAAATAAATAAAATCTTTTTAAAATTTGTTTTAATTAACCAATTAGAGTGTACAATTCAGTTACATTTACTATATTCATGATGTTGTGGAATTAATGCAGGGAACAAAGGCAAAAAGGAGATATAGCTAAATCTCTGGAACACTTGAGTGGCTTCGTGGGTTAAGTATCTGACTCTTGGTTTCTGTTCAGGTCATGATCTCAGTGTTGTGAGATTGAGCCCCACTTCGAGCTCCATGTGCAGCAGGAGTTGGGTAGGGAGAGGGTCAGCTTTAGATTCTCTCCCTCTCCCTCTGCCCCTTCCCTACTCGGTCTTGTGTGTGTGTCTGTGTGTGTGTGTGTGTCTGTGTGTGTGCGTATGCTTTCAAATAAATCTTTTAAATTTTTATTTATTTTGGGATCCCTGGGTGGCGCAGCGGTTTGGCGCCTGCCTTTGGCCCAGGGGGCGATCCTGGAGACCCGGGATCAAATCCCACATCTGGCTCCTGGTGCATGGAGCCTGCTTCTCCCTCTGCCTCTCTCTCTCTCTCTGTGTGACTATCATAAATAAAAAATAAATAAATAAATAAATAAATAAATAAATAAATAAATAATAAAAATAAAATTTTATTTATTTTAATTTTTTAAAGATTTTGTTTAGGGACACCTGAGTGGCTCAGTGGTTAAACATCTACCTTTGGTTCAGGGTTTGACCCTAAAGTCCCAGGATCAAGTCCCACATCGGACTCCCTGTAGAAAGCCTGCTTCTTCTCCCTCTGCCTGTGTCTCTTGTGAGTAAATAAGTAAATAAATAAATAATAAAGATTTTGTTTATTTGAAAGAGAGAGCACAAGCAAAGGGAATGGCAGAGGGAAAGGGAAAAGCAGGCTCCCCACTGAGCAGAGGGTCTGATGCAGGGGGCTCGATACCAGGACCCCAGGATCATGACCTGAGCCAAAGGTAGATGCTCAACCAACTGAGCCACGCAGGCGCCTCTAAAAAATTTATTTTTTAAAATTAAATCTCCTTATAACCTGCAGCCCAAGTACTTGAGGCAGCCTGAGTATAATTCCTCCAGGAAACTCCCCAACGGTCTTACTCTTAATACCTTGCTAGAGGGAAAAACTACCTGAGCTTGACCATAGCCAAGTGTCCAGGATCCTGTGAGTCTCCTTTAGCCTATGAAAATCTTTTGGAAACTTTCCTTTTCTTTACTTCCCCCAACTCCCAAGTATATAATCAATTACTCCTCATAATCCCAGGACAGCTTTTTGTGCTCATGGGTCCCATCCCTGTGCTTTAATAAAACCACTTTTTTGCACCAAAGACATCTCAAGTATTTTTTCTTGGCCATTGGCTATGGTCCTCACCCCACAAACACCCCAAAAAACGACATCACTCTGGGTGGTGCGTGTTCTCCCACCACAGGACTCCTGGCACAGTCTCAGGCCTGGAGAGAAGCCCGCCCCGACATGTGCCTCTCCTCCTCCTCCCCCCAGCTGTGGGCTCTGACCCCAGCTAAAGGGCATGGGGCCTCTGCAGGCATCTTGTCTTGAAAACAAATGTTTGAGCAAGGACTGAATTTAGCAAACATCCTGCACCTTTGTGTGGATGGCACTTGCCCCAGGATGGCTGGGGTGGGGACCAGATTTCAACAGTTGACCAGGACACAAATCTGCTATTTGCTTTCTGGGGTTGACCCTTCCTCCCAGTAAATGCAATCTGTGGGTGCCCTGCAGCCCTTGCACACCTGGGCTATTTTTGACATGGAGACCAAAGGTAAAAGGAAACATAAATACAATTAAATTCCCTTAGGGACGCCTGGGTGGCTCTGTGGTTGAGCAGTTGACCGTTTGCCTTTGGCTCAGGGTGTGATCTCATAGTCCTGGGATAGAGTCCCCTTTGGGCGCCCCACTGGGAACCTGCTTCTCCCTCTGCCTATATCTCTACCTCTCTCTCTGTCTCTCATAAATAAATACATAAAACCTTTACAAAAACAGAGAGAGAGAGAGAGAGAACTTGCAGAGAGAGAGAGAGAGAGAGAACTTGGGCTCATCCACAAATACTTGAGGCAAGCAGAGTGTAACCTCCCTCCAGAAATTCCCAATCTGACTGTTAATGCCTTGCTAGATGGAAAAACAACCTTAGTTTGACAAATAGCGGGGCCTCCAAGATCCTGTAAGTCTTCTTTAACATGTGAAAATCCTTTTAGAAGCTTCCTTTATATTATTTCCCCCAACTCCAAAGTATATAATCAATTGCTCCTCATAATCCCAGGGCAGCTCTTTCTGCCTATGGGTCCCATCCCTGTCCTATAATAGAGCCAACTTTTTGGACCAAAAACGTTTCAAGAATTCTTCCCTGACCACTGGCTCATGAAACCCCACTTCACATCACATCATTTTCACTTTGCCCTGATAGCAGCTATCTGGGTGCCTTTTTCCCTGCATCAAACATGGACCTCCATGAGCAGCCCTGGGCTGGGGTCCCCTCAGAGCCTGCAGTCATCCTGGCAGTGCCTTTGGTCATGGGCAGTGCCTTTACTACCCATGTAAGGAGAGAGAGCCCAGAACTATCCACCTCCTCAGAACACACACTCATTTTTATGGACCAGGAAAGTGAAAGTTCAAGGCAGTGAGATGCCCATGCTTAGCTGGTAAGCAGTAAAGTCAGGATTTGAACTCAGCTCTGCCAGGCTCTAAGTCCAGAGCCTCACCACCAAACTGGGGGTGGGCATAAGGAGAGAAAGGAAAAGGAGCAGTAGGGGATTAGAGTTGGCTTCATGCTACCAGATGCATTTTGTTCTGAGGGCAGTAGGGAGCTATGCAGGATGTGTGAGCTGGGGAGGGAGTCTGGGTGTTAGATCCCTCAGGCATAGGGGGCAGGGTAAAGACCAGAATGCAGGGAGGGGAGACCAAGGGGCTGATTCAGAGTCTGAGTAAAGAGGATCTGGGATCAGCAGGTGTTGGAGGGAGGCAAGAGGGAGGCTTGTCCAGGTGTCTGGCTCCAGTTCAAACACCCTCATTCCCTAACACCTGTGAGTCAGATCCCTCCAACACCGTTCATGTTTCTCCCATGATTGTGTTGATATTTTTCTTGATTTCATCAGACATAGGAGCTGTAGGGGGCTACAGATTTTCATAAGCCCTCCAGAACAATCTGGCTCTTTAAATTTAATGCTGTGTGTTAAAAAAAAAAAGTAACAAGAAAAATAAAAAAATTTTAAAGAAATCAAAAGATGAGGGACACCTGGGTGGCTCAGCGGTTGAGCATCTGCCTTTGGCTCAGGGCCTGATCCCGGGGTTGGGGAGTGAATCCTGTATGGGGCTCCCTGAGAGGAGCCTGCTTCTCCCCCTGCCTATATCTCTGCCTCTCTCTCTCTGTGTCTCTAATGAATGAATGAATAAATAAATAATTAATTAATTAATTAATTAAAATATTTTTAAAAAATCAAAAGATGAATCAGATTTATAATTACTGCTCAGGAAACATTTCTATGACTTACTCTTGAAAGGAAAAAGTAGATTTCAGAGCAAAATTAATATGACCCATTATGCATTTAAAAAAAAAAAGGAAATCTTTCCCTCTTGATCTTTTTTTTTTCCATGATGTAGGAGCTCTGTGTTGTCGGGGCAACAATGAGTTTGACCTGCTTTTTGAGTGACCTATTGCTAGGTCAGAATTTGGAGAAAGTGATGTGAATGACCCAGGGAAGGGCAGCAACTGCTGCAGTTGCTTCAGCAATTTCATTGAGATTCTATACTGCAGGTTGGGCTGGTGTGAGGGGAGCTGTCTCCTCAGGAGCTTCTGATTTAGGGGGATCCCAGATTCCTGCTCCAGTCTGAGACCTGGCCCCAAGGAGGACAGGATATAAAGTGGATCCTTTATCCTTGTACTGCTGTGCCCCAGATGTCCCTGGAGCCAGCTAAGCCTGAAGCTGACACAAGTTGTGGACCCGGAGAGGACACAGGTAGGGTCAAACCAGTGGAAACTTACCTACTTCCCACCAGGTCCTGTCTTTTGCTCAGTTTGGCTTCTTGACAACTCTCTCACAGCACCAGAACAACAAGAATTTAAGGCCTCTGTTGGCCTCAGCTGCGGATGCCAAGATCAGCAGGGAAGACGGAGACAAGCCTGAGGCCCTGGGGTGTTGTGGGGGGGCGGGGAGCTTTGTAGCTGGCCCCTCCCCCTCACTTAGTAGAATGAATCAACAGTACTAAGGAATGGGGTGTAGAAAGTGAGCGGGAAGCAGAAGGCTTCCCAGGATGGCAGGGTTACCTGGAGGAGGAGCAGTTCTGAGAAGGGTGCTGGGGAGCTGCTGAGTTGAAGTCACCTGGTTAAGCTGATGTAGATGTTCTGAACAGACCCTCCCCCACCCCCTGTGGGAATCAGCTCAGCTGCAGGATAAGCAGATGCCAGGAAGGGGTCAGGAGCCTGGCTGCATGCAAAAATGCTAAATAAAATATTAGCAAATTGAGTTCAGCTGCACTTTAAAGGACACCATACCAGGGGCATCTAGGGTTGTTGTTTTTTTTTGCTTCCCGGAAAAGGCAAGGAAAGTTCAGCATCAGAAATCTCACTTACTCAATGAAGAGATGAAAGGAGAAAAATACCAAACGATCATCTCACTATGCTGGAAAAGCATTGGATAACATTCAGCAACCACTTCTGATTTTTCAAAGTTCTTAATTCAAAGTAGGAAAAAAATTAGTCTGACCAAAGATCATGCTTAGAAAGAAATCATCTGCATTGTGCTGGATGGTGAAACAGAAGGGGCACCATAGTCCAGGACAGGGCTAGAATGCCCGCAGTCATGGCTACTATTAAATGCTGATGCAGAGGTGCTGGCCAATGTAATAAAATAAGAAAAATAATTGAGACCGGATGATACTATCATTGATAGAAAATCAGAAAGAATAAACAAACAAAATAGATAAAACTGATGAAGAGACTGAATGCAAGACCAATAGAGGTGGAACACACGGGATTTTTAGGGCAGTAAAATTATTCTGTAGGATATCATTGGTCAGGATTTCAATATCAGGTGGAGACATGGCATTGCACCTTTGTCAAAACACATATACAACACAGAGAGTAAACTGTGAATTTCAGTTAATAATAATGTACCAATACTCACTCATCAACTTTAACAAACATGCCGTACTAAGGAAAGATGTTAATAATAGGGGAAACTGGGGCTATAGGGGAGAGAGAGGTCTATGGGAACTTTCTAAGCATTCTGCTCAATCTTTCTGTAATCTTAAAACTGCTTTAAAAAATAAAATCAATTAATTAAAAAATAAATCAAGGAAATAATTACTAAAAAAAGGGTGCTTGCTACTGAGTCACTGTTCAATAAACACTAACACTTCTAATATGAGAAAACTACTTGGCACATACAAGCTCAATAAATGTCAACCATTTAAAAATATTCCTCTATTTTGATTATAAAAATGAATGACTTTAAAAATTAAATACAGGGGCGGCTCAGTTAGTTAAGCATCTGCCTTTGGCTTAGGTTGTAGTCCCGGGGCTCTGGGATTGAGCTCCACATCAGGCTCGCTGCTCAGTAGGGAGTCTGCTTCTCCCTCTGTCCCTCCCTGCCTCCTCATGCTTTCTCTCTCAAATAAATAAAATCTTTAATAAATAATAAATTTTAATATTAAATATATACTATGAAAAAGGAAACCCTACATATGCCATCTTGACTCTTTTTGAGCATGGAATAGTGGTGTTCAACTGGGAATGATTCTGCTCTCCTGGGACCACTGGTGGATATCTGAAGACATCTTTGGTTATTACAACTTAGGGGGAGGGAGAGTGCTACTGTTATCTAGTGGGTGAAAGCCAGAAATGCTTCTCAACATCCTATAATCCACAGAATAACACTCACAATAGAGGCTTCCTCAGCCCAATATGTCAACAGTGCCCTGACTGAGAAATTCTGGCCGTGACTTTTTTTTTTAATCAGAATGAGGCCTGATTATGGGTATCACCAGGCAACTTGCTTTTTCTTCCTGTCACCGGGAGTTCTGTGAAGCCCCACCCTGATATTTTTATCACCAGTCTGGTTTTCTTCCCCCTGAAAGCACCGTGTCCTATATTCCAGTCTCTTGAGATGTACATTTGGACTGTCTTTTTTTTTTTTTACCCTCAGCCCTTGGCTTTTCTGAACCCCAGTATATTCCCCATACACACTAGTGCATTGTTTTGGGCCAGGGTCAGGCAACATCATTCAACGGCTCAGAGTCCCTGATTTCTGCTGATGCTGGGAGGTCTTACTATAAAGCTATGGTGATCAAGATAAGGTAGTACCAGTATAGGCAGGGACCTGCTATTCTCACTCAGGGCTGGCTCTGCCCCCAAGGGACATTGGGCAATGTCTGGAGACATTTTTGGTCGTCATGACTCAAAGGAAGTGCTATTGGCATTGGGTAAGTTGAGGCCAGGGATACTACCACATGTCCTATAGCATTGTAGCTATAGTAGAACAGTCCCCACCACAAAAGATGATTTAGACTCAAGTATCAGTAATGCCAAACCTGGAATCGAGAAATACACCAGTGAATAAAAATAGAGTAGAGAAATAACCCACAGATGTACTGGCCCCTTGATTTTTTTTTTATTTTTTTATTTTTCATTTTTTATTTATTTTTTATTTTTATTTTTTGGCCACCTGATTTTTGACAAAGGTGCCAAGGTAATTCACTTGAGACTGGGAAGAAAAATGTTTCATACAAAAAGCTTAACTCTTAAAACAATATAGCTTCTAGAACTAAATAAAGGAGAATGTCTTAATGATTATAGGTTAAGCAAAGATTTCTTTCATTGGCACAAGAAGCCTCAACCTTCAAAGAAAAAAAGAATTTGGGATCCCTGGGTGGCGCAGCGGTTTGGCGCCTGCCTTTGGCCCAGGGCGCGATCCTGGAGACCCCGGATCAAATCCCACGTCGGGCTCCCTGCGTGGAGCCTGCTTCTCCCTCTGCCTGTGTCTCTGCCTCTCTGTCTCTCTCTGTGTGACTATCATGAATAAATAAATAAAATCTTAAAAAAAAAAAAGAATTTCTAGCCAAAGCAATTAGACATGAAAAAGAAATAAAAAGCACCCAAATTGGAAAGGAAGAAATAAAATAATTTCTGTTGGCAAATGGCATGATATTCTTAGAAAAACCTAAGGATTCCATAAAAGAAACTAAGAGAACAGGGGATCCCTGGGTGGTGCAGTGGTTTAGCACCTGCCTTTGGCCCAGGGCGTGATCCTGGAGACCTGGGATCGAATCCCACGTCGGGATCCCAGTGCATGGAGCCTGCTTCTCCCTCTGCCTATGTCTCTGCCTCTCTGTCTCTCTCTGTGTGACTATCATAAATAAATTTAAAAAATTTTTAAAATAAATAAAAAAAGAAACTATGAGAACAAATAAACCAAGTCAGCAGTTTCAGAATAGAACTTTGCAAGATACCAATCAATATACAAATTCAGCTGCATTTTTATACACCAACAATGAACAATATGAAAAAACATTGAGAAACAATTTCATTTATAATAACATTAAAAAGAATAAAATATTATGAAACAGTCAAGAAGGTGAATGTCTTATACACTAAAAACTACAAAATGAAAAAAAAAAAAAAAACTACAAAATGTTCCTGAAAGAAATCTTAAAAGACAAATAGAAAGACATCCCATGTTCATGCACTGGGAGACAAAATTGTTAAGGTATCAACACTAAGCTATCTACAGGGTTAATTCAATACCTATCAAGTTCCAATGGTATTTTTTTAAGAAATAGAAAACTCCATCATTAATTTCATGTGGAATCTCAAGGGACACCAAATAGCCAAAATAATATAATAGACATCATGATGCTGAGATTTATGAGATATATTCATATATATTTGGTCTTCATTCACAGTTCCTGATTCATAGCTCTCAAAACCCTTGGAATTTCTAGGGGATAAGAGCGATGGGAAAATATTGTGTTATAACGTTTGGTCTCTTGTCCTCAGTTCATTAAAATGCTTCAGAGTCATAGAAGTGAAATAGGTGTCTTGCTGTTCATAACAAGCCCCTTTCCATCACAATGGGTTTTGTGTTACTGAGGTGACTTTTGAAAAAAACTTAAGGATGGAGCTGATTGCCAGGGGAATCAGTAAAGGGTTGGAACTTTGAGGCCCATCTTCTGATTTCTGGGAAGGGAAGAGGGGCTGGAGGTTGAATCAATCATCAATTGATGATTGCATCAATCATGTCTATGTCATGAAGCCTCCATAAAAACCTCCATAAAAATCCTCTGTAAGGAGAACTTGGGTAGCTCAGTCGGTTAAGCATTTACCTTCAGCGCAGGTTGGGATCCTGAGGTCCTGGGATTGAGCCCTGAGTAGGATCCCTGCTCAGTGGGGAGTCTGCTTCTCCCTTTCCCTCTGCCCCACCCCTTGGCTCGTGCTCTCTATCACTTTCTCTCTCAAATAAATAAAAAATCTTAAAAAAAAAAAACCTCCATAAAGACTATGTTATGAGCTTCCAGGTTGGTGAACATGAAGATTGGAGGAGAGTGTTGTGCTAGGAGAAAGCATGGAAGCTCCACACCCTTTCTCTCTCTTTATTTTTTTTTTAATTTTTATTTATTTATGATAGTCACACACAGAGAGAGAGAGGCAGAGACACAGGCAGAGGGAGAAGCAGGCTCCATGCACCGGGAGATTTGATCCTGGGTCTCCAGGATCGCGCCCTGGGCCAAAGGCAGGTGCCAAACCGCTGCGCCACCCAGGGATCCCCACACCCTTTCTCCAAACATTGCCCTATGCATCTCTTCTATATGGCTTTTCCTGAATTACATTCTTTTATGATAAACTGACAGTGTAGTGAGTAAATGGGTTTTCTTTTTTCTTTTTTCTTTTTCTTTCTTTCTTTCTTTCTTTCTTTCTTTCTTTTTTTTCTTTTCTTTTTTTTTTTTTTTTTGAGTAAATGGGTTTTCTGAGTGCTGTGAGCCTCTCTAGCTATTTAATCGAACCCAAGGAGGGGGTCATGGGGAACATCTGATTTGTAGCCAGTTGGTTAGAAGTACAGGTAATGTGGTGCTTGTGTGGTCCTATTGATTAAATATCCGACTCCTGATCTTAGCTCAGGTCTTGATCTCAGAGTCCTGAGTTCAAGCCCAGTGTTGGGCTCCATGCTGGGTGTGGAATCTACATTTAAGAAAAAAAAAAAAAAGTACAGGTAATAACCTGGACTTATGATTGGTAGCCTGAGTTGGAGGGTATTGTTGAAACCTCCAATCTACAGCTGATCAGTCAGAAGCATGAATGACAACCTGGACTTGTAACTGGCATCTGAAGAGGGTGGGGACAGCCTTGTTGAAATGAGCCCTTAACCTGTGGAATCTGATACTATTTTTGATAAGTAAGTGTCAGAATTGAGTTCATTTGTAGGAGAGCCATTCAATGTCCTGAGAATTGCTTGGTATGGGGAAAACCCCTTCTATATGTTGAAATTGGATCCAGAACGCAAATAGACATGTAGACCAATGGAATAGAATGAAGAACCCAGAAATAAACCCTTGTATATATGGTCAAATTATTATTATTAATTTATTTTATTTTATTTATTTATTCATGAGAGAGAGAGAGAGAGAGAGAGAGAGAGGCAGAGACACAGGAAGAGGGAGAAGCATGCTCCATGCAGGGAGCCTGATGTGGAACTCAATCCTGAGGTTCCAGGATCAGGCCCTGGGCTGAAGGCGGTGCTAAACCACTGAGCTACCCGGGCTGCCCTTATTATTAATTTTTAAGTAGGTTCTATCATGAGTGTGGAGCCCAATGTGGAGCTTGAACTCACAACCCTGAGACTGAGATCTGAGCCATGCTCAAGAATCAGATGCTTACTGATTGAGCCAACTAGGTGCCCCTATTGTCAAATTATTTTTGACATGGGTGCTAAGACCATTCAATGGAGGAGGCAGGAGAGGGTATTTTCAATAACTTATGCTGGGAAAACTGGTTACCCACCAGCAAAAGAAAGAAGTTTGACTCTTGTCTTACACTATATACAAAAATTAACTCAATATGAATCAAAGACCTAAATATAAGAGCTAAAACTATAAAATTCTTGGAATAAAACAATAAGAAAAGGCTTTAAAACATTGGATTTAGCAATGATTCTTTAGAGATGACACCAAAAGGACAGACACCAAAAGAGAAATATTTTGGACTTTATGAAAAATAAAAACTGTTGTGCATCCAAGGACACCATCTAAAGTGAAAAGAAAACTTAGCAGAATGGTGGGAAATATTTGCAAATCACCTAACTGATAAGGGATTAATATCCAGAATTTTATTTATTTATTTATTTTAAAATTTGCTTTTATTTAGTTTTTAATTTTTTGAGAGAGAGAGCACGTGAGAGGTGGGGAGGGGCAGAGGAAGAGGCCAAGAGAATCTTAAGCAGTTTCCACACTTAATGTGGAGCCCAATCTCACAGCCCTGAGACCATGACCTGAGCCAAAAATCAAAAGTCAAATGCTTAACAGACTGACCTACCCAGATGCCCCAGAATTAGTTGATTAATTAATTTTTAAGATTTTGTTTTTTAGTTATTTCTACACCCAATGTTGAGCAGGAACTCAAAACCGGATATCAAGAATTGCCCCCTAACCAACTGAGCTAGTCAGGAACCCCTCCCCTTTAAATTTTTTTACAGAATATATTTTAAAACTCCTATAATTCAACAATAGCAACCAAAGAAACAACCCAATTTTTAAAATGGCAAAGGGGTTAAATAGACATTTCTTCAAAGGAAATGCACAAGTGGCCAATAAAAACATGAAAAGATACTCAACATCACTAATCATTAGGGAAACTTAAAACCACAACAGATACCATTTCACACCCACTGTTACAAAATAACAAGTGTTGGCAAGGATGTGAATAAATTGGAAGCTTTGTTCCTTGCTGTGGGAATGTACACTGTGCAGCTGCCTTGGAAAACGCTATGAGGATTCCTAAAAAAGTGAAACATAGAATTACATTGAAAACAAATATTGAACAGATATTCTACATCAGTGTTTACAGTAGTGTTATTGACAATAGCCAAAAGGTGGAAACCATACAAATACAAATGCTGATTGATGGAGGAATGAAGAGAATGTGATATATCCATACAAGGGAATATTATTCAGCTTTGAAAAGGAAGGACATTTTGACACATGCTACAACTTGGATGAACCTTGAAAGATTATGCAAAATGAAATAAGCCAGACACAAATGGACAAAGATTGCAGGATTCCAATTACATGAGGTCTCTAGAATAGTAGATCTCAGGGGTGTCTGGGTGGCTCAATCAGTTAAGCAACTGACTCTTGATTTCAGATCAGGATGTCATGATCTCAGAGTCCTGGGACGGAGCCTGCCTCAGGCTCACTACTCAGCAGGGAGTCTGCTTCTTTCCCTCTCCCTCTTCTTCTGCGCCAGCTCCCCCCTCACATGAGTGCGTGCTCTCCCTCTAACGTAAATAAATAAATACTTTAAAAAAATTTTTTAAAGAATTATGACAATAATAAGAGAATAAACAACTCAGTTTA
The DNA here is from genome assembly GCF_011100685.1 of Canis lupus familiaris. NCBI lineage: Eukaryota > Metazoa > Chordata > Mammalia > Carnivora > Canidae > Canis > Canis lupus. Next base: position 45,425,106 of record NC_049241.1, read on the forward strand.
AAAAATGGGCGAAAGGCTTGAGTAGACACTTGACCAAAAATACATACATGGACATGAAAGATGCTCATGATTAATCATCAGAAAAATATAAATCAAGACCATGGCTGTATACCACCACACACCTACTAGAGTGACCAAAATTAAATGCATGATCCATGTACGTGAAACAACTGGAACTTTTTAAAAAGATTTTTAACAATATTTTATTTAGGGGAGCCTATGTGCCTCAGTGGTTGAACGTCGGCCTTTGGCTCAGGTCGTGATTCCAGGGACCTGGGATTGAGTCCCACGTTGGGCTCCCTGTGGGGAGCCTGCTTCTCCCTCTGCCTATGTCTCTGCCTCTCTCTCTCTCTGTCTCTCATGAATAAATAAATAAATCTTTAGATTTATCTTTAGAGAAATATTTATCCTTAGATTCTATTCACTTATTCATGAGAGACACAGAGAGAGATGATTCTCTTGAACTGAGCAGGGGATGCTCCCTTGGGGACTACAGGAGTCATAGCAGGTATGTGGGCAGATGTGAGTGCAGCCAGCTCTCAAGGTCACAGAGACCCCAAGGGACTGGTGCAGGGACAGTGTGGAGGCTGGCAGGGTCCAGGCAGAAAGGACAGTGAGGAGGGGATGCTTCAGGAGCAAATCGGGAGGGGGAGAGAAGCTATGCATCTCAGGGAGGGCAGCACAATGTACCCCGCCACAGCCAATTGTCACCTTGCTCTGATCCTTATATACCCAGGTTTATTCACTCACAGGCTTGGGGGCAAGAGACTCCGAGATTCACACTAAGATCTGACTGAGGAGATAGGAGTTAACAGAATGATTTTTTAGAGAGTACAGAACATCAAGCGTCAAAGTCCGTTTATTTGATGTGCATGGATTAAATCTCCATCCAAAGTCAAGCGTGTCCCCAGGACATAGGTTTGCCCAACCTATCTGACCCTGTCTACCAGTGACATGCTGGCAGTAGAGCTTCAGCATCATTTGACTCCCAGGTCTGTCCCTGCCCAGATCCAACTTGCTGTGACCTCAGGCTACCTCACTGAACCTTAGTTTATTCCTCTGTGAAGTGGGTTCATGCTCCTTAATGGATGAGATAGTGTCCAAGTGTAAGAGGAAGATCGAAAATGTGATTATCCTTTATCCTCTCCTCTTGCTCCCAGGGTCAGGGGCCATGTGATGTCTGACCCTCCAGAGGGAGGAAAACAAGGAGGAGGTAAAGGTAGAAGAGCTGGTGTCCAACTCTCAATGAATCTCTGATATGCTCTGTGACCTTGGTCAAGTTGTTGACCCTTTCTAGGCCTCAGTTTCCCCATCTGTGAAATGGGGTGCAGGGTTGTGCCTGAGGACCTCCCAAATCCTTGTTATGATTCAGACATGTTCCAGAGGGGACTCCAACATCTTTCTATCGTACATAGAGAGAAATCTGGCTTCATTTTAGGGGAGCAGGCAAGAGTGCAGCATCTAAAACTAGGGGCTGGCTAGAGGGTGCTGGATAAAATGATCTCCTAAAGGCAGGGCTTCACCTCTTTCCATAGGGCAGGGACACACAATCCCAAACTCATTTGCACAGGACACAGTCTAGCTGGTCAGAGCCCGAGGCTGTTCTTCTGTGGCCTGGGAGGGCCCATCTTGAGGTTCCATCCCAGGTGGTCAGTCCCCTCTGCTGGCTCAGAGGTCTGTCTCCCGAAGGTCCTGACCATGGTCACGTGCACTTCTGGGGGTCCAGGAGCCAGCTCCATTCACCTCCTTCTGCCCCAGGAAGAGCAGATGGTCCTCGTCATTGGGCAGGAAGTCAGGGGGCCTCTTGGTTCCAGGGGGCAGTTCCTCAGCACCCTGGAATGAAAAGAGAAGAAAGACCCCTTCAGAGACCCTGTTCTGCTCTGTATCAGCTCCTCCCCCAGAAGGGATCACTGAGGCCTACAAGGGCAGAACCTGGGCAGGGTTGTACAACTGTCCCCTTGGTCAATGCATCAGCCAGTCCTATCCCTTCTGCCTCTAGAACCTCCATTTTGCTCTCTGACTTTCTCCCTGCTCCCTTTCAAGAAGATCAATATTTCCCCACAACAGCTGAAACGAGCTTTAAAAACACTCCAGCCAAATCCCTTCCCTCTCCATATCTCCCCTCTCAAGCTTCTGGCCTCAGCCTTTGCACCTGCTGTACTCTCCATCAAGAATGCCCTTCCCCCGAGTTTCTTAGGGCTGGCTCTTCCTCCTTAGGGGCTCCCTCTCTTACCTCTTCCAAGAGGCCACCCTCATCACAATACCCTGTTTTATTGTATTCATTACCTGCTGAGATCCTACTCATGTCTCAGTTTAGCTTTCACCAGCTCTTCCTAGACAGTGGACAAAAACCCCCACCTAGCATAGGGTTGGGGCCACAGCAAGTTGTAAGAAATGAGAAAATGAAACAGGGATTCCAGAGCAGGGGCAGGTCTGGATCAGGGACAGCATTTTCCAAATTCAGGGCATTCACATAGCAACCACATGACTTTGGCTGAAGTTGGCCTACCCCAGTCATGTTTCTTGTGTAAGATTTTCTCTAAGTTGACTCACTTTTGAATTAAATACTTTTATAGGAGAGACTTTATATCAATACCGTAAAGGTAAACCAGTTTCACCTGCCACAGCCTGGAAGTAATCCAAGGAAATAAATAGTATGAAATTCTGCTCAGTCTTTGTTAAAAGGTGTAATAACAAGTGTTGAAGACAAGTCAGCTCTCAACTGAGCCTTTTCAATGGAAGATGTTGAGAAAGATGGTGGCCCATCATGTCCCTCCCCTGAATTATGGCCATGCCCAGGGCACCTCAGGTCATTTCACTGCCCCTCCCCCTGCTCTGGGAGCCAGCCCTGTGACTCACCTTCCCCAAGCTGTCATCCAAGGTAGCCACTTCCTCCTTGGGGGCCACCGATGCTGTCTGCCGTGCAAGGTCCCACCACAGCAGCCCAGGACCCAAGGCACTGCGCTTGGTGGGGCCTGAGGGAAATGAGGGTATTTAGTAAAGGAGTGACGGCAACTGGAGAGGGAGGGGAAGGGAGAGCTCTGATGGGTTCCAATCCAAGATTCAATAATGACCCACTGGCAGGCCTGTCCCCTTCTCTGGGCTTCAGTTTTCTCATCTACACAGTGAAGGGAGGTAATATCAGTGGGTGGTTCACTATCTCCCCAGCATCTAGAGTAGCGTCTGGCACAGGGAAGGACTCAGTAAAGCCCCGGTGAAGGTAAAGGCTGAGACACAGGAAGAAAGAACAGGTACTGTGATCACTATTGATTTCTCTTGGTCTCTTTCCACTTCTCGGTGGCGTTCAGAATTCCCGGAGGGACACGGAAGCGCCAAGGCCCTGCTGAGAAGACATTTCAGCACAACGGACAGCGCCTCGCGGTTCCGGCCGGAATCCTCCAGCGAGGACTTAGTTTTGGAGGCACGTAAGGGACTAGGAGGCAGGAGGAAGGGTGGGGCGGGTGGTGCCTCAGTTTCTTCTGCCTTTGCAAAACGAGACAAGCGCCGCGAGGTGCGGGGTCGTCCCAAAAGCGACACAGCATAAAGGGTGCTGATGCATCCAGCACGCAGTGGCCATTTGGCTGACCAGAATGTCCTTCCTCTTCTTCCTGCCCGGTGCGTCCTGGAGGCAGGGGGACTGGTGAGGTGATCTCTGAGGAGGCCATCCGCCCTGCTTACCTGTCAAGCAGCTGACGAGGGCTCCACATAGCACAGTGCTCATCGTGCCCAGGGCGCCATAGTAAAGATAGGAAATGGCGTAGAAGCTGTCAGCCAAGGCAGGTCGGCCCAGGTCCACTCCAGGGCTAGGGATGGGAGAGGTGGGCATGAGTCCAAAAGCTTCTCCCAGTCTGTCCACTTCCTCCCATCTCCACTGTCACAACCTAGCCCAGTCTTCCATTTTTTTTTTTTTTTAAGATTTTGTTTGTTTGTTTATGAGAGATACAGAGACACAGGCAGAGACACAGGCAGAGGGAGAACAGGCTCCATGCAGGGAGCCCGATGTGGGACTCGATCCTGGGACTCCAGGATCATGCCCTGGGCCGAAGGCAGACACTGAACTGCTGAGCCACCTAGGCATCCCCCAGTCTCCCATCATTGCTCACTCAGATGTGTGCAGTAGCCACTTCTCTTTCTCTCTGGCTAACCCACTCCCACCCACAGGGATTCTCTATACACAGCCAGAGGGAGCATTACTGAAATGTAACTCAGATGACCTTCTGCCACTGCTCACCACTCTCTGTGGCTCCCTATTTCCCTCAGAATCTACCCAAATTAAACTCTTAGGAGAAAATATAGGTGTGCATCTTTAGACCTTGGATTTGGTAATGGTTTCTTAGATCTGACACAAAAAGCACAAGCAACCCAAAAAAACATAAATTGGACTTCATCAAAACTGAAAACTTGTGTGTGTCAAAGGACACTATCAAGAGAATGAAAAGACAACCCACAGAATGGAAGAAAATATTTGCAAATCATACATCTGATAAGGATCTAGTGTACAGAATACATAAAGATTTAAAGAATATACAAATTACAACTCAATAATAAATAAAAAATGAGCCAATTGAAAAAATGGGCAAAGGGTTTAAATAAGCATTTTTTAAAAAGATTTTATTTATTTATTCATGAGAGAGAGAGAGAGAGAGAGAGGCAGAGACACACACAGGCAGAGGGAGATGTAGGCTCCATGCGGGGAGCCTGACGTGGGACTCAGTCCCGGGTCTCCAGGATCAGGCCCTGGGCTGAAGGCGTTGCTAAACCACTGAGCCACCCGGGCTGCCCTAAATAAGCATTTCTCCAAAAAAAAGGGAGAGAGGTGCCTGGGTGGCTCAGAGAGTTAAGCATCTGTCTTCAGCTCAGTTCATAATCTCTGGGTCTTGAGATCAAGCCCCAAGTCAGGCTCCCTGCTTGGCAAGGAGTCTGCTTCTCCTTCTGCCTCTGCCCCTGCTCATGTGCGCACTCTCTCTCCCTCTCTCTGTATCTATCTCTCTGTATCAAATGAACAAATAAAATCTATTTTTTAAAAAAGGGATAAATCCGGGACGCCTGGGTGGCTCGGTGGTTGAGCGTCTGCCTTTGGCTCAGGGTGTGATCCTCAGTCCGGGGACCGAGTCCCGCATCGGGCTCCCTGCATGGAGCCTGCTTCTCCCTCTGCCTGTGTTTCTGCCTCTCTCTCTGTTTCTCATTAATAAATAAATAAAATCTTTAAGAAAATAAAAAAAAATAAAAAAGGGATAACTCTGGCTAATAAACACATGAAAATATGGTCAATCATTAGTTATTAGGAAAATGCAAATCAAAATTACAATTGGTAATTTTGGGGGATGGAGAGACAGGTGAAACAGGTGGAGGGTAGAGGGGAGTACAGGCTTCCAGTTTTGGAATGAATACAGCACAGGGATAAAGGCACAGTATAGAGAGTACAGTCAACAGGATTGTAACAGTGCTGCAACGTGACAGACAGCAGCTACACTTGTGGTGAGCACAGCATGACGTACAGAGATGAGGAATCACTATATCATACACCTGAAACACAAGAATATTATGTGTCAACTAAACTCAACTAAAAATTTTTTTAAAAGATTTCATTTATTTATTTATGAGAGACACACAGGGGAGCCTGAAGCGGGACTCGATCCTGGGACTCTGGGATCACACCCTGAGCTGAAGGCAGACGCTCAACCGCTGAGCCACCAGGCGTCCCATCAAAGAAAAATTCTTTTTTTTTTTTTTAATTCCTTAAAATATTCTGGAGTTGGAAAATATTTTGGAACCTGATAGTGGTATGGATTGCACAACTTTGGAAATATATGAAAAACCAATGAGGGGTGCCTGGGTGGCTCAGCGGTTTGGCGCCTGCCTTCAGCCCAGGGCGTGATCCTGGAGTTCCAGGATCGAGCCCCCCGTCGGGCTCCCTGCATGGAGCCTGCTTCTCCCTCTGCCTGTGTCTCTGCCTCTCTCTCTGTAGCGCTCATTAATAAATAAATTTAAAAAAAAAAAGAAAGATGAACTAAAAGGTAAAAGAACAAAAAGCCTACAGTGAGATATCATTTCACACTCACTAGGATAGCTAGAATTTTAAAAAATGGAAAATAGCATGTTTTATCAAGGATGTGGATAAAGAAAATGTGGTCCATCCATACAGGGAATATTATTCAGTCATAAAAAGGAATCGAGCCCCACTATGTGCTACAATGTGGATAAACCTTGAAAACACCAAAAACAAAACAAAATAAAAACCGTGAAAACATCATGCTGAGAGAAAGAAGCCAAACAAAACAGGCCATATATTGTATAACTCCATTTATGAGAAATGTTCAGACAGGCAAATCCATAGCAACAGAAAGAGGATTAGCAGTTGCCAGGGGTTGGAGGGAGGGGGAGATGGGGAGTGACTGCTCATGGGGATGAGGCTTCCTTTTGAGGTGATGAAAATGTCCTTGAGTTAATGGTGATGGTTGTATAACCTTATGAATACGCTAAAAATTTCTTTTAAATGGTTAATTTTATGGTTTGTAAATTATATCTTAGTAGTAATAATAATAATACAGAATCAGACCAAATTCTTCTGGCTGGACTCCATCTCCTATCCTTTCTCGGCTCACTAAATACACCCCATCCTCACCATAGCTGGAATGCACTAAACTGGACCCGACCTCAGGGCCTTTGCACCTTCCCTTCTCTCCATTGGGAATGCCCTTCCTTCACCTCCTCCTGAGCACATTCCTCCTTTTCATTTGAGACCCAGTTTAAGAGTCCCCCGTTCCCCACCACACCCCTGAGGCCACACCCACACTCAGACCAGTCTGCTCACCTGGGGTTCCTGCTGGAGGTGTTGTTGGCAAGGAGCAGGCCCATGAGGTCAGAGGCGTTCGCTGAGGGCACAGCACAGCCAGCAGACGATGATGGCAGGACTCCCAAGGACTGGTTGCTAGGCGGGTATAGCGTGGCACCCACGGCCACCCACAGTGAGAGCACCAAGCCCGAGGCCAGCCCAGAGAGGACACCCTGGGGGGAGAGCCCAGATCAGGAGAGAGAGGCCTTGTGCCCTCCCGGCCGCAAGCCACCCCCCTCACCGGTCCCCACTCACCGGTATGTTGCAGGCCGGGAGAAACATTCCCAGGATGAAGGCTCCAAGGAGGGGGCCGCTGATGACTCCCATGACGGTGAAGGAGCCCTGGGAGAGGGGGTGGTGAGCTGAGGCAGAGGCGTCCTACCTCTCCTGGCCTCCGTGTCCCTAAAGAGGGGAGGCGGTACTCCCCATTCCTGCCTTTCTCCCCTGTGTGGGAGGCAAAGATGCCACATTCTCTCTGTCCTGACAAATTCTGGTCCCCCCTCCAAGCCATCACCCCCTACCTCCCACCTCCCACTGCCACCAGCCAGGTGGCTGCAGAAAGTATCAAGCTGGTGGGAAAAGTAGGGTCCCCCACCCCCGGGCTTCAGTTCCATGCCCATGATGCAGCTCCTTGCGGAGATGGGGCTGGGTCAGGGAGGGGGGGCTCACCTGGAGGACGCCTCCCCCCAGCAGCGAGGACAGAGCCGCCACCGTGAGGCAGGCTGAGCCATAGATGAGTGCTACGGCAGATGGAGGCGACATGGTCAGCGGGGAGATGTCCTCGTGACCCCCACCCTCAACCCGAGTCTCCCCAACTCACAGAGCCCCTTGGAGATGAGTACGAGTCTCCGGGGCGCGAGGCTCGGCAGCCGAGGTTTGATGAGGTCCTCCACGGTGACTGCAGCCATGGCGTTGATGCTGGTAGAGGCGGTGCTGAGAGTGGGGTGGGGAGGGTGGTCAACAGGCCTCCTCGAGGGACGGGCCACACCTCCCCTGGGTCTACCTGCTGGCGCAGGCCCCAGCTGCTCATACCATCTGACTTTCCTGCACCCCACGAGGCGCGGTGACAAAATTCCCTAAGAGTGGAGGCGATGTCCACCCCCCCATCCCTGCCCCTAGACCCGAGACACCCCCACGGGAGCAAGGACACACATGACCACGGACACGAATGACACAAGTTCTCATTACACAGCAATAGTAGGGTGCAGAGCACTGCTGCATGGCACCCCGGTCGCAGCAGAAGCAGGGGTGTGCCAGAAGTCATGGAGTATTTGAAAACACTACAATGTGAGGCCCCCGAGGGCAGGATCAGGGGACCACTTGGTCACCGCTGTATCCTGGGATCTAGAACAGCAGTACCTGCCACATAGTAGGTGCTCAGTAAACAGTTGTTTGGAGGAGGAAGGAAGGAAAGAAGGAAAGGAGAGGGGGGTCAGGTGTGGCCCTGCCAGGTGATAAGATGGAAAACCCCACAGCTGGGGTCCTTGTCCCCAGGGTGTGCCTTCCACTGGAGCCCACCTGAGCTGGGCGCTGAGGACCAAGAAGGAACTGTCAATGATGGCTATGCCCAGAACATTCCATCCCACAGGGGGACAGCCAGTAGGGGCAAGGAGACCCCATGGGGCTCAAACGTGGCGGGGTGAGCAAGCAGGGCCGCTCACCTGAGGGTGCCACTGTAGGCACAGGCCAGAAAGAGCCCAGGGACTCCAGGCAGGTCCTCGAAGATGTCCAGCACCAGCAAGGGCATGTACTGGGGGGAGCCAGGCATTGATCTCTGGGACAATGCACCCCAAGGACTGGGGATTCCTTCCTCACGCAGCATGTCCCCAGGGCCCCGTGCAGATCGGAACTCAGGTGGGCACTTAGTGTGCGTTCGTGGGTTGACTGCATGCACCGAAGGACTGTCACCGAGCCCGACCCTCCCCACGCACAGGGCCCTGGGATCCCAGTGAGGCAGAGTCCCGTGTCACCCCCGCTTTACTGACAAGGATGGTGAGGCCAACAGGTGCAGGCCATGGCTGTGGTTGCAGAGTCAGCTGGGGGGGCGGGGGGGCGGGGGGGCAGCGGGCGGGATAGCCTTCCATCTCCTGCCAATTCTGAACTGACTCTGAACAAGGCATGGGTCCTGGCCCTGGTGCTGCCCCGGACTCACCTGTGGACCTCAGGCAGCTGCTTCCCACCCACGCCAGCCTCAGTTTCCTCATCTGTAAAGTGGGGGCCATGACAGCCTTGGCCTCATCACATGCTGAAGGATTTTATGGGAGACTAACCGCTCGTGAAGGGAATAGCGTGAGGCCCAGGGTAGGTGCTTGGGGCACGAGAGCTGGCGATCATGTAATTCTCAACACCATCATTGCGTGCTGAACCGTGGTCCCATCTCCTCCCTGCTGTCCCTCAGGGAGTCTCTGACTCTAAATCTGAATGTGCCCTTCCCCTGCTCACACACCCTCTGTGGCTCCCCATTGCCTCTCAGCCTTGTCTTTCTCACTCCTTCCAGAACCTCCTCTGAGCCAAGCTCTTTGTTGCCCCTGGACCTGCGCTCAGGCTGTTCTCTGCTAGGAATGCCGTTCTAGCTTGGCCCCAGGGGTCCATCCACGCAGAAGTTCAGAGTCGGGGTGGGGAGGGCCGGAGTGGCCTAGGAGCCTGGGCCGAACTCACCTGGTCCGGGGCAGAGATACGCCCTGCAAGGAGAGGGTCACAGTCTATATAGATGGCGAACATGATGATGCCACAGCCAGCAGCGCTTAACACGATCAAGAACAGGCCCAGCTGGTTGATGAGCAGGGCCCTGTGGGGAGGGGCAGCCTTCAGGCTGGGGAGGGGGCAGCTCGTCCCAGAGGCCCTCACCCTGCCCCTCCTAAACACTCACAGCTTGGCCTGCTTCTCTGTGCGACAGGCCACATAGCGCTGCACCTGGGCTTGGTTCACACCGTACATTGAGAGCCACACCAACGTGCCACCCACCACAAAAGTCCAGAATGTGTAGCGGCTCCGCGGGTCCAGGTCAAAGCTGGGTGGGACAAGACAGCCATATGGGAAGGCCACACAGACTTCCCCCTCCCAAGGGCCCCAGATGGCCGTTCTGAACCTTAAGGGCCTCAAAGGGACTTTTGGGGTGGGTTTTGAAGTGTGAGTAGGAGTTGGCCAGACTGAAATTTTATTTGTTGACTGAGTGGTCCATGTGTGCATTCAAAAACCTTTCTGTGCCCAGCTAGGACCTCAGAGAACCTTCAGTCTCCAGCCTGGGCTGGGGGACAGATGGTGGGACAGATGGAGGGATGGGGGCTAGGGCAGTCTAGAGAGGGGAAGCAGATGTTTGGTCTGTGGGGAGTCTGGGAAGGGAAGCAGGGAGGGCTTCCTGGAGCAGGAGGCATTGGTTGGCTTCTCCCAGGGCGGAGGGATGTCAGCTCCACCTTTTTCAGTACCCTCACTACATTTTCACTCACTCCATCAGGTTGATCCGGGAGTGATTCTGGGCAATCTCAAGCATGTGCCTGGGCCCACCCGCCAGCATGGTCCCGCGGGCCAGGACCACCCAAAAGCCAGTTAGCATCACCACGACCTGGAACACATCAGTCCAGACCACAGCCTTCATACCGCCCTGCAAGACGTGACAGATGGGGAGACAGGGGGTCAGACAGGGATCTGTCTGAGGCCAACCCAGCTTGGCTTTCGGCAGTGGCTGGGACCGATGCTCCTCTCTGCCTGTTTCCTCATTTGCAAAATGCAGCTGTTGTGAGGATTTAATTAGTTCATTAATTAGGAAAATCTTTGGAATAGCACCTAGCACGTACCAGTTCCTTGAGTAATGGCTGCCAGCAGTATCATTACTACGACGACGACGACTACTACTACTATTACTACTATTACTACTACTACTACTACTACTACTACTACTACTACTACTACGATTACTTAGCTGTTGCTTTTACCTTTCCAGCCTCCGTATCTTTGCCTTCCCCTGGGAGCCCCTGGATTTTCCCTTGGAGAAGCCCCTTCTCCCTCACAGGCCATTCTTGGAAAGCTGATCCTTCTACTCCCAGCTCCAGAAACAGCCAACCAGAACATCTTCCCCGGCCCCCCAAACTTCTGTGATTGGTTCATCCTGCACCCAAGACTGAGGCCAACCCATCCTGAAATAGGAACCCACTTCTTGAGCTGATGGGATCCCCGAGACATGGGAGAGGGACCCAGAGGACTCTGTGGCAGCCACCTGGATGCAGCCACTCCTGAAGCTAGCCTATCCCTGGACTCTCAGCAGTGAGCCGTTCAACTGACTTGTCCTCATTAAGATGAGGAAACAGGGGCCCAGCTGAGATGCAGGCTTGCGGGGCAGGAAGGGAAAGTAGGGAGTGGATGATGGCTTCAGGGTCTCCCCCACACAGTGTGCATGGAGCCCCCACCCCCCGCAGTGGGGCGGGGTGGGGGTGTCACTCACCACCGTCGTGTAGAAGGTACAGATGGCTCCAGTGGACAGGATCGATGCCCAGATGTCCAACCCAGTCACTGTGCAAGGAACTCCCCCCATTAGGCCTCCAGGCAGGGTGCAAACTTGGCCCCCAGTGTCTAGGGCCCTCCTCTCTCCAGGATTCTTCCCTCCCCAAGTCTCTCCTGGGGCTGCCCTGCCCCTCCCCTTCGTCTCAGAGCCTTTGCCCCCTCCGGTCACCCTCCCTAGATCTCCCAGAGTCAAACCTTGATTCAGGATGAGCGCGGGGGCGTAGATCACGATGCCAGTATACAGCACCTACGAGGAGAGCCGGGACCAGGTGAGGCCCGCGGACGGCGGGGAAGGGGGTAGGAGAGGAAGGTGGTGGCGGAGCCCGTGGTGCCTGGCGAGTAGGGGACAGGGCAGAGTGGGGGCGCGGTCAGCAGGCCGGGGCCAGAGAGGTGGAGGATGCGCCCTGGAAGGGTCTTACAGGATGGGGTGGGACCCACGGGGCGGGGCCGAGAGGATGGGGGCGGGCTGTGGGCGGGGCCGCCGCCGCCGGGATCCCAGGCTGGACCTGAGAGGGACCCCGCGGGCGGGGGCGGGGCCGAGGCCACTCACTGTGGCCACCAGGTACTGCAGGGTCCCGCAGAGCCGCACAGCGCGGCTGAAGCGCAGCTCCAGGTACTGCAAGGAGGGGCCGAGGCTCGTGGTCACCTGGACAGGTCCTACCCAGGAGGTCGAGGCCTCTGGGGTACTTCCCCCGCCCTCGCGGCTTCTCCCCTCCCTCCGGACGCCGGCTTCTCTCTCCGCTCTCGCCCGTGGGGGGGCCCCCAGCCAAGCGAACACATTCCGATCAGTCTGCACACACCTGTGCACACGGAGTGTGCCCAGGAAGACGGATCCATCCAATGCGCACCTTCCTCCGCCCCCACCGGTGGCTAATTGGCCCCCCGGGGCGGCGCCGCTCTGACCCTACAAGCGCACTCTACAGTGCCTGTGGCCAATTGTTATTGGTCGCCTACTGTATACGGGTCACGATTTTAATCACAGTACCCACTGCCCTGGAGGGAGGTCCTCTAATTAGCCCAGTCTGACACTTGGGAAGCCCGAGCGGAGTAGGTGGGGGGAAGTCGGGTTTCGAACCCTCGGCTCGCTGCCGATCGCCCGGGTGTGCGCACGCCCGGGCATGTGGGGGGCAGGTTTGTGCCTGTCCAGGCTCTGTGCACACCTGGCTCCGCCTTGCGCGGGCTTCCACGGAGGAGAACCGGGACGGTGGCTCCTCTTCCTCCTTCCTGCCTCTCACCCCATTGCCTGGGGCTACTTCCCAGAACCCTCCGCACCCGTCCGCCTGGGGCCTCCCGGCTAAAGCACCGGGGAGCACCAGGGAGCCCGCCGGCGGCCCCCCGGCACGGCACTTCAAAGCCCCAGGGCCTCCCCGCCACATCCCCGTTCTGAGCCGGGCAGGTCCTGCCTCCGGGCCTCTGCCCGGTACCTGGTAGGTGCTGGTGAGGCCCAGGCGGTAGAAGACGGGCATGAAGAACACGGCCGTGAGCAGGCAGTTGAGCAACTGTCCCAGGCACATCCCCAGGAACTTGAAGCCGTAGCGGTAGGCCTCGGCGGGCACGCCCAGCACCTGTACCGCCGACATGAAGCTGGCGGCCAGCGAGAGGCCGACGGGCAGGGCCGCCAGGCGCCGGCCCCCGGTGAAGAAGTCCTCGGCGCTGCGCTGCCCGCCCCGCGCCAGCCCGACCCACAGCCCGATGCCTGTGGACACCAGCAGCATGAGCGCGAAGACCCCGTAGTCCCAGGCTCCGAACGTGGCCCGCGCCCCTGCCTCGACGGCGGCCATGAGGTCGCAGGTGCGGGGCCAGGCGCGCCCTCGGCCCTTCCGCCACCCCGCGCCCGGGTAAGGGAAGCGGGCAGCGGCCGAGGACGCAGGGCGGCGGGCGCGGGGAGATGCTCGGCCTCTGCGGCGAGGCCGCACACCTGTGTCCTTCGGCCCCTGGCGGGAGGCGGCCAAAGGGGCTCGGGCCGGGGCTCCCGGGCGGGGAACCTGGGTCCTCGCTGCGGTCGTGCGCCTCTGTCCCTGCTCTCTGTCTGCGCGTCTGCCTCGCCGTCCGTCTGTCCGTCCCCCTCGCCCCCCGCGCGCTCCGGCCGGCCTCTAGCGGAGCAGCCGTCGGTCCCTCTCCCTGGGAGCTGGGCTCAGCGCCGACAACCGGTCTCCGTGGGGCCTGGAGGGGTGGCTCCCGGCGACCCGCGGCGGATTTATTGGGCTCCCGGGTCCGCGAAACCCCGCCCCTGGAGTTGGTGGCGGGCGGGACCCGCACCCTTTCCGCCCGGGACTGGGCCAGATAGGCCAGGCCCCGGCACGTGGATGGCAGCTGGGGTGGGGGTGGGGTGAGGCTCCCACATACCCCTCTTACTTCGGTGGCACTTCCCCTCACTCCGGGCTGTTCAAGTCTCCCGTGGACAGGTGGGGACCTGAGGCTCACGGAGCCTGTCGCTCACCTGGGGGACGCGGCTGGGAGCAGGGGCTGCAGCGTTCAAATCCCCGCCGTGCTTCTGTACCCTAAGCCAAGCGGAGCTAGTGCTTGCTCCCACAGACAGGGGGCACTTTCTGGGTTGCCCTGGCACTGGGGGAGAACTCGTCCTGCTTGGACCCCGCCCCCAACCGGCTCCTGGACCCTTTCTCCAGAGCCAGGGGGAGGGCCTCACCAAACCGCACCCCTACCCCCCCACACAGGCCAAGCTGAGAGACATTGGGGTTCAGATCCTAAATGCATACATACTTGGGAGAGTCTTTGTTTGTCATTGTGCCTCAGTTTCCTCATCTGTAAATGGGGATAAAGTAGCCCCTGGCTCGAGGAATAAATTGAATCCACATAGTAAGAGCCTGGCACAGAGTAAGCCCCTCATCTGTCAGTGTCTTCATTCATTTGTTGTTTCCTGCACCAAATATTCATGGAGCCTCTGTCCTGTGTCAAGCGTTAAGTGTCTAAAGTAGTCATGGGGGAAGAACTGTGAGTGGCCTTGAATCTAAAGAAATGGGGGGGCCCATGACTACTTGGGAGATGGTGTCTGGCATTCTCCCTGGCACGCAAATGGGGAGACCCAGGTTGGGGAAGAGACATCCCTTGCGTGGGGTCATGCCATCAAGGGACCCAGACACTGCTGTCTTGGGGCGATTTGCTGGTGGACCAGAGGGACTTTGGTCTCTGGAGGCTCTCACCCTGGGTTCAAGTCCTGAACTGGTCTCCCAAAACTGGGTTCCCTGCTCCACAAGCCGGAGGGATCTAGACTTCCGCAAGGTGAATGCCCGGGCCTTGGAGTCCTGTCCAAGCCTCTGTCGCCTCCTGGTGGTCCCTGGTTGACAGGCACCACTCCAGTTGGTCCAGCATCCCCCACGGATCCCTTCGTGTCCCCCGGGCTCTCCCTCTCCACCCGTGCTGGGGTGCTGGCCTGACCCCCACCCCTGGGGACTGGGATACCAAGGCTGCCACACATGCCTCTGTTGCCCGCTGCCATGCACTCCTCCCCCTGGGCCAGGAGGGTGGGGAGAGGACACTGAGTTCCTTTTCCTTCCCTCACCATTTTTCAGTCCCTCCCGCGCTCACCTTCATGGAAAACCTGGTGAGAAAGGAGAAATCCGGGAGGGGATCCCTTCCTGAAAGCCATACAATCGAATGCAAACATATGCCAATTGTTGCCGAGCTTACAAACCAGTCCTCCCTCCCCAGGGAGGCTCTGGGAGTGGTTACCATCTGCTGCCCGCCTTCTCTTCCTCTAGAGGTGGGAGGTTACAGAAGGACACTTGGGCCGAGGCCCATTCATTGAGCACCTATTGTGTACTGGACCATGCACCCAGCTGCTGGGGACACAGCCGGATCCAGGCAGACTCATACTGCTCACAGGCACTTGACACTGACCGAGCCAGGAGAGGAACACATATTCCAGAAGCTGATGGATGACAAGAGTGAAGCAAGGTCAGAGATGGAGCTGGCCTGGGGGACACCTTTATGTGGGGTCTCTGGGAGGGAGACTCTGAGGAGGTGATTGCAGACCTGCAGGCGGAGAATGAGCCAAGCTTGGAGAGAGGCAGGGGGAACAGCTGATGCAAAGGCCCTGAGGTGGAGCAAGTGGAGTGAGCAGAGTGAGGACAGGGAAGGCTACCAGGGACCTTGAGCCTTGGCAAAGGGTGTAGATTTTATTCTGAGGGTGCCAGGGCCACTGGAGAGTTTGGAGGAGGGGCCTAATGAGATTTGTGGACTCTGAAAAGCCCGCCATGCCCAAGGCAGCGACTGTGGGGTGGGGAGAAATGGGTGGATTCAGAACGTGTTCTGGAATTCCAAGGTGTGAGAGAAGGCCCAGAGTTGGGAACTCTGAGGGGTGGATGGGCGCATGCTTTCTGGGGTCGGACGGGTACAGGGAGCAGGGTGGGGGGATGCAGCGGCACCTTCCCTGACTGTCCAGTTCTGACCACAGGTTGGGCAGAGGCAGGACCCCGGTGGTGATGGAGCGGCAGGGAGATCCCGAGGGCCCGGCACCTGCAAGTCTTACCATGAGGGGCAGGAATGTCAGGGTGTCTCATGGCTGGCTGCTGTCCCCACCCCCACCTGCTGCCGGGGCACCCCCTAGTGTTCCCATGACAAGGCAGGGGGCAGGGGTGAGACGCTGGGAGCTACTCTGACTCCTACATGACCTTCTGGGTGTCTGGCCTTGAACTTCTCCCTTGCACTCAGTAAAAGCAAACCATTATTACCAATGGTGCTGTAGCTTTCTGGTGAGCCCACCATCCTGAAGTCCTGAGGATCCCAACTGTGATTCTAGGATTCCAGGATTCTCAGATAGTCCCTCTTGGTTTAGGATTGGGGTCAGGTCTTCTGGGGCCCCCTGCTCGTCTTGCTTTGGTGTCTGCCCTTGCCTGATGGTTCCGACCCAGGAGTGGGGTACAGGGAGGGGCAGCTGGTGACCTCTTTCCCCAGGGCTCCTGGCCTGCCAGCCTGGGCACCTGGCCAAATCCAGGCACAGGACCTGGGAGCACCTCAGCACCTGAGGTTGGAGGGGCCCACTAGGGCCATGCTGGTTCCAAATTCCTGTCCTTGTCATCCTCAGTTGGCTGGGTGACCCCAGCAGTCTTCCCCTCCCTGGGCCCCAGGCAACCAGAGGGGTGTCAACGGTCCCAGAGGCCGGTTCTGACTCACAGGCCCCACAATGAAGGGCTCATCATTGCTGGTCTCCAAGCTTCTGCTCTGCTTGGATCCAGCACAACACTCTCTGGAAGATGAGGGCACAGTTCAGGAGTTCTCACATCCAGCCGGTGTCCAGACAACTGCTCTGTGCAGGGTGTGTGTGTGTGTGTGTGTGTGTGAATTCCCAGGAGGGTTACAGGGTAGAGGGTCTGTGGCAACCTTGCTGAGTAGATGGCAGGGTGGGTGGATGTCTAGGTGTGAAAGCTGGGGCTCACTCATCTTCGGTTCATAGGTCCCTCAGTAAGGGACTGACCCCATCCTTTGGCTGGTTGAGGCAGAGCCCTCTCAACTGATTGCCATGAAGCATTGATGAAGCCCCAAGGTGGGGATGGGGGTGCACAGTAGGCCTTCATGGGGCCCTCATAGAAACTAAAGCTGTGTGGATAGTGACCTGGCCTGGCAAAACCATAGGGGCCCTACCTCAGGCCTCCAGATTACAGCTTAAGCAGGACTGGGGTTTCCTTCTCCCCCTTGTTCTCAGCACGTGGACATAGGATCAGGTACCCAAAGTTCTACCTTGTTGCTCTAGGGTGGCTTGATGACCAAAGAAGGCTGGCTGCCAGAGCACCAGACCTTGTGCCTATATTCCAGCCAGATGGGTATTTCCTGGAAATGGCACACATTGCTACTCTAGTATCACATGGTTACCCCAGATGAAAAGGCTGGGAAATGTATTTCTTTGTGGGTGGCATCTAGATATGGAAACCCTATTATTGAGGAAGGAGTATTTGGGGGGCAACTAGGGTTTCTGCCTCAAATCACAAGATTAATGACACCAACAAGGCAAAAAATTCTAGTCTGGTTCCCAAAAAATACCTTAAAAAAAATCAAGTGCCCTGGATAAAAAAATTTGTACCATGCATGGGGTAAAACCCATTTAGTTATTTTTCCTGTTTTTTGCCCCACCTATGAAAGCTTTTACAAAATAGTAACTTAAAAAAAAAAAAGATAACCAGCAGTCCTATGAAGAAAAGAACCAAGTCCATACAAATGATTTTTATTTTAAGGCAAAGTGCTTACTTCCTGAAAAGAAAAAGCAAACACAAATCCTTAGAGGTGTTTTTTGTCTTTTTTTTTTTCCAGCTGTCAAAGTTTGCTAACCCATGGTTGCTGACATGGTTAAATGCTATCAGGAGAGTAAACTGGAGTGTCTACAGGGTGCTGGTGCAACAGATTTTGGCAAGGTCAAAATACAAAACTTGGGTCCGGCATTGCCAGACCTAGTTGTTTACCACCATCCTTACTCCTCGTGGTGTGTACAAACAAAGCAATAGTCACTGGCTGTCATAGCCCCTCTCTGGGCCCCCAAATTACTGAGCCTGTCCTGGGGCCAGGGAGTGATAAATGTGGTCCCTACCCTCTCAGATTCAATCTGGTGGGGCACAGAAAACCCACCAATTGTCACTCTTATATGCGTGTGACTTACAAACTTTAGGAGGCCCAGCCAGTGATGATATGGAACAGCCCAGGGAGAAGGCTCAGCGAGGTCAGGCACGGAGGTAGGGAGGAACCACTTCGGAGCAGTGGGCAAAGCAGCCAGTGAAGTCCAGGAAGCCTAGTACTCTGTCCTCAGATCTTTCCCTGTGACGATGGCTGCTGGCTGTGCCCAAGCTCTGCCTTGGGCACCTCTCCAAACACAGGTGGGGTATGAAGTGACCTAGTTTTCTGGAAACCACTGGGACTGTTCCTGCCAACTAGCCACCCCCACCCCCCCAGTGGGGGAAGGGAAGCTGTACCCTTGCCTGCAATACTGCAGGCCTGATTGCTGCCCTGGCCCCTACCCCACACTGCCTTTTTGTGCTCTGGCTTCTTGATCTATTCCATGGCTCTCTGGAAGAGAAGTCACATCTCTGACTGACCTTTGCCCCCCAGTGCCTACAGTTGACTCTCCCAAGTATCAAGTGAATAAATCTGCTGAGCCCCCTAACTTTCTGATGAAGACTCATTCAGCAGACCAGGGTTGCCCAAGTTCATGCACTGAGGACTGATGCTTCCCAAGATCTGTGCTCCTAGCTGTGCCTCAGCGTCCTGATTGAGGGGGTTCAGCCAGGGTGGGATTAGCTTCATGCCTGGAATTCCCTCGAGCCTCAAGTGGTTTCTTGGAGACAGAGACCCACAGTGAGACCTTGACCTTCTTGGGCAGGATCAGGGTGTCCTTCAAGGGGGCCCCACCTAGTGAAGGACAACAGCCATAGCACAGCAAGCTGTTGGTCCTCTCTGGCGCCCCCTCATGTCTGGCCTGAGTATCCTGGACTCAAAGACCAGGGTTCTGAACCTGGAGAGGAAAATCTGCATGTGGCATGAACCAACCCTATAATCCTGATTCCTTCCAGGCACCGGACTGCCCACATCTCACCAAAGACATGGTGGTTGTGGTATGGGAAGCCAAAGCTTGTTATCTAACAAGGAAGGACAGGTTTAGGGACCAAATCTTGTGGCCTGCAAGACAAAGATCACAGCAGAGAGCCACCTGATAGGGCGGAAAACCGGGCCCTCTGGCTCTAGGATCCTGCTAACAGCCCTGGGGAGCCAAGTAGGCAGGAGAGAGAGCATTTGGGGGTGTGTGGCCTCTGCCATTCTTGGAGGCTCCCATTCTGGAGAAACCAGGTGTCTGGGCCCCACTTCAAGAGAGGAGAAGCCCTCCCAGGGCAGAGAACTCACAGCTTGGCTGTGCCCTTTTGAGTTCTGCAGGGTGTACAAAGAAAACAAATGTGTCTGAGCGCCTTGGTTTTACCCGAGGAGTTTATTTGAGCAGACTTGGGCACCGGCACGCTCTGCATCTAAAAGAAGGTGTTGGGCCTCTTGGTGGTGAAGCGTGGCTTGTGCTGACGACGCAAGACCCGATGGGGCAGTGGGAACTTGATCTTGGAGTCCTGTGGTAAGGAGAGGTGGGTGAGGGAGGTAAAAGCCTCTCAACCTTGTCTTCCAGGGCCACTGAAGTGTGGCCACCCCCCACTGGGCTCCTGCGTCAAACCCAGTCCCTCCCTGCAGCTCCCAAGGCTAGGGGACAGGGGAGCAGCTGGGCCAGCTCCATGTTCCAAGGGAATGTGTGTCATCCCCCTGCCCACCCACCTTACCCAACAGGGCCCTCAGAGCACTCACGTGGAACTGCTTGACCGCTGGCCGGCGGCACTTGCTGGCTGCAATCTCCTCCACCTTCATGATCTGGATAGAGTGGGCCCGGGCACGGTGTCGGGCACCCATGTCTCGGTCTGCAGGGAGGGAGGCAGGGCAAATGTGTACCCCAACATCTGGGCATTCCTGAAACCTCCCATTGAGTGCTGGCCTAGAAGTACCCCAACTTAGGGACCAGGTGGTTATAACCTCTGACTCCAGCAGGTGCTGGCATTATCAGGGGTGTAGAACCTCCAAATTCACTTTGAGGAGCACAGCCACAGCCCCCCAAAGGCGACGAGATCCACTTTGCTGTTAGCACCTCTGTTTAAACCGCTGCTATGAGAAACAGCAGTTCTTGGGTTGAGGTGCTGGGGTCTGGGCCCTGGCAGGTTAACTTGTTCTATGTGTGCCTGGGGCCACTAGCACCAGATCCTGACTGACAGGGCCCGGGCTAGACTCTGGGTGGGAATTATGTCTACACAAGTCATCAACTCCACAGGTTCGCCTGCTGCCAGGTTCCAGAAAAAGATGTACCTGGAGCATCCTCTCTACTCTTGCTCCCTACACAAACACCTCCTCTGCATCCCCCATCACCACCCCCAGGACTCCCCGCCCTCCAATCCCAGAAGCCTCTTGCATTTGTCCTGCCTCAGTCTGGGGAAGAGGGGAGCGCAGGCCCAATGGGCTGCAGATGGCTGCAACAGGAGTCTAAGGAGGGACTGGGCACAGGCCCCATGGCTCACAGCACTGGGTGACGGCGCCTGCGGTGGTCAGATCCCGGTATTCCCGGTACATGTTGTGGGTGCCACTGCGTGAATCATAGCGCAGCCAGATGCCGAAGTTCTTCACCCGCAAGGGAGATTTCTCGAACACCTAGATGCCAAAGACAATAGCGGAGGCCAGGGTGGTGAGTGGGCTCCGACCCAGGTCCAACTCACTGATCCTGTGCCCTTGCTGTTCCCAAAGAAAGCCCAGCCCCAGGCCTCTCTTGCGTCTGTTTCCCAGTCCTTGAATCTGAGAGCATATGAAAGCAATCTGCTGTACTAGACAAACCCCATGGCAACAGCAGGGTGTACAGAACAGTCCAGGCTAGCATACTTCTCCCATGGAGACCATCAACTCAACTCCTCCCAAAACTACTCTCTCAGACCTATCTGGGCCAAAAAGCAGCTGCCACCCAGTGCAGCGTATGATATACAGAGTCCAGTGCCTATCACTGCAAATGTACCCAGGTGACAGCATCTCTCCACACTTTATACGTGAGGCCCAGCGAAGGTGCTGGCCTCAACCAAAGTATCCAAGCATGCCAAGGCACAGCTTCCTGGGCCTTGGGCTCTCTCATTAGGAAAAAAAACAAGAGGTATCCATTACATTCCAAACTAGGGCTTAATTAGGGCATGTGAACAAGCCAGGGGTTATGAAATCTGCGAACTCTGTGGGGTGAGAAATGCCCCTCACAAGAAGGTATAAATCCACTCCAGCTCCCCCTAACCCCCCAGTCTCAGACATCCTGTACCTGTCCACAGTAGACAATTTCTCCAGAAGACTTCTTCATCTTCTTCAGTTGAGACACAAAGTACCAGAAGCGGGACTTGGCGACAACATGATTAGGTGCAAAGATTCGCATCCGATACAGGGGCGGAGTGCGACATTTAGGGGTGGGCAGACAGCGCCCTACCACCTTGTACTCTCGCAGCTGAAACAGAAACAGAGGTGAGGTGGGGCCTGACCCAGAGCCCTGCCACAACTGTGAAGATTCACCTTACTCCCTTCCCCAAGCCCAGGTGAGAACTGCATCCCCAAAGTGACAACAGGATGCCCCATCCCAGGGCATCCATGAGGAATCTGGGTGACTGGATCATGCCCCACCGTTCCAGACTTCCCAGAATAGGTACTGAGGGTGGGGAAGATGAACTAAGATGGCTAAGTATCCTCTGCCTGGACTCAGGAAAGCTGGGCAAGGCTGTCAATCTCACTGTCCTTCCCTTTCCATTTATATTCGTGAAAATAGCTGCAGTCTAGATCTGCAACCTCCTTTCTCCACACATCTTTGCAGCTCACATCTTCCCAAAGTCCTCTTTAGCTCTGGGACCCAAAGACAGTGACCAGCCTGGGATCTGACAGCCCACACCAGGCAGAACCAGGACAAGAACCCAGTTCCCTTCCCAGTCCTGCTGCTATGGGACCTGCAGCTGCCTCTGTATTCCCAGCAACAATAAAAATGGTTTGGATTTCCCAGTGGAAACTCTGTTTACACGGATGCAAAGACAAAAAAAATCCGCCAAGGCCAAACCCCGTGACATAGTGCCAAGAACCCATCTTTGTAACGGACTTGCCAACGTTTTATCAATATGAGAAAAAGCTAGCCCTAAATACCACCCGCTCAGGAACGGACCTATGCAGCTGGCCTCTTTCCCAGATGGAAACTGAGGCTGGGGAGCTGTACAGGGCCCGCCCTGTTTTCTCCCGAGGGCTTGCTCTTCCATCTCTGCACCACAGCGCCCTAGGATTTTACCCAGCACTTGCCACAGCCATAAGGCTCTCACTCCCCGTGTCAGCTCGAGTTTACAGTTTCCTTCTACCTTTTCACAGCCCCGCCAGTAGGAAAGAAATACTACTATGTCCTCCCACCATTCCACTTTGCAAACGGGAAAACCGAGGCTTGAAAACTCGAGGTCCCGTGACTAGAGCGTCCAAGCCGCGTAACCTGTCCCTTCCCCTGGAAAGAAGACCCGGCCTCCCCGGCCCCCGCGATTCCTCAGCGGGCCGGGCCCACGGCACAAGCCTCCCCACGCGGTGCCCGCAATGGCCGCCATGTTGGCTTGCACCCGAGAGCGATGGCGCGCGAGGGCGCGGGACCCAGTCAAGAGTGTGCTTCCCCTACGCGACCTACACCGCTGGCCGGGGCCCCCGATTCGATCCGCACTGCACTCCCCGGCCCCCCAGCCCGCCGCGCGCTCGCCTTACCGTGCCCGAGGCCTTCATAGCGTACTCTCTGCTCTCGCCGCCACACCAAAAAGGAAGTAGATGTCCTCGCGCAGCCGCTCACCAAGACTTCGTTGCCGGAAGTCCCGCCTCCCACAAGCCGCACGCCCATTGGCTTCTCGATCCGACGCTCAGCAAGATGTGCTTTTTCATTGGCTCCAGATCCACCAACCTTCCACAGCCCCTCCTTCCTTCGCAGCAAGACTACAACTCACAGGAGGTAGCTCCATTAGCCCCTCCCTTTCCACCTTGGCCGTGGGGGAGCGTCGCATGAGGCATGCCGGGAATTGTAGGCACCCGGGGAGGTCTGGGTGGCAGAGAGTGCCACTCCCCGGGTATGGTCCTGTGTAGAATTTATTTCCTTACTGCTTTATATTGCACGAAGTGACTATTTCCTAGTGCACTGTTTTAATTCCTTTAATGATCTTTTGCTATGTATATTTAATATTTTTTCTTTTAAGATTTTATTTATTTTTATTATTTTTTAAAGATCTTATTTATTTATTCATGAGAGACAGAGAGAGAGGCAGAGACACAGGCAGAGGGAGAAGCAGGCTCCAAGCAGGGATCCCGATGTGGGGCTCGATCCCGGGATTCCAGGATCACGTCCTGGGCCAAAGGCAGGCGCCAAACCACTGAGCCACCCAGGGATCCCAAGATTTTATTTTTTAAGTAACCTCGGCACCCAAGGCTGGTTTGAACTCACAACCTGAAGGTCGAGTCCCGTGCTCCACCCACATACCTTAATTTTAATGAGATTTGGAAATGTCACTTCTATATAGATTATTTCCTCTTTCTCCTTTTGTCTCATTATTGTTGCTATTGTGCTATTATTCTTATACGTATTACATCCATATATGTTACAAACATAACGATACATTGTTATAATTGTTACTTAAAGTTGTACAGCTGTTAAAGAATCTGAGAAAATAGAAGAGGACAAGTATGTATTTATAGAGTTTGTTACATTAATTTTCTCCGTTTGCATTTCTGGTTCTAGTCACTTGATTTTGTGGATTAGCGTTACTAGCGGGTGTCATTTCCTTATTCCTATACTTCGCTCACCTGCTTTGTACTATTGTCAAATGTATTATGTTTTGAATGTTATAGAGAGCTGATGACACAATTATTTTTTAAATATTTTATTTATTTATTTATTTATTTATTTATTTATTTATTTATTTTATTTGTTTATTTGTCAGAGAGAGAGAGAGCACAAGCAGGGGGAGAAACAGGCAGAGGGAGAAGCAGGCTCTCTGCTGAGCAGGGATCCCAATGGGATGCTGGATCTGAGGACCCCGGGATCATGACTTGGCCGAAGGCAGATGCTTAACCAACTGAGTCACCCAGGCATCCCTCGATGACGCAATATATATATATAAGATATGTATTTTAAGATTTTATTTATTTATTCATGAGAGACTCAGAGAGAGGCAGAGACACAGGCAGAGGGAGAAGCAGGCTCTATGCAGGGAGCCTGAGGTGGGACTAGATCCTCAAACTCCAGGATCACTCCTGGGCCAAAGGCAGATGCTCAACCGCTGAGCCACCCAGGCGTCCCAAGTAATATATATTTTCATACAATTGCTTTTTTAAATCAGCTAAGTGACCACAAAAATGCATTTGTGCTGCTTTTTATAATTACAGAATGGTCTTTTTTGTGGTCTTTTCATTTTTTTTGTGTGTGTTAGGATTAACATCTAGGGTCCTTTTTTAAAAAGATTTTATTTATTTATTCAGTGAGAGAGAGAGTGAGGCAAAGACGCAGGCAGAGGGAGAAGCAGGCATCATACAGAGAGCCTGACGTGGGACTCGATCCAGGGTCTCCAGGATCACACCCTGGGCTGCAGGTGGCACTAAACCGCTGAGCCACCAGAACTGCCCTCTAGGATCTTTTCTAACTTCAGTCTTGAGCCAAACATGAGCAGGAAATAGGCAGTGCCTTCTTGGTGGATATTGAGGTCTTGAAAAATCGGGAAATTGGAGGGAGAGGAGCATGGGGGACGAAGTGTAGTCAGGGAACTAGGCAGCCTCCTCCAGGCTCTGGCCCCTTCCCTGTGCAGACGCTGCTGCGAGTGTCCACGGGGTGGCAGCAGAACTCTTGCCTTGCCTGCAGGGCTGAGGCCAAGTGCCAGGAGCTGGTGTGGGTGGGGCCAGCACAGGTTCGTATCCCACAGAGCATTATCTCTCTGGGCCTCAGTTT
Source organism: Canis lupus familiaris (assembly GCF_011100685.1). Classification (NCBI taxonomy): domain Eukaryota; kingdom Metazoa; phylum Chordata; class Mammalia; order Carnivora; family Canidae; genus Canis; species Canis lupus. The sequence continues at coordinate 45,449,924 of NC_049241.1, forward strand.
CCCCATCCATCAGATGAGGCTAGTAATAGTCCCCAGCTCCTGGGGTTATGAGATTTAAATATTTGGTGTCTAGGGTGACAGAGGCCCTAGCCCTGGGGCTGTGTGGCTATGGCAGGGCTGGCTCTGGGCCTCAGTTTCCCCAGGCTGCAGCCAGGAAATGGGAGAGTAGAAAGAGGTCCTGGAAAATGAGAGCAGGCCTGCGGCGCAAATGAAGCAAATGGAGTGCTGGGAGGGCCAGAGAGGAGCCAGAGGAGGGGTTGCGGGGAGGTACAGGGTGAGGGAAGAAAGGGCCCCAAGCCCCGCCGCAGCCTTGGAGTCTGGTGCTTGTATCTCCAAGGCCCCGGGTCAGGGTGACCCTAGCAGCTGGAGCAGAAGGAGGAATCCCGGAGGTGAGAGGCAGGTGTGTGTTGTCTAAAGTTTGTTAAGAAGATAGTTTTTTTTTCCTTTCTGGCTCTGCTTGGAGAGCGCTGCCCTGGCCCCTGCCACGCCTCCCATCCTCCTACCTGCCCCCTCCCTCCCACGTACTCCCTCCTGGCTGCCCCTGCCCAACCTGGGTCAAGTGGGGAGCCCAACTAGGCCAGCTGGTTCGGGCTTGGTGTCCCTTGGCCTGTCACCACCATTCAGGCCCAGCCGAGTTCCTGTCCTCCCAGTCTTTGTTCTTCCGTTGGACCTGGACGGTGCCCGACCTTAATCCAGGATCCTCGGCCATACCCAGCCTCACCCCAGCTTGGATCACCACCGTGGTGGTCACAGCCTGAGCTGCCCCCATCCGGCTTCCCACCTTCCTGGTTCCAGGCTACCAGCACCTCCATCTTTCCAGGACTCCATGCAGTGACCCAAGATTCTGCTCCTGTCCCTTTGTCCCACAATTGCCCCCAATCCACTCATTCCCCTGGACTCCAGTTGCTGCAAGGCCCACAGGCCCTGGCCTTCTGCCCCTAATTGTCCCTGCTCCTGACTCTCCTAAGGCTCTCCTTCCCAATTCTATCATTCATTCATTCAAGTATCTCTAGGTGCCAGACACTGGAGGTCACCGCAGTGATCAGGACAACCAAATACTCCAGGCTTGCAAGACATCCTAATACTCCAGGCTTGCAAGACATCCTAATGGGAGAAATGGACAAAAACAAGATAAATAAGGGCCACCTGGGGGGCTCAGTCGGTTTAGCATCTGCCTTCCACCCAGGTCATGATCCCAGGGTCCTGGGATGGAGCCCCAACCTGCCTCTCTCTGCTCGGTGGGGAGCCTACTTCTCCCTCTCTCTCTGCCTGCAGCTCCCCCTGCTTATGCTCTTGCATGTGGGTGCTCTTTCTCTGTCAAACAAATAAATAACATCTTTAAAAAAAGAAAAACAGAAGATAAATAAGAATAGGCACCACAGCAGTGTGATGTGTACTGGGGAGAAAAATAAACAAGCAGGGGTGTCTCTTTAGGCTCCATGCAACTATTGTCACCCACCCCCAGCCAGGGGCCAAGGTCCTATTTCCCTTTTCTCAGCCTAACTGGAAGAGGATCCTGGAGCATTGTGAGTAGGGAAAACACAACAATCTGGAGGCTCTTCTATCCTGTCAGTGGGCCCTCCTGAGCCGGTTTCCCTCCTGTATGGGGGGAATCACAGTCCATACCTCTGAGGCTGGTGCAGGGATTAAATGAATTGCTCTGTGTGCAAAGCTATAGTGCACTGGTGAGCACTCCATGTGTTTGCTCTTCTCATGATCAATTTAATTGCTTTGGTTCACGGTCAACTCCTGAACAGCAGTTCTACTCATTCCTATTTCCTCTCCCGTCCCATGTGCTTACATACATTCCCTTTTTTGAGTAAACACTTACCTTTAAATGCTATTAACAAATAGAAAGCTCAACAGGCATGAAAAGGTGACTGACAACTATCTCCCTCTTTTGTCTACCGTAGCTCCCCAGTGGCCACCACGGGAACGAGTTCTATAATTCTGTTTATGTTTCCCCAGCAAAGGGTCTCCTGCATCCTCATCATCTCTTTCTATGCAAACCAGAGGGTCTTCCCACACTGTCAGCATTGTGCCGCCTTGTTCTTTTGCACAGTTGCATAATATTCAGTGGTGAGAATGGCCAGAGTTTATACTGCAAATCCCCTGTGGCTGGACCTTTAGGTCATTTCCAGCTGGTTGCTGTTACAGAGAGCCCTGTGATGAATCCGTAGCCCTGTACAGGTATCACTCCCACGAGGCTGATTTGCTGGAAGGAGCCTTGCTGGGGCCAAGGGCATTTTCTCCTGCTTTTGCCTGATTCCTTCCATCGGGCTGGGCCATTTCCACTCCTGATGGCACTCATGAGAATCGGTGCAGAACCCTGGGATAATACACTGAAGTCTTACATTTTTATCTGTGTCCGTCTAACAGGTGGGAAACAGCCCCATGTTATTCCTTCCTGGCCCCACCCTTTCAACTTTGTTATTTATTTTATTTATTTATTTTTGTTTTTTAAAGATTTATTTATTTATTCATGAGAGACAGAGAGAGGCAGAGACACAGGCAGAGGGAGAAGCAGGCTCCATGCCGGAAGCCCGACGGGGGACTCGATCCCTGGTCTCCAGGGTCACGCCCTGGGCTGAAGGCGGCGCTAAACTGCTGAGCCACCCGGGCTGCCCTCAACTTTGTTTTTTAAAAAGATTTTATTTATTTGAGAGAGAGCAAGATTGAGCACGAGCAGGGGCAAAAGACAGAAGGAGAGGGAGAAGTAGGCTCCCTGCTGAGCAGGGACTCCAGTGTGGGACTGGATCCCAGGACCCCAGAATCATGACCTGAGTGAGCCAAAGGCAGACGCTCAACCAACTGAGCCACCCAGGCGCTCCCCTTCTCAACCTTTTTAAGTGTAATTGGAGTACACTAAATCGCACATAAGTGAAGTGGGCGCCTTGTGCAGTTTTGACAAGTATGTGAATCTAGGAAACCATAGCCACAGTCAGGATGATGAACACCCAACATACCCCCGCCAGTGTCCTGCACCCCTTCACAAGTGCCTTCTTCTCTGCACTTTCATTGCCAGGCTATCTGATCTGCTTTCTACCACTAAGAATAGTTCGCATGTTCCAGAATGTTATACATAAGCTTTGTGCTTGGCCTCTTTCACTCAGCATGATGATTCTGAAATTTTTCCAAGTTGTTGCCTGTATCAGTAGTTGATTACCTTTTGTTTCCTTTGAGAGAGAGAGAGAGAGAGAGTGTGTGTGTGAGAGAGAGAGAAGGAGCACACATGTGGGGGGGGGCAGAGGGAGAGGAGGAGAGAATTTCAAGCAGCCTCCATACTCAGTGCTAGCTTGATGCCAGGCTCCATCTCAGGCCCCTGAGGTCATGACCTGATCCAAAATAAAAACTTGGACACTTAACTGACTGAGCCACCCAGCCCTCTTCCCTTTTTTTTTTTTCAACCAAGTTGTATTCCACTGTATGGCTGGGCCACAGGTTGTTCATCTACTCACCGGGATGAACATCTGGGTTGTTTTCAATTTAAAACTGTCACAAATAAAGCTGGCGTGAATGTCCATTTAGAAGCCCTTGTATAGACGTAGGCTTTAATTCCTCTAAGTACTTAGGAAAAGAAAGGCTGGATCCTATGGTAAATGTATGTTTAACTTTCAGAAACTCCTAAACTATTCACCACAGTGGCTGCACCATTTTGCATTGCCACCAGCAGCACTTGTCAACACTTGTTATTGCCTGTCTTTTTAATTTTGCCCAACCTACTGGGCATAAAGGGCTATCTCACGTTGGTGTAGATCTGTGCTTACCTCATGGCTAAGGATTCTGTGTATCTTTTCATGTGCTTCTTGGCCATTCATATATCTTCTTTGGTGAAGTATTTACTCATATCTGTTGCCCATGTTATTACTATTATTTTTTAAAAAGATTTTATTTATTCATGAGAAACAAAGAGAGAGAAGCAGAGACTTAGGCAGAGGGAGAAGCCGGCTCCATGCAGGGAGCCTGATGTGGGACTTGATCCCGGGTCTCCAGGATCAGGCCCTGGGCTGAAGGCAGCGCCAAACTGCTGAGCCACCGGGCTGCCTGTATTGTTGAATTGTAAGGATTATTTAACACACATATTATAAGTATGTTCTCCTGATCTGGATCTTCCTTTCTGTTTTCTCAGTGCTTTCTTGGAGGAGTAGAACTTTTTTTTTTTTTTTGAAGATTTTATTTATTTATTCATGAGAGACACAGAGAGAGGCAGAGACATAGGCAGAGGGAGAAGCAGGCTTCCTGTGGGGAACCCGATGTGGGACTCGATCCTGGAACCCCAGGATCATGTTCCAAGCCAAAGACAGACACTCAACGGTGGATCCTCCCAGGCGTCCCAGAGCAAAACTTTCAAATTTTGATTTACCCTAATTTATCATTTTTTTCCAGGTAAGAAAACATTGCCTACCACAAGTTTGTTAAGATTTCCCCCTATGTTTTTTTTTCCCCTAGAAGTCTTATAGCTTTAGTTTTACACTCAAATCCATAATCAATTTTGAGTTAATTTTGTATATGGTGTGAGGAAAGGGTCAAAGTTGTTTTCTGCATGATGTCCAGTTGTTCTAACACCATTTGTTGAAAAGACCTTCCTTTTGTCCATTTAATTGGCTTAGTATCTGTGTTAAAAACCAATTGGCTGTACTTATATGGGTATGTTATCTATTCTGTTTTATTTTTTTAAATTTATTTTATTTATTTATGATAGGCACACAGTGAGAGAGAGAGGCAGAGACATAGGCAGAGGGAGAAGCAGGCTCCATGCACCAGGAGCCCGATGTGGGATTCAATCCCGGGTCTCCAGGATCACGCCCTGGGCCAAAGGCAGGCGCCAAACCACTGCGCCACCCAGGGATCCCCTATTCTGTTTTATTGATCTACATGTGTATCTTTTCACCAATGCCAAATTGTCTTGATTACTGTGGCTCTGTAATAAGCCTGAAAATCAGGTAGAGTAAGTCCTGTGACTTACCTTTTTAAAAAATGAGTTGGGGGTGGGGCACCTGGGTGGCTCAGTTGGTTAAAGCATCTGCCTTAACCAAAAAAAGCATGAGCTTTTGGTTAAAGTTCAGGTCATGATCCCAGGGTCCTGGGATCGAGTCTCCTGTTGGGCTCCCTACTCAAAAGGGAGCTTTCTTCTCCCTGTCCCTCTGTCTACTGCTCTCTTGCTGTGCTCTCTGTCAAATAAATAAATAAAACCTTAAAAAAGGAAGTACCCCTAGATACTTAAAATTTTTTGGTACTGCTGCAAATGGGATTTTTAAAAATTTTTCATTTTCCAATTATTGGCTATTATATAAGAATATATAGTATATAAAAATTCAATTGAGTTTTGTTTTTTTTTCAATTGAGTTTTGTATATTAATTTTTTTACCTGTGAATTTTTTTTTTAAGATTTTATTTATTTATTCATGAGAGACACAGAGAGAGAGGCAGAGACACAGGCAGAGGGAGAAGCAGGCTCCATGCAGGGAGCCCAATGTAGGATCTGATCCCGGGTCTCCAGGATCACACCCTGGGCTGAAGGCAGGCTCCAAACTGCTGAGCCACCTGGGGATCCCTGTGAACTTGTTAAATAACTGTATTAGTTCTAGTCGTCATCATAGATATAAATAATCATATCATCAAGGAGGAAGTTTTACTTCCTCCTTTCTAGTCTTTATACTTTTATTTATTTTTCTAGCCTCATTGTAATGACTATGACCTCCAGAGGAATGTTGAATAGAAGTGGTAAAAATGGACATCCTTGTCTTCTTTCCAATCTCAGGAGGAAATGATTCAGTCTTTCACATTAAGTAAAATATTACCTATAGCATTTTTGGAGATGGTTCTTACCAGTTTGAGGACATTCTCATTTACACCTACTTTGCTAAAAGTTTTGATGAATAGGTGTAGAATTTTGTCAGGTCTTTTCTGTATCCATTGAAATGGTCATATAATTTCACTATGCTTTAAATTTGTGTTTCTCAAAAATAAAATAAAATAAATTTGTGTTTCTCCTATTATGAGTGAGGCTGAGCATCTTTTTGTTTTTTTAAGATTTTTAAAAGATTTTATTTATTTATTCATGAGAGACACAGAAAGAGAGAGAGAGAGGCAGAGACACAAGAAGAGGGAGAAGCAGACCCCATGCAGGAGGCCCGATGTGGGACTGGATCCCGGGACTCCAGGATCATGCCCTGGGCCAAAGGCAGGCGCTAAAGCACTGAGCCACCCAGGTGTCCCATATTTTAAGATTTTTTTGAATTTATTTATTCATGAGAGACACAGAGGCAGAGACCCAGGCAGAGGGAGAAGCAAGCTCCTTGAGGGGAGCCCTATGTAGAACTTGATCTCAAGATCCCAGGATCACAACCTGAGCCAAAGGCAGACACTCAACCACTGAGCCACCTAGGTGCCCCTGTGGGTTTTTTGTTTTGTTTTGTTTTGTTTTGTTTGTTTTGTTTTAGGATTTATTTATTTGGGCAGCCCGGGTGGCTTAGCAGTTTAGCGCTGCCTTGAGCCCAGGTCGTGATCCTGGAGACCCGGGATCAAGTCCCACATCGGGCTCCCTGCATGGAGCCTGCTTCTCCCTCTGCCTGGGTCTCTGCCTCTGTGTGTGTGTGTGTGTGTGTGTGTGTGTGTGTGTGTGTCTATGAATAAATAAATAAAATCTTAAAAAAAAACAGATTTATTTATTTATTTGGAGGGGGGGAAGGAGAGAGAATCCAAGCAGACTCCATGCTGAGTATGGAGCCTGACACAGGGCTTGATCTCACAACCCTGAGATCATGACCTGAACTGAAATTAAGAGTCCAACCCTTAACTGACTTTGCCACCCAGGTGCCCCTCTTTTTCTGGGTTTAAGAATGATTTGCATTTCATTTTCTGTGACTTCTGGGTTCATATCCTGCTAAGTTAATGGGATTTTTTTACTGTTTTCTAGGAGGTGCTTGTGTAATAAAGATACTTGATCCACGATATGAGTTCACATTTGTTTCTAGTTTCATTTGTTTATTCTTTGACTGCATTTTGGGCTTTTTGCCAGCAGAAAATTTGGGATATTTACATCAGTAAAGTTTCCAATTTGTCCTTGAGCAAATTTTCTGGGCTCTACCTCCCTGAAACTTCCTGATGGAGCCTTCACATACTCCTCTCTGGAGCTGAGGGTGTCACCTTTGTCCTAACCCTGTTCCCTTCCTGTTCGTTCTCGAAATACCACAGTCACTATCACACTAGAGTTGTCAGGAGCCTAGAAAGTCATTGTCCTTCCTGAGGGCTGAGCCTCCATCTCAGGGCCAGGGATGGGAGTACCTTTCATTCTTCTCTGCTGAAGCCACCCAGGAAGTAAAAGAAAAATACTACAGCAAAGTCTCCATGCAGCATTTCCTGCCACTAGTCTGCTGTATCTCCCATTGCACCAAGGTCACACTCATATTTCTCCCTCCACCCACAAGGCCTCACTGATGCTTCTAATCAAGTCCCTGACACCCTGCCCTTCTCAGAAACACTGTGATCTGATCCAGTCACCTAACCTTCGCCTGGGCTCTTCCCTCTGCATGAACACTTCACACCTCCAGATCACTCTTTGGCTAATCTTACTTGTCCTTGGATTTCAGTATAATCAGTCATTTCCTCCAGGAAGACTCAGGGAACTCTTCTAGCAGCCTGGCCCCGAGGGCCACTAAAACAATTAATTATTGGGTTTGTTTGTTTTTTAAGATTTTATTTATTTATTTGGGAGAGAGAAAGCAAGAGAGAGTGAGCACTAGCCAGGTGAGGAGCAGAGGGAGAACCTGAGTCCCCACTGAGCAAGGGAGCCTGATGTGGGGCTCGATCCCAGAATTCTAGGATCATGACCTGAGCCAAAGGCAGAGACACTTAAAGGCGTGAACCACCCAGGCACCCTGGATGTTTTTTTTTTTTTTTTTAAGTTTATTTTTTTAAGTGATTTCTACACCCAGCATGGGACTAGAACTCACGACCTGGAGATCCAGAGTCACATGCTCTTCCAACTGAGGCAGCCAGGCCTCAGTCTTAGTTCAATATCATCTCCCCCACTAGACTGTCAGCTCCACCAGGCCGAGACTGGATCTGCTCTGTCTCCTGATGTATTTCCCAAAGTTCTCTGTGGGTGATTGAACTAAGGTCGACAAAATGCATATGTACCAAAGCCATTTTCATGCCAGGACATGTGATGATATTAGAGAGGTAAGAGAGCCCTCTAAAATCTATCCCCCAAACTCTACTTTCTGGGCTAAGGACCCTGGGTCAGGTCTCACCAGGATGGTGCCCAAGCCTCCTGCCTCCTCCACTCATGACAAAGTCAGGGGTATTAAATGGTCAGTCAGACCTGACCCTTGCCCCTCCCCTCCGGCTTCTTACCTCTTCCTGCCATTTCTACCTCGTCTCTGCTCAAACTGCTCATGTCACTCTGCCTCAGGGCCTTTGCACTTGCGGTTCCCTCCACTAGGAGAGTTCTTTCCTTGTCCTGCTTCAGATTCCAGCTCAATTAATCATGACCTCCGCACAGAGATCTCCCCATTGCCACACACCCACCCACCCCTGAGCCCCAGCCTGTGCCTGTCCCATCACCCTGCTTTTCTTTGTTATCCATAATTAGTGATTGTCTTCCTGACAGACCAGAAGATGAGGTGAGCCTGAAGCCTGAAGGCAGGCCTGGTCTGCCTGGTGTGCACTGTTTCTAGGCAGAGGGCATGGTGCACAAGAGGGGCCTGTTATTCCTCCTAGGGTCTCATGGGAGAACACCCTGAAGAAAAATTTGCCCTTTGTCTGGGGCAACTTTCCTGCCTCCTTCGTGGGTAAGTTCAGCCCAGTTTCCTTCTCTGGGTTGGAGAATTAGTTCTGCTAGATGCCCAACCCAGACATGCCACAGATAAGTAAACTGAGGCCCAAGGAGCTGGGACATTGCCAGGGCCACCCATGAGTGAGTCTGAAGCCTACTGAAAACCCCTCTTGACCGGGGCCCTACTCTGTGCTGTCGCTCCTCCCCTTAGGTCCAGGTTTTCCAGCACCCTGTCTGAAGAAGGCCACTGCTGTGGAGGCTTCTGGAACTTTCTGCCTCTCCCGCGCGGCTGGGCCCTCTCGCCTCCTCGTCCCCATCCCCCCACTTGGGCCATGACTTTCGGTAAGTGACAGCAGCTCAGGAAGCCAAGGGGCCCACACAGGAAGGAGCCGACTGGGACTTTCCTCCTGCCGCCTCCCGCCTCCTGGCTCTGCCCTCCTGTCCTTGGCCCAGGGGTCCCAGCTGCCAGGTAAGAGCTGGCGGGGCCACATGGCTCTGGGGTGGGGGTGGGGGGAGTGTGTGAATGGCGGTGGCTGGGGACAAAGGCAAGGCCTCGGAGGAAAGCTGCCAGACAGACAGACAAGAGCTGGGAGGGTTGGCCCTGTGGCTTCCAACAAAGTGCCCTTCGCTCCGGGCCTCGGCTTTTTCTGCATGAAATGAGACCTGAAATTCCCAGCTCCCTGGGCCAGAATGATTCTGTGTTTTGGGCCTGGAGCTTCTGATCCCTGGGGACACAGTTCCCAGCCTCCACCTTCCCAGGACCCAGGCCAGAACATAGAGTGACCAACCAACGGTAGGGGATGGGACTTTGGGTGTTGAAACGGACATTTTTTCTGTGTCCCAAACAACCCCTCTGGCTTTTTCTTTTTTTAACCTTCAATATTTAAAACAATATACATATCTTTATTTTAAACAAAAAACCACACACAGTGTGATTCCGTTTACATCAAAGTGCAAAGACCATGGTTAAGTTGACTATTAGAAATAAGACGGTGATCACCTCTGTGGGGAGTGACAGGGGCCCCACAGCTCCTAGGACTGGGAATGTTCCAATTCCTGGTCTGGTAAATGGGGGTGTCCCCAGGGAAATTTCCTCTTTCCCTCATGCCCTCCCTCCCCTCATAGGAACCACCAAACCACTGTGTCAAGGGACTTTCCTGTTTAGCTGACATTTGTCAAGGGCTTGCTAGGCATGTTGCCAAGGATTGTGCCAGTTAGTGAGGATATTTTTTTTTTAAGATTTTATTTATTTATTTATGAGAGACACAGAGAGAGAGAGAGGCAGAGACACAGGCAGAGGGAGAAGCAGGCTCCATGCAATGAGTTGGACTCGATCCCAAGTTTCAAGGATCACACCCTGGGCTGAAGTCGTATCTTTTTTATTCAAGTCAATGTAAGTGGGTCTTGTCCACCTACTACACGCCTTTCCCTGCTGGGTTCAAAGCCCATCCTTTCCTCTGCCTAGCCAGGAGTCCTGAGATCTGGGAATAAAGAGTGAGGGGCAGTTTCCTCCTGGGCCCATTGCAGAGAAGGCTGCTTGCTACAGGGGTCTAAACAGTGGGAGTGGTAAAGGGGACAGAGTTGGTGATGGTGGGTAGATAAGACACAGAGGTCCCTCTTGAACGAGTCATCAGTCTGCATCTTAAACACGCTGCAAGGCATACATTACATCAGCTGCAAAAGCTTCTAGCTCCAGCCCCAGAAGAGCTTGAGTTTCCTACACCCGCAGGAAGTGATGGGCCACCCCATCCCCTTTAACCCCCATATACACAAACCAGCATCCACTGGCTTCCTGGTCGGCAAATCTGCACATCTGTGGTTGATCGCTCATGCCTGCCTGGGGCAGGGGCTTTGCAGTAAGGTATATGAGGAGGCTGCAAATTGACTGGAGATGTCTGCCCTGGACACTGACAAGAATATGCACAAATTATGTGTGTTAACCATACGGAGGAGGAGGAGGAGGAGGAGGAAGACGAGGAGGAGAAGAAGAAGAAGAGGAGAAATTGGGGGGCACCTGGGTGGCTCAGTAGTTGAGCATCTGCCTTTGGCTCAGGTTGTGATCCTGGGGTCCTGGGGTCAAGTCCCACATCAGGCTCCCTGCAGGGAACCTGCTTGTCCCTCTGCCTGTGTCTCTGCCTCTCTGTTTCTCATAAATAAATAGATAAAATCATAAAAAAAAAAAAAAAAAGGTTCCAGACCCCAGCATACCCTTATCTCCCTTATCTGGGGACTTTTGGCTCCTCACCCACCTTTCACACTCAGCTCCACTGTCTCTCTCTTTCTCTATCTCATTCTCTTTCTGTATGTCTCTGTTCCTCTCTCCTCCCTGTTTCACCAGCTTCAACACTACCTCACCCTGCAGCATCTCTGCCCCCCACACCCCTGGAAGCCTTGTGGTCTCTCTGGCTGGAACTGAGTGGATGCTTCTCTCTGTGTCCACACAGGCTACACCTATGGCACCTCCAAGCGAGGAGACGCCCCTGATCCCCCAGCGTTCCTGCAGCCTCTCGTCTTCAGAGGCTGGTGCCCTGCACGTGCTGCTGCCCCCTCGGGGCCCTGGACCCCCACAGCGCCTATCCTTCTCCTTTGGGGACCATTCAGCTGAAGAGCTCTGTGTCTGGGCTGCTAAGGCCAGTGGTGAGTGGGTCCCTGGAAGGCTGGGCCAAAGAAGGGGATAGGGCTGTGGGAGGCCCAGACTGGGAGCTGGAATAGCATTCAAGTGGAGTCAGCACTGGAGCTGGGGCTTTGAGGGATGAATAAGAGTTTGTAAATGGAGGAAGGTGCTGAGGGAAAGGCTGTGCAAAGACTTGGAGGCGCATGAGGGGAAATAGTTGGTCACTCCTTGAGGTAAAGTATACAGTGGAAGGAGCACTCTAGGGAGAGAGGCAGGGAGCCCCAGGAAGCATGTTGTATGTGGATTCTCTACTAAGGGCAATGGGAGGCCTGGAGTGTGTGTGAGCTGGGGTGGGTCACAGTGTGAGAACCAAAGGTGAGAAAGAGCCCTGTAGGGCTGCATGGGGGTTACATAACCATGGCAGCCCTGCAAGGGACAGATGGGGAGATTTAGGAGGGTGCTGATGCGGGCATCCCTTCAGGCATCCTGCCTGTGTACCACTCCCTCTTTGCTCTGGCCACGGAGGACCTGTCCTGCTGGTTCCCCCCAAGCCACATCTTCTCCATGGAGGACTCGGGCACCCAAGTCCTGGTCTACAGGCTCCGGTAGGAAGCACATCACCCCTACTCCCACAGGCATGGGCTAAATGTTACCAAGAGGGGATGCCTTTTGTTGAGGGCAAGGGGAGTTTAAAACAACCACCATCCTACAACTTTGTCATCTCCCTGCACTTCCCGGTGTGCCCTAGGGAGGATGTGATCACAGGTGAAGAACTGAGGTCAGAGTGTGCGTTGCTTACCCAAGGTCACATAGCAAGTCAGTGGCACAACTTGGGTTCTGTGAAGTCTTGGCACGGTCTTCCACCCCTCCATACCTCTACTCCAGGTTCTCCCCTTCCCCAACAGCTTTTACTTCCCCAACTGGTTTGGGCTAGAGAAGTGCCACCGCTTCGGGCTACGAAAGGACTTGGCCAGTGCCATCCTTGACCTGCCAGTCCTGGAGCACCTCTTTGCCCAGGTAGGGGTCTGTCTGGGTCTTAGCCAGGGGGTGGGTGGCCCTATCTTGGCTGACCCTATCTGTGGCAGCCCAGGGCTGGGGTCAGCCCAAGGGTGGGGGGTCTGTAGGGCAACATCAGAGCTCACGGTAGGGCTGTGGCCGGCCCCCAGCACCGAAATGACCTGGTGAGCGGCCGCTTCTCCGTGGGCCTCAGTCTCAAGGAGCAAGATGAATATCTCAGCCTGGCGGTGCTGGACCTGGCCCGGATGGCCCGCGAGCAGGCTCAGCAGCCGGAGGAGCTGCTGAAGACTGTCAGGTGAGGGCTTCCAGCCAGTGATTACCGGCGTCTACCTGGGGGTGAGCAAACGTGGCTCCACCAGGGCATCCCTAGAGCCCGGGCTCCCATGAAGCTCCTCACCTATAAGCCTGCAGAGTGTGTCCATGTGACCCAGGACCCCACCAACCCAACCCTAGCCCATGCCTCTCTCCTGCAGCTAAAGGCCTGTGTGTGTGTCCGTCTATCTTGTAGACCCCAATGGCCATGCCCCCACCCCGAGGTCCTTCCCCCATGTGTGTCATTGAGTGTCTCCGTGCCCCCCAACTGAGGCCACACTTCAGCCCAACTAAAATTCGGGTTTGTGTGTGTGTCCCCGTCCATACCTGTGGAGATCCCTCCCCACAGTGAGGACCCGCTACCCCCACTCGTAGCTACAAGGTCTGCCTGCCCCCCGACCTGCGCGACCTGATCCAGGGCCTGAGCTTCGTGACGCGGAAGCGCATCCGGAGGATGGTGCGCCGGGCCCTGCGCCGCGTGACCGCCTGCCAGGCTGACCGGCACTCGCTCATGGCCAAGTACATCATGGACCTGGAGAGGCTCGACCCGGCCAGGGCTGTCGAGACCTTCCTCGTGAGCTTCCCCGGGGCTGCTGGTGGTCAGGATGCGCAGGGGCTGCTCCGAGTGGCCGGTGACCGCGGCATCGCCTGGAGTCCCGGAGGACAGGAGGTGTGGGCGGCCGCTGGGCGGGGCTGAGCGAGGCGGGGGCGGGACCTAGAGCGAATGGGGTGGGCGTGGCTTGGGCGGGGCCAACTGCAGGTCGGGGGAGGAGTCAGGGCTGAGTGGGGGCGGGGCTCCCGCCTGGAGGTGGAGTGGAGCTAAGAGAGGGAGGGGCTCAGCGAGGGCACCTGCCGACCGATGGAGATGGCCTGTGTGTGTAAAGGGGATCCCTGGGTGGCTCAGCGGTTTAGCGCCGCCTTCTGCCCAGGGCGTGATCCTGGAGTCCCGGGATCGAGTCCCGCGTCGGGCTCCCTGAATGGAGTCTGCTTCTTCCTTTGCCTGTGTCTCTGCTCTTTCTCTCTCTTTAGCAGGGGTGCGGTGGGAGAACTGGGGATGCGCTGCGGGGGGGTGGTGGTGAGAAGGGCTGCCTTGACAGAAGGGGCGAGGCCGAGAGGGACCGGGCTTATGGCGTGGGATGGTGTGGTCCAGGCTTCGAGGAGGGACTGGACTCGGAGGGAAGGGACCGCCAGCTTCAGCCCTCCCCCTCATTCCCAGGCCCTCCAGCCCTTCTGCGACTTTCCAGAAATTGTGGACATCAGCATCAAGCAGGCTCCGCGTGCTGGCCCGGCCGGGGAGCACCGCCTGGTCACCGTCACCAAGACGGACAAGCAGATCCTGGTGGGTGCTGGCTCCTCTCCCCGCCCGCCTTATGCCGACCGCGGGGACGTGGCACCGTCGCCTTGGGGCCGCAGCGGCGCTGACGCGGATCCTCACAGGAGGCCGAGTTCCCGGGGCTGCCCGCCGCATTGTCCTTCGTGGCGCTCGTCGACGGATACTTCCGGCTGACCTCCGACTCCAGGCACTTCTTCTGCAAGGAGGTTGCGCCGCCGCGGCTGCTGGAGGAGGTGGCCGAGCAGTGCCACGGCCCCATCACGTAAGGGTCTGCCCCCCACCGCCCCGTGCCTGCCCTCGATGGCCAGAACTGGGTTCGAATCTTGACCACGCCCCTTCTCGGGCCTCAGTGTCCTGCCCTCCCAGGGGCCTTGCACAAGGGTCGAGTGCTGGAACAGCGCCTGGTACATGGTTGGCGCTCGAGGAGACTGGGCTTTCCTTTCCGCTGCCAGGCCAGCGGCTTCCCTCTCTGATTCCTCAGGGCTGCAGGGCCAGTCTTGGGGATATGATGGCACCGAAGTTCCACCTGCAGCGTCTTCTTTAATCCCCTAGTAGAAGCCGTGACTTTTGGCTCATTTTAAAAATAGGAAGGAGGGATCCCTGGGTGGCAGTGGTTTGGCGCCTGCCTTTGGCCCGGCGAGATCCTGGAGGCCCCGGGATCGAATCCCAAGTCGGGCTCCCGGTGCATGGAGCCTGCTTCTCCTTCTGCCTGTGTCTCTGCCTCTTTCTCTCTCTGTGTGTCTTTCATGAATGAATGAATAAAATCTTTTTTAAAAGTAAATAAAAATAGGAAGGAGACAGGGAATGTTAGCTGGTAAGGGTCCCCAGGCTTCAGAGGGATCAGGATTAGAACCCAAGTCTAGCTTGGGTTTCTCTGCCTCTATCTCTCTGTCTCTGTCTCTTCCTCTCACCTATCTCCACAGGCTGGATTTTGCCATCAACAAGCTCAAGACTGGGGGCTCACTTCCTGGCTCTTACGTTCTCCGCCGCAGTCCTCAAGATTTTGACAGCTTCCTTCTCACTGTCTGTGTCCAGGTCAGTCCACCAGTAGGAGCCAGGTGGCCAGGGAGGGCTTTCTGAAGGAGATGACATTTGAGCTGAGTCTTGCAAGATGAATTAATATTCGCTCCTTGAGGAAGGGAAGGGTAAAAGTATTCCCAGCGGAGGGAACAGCATATGTAAAGGCTTGGAGATTGGAATGAGCTTATGGTGCTCGATGAACATGGGGTGAAGGGAAGGTACTACCCACTTCCACTCAAGGACCACTCCTCCTTGCAGACCCCCTTGGGTCCTGATTACAAGGGCTGCCTGATCCGGTGTGACCCCACGGGAACCTTCTCCCTGGCTGGGCTTGGCCGTCCCCACAGCAGCCTTCGAGAACTCTTGACAGCTTGCTGGGATGGCGGGCTGCACATGGATGGAGCTGCATTGAACCTCACCTTCTGCTGCACCCCCAGACCCAAAGGTGAGCCCGCCCCTTCCGCTGAGCTGAACAATCAATCTGGGGTCGTGCCTTGTGTGGCAAGTGGCAGAAATTGCAGGTCAAGATGGGTTAGGGAAGAAAAGGTGAATTTATTGGCTTGTGGAATGGATGCTATCTTCAGGCACGATGAGATCCAGTTGCAGCTGACCGGATCAGAGAGATGTCGCTGGCACTTAGTCTTTCTACATCTCTTGACTCATCCTTGGGTGAATTTCATTCTCAGACCAGCTCTTTGGGTGAGACAACTCCAAGGTGTGAGTTATTCAGAGTCTTCCAGAATCTCTAGCAGGACTGAGGTTACCCACAGGATTGCCTGCTTATTGGTGACTCACCCCCATTGGGGCTTCCTGGAGCCTCCTTGCAAATAAACTGTGTACCCTGGAGTCCTCACCTCAGGGTACACCTTTGGCTTCTCGGGGAGACCCCAAATTAAGGCAGGGAGTGAGCAAAACTTAGGGGACCTTCCACCTCTGATCTCTGTTTTTCTCCCTCCGTCCACTCCCCATAGAAAAGTCCAACCTGATTGTGGTGCGGAGGGGTTGCAACCCACCCACATCATCCCCTGTTCAGCCCCAATCCCAATGCCAGCTCAGTCAGATGACATTTCACAAGATCCCTGCTGACAGCCTGGAGTGGGTAAGTGGCCTCAGGAAATAGAGGAGGGACCTCAGTTGGGATCCAAATCCTGGATCTACATCTCATCCTATTTACATCTCTGCTGTACGGCCTCAAGCATGTGACATAGCCTCCTTGTGCCTCTGTTTCATTATCTGAAAAATGGGGCCAGGGCCGGGGACCAGGATCCCACCAGGAACCCCCTTACCAGCCTCTCCTGTTGCTCCCTCACCCTCCAGCATGAGAACCTGGGTCATGGGTCCTTCACCAAGATCTACCGGGGTTGTCGCCATGAGGTCGTGGATGGGGAGGCCCGGGAGACAGAGGTATTGCTCAAAGTGATGGATGCCAAGCACAAAAACTGCATGGAGGTAAGTGTGATGGGGACCAGGACTTTGGGGTCAGGACTGGCTGGGGAGAGTGTTGTGGATTTAGAGAAGTTTAAAAACACACAGGTCTTAAAACAACAGAAATGTAGCTGTAGTTTTTCCAAACCATGACATGCAAAAGAATCAGGGAATTTAGATGCAAACAGAAAGAGTACACCAAACAGAAGAAACAGCCAGCGCAAAGGTCCTGTTTAAGGAACAGTGAGGAGAAATAAATAAAAATTAAAAAAAAAAAAAAAAGGGATCCCTGGGTGGTGCAGCGGTTTAGCGCCTGCCTTTGGCCCAGGGCGCGATCCTGGAGACCCTGGATCGAATCCCACGTCGGGCTCCAGGTGCATGGAGCCTGCTTCTCCCTCTGCCTATGTCTCTGCCTCTCTCTCTCTCTCTGTGTGTGTGTGACTATCATAAATAAATAAAAATTAAAAAAAAAAAAAGGAACAGTGAGGAGGGGTCGTCTGGCTGGCTCAGTTGAAAGAGCATGTGATTCTTTTTTTTTTTTTTAAGATTTTATTTATTTATTCATGAGAGAAACACAGAGAGAAGCAGAGACATAGGCTGAAGGAGAAGCAGGCTCCCCATCGGGAGCCTGGTGCAGGACTTGATCCCAGGACCCTGGGATCACAACCCAAGCCAAAGGTGACACTCAACCACTGACCCACCCAGGTGCCTGAGCATGTGACTCTTGATCTCAGGGTTATGAGTTCAAGCCCCACAGTGGGTGCAGAGATTCCTTAAATAAATAAAACTTTAGGGCAACCCGGGTGGCTCAGCGGTTTGGCACCTGCCTTCAGCCCAGGGTGTGATCATGGAAACCCAGGATCGAGTCCCACATCGGGCTTCCTGCATGGAGCCTGCTTCTCCCTCTGCCTGTGTCTGTGCCTCTGTCTCTCTCTCTCTGTGTCTCTTTCATGAATAAATAAAGAAAATCTTTAAAAAAAATAATAAAATAAAAATAAATAAATACATAAATACATAAATACATAAATAAATAAATAAATAAATAAATAAATAAAACTTTTTAAAAAAGTGAAGGAGGACCAGTGGGCTGGAGAGGAGTAAGCCAAGGAGAAGAGGGAGGTGATGCTAGAGCACCAGCAGGGGCTGGGCCATCCTAAGAAGGCTTGAGCCCTCCTTTAACCTCAAATCTCCCCTTTCTGTGTAAGAGACCCAAAGTAGTTACAATGGGGACTTCATTCGAAAATCATGATTCAGAGTCCTGTGTATACGAGTGGGTGGACTCCAAGGTCAAAGGCTTGTGGTGAGGTGTCCCCAGAGGCAGATTTGTGAGCAGCATGTTTGGAATGCTTGGTTTAATCTTAGAGTGGGAGGAACCCGTGGACCTTTTCTTCCCCTTCTCCTCTCCTTCAGTCATTTCTGGAAGCAGCGAGTTTGATGAGCCAAGTGTCATACCAGCATCTCGTGTTGCTCCATGGCGTGTGCATGGCTGGAGACAGTGAGAGACTACCCTCGCCCCGACCCCGGCCCTTCCTCACTGAGACCCTCTATGGCAGCATTAGCGATACAGATCCAGAGCCTGCCCTAGCTGGGGCCCTGTGTCCCCCAGGGTCCATCACCCTGGACCTGTGTCCTTCACTGGTCACTCTTGGGGAAGCAGCTCTAGGCTTCCACCAATACCCAGTCCCTCAAAATGATCTCAAGTCAGACAAGCCTGGGTTCCGATCTCACCTCACAGTATAGCCTGTCTACAGCTTTGCAAGGGCCAAGTTACCTCTCCAAGGTTCAGTGCCACCAGATCAGTTCAGCAGCTATTTATCGGTGCCCAGGATGTGCCAGGAGCTGGACACACAGCGTGGAATATGACAGGCTGGGGAGGGTGATAAATGATCATGTGCGATGGGGCAGCACAGGGCACTGCAGGTGGTCGGAGGCCACTAGCCCAGCTTGGAGGTTAGGCAATGATCCTGAGTAGGCAAAGACAAGTTCTAAGCAGAGAAGGCAAAGATAAGTAGGAATTAGAGAAGAGGAGGAGGAGGGATGTTCCCGACAGAACATGCAAAGGGCTGGAAGTGAGATGCGAAGAGAGCTTAGGGCCTTCCAGGGATTTCTGGCCAATAGTTCCCATATGAGAAGTGAGGAGGGGGAGGAGAAGTGAGTAAGGTCAGGATGAGGGAACAGTCACAACTGAGAGTACCAGGCCCTCCCTGCCCTGAGGGTGGAGTGGGGCAGGGCCTGTTCAAGACAAATGCAGTCCTGCCTCCCAGCCCTGTCTCCTCCCCACCTCGCTGCCACCAGGTATCATGGTGCAGGAATTTGTACACCTGGGAGCGCTGGACACATACCTGCGCAAGTCTGGCCACCTGGTGCCAGCCAGCTGGAAGCTGCAGGTGATCAAACAGCTGGCATATGCCCTCAACTACCTGGTGAGTGCTCCTTCACTGCACAGAATGGAGGGGGAATTGAGAGTGAGTGGGCTCTGTGGTATGGATAAGAGTTTGGCAGGAATGCAAGGGGAAGGCATCTTAGACTGAGGGAAAAGCATATGTACATGCTCAGAGATGTAGGGTGCAGGAGAAGGGGACGGCTGGTCATTGGTGGATTTCAGGGGAGTCGTGAGCAATGAGGTCAGGCATGGGGAAGGCTTTCCAGGAGAGGAAATATGGGAGCTGGGCCTCAAAGGTTGAACAGAAGCTTCAAGAGGAGAAAATAAGAAGGGTCTCTCAGGTTGAGGACACAGCCTAGGCAAAGGGCTGCTGCTTAGAAGATGTGTTGCATGTCCTGGGATGCATCTGGCAGTTCAGCTGACAGGAGACCAGGGTAGGGGTGTGGAAGAGAGAATGTCATAGAAGAGTGAGCAAGTATCTCAAAGGGCCTTGAGCACTAGGCTCAGGACCTCTGGCTACCCCATTGCCTTTAGGGTGGGTTTGAGAAGGGGAGGGACTCAGGTCAGCGTAGGGGGTGGCCAAGAGGAGGCAATACAGGTTGCCGGTAGACTAGAGGGTGGTCTAGGAGTATGGTCTGAGCAGCACCAGGTGTGCTTTGAAGGCTGTGTAGTAGTTTTCCAGCCAGAGTATTCATTCATCAAACCCTGGTATTCTTTATGCCTGGCCCACCCAGGAAGACAAAGGCCTCCTCCATGGCAATGTCTCAGCCCGGAAGGTCCTCCTGGCTCGGGAGGGGGCCGATGGGAACCTGCCCTTCATCAAGCTGAGTGACCCTGGTGTCAGCCCCACTGTGCTAAGCCTGGAGAGTACGTACAGAAGGGTGGAGACGGAGGGGCCTAATGGTGCAGAGGAGCAGATCCTGATCCCAGCCCCACTCCCCAGTGCTCACTGACAGGATCCCCTGGGTGGCCCCTGAGTGTTTCCAGGAGGCCCGAACACTTGGCTTGGAAGCTGACAAGTGGGGTTTTGGTGCCACAGTCTGGGAAGTGTTCAGCGGGATCCCGATGCCCATCAGCACCCTGGATCCAGCCAAGGTCGGAACACCAGCACTGGCCTCTTGAATGCCCATTTGGTATAAGGGTTGAATGGCCTGAGGTCCAGCTTGGGGAAAATGGGCTGGTCTGGGGGGGGGGGCTCCTGAAGGTGTACCGGGAGTGACCAGCCACTCTTCTCAACTTCAGAAGCTCCAGTTTTATGAGGAACGGCAGCAGCTGCCTGCTCCGAAGTGGATGGAGCTGGCTGTCCTGATCCAACAGTGCATGGCCTATGAGCCAGGCCAGAGGCCCTCCTTCCGTGCCATCATCCGTGACCTGAACAGCCTCATCACTTCAGGTGCCCACTGGGCCCAGCAGGGCAGGCAGGGCTGGCATATTATATTAGGCACAGAGGGGGGAAAATGAAATTTGCATGCAGAGCTGGCCCTGTGTGCTTGGCAGGATTGGAGTGGTTGGTGACTGTAGCAATCAGCATGAGCCTCAACTGCTGCTGTAACAAACAGACCCTCTCAGCTCAAGGCTGAATGTGACGGATATTTACTTTTCATTCAATGGGGGTGTCCAGGTCAACAGGCACCTCTCCCTTTGTGGCTCCCCACATCCCATGTCCTCAGTCCCTGTTGCATCCTCTGCAGACAAGAGAGAGGCTGTGGAGGGTCTCATGCTAGGTTTCCATGGGCCAGGCCTGAAAGAAACCCAGGACTTCTCCCCTGTCAGCCTGAGCTCAATCATGTGTCACACTTCACAGCAGTGGAGTCTGGAAAATGCCTTCTGTCTCCAAAACCATGTGTAGGTTGCACAGCATACAGAAGGGGTTTGCCTTTGCCCAGCTGGCATCTTTTTCCAGCCCCCCACAAAATACCCTTAGGCTTGCAGTGGCCCTGTCATAATACTCGGAAAAAGTAAGCATGCAGTTCGAAGAAGTCCCATAGCAAGTCAGCTTAGGAGGGGGACCCAGGGCCCAATAATAAGGGTCACTTACTATCTGTGCCCCACAGATTATGAGCTTCTCTCAGATCCCACACCTGGTGCCTTGGCACCCCGCGATGGGCTGTGGAACGGTGCCCAGCTCTATGCCTACCAGGACCCTACCATTTTTGAGGAGAGACACCTCAAGTACATCTCACAGCTGGGCAAGGTGAGGTGGGCTGGGCTGGGGTGGGGTGGGCGGGGAAGCACCCATGCACATGTATACCAGCCCTCCTGTCCCCCAGGGCAACTTTGGGAGCGTGGAACTGTGCCGCTATGACCCACTGGGTGACAACACGGGCGCCCTAGTGGCTGTGAAGCAGCTGCAGCACAGCGGGCCAGACCAGCAGAGGGACTTCCAGAGGGAGATCCAGATCCTCAAAGCCCTCCACAGCGACTTCATTGTCAAGTACCGCGGAGTCAGCTATGGCCCAGGTGAGCCACTTCCCAAACGGGTGCTCTTCAAATCACACACCCTTGTCCTCCTGCAGGAACATTTTAGAGTGGTTTGGGAACACCAGGAGGGGCTATTGGCTCGCTTGTTTATCCAAATTTGGATCACCTGGGGTTCGAATTCCTGCTCAAACCCTTGGTAGCTGGGAGACCTTGGGCTGGCGATTTAACCTCTCTGAGAGTCCATTTCCACATCTGAAAAATGGGGTCACTATCAGGTTTAAATGAATCCATGGATATTGTAGAAATTACTCAACGGCCATTGGCAATAGGTGTCACTATAGCTGTTGTCATTTTACAGAAAGCATTGGGAGGCTGGGAGGGCCCCAGGGTGGCACTCTGAACGGAGAGAAAGAACCGGGAGGGGCAGTAGACAGAGTTGGGTCCTGCGGGGCCTCCTCCAGCCTCCCCTCGCTTCCCCTAGGCCGCCAGAGCCTGCGGCTGGTGATGGAGTACCTGCCCAGCGGCTGCCTGCGCGACTTCCTGCAGCGGCACCGCGCGCGCCTCGACGCCGGCCGCCTGCTCCTCTACGCCTCGCAGATCTGCAAGGTGCGGGGCTCGCCCCGGGACCGGGGGGCTGAGGTGGCCGAGTCTGGGCAGGGATCTGCGTGGGGTCGCGGGGAAGGCTGAGGGTTGAAGTTTGGTCAGGTTGGAGGAGCAGTTGAGTTAGGGCTAAGGTCGAGACTGGAGGGCAGGCTGGGTCCAGGGCAGGGTTAGACTTGGGGTCTGGAATGGGTTTGGGTTGGATTCCAGGTCAGGCTTGGGGCCCCTGAGGGTTATGCTGGAGTCTGTACCTCCTGCTCAATTGCAGGGCATGGAGTACCTGGGCTCCTGCCGCTGCGTGCACCGCGACCTGGCAGCCCGCAACATCCTGGTGGAGAGCGAGACGCACGTCAAGATCGCCGACTTTGGCCTCGCCAAGCTGCTGCCCCTCGACAAAGACTACTACGTGGTCCGCGGGCCCGGCCAGAACCCCATCTTCTGGTGTGGACCCCTCCCCACTACCCTGGCGGCTACTTCGCGCCCACCCTGGTGGGCCCGCCATGGCCCCGCCCTCCCTCAGTCCTGACCCCTCCCCCTAGCGTGATGGCCCCGCCCCTGCCCCTACAGCTGCGGCCCCGTCCTGACCCCGCCCAGGCCCCCCACTTCTCCTCACTACCCAGACCCCTCCTCTGCCTTCAGTGTCCTGGGGCCGCCCGGCCCCGCCCCTCCCACGGCCCTAGCCCCTTCCGTCACCTACCAGCTACGGTCCTTCCCCGCAGCCTGGTCCCACCCCGCCCCGCCCCCCGATTCTGGCCCCGCCCCCTAGCCCCCGGCCCCGCCCTGACCCCGCCCAGGCCCTCCTAAGGTTGGCGAATACCCCATCCCACCGGCAGGGAAACAAACCCTGACCCCGGAGCTGGGACCGACCTTCTCACAGCCGCCACCTACAACTGACCGGCTCCCCCAGCCCAAGGCTGTCCCCTTTCCCGTCCTCTCGCATCCCAAGAATTCCTTGTCCCCTGCAGGTACTCCCCAGAGTCCCTCTCTGACAACATCTTCTCGTGCCAGTCGGACGTCTGGAGCTTCGGGGTTGTCCTGTACGAGCTTTTCACCTATGGCAACAAGAGTTGCAGCCCCTCAGCCGTGAGTCAGCACCCCTGCATCCCCAGGACCCTCCTCTCCCCAACCCCTTCCGGGCCAATCCCTGGCCTGTTTGTACCCGAGTGCCTCTTTCCTCAGTGTTACCTGTTCCCAGCATCATATAGGCCCTCCATAGTGGGGAGAACCTCTCTTCACTAAGGCCGACTCCCACCACAAGGCAGCCCAGTCCCCCTCCAGCACAGATGACTCCTGCTCCCCCCTTAGGGATGGCCCCTCTCCCCATCACGGGTGGTTCTCTCCTGCCCTTCCCTAGGGCTGCCCCCTGCCCCTCCCCAATCACTTGCAGCCCCTTCTCCCTCCTTCACGGATGGCTTCTCCCCCACTGAGGGTGCTCCCTCCTGACCCCAGGAGTTCCTGAGGATAATGGGATGTGAGCGAGATGTCCCGGCCCTCTGCCGCCTGGTGGAGCTGCTGGCTGAGGGCCAGAGGCTGCCCGCGCCTCCTGCCTGCCCTGGTGAGGTGAGCACTGGAGGGCTTGCCTCAGTTTCCCACTCTGGATTTTTTCTGGGTGAGCCAGCTGGCCTCTTGGGTCTCCCCAGCCACCACTGATGGCTTTTGATTGAGAGCATACTCTGGGGCATGAAGCCAAAGAGGATTCTGGCTTCTACTTTGCTGTTCTCACAAACTCTTTCAGATCCTCAGTTTACCCATCTCCAAAATGGGAATAACAATGCTTTATGGGGTGGGGGAAGATCAGACAAGTTACCACCTTTCTCCAACGCTCAGCTTAGAGTCCAGCGCACTGTCAACACTCCATAAATGTTAACGACTCTTACGGTTTATCGTAACAACTTTTGTGGAAGTGTCTGACATGAGGTTGGTCATTCATAAAGTGAAATGCCCAAGGATGCCCGGGTGGCTCAGTCATTTAAGTGACTGACTCTTGGTTTCCGTTCTGGTCATGATCTCAGGGTTGTGAGATCAAGGCCCACGTTGGGCTCTCCACTGGGTAAGGAGTTTGCTTGAGATTCTTTCTCCCTCCCTCTTCTCCCTCATGCTCCTCCCCCAATGCACAGGCTCCCTTTCTCATAAATAAATAAATAAATAAATAAATAAATAAATAAATAAATAAACAAAATCTTTAAAAATAAATAAATTTATCTGCCCAGGTCACAGATGTTTATTGAGTGCTGTGTGCCAGGCTCTGTGCTGGGTGCTGGGGACCCAGCAGGGGACAGAACAGATACTACCCTGTTCTCCTAGTAATCAGCAGAGGCTAACAAGAGCATTCTGGTGGTTATCAGTGTTTGGAAAGAGTTGAACAGGGGTTGATGAGGCGGTGTGGTGTGGTGGTGGTCAGGGAGGGCCTCTGAGAGGGGGTGATCCTGAAGGAGGAAGAGGAGCCCACCCCTGGGAAAAGGTGGGAGAGGGCATTCTTCAGTGGTGGACAGAACATGTGCAAAGGCCCTGAGGTGGGAATGAGTTTGATGCATTTATTTTTTTAAAAGATTTTTACTTATTTATTCATGAGGGACAGAGAAAGAGAGGCAGAGACACAGGCAGAGGGAGAAGCAGGCTCCATGCAGGAAGCCTGATCTGGGATTCGATCCTGGGACTCTGGGACCATGCCCTGGACCAAAGGCAGGTGCTAAACCGCTGAGCCACCCATGCATCCCCATTTTGATGCATTTAAATAATGAGATTGGGGCAGATGTGGCTGCAGGGAACAAGAAAGGAGGTGATGGAAGGAGGTAAGGGAGGGGATGAGATTTTGTTCTAAGACATGTAGGGAGCTATGGCAGGCTTTGGAGCAGAGGAGGGGATGGAGTCTAATTTATATTTTAAAGCTGTGACTAGGGGACGTCTGGGAAGCTCAGTGGTTGAGCATCTGCCTTCAGCTCAGGACATGATCCCAAGATCTGGGATCGAGTCCCACATCAGGCTCCTTGCAGGGAGCCTGCTTCTCCCTCTGCCTATGTTTCTGTCTCTGTGTGTGTGTGTCTCTCATGAATAAATAAATAAAATCTTTAAAAAATAAAAATAAATAAAGCTGTGACTAGGAGTTATGCTCACATGTGATCCTGTTGTCTCCTCCTGCCCCCTCAGGTTCACGAGCTCATGAAGCTGTGCTGGGCCCCCAGCCCGAAAGACCGGCCAACATTCAGTGCCCTGGGCCCCCAGCTGGATGCACTCTGGCGTGGAGTAGCATAGTGTGAGACTCAGCCTTCTCTGCTTGTCTGGAAGGAGAAACCCACTCACTCCATTTTTATATCTCCTGCGCACATACCCCTGGGTTCTGGTCTCTGTGGACTGGCTATGTGACCTTGGGCAGGAAGTTGCTCCTCTCTGGGCTTCCTGCTCTACAGACTCCCCACCCCACCCCTGGGGGGAAGCTGACATTGCATTTGGGGGGCCATCCCTGGCTTGTGAGGCAACAAGAGTCCTGTGGCCTTAGGAACGAACGTGTAGATTTTCAAGATGAATGCGTTGTCCCCAGAATTGAGGAAACAAATTTAAGTCCCTCCCATCTTCCTATCCTCTTAGGGTTGGCTCTGAGCTTCCTGTCTCAGTGAAGACGTTGCATAGCTTTAAATATATGCTCTCAGGCTTCTGTCCTCCCCATCCCTCTTTTGCTGGAGGAAGCCACAGACAAGAGCAGCTTGCCCTGGCTGGAAATTGACTTTCTGGGGGAGCCTGTATGACTTTTTGGGATCATGTGAGGGTCCAGGAGACGCTGGGGTCCTGGTCTACCCTAACTGTACCAGATCGTCCCGGGGCTTCAGTTTGCCCCTCTGTCTGGACCAGAGGGTCACATGATTGATGACACTGGAGACTTACAGGAGCTTTTCAGCAGTTGCGGGAAGGAAAGGTCTTCTTGGCAGAGGGAGCAGTGAGGTGAGAGTGAGAAGGCTCAGAGTACAGAAGTTAAGAACCCAGGTGTTGGAACCCATGGTTCTGCGTCTTATTTGCTGTGGGATGGTGGGCAAGTTGCCTCCCCTACGGGGTCTCAGTTCTATCCCCTGTACAATGGGCAGATAAATGGTGTTGGTGCCTTGCTGTACACAGTCAGCTTCTGGAGTTTGTGAGAAGGCATCTGGCACAGGTTAAGCCCCCCCCCCCCCCATTCCTCGCCTGCCTGCAGGCTTTTCTGCCACTTTCACCCCTTGGAAAACTCTTATTTATCATTCAAAACCCCAGCTATCACCTCCCTGTAGGCTTCCTTGTAATGCTTACTCACCAGCCGTGTACTTCCCTCCAACCCTAGGGCTGGGGTGTCTGTCTAGATCCACCTCCTCCGACCTGGAGGCTCCCTGGGGGCTGGGCTGGAAAGGGCACAGAACATTTGTTGAATGAATAAAGTTCTGTGCAAAGAATGGTATGTTGCTGGATTTGGGTGATGGGGAATTTATGCCCCCCCCCCCCCCCCCCGCTGTGAGTTGGGGAGGAATGTGGTTAGGGCTGGTGTTGGGGGGGGGGATGGAGACCCCCTGGGGGCCACAATGGAAGCCTCAGGGCTGGCTGGGGGAGGAGAGACAGCAGGATGGGGCATGGGCTGGGATCCTGGAGGACAGAAGCCCTCCCCCCAGCTCCAGCTGCTGGCCTTGGCTCTGGGAACTGATTACAGGCTCTGGGCGGGTGGAAGGAACAGGCTGCTCTGGGGGGAGGCCAAGGGCAAGGTTGGGTTGGGAGACTGGGTCCAACACTAGTGGGGAACAAGCAAGTCTCCCTTAGGACTGCTGGACAGATATGAGGAGTAACAGAAAGACACAGTGGAGGAGGAGGCAGTCCTCTCTCTCTGTCTCTCTCTGTCTCTCTGGCCTACCCTCTTAGCCCAGAGAAAGCCACCTGCTTTGGTGAAAAGCAGGAGGGGGCTGGTCTGGGCTCAAGCAAGACAGGGTTTTCAGCTCAGGCCTTCCCTTGCCTTGGATGGAGTATCCTGCCTTCCCTCTGCTCCTTTCCCTCCTCAGTAAACCGAGGTCATAATGAGCAAATGCAGCCAACTTCATTCTGGGCCCTCCAGTCCCTGCCCCACCCAAAGAGACCGATATGGAAGAGACAGAGCCAGCCAACAGCCCCAGCCTGCTGTGACCATGGACAAGTGTGGTGACCAGCCCCACCACCCCCAGCCTCAGTTTCTTTACTTATACAGGAATAAGGACAACAATCTTCTGATTGTCCCTGCTCTCAGTTGGCTGGATGCCCGACCACCACCCTGCAAAATTATTCTATTTATCTAGTTCACCTCTCTAAAATAGTTGTTGTTTTTAAAAAGACTCCTCAGCCAGTGCTCCCCCTAGGGGAGGCACACCCAGGGCCCTGGCCCAGGCAGAGAGAGACCTTCACTGTTTTGTGGCGCTCTCAGCTATTAATAAACAGTGTTGAGGTTAAAACCATCTTTGTGGTTCTTATTATGATTGCTAGATCCCCTTTAGCACCACCCATCAGGAAACTGAAAAAGTAAAGGTTTATTACTCACAAGACCTCAGAGTCACACAGCGGACCTAGGGCTACACAGTGAGGTCATGCATAGAAACAGAGACCAATTCTGGCTTGGGGCTCTGCTTTTATTGGGGACTAGGGCGGGGGGCCTACAGTTTCCCCAGCTTACTCTTTATTGGTAGATTTAAGTCCTAGAATGGGGGCACCTAGAGCTGGGGGCACCTGGTGGCTCAGTGGTTGAGTATCTGCCTTCAGCTTAGGTCTTGATCCCAGGATCCTGGGATTGAGTCCTGCATCGGACTCCCTGCAGGGGCCTACTTCTTCCTCTGCCTATGTCTCTGCCCCTCTCTATGTCTCTCATGAATAAATAAAATCTTAAAAGAAAAAAAAAGTCATAGAGCAGGAATTTAATGTTTTGAGCTGAGGGCGCACAACTCTCTTCCCTCTACAGCTACCGGGGACTCCTCCCTGCGGTCACATCAGGCACTGGCTCAGCACGGTCAGGCTGCTTGAACCAAAGCCCCAGCAGCTTCAACACTGACACTCACTTCTCACAGCCCTGGAGGCTGGAAGTCAGGGTGCCAGCACAGTCGGGGTTTGCTGAGGATACCTCCTGGCTTGCAGCTGGCTGTCTTCTGGCCAGGTCCTCACGTGGAGAGGGACGGGATGTGGGGGCACATTCTCTCATACCACTTCTTAGAGCACCAATCCCAGTGCGAGCCCCCCACCTCCACTACCTGATGATCTTCCAAAGCCCCCACATCCACAGACCCCCTCACGATGGGAAGTAGGGCTTAAACATAGGAATTGGCAGAGGTGGGAGGTTGTACTGGTTACATCCCAGCCTGTCAATATCCAGTGTGTGCTTGGACTGGCCTCTGTGGTGCTGACTGTAGGACACCCTTCAGCAACAACCATCAGGAAACTGAAAAAAGTAAAGGCTTATTCTTTACAAGACCTGGGAATTGTACAGCACCCCAGGGCCACACAATGAGGAGGTGGGGAACAGAGAGAAAGAGCCACCTGTTCACTGGCTGGGCCTCTGCTTTTACTGGGGTTCACAATGGGAGCCTGGGTCTCCCAGGACTCATTGTTTATTGATAAACCTAAAACATAGGAGTGGGAATGTTAAGTGCCAGAAGGGGAAAAAAAAAAACAAGTGGCCCCAAAGGCCAGTTATCAAAACCGACCAAAACCCCTCTAACAAGAGAGCCTTCAGTGCGGAGAGGCGGCCTGGCTCTATCTAGTGGTGTTGCTGACAAATAGGCTTATTCCAAACAGCCATCATTGAAGGGGATGCCTGGGCACTCAGAGCTTAAATCAGACACTACAAAAAAAGCCTAGCTCAGTGGGTGGAGCATGCAACTCAGGATCTCGGGTTTGTGGGCTGTGAGTTCGAGGCCCACGTGGGGCTTAGAGGTTACTTATAAAAAAAAAGAGAGAGAGAGAGAGAAAGAGAAAACCCAACTGCTGGGTTTACACTACACTTGCACTCACCCCGCCCTTGACCTTCTCCTTGAGCTGTGGGCAGAATGTTCCATCCCCATCCAAGGTCCTCAGCTGGGGCGGGCTGGATGCCTATAAGAAGGGTGCCCGCTGGGGCCGGCCTCCTGCCACCATGGGCCCCCGCCCGCTCGCCTGGGCACTGGTGCTGCTGGGCGCGGCGCTGGCGGTGGCGCTGGCACTGGGCTCTGCGCCCGCTCCGGGAGCGCGGGAGAAGCTGTGTGGCCACCACTTCGTGCGGGCGCTGGTGCGGGTGTGCGGGGGCCCGCGCTGGTCCTCCGAGGACGGGCGGCGGGTGGCTGGCGGCGACCGTGAGTGCGGGCGGGCGCGAACCGAGCCCCGGGTTCGGGGCTCAGTCAAGAGTCAGTCTTGGCGGGGCAGGTGCACGGGGCGCTGGTGGGCGTCGGGGCAGGCGGGTGGGTTTGCACGCACACGCCGCGGTCCGCTTGCCCCGGTCCGCTTGCCCGGACGCTGGTGTGCGCAAGTTCGCGAAGGATGCGTCCCCTGCCAGGCCGGAATCTGTGCGTGACGAGCGAGTGCACGGGGCAGATCCCGTCTTATTTACAATTTCAGTATTTTGATCTTCGTGAATTTTTGCATTGCTTTTGATTTTTAGAAACATTGCATTAAAATGTAATGGATCTTCATTGTTGAGTGCCCTGGCGCCCCCTTAAATTGTGCGTTGAGGCCAGTGTGCGCTCTTCTCACCCTACGCCAGGCCTTGGTGCAGAGGGTATGAAGGGGGGGGTATGCCTGTGTGTCACACATGTGTGGCCTATATGTCTGCATCTCTGTGACACAGATGCAGACGGATGTGCAGGGGCACGCATGGGGGAGGACTGGGAAGGGCTGTGAGGGTACGTGCCTGCGTGTGTGCATGTCCACATGAGCCCACTGCCTGCACACATGGGCACATGTATATGTCACATGTCACCTCTGCTGTCTTTGGCTTTGTGAAGTGTCTGTACGTCTGTGTGATAGCTGGCTTGTGGGAATGTGCACAGCTGGGGGCCTGAGCGTGGGTGTGGGTTGAGAGTGCACACACTGGATGCACACATCTGTGCTCAGTGCAGCATATAGTAGGCATTTAATAGGTGCTCACTTTCTATTTGTGCCCAAGATGAGTGTTTGGTGGGTCACTCAGCAGAACGTGAGTGTGCAGGTCTATGCATATCTCGGGGAGGGCTCCCCTAGGGTCCCCTGTCCATGCTGAATTCTGCTCTGTCCCCAGGTGAGCTGTTGCAGTGGCTGGAAGGACGACATCTCCATGGGCAGGTGTCCGATGGGGACCCCATGCTGGTTCTCGTTCCACAGGCCCTGCCCCAGGCCTCTCTCCATCACCACCACCGGCGAGCAGCTGCCACCAATCCCGCACACTACTGCTGCCTCAGCGGCTGCTCACGACAGGACCTGCTGACCCTGTGTCCTCACTGAACCCTCCCAGGTGTGACTTCAGAGGGTCCGGAGACCCAGACAGATCTGGTCTGGTGACCTCCTGAAGCCACACAGCACCATCAAGCCCTATCTGGGAGGATGGTGAGAATTATCTCCCCATGCTCCCCACCTCCCCCAGGCTGCCTTCCTCTGTGGGGCCAACTGCAAAAAAAAACAAAACAAAACAAAACAAAAAACTCACCTCCATCCTGGCTGGAAGATCCTTGGTTTTGCAGAGATGCCAGATACTCTTGGCCAATTGTCTGCCCCTCCAAGGAGCCTCAGGCGCCACCCTCCCATCTGTGCCACCCTCCTTGCTATTTCTCCTCAGTAGTGAATAAATGAAGCTCTTGCAGAATCTGAAGCAGTTTTTTTAAAAGTTTTTTATATATTTATATATTTATTCATGAGAGACACACAGAGAGAGACAGAGACATAGGCAGACTCCCTGTGGGGAGCCCAATATGGGACTAGATCCCAGGACCCCGGGATCATGACCTGAGCCAAAGGCAGACGCTCAACCACTGAACCACCCAGGTGCCCCAGCTTTTTCCATTTTTCTGAAGAAAGAGGGATAAGCCTACCTCAGCCTTTGTGCAGGTTGTCTTTCCCCCTCCCCCCCAGCCATGGACCCATCAATACTTTCAGAAGTTTGATAGCAATTTCAGAGTCATCACCATACGAAGTGGGGAAACTGAGGCTAGGGGAGACAGCTACTTGCAAGGTTAGGGAATGGCTGAGTGCCGGATTCCAATCCAGATTATCTGTCAAGACCCACCTGGGGGGGGGTGGCTTAACATCGCTTAAAGTCCACGCTATACGATGGACACACAGACATGGGAATGGATCAGAGTGGACACCTACTGTTCCAGCTCTGACAATTTTCCTTGCCCCTCCCTTTACCCTGAGATAGAACTTGTGTACTAGGACTCCTGAGGCAGAACAACCGCATTTGACTATGTGAGCCAGTCATGTGTCTTAATTTCCTAAATCCATTATAACAAATTACCAGAAATCGGGAGTCCTGAAACAATAGAGATTTCTTTCCTTGCAATTCTAGAAGCCAGAGACAGAAGTCAAAGTGTGGCAGGGTTGTTTCCTTCTGAAAGGCTCTGAGGAAGAACCTGGTCTGAGTCTCTCTCCTGGCTTTTGGTGGCTGCTCACAATCCCTGACCTTCCTTGGCTTCTAGATGCAGGACTCCAAGCTCTGTCTCTGTCTTCACGTGGCCTTCTTTTCCGCGTTTCTTGTGTGTTCGTTTCTGTCTCTTGTAAAAAACACTGTCATTGGATTTGGGGCCCATCCCACTTAATCCAAGATGATCTCACCTTGATCCTTACCTTAATTATATCTGCAAAGACTCTATTCCTTTCTCTCTCTCTTTTTTAAAGATGTATTTATTTATTTGAGGGAGAGAAGCAACAGAGGAAAAGGCAGAGAATCCCAAGCAGACTCCCCTCTGAGCACAGAGTCTGACACAGGACTTGATCTCACCACCCCAAGACCATGACTTGAGCCAAAATGAAGAGTCAGGTGCTTAACCAACTGAGCCACCCAGGTGACCCAGCAAAGACCCTATTTCCAAATAGGGCCATATTCTAAGGTTCTGAGGGGCTGTATATTGTTCAACCTGGAGCAGCAGGGGAGCAGGACTCTCTCCCCAGGGGATGGGTGAGCAGGGGCAGGATGAGGTCAGATGTAGGCTAGAAACCTCTGAAAGCCCCCATCTCATCCAGGCCTGCCTTCTCTGCCTGGATGCTGCTTCAGCCTCCACCTCCCTTTCCAACAGTCCACACGGCAGCCACAGGGCTTCTTAAAACGTAAAAATCAATCATGTCATTTCCTTGCCCCCAAAGTGCCATCACTCCCAAAATAACTCCTCTCACCCCAGCCCATAAGTTCCCATGTGGCCAGCCCCTGTGACTTCATGTCTCACCAAACTCCAGCCAGGGCTTCTTCGCTGCAACTTGAATGCTTCCAGGTTGTCCTACCTCAGGGCCTTTGCACATCCTGTGCCTTCTGCCTGGAACATCCTTCTCCCGGTTCTTCCCAAGGCCATGTCCTCTTTCTTCAGGTCCCAGATCCAATGTCACCTCTTCTGTCCCAGTCCCCTGATCTCTCAGTTAATACTCTTTCCCATCACTGTTGCATCTAGTTGCTTCATTTTACTACTTGAAGCTCTTACCACTTCTGATAACTTCCTATTTGATTGTTCACAGGTTTGTTTTCTCACTATTAGGTGGGTATCTGCCACCCTAATGGGGCTGGGAGCAGGAGTATAGGGCAAGGTGTGCAGCATACAGGAGGTACACACAATTAATGCTTATGAAAGGGAAAGAGGGTGGGATGGAGGACAGGAAAGCCGCAGTGTTAGTGGGAGAGGAGTCTGGTGGAAAGAAGGGAGCCTGACTGGAAGCAAGAGGCCAAGGCAAACCCGCTGTCCCACGGAGCCAGTCTCACCCCTGTGCCTCTCCTGAGCGTGCCATTGAGCTGATAGTGAGACTGTCTTGGTGGGATATGATCTGAGGGTAATAGGGAACCATGGAGGATGTGTGAGCAGGGGCAGGATGGCATCAGACCCGCCCAATGGAAGCTCCACAGCCCTCATTTCATCCCTGCCATTTTTATTGGTGCATATTTTCTTTTTTTTTAATTTTTATTTATTTATGATAGTCACACACAGAGAGAGAGAGAGGCAGAGACATAGGCAGAGGGAGAAGCAGGCTCCATGCAGGGAGCCCGACGTGGGATTCGATCCCAGGTCTCCAGGATCGCGCCCTGGGCCAAAGGCAGGCGCTAAACCACTGCGCCACCCAGGGATCCCTGGTGCATATTTTCTATTGGAAATGAGACTTTTACAGATTGTAGACTTATCTGAATTAAAACTTATAAATAAATCACTTAATTAAAAAAAAAAAAGAATCTCAGGTCTTCACAAAACATTTTATTCCCTGAGTACCCATTCCCCAGTGGTCATTCTGCTGTCTGACTTCCCCCTACCTGTGAATGCCTGTAAACCCAGGCCCCAGACCTCTGCCCAGAGTCAGCAGAACTAAGGTGTCACCATTTTGCTTGGGTCTCCCCAGTCTGAAAGACATACTGGGTCAGGGGCCAGTCCTGGGTCCTCAGAGCTCACAGACACCCAAGGATCTGAATCTCTCTCTTCTCTGAACACTGGGGTGAGCATGTGTGCGGACCGTGGGCCCAGTGAAGACTCTCTGGCCCCAGTATCATTACCTGAATTCTTGGGGAGCACAAATGTGGGGGCTGGGCCCCATCAGGGACTCCAGAAACCCTGAGCTGGCACAGCCTGAGTCAGACAGCTGCCTCCTTTCTGTGCCCAATGCTTCTGCCTTTAGAGCACTTGATACCATGAGCAGGGAGGGGGCAGTCCCACTCATGGCTTCTCTGGCCCCTTCTACCATCTGAGGTGTGTGGAGACTGGCAGGGAGAGGTTGAGAAAAAAACTTCTTTCCTAGGCTGAGAAATACTGCTCAGTTCAGTTGCAAATGGACCTAGGAATTCCCAACTGACCTTGAAGCATGGCTGGGACTCACCTACCACTAAACCACTGTAGTTTACAAGCAAGGAGGGGTTGGCCACCCTTTAAAATCCAACCCAAGATCAAAGTCGGAGCTGGAAAATGGGACCTTGACTCAAACGGAACAACTGGAAGCCTAGCAGAAGGGCTCCTGCAGTTAGCTGCCATGGAAAGAGGAGGTCCCTTCAGCTGAGAATCTAGAGAGGATGATGGAACATGGGTTCAAGTACCAGGTGGGCTTGGAAAGATGTCTAGGAGTTTGTCAGCTAGACTATGCACTCATCCAAACCTCCCTGGGGACACTCTCTTAGGCCGACCACTTAGAACAAAGATTTCCAATTCTGGAAAGGGGAAGATGATGCTGCCCCTTTCTACGGGGGTAGAGGTCAGGGCCTAGAGGCTAGGGGTCCTGATACCACCTCAGTAGATCTGTGACTGCTTGCCACAGATGAGTTTGGGCTGGCTCAGGGCATCCCACATGAGTAGCATCTCAAATGGCAAGAAGCGGTGCACGAGTAGCAGCTCCCGGTAGAGGCAGGGGTCAAAGGAGGATATGCGGCCCGAGGGAGACCGAATGCCACCTGTGCGGATACCACCGTGTGATGCAGGCTCCAGGCCTTCCTTCTTCAGGCACATGCCCAGGAAGACATCATCGATAGGGAAGAGGTCCAGTTTGGGGGCAGCCCGGCGCAGGGCAGCAGCCGTGAAACGGGACAGTAGGAAGCCACCACCCCCGCAGTAGGGCGGGTAGCGCTCCTCCTCTGTCACAATCTTTGGCACATAGTACTTGCTCCAAGTCACCCGGATGGGGCCCACATTGCGGATCAGGTGTCCCACAAAGAGGTGGCGGTCAGGATTGTGGTCCTTCAGGTAGGAGACCATGTTGTCTGTGTGTGCAAAGACGTCATCATCCCCATTGAGCACGAAGCTGGCATTGGTGCACCGAGTCTCCTGCCACTGTAGGAAGAGCACCTGCAGGCAAGGTGGACGGGACACACAAGTTTAAGGGTTGGGGCAATCAGCCTTGGGTCCCTGTTGGCCACCCCATCCCAGGGAACCCAATTGAGGGTGTTACTGGTCAGGCCAGCCATGGGTTTGAGGACCCACCCTGAGCCTCAGCTACCAACTTTCCAGACAGACCTCATCATAGGACCTGCCCCTGGGAGTGTTGGGGATCCATGGAGATGATCCTCGTGAAGCACCAAGAAGTACTTGAAAATTGTCGCATTTACATTTATTGCTATTCCTTCTGACTCTTCCTGGCCAAGCACTGCTGTTAAATAATTACTTATGTGATTGTTATTGACGTCTACCTTCCCCACCGGACTCTAGGCTTCCCTTGGGTGGGCACTGTCTCTCCTCTCTGTGACATCTCCCCAGCACCCACTGAGGGTCATCCTCTCATAGGTACTGGATTCATGTTTGTCAAATGGACATTTCTTACATGTTTTTTGTGTTCTGCATGAAGAACACGTTGTGTCAAGAGGTCTTGGCCCTCTACCCACCTCGGCTTCAGCTTCCTCCATAATAACTTTTGCCGCATGCCTTGCACGGTGCTCAGTGCCTCCCCTGTCTCGAATCGCTCATGCAAGCTTAGGAGGCAGGCAGGAGTAGTCTTCAACCTCATTTACAGACGAGGAAATAGAGGATCTCCAGAAAAAATGCCGGGAACAGGGTCACACACAGAAAAGTACTGTTCTTGGTACTCAAGGTCTTGAGCCCAGACTTTTCTGTGCCTACTATGAGCAGGAACCTGCCTTGGGCCCCCTTCAACTCCTGGGTGGGCCTTTGGAGCCTCTAATTCCTCATCTGTGCACAGGCAGGATTCCCTCCACTTCTGGAGGGGTTTTGTCCAGCTAAAAGGTCTTTACTGAGCATCAACTGCACAGATGTGGGCCTCATGGGGAGAGAGAATAAGAACAAATAAACGAGATGTGTCCTGTCCAGTGCCCCTCCACCCCCACCGATTGCCACTGTTACTGGAGCACCTGGCGCCACTCCAGGTGCCCTGTAAACATCCTCTGCTGTAATCCTCGCAGCAGCCCTCAGAGGCAGCTGGATCCAACTAAATCCCAGTTCCTTGATGACCATGAAGAAACGAGCGCAGAGGGGTAAATGATTATCAAAGGCAAATGGCAGGTAAGTGGCAGAGTTTGAATTCGAACCCAGATCATGGGCTCTGAGAGCCAGGCTCGTAACCTCAGGCTACCCTGCCCTTTCTCCCTGCCTCCCCTAGAGGAAGAAGGCCTCAGATCACCATGAGGACAGCAGAGGGAGTGGGGTAGGGTGGGTGGGGACTCCTGGTTTCTTGGCGCCCCTCAGAGGAGATGATGGTGAGTGGGCAGGAAGGATGGGTGGCCCTGATCAGGTAACCCCTGCCGGCTCACCTGTTTGAGCGTGAGGTTGAAGAAGGAGTCATGGAAGTTCCACTGCAGGATGTCCCCATGCGCCTGCGCCTCCTATCGCCAGCAGCCGGTTGACCTTGTGGGCCTCCATGGGGTTAGGGGCTGTGCCCACCAGAAAGAGGCGGCGCAGCTGGACACCCTTCACCTGGCGCTCGCTGCCCCAAGTGCGCCGCACCAGCTCCCGGCGCTCGTAATTCTTGGGTGAGGACTTGATCACCAGCAGCAGGAAGACAGGCTCTGCGCACTTGTTCAGGGGAACATCTTGCAGCAGCTGGAAGTCGCGGCAGTGTTTATGCAGGAGGAAGTCGCGCACCTGTTGTGGCTGCCCAGAGAAGCCTGGCAGGGCAGCCATGGAGGTGTTGGCCCTGCAGGGGGTGGGCAGTGGGCGGGAGGGCTGAGTGGGCCAGGCCAGAGTCTTGGGGTTGTCCCGTAGCTCCTCCGAGCTCTGGAAGGTGGGTGGTGACACGTGCAGACAGAAGAGGAAGAGGATGAGGATGCTCAGGGCTATGGCCAAGCCCACCTCTGTCCGCAGGGGCCGGCAACACCTCATCCTGGTCGGCCTGGCGGCTCCTGCCAAGAACGCCTTAATGAGACGGGATGGGCCAAGCACTTTCCCTGAGCTACCTGCGGACCCCAACACCTGGCTGCAGACCTGTAGGTGCTCAGGGAGGTATGACATCGAGATGCACCCTCACCTACACCCCCATGCCCCCCACCTCCTCCTCTGGCACCTCAACCCCTGATGGCTCTGACAGTTGCCCAGGTCTGGCTGGGGATTAAGTGCTTACAGAGAAGACTGAGACACGGAGATGCCAAGGTGAGCCTCCCAGACTCAGTGTGCCCAGAATCCCCCCTTTCAACCTGGTCCTCCTCATGTCTCTACCTCAGAGATGGCCCAGGAGCCCCCCTGAGGGAGGCAAAGAACTGCCTCTTTATCACTGAGAACTACTGGGGTCCTAACCCAGTCCTTCCAGGAAGCTGAGAGCTGCTGGCATTCTCTCTCTCTCTCTCTTTTTTAAAGATTTCATTTATTTATTCCAGAGAGAGTGAGCGAGAGAGTGGGGGGAGGGGCAGACTCCACACTGAGTGTGGAGCCCAACGGGGGGCTCGATCTTAGGACTCTGGTATCATGATCTGAGCCAAAACCAAGAGTTGGATGCTCAACTGACTAAGCCACCCACGTGCCTGCTGCTGGCGTTCTGAAACAAGCCATCACCCATTCTTCTTGACAATTATTTTAAGATTTTATTTATTTGAGAGAGAAAGAGAGACCACATGCAGGGGGAAGGGAAGAGAGAGAAGCAGACTCTCTGCTGAGCAGGGAGCCTGATGCAGGGCTTGATCCAGGACCCTGGGATGTGACCCAAGACTAAGGCCAACACTTAACTGACTGAGCCACCGAGGCACCCTTCTTCTTGACTATTCTTAATGGTCTTGTGACCTGAGCATGGGCTCTTTACAGATCCCTTAGGCCTGGCATGTTTCAAACAGAGCTATCTTCCTTGTTAAACACTTACTCTTCCTTTATAACCCATCTTAAATGATCCATTCTCTGGGAAGTTCTCTTTAACCCCTCAGGAACACTGCTGGGTCTGTTTGGCACCTCAAGCTCTGTCTACCTCTACCCAGTCTTGATCCCATGGGGGTGTCTATGTTTAGCTCTGTTTTTCTGAGACTGGGGGCTTCTGGAGGGTCCCTGCATCGCCCAGCATGAGGCAGACACATGGGGAAAGCAGGGAGTGTTTGAACAAATACAATTTATGAATAAATTTGTTAAAGTTTTCTCCAGCAAACTCTTATCCATCCTTCAAAACCTCAGCTCTAATGTCGCTTCCTCCTAGAAGCTTTCCTTCCCCATATCCAGGCAGGGCTCTTGGTCTTCCTTCCAGATCCCAGGCTTCCCTGGATTCCCTTAATGTCCTTTTGTCTGGAGAGGTAGTATCTGCCCTGTTTTTCAGCCCTAAATTTGAAGGGCTATTTTCCAGTGCAGCATGAAAGTGCTGGATTAGACCCAAAGTAGGACTTAACCATTCTTTTTTTTTTTTTTTTTAAAGATTTTATTTATTTATTCATGATAGCCACACAGAGAGAGACAGAGAGGCAGAGACACAGGCAGAGGGAGAAGCAGGCTCCATGCAGGGAGCCCGATGTGGGATTCGATCCCGGGTCTCCAGGATCGCGCCCCGGGCCAAAGGCAGGCGCCAAAGCGCTGTGCCACCCAGGGATCCCGGACTTAACCATTCTTAAAACACTTATTGACTCACCTGGAGAGGTACAGACTCTAAAGCCCAACTCCTGGGTCTAAATCCCAATTGCATCACTTTCTGGCTGTGTGCCCTCCATTCCCTGGGCCTCAGTTTCCTCAGCTGTAAAAGGGGGCATCTGAGCAGTTCTCAACTCACGGGACTGTGCAGGCATGAAGGGAGCTGCCAGCACCTGGCACCTCGTGGGCATTCAATGCCTATTGTTGAGTGAATATGTGAAGCTTAGTACTTACCTCAGGCTGCCGTGGGTTGTCTGTGCTGTTCTGGGGTCTCTCTGTTCTTTCCACTGGCACCTGGAAAACATGACCACAGTCAGTAGATTCTGGAAGGCTCCACTTGCCCCAAGCAACCCCAGCAGCTATTGCCTGGAAGCAAAGAAGAGTGGCTTTGCATTTCCACCTAGAAGTCGGCAAAGGGCTTTCCGCCTGCACTCAGGAGGCCATTTCTCCAACGTGCCCCTGCTGTCTCTGCACACGGCCTTGGCCAAGCCTCTCCAGCGAGGTGTCTCCCAGACACAGGGCTCAGATCCTACCCCACAGGTTCCACTGTGTGACCCTGGAAAAGAAGCTGGACTTCGCAGAGCCTCCATGGAAAACGAGGAGAATTAACCCTATGTAAGAGTGTTGTTGTGGGGGTTTTGACCTCAAACATTCTGGGCATGACCCAGAAAAGCCTCAGGACTTTTGCTCAGGTTATTCCTGCCTGGCTGGAATACTCTTCCCAGGATATGCACCTGGTTCCCTCCCTCACTTCTTGCCTCTCCTCCAACATCCCTTTCTCAGGAGGGACTCCTCGGGATACAGTATCTTACTGGTGGCCCTGGTCTCAGACCGTGTTCTACTTTTCTTCCACTTTTCACCTTCTAAAATACATGATAACTTTTTTTTTGTAAAGGAATTTATTTATTTATTTATTTATTTTTAATTTTTTATTTTTTAAAATTTATTTATGATAGTCACACAGAGAGAGAGAGAGAGAGGCAGAGACACAGGCAGAGGGAGAAGCAGGCTCCATGCACCGGGAGCCCGACGTGGGACTCGATCCCGGGTCTCCAGGATCGCGCCCTGGGCCAAAGGCAGGCGCCAAACCGCTGCGCCACCCAGGGATCCCCTGTTTTTTATTTTTAATTTTTATTGATTTATTAGAGAAAGAGAAAGAGAATGCGAGCACAAGTAGGGGGGGCAGAGGTAGAAGCAGACTCCCCACTGAGCAGGGAACCCGATGCGAGATTCCATCTCAGGACAGCCACCCAGACGATGGGTGGCTCAGTTGGTTAGGTGTCTGCCTTTGGCTCAGGTCATGATCCTGAGGTCCTGGGATCAAGCCCTACATCGGGCTCCCTGCTCAACAGGGAGTTTGCTTCTCCCTCTGCCTTGTCTCTGCCTCTCTCTCTCTGTGTGTGTGTCTCGAATGAATGAATGAATGAATGAATGAATGAATGAATAAATAAATAAATAAGTAAATAAATAAATAAACAAACAAATAAATAAATGTGTATTGAATGACTGGTGCATGGATGTTGGGTTTCTGCAGACAGAAGATACCTAAATGTCTCCACTACAGAACCCAGACCCTTGAGGGAGAACAAACATATTAAAACCTCAATGAAATGATAAGAGGCAATGAAAGCCACAGGAGGAAATGGGGTTGGGTGGCAGATTTGGATTTTGAGGTCTGGATGACATTTAAGTCAGATGTGAATGGCACAGAAGATCCAGTATGGCTGAGATCTGGGGGGGAAGGTCCCAGGGGAGGGAATGGCAGGTACAACAGGCCAGCGGAGCCTAAGCGGCTTCAAAACCCTGCATGCCGGCGGCAGAGAGCCCATCTAGTTGCTGTGGCACCCCAGCTTGGCTGCCTGCCCTGGGGGTTCAGCTGCTGGAAGTCAGGTCTGGGAGACCTCAAAAGGCAAATAATCTTGGGATGAAACTGTGTACTGGGGATCCCTGGGTGGCGCAGCGGTTTGGCGCCTGCCTTTGGCTCAGGGCGCAATCCTGGAGACCCGGGATCGAATCCCATATCGGGCTCCCGGTGCATGGAGCCTGCTTCTCCCTCTGCCTATGTCTCTGCCTCTCTCTCTCTCTGTGACTATCATAAGTAAATAAATAAAAATTAAAAAAAAAAAAAAAGAAACTGTGTACTGGTGAATGTGATACAAGAATGAGCTGAATCCTAGAAAGACATTTTCCTGAGCCAAAGACAGGCCCAAGTCCAGGATAGACAATAGGAAAGGAGTGCTCCCAGGCAAACCTGGTGCTGATCCCTGAAGCTTCAAGGATAGAAAAAAATAAATAAATAAAAAACCTTCACAAACTGTAATAGAAAGACCATATCACCAAAAAAGGAAATCAGACTAGAAATGCCACAGTGTTCTCTTGGGCCACACCTGTGGCTAGAGACCCACGGATCCTGGAAAACAATAGCACACCTCAGAACTCAACACCTGGGAAAGAGACATTCTCGTTAAACACTCATAAAATTTTATCTCATTTTATTTTATTTATTTAAAAGATTTCTTTTTTTTTTTTAAGAGAGACAGAAAAAGCATGAACAAGGGGAGGGGCAGAGGGAAAGGGACAAGCAGACTCCCCACTGAGTGCAAAGTCCTGATCCTGAAATCATGACCTGAGCCCAAGCCAAAGGCTTAACCTCCTGAGCCACCCAAGTGCTCCAGGACTCTTAAAATTTTAGAGAGTGATTACCCATCTCCCCATCTACAGTTTGGAGCCTAAATTAGGGATCTTCAAACAGGTGACTCTATCTCCCAGGGAACACCTGGTAATATCTGGAGACATTTTTGGCTGTCGTGATTTGGGCAGGGTAGAGGTAAGGTAATGCTAATGGCATTAAGTGGGTGTAAGGGATCCCTGGGTGGCTCAGTGGTTTAGTGCCTGCCTTCAGCTCAGGGTGTGATCCTGGAGCCCCGGGATCGAGTCCCACATCGGGCTCCCTGCATGGAGCCTGCTTCTCCCTCTGCCTGTGTCTCTGCCTCTCTCCCTCTCTCCCTCTCTCTCTCTCTCTCTCTCTCTCTCTCTCCCTCCCTCCCTCCCTCCCTCCCCCTCCTCTGTGTCTCTCATGAATAAATAAATAAAATCTTAAAAAAAAAAAATAAGTGGGTGGGGGCCAGGGACGCTGCATAAATTAACATCCTACAGAACACAGGATAGTCCTACCTCAGGAAAATTCAGCCCCAAAGATCAACATTGTTAAGGTTGAGATATCCTGGTCTAAACCAACATAGAAATCCGGAATGAGGAGCTCAAAAGAGGGAAGGTTAGAAGAGGAAATCAGGATCAGACTAAAGCCTTTGATACAGGTTTGTATAAATTCATCATATTAAGTATTTATGAGATTTGTTATTTTTATATTATATATGTACTTATTAAACATCTATTAAATAGAAAATTAAACCTAAGTGGCCAAGGATCAGTTCACTGGAAATGTGTTTTATAAGTTCCAAACAAGGGTTTTAAAATGAAGGAAGATACTTTGGCAAATATGAATATTTACCACTCAGCCAAACTTGGGCTTTGGGAAGGGGAGGCAGGAGAAGAACTGAAATGGCTAAATGGCTTTTCTTAGGGTTTCAGGGCAAAAGAGAACCTCTTGGGGTGGCCCATTTGGTTTTAATGAGTTCCATTAATGGCTGTTCTTTTTCTTGCATTTTTCTTTCTTGTTTATTTATAAGAACTCTTTGCATATGGAACACTGGGCCTTTGTTGGCTACCTGCATTCCCAACTTCTTCTCCCTGGGTCTTAGGTTTCTCTCAATGGAGGGATTCTGCTGCTCTACCCTCTCAGCCCCCTGAGGTTCCTGATTAGGGTTTGAGAGCTCAAGTGGGAGGTGGGGGAGGAAGGTTCACTTTCCCTCCACCTTATGCTAGACCTCTATTAATGCATCCAAGATCTCCTTCCCTCTATGATCCACCAAGGCCCTTCCTAACTCATAGCCCCTTAAACCTTCAAGCAGATAATGTTGCAAACCTCATAAAATCTCACACTGGCCTGGCATAAGAAAGAACTTCTGGGAGGATGCCTGGGTGGCTCGGTTGGTTGGGTGTCTGACTTCAGCTCAGGTCATGATCTTAGGGTCCTGGGATGAGCCCTGTGTCAGGCTCCCCACTCAGCAGAGTCTGTTTCTCCCTCTCCCTCACCTCCCCACCCTCACTCCTGCTCCTTCTCTCAAATAAATAAACAAAATCTTGGGGCACCTGGGTGGTTCAGTTGGCTAAGCATCTGCCTTCTGCTCAGGTCAGGATCCCAGGGTCCTGGGATGGAGCCCCATGTCCTCTGACTCCCTGCTCAGCGGGGAGCCTGCTTCTCTCTCTGCCACTCCCCCTGCTCGTGCTCTCTCTCTCTCTGCCAAATAAACAAAATCTTAAAAAAAATAAAAATTAACAAAATCTTTAAATAGGAAGGAAGGGGGCAGCCCTGGTAGCTCAGCAGTTTAGCGCCTGCCTTCAGCCCAGGGTGTGATCCTGGAGACCCTGGATCGAGTCCCATGTCGGGCTCCCTGCATGGAGCCTGCTTCTCCCTCTGCCTGTGTCTCTGCCTCTCTCTCTCTCTGTGTCTCTCATGAATAAATAAATAAAATTAAAAAAAAAATAAAATAAAAAAATAAAAAGGAAGGAAGGAAGGAAAGAAGGACGGACGGATGGACGGGGCAAACTTCTGGGCCTCCCTGTCAGCAAGGCTGAGTGTTGAGGATTTTACTGGTCTGGGTGCCTCTGTGGGTAGCACCCCAGGGCCCAGGTAATCACCCATCTGTCCTTAAGGGTTTTATGACCTGAAGGCACAGAGTCTTAGAGGCTCAGCTCCACCAAGGAGGGGAAGTTTCTTGGTATTAATTTTCCTCCAAGTAACTGAGCAGCAGTGAGGAACTCTGGGGCCTTTGCTGGGTGGGTGAGGT
The DNA here is from genome assembly GCF_011100685.1 of Canis lupus familiaris. Taxonomy (NCBI): domain Eukaryota; kingdom Metazoa; phylum Chordata; class Mammalia; order Carnivora; family Canidae; genus Canis; species Canis lupus. The sequence goes on from NC_049241.1 coordinate 45,493,363, forward strand.
GGTTGATGAGAAGCTCCTCACAGGCCCAGGTCCGATTCCCTGACCCCTGCCCGGAATTCTGCTGTTCACCCTTCCCAGGTCTCACTGGACAGGACAACTGGATTTGTGGAAGCCCAAACAGCTGCTCACTCAGTGAAGTCTGTGGGTTTCTGAATAACTCTGGGGGAATCACCATACCTGTTTCATAGATGGGGAAGTAGAACTCAGAGTTATCCCAGGGTAGCCCAGTGGGTTCCTCATATCACTACAGAAACAACCTGCTTTGTCTCCAGGTCCTTCAGGCCTGAGAAAGGTCTCAGCAGCTCTCATCCCAGAAAACGCATATGAAAACTACTCACTCACTCATTCATTCATTCAACAAATGGGTCTGGGGAACCTGAGAAGCCTCGACCCTGGGCCTGGCTCCCCAGAAGCTCCCAGTCTGGGGGGGGAGATAAATCCAGACACTCGTGGGATAAAGGCTGGGCCAGAAGAAGGGACCAGGATATTGAGGCTGAGGCTTTGAAGGATGCAGAGGAGCTCACCAAGGGGGAGTTCAGATAGAGGAAAGAACAAATGCAAAGGCGTGGTGGGGAAACCAAACAAGGCCTTATCAAGGAATCATCTGTAGTTTATTTTGCTGAAAAGTAGAATTTTTTTTTTGGGGGGGGGGGTGATTTCTGAGGCTAGGGAAGGGCCTGTAAAGACTTTGAACCCCAGACTGAGAAGTGGGGCTGTGTCCTGGAGGTCAGGAGAAGCCACAGAGGGTGTGTGAGCAGGGAGCAGAAAGGTCAGATGTGCTGCTGAATGGTCCCTTTGGCACTGAGACCTTGATCAGCCACTTCCCCTCGGAATCTAGTTCCTCATTAGGGGATGGGAGCGCCAAGCACCCCCACCATGGAATCACTTGGGGTTGTGTGCCACTGGCTGTGTGGCAGCCACTCAGTGACCTGGGCTCATTGTACTGGCTCCTTCAGTGCCCCACAGAGGCCCTGCTTACCGATGGGGATACTGAGACTCAGCATAAAGCAGACTGGAACCCAGGACCCCGATGGGTGGGGTCTGTATCCTATCCTTCCCATGATGTGGAGTTTCACTGGGGGATTCCCCACCCAGAAACTCAGAGCCTTCCAGAATCTGTCACAAGGAACCATGCACTTCAACATCTGACAAAGAACAGAGAACCAGAGCCCAGGTCAGACAACATTCCACCGCTGGGCCACCCTGGGCGCGGACTGGCGAGTGAATCCGTGAACAGGCATGACCAGATCAGCCCCCACTGACGGCAGGAATACAGGAAGAGGTGATTAGTGTAGTAGCAACATGATAAACACTGTTGAGAAGGAAAGGTTCATGGGGGGGTTGCTGACCAGCCTGGGGACATCCTGAAGGATGATGAGGAATCACCTGGTCAGAGCCCTGGGGGAAGGGCATTCTAGGCAGAGGACAAAGGTGCAAAGGGCCAGAGCACAGATGCAAAGTGCTGAAGGCAGAGAGAGGGGCCAATGCGGCTGGAGCAGAGGGACAGGGGGGAGATGATGGTGGGTTGCCAGACCGTGCCCAGCAAGCGGGGGTGGAAATGGGGCACTGGGGGAATAAGGACAGCCAGGGCGGAAGTAGAGGCTGGGGCAGCAACCAGGCCAAAGAATTTGAGGGCCCGGACAAGAGCTGGTCAGCAAGGATCAGGGAAGTATGTAGGTTCAGGAAATAAAGTGAAGGGAGTCACCAGTGTTTAAAGCCTGTAGGGAAAAAAAAAAAAAAAAATATATATATATATAAAGCCTGTAGGGGACGGAGAAGGAAGGACCAGGAACAATAGACTGAGAAGCCCAGGAGCCATTCACATGGAATGTCATGGGGCAGTGGCTGACCCAGGTGTGGCATTCAGCCGAGAGCTATGGGCACACGATGGCAACGAAGCCAGGAAGGCCCAGCAGGTATGATGAATGAGCAATCCTGACACTGCTTGCCTGTGGCAGGGCCTCCTTCATATTTCTCCCTACAGATAGGACATAGCGGCTGTGGACAGAGTCACAGCAGTGACATCTGGGCTGACTCTCAGGGACCCTCACTGCCAGACCAGCTATTCCTGTTCCTGGCTGTTTGCTCTCCATACACTGGTGCTGATTTTGCCATCACCCAGAGCCTGCTTCCTTGAACATACACAGAGGAGCCACTTGTTTCATTGTATTCAAGACCCAAGAGCCTCCCCACCCAGGCTGTGGCTGCCAGGTGTGGGACTTCTCAGCCTCTGCTGCCCCATCCCCAATGACCCCTGCCCAAGTTGGTCAGCTCCAGCCACACCAGCCTTTTCAGCTGCTTTCAGTCCTGCCACAGGGCTTTGCACCTGCCAGACTCCTGCTCTTCCCCCCCTGGTCCTCTTGGCTTGGGATTCCTGCTCTTCCCCCAGATTCTCTTTGATCTTCAGGCTCACCCCAGTGTTGTTTTTTTTTCTTTTTTCTTTTTTCCAGATTTTATTTATTCATTCAAGAGAGACAGAGAGAAAGAGAGGCAGAGACATAGGCAGAGGGAGAAGCAGGCTGCCTGCAGGGAGCCTGACGCAAGACCTGACCCCAGGACCCCGGGATCATGACCTGAGCCAAAGATAGACGCTCAACCACTGAGCCACCCAGGCACCCCCATTTTTTTTTTTAAGATTTATTTGAGTGAAAGAAAGAGCACAAACATGTGTGCAGGTATGTTGGGTGGAGGGGCAGAGAGAGAGAATCTTAAAATATATATATTTATTTATTTGTGTTACAGAGAGAGAGAACAGGAGAGCACAAGAGCATGAGTGGGAGGGGCAGAGGATGAGGGAGAAAGAGAATCTCAAGCAGACTCCTCACTGAGCTCAGAGCCCACTCCAGGCTCAATCTCACAACCCAGAGATCACAGCCAGAGCCTAAACCAAGAGTCAGCAGCTGAATGGACTGTGTCCCTCAGGCGCCTCACAATTTTACCTTTTTAAAAGGTAACAGGGGCGCCTGGATGGCTCAGTGGTTGATCATCTGCCTTTGGCTCAGGTTGTGATCCTGGAGTCCCGGGATCGAGTCCCACATCGGGCTCCCCACAGGGAGCCTGCTTCTCCCTCTGCCTGTGTCTCTGCCTCTCACTCTGTGTCTCTCATGAATAAATAAAATCTTTAAAAAATAAAAATAAATAAAAATAAAAGGGCCCCAACCTCCCAAGCTAGAACACCCTGCCCTGGCTCTGATTTTCTCTACAGCTCTCACCACCACTGCACATGGGAAATGCACTCTCTTCTGTCTCGTTTATCTCCCCAGCCAGCCTGGAGACCCCCAGAGGTGGGGCCAGGTATCTTGTTCCCAACAGCTGTGTCTCCATGTGACATTTGCTGGTGTTTGTTGAACAAGGGAAAAATACTAATGATGATCCACATATTAGCAATTTCCTCGGGCCTCATTTCAGCCCAAATCCACTGCAGATGACAGCTGCCACCGACCTGCCTAGGGCCCCACAGGCCCTGGAGGATGCAGGACAGTCACGAGTTAGCAAGTGCCTGTGTGGAGCGGAGACAGGACCAAGGTGTACTAATGCCCTAAAGAGCCAAATATCCACAGCACTGAGATACTCGTGATGCAGTTCATGAGCAAGAAGCCAAATGTCAGTAAGTACCGTTCATGACCTGCTAGACAGGCAGGAGGCACCAGGAGTTTTATGAAATAGTTTTACAGGAACAATGAAGAGTTGCAAGGCACATTCATGATGCATGAATCAATATTATCACAATGAATATGCATAAGTCACTAAACCGTCCCAAGAGACTAATATACTGTCACTGAATATCAGCTATTTGTTGCAAACACACTAATATTAAGGATTTGTTGCACTAAATATTAAGGATTCACTATTTTTTTCTTAAGATTTTATTCGAGAGAGCACAGAGAGAGAGAACTGTGTGTGTGCTAGGGCAGGGGGAGGGGCAGAGGGGGAAGCAGACTCCCCACTGAGCAGGGATCCAGATGTGGGGCCCCATTCCAGGACCCTGGGATCATGACCTGAGCCAAAGGCAGATGCTTAACCGACTGAGTGCCCTGCTCCCCAGTAGCCCACATTCACTGAATATTAGTGAGGCACTAGAGGTACAGAAGCAGCCCCAGTACTCAACAGAATTAATTCAGGACCCCCATTATCAACAGAATTCTGTCCCTGCATCCTCTACTTACACTCCCAGTTGATAACCAGGGCCTGGCAAGTCCCCAAGCACTTCTGTCCTTCTCACCCTGTTCTCGTCACCATTCCTTAGCAGTTCAGGAAGGCAGAGAGGCTGAGACACACGAGTGTGAGAATGTGTTGAGCAGTCCAGGTGGCCAGGTACCCCCTGCTCACACCCTCAGGGCCCGGACCTGACCCCCACCTGTTCTGCGCTACTGTGACACCATGGAGGGCCTGCCTGGACTGGGAAGCTCCCATCAAATCAAGGTGATTCCCCTGCATGACGCTCCCACTTTCCAGAAGAGGAAGCAAGGCTCCGAGAGGGTGAGTCCTGAGTCACTCTCCTGGCCCATTAGACACAGACCCACCTGTGTCCCTTCCTATCCCAATTCCAGCTCCAGTGACCCATAGGCCTGGTGGTCACTGGGTCTCAGTTTTGGAATCAGGAAAATGAGGGCTAACCTCCCCTTGTCCAGCAGCTGGGAAAACAGAGCTGGTGCCCGTGAAGCTGCTGTGGTGGTTTCCGGGAGACATCCTGACCTGCCTACTGACCAGCGGTGGCGGCGGACCTGGGCCAAGTGGCTGGCCACTTCTGGGCCTCAGCATCCTCATCTGCAGAGCTGGATGGTGTCAGCTGCCAACCCCTGATTGACTTCCAGCAGGTGCTGGACGTCAGCTTCACTCTGGCCATCATGGTTCCGTACCTCCTGACAGACCCCAGCTGGGATTTCGAAAGGGGCATGGAACATTCTGGGACTTCCAAAAACCAAGGTGAGGGGTGGGGGTGACAGGAGAACCCCATCTGTGTGCCTAACGGCCTGAGTCCTGAGAAAGCAGCTGCCTTTTCTCCAAACCCATTTAGGAAGCGCCAACAGTGACAATATTAACATCAACGTCAGCGACGAATGTCTCAAGCACACTGGTGACTGCTCTGAGCCAGCATTGAGCACCTAGTACCTAGCGTGTGCCATGCCCCGATCTAGGCTCTGAGCACGCAGTCAAGAAGTCTGAAAGAAAGGCCTTGTCCCCAAGGAGCTTATGTACTAAGGGAGGCGGGACGACAGACAGGCAGCAGACAAGACAGTCTTCGTGAGAAGAGCAAGTTCCAGGGTGGAAGAGACTCCAGGTTGGGAGTTGGGGGTTCTTGCAGGAGAGGATGTGAGCTCCTGGCCTGCAGATGAGCCCCATGATTCACTGCGCTTTGTAGGGAGGCTGGTTTCCAGTTACCAAGTAGATGAGCTGAGCACAAGAGAGAGGGCCCCCCACCATAGGTCACACAGCCAACGGGGGGGGGGGGGGGGGCAGAGAGCATGTACTAGGATTTGAACCCCAGCCTGCTGGACCTGAGGGTGATCCCTCACCAGTTCGTTCCAGCTAGGCCTCCCAGTAAGTAAGTAATGACAGGCTGGTCTTTTTCTGCAAGAAGCATTATGTTCCTCTTGTAAATAGAAGAAAAAAAAATAGAGAAAAAGCCCAGTCAAGATAACTCCTTAGGCTCGCTGTGGCCAGACCCTGCTTTAGTGAAACCATGTGAGCAAGTTGATTTTATGCCAACATAGGCCCTGGGGCACCTGGGGTGTAGAAGATGATGGGATGGGGGGTGGGGAGGGTGACACATGCCGTTTAGACCCATGACGTCTGCGTTCCTTGGGAATCCCGGGGCTCCTCATTGAAGGAGCTGACCTTGGGGAGCCCACCTCAAAAACTGCTCCAGGTACCTGGGATGGGTCCAGGAGGGGACCTGGGCTGGACGGAGGCCCCTAACTAAATGGCGGGCCCTGCCGTAGCTGAGCCTCAAAAGAGCATCTCTGGACTCATTTCCTAGCTGGAGCAACTGTGGTCCCATGGGCCTTCCTCTGGGGACCACCTGAAGGACCCTCACACCTTCACATGGCTCAGAGCCCTCCTCCAGGCCTTGTGCTGGAGCCCTGCAACCTTCACATTATTTCTCTCACGCAAAGATAAATATCACCGATGGGAACACAGTGAGCCACGTAATCATGATTAGAGTTAACGCAGCAGCCCGGTGTGTGGCCCTTCCACCATCTGCTCTTCTACTCACCACACCTGCGCTGGAAGGTAGGGCTTCCTTAGCTGCGTTTTTTCTTTTTTTTTTTATGGATAGGGAAACTGAGGCACAGAGCGCTCATCCAAGGAACTTATTCAAGGAAGGTCAGGTGGGAGCCCAATCCCTGCCTTTGGCCACCACCTGCTGGGGCTTCCTTTAGTTTGCTGTATTGGTAGTGAGCTCCCCATTATGGGGAGGAGGCATTCAAGCCGAGCCAGACTCCCTGTCAGGAGGAGGGACCACAATGGGTATCCTCCCTGACTCACAGGGGTGGGGACCTCAGAGAGTGGCAGGAAGAGAAGTCGCCCAGTGACACCTTCCTTCCTTCTCTAGGGCTGACCTGACTCAGCCCAGCCCCAGGGTCCTTGGGTCAAAGAAGCTTGTCCAAAGTCCTCGAGCGCCTTGAAGCTGACGCTCTAAGGCTCCTTCTTAGAAGCTCCCCCACATCCAGAGTACCTGGCTGGCAGGAATCACCACACCCTAGGTGCGAGGGAGAAGCAAAGGATGGAAGTCAGGGCTGGACAGGGATGAACAAACATTACCTGTTCACCTAGGTCAAGTGGGGGGCCCTGCTGCCCGAAGCAGGGTCCACACCTCTTTCTCTAGACTCCTCAGCCCTGTGGGGCAAGACCTTAGGAGCCAACGGAGCAATGGAAGGAAGCTATGGCCCAGGGTGGCCCCAAATGTGGGCAGCTCCCCACGGGCCCAGATCGGAACTACAGGAGGCTCTGGTGGGGTGGGGGAGCAGGTGAGCTCAGTTCCCCCACCCGAAAAAAGACCATGAAAAAACTGACCCACCGGGAAAGTTAGTCGGGAACCTGGAAGCATGGCTAAGGATATAGTAATAATTATTATTAATATAGTGACAGCTGTACCCCCCACCCCCACTAAGCACCTACAGTGTGAATCACTCCCGTACAAGCCACCCTTGACACATAAGGAAACGGAAGCTCAGAGACCCAATGTCACTCACTTGAGCCCCCCTCCCACCATCATAAAAGCTTCCACTGGCTGAACATCTCAGGCATCCTCGTGGAAGCTGGGTCACTGACCTAGTCTGGGAGGGGAAACTGAACAGGAGCACCCTGCGGGGGGTGGGGGGGGCACAGAGCCCCAAGTCAGCCGACAGGGGTTGCACTGAGCCCCAGGGGAAGCCAGGAGCGGAGGTCCCCAGGCAGGAAGGGCGCCCAGCGCCTGCCAAGGCTGGAGGTCAGCGGTGGTCCCCACGTGGGGGACCCTCGGAATCAGCGCGCTAACAATCCCCACCCAACAGTAGCAGCGGCGGCCGCAGCGCAGAGAGCGCCCTCCGCGTCTCCATCCCCATTCCCCGCTATCCTGGGAGGTGGGCGTCGGGGGGTGCGGACGGGGGTCCCGGACGCCTCGCCGTGCCCATCGGAGCGACTTCCCTCCCCCCCGCCCCGCGCCGGCTTCGGAAACGCCGGCGACTACCGATGGGTGAGGGCAACGGGGTTACGGAGACCCGGGATCTCCACGTGGTGGACACCTGACCCCGGGGCCCCGCCGGGGCCCCCTAGAGCCGCGATCCTCCTCCTCCCCACCCCAGACGGCAGCCGGATCCTCAGGGGCCCCCGACACTCACCCCAGAGTCCGGCCGCCCGGAGTCAACCTCTTAGCTCCTCCGGGCTGTGAACTCCGGAAAGACTTTCACCTGACGCCGAGCCTCCCCCCACTCCCATCCAGGTCGGGCTCCTCCCTGCCTCCTCCCAGCCTCGCCTCCTGCCTCCCTCTTCCCCTCCCGACCCCGCCCCTCCGCCCGGTTGGCCGGCCCCCACCGCAACCTTCCCCGTCCCCCTCTCCGGCGCCCGTCGGGGTGTCCAGCCCACCTGGGGCCTGGCCAGAGGCGGCTGGAGATGTGCAAGCGGCGCCCCGTGCAGGGCTGACCTAAAGTGTGTTTGATGGAGAAATGATTGGAAGGGGGACAAGGAGGCTGGTTGAATCCAGGGGGACTCTTCAGATCTCTGCAAGGGGTTCGAAGATTCCAGAACCCAGGAAACCTATCCTGAGCCCATAGCCCTCAGGCTGGCAAAGGTTCTGGAAGTTGGAAGTCAGTTTTGAAAGTTTTTTGAGGTTAAGGTAGTTGAAGATTCGGATCCATTTCTAGTCTAGACGTGTCCCCTCCTTGGGCCGGGAGGTCTGGGGTTGGGAAGATCCAGGTCCCTAGGTGTGAGCCAGGTGGGGGTTCTGGTTAGCCTCCTGCCCCACCCTTACTTCTTCGAGAGGAAAAGGGGAGGGTCCTGAGTGTGCCTCAGTTTCTTCCTGTGTAAAATGGAGGATCTAAGCCCTGACTCTTCCAGTTGGGAGAGGTGTGGGGAGCAGGGCCTACACAGAGCAAGCGCACCATCGACACTGCCGGAGTGAAGGGCCATTACACCAAATGTCAGTGCACCAAACAACGGCATTTCAGCCAAAGTGGCGCAGGTGTACACACTTGCTTGGCACAAACTTTGGAGCCTGTTGAGTCCAGGTCTCCACTTGGAGGGGGGCAACTGCTCAGGTTCAGCTTAAGTTCCCCGCCTGCCCTATGGGGCCGCACAAGCAGCTGGAACCAAATGTCTGATTTGGAGGGAGTGGCCCATCTCGTCCCCTCCACAACAGACATTTCGTGCCCCCGTTTGCCCTGGAAACGTACATTGCTGTAATCATGTGTTCAGAGTAATGGTGGAGGAAGTGATCTGGGGCGTACCAACCCCTACTCACAGGGGGAAACTGAGGCCTGCCAGGTCAGAAGGCGGAAGCATGGAGACAGCAGAAGGGACTCCGAAATCTTCCAGAGCAGATTATGGCATTAGAGGGCCTGGGTTCGAATTTGGTTTAGAATTATCTTAGGACTCAGCAATTCTCCTCCTAGCTGTCTACCCAAGGGAATTGAAAACAGGTGTTCAGACAAAGCCTTGTACATGCCCGTTCACAGGAGGACTGTTCAGCATAGCCAAAAGGTGGAAATCACCCGAGTGCCCATCAACCGATGAATGGATGAACAAAACGTGATGTATTCTGCAAATTAATAAAGGAAAACCTCACTAAAGTCGAGTCAGGAAGAGAGAGCCCTACCACTCTCCATCAATTACAGGAAAAGTGTCAATTACAGACTCTAGCAGAAGAATCCCCAACAGGAAAGAATTATCTTTTTTTTTTTTTTAAGATTTTATTTATTTATTCATGAGAGACACAGAGAGAGAGAGGCAGAGACACAGGCAGAGGGAGAAGCAGGCTCCAGGCAGGGAGCCCGATGTGGGACTCGACCCCGGGACACCAGGATCACAGCCTGGGCCAAAGGCAGACGCTCAACTGTTGAGCCACCCAGGAGTCCCAGGAAGGAATTATCAATGACATTTCCCCAGATGGGAAAAGGTGGACGTGGCACCTCCCACAAGAAGTCATTGACCCCTGCAACTCAGCCAATAAACTGTCATCACCCTAAACTCCTGCTTCTCTCCAGTGGACTTTAGTTCAAAACAACCTCCCAACTTCCTCCTTCTCCATAAAATAATGCACCTCTCCTTTGTTTATGGGACATGCCTATGGTTTTGCTATAGCCTGCGTGTCCCAAAGTGGAGTTCCTCTGCTATTCATGAATAAACCCATTTTGCTGTTAAATAACTGTTTTATTTTTAAGATGAGCATTGCTTGGTGATCAGAAGTGGGATCCAGAGAAGACTCCCCACAACTCTGAGGCTGGTGAGCAAAGCAGTTCCCAGAACCCACAGAGCTAGATGAGCACAGTGCTTTCTTCTCCACCACGGAAGGATAAGTCTCTCCTGGATTTCAAGCTCTACTCTCTTTGCGTTCTGAGCTCTCCAGGTTTTTATTTAGGATTGGTTTTAAGGCTTTGTCCTTTCTCAGAGTACTCATTTGGCCTCTGGTCTGGATCCTTTCTGGGACCAGACTGTTCCTATTGGAACTGACTCCTTTGGGCTTTCTTCTTTTGGGAACTGAGATGCTCCCATTGGAACTGCCCTGACCTTTGTTGGAACCGGGCTATTTCTGTTGAAACTGTGCTGCTTAGGAGTTTTTCTTCTCACTCTAGAGGAAAACCTCTAAGAAATGGGATCTTAGTCATCAAAATGCCTGGAGTCCCCCCCACACTCCCGTTTCTGGGACCCTAACCCAGTTTTATGTTTAAAAACTGCAGTTCTGGGAATCTCTGGGTGGCTCAGCGGTTTAGCACCTGCCTTTGGCCCAGGGTGTGGTCCTGGGGTCCCGGGATTGAGTCCCGTGTCAGACTCCCTGCATGGAGCCTGCTTCTCCCTCTGCCTGTGTCTCTCCCTCTCTCTCTGGGTCTCTCATGAATAAATAAAATCTTTAAAAAAAACTGCAGTTCTGGGGCACCTGGGGGGCTCAGTCAGTTGGAGGTTTAGCTCAGATCTTGATCCCAGGGTCCTGGCATTGAGTCCCACATCGGGCTCCCTGCTCAGAGGGGAGCCTGCTTCCCCCTCTCCCTTTGCTGCTCCCCTCTACTTGTGTGCTCTCACGTTCTCTCTCAAACTGCGGTTCCTTCTCTTGCACATTTCCAACTAAATGGCCTCTAAAGCAAACGTCATTTAGAACTGGCCCTTCTTGGGATGCCTGGGTGGCTCAGCAGTTGAGCGTCTGCCTTTGGCTCAGGGCCTGATCCCAGATCAAGTCCTGCATTGGGCTCCCTGCATGGAGCCTGCTTCTCCCTCTGCCTATGTCTCTGCCTCTCTGTATATCTCTCATGAATAAATAAAATCTTTACAAAAAATAGAACTGGCCATTATGGGGAAGCTAAATCTCCCCAAGCTTACTTTTCTCAAGTGGCTCTAAAATCGGCAAAACTGAAATGGGATGCCTAATTTATTTTTATGTTTATTTTTTAAGCTCTTATATATTTATGTATTTATGTATATATTTATGTATACATATATATTTATGTATTATATATATTTATGTATTTGAGAAAAAGTGAGAGGGCACCAGCTGAGGGGTAGGGGCAGAGGAGGCGGGTAAAGGGAGAGGGAGAAGCAGACTCCCCGCTGAGCAGGGAGCCCGCCAGACCTGCGGCTCCATCCCAGGACCCTGAAATCACAACCTGAGCCCAAGGCAGTTGTTTAACCGACTGAGCCATCCAGGTGCCTCAGGATGCCTAATGTAATGGTATTTTGAAGCTTTCAAAGGTTATCAGGAATCTAAAAATTAAAAAAAAAAAAAAGGAATCTAAAAATTGCCTTTTTGCAAAATACTATTTATTTTTTAAAAGATTTTATTTATTTATTTGGGATAATAATTCTCTCCTCATTTTCCTCCAAACCTCTCCCTGCTCCTTTCTTTCCTGAACCCCTCAAAACCTGCCCTTTTAAAGTTAGGTATTTTGAGGAGCCAAAGAAACCCCAAATTTCTTACAGTTCCCTTAGGCTGAGGACCCCCATAGGTCTGCTGAAGAATTTAGCTAGTTATTCAAATTTACCAAACTGGCTTCTGAGATTTATACCAATTAGTCCACATGCTTATTGGGGAGGATGAGGCCAAACAACGGGTAAACTAGCCAGATGGGAGCAACCTGAAAGGGGTTTAGAGAAACAGACTCCTAACTTTTGGCAAGATGCTAGAACACTTGCTGGAAATCTCCACTGAGCAATTCTGGTAGCTTTTGGAACAAAATTCAGGCGTGCACACAAAAGCCTCGTGAATTGGTTCATGACCACTAGAATCAATTTCAAATTGTCTTTATCTTTTTTTAAGATTTTATTTATTTATTCATGAGAGACACAGAGGGAGAGGCAGAGACACAGGCAGAGGGAGAAGCAGGCTCCATACAGGGAGCCTGATGCAGGACTCGATCCCGGGGCCTCCTGGATCATGGCCTGAGCCAAAGAGAGACACTCAATCATTGAGCCACCCAAGCGTCCCTCAAATTGTCTTTAAAGAAAATTCTGGTCTTGGGACACCTGGGTGGCTCAATGGCTAGGCGTCTCTCTTTGACTTAGGGTGTGATCCCAGGGTCCGGGATCGAGTCCCACATCAGGCTCCTGCAGAGAGCCTGTCTCTCTCTCTTTCTCTCTCTCTGTCTTTCTGGAATAAATAAATAAAATCTTAAAAAAAAAAAATTTGGTCTTCCTATAGATGCTGAATCCACCTGGATAGCATTTAACTCTTTATCAATGGGCTGAACCAGGATCTTTCTCCTTTTAGTTAAAAGGACCAGGAGGGAATAGGAAACTATCTGTACTCCAGATTTAGTTAATTTGCCAAACCAGCTCGCTCACATCCAAGATCACTCACCTAAAGGAAAATCCATCAATTCTCAGTTTTCAGGGGGCACCTGCGTGGCTCAGTGGTTGAGCGGCTACCTACCTTTGGCTCAGTTGTGATCCGGGGGTCCAGGGATTGAGTCCTGCATCAGGCCCCCCACAGGGAGCCTGCTTCTCCCTCTGCCTATGTCTCTGCCTCTTTCTCTGTGTCTCTCACAAATAAATAAAATCCTTTAATAATAATAATAAAATAATAAAAGATAAATAAAATGTTGCTTTTAGTCTCTAATAACACATCAACATTAAGGCAGCCGTGAGTTCCTGGAAGTGTGTCACTCTCTGCATGTCTCAGGGATTTATCAGAGGACTGCAGGTTGTGGGGAGATTTAATTTAAGCAACATTTTTAATTCTCCTCATCAATAACAATGCTATTTATTGGTCAGACGTCCAGGACAAAACTCCATCCTCAGCCTGCCCAGTTTTGTCACAGGGAAAACCAAATTATTACAGGGACAAGTGCAGAGGATAATGAAGTCACCTTGTAATCCTCTATTTTATAAGCCTGATGCCCCGAGGGCTTCTTTGTTTATAGGATATTGATTAACTCTCAGGAGAAGTTTTAAGGGATTTATCTGAATCTTGATGGGAGATGCTTTGTGAGTTCACTGATATCAGTTGAAGATTTTGCCTGTAAAGAGGATGATAGCTGATCCCACATGAACAAAAATGATCAGTGTCTGCAGACTTGGCTGTGGTGCTATCATGCGATCAGACACAGAGCAAATTAAAGATGTGAAAAGGTTCGGGCGCCTGGGTGGTTGGTTAAGTGTCCGACTCTTGATTTCAGCTCAGGTCATCATCATCTCAGGGTCTTGAGATCAAGGCCCATGTGGGGTTCCACACTCAGTGGGGAATCCTGCTCTAGATTCTCTCCCTCTCCCTCTCCCTCCCCACCAAAGCAAATCTTTAAAAAAAGTCAAAGGGTCATTTAGTTCACCTGGCTGGGTATTTTAATTACTACCATCAGTTGCTAGAATTAGTTCCCCTTTTCGGAAGAAAGAAATTCCAGTGTGATATTTTCTAACAAATCTTGGCCCCAAAAATGAATAAGGTCAGAGGAACTGGGAAGAAAGGCAGAGGAATAAGGTGCATATCTTTCAAAGGGTCTAGACAGAGGAATTAGGTTCAGAGCCACGAACCCATTGGGGTCTGTTAGAGCCCCCGACTACTGGAACTGCTTTAATCCCCCAAGACAGGGGCTGCTGGACAGCAGTGGGGTTGAGGACCGAGAGTGTAGCTCTGGTGTCAAGGACAGCCATGCATTCCCAAACCAGGCAGCGGTTTCTCTGAGCCAGTTAACAGGGGAAGAACGCTATTATTGGGAATTCGAAGGGCATCGGAGAGGCTGGCTGGGGGGCTGGAGTCACCTGGGACACTTAAATTGGTAACAGTCTTTTCTCATGTTCTAGCCCTTGGTGATAATAGAAAATAATGGGGTTGGGAGCCTTCGTTTGCTGGAGTTGAAAACGGTTAGAGGCAGAGGGAGAAGCAGGCTCCCTGAGGGGAGCCCGACTGGGGACTAGATCTCAGGACCCCGGGATCACGACCTGAGCCAAAGGCAGATGGTCAACCACTGAGCTACCCAGGTGCCCCAGAAATGTTCAATAATTTTCACAAACCTTGAAAGCTGCTTTGGATGACCTAACTGTTGTAGTTTCTACTTTGTTACAATGTGCCCCTGATCTGCTTCTCTGCTCCCCTTCTCAAGCCTCTTCACAGGAAGACTGCATCTGCCTGTTAAAATTTTTGAGCTTAAAACAAAAATTTTTTTTCAGCTTAAGGGAACATAAAGTCTCCAGAGAAAAATTGCCCTTTACCCAAACTCAAGTTCCGGACTTAGGGCACCTGTTCTGGGAAAGAGGGCTACCTTTGGATCCAGGTAGATTTCAAGGCATCCTGACTTTCCCAAACCTAAAACTAGGTGCCAATTACAAGACTTTCAAGGACTGGCTGGCTACTGTCAAAACTGGATTCCAGACTTCTCGCTTAGGGCTCAATCTCTCTGTGCTTTACTAAAATACCATAGCCCTAACCCATTTGTTTAGAAAGGTGAAGGTGACATAGTGTTTGAGGCTTTAAAGAAAAACCTAGGGGGAATCCCTGGGTGGCTCAGCGGTTTAGCGCGTGCCTTCCGCTCAGGGCGTGATCCTGGAGTCCCAGGTCGAGTCCCACATTGGGCTCCCTGCATGGAGCCTGCTCCTCCCTCTGCCTGGGTCTCTGCTTCTCTCTCTCTCTCGTGAATGAATAAATAAAATCTTAAAAAAAAAAAAAAAAAAAGAAAAGCCTAATAAAAGCACATTGCCTTAGGACAGACATCCTAATTATCTACTTCATTTTTTGCCTCTTTGTATGTGAGGGGGAAGGGAATGCCCTTGGAGGGGGCATCCAACAATACGGGTGGATTGGCGAGGTCCAGAGCCGAGGGCCAAGAAAGAATTCTCAAAACATCTTTGGTGCAAAAAAAGGTGACTTTATTAAAGCCGGACAAAAAAATTTTTTAAATTACATTAAAAAAAAGCACAGGGACAGGGCCGATGGGTAGGAAGACCTGAGGCATGAGGCTTATGAGGGGTGACAGATTCTATACTTGGGAGCTGGGGGAAGTAAGGAAGGAGGGAGGTTTTCAAAGGACTTTCATATGCTAAAGAAGACTCCCGGGATACGAGAGGCCTGGCTATTGTCAAGCTCCGGTTGTTTTTCCCTCTAGTAAAGCATTAACCTTAAGATGGTGGGGAGCTTCCCCAAGGAAAGTATTAGTTAACCATTTGTTTTCCCTTCTCTTAGTTTTAGGGCAGCCTGGAGTGCCTGAGGAAAGCCACAGAGCAGCCCTGGGAAGTAGGGCATTGCAGGGGGTTGGCCTGCGATTTGCCCTCAGCGCACTTTCTACTGTTACCCTAGGGGTATCATAGCAACTGGGCCCTGTGGCGTGGGGACATCCGCCTGGCCTCAGAGCCATTTTTGCCACTGCCCTTCGAGTTAAGGCCACTATGTTCAAAATTGATTAGATGCTATTCTTTTGCCAGTTGCTCTGGCAATTAAGACTCCTGGGTATTCCAGACTCCAGTTCCTGGAGGCCAAATAAACCACCTTGCTGGTGATATTTATGCCCCAAATGCTGCTCTTGGGACCCCTGGGGGGCTCAATGGTTGAGCGTCTGCCTTTGACTCAGGGCATGATCCCAGGGTCTGGGATCCAGCCCCACATCAGGCTCCTGCCGAGAACCTGCTTCTCCCTCTGCCTGTGTCTCTGCCTCTCTGTCTCTCATGAATAAATAAAATCTTTTTAAAAATCTTAAAAAAAAAACCACCAAAAAACCAAAAACAAATGCTGCTCTCAAGGAAGCCAGTAGCCAAACCCAAAGGGATGTTCTCCCAAATGGTAACTTGGTAACTTGGTAATGAAGACATCTAACAATTGGCCCCAGTAAAGGAAAAACTATCCTGGAAATCTAATAATTGTTGGTTTGATAAAAAAGAGAGAACTCTGGTTTTGACCAAATAACAATTCGGCCCTACCAGAAGTTCTTATATTCACACTACTTATCACTGTATATGCATTAAACCATTGTCTGCTGATAAAATGAGAGTGCCTGGGAACCAACGTTGGAAGGGAAATAGTAATAAGGGTACAAAAAGTTCCTACTTTGCTTATCTCACCTGTTCAAAGTACAATCCTGGGACACCTGTTTGCACAGATAGATTTCATATAGCTTCCCTCTCATGCTTATAAATATATTTTAGTCATGGTTTGTGTATTTCTCACCAGACCAAAGCTTTCCTTTGTAAACAGGCTGCTGTCTCTTCTGTGGCTAAAATTGTTTTAATTTTAATTTTAGGGACTCCTGGGTGGCTTGGCGGTTGAGCATCTCCCTTGGGCCCAGGGAGTGGTACTGGAGTCCAAGGATGAATCCCTCACTGGGTTCCCAGCATGGAACCTGCTTCTTCCTCTGCCTGTGTCTCTGACCCTATCTCTCTCTCTCTCTGTCTCTCATGAATAAATAAATAAAATCTTTAAAGAAAATAATTTTTTTAAAGAATTTACGTATTCATAAGAGATACACAGAGAGAGGCAGAGACACAGGCAGAGGGAGAAGGAGGCTCCCTGCGGGGAACCTGATGAGGGACTCAATCCCAGGACCCTGGGATCACGACCTGAACCCAAGGCAGTGCTCAACCTCTGAGCCACCCAGGTGTCCCTAAAATTGTTTTAGAAAAGATAATCTTGGGACGCCTGGGTAGCTCAGCAGTTGGGTGTCTGCCTTTGGCTTAGGGTGTGACCCCAGGGTCCTGGGATCGAGTCTCGCATCGGGCTCCCTGCATGGAGCCTGCTTCTCCCTCTGCCTGTGTCTCTGCCTCTCTGTGTGTGTGTGTCTTTCATGAATAAATAAATAAAATCTTAAAAAAAAAAGAAAAGAAAAAGATTATCTGACACACACACACACAAAGGAAAGAAAATGAGAAAAGAAAAAGTAAAAGATTCTATCTGGAACTCCTCTGGAACCTCACAGTGATGGGGGAACCCACTTTACCAGTCAGGGGCTTCGACAAGTCTGCTGTTTGGCTGTTTTACTTTCACGGTGCATACCATCCTCAATTCTCAGGGTTAGTGGAGCACACTGACAGCATCATTAAGGCTCAACCTAAGGGGCCCCTGGCTGGCTCATTCAGTAGAGCATGTGACTCTTGATCTCTGTGAGTTCAAACCCCACATTGGCCATACAGCTCACTTTTAAAAAGGCAGGGGATCCCTGGGTGGTTCAGTGGTTTGGCACCTGCCTTCGGCCCAGGGCATGATCCTGGAGTCCTGGGATCGAGACCCACATGGGGCTCCCTGCATGGGGCCTGCTTCTCCCTCTGCCTGTGTGTGTCTCTCTCTCTCTGTCTCTCATGAATAAAATAAATAAATAAATAAAAAAGGCAGGGGGCGGGGCTGGGTGGCTCAGTAAA
Source organism: Canis lupus familiaris (assembly GCF_011100685.1). Taxonomy (NCBI): domain Eukaryota; kingdom Metazoa; phylum Chordata; class Mammalia; order Carnivora; family Canidae; genus Canis; species Canis lupus. The sequence continues at coordinate 45,510,823 of NC_049241.1, forward strand.
AGAGGCACCTGGATGCTCAGTTGGTTAATTGTCTGCCTTTGTCTCTTGTCAGGATCCTGGGCCTGAACCACCTCAGCAACCTGTCCAGTGGGGAGTCTGGTTCTCCCTCTCCCTCTCCCCCTGCCTGCCACTCCCCCTGCTTGTGCGTGCGCTCACTTGCTCCCTTTCTCTCCTTCAAATAAATAATTCTTGGGGCACCTGGGTGGCTCGGTGGTTGGGATGTGATTCTGGGATCCAGAATTGAGTCCTGCATCAGGCTCCCTGCATGGACCCTGCTTCTCCTTCTGTCTGTGTCTCTGCCTCTCTCTGTGTCTCTCATGAATAAATAAATAGATCTTTAAAAAAAAAAAATACGAGGGCAGCCCCGGTGATCCAGTGGTTTAGTGCTGCCTTTAGCCCGGGGTGTGATCTTGGAGTCCCTGGGATGGAGTCCCACATTGGGCTCCCTGCACGGAGCCTGCTTCTCTCTCTGCCTGTCTCTCTCTCTCTCTCTCTATCTCTCATGAATAAGTAAATAAAATAAAAATCTTTAAAAAAATAAAAATAAATTATAAATTTAAAACAAAAGACTCCATTTAAGACACAGAATTTGTAGGGCCCTGGCCTAAAGCATTGCCACCCATCTTTTGAAATCTCAGGTGCACTCCCTTTGAAACTCCTAGATTCTCACCCCTTGAGATAGTCACAGGGGATCCCTGGGTGGCGCAGCGGTTTGGCGCCTGCCTTTGGCTCAGGGCGCGATCCTGGAGACCCGGGATCGAATCCCACGTCAGGCTCCCGGTGCATGGAGCCTGCTTCTCTCTCTGCCTGTGTCTCTGCCTCTCTCTCTCTGTGACTATCGTAAATAAATAAATAAAATTAAAAAAAAGAAAAAAAGAAGTCTTTCATTAAAAAAAAAAAAAAAAAAAAGAGATAGTCACAGGATGTCCCATGCACTTGACTCCTGCATCTTTTGACCTAAAGTTGATAAAGGAGATAAGCTTCAATATTGTAAAGACCTAATTGCTTTGATGAAAAAATCACCACACTAAGGGTGCCTGGATGTGGTCCAGTAGGTTAAGTGTCTGGCTCAGGTCACGATCCCAGGGTCAGGAGATCAAGCCCAGTGCATGGGGAGGCAGGGGTGGAGGGGGTGCTCCACACTGAGCAAGGAACCTGCATAAGATTCTCTCTCCCTCTCTCTCTTCCCCCACCCTCTGTCTTAAAAAAAAATGCTTAGCAGAACAATTCTTTTGCAGAGCACTCCCCAAGAAGGTGGGGGGACAATGATGTTAAGCATCATGCCTTGCATGCTGGTGATTTTGTGATTTCATCTATTGGAAAAGACACCTTCAGAAAGGCTCTCTTCAACCTCACTGGAAAGGCCCTTCTCAGACACTGCTTAGCACCCTCCTGCCACCAAACTCCAGAGGACAGACTCTTGGGTTCACGTGACACATCTAAAGAAAGCACCAAACCCTGGCTGGGTCTGCATACCATCTGGTGACACGTAAGTAAAGATTTCCCAAACTGAAGCAGATGACGTCTGACGAGGCAGCTTTCCCAAGATGTCTGGAGCAAGCCTGTATGCTTTTCCTCACGGTTGTTTATTCTTCATTTCATGGAAAGACAATGCCCTCATCCACGTTTCTGAAGCCCTTGCAAAAAGGGGGGAAAACCTCTTCTTTTGAATGTGGACTTTGAGAAATGGTTTCTTTTTTTTTTCTTTTATTTCTTTTATTTATTTATTTTTTAAAGATTTATTTACTCAGAGAGAGAGAGAGAGAGAAAGGCAGAGACACAGGCAGAGGGAGAAGCAGGCTCCATGCAGGAAGCCCGACGTGGGACTCGATCCCCGGTCTCCAGGATTACACCCCAGGCTGCAGGAGGCGCCAAACCGCTGCACCACCGGCGCTGCCCTGAGAAATGGTTTCCTTATGATCCGGTGACAAATAATTTTTCACTTGCTTTCTCTGGAGGCTTAGAAGGTTCAGAATTCACCAGTCTTTTCTTTCATAGGAGGTGTTAACTGACTCTGGCTTCTTATCCTAATAGCAAACTTGCAGGCTATTATTTAAGAGCATTTTTAAAAAGATTTTATTTATTTATTCATGAGAGACACAGAAAGAGAGAGACAGAGACACAGGCAGAGGGAGAAGCAGGCTCCCTGTGGGGAGCCCGATGTGGGACTCGATTCCGGGACCCCAGGATCACACCCTGGGCCAAAGGCGTCTGCTGGATTGCTGAACCACCCAGGTATCCCCTGGCTGTTTTATTTTTCAGGTTAACAATGCCTAAAGTAGAATATTGCTCAGCCATAGCAAGGAATAAATTGTCCACTTTAAATGATTCATTTCCTGTTATTTTAATTGAATTTTATCTCAATTTAAAAAAAAGAAAACCTGGGGGCAAGTGACCCAATCACTTCGTGCCCCAAACTGGGGTTTGGGAGCCTCCCAGGCATAGGAGACCAGGGCACTAGAAGCCACTACATGACAACCTGCCCACCCCAGGGTTGGCCAGTTAAACAAGTGTCCTGCCCTCTCTGCTGCGACTCATCCTCCAGAGGCAATTAGAAGGCCACACCCAGGAAATGCCTTCTGTATTTTACAATGTACCTGACCTCACCTGTGACCCCGAGAAAACAAAATTAAACACACTAGGATGTGGCAGCAAGTGACTGTCCTGTTGTGCAGTGGCTCTCTGCAGGGAGACGGCACCCCAGGCACTCAGCCACAAAGGACGGGTACGAGGGACCATCGCGGAGGCACAGAGGCCCCTGGGGGTGTGCGTACGTGTGCACGGGTGCAGACTTAGGATGGAGGGCACCCTGTCACCAGATCAGACACTCTGGCTCCTTGTGGGGCCCGAGCTGAGGGAACCACAGCTGAGGAGCTGCGGCGTCCAGCTGGCTCCGGAGGCCTTGCGCGGTACCTCTTCCAGGCAGGAAAGTGGGGGCGCTGCCTGAACCGCCCTGATTCGTTCAGGCAGGCAATGTTGATGGTACACGGCACTGCGGATGCTCTCCGGATGTCTCCCAGCTAGAGCATTCCCCCCATTTCGCAGATGAAGAAACTGAGGCACAGTCAGACCCTCTCTCCTGGTCCCCTTCTGTCTTTGGAGGACAGAGTGGGAGGATTAGAGTGAAGGCCAAATCCTGCTTCCTGCTTCCCCAGCTCCACCTGGCGCAGGTTGGGTCCTCGGGATCTGCCTGGGCTCAGGGTCCTCACACATCTGTCGGGACCCAGGACTGTCCACCGAGCTCAGACCTCTGCCCTAGCAGAGCATGCTGGTTACCTCACCGGTCCTGGGCCCCACTCAGGCCTTGCCTGTGATCCCCACCCTCCAGCCTGGCTCCCAACAGGTAAAAGCTGCCAGAATTATGGGGGTGCTCATTCTGCATCAGGTGCTCTTCAAAGTGAGCAACCTCACTACAGCCTCCCAGTGAGGTAGGTTGCAGATAAGGAAACTGAAGCCAGGGAGGTTAGGTCACTGGCTCCAAGTCACAAAGCCACTGGTGGCCAAGCAGGCTCTAAACCCAGGCCTTATGGTTTCCAAGAGCTTTGTCCGGCTCATAGGCATGTCCCAGGTGCCTGGCATACAGTAGGTAGTCAAGCAGTGTTTGTGGATTGACGAATAGATTTCTCTCAGAACTCACGACTCCTTTGTCTGGGATGCCCAGCCCCATCCTGCAAACTCTTATTCATACTCCAGAGCCCCATTCATAATGCCCTCTCCTTAGGAAGAGTCTGACATCTCCCTCTGGGTTCCTCTAGTCCTCATCCCTTCCACCAGCTCAGATGACCATAGAGCTTGGGGTGTTCACGGCTGGCTTTTTCTCCCCTTGGTGCCATCTTGCACAGGCTCAGTGGGGGTAGGGGCGAGCTGGGGAACATTAGGGATATTCCGTCTTCCCCACCCATCCATCTTCCCTTCCTCTCTGGCGATGTGAAGGAAATTTCCTGGAGCAGGAAAAGGCTTATTTATTTTATTAGAAAATAAAGTTTATTCAAAGAACATTAAAAGTCCAAGGACCTGCATGGGAATTGGCTTGCACAGGAGTGGGTCTCCGGCTCAGCCAGGCTGGGTGTGGGGCTCCTCTGCACAGAGTCAGGGCCCCCCCACCCAGGGAGGCCGGGGTGGGATCCCAGGATCCGGCAGGAAGGCAGGGATGAGTCAGCGAGCACCAGGACGCAGTGCAGAGCTGGGGCCAGCCGTGCTGGTCGGCCTCTGCAGGCTCAGCAGCTTACCAGGTACATCCCTGTGGGCAGGGTGCCATGAGCGGAAGGAAGGGGGGGGCGTCCCTTGCCCCTACCCTGGGATCTCCCAATCCTCTTCGAAACACCCCTGTGCTCACTATCCCCACTGCCCCATGGGCCCCAGCAACCCCTAGTGGTGGCCGGAGGATGGGGGGGGCAGTGTGGCTTCTGGCTGCCTGCCTTGGGTCCTTGCCAGGATGCCCCACAAGGGCCCTTCGATCCCTCCCACTGAGGCCCTGACTAGCCCTCCCCACCAGCACCTACCATCCTGGGTCTCCAGAGCCCAGCCCCCACCAACCTTCCCAAACACCCCAGATGCCTCCCCCACATCCCCACACCCTGGCAGAAGTAGGGGGTGGGCCTCAGGGCCCGGAAGGGTCTGGACTCCAGAGTAAGCAGCAGCAGGGGCGGGAGTACCTGTAGCAAACCTCCTCTTTACAAGTGACATGCGGTAGCCACTGCCCACCAACTCCAGGTCCACGCCGGACAGAGTGGTCCCCTCGCTGGTGAACTGGGCGGCCACAGGGCTGGGTGTGCTGGGCCCCGAGCACGGCTCCCAGCTGGCAGATAGGTGGCCAGAGCCTGGGGAGGCCTGAGGTCAGCCGTGCCCCAGCCTCAGCCCCAGTCCTGCAGTGACCTGGGCTCTCCCAAGCCCTTTGCTCTGTGTCTGTTGCCTCTATCTGCCTCTTCTGACCTCCTCGTGTGCCCCTGCACCCTTCTCCTTTGGCCCCCTCAGGGCTATGTGTAAATTGCAAAGGAGTCCTGCCTCAGGGCCTTTGTACCTGCTGGGTCTGCCCCACTTCTTTTCCCACAGCTTTGTCAAAGCCCTTTTAAGCTCTTCTCCATGTCTACTTTCTCAGCCAGCATACCCTCAACCTGAACCCACCCCTCCCCTCCCCCACCCCATGATCTCATGCACAATCATAACTCACCCCCTGCTTCAGACACATCTGGCAGCTTCCAAAGGAGCCGCTTCTCCTCCAGATTCCTGGCATCAAGAAAAGCTTAGTCACGTCTCTCCTAGAGAGGACCTTGGGAGTCAAGGGTCCCAGCTCAGTCATCTCTCAGCTACATTAACCCAGCCAGGCAGGTCTTCTCCCTCACCTCAGTTTCCCCATCTGTAAGATGGGTGTGGGATATAGAGTAGCTGGCCCCCCAGGACCCCATGGCCTTACAGCTTTTTTTTAGATAATGCACTTAGTCCTTTAAGTCTGGCTTCTCGGGACACCTGGGTGGCTCATTTGGTTGAGCGGCTGCCTTTGGCTCAGGTTAGGGTCCTGAGGTCCTGGGATCAAGCCCTGCATGAAGCTCTGCTCAGCAGGGGGCTGGCTTCTCCCTCTCCCTCTCCCTCTCCCTCTTGCTCCCCCTGCTCCAGCTCTCTCTTTCTGTCAAATAAACAAATAAAATTAAAAAAAAAAGAAAGAAAGAAAAGGGACGCCTGTGTGACTCAGCCATTGAGCGCCTGCCTTTGGCTCAGGGTATGATCCTGGGGTCTGGGATCGAGTCCCACATCGGGCTCCCTATGGGGAGCCTGCTTCTCCCTCTGCCTGTGTCTCTGCCTCTCTCTCTCTGTGTGTCTCTCATGAAAGATAAGTAAAATCTTAAAAAAAAAATCTGGCTTCTTCAGGGCGCCTGGGTGGCTCAGTTGATTAAGCATCTGCCTTTGGTTTGGGTCATGATCTCTGGGTCCTAGGATTAAGCCCTGTGAGCTCAGCAGGGAGTCTGCTCCTCCCTCTGCCTCCCCCCCACCCCCATTCTCTCTCTCTTTCAAATGAATAGGTAAAGTCTTAAAAAAAAAAAAAAAGTCAGGCTTCCTTAGGGCAGAGAGTGGGCAGCTGAGTTCAAATCCTGGTGTGACCCCAGATTAAGTGACTAGCCTCCCTCTGCCTCAGTTCCCCTCCATAAAGGGGGATGATGGCAGTCCACACCTCAAGGTGGTCCACACCCAGAAACCCTGAGCCAGTCCTTGTATGTAGAGCACATAGAACATGCCTGACACGCAGGAAGCTGCCGGTGTCCAATATTATTATTTTTAATAATGTCACCCCTAGCTCTAAGCAAGGTGAGCTCACACTGCATGGTCGGACCTACGGTGGACCCTATAGGTCCTTTAGATGCTCTCCTAGCATCATGGAGAGGTCTGGGAGGCTTCTAGGGTCACTGTTGGGCCTCCTTTGGCCTCCCCCACGCCCTCACCAAGTGGCGGCCGGCTGTAGGCGGATGTTGGTCACAGGCTCGCCGACAGGCAGCAGGATCTGGACATTGGTGAGTGGTGTGGGCACGGCTGTGGCACCGGGCCGGTAGCTGTACTCCACTGAGACCTGAGTGAGGGTCGCCCCGCACTGCCAGTGGGCGCTCAGCTGTAGAGGCACGGACTGGGGACCCGGGCGAGAGAACTAGGAGGAGCGAGGACAGGAGAGAGGACACAGCTTAGGCCGTCCTGTCCTGCCACGCGGTGCGCGACGCAACCACCCTGACCCTGCCTGGCACGCAGCGTGTCAGAGCTGACTCGGGGCGGCATATACCACCCCTCGGACCTCTTCCTTTCTCCTCAGGCAGATTTTAGAGCCCAGTCTGTCTGATACCACGTTTCCAGCAGAGGGCAGGAGAATGCCTCGTTCTGAGACTTGTGGCCCAGTGGGCGCCTGGGCAGGGGGTCCAGGGATGGGGCCTCTTCTGATTTACACTCTGGCGCCCCCACCACCACCCCCCTGCACGAATGGGGCCCGGGCCTCCCCCCAGGCCCTCCCCAGCCACCAGCCACGGGCTCCCTCCCAGCCCACCCGGCTCCCCGCCCCATCCCATCCACGCGGCCCACCTGGTACCGCAGCAGCACGACGTTGTAGTAGGAGGCAGCGGGGTTCTGCTCTGCCTGGCGCTGCAGGGCCTCCGTCAGAGCCCCCATGTTGAGCCAGAAGTCTTTGGTCTCAGGGTCGCTCTGGGAGGGGTCGCTACAGAGACCAGGAACCATGACCCCAACCTCCGGGGGACACCTTCCCCAGGCCCTCAGCAGCTGACCTACCCCTAGGGCTTCCTGCAGGTGCACATTCCCAGGTCCACCTTGGGCCCAGTCAAGCATGTCTCCCGGGGCGGAGGGGGGGGTAGGTGGGAGGGGTAGGTGGGTGGGTGGGTGGGAAGCGAAGAAGGAAAGAAGAGTGAGGTCCGGGAAGGAGACTGATCGGCCCAGGGCCATGCGGCAGATCCCAGGAGGCAGGGCCGGGCGTCCCAGGCAGGGAGCTCCTGGCCCCCACCAGCCTCTGGGCCCCCCTGCCTCTGACCCCCGCTCCTCCTGGAGTACCTGAAGAGCAGGTCAGCGTTGGGCTGGTAGTGCTCGATGGCGGACGTGTGCACGAGGCGGAAGCTGAGGACAGGTGGGGGTGGGGTCGCGCTGAACACACGCACGATGCCAGCCGGGAAGGTCATGGTCAGTTCCCCAGATACTCGAGCCAGGCAGCTGGGGGGTGGCCGGGGGGCGGTGAGGAGACTGGGTGTGGGCTCAGGGCTCAGGGCTCCACTGGCACTTCATCCTCCCCTCTCTCCCGGCTCCACTGGAGCCCCTCAGAAGATGCCAGGCCCCAACCATGCCCAGCATCCTTACTCCCACCATTCCCTCCTCGTGTCCTTGCCTGGACAGCGATCCAGGCAGCAGGAAGAAACCACACTAGGCTGAAGGAGGCAGGGGCATCCCCTTCCCTAGCTCTCTTTTCCCCTAGGCCACCAGGAAGCTTGAAGCAAAACATTCAGCCATATAACTGTCCCCACCTTGGGTTTCAGGTCTAATACCTTCCCCTTTGTGATTTGATCTTAAGGTTTTTCCTCTGGCACTGCCCCCAGATTATTCCTGGCCCCTCAACTCACCCTTAACCCAGCCCTCCAAGGACATGGCCTCTGGCCTCATGGTCTTCATTCAGTGTGATGCCCAGAGCAGCCTCAGAGGAGGTGCTCTGAACTATGGTTACGAGGTCTAGCGCTCGTCAGACACCCTCCATGGCTCCCACTGCCCCCAGGACAGGGGCCTGGTTGCTTGGCTCAGAGTTTGAGGCCCTTCCATGGTAAATCAGGTCACGAAATACACCTGAGGGCTGCCTCTCCTGGAACCCAGACCCACAGGCCCCAGAGAGTCCTGTTTATCCCCTGTCATCATTTGCACTGTCCCCTCATCACTGCGTACCTGGGGCTGTGACCTCGAAAGTAGGCATGGACATATTCTGTGAAGGCAGTGGCTACAGGCAAGGCATCCTGGGAGCCCAGGACCACGGGGCTGGGTCCCCGGGAGACTCCTGGTGGGAATGGGGACAGACAGAGTGGGCCCAGGTCCCAGGCTCCAGAACCCACCTTCTGCCAGCAGGGCCTCCAAGGCATCACTTAGCCACCCACCCAGGGCCAGAGAGGGTGGGAGTGAGGCCCAGAGAGGGGCCCACCGTACCGTGTCCCGTCTGTGATGAGAAGCTGGGCCGGTCCGAGAGGGTGCTGGTGGTGGAGGAGCCCAGTGGGGAGGGGCTCAGAGACCGGGACTGGGGAAGGAGACAGGCCAGGCTGTGACTGCCCAGGAGCAGCACCCCGATGCTGCCCACCCCCTACCAAAGGCGCCCCCCACCCCACTCCTGCCGAGCTCCCTCACCCTACCAGGTCCCCGTTGCTGCGTGTGAGGGGGCAGGACACCTTCCTGGTGCGGGCTCTCCGGGGTGGGGCCGCCAGGCCTTCTCTGGCTGCAAGGTCAGCAGGTACAGGCATCAGGTCTGGGGAGTGAGTGTGATACAGCTCTACAGCTGAGATGCTCCAGGCCTCAGGCCTCCCCAGAAAAGGCACTCGGGCCAACACTGGGAGTCGGGCTTATTTTGGGGAGACCTCCTGGGTCTGCCGACAAAGTGCCAGACAGGACGGCAGAGGCCATCTGCAACCCTGAGCCTCCCAGACACCGGTCTGATGGCCCAATAACTGAGTGAGGGCTGGGAGGCCAGGACAACACGGGGTGGGGGGATCAGCAGAGGGTTTTTATCCACCATCAGTGATTCTGTGACCATCATCCTCTCTGCGAGTGTGCAGGAGTCTCCATATCTGACCTGGGTCTGGCCCACTAAGGTCACTAATCACTGCCTAACACTCAGGGCCTTGCTCTATTCCATCTACGGACGCTTACTCGCCACCCCCTCCCCTCCACCTACACCCCAGGTGTGCTCCTCTCTACCCCAGGGCTCCTCAATGGCACTGCTGTGACACCTGCTAGATGTCCCCAGTATCCATCTCCCTAGCGGTGACAATCTACTATCAGTGGTGACACTGCCAAGTGTCCCGTGGGGGCAGAACTGGCCTGGTTGAGAACCCCAGTTCTAGAGTGAAGCTCAGACAACTCCACTTGACTAGTCTCCAAGGGTGGTCTACACTCACTCCCCTGGGGCCTCCCTTGAACCAGCTCCAAACCGGCTCTTTCTCTAATCAAGGATGGTGCCAAACACCCCTGTCGCCACTGCTGGGGACCTCATGTGGTCCCAGCCCACAGCCCTCTCTGACCCAGCCCCCCCCACCTCTTCCTCCCAACCTGCAGCCCTGCCCCAGCTCACCCTGGGCCCTTCTGGGTGGCCTCCCCTCCTGCTTCACACAGCTGCCTGCGGGTTGCTCCAGTCTGGCCTCCCCTGAACTCAGGGTCCACTATGCACCTGACGTCTAAAGGCCCAGTCTCAACATGCCCCCTTCCAGCCACTTCTGCCCCACGTTTCCTGGCCCTTCTGCCCCTCCTTGGAAGAGTGGCCAGCTGCCTCCAAGCCCTCCACCCTGACTCCTGTGCTCTCTCACCCCTCCCTGTACCTGCGTGCCTGCTTCTCCTCACTGTTACCCCATCACCACTTCCCTGGACTCACTCACCTCCCTCGTCTCCAGTCCCCATCATCACCCCCAGGTGGACAGAGGGACCCCAGTCTGAGTCAGGTGTCATCCTTGTTCAGCTCACAGCCCTCCCCTCTGTGGTGCAGGCCTCACTAGGTGTAAAACTCACATCACTCCCAGAGACCACCAGGTGCTGCTTGGACCCATCTCCCTTCTCTCTCCCCTTTTCGCTGTCATCACTCTGTTCCAGCCTCACCAGCCTCACCCCCCAGCTGTTCCTCAGAGGGCCTAGTAGGCTACGACCCCAGGGCCTTTGCACAGGATGTGCCCTCTACTGGGAAGGCCATGCCTCCCATGTCCAAATGGCTCTTTCTTCACCTCTATCATGTTTTAGCTCAGAGGTCACCTCCTCAGGGAGGTTGCAACCTTCTGGGCCCTCATCAGGCACCTGCCACTTCCACCTCATTAAATATCCAGCTCACTGTTGTCTCTGCAAGGGGGAGGGTTCTGGGCTGTGTCCCCAGCACCCCATCCAGGCCCTGGCCACAGCAGGCGCTCGGTCTTCCCCACCCAGGGCTCTGATAACTCTGACTCCTGGACTCACCTCCTCCAGCCACAGCCTCCAGCCCCCAGGGACCCGGGGATGGGGCGAGGGGCTGTGGCGAGTCCGACGCTGGCAGGGGCCGTGTCCCCCTCGACTCGGAGGCCGGTGCCCTATAGCTAGGTGGGCTCTGCGGGGTGCCCGGGCGGGGGACCCAGGAATCCGGGGAGGGGCCGGGCGCCACGTGGGATGGCGAGTCCAGGCCGGAGTCCTCCACATTCTCGGGCGACGAGGAGGAGAAAGGTGAGGGGCTGGAGGTGAAGCCGAGGCTGCTGGAGCCTGGAGGGGGGGCGGGGGTGCCAGCTCCAGACCCCGCCCACACGGAGGCCCGGCCTTCCGCCTGCGGGCCACGCCCACTCGAAGCCGCGCCCACCCCGGCCACACCCGGCCACGCCCCTCTCGCTGCTGCTCCGCCCATCCAGCCGCAGTCCCGACACCACCGAGGCCTCAGCCTCTCGCCGGCCCCGCCCACTCAGGCTGTGGCCCCGCCTACCAGCCCATGGACCGGCCTACCTTCTCAGTGACCCACACAGGACCCTCACGGGCTCCCTCCAGCCTGGCCCACCCTCCCACCTACCCTTGCAACAGCCCCGCCCAGCCGCCTGCCAACCGAGGCTGTGCCCCAGAAGCCCCTACCCCCATCACCTGTAAAGTCTTCGTGGTCAAAGGCCGACTCCAGGGGCGGCCCAAAGAGGTTCTTGGAAAACTGCTCATCTGACTGCAGCTTCTCTGCACAGCTGTGGACGAAGTGGACAGGAAGGATAGTTTCTATCGCTTCTATGCTTCCCCCCCACCCCCAGGGCCTTTGCACAGGCTGCTCTTGGTCCTGACCTCCGACCCCCCACTTTTCCTGAGGCCACATCCTGCTCTCTTCAAGGCTCAGCTCCAAGTCCCCCTTCCCCACCCCCACTCCAGAGGACCCTCTGCCTCCTCAACTGAAGCTGCCCCCTGGTATCTTCCACCCACCACATTGCCTGCTTGAGTTTCTTTATAGCACCTGGAAGTACTGAACATTCTCTAACTTATTTGCTGTTCTTAAAATCCGTGCCACTAGAATGTGAATCTGAGAAGGAAGACCTGTCTTGGTCCTACGTCTCTGAACCCGGAATAGCACGAGTACACAAGAGGTGCTCAGTAAATGTTCATCAAATGAATAAGGAGTTCCTCAAAAACAGCATGCCCTCAACTCCCTGCCAGGCTGAGAGAAGGGGAGGAGGAGAGGAATTGGGGGTGGCCCCCACCTCCCCACTCATGTGGGCCATCTGTCCCACCCCTGTAGGACCCACCTGCTGGTTCTCGGGGCAGATCGAGGCCTCTGTGGTTTCCCAGTGGTGTCCCCTGTGAGAGATGCACCTCCCTGAGCCTTCCTCTCGCCCTGTCTGCTGTGCCCCCACCCCTACCCCCCGCCACAGAACAAGAGACTAAGGCGTGGGGCTGTCCAGCCAGCTGCCCAAGGTGACTAGCAAGTCAGGCAAACAGGGATTTGAGCCTGAGCCAACCCGCCTCCAGGTTTTGGCTTCTTTCCCAGCCCTGCTCCTTCCTTCAGCTCTCATTTCATTCTCGTAATGACCCCATTTTATAGAAGAGACTGAGGGTCAGAGTGGGTAAGCAGCCTGCCCCAAGTCACACAGCAGAGCTGGGATTCAAACCACACTCACACGCCATGCCCAGCCTCCCCGCCACGTGCTCCTCCCCAAACCGAAGACCCTTTAACAGGCTGCTCACGTGAAGAATGACGTTTTATGGTGCCCTGTGGACAAAGTGGGTGGCATCAGGTCAGGTGCATCCCGCCAGCGCCATCAGCCCCACCCAGAACACCCCTCCTATGCCTCACCCCTGGGCCAGGAGGAAGGATGAGGCTGCCGGCTGTGGCCCTGAGTTGGGCAGCAGCTGCCTCAGGGCTGCAGGCCGGTGCCCCGGCAGGGGCAGGCTTGATGTGCACATAGAACTTTCGAGGCTCCTCATCATCGAAGTCGGAGTCACTGGAGGAAAAGCGGGAGGGCTCCGCCGCGCATGCGCCACAGTCAAGGGGCCAAGCAGATCCCAGGGTGGGGGTCTCAAAACCGCCCTCAAAACAGCCCTCAAAACCGCCCCTTCCTGCTCAGATCTTTCAATGCCCTACACGATCCCATCTCTCACCACCTGCTGCCTGGCCTGGCCACCGTGTTTTTGCTCCAAGCCTTTGCACCACGGTGCCCAGCCCTAACTCGCAAACTCATTCAGACGCTAAACCCCAACACCGGTGCCCCCTCCTCCAGGAAGCCCTCTGGGCTCTCCCTCTCTCCCTCTTGCTCAGCCCTGACCCCATGGGGCAGGTGTCTTTATTCTGCTTTGTCCACACCACAGGTTCCGGGCAGTTGGAACACAGAGAGGGTTGCTATTAGTGGAGGGAATCACTGCGGGCAGAGCTTTGTCCTTGCTGTGCCAATAGTTGCCCCCAGGGGGCGCAAGGAGGATATTATTCTGAGTCACATCAGGCCGGACAGTGAAACCTTCTTCATCCACTTCTGGACATGTCTAGGAGGACAAGCAGTGAGTCAGACTCCCCGCTACCGCACCTCCCCACTCGCCCTGCCACACCCCCTCCCACCTCTGGGCCCTGACTCAGACCTAAAAACAGCCCCAACGGCAGTAAGAGTATTCCCTGGCGCAAGCAGATTCTTGAGTGAACAGAGCATGCCTGTGCTAAGGTGGTGAGACTGGCAAATTGAAGCTAAGTGAGGACATCGGTCCCTCCCATGTGGCCCACAGGAGTCTGCAACTGAGATGAGATTGAGCCCCACCAGCTCCATGCCTGGCTTCCAGGCTTGGGGTCAAGGTGGGATTGAACCCCTCCCACTTGCGCCCCCCCCCCACACCCCCGGTCCCTCCCATAGTACTCACCCCTGAATTGGGCTCCAGGGAATCTCTGGGGATGGAGAAAGAGATGCTCATGTCAGCCCTCCCACTTCATCTGCATGCCCCCAACACCCAACACTGGACATGGCACCCGGGGGGCAGCCCCTGGGCTGTGATATTGTCTTGAGCTAGTCCTCCAGGTGATGGGGCCGAGAGGTTTGCTTGGAGCTGGGGGTAGTGAGTCTGGAGTTAGCTGAGCACAGGGTGTTTTCAAACAGCTTGGCAGGGGAGGGACCCTAGAGCTCATTTGAAGGGCTGGCTTGAGAAGGCAGGGAAGGTAGGAGCTAGCCTCAGCAGGGAAATACTAGGGCTAGCCTTGGCAAAGGAAGAATTTTGGACTAGGTTGGACAGTGGCAATAGTGGCCCGGGATGGAGGTTCTCCTGGGCCAGCCTGGAACAGGAATTCTCCGGGGCTACCCTCAGCAGGGAACTTCTGGGAGAGGATAGCTTGGGAAGAGGGAAGAGAACCCGGGCTAGTCTGGGCCCGGGCGGGGCAGGGGGTGCTTCCTCACACAGCTGCAGGTGGCTCCCGCTCCCGCCGGCTCAATCCTGGGAGGCGAAAGGCCTTGGCTCCCCGCAAACGTTTCATTGCTGAGAACAGATGAGGGGGATGCAGCTGAGCCCTGGAGGTGCCCCCTTTCATTCAGACCCGCCTTGCTCATCCCCACCGTCCAGCCTGGGCATCCAGGCCCAGACGTACTTGCCTTCCTGCAGGGCAGCCGCACTGTATGTCTCAAAATCCAAAGGCCCTGAGATAGGAGAGAGTGAGAAACTCAGCCTGGCTGGGAGACCGGGCCTGGGAAGGGGAGCAGTACATCCTCGGACTCGCAATGGCCCCTGGATCTGAGCTCAAGGCTACTCAGGGTCCAGCGCACAAGCCGAGATGCTGGAAGAGCCCCAGAGATGCTTGTGAGTGGGATGCGCCCTGGGTTCTGTCCTGCCTTGGGATGGACCGGAGAGGGTGATGCCTGAGTTCCTTTTTCTACTTCCAGCATTTCTCACAGGCACTTGAGTGGGTCAAGGGATGGACTACGAGTCTGTGCAGTGGACCGAACCTCAAGTGCCAATATGAGGAGCTGGGACTCTCTCCCAAAGGTGATGGGAGCCATGGAGGGTACATGAGCAGGAGCATAACAGATCTGCAGCCAGTGAAGAGCAAGAGTGGGGTCCCACACCAGGAGATACAGCCTGAGCCAGGGCTGCATTATAGAGACAGGAGGGATTAAGGACAGTTGTTAGTGACTGACTTGAGGACGTAAACTGTATACCAGCATTCATTGAATGCCTATTGTATGCTCAGCACACACTTTGCCCTTTATTGGCATCAAATTACTGAATATTCATAACTTCATTAGGTGGGAGTGATTATCAACCCCACTTTACTGATGAAGAAGCTGAGGCTCAGGGATGTCAACACAGACATCCAAGGTCATACAGCAAGCAATGAAGAAAAGACCAGACCCAGATCTGACCCCAAAACTTTCGCTCTCAACTCTTTCTAGATCCCTTATCTGGACATTTTTTTCAAACTGGTCCTTTGCTCACCAATCTCCAATGGCTCCCCTGGGCCCTCAGGGTAAAGTATGAACAGCTGGGCCTGGCATTCAAGGCCTGGTATCTGGTTGTAAGATTTATCCGTAAGATGAAGCATCAAAGGGGGCCTGACTGGCTCAGTTGGACAAGCATGTGACTCTTGATCTCGGGATCATGAGTCCAAGCCCCACATTGGGTGTAGAGATGACTTAAATATACTTATAGAAAAAAAGATGGACATCAAATCCTTTTCCTGTGTGGGCTGCAGAGATAGATTTGTCATTAGCCCATTTATCTGATGAGGACACCAGGGTGCACGGAGGATCAGTCCCCTGTTCCTTCCCTGCAGAGGTGGCCCCAGAACCCGACCCCCAGGGATGTCCCAACTCACCAGGCTTCTCCCGGCCCGTGCCCTTGCTCTCTGCAAACTTCCTCAGGAGCATCTCCACACTGACATTCTCTATGTTCTGCTTAAACTCCTCATGCACCTGGGCCGGGTGAATGAAGTGTGTGACTGGGTGCGGCCAGGGCCCCTTGCCTGGCACCCTTGACTTTGCTTCCTACCGCTGGCTCCACTCACCTGCCCAATCTGCACATGGGTGTCCTCCACCGAGTGGGCATAGGAGCCGAGCAGTGCCTTCATGTGCCGCAGGTGGGTCTCCTCCATGGCTTGGAAGCGCTGAGCCAGGAAGGGAGCAGAAAATGGGGAGGTGGAGGCCACAGGGAGTGGCCAGGTGACCCAGCCTGACTGATCAGAACGTTCCAACCCCCTGGCCTCAGTGACTGGTTTGGGGAAGACCCAAATGTCTTCCCTGGGACTTTTGCTAAAACTATGGGAAAGGAGACACTTTTACACGTCAAGACAATGGTAAACATATGGGTACTGCTGGCAGCCACTTTGCTGTGCACGTGTGCACACACACACACACACACACACACCCCTCTATATACGCCTAGGAGGGCATCTCTACATGGGAGGGAAGCCCCCGGGGAGGAAAACAGTCTCGAAAAGCAGAAAGGCAGAACTTTCTGCCAACACCATTTGAGTTCCTGGATCCAGCCATGCCTGAAGCTCTCCTCACAATCACAAACTTTTAGTCCCCTGGGTCTATAAATCTTCCTTGTCAGTTTGAATGAAGGTTTCTATCATTTACAACTACCAAAGTCAGGAAAAAAAATCTGATTCCTAATCCTGGGATTCCAATCTGCTTTTTTATACATTTTGGGTAGACAGAGTCCCAGAGAGGAACAGTGTCTCATAAAAACATTACATAGCTGGTAAAGAATAGAGACTGGAGCAGAACCCAGCTCTTTCGCCACCATGAACTGTCAGTAGGCTCTTGGCTTCTAACCCTGTCTATCCTGTTCAAAACCTTATTAGTAATGATAGAAATAGGGGAGCCTGGGTGGCTCAGTCGGTTCAGCATCCGACTCTTGATTTTGGCTCAGCTCATAATCTCAGTCATGAGATCTAGCCTTGCATCGGGCTCCTCACTGAGCATGAGATTCTCTCCCTCTCAAGCAAATAAATAAGTCTTTAAATAATAATAGAAACAACAACAGTAATACCTTCTAGAGTGGTTTCTATGCACCTCGTACTAGTCTGAAAACTTCACATGTAGGGACTCATTTAATCTCCACAAAAACTCTCTGAGGCAAGTACAATCACGGTTCCTATTTTACAGGTGGGGAAACTGAGGCACAAAAAGGCTTTGGCTTTTGAAATGATAATGGCAACCACAATCACAATAGCTAAGTGGCTCTAGACTTCTATGGTTTGAAACCTGTGATTCTAAGCCTCCTGGTAGTCGACGGTTTCAGAGGTTCTGGATTTCCAACGCCCGTAGATGCCGGGCCGGGGGCTGTGTGGGTCTCCAAGGTCCCGATGCCAGGTTCTTACCAGAGCTGAGTCCAGCATCTTCTGCTCAAAGTCAGTGCGGGCTGAGTTGTACTTCTCCACCGAGCGCCTCAGGCTCTCTGCCGCCTTCTTTGTTTTCGTCTCTGCCTACAAGACATAGGGAAGGGATGGGGATGGGAGGGGACACGCAGGCCATTTCTTCCCCCAGGGGCCCACCACCCAGCAGGTAGACTCCTTGGGGCACCCAGGGTGTGATGATCACAGAAGGTTCAATGACCAACGCTCTGTGATATGTCTTCATGCTCCCATCAGGCAGCCCTGGGGCCCCTTGGCACATTCCTCGGACCTGCGAGGGCCCACGGTGGCTGGGGACCTGTGCCTGGGGACCCACCTTGTCCATCTCCTTCTGGCTGGTGCTCTCCCTCCGCAGCCGCTCCTGGTCCATGCAACGGTTCAGGTAGTTCTCTCGGGACTTGGGCAGGAGCTGGCTGACACCTGCGAGGACCTGCACAGCGTCCAGGGTGCCCACTGCTTCCTCTTTGCACTGTGGGGATGGAGAAGGGGAGTGTGGGTAGCACCTGAAGCCCCCACTGGGGTGCAGGACCTGAGCAGACCGCAGGTATGTTTGGGAAGTGAAATTCCCAGCTTCCCAAATATTCTGTGGGGTTCCTGGTCCCACAGAGTACCTTGTATGAGTATTCTATTAATATCCAAAATCTTAGACATTCAAAAAAAAAAAAAAAAAAAAAAGGCTCCATGCCTAGCATGGAGCCCAACGCAGGGCTCAAAGTCACCACCCTGAGATCAAGACCAGAGCTGAGATCAAGAGTCAGATGTTCAACTAACTGAGCCACGAAGGCACCTGATCTGTCCCCCAGTTTAAAAAACATGATAAAACAGAAAATCTACCATCTCAGCCTTTTTTTTTAAGTAGGCTCCATGCCCAGCATCTTTAAGTGTACAGTAGTAACTACTACTCATTCCCTTTTTATACCTAAAGGGACATATATATCTTTATACCTAAAGGAATAGTGGCTTGGAGCCAATTAAACTTTATTTTTTATTTTTATTTTTTTAAAGATTTTATTTATTTATCCATGAGAGACACACACAGAGAGAGAGAGAGAGAGAGGCAGAGACACAGGCAGAGGGAGAAGCAGGTTCCATGCAGGGAGCCCAATATGGGACTCGATCCCGGGACTCCAGGATCACGTCCTGGACTGAAGGTGGTATTAAACCCCTGAGCCACCGAGCTGCCCTAAACTTTATTTACTGGCACTGAAATCCAAGAGTCATATAATTTTCACCTGTTGTGAAATATTCTTTTGTTTCCGCCCCACCATTTAGAAATGTAAAAACCATTCTTGGCTCTCAGGTTATCCAGGGCCAGGCTAGGTTTGCTCTGTGGCCCATGGTCTGCAGACCTCTGGTCCAGAATTCTGAGCCTGAAATTTGACAATGCTCAGGTTTTGTGGGATTCTGGGTTTGATGCCGTGGAATTAACAGAATTCTCAGAGGTGCGCACAGGGGGCTGGCGGTTCAAAGGCCCCAGTAGTTCTGGGATCTTTGCAGCCCCCCGCCGCCCCCCTCCCCCAGCTGGGCAGTGCCCACCAGCACGCACCTTCTTCTGTATCTTGAGCTGCTCCTCGCCATAGCGGAGCACGTCCTTGATGAGGTCCTGCAGCTTCCGCGTCAGCTCCAGGTGGCAGAGCGCCAGCTTGTCTGAGGAGACGCGGAAGACCTCCCAGAGTGGGGCGAAGGTCCTGGAAACAGGTCACACCCAGGGTCCAGCAGGCCCAACCCCCCTGGGGGCTCCTCAGACAGCACAGCAGGTGCCTACTGTGCTCCAGGCCCTGTGAGGCAACTGCACCATGACTACAAGACAGGCCTGTGACAGATGGGGAACTGAGGCATAGGAGGCTCCACAGCTCACCCCAGGCCCCTCAGGAAATGAGCATCAGAGCTGTTATTTAAATCCAGGCCTTGAGGCCCCCCAGGGCCTCACTCCGGACTCCAGGCCCTAGCTAAAACACAAGGGCAGCCACAACTCAATTTGCTCAAAACCAAGTTCACAGGGCTTTCCCACATCAGCAGAAGCCCTCTTTGGCTCCCCTCATATCTCTTCTCCCTGCTGCCTCCCATCCATACCCTCCCCCTGAAAATTTTTGCCCCAGGGCATCTCCAGGAAATTTTACTAGTGCCACTGGGGACCACATCACCTGTGGCCCCCCCCCTCCCCCCATCCCACCTCCAGTCTCATCTCCTCCTCACTCGGCCCTGCAGCCATGCCAGCTTCTTTGCACCTTGAACATTCAGAATCCATTGTTGCCTCAGGGCCTTTGCACTGGCTGAGCTGCCTGCCGGGGTCTCTGACCCAGATACCCCTGTAGTTGGCTCGGTCTCATCATTGCCCACGCCAGAGGAAGCACCTGACTTTTCTCGAGCTTTTCACCCCAGGAAAGGACTTTTGTTCATGTTTGCAGTTAACATCTGTCCTGCCCCACACCCCACAGGTATGTGGCACGAACATGGCATGAAGGTGACTGAGGACTTATCGCTGCTGGGTGTCCAGTACCTAGAGTGGTGCCCGCACACAGCAGGTACTTGGTAAACATGTGTTCGATAAATGAATGAGGTAGTATGTGAATGAGTGAATTACATTCCTTTGTCCAATTAGCCCCTTAAGTGGGGGAGGGTTGACTCCCTAGTCTACATATCATTTGTGTGAAGAGACGTCCACCCAAGAGTAGGCTCTGGATACCCCAGAACCCCGCAGCCTCGGTGACCCCTGCCCCAGCACCAGCCCCAGCCCACTCACCCCACGGGGGTCCCATTGCTGGCCAGCTTGGAAAGTTTCGCCATAGCCTTTGAGTAGGTCTCCTCGATGGTGGCCCTGAGTAGAACAGAGAAAAGATGTGAAAGGTTCTGGGCACCCTTGGGAGACGCTCCATTCCCCTGGGCCTCTGCCCCATGGAGGCATTTTGTAATAGCAGCACCCACAGGGCGCCGCAGACAATCGTGGATGGATCCAGGAACTGAAGGCCCTCAAAGTAAAGCGTGGCCCCCGTCCTGTACAGCTTGGACGGGTCTGGCTATCCAGCCACAGAGAGAAAAACCTGGTTATCACCTTTTGAACTCTGCTCGGATTTTTTTTTTTTTTTTAATTTATGATAGTCACAGAGAGAGAGAGAGAGGCAGAGACACAGGCAGAGGGAGAAGCAGGCTCCATGCACTGGGAGCCCGACGTGGGACTTAATCCCGGGTGTCCAGGATCACGCCCTGGGCCAAAGGCAGGCGCCAAACCGCTGCGCCACCCAGGGATCCCCCCTCTGCTCGGATTTAACGGGCGTCCACCTAGTGAGCGGCCGGGGAGCAGAAGGCTGCCTTGCAATTTGAATTTATTCTGTTTTCTGGGATACGGACGTGGGAGCATTTACACGCCGAAATGTAGATTTATTCCATCATACATGTGTTTTATCATACTCAGGGCATGAGGTTGAGTTTTCAAAATTCCCCCTGTAAGTAGGTCATATCATCGTCTCTTTGGGAGGAGGCGTCAGAAGCCTTGGAATGGTTGACGGGCGGACGTGGGGCTGCGGTGCGGAGAACCGCTGGTTAGGAGGGTCCCCCAGGTGGGGCAGGTGAGGCGTGGCCGAGGCGGGATGGGCGGGGCCAGGGCGGGGCCACGAGTAGCGGAGGCGGCGGGGGGAGGGGCTGTGGGGCGTGGCCCG
The DNA here is from genome assembly GCF_011100685.1 of Canis lupus familiaris. NCBI lineage: Eukaryota > Metazoa > Chordata > Mammalia > Carnivora > Canidae > Canis > Canis lupus. Next base: position 45,531,505 of record NC_049241.1, read on the forward strand.
GGGTGGGCGGGGCGTGGGGACCTCACCTCTCCCGGATGAAGTCAGCCAGCTCCTTGGTGGAGATGGGCCCCTGCTTCACGCTGTGGTACAGGACCTCGAAGCCATGGTTCTTCTCACCCTGCAGGGGACGGACGGGGGTGGAGACTGAGTAAAGGGGTGGAGGAGACGTCATGGTCGCCTAGCAACGGGGGCGTGGCCAGAGCAGCCAACCACAGAAGCCAACCCCTTGGTGGCAGGGATTGCTTCCGGCCTGAGCCTGTTGCCTAATGACCCCTTGGTCACAAGGATTGGCTCATGGGCCTTAAGTTGGCCCAACCAGAGAGAAGCTGGAGGTTTTGTCCCATGGCTGACGGAGAGATGCTCTCTTAAGCGGGTTGCCTCTGTCTCTTTGTGTCTCCATCTTTTTAGGTGTCTCTCTGCCTCTGTTTCTGTCTCAGTCAATCTTCCCCTGTTTTTCTGTCTGTGCCTCTCTTTTTTTTTTTTTTAATTTTATTTATTTATGATAGGCACACAGTGAGAGAGAGAGAGGCAGAGACACAGGCAGAGGGAGAAGCAGGCTCCATGCACCGGGAGCCCGACGTGGGATTCGATCCCGGGTCTCCAGGATCGCGCCCTGGGCCAAAGGCAGGCGCTAAACCGCTGCGCCACCCAGGGATCCCTGTGCCTCTCTTTAAATGTGGAGTTATGTGGGCCTAGGAGATACTGGGATCCAGGTGGAAACCATGAAATTTGTAAAGAAGTCTGAGTAAAAACTATGTTGAGTCGAGTTACTGGATCAAGCCAAGCTTGAAAGCCATATTTCCTCACAGCGTTTCACTTTTGTGAGCCAATATAACCCCTGTTGGTTAAGTCACTGTTTTCTGTTTCCCTTCCACACCAAGACTCCCTTTCTGAGATGCCCAGAGCATAGTCTGGGTCTGACGCTTCTCTCAGGACCCAGCAATGTCCAGTACAGGGTGGAGCAAAAAAAGGGCATTTGCCTTTGTTGAATAAATGAACAGATGAGTTATTCTGCTGTCATCTGGGGCTGGTGGGAACAGTGCCTCTACCTGGGTGCCTTGCACAGCACCTCTTTCCTCCCAGTTCTGGGGTCACCATGGTGGGGGACGCAAGTGCTGTGCTGTGTGATCTGGGCAAGTCACTGTCCCTCTCTGAACTTTTAGTGGCTCCTTGTTAAGATGGGACAGGGGAGTCATCCACCTCTCCTATGAGGGCGAAGCAAATGCCAAGGTGATCCACACCAGGGTCCCCCAAATCCCCAAAGGCAACCCCAGTTTTTGCGAATTCATGGCATTAGTTAACATTTTGTGCTAAGTTTGCTCATTTCTTCTCCAAATACATTGACTTAAAGAGGGAACTTTTACCATTATTCCAGTTAGAAGCCCTGGCCCCCAGACCATAATGAAAGGAATAGGAAAAAATAAGGCAGCAACTGTTTTTCTGCCAGCCAGATCCTGTGACATGTGAAGGGCATCATGTCTGAACAGTGAGTTGTTCATCAAAAAAGGGAGATGAGCTGGGGTCTGAGGACCTGGAGACAATTTAGTGCCGAACAGGCCCTTGTAAGCAAGACCAAAAGAAGAAGCCTGTGGAGAAATCCGGTGATATTTAACTCCCAACACACATCCCTGGAGTGATCCCTTTGGCAGCAGGTCCTCCGTTAACAGTGGTTTCCTCTACCTTCTTCCAACCTGCGGAGTTTACCTTCCCGCTTACCTGAAACCAGAAGGCTGAAGCCAGAAGTCACAACCTGATAATCCCTCTTGCTGCATAAATGGAGAAACTGAGGCCAAACCTGGGGCAGACACAGCACAGCCTCAAGCTCAAATCTCCCCAACAGGCACTCCTCATTCTAGCATCATTGACAGCTCCCTATTTCCTACCAGCGGCTAAGGTACAAAGCCCTTAGCTCGGAATTGTCTTTCCAATCTCATCTCCCAGCATCCTCTTGGCCTCACCGGCAAAATGGCAAGCAGTGCAAAGACATGCTGTGCCTTCCTACCACTGCACCTTTGCCTGGGCTGTTCTGCAACCCAGCTCATCGGGCTGCATCTCTTTCCACCCATCCAAATCCTTCCACATCTCAAGGATCATTTGCAGGCCCACCTCCCTCAGGAATTTTCTCAGACCCTCACTTCCCAGAATGTTCAATATTGCTCCCTCCTACTTCCCAGGAATATGTCTCAGGGCCTCCTTTTATGCACTGGGTCACTCTGAGCTGGTGACTTTACCTCTCGGCCTCAGTCTCCTCATCTGACAAATGGGGACAATGACAGCAGCCACCTCCCAGGGTCTTGGTGAGATGAGGCTGGGACAGTGCTGAACACAGGGCTTCCTGCACCGTGGTGAGGGCTCAGCAAACAGGCCCAGTGGCCCCCGCCTGCCCCACCCAGGGGATCCTCGGGTAAGGCTGCACCAGGCACTGCCGCCCAGGCCAGCATCTGGGGCTGACTTGGAGCCAACCCCTGGCCTGTTTCCCAGACCTGGCAAGGCCCCCAGTGGTATCTGCCTCTCTCAGGCTGTGCTGGCAGCGAGGGTCCCCGGAGGGCTGTCTTGGGCCTGTATCTCTTATCAGAACCTCTGGACTCCAGTCTCGTCCCTATGTCAACCTCAGAGGGATCTTTCTAACACAGCTTGATCATATCTCTCCCCTGCTCACGCTTCCCCCATGACTCCCCAGTGCCCTCTATGCATCCAGGCTGCCTTGGCCCAGTGGGACTGAGGCATCCGTATCTGGCTTGATCTCCCCTAACTGGAGCCTCCTTCAGGCCAGCCAGGGCACCAGCGCCACCCAGCAAAAAGCCACCAATACAAGCAATTGATTAAAAGAAACAGTGATAGACATCCCTGAGACCTGAGGAGGCAGGAGTTTCATCCCCTTTCCCAGATGGGATGGGAAAACTGAGGCCAAGTGACAGAAAGTCACTTGCCCAAGGGCTCCTAGCAGAGCCCAAATCAAATCCTCATCCAGTCTCTACCAGGCTATCTTGGGTGGGGAGTGCATTGGGGGTGGCTTCTATTTTCCCTCTGCTGATCTGAATTTTCTGCAGTAAGCTTGCATGCCTCCTGCAATTAAAAAGCATTTGAAATAAATGTAGGTGCCTCATACCATTAAACAGAATTTAAAATAAATGTAGGTGCCGCTGTCAGGGTTCCAAAATGTGGGCAACAATTGATCATCAAACAGGCAATCCCCTTACAAAGAGGCCCCAAAGGGGGCTCGGAGAGGAGTGGGCCCCTTGCTGGGGTCACACGCGGGTGAGAAAGTGGAGGTCAGGTCCCATCTCCCTTCTGCTCTCTCCCCCCACCCCTCTCCGCAGGTGGCAAGGGGGGTGAGGCCCCTTTAAGAAAGCAAGTGGCAGTAAGAGGAGCCCCAGCTGGGGAGGGAGCAGGCCTGTTGCCAGGGGCAACCAGTTGCCTAGCAACAAGCTTCCTTTCCAGGAGCTCAGGGCCCTACTGGGGAAGGGGCTTTCAGCCCTGGTCCTCCCTAGACTCTTCTGTTCACACATCCTCTGTGGCTCCTCATTAGGCCGGCCCTGTAAGTGTGTCCCTGTGCCCTCAACTAGTCACCTGTGTCCCACTTCTGGGCTTCTGCTCAGGCTGTTCCCCCTGCCTGGAACATCTTTCTGACCTCTTGGAAAATCTCACCCCTCAAAGCCCACAGCAAACATGGCTCAGTGTCCTGGCCCCTCCTCTGGTTGCCCCCCAGGCTGGGCCCAGCCCTGACCCTGCGGGGCTGAAGGTTTCTGGCTGGCTCTCTGTCTCCCAGAGTGCAAGCTCCTCGGGGTCAGAGCCAGGACGAAGCCTTCAGAGGAGCCTTAGCACCTTCCACAGTCGGTTGGGTGTGGAGTGGTGGTGGTGGGGAGGGAGGGAGGGAATGAAGGGAGGAATGAAAACAAGTGTGTCTCGCTCAGCTCCCTGGAGTCATAGTATGAGGTCCCCAGCCCAGAAGGCAGAAGAGTGAGGGGGCCACTCCCTAGTGGCCCAAGTCAAGAAACCCCCCAAATCTCCAGAATGGGAAAGACGTGGAAATTCCCTGGCTGAAATGACCCTGGATCCTGGAATTTTGGCCTGGCCCTGGGTTCGAGCCCTGATGCTACATTTGCTCACCAGGCAGCTTGAAAAGAGAATCCTACTCTGGGCCTCAGTTTCTCCATTGTTCAAGCTATGACTTGCCCAAGTCATAGCTCCAGGGTCACAAGGCCCGTGAGGTCAGAGGATATAGACACAAACCCAGCCTGACTCCTTCCACTTTACCTTCTATACCTTGCTGACCCTCCACTTGTCCAAGGCTCTGCCTATAAGCTGTCAAGTCCCCCCATCTCCATAAAAGCCCTTCCAGGGGCCCCCATCAAAATAAAAGTGGGTCTTACCCAAAAATGCTCTCCAAAATACGACATCCTGATGCCCTCTGTGGAGACCCCTGCAGGCTCCTGTTTAGTGCCTGTCCAAAGAGAAAAGCAAATTTGAGCTGCAAAGCCATGGCCAGCTTGGACCTGAAGAGGGGAAATTCCAATTGTCCTCCCCGTGGAGGAGGAAGAGAGATGATAGAGGAGGAACCAAAAGCCCCAGGCTGGGAGCATGCCGGGGCCCCTGAGATGATTCATCCTTAGGCCTGGCCCCTAAGCAACCTCCATTCTAGGGGGACAAATATGGATCTAGATGCCCCAGGTCCTGTGGGATCAGAGCTGGGCTGGATAGAGGGATAGGGGCCCAGTCTAGAGGGAGCCTACTCTAGAGGAAGGGGCATGGGAGTTGGGGTTTTTTAATACAAATAGGAGTTCACTGGGAGGGGGGCAGCAGAGTACTGGATGAGCCCCAGCCTAAGCAGAAAATCTCAGGGCCATTTCACAGATGGGAAAACTGAGGCCTCCCTATAGAAGAGAAGCCACTTGCCAAGGTCACAGAGCCAGGAAATGACAGTAGGTTCACACCCTGGGCCAACTGATCAAGACCTGAGCACTCAGCACCACGCTGGGCAGCTCCTATGGGAAAGAGTCTGCTGAGAAATGGACACTGGGACTATGATCAGGCACAAGGGGGTCGGGGTCCCTCCAGTGTCCCCAAGGATCCCTTGGGGTCTCCTAAATCCCTCTACAATGGTCCCCATCTTATGCACACTCCTGGGCTAGACAATGCACCCCTCACCATGATGACCCAGCTGATAGTGGAGCCCCTATGGGTCCTAACCCTGACTCCCAGAAGCCAGTGTCTGAGTCACTATGCAGCTCTGTGCCTCAGTTTTCCCATCTGCAAAACAAGAGGGGATGCCTCGAAGGGGTCTTGCTGGGGAAATCCAGGCCTCCCTGAAGAGGGGGCTGGGCCAAGCCGCCTGGCGAGGGAGGGACACTTGGTGTCCTTGGCACGTTCTGGACTTTGGGCTTGTCACAGGAGCCCGCAGGCCTCATCCATAATTCATGACCCCTCGGGGAGCTCGGCAGCAGCTGGGAGCCCAGGAGGCACAGTGGCAGCAGGGACAGGGCTGGTGACCACAAATGGGCAAGCTCCTCGGGCTTCACAAGGAAAGGACCAAGCAAGGACCTCAGAGGAGGCTGCCTTCACCGAGACTCAGTTTATCTAATCTTGAAAGTGAGTTTAACTGGAACCATTACCCAGGTTCCTTGACTTCTATGAGTTACCCAGCAGCCACCATGTGCCCACATGGCAAAGACAATGCCAGGGTCCATGAGATAATCCAGTCCTGAGACTGGTCCCTGAGAAGTCCCCAGCTGAGGGGTAGAGAGCTGGGCGCAGACACACCGGTCCTGCAGGCTCAGGGCTGGGCCAAATGGAAGAAGGGGCTGTGGGAACCTGGACCGAAGGAGGGGGCCATGGGAGTTGGGGTGCTGAAGCATGAATAAGAGTTCACCAGACAAAAAATTATTCAATTTCACAAATATTCCCAATGACCCCCCCTGTGCTGGGTGATGCAGGGGCCCCTGAGAAAACCGTCACTGGCACTGTCCCTGAGGAAACCCAGTTTGGTAGGGGGGCATGCTGGGCTGACATCCGAAAAGGATTAAAGCTCTAAAATTCCCATCTCCTGTCTTCATTTCTGTCCAGGATTTAGGCCTCGAGCATCTCCAAATCCCTCAGAGCTTCGCTGACTGATACGGGAACCACTAACCTGGTGTGGTGACTTCATTAGAATGTATGTAAAATTAAATACCATTAACCTCCCCCAGCTCCTCAGTTGGGCCAGCCTTGCTTTCAGGGCTCAGCAGCCACACGGGCCTGGTGGCCGCCCTATCGGACAGCACAGGTAGAGAAAGTTGTGCTAGAAGATGCTTCTTAGAGGATCCAAGGAGCCACCGGGCCCAAGTTCCCCAGGAACCGAGGATCTCACTACTGTTTTCGCAACTCCCGTTAGATGGCCCCTCCCCCCACAATGCACCGAGGGCCAGTCCGTACCCAACTCCCCCAACAGGTACGGCTCCCTCAACCTTCACAGCCACACCGTGGGACCCAATCGCACCTTTACAGATGCAGAAACTGAGGCACAGAATAGTAACTCAAGTCCCGGGGGGTGCTGTGATTTTGTCCCTGGCCTGTCTGCCAAAAGAACGCCTGTTTGGAACCACCTAGTGTGGCTCTGGGTCTCTGTGTCCCCTCTGCTCCCCCACAACCAGTCCCACGGCTCAGAACCCCAATGGGGGGCAGGGGGGCAGAGCGAAGGGTGGCCCTCCCGCAGGCTCCTGCCCGGCCCAGGAAGTGACACCTGCTGTGTCTCTCGGAAACCCCAGGCCAGGCAGAGGGGCCCCTCCTTCTATTCCTGAGGGGGGCGAGGGAAGGCAATGGGGTGGGGGGGGGCTCCTCCTGACAGGGCTCAAACTCACCGGACAGGGCAGCGAGCAGGGCTGGGGCCCCTGACAGACAGGGTGGGCACCAGGAGATGGCCACGCGGCCCCTGCCACTTCCGTCAGCACCAAGCGGAGGCCTGTGTGCGTGGGGGGGACAGGAAGCTCACCCTGCCCCGCCTACCGCCCAACCGCCACCTCACCTCCCCCACCAGGCCCGCACCCCTGGGACTTCTCAGGCACTGGGCCAGCCACAGATGGGTAAACTGAGGCACCTGAGCCTAGGGGCCCCCAGCCTGGGGCTGTTATTACCCAACAAATAATAATCATGATGACAGTGGTGAAATTATAGCAGGCCACACACTGCGTCCATCCTGGGCTAAGCTTTTCCACGGCTCACCATCCCCATCCCCGGGTGGGTGACCGATTCACAGAGGGGGACCCAAGGCTCAGAGAGGGGAGTGTAACATGCTCGTGTCTGCACAGCTGACACTCAAAACCCAGGGCTGCGTGACAATGTTCATGGGCCCCTTCCTCTAAATAATTAAAAAAAAAAAAAAAAAGACTTCAAACTATATGTTACAAATTGCCTTGGCACAGAGATGAATATATTAATAGTATGTGTTAAAATGAATTCGTTAAGAATAAGTAAATAAATAAATAAATAAATAAATAAATAAATAAATAAATAAAATGTATTCTTTGACCCCCAAGCCCATGTTTTTTCCCTTCTGATTCTGAAAGAAGTTAAAACATCTTATCTTTCATGGGCCTCTGAAAGTGCCGTGTCCAAGACATGGAGGCCTCTCTACCTGATGGAGAAAATAGCTTTGCTCCAACCCAGGACTCTGGGCCTCCACAGCACCAGGGCAAAGCCCAAAGCTGGACAGGGACTTGCCCAAGGTCACACAGCAGGCAGTCAGCTGGACCAGGATGCCCCCCATCCTCTGGAAGCGGAGAGGAGTCCTGGGGGGCGGGGGCAGGTGTCTGACAGCCCCAGGTGCTGCCTGGAGATTCTGCTTTCCCAGCACCAATTCCCCAAAACCCACAGCTCTGCGCAGGGTCGAGCATGTGAGCAGGCCCAGGAACAGATAAAACAAGACAGGACTGGAGTCAGCAAAGGCAGAGCTCACTGGCTCTAAGCCACCTGTCCAGAGCCCTGACCTCCTGCTGTGACCTTGGGCCTACCCTGACCTCTGTGCCTCCAGGGTCCTATGAAACAGGCTCTGACATTTTGCTCCTCCTGGACACTAGTGTGTGCATAGTGGGGGGCCAGTCTGAGATTTTTCTCTCCCTTTCCAGTGACTAGCCAGCCTTGTGGCCGCGCTGTTTCAATGACCTGTCCTGTCAGGAGCCTCCTCCCTTCGCCACCGGCCACCAGTGACCTTTACACAATCTGGCTCGACTCTTACAATGGCGCTTCGAGGCAGTGTCTCATCTTGACCATCACCCCAATGGGGAAACTGAGGCACATGCCCCATGTCGCACAGTGACCAGGCTGTCAAGCTCAGTAATTTTTCCATCCTCCGCCACTAGTCTCCTCCCTTTATCATCTCTTTGGCAAACACCTATTGAGCGCCAACTGTGTACCTAACTGGCGGGCTCTAGAGACGCAGCTGGCAACACCCTGGCAGGCTCCCCTCTCTCCTCCCTTCTCCCTGTCAGCTGTGACCTCATTTATGATCGCTAATATTGTAATTAGTATTATAATGACCGTGTCTGTATTTACAGGGCTCCCGTCTTCCCACGTCTCCTCTGATCTTCCAAGGGGGATCCAGCCCATTTCACAGGAGAATATACCGAGGCCCAGGGGGGCAAAGCCACACACGGGAGGAATCAGTTTGAACCTGGTGGTGTTGGACTCCCAGCTCTGAGCTCACCCCTGTGCCCACCGCAGAGTCAGGGGACAGGCTGGCCTGGTGCCTTCCACCTCCTCCTACCCGCCACCCCACCCATGGAACCGGCTCACCCCTGGCGTGGGTGACAATATATGGGTCAGGGTGTGCCCCAGGCAGTCCCACCGGTAAGACGAGGGCGGTGGAGCCCCTATTCCAATGATTGCAGCCGGGTAACATGTTTTACTCTCTGGCAGAACAGCCCTTGCAGCAAGGCCAGAGTGACCACGAATCCATTTTGCAGCACCATAAACTGAGGTTCAGAGGCTAGCAAGGCATGTCAGGGGGTCTCCAAACCCATTGCCCTCTCACCCCCAAACCACATCTTAAGTGAAGTAGGGAGTTATAGTTTGGTATATGGTGGGGTGTGTGGGTTCAGAATCTGTAGAGAATACAGCCTCTCAAGCCCTCATCCCTATTTTCAAAGGAGAAAACCAAGGCTCACAGAGGTGCTGTCACCTGCCCAAGGTCACCAGTGAGGCAGGTCCATCAAAGCTGCCTCCTGGTCCCCACTGCGGCTGGGGCAGGCAACTCCCAGATTTGAGGCAGATGGAGGGGCCGCCCACCCCACAACCCTCCTCCGCACCCCACTCGCAGTCAGCCTCCGGCGAGATCCTAATTTACCTCGATTTATTTTAATCCCAGAGAACAGATGCTGCTGCCCACCCCCCACTGAGGCAGGGACCACCCCCAAGTCCTTGCTTCAGGCCCTCCCAGGCCTGGCCTGGCCCGTCCCAGAGAGGCAAGGCACCCCACACTGACCCCCTCCCCAGAATTCCAACTTTGGGGGTCCCTGCAGAGGATGACAGTGAAACGCCCCCCACCTCATCCTTGCGGTAGGGGACTGGGATAGAACAGTCTAGAGGAGAGGCCCGGGGACCCCCAGCTCCTCCTCCAGGCCCATCACGGTTCACAGTGGAGAAAAAGGGAAGGGGCTTCTTCCATCTTGGTCCTCAGGGGTCTGCAGACCAGAGGTGGAAAGAGGGAAATTGAGCGTGGTCTCCACTTCGGCTGTCTGGGTCCCAGGCTGGAGGGAGAGCGGCGCCCCCATCTTTGCAGCCCTGGAACCTACACCCAGATCCAGGCTTAGAATAAAGGGATTTGGGGAGGGGTCTCACGTCATAGCCACCATCCTGCACGCTCCGGTTCTAGGCCAGGAGACGGGGGACTTGGAGAGGGGTCCCTGTCTCCCTCCGCAGGCCCTGGATGATGGTCTCTGGGAGGCCAGGGGCCCACCGCGCAGCCCCCAACCCCCAGCTCGCCATCCCTCCTGCCCCGCCGCGCCTTTGCCCCCAGTGGCCTCCGGGGCTACCGGGCGCGGTGCGCATGAGGGGCTGCGCGGGCCAGGGGACTCGGGGGGTCCCGAGGACAGCACTCACCTCCCGAGCTCCGGCCGAGCCCCGCGCCCGCCGCCACCTGCGGCTCGGTCTCTGACACCCGAGCCCGCCCCGCCCCTACCTCCGCGGCTGCGGCGCGGCTGCCGCCTGGCTCCGCCCCCGGGGCGTGGCGTCGAGAGTCCCCACCCACCAGACGGCCCCCGGAGGCGGGGGCGGGGCTGGAGCCCGCGCGGCCCGCCATTGGGCCATTTAGGCGGCCGGCTCCGTCAGTCCGGAGAGCTGATTGGCTGATCCAGAGATGAGGCTGCTTTTTTTTTTTTCTCATTACCCCCCACTTCCACCACCCGCAGTGTATTTGCATAAGTTAAAGCAACAGGCTCCTCTCCCGCCACCGGAGACCCAGGGGGAGGGCGAAGGGGTGAGCAGTTTATCGGGGTCCCACCGTGTGCCGGGCACTGAGCGGGGCTCATGTGAGGTCCCCACAGGCTTGCGGGCGGGACGTCATTGATTCCCATTTTACAGATGGAGAAAAACACCGTGGAGGCAGGAACTTGCCAGGAGGCCACACGGCAAGCCCACATCCTTGGGGGCAGTCTCAGGGAGCTGGCCCCAGGACTGGGAAGAGCTATCCCCAAGAATGCTGTCTTGCCACAAATCAGAAAGGCTTTCGTCCCCCACACCTGGGCCCTCATAAAATGAGATGTCAAATGCCCCTTGCCGTTCAACCCTTCATTGAAACACTGGGGTGACCTCCCGCCTCAGGCTTGCTCCCCCATCAGCAACCCCAGCTCAGTAAGGGCAGCTCAGGAGCGTGGGCCAGAGGCCCTGGAGTCTCACAGTCTTCTCTTCCTGACCTCCACGCTGTTCCTACTGGCCCCGTGTCTCTGAAACACCCCACTTCGTCCATTTTTCTTGTTTTTTTAATTTTAAAAAATATTTTATTTATTTATTTATTTATTTATTTATTTATTTATTTATTTATTATTTATTTATTTATTTATTCATGAGAGATACACAGAGAGAGAGACACAGGCAGAGGGAGAAGCAGGCTCCATGCAGGGCCCCCGATGTAGGACTCAATTCCAGGTCTTCAGGATCAGGCCCTGGGCTGAAGGCGGTGCTAAACCGCTGAGCCACTGGGGCTGCCCCTCGTCCATTTTTCTGTATGCCCCGGTGGCAAGAGACCAGGCCTGTAGGCTGCCTCTGCTTCCTACTTGGGTCTCTTGTTGCCTCCACCCCTGCCCCTAACAGTCCCTGCTCCCCTGGCAACTATAGATGTGTTTTTTTGTTTGTTTGTTTATTTGTTTATAATAAATGAGTTATTTTATTATTTTTATTTTATTTTATTTAAAGATTTTATTTGTTCACTCATGAGAGACACACAGAGAGATAGGCAGAAACACAGGCAGAGGGAGAAGCACACTCCATGCCAGGACCCCGATGTGAGACTCTGTCTCAGGACCCCAGGATGGGATCATGACCTGAGCCGAAGGCCGACACTCAACTGCTGAGCCACTCAGGCGTCCCTAAACGATTTATTTTAGAGCTGTTTTCAATCTACGGGTTGTTGTTTTTTTTTTTTTAAGATTTTATTCATTCATTCATGACAGACACACAGAGAGAGAGGCAGAGACACAAGCAGAGAGAGAAGCAGGCTCCATGCAGGGAGCCTGACGTGGGACCGGATCCCGGGACTCCAGGATCACACCCTGGGCTGAAGGCAGGGGCCAAACCGTTGAGCCACCCAGGGATCCCCTCAATTTACGGAATTATTATGAAGATAGTACAGAGTTCTTATGTACCCCACACCCAATTTCCCCCCCTTTTTTAAGATTTTATTTATTTATTCATGAGAGACAGAGAGAGAGAGAGAGAGAGAGAGAGAGGCAGAGACATAGTCAGAGAGAGAAGCAGGCTCCACGCAGGGAGCCCAGTGTGGGACTCGATCCCAGGACCCCAGGGATCATGCCCTGAGCCGAAGACAGATGCTCAACCGTTGAGCCACCCAGGCGTCCCCAATTTTCCCTATTATTAGCACCTTTCATTAATATGGTACATTTGTCAGAATTAGTGAACCGATAATGGGACATTATTATTAACTAAAGTCCATATATTATTCAGATTTTCTCCACTTTCCCTAGTATCCTTTCTCTGTCCCAGGACTCCACATTACATATAGTCATCCAGTCCCCTTAAACACCTCTGGGGTGAGACAGTTTCTCAGACTTTCTTGGGTTGTTGTTGTTGTTGTTGTTGTTGTTTTTAAAGATTTCATGTGTTTATTCATGAAAGACACAAAGAAAGGGCAGAGACTTAGGCAGAGGGAGAAGCAGATTCCTCATAGGGATTCGATCTCCAGGCCTGGGATCACTACCTGAGCCAAAGGCAGACAGATGCTCAACTGCTAAGCCACCCAGGCTTCCCGGACTTTTTGGTTTTTGATGACCTCACCAGTTTTGAGAAGAACTAGTCAGGTGCCTTGTGGGAAATCCCCCATTTGTGGTTTGTTGGTGTCTTTTCAGGGCCCTGGGGTGACAGCTTTGAGGAGGACTACAGAGGTGAAGTGCTCTGCTTGTCACACCAAGTCCACAGGACATGCCATGGGTATGACTCTTCACTATGATGTTGACCTGGATCACCTGCCTGAAGTGGCCTCTGTCAAGTGTCTCCACTGTGGAGCGACTCTCTTCCTCCTGTTGATGCTGTGCCCTATGGAAGGAAGTCACCATGGGCCACCCACACACAATGGATGGGGAGTCACACTTCTCCCCACAAATTATTCTGAATTCCTCTCTTCTCCCTGTTTATCTCTTTGATCATTCACATCAGTATGGACTTATGAATATTTATTTTGTATGTTGAGTTAAAATCTAATATTACTTTATTGAGTTTTTTGCTCAAATGGTTTCAGCTTTGGTCATCAGAAGCTCAGGAGTCTTTGACATGCCCCCATCCCCCGCCGTGGTTTTCCCATCTTAACACGGCCTTACTTTGTCCCTACAAAATGCATCACGCTCATCTCATATATTTCCTGCCCCTCATCCTAGAATCAGCCTCTCCTAGGAGCAGCTCAGTGCGTTTTGCTGGAGAATATAGTAGTCTCCCCTTTTGCACAGTGTCAGTGGTCTGTGATCAACCGCAGTCCAGAAGCAGATGATAGTCCTGACATATGGTCAGAAGGTCAACAACAGCCTCATGCTACAGCACAAAGCCTGCGTCATTCACCTAGCTTCATGTCCTCACGTGGGCATTTTATCATCTCGCATCATCACAAGAAGGGCGAGTATAGGACAAGATGAGAATTTGAGAGAGAGAGATCACATTCACATAACTTCTATTACAATATATTGTCATAATGTGCCTAATTTATAAATTAAACTTTAGCACAGGTATATACGCACAGGAGAAATCATAGTATAGATCTAGGGTTCGGTACTACCCGTGGTTTCAGGCACCCACTGGGGATCCTGGCACGTATAACCCCCAGACAAGAGGGACACTGCTGTGCTAACACAAACAGAGATCTAGGCATTAGCTGTGCTGCTTGCTACTGGGGTGGGGGTGGGGGTCATTGCTTCTAGGCCCTCACAGCTGACAGAGCAAGGACACAAAATGTGTATATGATCTGTATATATACACAGACCTGTATCTCCATATATAACTGTGTATCTATATTAAGTTACACATGAATTCATGCAGATGTCTCCACGCCTAATCCATTAGCAAATGGATTCTTCTAGACTCCTTCCTTTGTCTGTCTCTAGCCTCTTACTGCAACAGTGAGAAATCTGGCTCCCACCCTCCACCCTCTGTTTGCTTAATTGCTCCAGTGTAGATATGTGGTGGTGGCTTCAGGATGTTGACCGGTGCCCACGGGTGAGGGTTTCAGACAGATGGAGGGATCACTTCCTTTCCAGCTCCAAACCATCCCCTAGGGCTTGGCATTCTCAGGAAAGACGCCGCACCCTCCCCGTAACCCTCTAGAGCTGTGTAGCAGAAGCCTGTGCACAGCCCTGTCCTGTCTCTGACCAAATCAGTCTCACTTCAGGGCCTTTGCCCCTGCTGTGCCCTGGGCTGGATTGTTCTCCCCCAGCTCTACATCTGACCAGGAGCTTAGTTCTTAGTTCCTACACAGAAGCCCTGATCAGTCTTCCTTCCAGCCCAATGATGACCCCCCAGGGTTAGGGCATTGTATTGGGCTCAGCCTCTCCCCCAACAGGCTGGAAGCTTCTTCCTGGGGGCCCTGGCACCACTCATAAGAGCCAACTGCATTTACACTCCCCATACAGGCCTCCCCCAAGCCCCAGCCAGGGTAAACGGGGTGGGGGCAGTGATTCATATTTTACAGGATAGAGGACTGAGGCTCCAGGACAAGAAGCTACTCTCTGGAGTCACACCCCAAAGACCTATCAGAGATAAGACTTGACTCAGGTGCACTGGTGCTGAAGCGCTCACCTGCCCTGACCTTGGATCCTAAAAGGATGCTGTGGGGATGAGGGGACGGGATGCAGAGCTGTCTGTTGGGGAAGGAAACCTGGGGTCCAGTCACTGCCAATACAGCCTGAGGCCACCTGGAGGTTCAGGGCAATTTTCTTATATCTGAGGTAGAGGAAGGAGGGGGCTGGGGGCCCACAGGGAAGTTAAGTAACATCTCCAAGGTCACCAGCAGCACAACCATTTCCTGAGCACCTACTGTGTGCTGGGTGGGGAAAGGCACATATGGTGTGTAGATGGGTGCCCGCCTTCTCCTGTCCTGGCAGCACCCCAGACTATGGACGAGAAGGAAATAGAGGAGGGTGACTTGCTGGCAGACACGGTGACATTTTAAAGGGAGTGGATCAAGAAGAGCCAGAGGAGGGCCTGGAGTAGGGTAGGACAGAACCAGAGGGAGAACAGGGAGGGCTTCCTGGAGGAGGGGCCCCTAGGAAGTGAGGCTTGGGAGATGAGAGCTATTGCACTGCTTTTCCTGGGAGAGGCAACCCCTCCCTCCTCCACCATTACCTCGTAAAAGCCCGCATCTTCCCAGGAAAGTGTCCGAGTCCCCAAGCCTACCGCTGTGCCCCCAGCCCCTGGAAGGGGAAGTCCCAGCTGCTCCATGGGGCATCCTGGCAGCTGTAGGGCCAGCCCCACCCCTGAGGTTCCCCTTGAGGAACTTCAGTATTACCAGTCTTCTCTCGGTTTCTTTAAAGACCAAGCCTGGGGCCCTGTGGGTCCCTCTGCCAGCTGTGTTCTCCCTCTTCCCCTAAGGTGGCTTCATCCTCAACCTCATGGGGCCTCCTCTCATCCCCAAGCAGCAGGTGGGTCCTCCTCTGGCACTGTGCTGCCCCCCACACCCGACACCATGGGTTGTTGTATCCTATGTGTCTGACACCCGCACTTGCTGGTTTGCCCCATGAGGGTGGCATCCAGTATTTGGGTGATGGATGAATGGCTGGGGGTGGCATCCAAGGTGAGGATACCGGGGGTGCAGAAGCCTGGAGGTGTGGTCTAGATGTTGAAAGAACATAGAAAAATCAGGGGACAGTCGTGGCTCAGGCTCGGGGTGCGTATCTGAGAGGGGCTGCCCAGGAGCCCGCTGTGCAGAGTGGGTGCCCGGGCCAAGGTCGCACATCCGGCTCCTGGCGCATGCTCCAGGGCCCCCAGGTGCTTGGCTGCCGCGGAGATATTTTTAGTGCACACTCGAGAGCAGAGGCTGGGCCAGACAGCTGTCAGGAGGGATTGGGGAGAGGGAGGAAGTAGACACAGAGAGACAGAAAAAAAAAAGAGAGAGAGGGAGAGAGAGAGAGGAGGAAGAGAGAGAAGACAGGAGGGAGACCCCAGGCCCCAAACCCTTCCACCTGTAGACACCCCAGAGCAGGAGCTGGCAAGCCACCGCTGAGTCCAAATTGAGCCCACAGCCCCTTTGTGCAGTTTTATTGGAATAGTCATTTCATTTTGTGTTCAGCTACAACGGGAGAGTTGAGTTGTCTGAACGGAGACTGCAGGGCCCGGAACACTGAAACAATTTACTGTCTGGCTCTACAGAAAACGTTTGCCAACTTCCCACCAAGACAAAACTATCTTCGCTGGGGGAACATCAGTGATCAGTTGATTTTTCACCACTATTTCTGATCCTCCTGCATCCAGGTACAAGGGAGGAGTGAACCTCTCAGCTCCTGAATCAGGTGGAGTCATGTGACCTGCTTTGGTCAAGGACATGAGAGAAGTGGGATGTCACTTCCTGGTAGTTAAGCCCTTAGGAACCTGTGCCTGATTCATCATGTCCTCTCCTTGCCTGGCCATCTGATGCTGTAGGTGGTAGGAGTCCTCTAATGCTGAGCTGACCGAGGGTGTTGAGAAACACAGCATCAGAAATCTGAAGGGCAGGGAAAGAACTGCCAAGTATTAAGGGCAAAAGCCCAGACTTCCTCACCTTCACCCAGTTTATTAAAATAAAAATTTGGGGGTGCCTGGGTGGCTCAATTGGTTGGGTATCTGCCTTCAGCTCAGGTCATGATCCCGGAGTCCCAGGATGGAGCTCTGCGTCGGGCTCCCTGCTCAGCCGAGAGCCTGCCTCTCTGTCTCCTTCTGCTACTCCCCCTGCTTGTTCCCTCTCTGTCAAATAAATAAATAAAATCTTTTTTAAAAAATAAAAATACAGGGATCCCTGGGTGGCGCAGCGGCTTGGCGCCTGCCTTTGGCCCGGGGCTGATCCTGGAGACCCGGGATCGAGTCCCACATCGGGCTCCCGGTGCATGGAGCCTGCTTCTCCCTCTGCCTGTGTCTCTGCCTCTCTGTCTCTCTCTGTGTGACTATCATGAATAAATAAATAAAATCTTAAAAAAAAAAAAAAAAAAAAAAAAAAAAAATAAAAAATAAAAATACAAAGTGGAGTTTTTTTCTAGGAATGTAAGGATAGATAAGTGTTAGAAAACCTAATAGGGTTAAAAGAAAGATAAACTTATCCTCTCCAGTGGTTCTTAACTTTATTTTGAGGCTCCATTATTAGATGCATACAAGTTTAGAACTGTGTGTAATTCTTGGTGAATTAAAAGCTCTAATTTGATAATCCTTATTTCTAAAAATATACAAAAATCTAACTTTATTAATATAAGCATATCAGCTTTGTTTCTTTAGCATTTCCCAGGTTTATTTTTTTCTCATCTTTTAAAATTTTCAGCATCTAAACATAAGTGTTTAGTTATTTCTTGTAGATAGCTTAAAATTTTGAATTAAAAAAAGATAACAGTCTGACCATCTTTTGTCCTTTAACTTGATCAGTTACATTTATTGTAATTGCTGGCAAATTGTATGTATTTTCATGATCTTATTTTGGGTTACCTGAACCTCCTTTGCTATGGAAGAATTATTTTGGATTAATTCTTTTTAATTCCAATTTTTTGCCCCCTACTAGTTTGGAAATTATAGACTGGCTCTATTTTCCTTGTATTTACTGTAACTATTAATATTTTCTACCCCACTCAACCAAGTAATGTGTCCTACTCCCCTCAAACAATACAGGCATACCTCAGAGATACTGTGGGTTCAGTTCCAGACCATAACCACAATAAAGCAAATATTCAAATAAAGCCAGTCAAATGAAATTTGAGGTCTTCCAGCCAGTGCCTATAAAAGTTATATTTGCACCACACGTAGTCTACTAATTGTGCAATAACATTGTGTCCAAAAAACGCACATACCTTTATTTTTTTAAAGATATTATTTATTTATTCATGAGAAATAGAGAGAGAGAGAGAGAGGCAGAGACACAGGCAGAGAGAGAAGCAGGCTCCACGCAGGAAGCACCATGTGGGACCCGATCCCGGGACTCCAGGATCACGCCCTGGGCCAAAGGCAGATGCTCAACCACTGAGCCAAGCCAAGTGTCCCGAAAAAAGCACATAGCTTAATTAAAAGATACTTTATGGCTGAAAAATGCTAAACATCATTTGGGCTTTCAGAGTTGTAACCACTGATCACAGACCACCATGACAAATATAGTAAGAGTTTGAAACATTGCTGAGAATTACCAAAATGTGACAGAGATGCAAAGTGAGCAGATGCTGTTGGGAAAAAAGTGCTGATTGACTTGTTGAACGCAGAGTTGCCTTCAATTTGTAAAAACCCAGTAAAATGAGGCATGCTTACACAAGGATTTTAAAACCTTACTCCACTCAACTGTTTTTTGCCATTGTTGCCTAATTTATTTACTTTATGTTTTTTTAAAAAATATTTATTTATTTATTGTTTTGAAAGAGAGAAAGCACACGAGCAGAGGGGAGGAGCAGAGGGAGAGGGAGAAGCAGAGGGAGAAGCAGATGCCCGCTGAGCAGGGAGCCCAATGCAGGATTCCGTCCCAGGACGTTGGGATCATGACCTGAGCCAAAGGCCAACAGTCAGCTGGCTGAGCCACCCAGGTACCCCCATTGTTGTCTAATTTAATTGAGACTTTAATCCTCCACGTTGGACATTACAAATTCTTGCTACTGAAAGTGAGGTTTCTTCAGTTGCATTTCCCACCTTTTTGCTTACTCTCTCCTCCTGCATGTCAGCCCTCCTGCCTGATCCTTTTCTTTCTGCCTAAAACAGTTCCCTTAGAATTTTGTTTAGCAAGAGGCTCGCTTCTCTATCCTTCTCAAGAGATATTTTTGCGGGGTGAGCATCTCTGGGCTGCTGCTTTCTCTCAGAGCCCTGAAAGTGGTGTCCCCAGGTCCGGACAGTGGGACTGAGAAGTTGCCTCTCCATCGTCATTCTTACTTTTCTTGGTGACTTTGGTTTTCAGGCCCAAGTCAGCTATTTTATATATATACATATGTACACATATACATATACATTCATATACACACACACACACGTATATACACCTTGCTTGGGATGTGGTTAGCTTTCTGAGTCCTGGTGAATTGGTGTCTTATCAGTTCTGGAAAATTCTCTGCCTTCACCCTCTTCAGAGTTTGCCTCTGCTCTCTCCATCTCTTAACTTTCCCTCTCTTCCCATGTTTGGGAAATTCACTGCACCCATCTTCTAGCTCACCAGTTTTCTCTTCAGCTAGCTCAAATCCAGTTAGTCGCATCCAGCGTTCAAAACCTTCATCATTTGATAATTTCTCTTAGTTCTATTTGGCTCTTCTACAAATGTCTTGCTCTTTGTTCACACCTCAGGGTTAAACACAGATTCTGGGTCTGATGATGCTGACAATGGAAGTCTCTGCTGCCTTAGTGTCCCCTGGCTCCCACCCACAGGGACAGGTTGTGAGTTTCGATGCAGGTTCCTAGTTTCTGGGATGTGATGGGGGTTGAAGGCCCATCCAGCAGACCTCCAGGGTCATCATCACCTTGGACAACTTTAAACCGTTTCGTCCACTGGAGGCCTCTGGCCACCCAGGTAACGCTGGAGCTGCAGACTCAAGCAAGCTCACCATTCACACTAGATTCTTTCCCCTCTTCCTCCCAACAGCCAGGCCAGAGACAACCAAGTTTCCTTTCCATTCCTGGGAAATCTTTTTTTTTTTTTTGAAAATCTTATTTTGATTTTGACTTCACTTTTTGTTGTTGTTAAGATATTCATTCATTCATTCATTCATTCATTCATTCAGGAGAGAGACACAGAGAGAGGCAGAGACACAGACAGAGGGAGAAGCAGGCTCCCCGTGGGGAACCTGATGCAGGACTCGATCCCAGGACCCCGGGATCATGACCTGAGCCAAAGGCAGATGCTTAACCACTGAACCATCCAGGTGTCCCTTGACTTCACTCTTTGAGGTCTTGACTTAACAGACCCACCATTTTGAAGTCCATGAAAACAGAAGACCAAACCCACCTCGTGTAACACAAAAGCTGCTTCCTTCCTGGGGCTCTTGCTTCTTATCCTCTGGTGGCTCACTGACACAGTAATCAGGATTTAACTCATTTTTACCCAGCAATTTTCATTGTTTTTCTTGGATGATCAGCATGAGAATCTAGTCTACGATATGGTCAAAAGCAGAAGTTTATAATATTTCTTAAAGATTTTACTTTTTTAAGTAATCTCCACATCCAACATGGGGCTCAGATTCACAACCCCGAGATCAAGGGATCACCTGCTGTACTGATAGAGCCAGCCAGGCGCCTCTGTAGCATTTCTTTTAGCGTGTGTTTGGGCCCCTTCTGTGTAGTTTCTAGAACTCTAAGAGGAATGAGCATGTGAAAACAGCTGGGAATTTATGAAGGGAAAAAATAAAATGAAGGAGAAAGAACCTGCTGAGGACCTATTAAGACACACAGGGCTACACCAATGAAATAGCCTGGAGAGGACCAGAAAAGCTGGTGATGGATTAGAGCAGATGCAGAAACAGACGCCGACACACTAGGGTCTTATTCAGGGAGGAGGGAGTGTTTCAAACCTGTACCCAGCCTGGGGACAATCAGATGGCCCTTTGGGCTGGAGCAACCCCTCCATCTCTCTTTATTCCTATATAAGTACTAGTAGGATAAAAATAAAAGTTAAAATTATAAATAGAGAAAAATATCATGGGAGAATTTGTGCCAGCTGCAAGATAGGCCTCTCATAGTGCAAAAGACATTTAAAAACCATGGTTTGAAAACCATAAAAATAAAATGTTTACAGAAAAAAATGATCATGAAATTGAGGTCAATCTGGAAAAAAAAAAAAAAGCTTACCACAAAAGCTTAATGGTTAAGATGGTAGGGATCCCTGGGTGGCGCAGCGGTTTGGCGCCTGCCTTTGGCCCAGGGCGTGATCCTGGAGACCCGGGATCGAATCCCACATCGGGCTCCCGGTGCATGGAGCCTGCTTCTCCCTCTGCCTGTGTCTCTGCCTCTCTCTCTCTCTCTCTCTGTGACTATCATAAATAAAAATTAAAATAAATAAAAAAATGGTTAAGATGGTAAATGTTTTTTTAAGCACAATTAAAAAAAATTTTAAGTGTATTTAAAAAACAGAATTATGATGTATAAATGAGGAAAAGACATACATATAAAACAGTGGAAGCAGCTTATTATGGATAAATTCATTTTAGAAAACCTCCTGGTAATACACCAGATGAACTGAGGATGGGAGGCAGTACCCGTCACTGGACAGTTTGGCCAAAGTGCAAACTCGGCAATGTGGCCTCCTGTTTACAGAGACCCACCCTGAGGCCCGGGGCTCAGAAGCCCACCCTTACCTGGCAACAGGAAAAAGCGGGCAGAGGGCTATAGCCTGCCTGTCCTGGAGTAGCAGCAGCCATGCCGGCTTTACTGGACACGAAACACCTGGCCGGGTGTGGCACGAGCACTCTCGCTTCCCTGTAAGTGTGGTAAGAGGCAGGTGCAGGGGCAAACAAGTGGGTGCAGGGTGGCAGACCCAGGCCCCATGTGCTGAGCAGCACCCCCAGACCGCTGCTCCCTTTCCCGCTGTGTGCTGTGTGCTGAGCTTAGCCGTGGCATCACCCACGGCACCCTGGGAAGTTCCGTCCCTGGGGGGTCTGGTGTGGGCACTCCTGAGGTCCGTCTGCGCTTCCCGCCTGGGAAGCCTGGCCCCATCCAGCCCCAACATGCCACATGATGACAGCCAGACACCTGGCCCTTACAGGAAGCAGTGAGGTCCCCCACACCAATCCTTTGTAGCCATCTCCCCACCTGCTACCGCCCTGACAACTCTGGACTGAACTGTGTGTCCTGTGGGGTGCGAGCCCAGTCCATTTTTTTTTTTCCTTCTTGTAACACAAGTGTCTGACTTAAGCTTTGAGTGCCCAGGCATCTGCTTCAAAGATGGCTACCTGGAATAAACCTGTTTGTCAGCCACACTACTAGATAAAAAGAGCCAGGTTGCCTCCCCACACTGAGGCTCCTTTATTTGAGGGGTCTTGAGTTTTTTATTTTTTGTTTTCTTAGGATTTGGCAGAGAGTGAGAACACACAAGCAAGGGGCAGAGGGAGAGGGAGAAGCAGACTCGGAGCCTGACACAGGGCTCGATCCCAGAGCTCTGGGATCATGACGTGAGCTGAAGGCAGACACTTAACTGACTTAGCCACCCAGGCGCTCCTTGGTTTTGATAACTGGCCCTTGGGGCCACTTCTTTTTTCCCCCCTTCTGGCATTTTACATTCCCACTCCTATGTTTAAGGTTTATCAATAAACAATGAGCCCTGGGAGACCCAGGCTCCCATTGTGAACCCCAGTAAAAGCAGAGGCCCAGCCAGTGAACAGGTGGCTCTCTCTCTGTTCTCCACCTCCTCACTGTGTGGCCCTGGGGTGCTGTACAATCTTCCAGGTCTTGTAAGGAATGAGCCTTTACTTTTTTGTTTCCTGATGGTTGTTGCTGAAGGGTGTCCTACAGTCAGCACCACAGAGGCCAGTCCAAGCACACACTGGATATTGACAGGTTGGGACGTAACCAGTACAACCTCCCACCTCTGCCAATTCCTATGTTTAAGCCCTACTTCCTATCGTGAGGGGGGTCTGTGGATGTGGGAACTTTGGGAGATCATCAGGTAGTGGAGGTGGGGGGCTCGCACTAGGATTGGTGCTCTAAGAAGAGGTATGAGAGAATGTGTCCCCACATCCCGTCCCTCTCCACGTGAGGACCTGGCCAGAAGACAGCCAGCTGCAAGCCAGGAGGTATCCTCAGCAGACCCCGACTGTGCTGGCACCCTGACTTCCAGCCTCCAGGGCTGTGAGAAGTGAGTGTCAGTGTTGAAGCTGCTGGGGCTTTGGTTCAAGCAGCCTGACCGTGCTGAGCCAGTGCCGGATGTGACTGCAGGGAGGAGTCGGCTGTAGGAGGCCATAGGCAGCCACAGGTGGGGATTTCAGGCCACCACATCCAGGGAAGAGAGTGGTGTGCCCGCCACTCTGGGGCCACTGTCACAAATGGCCACAAACATTTCACTCTTGAGCACTTCTGGAAGAACAACTCCGAAATCAGGGTGTCAGCAGGGTCAGTTCCTTCAGAAAATTCTAGAGGAGGATCACTCCTCACCACTCCAAGCTTCTGGAGGCTCCAGTGATCCTCAGCCTGTGGCCCCTGGGCCCAAAATCCACCTGGCCTTCCTCTCTCTGGCTGTGTCTCTCCTCTTTGTCTCTTATAAAGACACCTGTCATTGGATTCAGGGCCCATCCAGATAATCCTAAGGCCCTTCACTTAACTGCACCTCTCTACATGGTCACACCCCCAGATACCAGGAGACAGGACTCAGGCATATGCTTTCTGGGTCAGCACGCACGGCATCTTCTCTAATGTTATGGCCAGGTATCATCATACATGCAGAGAAGGGGGCCTTCAGGCATTGATGCAGTCTACCCTTTGGGCTTCAGATTCTTCTTTAAGGGCTCTCTGTAGTGTGTGACTCTCCTGCCATGAGCATCAATTATCTCTAGGAACAGAAAGTAACCTGTTTTCTAGCTTTGGAGCATGGGGCCCCTGGGGTTCAAATCTCACCTTGGTCACTGATGCATGTGTGTGTGAGGTGGGGGTCCAGCAGCTGCCCAGGGGAACAAGCTTCCCCACTGGTAAAATCAGCCTCTCACGGTCACCACCAGGTCAGGCTGGAGGCCACAGTCAGCAGCATTTCCAGAGAGGCCACCCTCCCCTGGGCCGGGGTTTTCCCATCTGCGAGGTGGAGGTCAGAGTGTGCCTGACCTGGGCATCCCCTGGCTCCTGGGGATCCCCCAACCTGGGGGCCTGGGCAGTGGTGATGACTGTCCCAGATGCTGCCAAGTCTCTTGTCAGCAGAAGGAACCAAGGCCACAGCTGAGTGGAGTACCTGGTTTATTTCTGATGCAGGGGAATCTCGGGACAGTGGCAGATTCTGGGCTGAGGGGGTGGGTGTCGGGAACGGAGCTAGAACTCCACCTTGCAGGCGGGGAAGGCCTCGTCCTGCATGGACACGGTGCTATTGCTGCCCAGCACGGTGATGCCCAGCGCCTGGTGCCGAGCATGAGTCTCCTCGTACCACTCGTGCATTGCCACTGAATCGAAGGTGGGGATCAGGGTCACCTGCGGGTGAGACAGATGGACTGACAGTGAGGGGGTGCACCCTCCCCTCCTGGCCCAGCCCCTGCTCCACTCCTGGCACCCAAGGCCCTTCTCTGAACCCATTTGCTCTGCTTCCTTTCTCTGTCGCCAGGACGATTGTAGCTGGTGGCCAGTCCATCCCCAAAGTCCCTTCTCTTCCCCACGGCACCCCAGGGACCCTCTCACAACACAGGAGACTAGGCTCCCTCTGGCTCCTCCCTTGCCCATAGCAGGCTTTTTCTACTGCCACCCCGTGCCTCAAACTCTCCCTCCCAGCTCTCTACAAGCTGCAGGAGGAGCAGGGGCCATGTGGGTTCCCCGTAAGGCTGGGAGTGGGCTCACTCACACCCTGCATGGGTGGCCAGGTGCTCGGAAGCTCCTGCTTCTTCCCAAACTTGCCTTATCCTCCAAAGATCTGCTTCAAGGCTTCCTCTGGAGACAAAGCCAGCCCACAGTCAATTTTCAACTTTGTCAACTGCACAGACATCACCTATTCCTTCTGGCTAATTCTCACAACTGGGATGATTGAGGGCCCGGAGGGTCAGGGGAGGGGATCACACCAGCCCTGCCCTGCACCCAGGCTGCTGCAGACAAAGTGGAAGCAACAGGAAGAGTCCTGGTGGGACTTTGACTCTCACCCTCATTTCTGTGGCCTTGGGGACACAGCTTTGTCTCCCTGGGCCCCACTCCCTCTGTGGGTGGGTGAAGGTCACACAGACCTCCTAAGACTAAGTTCGACAGGAAGATCAGGAGGCCTCGTGCTAAGACTGTCTGAGACCCTGGGGTGGTCACGTACCTGGAGGTCACGGTCCCACTGCTGCTTGCCCGCAAGTAGTGCATCCAGGACGGCCCGCATACCCTCTTCCTTGCGCTGGTCCTGGCCACTGATGACATAGCAGAGTGCACGCACCCGCCGGAAGAATTCCTCGTCCACTAGCCGGGCACTGCTCCCGCTGGGCAGATAGGCCAGGTCAAGGTAGACGGGGGACCCTGGAGGGGCTGCTGACCCACCTGGCCGGCTGCCAGCTGACCCTGTGGGCAAGAAGGACGGGGTCAGTCCTGAGCTCCTGGGACCAGGAAGAGGCTGAGAACCAGAGCCCAGGGAGAGGCTCCCAGCTCTCCCTACACCTCCCCCAAGTAGCTCCCCCTCCCCAGGAGAAGGCCTGATCTATCTTATAGTTGATTAGCTCTCCTTGGCATGGGAAGTTACTCAATGAACTCTGCAAATACCCATGGTCATACCCTCAGTGCCTGGACCCTCCCTGGCTAGTCTCTGGTCACAGACATACCCAGGGCCAGAGGTAAGGGAAGGTATGAAGGGACAATCAGGGAGGGCTTCCTGGAAGAGGAGGTTTTCAAGCTTAAGCTCCCAAAGCAGCCAGTACCTAGAACAATGTGCTGCTTCTGCAGCGCCCATCTGTTCAACTATTCAAGGAACATTTATCAAGCCCTCCTGGGCATCAGACATTGGGGACATGGCACTAACCGAGAGAGACAAAAATACCCGTCCTCAAGGGCAATGGGGAGATAGAGTGGGTGTGGGAGGGGCAGAATTGCAAGAGGGAGACCCAGGATGTGGCACGGCTCTCGCAAAGCCTCATCTATGGCTCTGAATCCAGAGCCTGTGCAAAGAGGATGAGGCCACCAGTCCCAGGTGTGTCTCAGAATCAACTGATTGAGGACATACCTGGATCTTGGGCATAGGAACCCGGCCAGATGCTTGGCATCTTAGAATCATAACATTGCCAAGCTCAGGGTATGCATCCAGAGGCTGTCAGGGCACTTGCAGAATGCATGAATCCCTCAGCTTGGGGCCAGTGACCTCCCTCACCCATAGCTAGGTGCAGCGGTGGTGAGGACCTTAAGACTCAGGAAGAGAAAGCCACCATAGCTATGGAAGGCACAGGGGAGACAGGAGGCAGAGAGGTAGAACAACGAAGAGAAGACTAGGGGAACATGGGTAGAAGCCTCAGCGCAGGAGGGCAGGGGTAGAGCAAGGACAGCCAAATGACAGCACTGCCTGCTTTTGGAAATGTAGTTTTACCAGGTTGCCCATTTGGTTATATACTAAGCTGCGGTTATGCCAAAGGGCAGAGCTGAGTCGTTGGGGCAGAGACCATCTGGCCCGTAAAGCTTCCGGCCTTCTGAAGACACAGTTTGCTGACATTAGCATGGAGGGTCATTCTATCGGATCCAGTAGGAGGAGGAGACCCCAAGTGGCCAAGTGCCCCGGCAGACAGGGCCTTGGAGGACTCAGCCTCCAGCTGCTAGCCTTGCCCACAGGCTGGGGTTGCCATCTGCTGCTGTGCTGGGGACCCCCGACCTGCTTAAGCTCACAGGGGCCCACTAGGTGCCTGTCTTGGAATGAGCCCAAGAAGGATAAGAGGTGGCAGCTCAGATGGACACTGACGCTAGGAACTGACAGGGCGAGAGAAGCCAGAGACATGGTCAGCTTCTGTAGGGCAGGGCCACCCACGCACCTGGAATAGGTGAGAAGCACTCAGGGACACAAGCTCATGTTACTATCACTGCCAACCTTCATCGCTGCCCACCCCCCACCCCCCGCCCTCCAGCAGGGGTCACCAAGCACTAGAATGGGGCAGGTACTAGCCAAGATGAGCTGGGCGTGCAAAGCACATGCCAGGCACCCAAGACTTAGTGTGGCAACAAGAAGAGGAACTAGATAGTAATTTTTCATATGGAGGACATGGACACGTTGGAATATTCTGATACAGTAGCACGCAGGGCAGACTGAACTCAGCAGGATTCAGGGATGCTGATGCGGCAGGAAGCAAGGAATCTGTCTCCTGACCCAGACAATAGTCATACGGGCAGCCCCTCCTCCTCTTATGTGAGACTGAGAGGACTGGGAACATTTTTCCTCCCTCCCACCTCCCTTCATTTTTTGTTTTCCCCCTTCGGGAGCCAAACACGTAAGGACTATGCCATTCAAAACCCACTGCATTAAATCACTGTATTGTACATCTGAAACTAATTTAACACCAAAACTAATACAATACTGGAATTAAAACATTTAAAAAGAGATTTAGGGTGGTCACCATGCACGTGGAGAAAGGTGCAGACTCAGAGAAGACTTGAGAAGACCCTTGGTTTCCACCTCAGACTGACCCTCAGCACAGAGGCAGCACACATCAATTAACCAGAGAAGCCACACAAACCTTCCTCTGGGAGAGGGGGAGATTTGGATCTCCAGAGTTAATACATTATTAAATTTGAATGTCCAGTTTTCAACAACAGCAAAAATCACAAGGCATACAAAGAAACAGGAAAGGCAAAACCTAGTCAAAGGAAAAAAAGGGGAAAAAACCCCAGAAACCACTCCTGAGAAAGGCCAAATGGCTGGCTCATTGGATAAAAACTTTAAAACGATTTTTTTTTTAAAGATTTTATTTTATTATTTATTTATGAGAGACATAGAGAGAGAAAGAGAGAGAGAGGCAGGGACACAGGCAGAGGGAGAAGCAGGCTCCATGCAGGGAGCCCGATGTGGGACTCGATCCCGGGACTCCAGGATCACGCCCTGGGCCTAAGGCAGGCACTAAACAGCTGAGCCACCCAGGGATCCCCTAAAACGATGGTCTTAAAGATGCTCACAGAAAGAAAGGAAGACTGCAAGAGAATGCTGCATGAACAAAACAGAAACATTAAGGATATAGAAAATGTAAAAAGTAAATCCAAAAGAAATTCTGCAACTGAGAAGTACAACTGAAATGAAATATTCACGAGAGGAATTTGATTCATGATTTAAACAGCGATTTTTAATGACAGGACAATGGCACTGATCAAGTCTGAGGAACACAGAGAGTAAGACCGAAGAAAGTGAACAGTGGTTAAGGGACTCGTTGGACACCATCAAAAGGGCCAATACACAGGTCGGAGTCCCAGGAGAGAAAAGGGCAGAATGATTATTTGAAGAAATAATGGCCCTAACTTGCTGTAATTGATGCAAGGCGTGCGTATGAATGTCCAAAAAGCTCAACAGGTTCCAAGTGGGATGACCTCAGAGAGACCCACTGTGACTTGACTGCTGAAAGACAATCTCTGAGAGAAAACAGAGACAAAGGGGAAGTTTATACCTATAAACGTTTATATTAAAAAACATCTCGGGACACCTGGGTGGCTCAGCGATTGAGCGTCTGCCTTCAGCTCAGGGCGTGATCCTGGAGTCCCAGGATCGAGTCCCACGTCAGGCTTCCTGCATGGAGCCTGCTTCTCCCTCTGCCTGTGTCTCTGCCTCTCTCTGTGTCTCTCATGAATAAATAAATAAAATCTTAAAAAAAAAATCTCAACATGACAACCTTGCAACCCAAGAATTAGAAAAAGAACAAAGAGAAATCCAAAGGTAGCAGAAAAAAATCAAATAGTAAAGATAAAAGCAGAAATTTTTAAAATTGAGACTAGAAAAACATAAAAGATAATCAACAAAACCGCAAGTTGGTTCTTCAAAGAGATTAACAAAATTGACAGCCCTTTACTAGACTAAGAAGAAAGAAGACTCAACTTCCGAAGATCAGAAGAGTGGGGACACTCCTACTGACTCTACAGACGTAAAGGCAGTAAGTAAGAGAGTAGCATGAATAGCTGCACAACCAACAAACTGGATGACCTGGAAGAAATATGCAAATTCCTAGAAACACAAAACCTACTAAGGCCGAATCACAAAGAAACAGAAAAGCTCAACAGATCTATTATTAGTAAGGAGATTGAATCAGTAATTAAAACTCTTCTAGGCTTGGGCACCTGGGTCACTCAGCAGCTGAGCATCCGCCTTTAGCTCAAGTTGTGATCCTGGAGTCCAGACTTCTCCCTTTGCCTACGTCTCTGCCTCTCAGTGTCTTTCATGAATAAATTAATAAAATCTTTTTTATTTTTTTTTATTTTTTTATTTTATTTTTTTTTTAATAAAATCTTTTTTAAACAAATTAATTCATTGGGACGCCTGGGTGGCTTAGCAGTTGAGCGTCTGCCTTCTGCTTAGGGCGTGATCCCAGTCCCGGGATGGGAGTCGCACATCCGGCTCCAGACCCACATCAGGCTCCCTGCGAGGAGTCTGCTTCTCCCTCTGCCTATGTCTCTGCCTCTCTCTCTGTGTCTCTCATGAATAAATAAAATCTTAAAAAAAAAAAAAAAAATTAGTTAATCAAGGAATAAAATGTAAGAGCCAAAACCATAAAGCTCTTAGAACAAAGCAAAAGCTTCATAACACCCATCACATGGCTACTATCAAAATTCAGAAAATAGTGTTGGCAAGGATGTGGAGAAACTAAAATCTTTCTGCGTTGTTCGTGGGAATGTAAAATGGTGCAGCCGCTGTGGAAAACAGTATGGTGGTTCCTCGAAAAATCAAAAATAGAATTTCCATGTGATCCAGCACTCCTACTTCTGGGAATATACCCAAAAGACTTGAAAGCATGGTCTCCAAGAGGTATTTGTCCAACCATGTTCAAAGCAGTATGATTCAACCAACAGCAACCAAAAGGTAGAAACAACTCAAGTGTCCATTAACGGGTGAATGGATAAACAAAATATGGTCAGCCACACAATGGAATGTTACTCAACCTTAAAAAGGAAGGAAATTTTTTTTTTAAGACTTTATTTAAGGAAGAGAGAAACAGAGCACACGTGTGCACAAGCAGAGGAGAGAGGCAGAGGGAGAGGGAGAAGCAGCAGGGGGAGTCTGGCATGGGGCTTGATCCCAGGACCATGACCCAAGCAGAAGGCAGACACTGAACTGAGCTACCCAGGCGCCCCAGATATTTAAAAAAAAAAAAAAAAAAAATATATATATATATGTATATTTTAAAGATATTATTCATTTATTCATGAAAGATACAGAGTGAGAGGCAGAAACACAGGCAGAGGGAGAAGCAGGCTCCCTATGGGGAACCCAATGTGGGACTTGATCCCCAAACCTGGGATCACGACCTGAGCCAAAGACAGATGCTCAACCTCTGAGCCACCCAAGCATCACTAAAAAATATTTTATTTATTTGAGAGAGAGAAGCATGAGCAGAGGGAGGGGCAGAGGGAGAGAGAGAATCTCAAGCTGACTCCTCACTGAGCACTGAGCCTGATGTGAGGCTTGATCTCACAACCCTGAGATCATGACCTGAGATCATAACCTGAGCTGAAATCAAGAGTCAGACGCTTAACCAACTAAGCCACCAGGCACCCAAGGAAGGAATGTCCTTAAAAAAAAAAAAAAAAAAGGCGGAGGAGGGGCGGGTTATGACGCAGGCTACAGGATGGATAAACCACAGAAACATTCTACTAGAGTGAAATAAGACCGAGTATGAAATAAGATAATAGAGTACGATTCTACTCACAGGAGATGCCTAGAGTACCTAAGTCATAGAAACAGCCAAGTAGAATGGTGGGTGCTGGGGAGGAGGAGAGAAGGAATGGGGAGTTAGTATTTAAGGGGGACAGAATTTCAGTTTTGCAAGACAGAAAGAGTCCTAGAGAGCAAGGGCACGGATGGCTGCACAACAATGTGAATGTACTTAATGCAACTGGCGCCATGTTGCATACATTTCATCACAACTAAGGAAAACCAGGAGAAAAGTTAGCCTGGCATACCTGAGACTGCTAGCCTTAGAAAGGTCTGCTTCCAGAGTGGCCCTTGGCTGCAGTCTCGGGAATTTAAATCTCAGAGAGGTCCCCACTGAGTGACAAGGGTGGCCTGTGTGCTCACCTGTCCTGCAGCACTGCGGCTCCTGCTGAACCCCTGCTCCCCCTTTTCTGAGGAGTCTGGAATTTGGGTGCGTGTCAGGCAGAGGGTGCCAATGTAATCAGCACCCCCCAGAAACCCTGGGCACTGTGTCTTTTACAAACCTCCCTGGTAGGCACCACTTCACATGGGTCATCTTGGCTCCCTGCTTCGGCATTGAAGCACATGGTGTGACTATGCTGGGAGATAGCTCTAGAAGCCTGTGCCTGGCTTCCCCCTCCCGCCCCCCCCCCCCAGGGGGCCCCACCTCCGCCTGTGCCCCTTGCCCTCAATGATTCTATTCTGTATCCTTTTGCTCTAATAATACAATTCAGCCATCAGGAGAACTGTCAACCAAGTCCTCCCAGCCAATCATCGAACCTGGTGGTGGTGGGATTGGGAACCTCCACACAAAATGGTTAAATATACTATTAAAATTAATTTCACCTATTTCTTCTTACTAGGGCTCAAGTTCATGACGACAGATATGCCCACTTTATGTTTCCACTGACAGCAATGCTTGAGTGCCTAGGAATTACAAGTGCCTAAACAGTGAGGCAGAATTTCCATTTTATGTGAGAAACAGAGGCCCAGAGAGGATGGCAGGTGTGGCTGAGACCACACAGCAAGTATGGAACAAAGACTTGAGCCAGTAACACTGTAGGATGCCAGCTCTTGGGTACTCACCAGGTGGGCCCCGAGTGGTCGTCTTGGGGACTGAGGACTTTCTGGACAGAGGTGTCCGACCTCCCTTGTCACTGGGCTCACTCCGGGTGCTGAGCGGCCGACTGGCCCTGTCTCCACCAGCCAGTCCCTTGGTTTTGGCAGTGCTCGCTGCAGTGGCTTTGGGAGCAGCAGTGCTGGGGTTGGGGCGAGCCAGGGACTTCCGGGTGCGGCTGAGGCCCTCTGTCAGCCGTGCCTGCTCAGGGGGCAGCATCTCAGGGTCCACCATGCATATGCTGGGTGGGGTGGGCAGCGGTGGGGGGAACTTGAGAGGCTCGGGCAGCGGGTCACGGCGAGGGACCCCAAAGCCCTCCATGTCCTCATCTGAGTCCGCGGTGCCAGAGGCGGCAGGCAGGGGGTCTGAGTCAGACAGGGTGGGCAGGGACTCACTGACAGATGTGGGTGGCGTCTCCTCGGCCCCTGGAGCGCCTGCCCGCTCCTGGGACCGAGCACTGCTATCTGAGCTGCCGGGGGATGCGGGTGCTGGCACCATGGGCACAGCCTTTCGGTGCTCAAACTCGCAAGGTGACACCAGGCACAGGTCCACATCATGTGGGGAGGCTGATCGCCGTACCCGGGGGCCACGGAGTGGGAGGCTCAGCCCAGCCTCGCTCGCAGTGGCAGGTGGTGGCGGAAGCACCTGCTCGAAGGACACGGACAGGGACTCGTCTACCTCTGTGGAGTGTGGGGAGCCTACCTCAGCTGGCAGCGAGGGTGTGGTCACTGTGGGTGAGGCATCTGGCCCAGCCTCCCCGCCGCGCAGCGGGCTCAGTGACAGTCGCCCACTGCCTTCAGTTGGGCCCTGCTGGGCTCCAGTAGGTGAGGGTGTGTGAGGCCGGGGTGTGCCAGCATCCAAAAGCAGCTCCAGGGTCTTCTCCTCCCCGGCTGGGCTCAGCCCCAGCTCCAGGCTGCTCTCCTGGCTGGGTGTGGCCACCAGCTGGGGAGCTGGGGAACTATAGACCTCTGCTGGGGGGCTGGCCTCCCCACACCGGAAGCTGGGGGGGCTGTGGGGCCCATTCTCCATTGGTGGGGCACCTGGGCGGGGGACATTGGGTGCTTTGCGGGGTCTGGGGGCCGCCTGGGCACCCGCCTTCTTCACATTAACAGAAGCGGAGACTGCCCGGCGTACCTCCCGGGGCTGGGTCCGAGGGGCGCTTAGCTTGGGGTCCTTCTTCACCTCCCGGGGGACCTTGGCTTCTTTCTCAGCCCTGCGGGGGCCCTCAACTCGAGGCGGGTCCTTCCGGGCCACTCCAGGGCGCTCCTGGGAAGACCTGGTGAGTGCTGTTATCCGGCCTTCTCTTCTTAAGCTGTCCCGGGAGCCCACGCTTTCCTTGCTCTCAGCTCTTCGAGGCCCCGCCAAGTCCTGGGGAGTCACCACGGGCTCCCGCAAGAATCCCAAGTGCTGCAGGCGGACCAGGCCATCCAGGAGGCGGGCAGGTGGTGTGCAGCCAGGGAACAGCACGCGCACCACCTTCTCAGTGGGGCCTGCGGGGTGCCACACTAGCAGGGCGCACACGGAGGCCAGTGTGTGCTCAGCTCCAGCAGCAGGTGGGTGCAGTACATACATGTCGAGCCGGCCCACGCCCATCTTCTGAAAGAGCACAGTGGGCTCAGCTGGGAGCGGCCCGCGGTTCAGAGTCAGGGGTGTAATGCCCAGCCGGGCCAGGAGGCTCAGGGCCAGCTCTGCCTCGTCCTCACCGCTCACCAGACGGGAGGTGGCCACGCGGGCATTGAGGAACACGACCCCCAGGTTGGGGGAGATAAGCCTGCGCAGCCGGTCATCCCCGGAGCCCCCACCAGCCGCTGCCTCCTCACGCTCTGCCAGCTTGCGCCGCAGCAGACTGTTGAGGCCTGGGAGGCTGTCGGCGCCTGCATGGGTCACCAGCACAGCATCCACCCGGTCCAGGTGCCGCACCAGCTTCCAAAAGCTCGACTTGGGGTTGGAGCCACCATTGACCAGCACTGTGAAGCCATTGACAGCGAAGAAGGCTGCATCGCCGAGGCCGCCAGGGAAGATGTAGCAGCAGGGCCGGGCGAGCCTGAGGAAGCCCACAGATGCCGGCGGCTCAAGCAGCTCAAAGGGAGATGGTGGCTCCAGGGACTCTGCCACATACTCCAGGAACTCGCGTAGGCCCTCAGACGCCGGCAGCTGCATGGGGGGGTTCCATTGCAGCTGGAGTGCACTCTGGAGGCCAGGCACTTCAGGTGCCAGCTGGGCCCAGTCACCAAAGGTCGGGCAGGTGATAGTCAGCTTGGGCAGGTCTGCAGGTGGGGGCGAGGATGCCAGGAGATCCCGGATCTGCAGGAGGTAATGATTATTAGCCCCTGGAACCAGGCAATACCCAGCCCCTTAGGAAAACTAGGCCAGGACACCCCCATCCTGCTGCCTCCTGGGGCGGAGAATCCCTTGCCCAACCCTTGTCACCCTTAGGACAAAACCCAGCCCTCCCCCAGGTCCACAGAGACACATGGGCCTGCCTCACCATCTACTTCCCTCCCCACCCTTTCTCTTACTCTCCCTACCTCAGGGCCTTGCACTTCCTGTTCTCCTCCTACAGCACAGCTCCCTCCAGGGAGACCTTCCATGTCCCCTACCTCTGTATGCTGTTCCTATCTCACCATCATTTTGTCATTCTCTATAATGGGAAAAGATGGTTTACCAATTATTTTTCCTCATCTGCTCCACCCAGACTAAAGACTCTAGAAAGGACCCTACCCAACTGAGCCTAGAGCCTGGGGTGCCACTGAAGGTCTCTGGGAGGTCTACTGATCTACAGGCGTAGCTTCAAACCATACACTGTGGTGGGTGAGGAAACTGAGCCCCCCAAACAGAAGGGACATGTATCACTGCTACCATTCCACAGAAGAAGAGATGTGATGCAGGGGAGATATATCCCTAGGGCCACACAGCCCAATGGGTAGGAGTCAGGATTCAGAGCCAGGGGAAGCAAGATGAGAAGGTGGCTTACCTCTTTGTCCCCTAGGACCTGGAGGAAGTGGCGGGGCGAGAAGCCCCCCGTCTGGAGCAGCAGCTCCCCTGTCTCTTCCAAGCAGGGCCCAGCCAGCACCAGCAGCTTGTGAGGGGCAGGGTCAAGCAGAAGATTCCGGAGCTGAGGACGGAGACTGTTAAAGCCCCTACTCTATGTGATGACAAAGCCTGTACACACACCCATGCTGGAATGGACCCCAGCCCCAAATTTACATATAACCACCCCAGCCCAGCACTCAACTAGAAGCCAGAAGCATACCCTCTGGGCCTCCTGCTGAGCCCTGCTCCCCTCACCCCCCAACCCTGCGGCTCATCCTACAAAGCCATGCTCCAGTGCCTCCTCTTCTTAGAAGCCCACCATACCCTTTCTGGACTCCCTCTAGCCCACTTCTCTCTCTGGCCCAGCCTCAATGCCACGGGGAAGAGAGTATCTGTGTCTAGCTCTATCTCCTTCAGAACTCCTCAAGGACCATTTCTGATCAAAGGGATCAACCCGAACCAGGTTCTCTAGAGGGGTGTCCTGGGGCTCTAGCTTGTCCATCTTTCCCACGGATAACTGGAAGAAAGGCATAGTGTCCACAAGCTACAAGTATTAAGAAGTCAATCCACATAATTCCTGGGGCCCAGCCACGAGGGAGGCACAAGATGCAAAAGTCAAATCCTGACTTCCAGCCTCCAGACATTCCCCACTCTGTTCCTTCCTCCCAAACTCTAATCTTTCCTGACTTCACCTGCTCCCACCATCACCCCTGAGGAGGGAATAAGCTGCAGCTGGGTCCACCTGGGGAGGCTTCCTGGAGGGGGGTGATGCAATGGGGTGTCAAGAGGATTTCCAACAGCACAAAGTCAGGGAGGCAGGAAGTCAGGACTTGGGATGGCTCTGGTCCTGGCAGCCTACTCCCTACAGGAGACAACTATTCCATACCTCATCACATAGGGACTTGTCTGATGGATTTAGGAGGACCAGGGTCTCCAGGGTGTCTCCACGGTGGTGTAAACTCCGCTGGCCTGCGAGGAAATTGGGCACAGTAAGTCTGGGGCTGGGCCATGTGTACCGGGCCAGGCTGTCCCGGTGTTGAACCCTGACTCCCTGTGTGACTCCAGGCAGCCATAAACCCCTCCAGAACTCTGCTTCTCAGGGTCATCTGAGGGTCAACAGCACACGGTAGAGCTATAGGTCAGGATGAGGCAAGAACAGGAAATCTGCCTTGGCAGGCCTCAAACTGGAAACAGCAATGACAACATAGACTCTACTGCTTGCAGGCCCCAATTCACAGCAGTCAGCCCTATGGGGGATGCCACTGTCACCCCCATTTTATAGGCAAGAAGCCTGAGCCCAGGGAGGGCCAATGAGGGATACCAGGAAGAGGGGAGAACATGGGCAAAGGCTCTGAAGCAGGCCTGGGCTCCAAGTGTCTGAGGATCACAAAGTGGCAGGTGAGGTTAGAATAGGGGAGCATGGGGGCAAGGGGGCCATGAAGAGGGGAGTAGGGATGATTCTGGAATCTGAACCTGGTCTGCCCCCAGAGCCCAATGTTTCAAAAATGGAGCACCAGGACTGAGGCTGGAGAGGTAAGGACCTTTTGGCACTGGTCTACTTTTTATCAATTTATCACATGCTTATTATCATGTACGGATATTGCCCCATTCCGGTGGGGAAACCAAGGCATAGAGAGAGGAAATGGCTGCCATGGTCACACAGAGCAGATAGGATTTCCAGCCCCCCCATCTCATGAGGGGTCAGGAAGCCACCAGGAATGGTTAGGACAATGAGGCGCGAAGGACACTTCCTTCCTCTCCTGCAGCAGCCTGGAGCTGACTCAACGGGCTGGCTGAGGCAAGAGGGACTGCAGGACACACCTGGAACCCGCCCAGCTGCTGCTCTGTGCAGTAGGTCACCCTGCACGGTGCAGAGGTGGTCCAGGCATCCCGACCCCTTTCTCGATCTTGCTCCTTTCCCAGCTCCCCATCTACTGAGCACCTACTGTGCACCCAGTCCTGTACAGGGGTCACAGACACAAGCCAGACCCAGTCCCTGCCACACGGGGCCCACACTCCACCCTCCAGGGCCCCTCAAGCAGCCCCTCACTTTCCAAATATCTTCTCACCTCACCTAGGCCCCTCCCTCCACTTGACACACCAACCCCAGATGCCTTTCATCCAAAGAACCCACTTTTGGAGATCCCCCGGCCCCTCCCACTCAGCTGCCTCATCTGCAAAATGGGGACAAAAACAGGAGTTCCTGTCTTGTGTATAACTGATGTCCAAGGGAGTTAGCACTGGGTCAGGGCCCACCCCTGCTCTGCACTCTGTAGAGCTGAGCTGTATTATTGCTGTTCTTTACAAGTGTACCTTACCCCTCCTCCCCCCAATGCCTGTCACAGAGCTCACACTTGGAGAACATATGCCTGGTGAAGCATATGGAAGGGGAGCAGCTGAGGCATGCGGGGTCCCCAGTCTCACCTTTCACGATGCTGGAGAAGGTGGCAGAGTGCCGGGACACAAAAACCTTGAGCTGCTCGTCAAGGCTGCAAATGCTAGGGTCAATGTCCCAGGACCGGATGCCTGTTATGGGGGGAAAGGGAGAGCAGGAGAAGTGAGAGAGGGAATCAGCTGGGCTCCCCAGCTCCCCGGAAATCTCAGTACCTAGCATCTGGCAGGTGGGAGCAATCCCAGCCCCTCCCCTCAACCTGCCTCCACTATGCAACAGCCTGGAGTTTCACAACTACCCAAAGTGCCCCTGCACCCGCATCAAGGAACCCAAAGCGTAACTCAGCATTTCAGAGAAGAGTCACATCAGTACCAAAGCTCCCACCTCCTATTAAACAGTCATCTCCTCCCCTCCATCATCTCCCCGACCCCCACCACTGGTCTCACAGCTCCTCCATCCTGCCAGACAGGCTCCTACCTCTTGGCTTTTGCACCAGCTGCTCCTGCTCTCAGGAGGCCCTTCCATCTGACTACCCTTCAGGTCCTCAGCCCCTTGCATCCTTCTGAGCACTGCTGACAGCTTGTGAGCTTAAAACCTGTTCCACCTCCTCACCCATTTTGGGTCTATCTCCCTACCAGACTGTTGGCCCTGTGAGAGCAGAGCTGAACCTGCCTGTGGTCTCCACACTATCCCTGCGCATGGGCCAGTGGGGAGGGAAGGAGGAGGACTCGGGCGCAGACTGACGACATTCCCGAGCACCAGAACAGAAGTGCGCGCTGCCTTCCCATTTTACAGGCGCCAGACCGCAGGCCCTGCCCATCTGATTCGGGGGGGATGAATGGCCTCCAAACACGGTGTGGGGTGCACCACGCCCGAGCCCGCCGGTTCCACCGTGCCAAGTGGCTGCAGGTGAACCTTGCAGGTGCACCCATGACTCACCTCCCCAGATGCCAAATCCCCCGGGCAGGCCGCGCCCGCCCACACCCCAATTAGCAAGCTCCCTGTGGAGCAACGGAATATGGGCCCCGCGGCTGCGGGCCCGGCCTCTCCACCCCTGCTCCCTCCACGACGTCTAGGCTGCTAAGACCAGGGGATTCGAGAAGACCCCCCCTCCCCTCGGCCGGCTCGCTGGGCGGGAAGCGGAGCTATGGTCCGCGCTGCCCAATCACGCGGGTCCTAGAGCCGGGCGCGAGTCCCATCCCTGGGCTGCACCCGAGTCGGGGCGGGGCAGCCCAACAGGCCCGGGCGCCGCCCCCTCCGTGGGCACCCAAGGCCTCAGCCCGCGCCCTGCGCCTAACACGGTGAGGAGGCTCGAGCCTCCCGGCCTCTGGATCCCGCCGCCCCCCTCCTCCCCGCCCCCAGCTCGGCCGCCCCACCCCCCAGCCCTCGGGCCCAGACGCACGGCCGCGCCCGCCTCCCGCGCCCCGCGCCCCCAGGCCGGCCCGACCTCGCTCGAGCTCCTCCAGCACGTAGGCAAGCAGCCCCGAGCACCCGCACTCGCCGCCCACCACGAGCAGCAGCGAGCTCGGCGCCAGGGCAGCCCCGGGACCCGCCGCCGCCGCCGCCGCCATCTTCGCGCCGCACTGACGCTCCGAGCGCCCACCCGCTGGCCCCGCCCCTTAAAGGGGCCGAACCGGAAGAACTGGAGACCCCGCCCGGAAGCCCCCTCGCCCCTCGCCTGCCCCCGGCCGCCCCCCTTCAGGTCTTGGCTGCTGGGGACGCGGGTACCTAAGTGGATCTCCACTTTGGCCACCCCGCCCCAACTGACCATTCCTTCGTCCATGCGTCCTTCATTCATTCAACAAGCTTTAACTGCCTGCCTGCCACGTGCCCTCCGGGGGCTCATGATCGCAGGGGCCCACTGGGAACCAGGCCCACATGCTCCTAGCTCCCTGGGTCAGGGCTTAACAGAGAAAAGAAAGGTATCTTATAGCTAGGGTTTTAAGGGATGTGTAGGAGTTTGACAGGTGTGAGTGGTGGGGCCAGAGCATCTGAAGCAGAAGTTAGAGCATGTGCAAAGTCTTAGAGGTAGGAAAGTACTTTTGTGTTTGGGGCACATTCCAGAGCA
Source organism: Canis lupus familiaris (assembly GCF_011100685.1). NCBI lineage: Eukaryota > Metazoa > Chordata > Mammalia > Carnivora > Canidae > Canis > Canis lupus. Next base: position 45,570,446 of record NC_049241.1, read on the forward strand.
CTCTGGGCCCTGGAGCAGGGTGACACGTTTGCACCTATGTGCCAGGCATTTTACTGCATTAGCTCATTGAATAAATTTATGAGGTAGGTGATGTTATTATGCTCATTTCAGAGGAAAAGAAACCGAGGCTTGGAGAAATTAAGTCACCAGCCCCTTAAGTGGTAGAGCAGAGTTGAAGCCAAGTGAGTCTGGTTCTAGAAGCAGCCTGTGGCAGGCACTGACTGCCTGTCTCACATGGGTACCCCTCCCTCCCCAGACAATCTCATTCAGCCCTTGAAGCTATGGTGGCCACTACTTAAAAATATTTTGTTGCATCAAACTTTTCGATGGTTGTCTGTGCCCAGGGAGGGCTGAGCTGTCTCTCTTGGAAGTGAGGTCTCCATCCCTGGAGGTATACAAGACAAATCAAGACAGAAATGGAAAGGCCTGGGAAACAGGATTGGCCTCCTGTCCGCCTTTCGTTATCTGGGGTTGTTTAGCCCAACTTCCTCTCTGGTCAGTGTGTAACAGTCACTGGCCACGTGCTGTCTAACGTTCCAGTACTCCACTTCCTCTCCCTTTTTGGCCCTGGCATTCTTCCTCTATCCCAGTCCCTCCTTCTTAGCTCCCTCCCCCGTGTCCTGGCTGCCTGTGATTTCTTACATTATTGCTTTGAGCAATAATAGGACTGGGAGTGTCTATATCAGGCTCTATTTCCCCTACCAGGCTGGGAGTTGGAGGCCAGGCCAGTTAGAGGCCTCTCTGAGCCCTGGCCTTTTGTAAGACAAGGCTGAGCATCCTGGAAATGCATGATAAAGGCTTGTGGAATGGAGATGAAAAGCCCATTAGTCTACCACTCATTTATTACTTATTCCTTCATGTATATTTACTGGTTAAGACTTGAACCCAGGACCTTCTGACTGAAGTCTATGGTCTTCCTCCTGCCTACGGCTGTGAGTTATGACTGTTGCTATCAATTCTAGTTTGTCTTAAAGGGCCCTGATGTGTGAGGATGTGTCTCCACCAGGGTGTCTGACTTGGGAGGAAAGGTCCTCCCTAAGGACTGTGGGGGCTGATGTTCTGAATGTTCTGGAGTCCTAAGGTTTTTCTGTCATCCAGGTTGATGATGCTTGTATGGGAAATGTGGGGAGCATTTCCCCAGGGATGAAGCATCTGGGTTATCACTTCTGAAATCCCAGGCAGCAGACTCAGGTTACTTCCTTCCTGCCTTTGTCTCCACCCAGCTCTATGCCTGTTTCAAGGTCATCTGTCCCTAGAGGGATCAGATGATACCATTTGTGGGGAAAAATGGAACTCAGCCTTCAGGACTGCTGGGCACTTTTGTTTTCTTACCCTGGCAATTCTTTTCTCTTTTTAACATTTTTCTTGAGGCTTAACATAAGGCATGGTCAAGTTCACAAGTGTCAAAAGTGGTGGTTGACGAGGGCGATGGCACTCTGGTCAGGATCTAGGACATTCCCAGCTCCTGGCAGTTCCCTGGACTCTACAATTGACACTCCCCTCTCTCAAGGCAACCACTGCCCCGACCTCTGTCATCATAGGTGAGTTTTACCTGGTTCTAAACTTCACATAAATGGGATCACAGAGGATGGCCACTCTTGATTCTGGTTTCTCTTATGGTAAGGGGCACGCATTGGTCCTTTTCATGGCTGCGTAGCATTCTTAGGGAATGCTTTTTTTTTTTTTTTTTTTTACGTTGTGGTAAAATACATACAACATATAACTTCTTTTAACCATCTCAAAGTATATAATTCAAAGAGTACAATGTCATGCAACCTTCACTAATACTAGCTCCAAACAACTTGCATCCTCTTAAAAGGAAACCCTATTTCCATTCCATTCCCTCAGCCCCTGGCAACCACTATTCTACTTTCTGCCCCTACAGATTTATCTGTTCTGGACATTTCATACACTGTGTGGCCATTTCTATCTGGCTTCCTTCCCTCAGCATATTGTTTCAAGGTACATCCATGTTGTATCCACGTCTGACTACTTTATTCCTTTGTATGGTTTTACTACATCTTGTTTATCCATTCATACATTGGTGGATGCTGGAGTTGTTTCTGCCTTTTTGCTATTGTGACAAGTGCTGCTGTGAACATTCATGGATACGTTTTTGTTGAATACCAGCTCTCCATTCCCTTGTGTATAAGCCTGGGAGTGGAACTGCTGGGTCACATGGTAATTCTATGTTTAGTTTTTTTGAAGAACTGCCAGAGCATTTTCCACGGCGGCTGCACCATTTCACATTCCCGTCAGCAATATATGAGAGTTCCAATGCCTCTGTGTCCTTGAAAACACCTGGATTTTATCATCACCATCATTACTATTATTGTTATTAAAACCTCTGGGTACCACTTTTTCACTGTTTGTCCATTTCCCCTGTCGGTGGACATTTGGGTTGTTTCCAATTTGGGGCTATCATGGATAAAACTGTTTTGAACCTTTTTTGTACATGTCTTTTAGTGACTATACCTCATTCTCTCCCAGTAAATGCCTAGGGGCAGGATGGCTGGGAGATGGGGTAAGAGATGGCCAGACTGTTTTCTCAAGGGGTTGGTGAGGAAGTCTGTGCTACATCCATCCTCACCAATATTTCAATTTCAGCCTCTTTAGTATTTGCCTTTCTTTCCTCCTTCTATCCCTCTCACCAGTGCTGTACATCTGTGGCATCCATTAAGCATGTGTGTTGAGAACCCTAGTTCTGGGTGCTGGGAAGGGGATCATAACTGTTGGTCCTAGGTGCACATCACTTCCAGTCTGGGCCTGAAGGGAGCCTGAAGTCCCTGGGACTGTATGCTTTATGTGTTCATTTCACCCTTGCAACAATTTGTGTTTATTCTCTGAGTAAACATATTTAATAAATGGACAAGTGAGATTTGGAGAGGTCAAGGAACAGATTCAGTGTTTAGCACCCTGGCCGGGATGTGAAACCCAGGACCTCTGATGCCAGGCCCTGCAATATTCATTCATCATTCATTTGTTCATTCATTCCTCTGCAAGCAATTTTTTAACAACTTCCTGTGCCCCTGAGAGGTCTCAGTCCTGGTTCCCAAGGAGATCTCAGTATGCCGGAGAAAGAGCTATCCATAGATGTTCCCCCAGCCCTGGGGCGACAGGGTTGGGCTGAAGGGTGGGTCCCAGAGCTGGAAGGGTTAGGAGTAGAGAAGTAAGGGCTTTGTCTGGGGAAACAGGGAAGGTATCCTTGAAAAAGAGACATTGGAGCGAGGCTTTTGAGGAGTGCACATAAGGCAGATGATATATTCATTAGTTCAACAAACACTTCCAGCCTGAATCCTCTGCGCCAACCTCACCCCAGCCTGGTCGCAAGGAGTCCCCAGGCTGGAGGAGTCAGAACCAGACACAGACTCCCCAAAAGGTCATGGATGAGCTGCAAGGAGAGGTGGAGTATAGAGATGCCCTGGAGGGGAGGGACATGGGTGATTTTCAGGGGCCAGCAGGTGTCTCCTGGATAGAAGCTGTGGCTCCAATTTGCTCTCCCAGAGCAGAAGCAGCAGGTACTGAATGTTTTTACTTTGGAATATATTGCTTGGGTTAAATGAGGCCAAGATGACATGGTTCTGCCCAGAGAGATGCTTGGGCCTGTTCCAAACCACTTCCTTGCAGTGGAGCTTGTTTCCCCAGGTGAAATATGTGGGAGGAAAAACAACTTTCCCCACCCCACCTCCATGGGCCTGGTGGAGTGGTGGTGATGGAGGACTGATTTGTTGCTTGTGGATAGAGGTCCATGCATGTGAGATATTTGAGACCTGTGAGTAGAACAAGGAGGTCCCAACCAAACCTGGAGACATCTAGGAGGACTTCCCAGGGGAAGCAACACTTGAGTCAGAACCTGATGGAGGAGGAATTGGGACAAGTATGGGACAGTGCAAGGAGCACCTGAGGAGGAAGAGCATTTCCTGTGGAGGAAAACAGCATGTGCAAAGGCCCTGAGGCCAGAACAGACTGGGTGTGCAGGAAGACTAAGAAGACCACAGAGTGGCTGGATGGGGTAACTAGGAAATGCAAGAGGGTGTGGCCCGGGAGGCTTGTGGGGGTTGGGCCACACAGGGCCTCCGGGTCACAAGAAGGTGTGTGGATTTTAGTCTGAGGGCTCTGGGGACCCATGGACAGTGTGGGGGCAAAGGGGACATAGAATGTGAACTGTAAAAACAATCATGAGCTGGTTCCAAGCATTTTATGAGATCAATGTGCATCACTACCCATTCCGTTGTACAGGTGGGTAAGTGACGTGCCCAGCATCACACAGCACGTGGCAGACCTAGGATTTGAATGCCCTCAGTTTTGGAGGCTGGCTGGGCTCTTGAACACTTAGCTGGGAGCAGCCGGGTCCAGACGGTGGCCCGCTTGCCATCAGTTCATCGTGCCAAATCGCCAGGGTGCGGCGGCGGGAGGGAGGCAACTGTGAGTGGGGGAGGCTGCATTTTGTTCGTTCCTAGCCCAGTCCTCCGCGAGGACCCTCAGCCCCACCCGCAACTCCCCCCAATCCACGCAAAGGCGCCGCCTGAAATGGCGATTTCCTGCGCTCGGCTCCCACCTGCCCCGGGCGCGCCCTAACTCCGCCCCCAGGGCGGATTGGACGAGGCCGCGCGGCGGGCGCCCAATGGTGGCTCAGGATGCAAGTTCCCGCCCCTTCCTCTCCCTCAGGCCACGCCCCCAGCCCCGCCTCCGGGCCGGCCCTGGGTCGTGAGCTGGTGGAGGGAGGTGGCTGGTTGGACCTGGTTAGGTCCCTGGGGGCTGCAGAGGACCTTGGAGTGGTGCTCCGAGCCAATATTGAGCACGTCATCTCCAGAAATGACGTGTGTCCCTTCCCTCCTCCCACACACGTGTGTGGAGCGCACACTGCGTGCCAGACCCTGTCCCAGGCCAGCAGCGGCCCTGCCTTGAGGAGCTCCCAGCTCAGTGTTCTCAAGAGGCCCGAGGGCTCCCTAATTGTTAATACTAGATTCGTTCATTCATGATTCCGCTTGACATGTTTCAGGAGCACCTAAGCACGTACTATACACCAGGCAAAGGGGAGACAGTATTTTCTGGGATCTCGTCCTGGCTTTTAAGGAGCTTGCTGACCTGATTGGGAGACAGACAAGAAAACTGGTATGATGTGGAGAACACAGGGAGTTCTCCACCCAGCCTTGGGGGTCAAGGAAGATTTTCAGGAAGAGGGGGCATTTCAGCTGAGAGCAGGAAAGAAGGCAGCTCATCCAGGAGAAGAGAGAGGAAGGGGGTTCCTGGCGGTGGGAACAGCAGCGTGCAAAGGCCAGCAGGAGAGTTGTGTCGGAGGAATTAAAGACATCCAGGAGGACAAGTCTGGAGGAGGATGCTAGAGAAGATAGGGAGGCCAAGGCAGAGGGGGCGAGGCTGGGCGGGAGAAGGGGGGGCACAGAGCGACTGGAGCCTGGTGGGTGGGGGGAGAGAGAGAGAGAGAGAGGCAGAGACACAGGCAGAGGGAGATGCAGGCTCCATGCAGGGAGCCTGACGTGGGACTCAATCCCAGGTCTCCAGGATCAGGCCCTAGGCTGAAGGTGGTGCTAAACTGCTGAGCCACCGGGGCTGCCCTTTTTTTTGGTTTCTTAAGATTTTATTTATTTATTCATGAGAGACCCAGAGATAGAGGCAGAGACATAGGTAGAGGGAGAAGCAGGCTCCCTTTGGGGAGCTTATGCCGGACTCGATGCCAGGACTCCAGGATCACCACGTGAGCCAAAAGCAGAGGCTCAACGACGGAGCCACCCAGTCGTCCCTGAATTTCATCTTTGAAGCCCCGATCTGATCCAGAGCAGGAGGTGACCTGCCTGGGTGGCTTGCAGTCTTGGGAGCTGGTTAGAGGGGACAGAGATGGGTCCACCAGGCTTCCCACCCCAGGCAGCACCATGTCCTTACATCCACACCCGAACCAAGTCAGACAGTCACCGTCGTACTCGCATCTCCCATCCCACTAATGACTGGACAGGAAACACAAGGCTGAGGACAACACGGAGGTCAAAGGTTCGCCCCCCAAGCCTGGTGGGTTTCAAATCCCAACTATGTCCCTCCCCAGCTTGTGACTGCTCCGTGCCTCAGTTTCCCCATCGTTTGAACCCCTATCATAACCGCCTTCACCTAGGAGGGTCTCTGTGGAGATTAAATGATTTAAAACGTGCAGGATCCAGCCCAGCATGTGCTAAACTCTCACCTGGTTAGCTATCCTGTAATTTATTGTTTTCCTTTGGAAATCGATTGGCCACAAGTAGCTCTCTTCAGTAGACAGCTGGCAGTGACCCAGCTGGGGTCTTCCCAGCAAGACCACATCCCACCCCAGACCTGTTTTCTGATGCATCAACTTTAATCCCAATAAAGCTGACGCCCTGTTCCTGAAAATTAAACATTGATTCATTTGAACTTTGCAGTTTACCTTTTGCATTCCGAATCAGTGTGTATGAGTCTCAACATTTTCAGAGGACCCTAGAGTCCTTGGGAATGCTGGGTGAGAGGGGTTGACACAGCCCTGCCTGACAGTGCCTTCATTAGTATTCCTAGAAGCATGAGAGCCCAAAGCCCTGAGTTCAAGTCCAGCTGTGCCTTATATTGCCTGTGTATCTTGGGCAAATACCTTGGTGTCTCTGATCTGCGGTTTTCCCATTTGTCAAAAGTGACAGCATCAAGGCCCCTAGTCGAATATTCTTAGCCCCTCATACCCCCCACTCCTCCACATCTGGGTACAAGTCCAGGTCATCTGTGGTGGGAAAGCAAGATCCGAAGGGGTGGCATAAATGAGGGTGCAGCCCTGGCCTGGGGCATGGCAAGGGATTTATTTGGGAGCAGTGGTGGCTGTGGGGGTTTGGAGGCTGGAGAGGGCAGAGGCTCCAAGTTCCTACTGATCCCTCCCCTGAGCTGGACCCAGGGCCAACAGTGGACGAGCCTCACATACTCTTGACATTCTCACATTGGGCATAGAACCACCTTGGCTCCCAGAGTCCTTTGTTTGTGCTTCAGTTTTCCTCATCTGTAAAATGGAAATGATTGTACATACCTGTGGGATGGCGTGTAAGGTACACAGGAAGAGCTCAATAATTGTTGAAGGGAGTCCTTGTTTTGTTTTAAACTATCATTCTAGGAGGATTTGGGAGTATAGGGATTAAGGATCCCAGTGACCTGCCTAGATTTGAATCCCAACTCTGCCTCTCACCTGCTGTGTGACCTCGGGCACATGGCTTACAGTTTTGCTCTGTTTCCCTCTCTGTAAAATCAGTTAAGGGGATTAAAGGAGTGAACACTGGTAGAGTTCTGCGCAGTCCCTGGCTCCCTTTGAGAGGGTCCCTGACTCTTGAGAGGGTCCTTGCCTGCAAGTGGCCGGCTTGCAGCCTTGCGATCGCCCTTCGGCCCAGTGCTGCCACCTGCTGGTACTCTGGAGGTGTGAGCTGAGCCCCGCTCCCACTCCCTCTGGACCTATCGTATCTCTTGATCCAATCATCCTTTTATATTGTCCGCCCTCCTCAAGCCAGTCCAATTCCTTGCTTCTTTGAATGAGTCCCTTGCTAGAGCCCTGCAGGTCACGGCTGGGACCTTGCAAAGGGCCAGCACCGCCCTCGTCCCATTAGTTCTCTAGAAAATAATTACTGTTTTTAATCCCTGTTTTATGTGATAAACTGAGGTTGCCCTCATTGATTTCTCTTTGTGACCACTGGCCTGAGGGTCCCAAGTAGATCCAGCAAGAGGTCCTCAGAGCCTCAGAGCATTTGCATTCACAGTGCCCTTTGCTGGGAATGCCCTTCCTCCAATTCCTATTGTCCCTAGCAGGATGTCCTCGCTCTACAGCTTCCACTCTTCCAGCAATAGTTTCCCAGCATCCCAAGCAGAGCCTCCTTCCCTCTAATCCCTCTCCCTTCCTTTGTCCATGCCCTGCCCTTAGATATTGGGTTCTGTTGCCCCACATCCCCTTCCAGACTTCAGATGGTCCCCCAGACCCTGGGCATTACATGCACATGGGTATGGATCCAGGTTGTGTTCATTGAATGAATGATTACACAAACAACTGTATTAAAGAAATGGCTTATTCTGAGAGTTGGTACAGCTTCATTTCACACCCTTCCAACCTCTCAGGAACTCGGTCTTCCTGTCTATAAAATGAATATACTATTGCACCCACTTTATGTTTCAAAGGATTGGGGGAAATAGCACTTATCAGGCATTCAGCACATTGCCAAGTACACAGTAGGTTTTCTGGAACCATATGAGTACTGCCTTTCTTTCCACTCAGGACACCTTTGAACGCAGCATCACCTACTTCTATCTACTTCATCTCCCTCAGTACTCCTCCACCCCCACTCACTCCACCCCAGTACCCTAGGCCATTGACCACAGAAATGTGGGGAGAAGAAGATAAGAGTATATGGTAATCACAAGGGCTCTGAATTCCATGTTCCCTGCTCTTACCATTGCCTGTTGCCCTGATATCAGGGACTATAGTTGGGGATGGACAAACATGTGGAAGTGGACCCCTCGGTTTGAAGTCTTGGTTTTGGTCCTGGAGGCCAGGTGGCCCTTCATGCTCTGTCTACATTCTGGCCCCAAGTGGCCACACTCCATCTCAGGTTGATTCTATCCCATTTGTATCACCAGCCCAACCTATCCTCTGCGTATCAGACTCAAATATCCAACTGTACTGGGTATTCTCATTGGGCGTCTTGAAGGCATTTCCAGCTCAGCAAGTCCAAAGTACAGACCTGTTTTTCACCCCAAGATCTGCCACTTCTCCATCAATATGATGGATGGCTTCACCATCTCCCAGCCTCCCAGACCCCAAATCTGGTCTCATTCTTGTCACTTCTCTTCCCTTATGCCTGCTTGTCCAGTTCATTGGCTGGTCCTTTAGGCTCAGACTCCAGAATGAACCTGAACCATTCCTCATTCTCATAGACCCTGTCATCTGCCATCTGGATGCTGCCCTGGCCTCCTGTCACCCACACTCCTGTCCCAACCATCCCTGCTCCCTTGGCAGTCTCAGACGGATTTTTTTAAATTCAATTAGCCAACATATAGTACATAATTAGTTTCAGATGTAGAGTTCAGTAATTCATCAGTTGCATATAATAGCCAGTGCTCATCACATCACATGCCCCTCTTAATGCCCATCACTGTCACCCCAATCCCCCCCAATCCCCCAACTCCCCAGGGATTCTTTTTTTTTAAAGATTTTATTTATTTTTTCATAAGAGACATCAAGAGAGAAAGAGAGGCAGAGACATAGGCAGAGGGAGAAGCAGGCTCCATGCAGGAAGCCCTATGCAGGACTCGATCCTGGGACTCCAGGATCATGCCCTGGGCCGAAGGCAGGCACAAAACCGCTGAGCCACCCAGGGATTCCCTGGAATCTTAAATCATAAATCAGGGCAGCCCTGGTGGTGCAGCGGTTTAGCGCTGCCTGCAGCCAGGGGTGTGATCCTGGAGACCCTGGATCGAGTCCCGCGTCAGGCTCTCTGTGTGGAGCCTGCTTCTCCCTCTGCCTGTGTCTCTGCCTCTCTCTCTCTCTGCATCTCTATGAATAAATAAAGTAGAATCTTTAAAAAAATCATAAATCAGATTGTGTTCCTTCTCTGCTCAAAGCTCTCTCATGGCTCCCATTGCCCTTTGAATAAAACCCACACTCTTCCCTGTGGCCAGGAGACCCCACATGATCTGTACCTCTGTATCCCTGCCCATCACCTCCTCCTTCCTTTCTCCCTCCCTCCCTCTGACATACTAGCTCATTCACATTTATGAAATACCTACTGTGTGCTTAACCATTCTTGGTACAGGGTGGTCGCCGCCCCCCCTCCCCCACCAGTGCAGGTGGGGCATTAGTAAGGAGTCTGGGGGTGGGGGAGACATGGGTAAGAATGAGGCCTCAGTGACAATAAGATGCCTATAGAGCCTCAGGTCCTGCTGGACTTATGTTCTTCCCCAAAAAGTAAAGGCCCAATCTCTCCTTCTCATTCACAGTCTCTCTCTCTTTATTTCTCTCTCTGTCTCTGCATCTTAGACCTTTACCCATATCCCAAGCCTCTCACTCATCTTCCTTTTCTCTCACTCTATTCCAGCCACACCAGCTTCTTTGATATTCTTCTAGTACACCAGGCATAGTCCTACCTTAGAGCCTTTGCACCTGCTCTGCTGTCTTGAATGACCCTCCCCCAACTCTCCCCAGGCCTGGTCCTTCTCCTCTGGGCCTCAGCTCATGTGCTATCTCCTCCCCAAGGCAATTATCCCATCCTCCACCATTCCTTTCTATCAGGGGACCCTCCTCATATTCTTCATAATTTTCCTTGATTTCTTCTGTGTATGTTTACTTGTTCGTTTCCAACTTTTGTACTAGAACCCATGTCACCCAGTGGAACCTGCTGATAAGAGTAATTCTCAGCATCCAGATGGTGCCAGCAAATGCTTGCTGAACAAATTGATTGACATCTGATTCATATCTTTCCCCCCTGTGGAGCTTTGTACAGTGCCAGAAACATCAGACATACCCAGTAAAGATTGGGAATTTATTCGATGACCAAGCATGGTTGCCCTGGGTTTGGGGCTCTAGAAGCAGCTCTGCTCATTCCCCATTAAAAAGTTGAGCTCGGGGATCCCTGGGTGGCTCAGCCGTTTGGCGCCTACCTTTGGCCCAGGGTGCGATCCTGGAGTCCTAGGATCGAGTCCCGCGTTGGGCTACCGGCATGGAGCCTGCTTCTCCCTCCTCCTGTGTCTCTGCCTCTCTCTCTCTCTATGTCTATCAAAAATAAATGAATAAATAAATAAATCTTTAAAAAAATAAAAATAAAAAATAAAAAGTTGAGCTCAATAGGTGCTGTGGGTGGGGCTATGCTAAAGCTCTTGGGATAGGAAATGGACAAGTTTGGGCTGTTGGGGATTGCCAGGAGCTCACTGGCTGGGAGGTGTGTGTGTGTGTGTGTGTGTTTGTGTGCACATGTGCACGTATGAGTTTCTTCCTTTTCTTCCTTGTGTGTGTGCATGGACTTGTATTTCTCACCAGTCTGTGTACTATCTGCCATTATATGTGTCTTTCAATGACTTTTCTCTGTGGATTCCATAAGATGGTAAAGAGAGTGAAACATCAGAAGCCAAGAGAAGAGAGATGGAAAGACAGAGAGTAGTATGAATTTGCAGAAGATCTGAGTGTAGATGCATAGTAAGAGGAGTCAGGGAAGGAAGGGGCTGCAGAGAAGAGAGTGCAAGAGAAAGATGGAGGCAGCATGGCATAATTAAATAGAGGGCTGAGATAGCTCAAATAAATAGCTTTGGAAGTAACAGAGCTGTTGGTGGAGCAAAATGGGCCAGTGGGGTTTAAAAATTAATTGGATCCGAATGATCAATTTATCAGAGGCTTTGGCAGATAGAGGGGGATAACTTATGAGCAAAAGAGAGAACAGGAGAGATTAATGCATATCAAACATTGAGAGAATATAATTCACATTAACAGATTAAAGAGGAAAAGTTATACGGGCAACCCAATTGATTCAGGAAATGTAATTGCTAAAATTTGCCACCCATGTTTGATAAAAGCAAAAAATCTTAGCAAAATGGAAATAGAAGTGGACCTCTTTAACTCGATTTTCTATTAAAACCCCCCAGCAGATATCACATTTAGCAGTGAATATTGAAATGTTCTCTTTAAGCTGGGCAGACAAGGCAAGGATGTCAGTTACCATGGTATCTGAGATTGTACTGAAGGCACTGGCCTGCATCCTAAGGCAGGAAAAAGAAACGAAAGTTCCAAGAACTGGTATGGAGGAAATAAAATTGTCTTTTATTTTCTTAACTGCAAAGGAAAAGATTAAGTTGAAGAATTTTATTTATTTATTTATTTATTTATGATTATTTATTTGACAGAGAAAGAGCATGAGCAGGGGGAGGGGCAGAGGGAGAAGCAGACTCCCTACAGAGCAGGGAGCCCAATATGGGGCTCAATGCCAGGACCCTGAGATCATGAGCTGAGCTAAAGGCAGATGCTTAACCGACTGTGCCACCCAGGTGCTCCTAAATTGAAGAATTTTAAATTAAATCCATAGACACAGAAAGCAGATTGGTGGTTGCCAGGGCCTGGGAACAGGATATGGGTAGAGACTGCCAATGGGGATATGGTTTCCTTTTGGGGTGATGGAAATGTTTTATTACTAGGTAGAAGTAGTGGTTGCACAACATTATAACTGTAAAAAATTGTACACTTCAAAATGGTTAAAATGGTAAATTTTGTTATGTGTATTTTACAGCAATAAAAAAATTTAAAATTAAGTGCTTCCTAGATACTCCTGCTCCAGGAAATGAAGCATAATTCCTCACCATGAGGGTGGGCTGGGCTTAGTGATTTGGTTATAAAGAGCAAAATAGGAAAAGATAAAAAGAATAACTTGACAGTGGATAAACTTGGCAGACAGCATGGGAGATGGCATTTGCCCAGCTTGGCAGATGATCAAAGTTAACATCCCCTGTGATGTCATGTAGGCATCAGGGACCTTTGGTGACAATGAAGGAACCTGATCTCTGTGATCTTCCCCCTAAAGTCCATAACCCCAGTCTAATAATGAGAAAACATTAGATAAGCCCAAATCAAGGGACTGTCTGCAAAATTCCTGACGAGTACTCTTTAAATACATTGAGGTCATAAATGATAAGGAAAGACTAAGAACTCACAGATAGGCGGAGACCAAGGAGATAGGATAATTAAATATAATGTAGGACCCTGGATTGGATGTTGGACTAGGAAGAGAACATTAGTGGAATGCTGTGAAACACAAAGTTTACAATTTAGTTAATAATAAGTGCAAATGTAAATGTTTTACTTTATTTTTAAAGATTTTATTTATTTATTTATTTATTTATTTATTTATTTATTTGAGAGAGAGAGCACAAGCTGAAGGAGAGGCAGAGAAAAAAGCAGGCTCCCTGCAGCCCCCACAGTGTGGGACTCCATCCCAGGACCCTGGGATCATGACCTGAACCGATGGCAGATGCTTAACCACTGAGCCACCCAGACACCCCTAAATTTTTCCTTTTGACATGTATCTCCTGTAACCACATGTTAGATGGCAACGTTAGGGCAAGCTAGGTGAAGAGTATACAAAAACACTCTATATATTTTTTAATTAAATATTTTATTTATTTATTCATGAGAGACACAGAGAGAGAGAGAGAGAGAGAGGCAAAGACACAGGCCTAGTGAGAAACAGGCTCCATACAGGAAGCCCGACGCGGGACCCGATCCCGGGTACCCAGGATCACACCCTGGGCAGAAGGTGGCGGTAAACCACTGAGCCACCCGGGCTGCCCCAAAAACACCCTATACATTTTTACAACTCAATACCTCTACAACTTTTCTGTATATCTAAAATTTTTCCAAAATATAAAATTTATTTTTGGGATCCCTGGGTGGCGCAGAGGTTTAGCGCCTGCCTTTGGCCCAGGGCGCGATCCTGGAGACCTGGGATCGAGTCCCACGTCGGGCTCCCGGTGCATGGAGCCTGCTTCTCCCTCTGCCTATGTCTCTGCCTCTCTCTCTCTCTCTCTGTGACTATCGTAAATAAATAAAAATTTTTAAAAAATATAAAGTTTATTTTAAAAAATTAAGAGCTTTTGTTTAGAAAATGATACCAGAAATAGAATGAAAACAGGACACAAAATTGGAATTTTTTTAAAGTACACATTAAACCAACAAAGGATTCATATCATTTTTTTAAGGATTCATATCTAATAAGGTTAATGAACTACACATCAGTAGGAAATTATTATTATTATTTTTTAAAATATTTATTTATGAGAGACACAGAGAGAGAGACACAGAGGCAGAGACACAGGCAGAGGGAGAAGCAGGCTCCATGCAGGGAGCCCGACCTGGGACTTGATCCCGGGTCTCCAGGATCACACCCTGGGCTGAAGGTGGCGCTAAACCGCTGAGCCACTGGGGCTGCCCCAGTAGGAAATTATAACCACATTTCATTTATTTTTTAAAGATTTATTTATTTATTTATTTGAGAGAGAGTGAGAGAGCATACAAAGCAGGGAGGGGCAGAGGGAGAGGGAGAGAGAATATTAAGCAGACTACCCTGCTGAGCTGGGAGCCCAGTGATGCCGGGCTCTATCTCACAACCTTGAGATCATGGCCTGAGCTGAAATCAAGAGTCAGACGTCCAACCTACTGAGTCACCCAGGTGCCCCAATAGTCACATTTTAAAAAATGGATAAAAAGGGGCGTCTGGGTGACTTAGTTGGTTAAGACTCCGACTCTTGACTTTGGCTCAGGTCATGATCTCAGGATTGTGAGATTGAGCCCTGTGTCAGGCTCCATGCTCAGCATAGAATCTGCTCGAGATTCTCTCTCTCTCTCTCCCTTTCCATCTACCCCTTCCCCACTCTGCTCACATGTACTCTCTCTTTCTCTAAAATAAATAAACAAACAAATAAATAAATAAAAAAATCTTTTTAAAAATGGATAAAAAACTTGAACAAGCATTTCACCCTAAGTAGAAATCAATAATTACGTGAAAAGGTCCCTCTCAAAAGCAATAAGAAAGCAAATCAAAACCAAAATGAAGCACCAGTTCTCCCCCTCCATTTTGGCATGATCCAAAAACTGAGAGTATTCCAAGTGTTGATAAGGGTGTGGAGCAACTGAATGCTTATATGGTACGGGTGTGATAAAAATAGTTGGAGGCATGTCAAAAAACAATTTGATGTTATCTCGTGAAGCTGAGCGTGTGGGTGTCCTATGATCTAACTGTCTAATCCATGTGCACCAGCCTACATTTCTGAGAATGATTATAAAAGTTTTTTTCTAAATAAACTCAAAGTGGAAGCAATCTTAAGGTTCCCCAACTAGAAGATAGATAAATAATCAAAAGTATAGTAAATCCAGAGGATACTGTAAAGCAGTGAAAAATTCATGTATTACAGCCCCATGCAGAAATGTGGATGAATATCAGCAAAATCATGTTGAACAAACAGAAAAGGTTAGTAAGATATGTAATAATTTTATTCTAGTTACATAAAGTCCAAAAACACACAAAACTAAACCACGTGTTGTTTGTTGATAAATATGTGGTAAAACTGTACAGAAAAATAGAACAAAAAACAAAATTTGGGATAGTTCTTTCTGAGAGGAGGGACAATGAGATAGAGGAGAGGCCATGGGGTCTTTGTGGTGATAATGTTCTTTATTCAAGCGTGTCATTGCTACCCCTTATTCCTTACCTAGAGATAATTGATACGTAATAGAAATTGAAAAAGCAGTGAGAGTTAACAATAAGTGACAATATACATTACTATTCCAAGTTCTTTCAGGTATTAGCTTACATAACATCTGTAATTCTGTGAGGCAAGTCCTTTTATTGTCCCCATTCTGTGGATAGGGAAAATGAGGCA
The DNA here is from genome assembly GCF_011100685.1 of Canis lupus familiaris. Taxonomy (NCBI): domain Eukaryota; kingdom Metazoa; phylum Chordata; class Mammalia; order Carnivora; family Canidae; genus Canis; species Canis lupus. The sequence continues at coordinate 45,585,842 of NC_049241.1, forward strand.
TAGAGTGGTCACATGACCACTTGCCCAAGATCATGTTAGGGATTAGAGACAGAGTTGGGTTTTAAGTATAGGCCTCATTTGCAACTGACAAGTCGTATTCATTCTGTATTCATGAAGCTCCTTCACGTGTGCTGGGGGCAAAGGACTCTGTGGGGTTCAGCTTCTAGTGCCATTCTACATAATGAAGATGACACAGTGAACAGGTTTGTAGGACACTGGCACACATGGATCTGCCCAGGTAGATAAGTGGGGACAGGGCTAGAGAGCAGAGATGTGTGGGGGTCAGGGCTGAGCCAGGGGAAGAGTTGGGGGGCTGGGGGAGTCCAGAAGACAGGGTCAGTGTGGGGGAGTCAGGGAAGGCTTCCAGGAAGAGGGGGTGTTCAAACTGGGTATTGATGGATGAATAGGAGTTTGTTAGTTACACAAGGGAGTGAAGGATGGAATCCAGTATGAGTGTGTGCAAAGATCCACAGGCTGAGTGGCTTAAAGAGTGAAAGATTCTCAGAAGGAGGCCTAGACAGGGAGTGGCAGAGACAGAGACTGGATAGAGAGAGGCTCAGAGGGAGACACATGACCAAAAGAGACGAGGAGACAAAAAGAGTAACAGAGAGACGCAGGGAGAGAAAGAGAGAGAGAAACAGGCAACAAGACAGACACAGAGTTAGAGGCAGAGGAAAAGAGGGAAAGCCAAGAGACAGCAAAAGACTCCAGAGAGAGCCAGAGAACCCACAGAGAGACTCCAGGAGAGATGGCAACACGCAGAGCCAGTAGGGAGGCTGAGGCTGAGTGGGGCCGTTCTCTGTCCTTTCGGTCCCGGAGCCCTGGGGGCGGGGAGACCCCACCCGGCGCCGGCCCTTTAAAGCTCCCCCAAGCCTGCAGCGCCCCCGCCCCATCAGGCGTCCCCGGCTCCGCCCGCCGGCCCCACAGCGGCACCACGTCAGGAGCTGTCCGCACCCCCGGTGCTGAACCAAGATGGCCGGCGGCGGAGGCCGGGCCCCGGCGTGAGCTGAGCGCGGGCTGCAGCCCCGGCCATGCCCCAGCCCAGGGACTGCTAAGCTCTGCCTGACGGAGCCGGCCCGCCGGCGACCCCGGAGACATGTCTCTACTTTGCGTAGGAGGTAGGAGGCGAGGCCGTGGGGCTGGGAACCCGAACTGGGCTCGGGGTCCGTGTGGATGCGGCTGGGCTCCAGAGAGGATGACCCGAGTCCACGCGGCTGGACTTTTGAGAGGGGCGCTAACCCTTGTAGACGCGTCAGGGCGCCGGAGGGGGTGATCCGTGCAGATGTAGCTGCATTTTCAGGGGGTCCTGGTGGGGGTCGCTGGGGGTCCTACGGACGTGGCTGAACGCGGAGGCCCATGTGGACGCCAGCAGGCACCTGAGCCTCTATCCGGATCCCTAGTCTAGACTGGGGAGTCTGTGTAGACCAGGTGTGGAAGAGCTGGGTTGGGTAGTTCGAATGGGTCCTGTAGGGTACTTGGAAGGAGTCCTGTGCAGTGAGCTGGGCTGTGGGTTCTCAGCGACGTGGACTGGGCTCCGAATTCGAATTCGAAGAGGAGTGCAGAGGGAGGGGTCTCCAAGCCCTGGGCACGTAAGATTTGGGTAAGGAGACTTGACCATCAGGACCTCGGGGAGCTCTAGGAATCTTCCAGCCTTGGGTGTGAGGAGTCCTGCGGAGGGGCTGGGGAAGACCCCTCCGTCCTGAGAGGGTTGTGATTGGGGTCTGGGGGCGCTTTTCCCATTAACTCTTCGGACTCCCGAGTGGGGGCTGGGGAAATCGCCTGAGGGCCTCCCCACTCCCCGCCCCCTCCAGCACTCTGGGAACGCGTAACGGGGGGGCCTTCTTCGTCGGGAGCCGACCCCTCCAGGGTGCAGTGCCCGTCTGCGCCCCTCCCGGCATGCTCACCTCACCCACTTTGCGCCGAAGGGAGGGAGGGAGAGGTGGGGTGGAGCTATTTTGGGGCCTGAACGCCATCTGCACCGAGGCCCACGCCCAGGCCCACACTCTGCGTTGGGGTTGGGGGGGAGGAGAACGACACAGGAGGGGGGCATGATCCCTGCCCCTCACTTCTGAGGCTGGAGTGGGAGTGAAGTCAGCCCACCGGTCAGGCGTTCCGGGCATTCCTGCTGAGAACTCAGGCTCTGGGAGACCTTAGGCGGCGACGGTGGTGGCAAACAGGGGCTCAAAGCTTATAGAGGTCTCAACCTTGGGTTTCGAGGACTGGGGTCCATCCCCCCTCATTCACACCTACTCGCCCCAAGAAGGCTGAGGTCGGGAAAGAAGTGTGATGGTCAGGCCTGAGATGTCAGGCTTCGGGAGATCTTAGGCAGCGGGGACTGTGTTGAGACAGAGAGAAAGAGAGAGAGAGGGAGAGCTGAACCCCGGTTTCCGCCTGGACCCCAGGGAACAGGCCCAGAGCTGGGAACCGCCCCCGCCGCCCCTCCTCCTTCCTCCCCTCCCCCTCTGTCGCTCCATTCACAAACCCGGCCCCGCCCGCCGGCTCCCTGCCGCGGCGACTTCCAGAGTGCTGTCGCGCGGGGCTGGGCAGGCGTGGACGCGGGTGTTCTTAAAGGGACAGGGACCTGCTTTCCCTGAGCTCATTCCTGACCGTGGCTGATGGCGACAGAAGGGCCTATAGATTGAAAGCAAACTACCCCCTGACCTATGGAGTTAAGGGAATGGGGAGGTGGAGAGGACCCCCTGGAACCGCCACGGGCTAGGCCTAAGAGAAGGCCGAGGTGAACGTCCAAACCGTGTATTGGCCTCTCTTCCCCTCCTCTAAGTCGTCTAGCAGTGAGGGCGGGGCGGGGCGAGGGGCTGGCCCGGGAGGAGGGGGCCCACGTGAGTGTTCCTGGCTGATTCTCTCCTCTGCTCCTCCCACCCCACCCCATCCTGCCTCACACCCTCCAAGTTGGGTTCCTCTGGAAGGTTTGCCTAGTTGTGTGTGTGTGAGGGAGGGTGAATCTCACCCTTCACTCTGACGCAAACTGGAGGCTGGACTGCGGGGGTGGTGCGAAGGGAGGGGGGAAATAAGAAGAGTGAGGCTTCCAGAAATGGAGGCCTGGGGGAAGAATTGTGTTGGATGATTCTGTGGAACTTACAGGAAGGGAATCACCAGCAGAGTGGAGGGGTGTTGCTGGGAGGGGCAAGGCCATGGGTGGGGTGGGAAGTAAAGCCCTGAGATATATGAGGGATGGAATAACGCTGGGAGAAGCAGAAGGGGAGATCAGAGAAATGGAGAGAGGGTGAAATACAGGGAGGGATGGTGCCCAGAGTGGAGAGGCCAGGGGGCTGAAGGGGTGAATGGGAAGGGAGAGGGGGTAGGGGAGCAGTGGAGCTGGGCTGAGAGGGCTTTCCATGGATCTGAGCTTATTCTTGGGGATGGGGAAATACCTACATCCCCAACCAGAGGCCCATTTACGTTTGCCCATATCTGTATACACATGCACTGAAACGTTCATACACACACTCATTCCATGTGGACAGAAATGCCCAGGATCCACTATGGCTCCAGGAAGACCACATGCCTGTGAATGCAAGCTCATGGACACATGTGCACATTCATATGTGAACACACACATGTATACAGAACACAGCCATTCTTCCACACAGAAGAAATATATGCATGTGTGTCCACCTGCATGTTTGAGGACATGGATGTATCCAAACATGTTTGATCTACTCATGCCCTGACATACAAGCATGTACTTATGGAAACCCATTAGGGCCCCCAATCCCAAAAAATACACATGTGTACACACAAGCACATGCCAAGGCCACGTGTATATGTGCATGATGACACTTGCCTGGACATTCAAAGCAGCCCCTTTGAGCAGGTGAATGATGATGTATACACACAAGTAAATAAATACACTTTCCATACAAGTGTATAACACGAACACATATACACACACCATGACATATGTTTCTAATTAACATATCACCTGCAAGCCCTCACATACCTAAACTCATGCATACTAGCATGTCCCACATACTGTCCCACATACTGCACCCCCAACACATGTACAGATCATCACCTGCATTCAGAGGGTATAGGTAAGCTTATGACCTTATACACACACACATACACGTACACATACACCTGCCTGCCCTGGTAACGCTAGCAAATACACACAAATGCAAACTCTTGCATACATACCTGACAGCAACACATAGGAGACCACCTTTTACAGGTCTTGCCTCTGTCCCCTCTCATTTCTTTGTCTACTTGGAGTCCCATTGCCTCCTCCGCCCACCATCCACTTGCTAGGGCTTGGCAGAGTCCTGAGGCTGCAAATACCAAGTGTCACCTGGTTCCTCCACGAATTCATTCATATATTTACTCAGCAAGAATTAGTTGAGCACCTACTCCATACTAGGCACTGTTTCTGGAGACCCAGGGCTATTCCTGGCCTCATGCTGGAAGGGTCAGAGTGGGAGGGACAGGGACAATCTGAGGGAACCAGGGAAGGTGGTGTCCAGGGTTCTGTTCCTTTGGGAAACCTCCTTTTACCCACCCCCACCCTCACCCAACACTTGCCTGTGTTTCAGAAGATGAGGGGGAGCTAAGCAGAAGGGACATGGTGCTCTAGGTGGAGGGAATAGCACACACGAAATCATAGTGGTGGGAATGCTGGTCTAGAGCTTCCTATATGCCTTACAGCATTTTGCCGGGCCACTCAACGTTTTTAAAGGCTCCATAAATATTTGATGAATGAATATTGCATATAATTAGCAGATGCATGTGAGGGTGAGTTTGCCTCAAAACTAATAATATCAACAACAAGCCCCATTTATCCAACAGTCTACAAGTATGGTGTTGACGACTTTAATCTCCATTGCCTTATTTAATCCTCACAGGCACCCATTTTATAGATGAGGAAAACTGAGGCTCAGGGAGGTTCAACAACTTGCTTAGTGCCACAGAGCCAGAGAGGTAGCTGTCTGACTCCACGGCTTACTGGGAGTTGGGGGTGAAGGTTGAGCTTCTTCTTGGAAGAGGGAAGCCAATTAAGTCCGTTTCATGGGTTAAGAATCTGTCCTGGAATCACCTTCCTTCACCCACTCAATAAAGAGACGTGTCATTTCTCCCCATTCACTGTGGCTTTTCCTCTCTCCTCTCCCAGGAAGGCTTCACAAATCCCTCTGCCCCTGGCTGCCCTGTTTCTGATACCATGTAGCCAGGGGAGTGGGTATCTGGGTCTTTGCTCTCACTATACTCATAGGATAGTCTCCAGGGTTGGCTCTGATTCATCTTCAGGGCTGCAATCTTAGCCCCTTCCCTAACCTGTACCTCGCTTTCCTCCCACATATAATGGGCTTTCTCTGTGAGGTGCCAACCAGTATATCCCTGATCCAGAAGGCCTGGGTTTGAATCCCTAAAACCACCACTTCCTGGCAAGTCCTGTACCCTCTTCTTGCTCAGTGTGCCCATCTGTAGATTGGACACACTAATAACACCCATTGCTTAGGTTTGCTAGAACTCTCCAGTGAGATGAGGCACACAGAGCCCTTGGCCCAATGCCTGGCCTGTGGAAAGGTTCCGTAAGTGTGAGCCAATGACAGGAAAAATCAATGATGGTATTTTTATTAATGGGGGCTAAAAGCTTTCTGGAAGGAGGTCCGTGGGTGTAGGACATTTCCTGAGAGCTCACTGCGTTCTCAGGCCTGAGGAGAGCTCAGTAGTATACAGGAGATAAAAAGGCGTGCCAAGTTCATTGGAGGTAAGCGGGCGGGGCCGGGGGTTCAGCACCGTGGACAGAGCAGGGACAGCGTGTGCCGCACCGTGGACAGCGCCCGCCCCGCCCGTGCAGAGGGGTCAGATCTCAGGACAGGGCCGTTGGAGGAGGAAATCACGTCATTATTTCACTGAACGCTATTTAATGAGCACCTACTATAGGTCAGGCTTAGTTCTAAGTGGCGGCATCTGGTAAACAACACAGAAAGAAATCCCTGTCAAGGGTCTTGGTGCATTTGTGTTTTACACTGAAGTCTTCTGTCGGGCTCTGGCTTATTTCTGTCAATGGAGGGTAAGCGTCCTTGCTCTCACATGAAAGCCAGTGGGGCCAGTGTCTTTATCACGAAGCTCATGTAGGCCATCGACATCACATATAAAACGGCTCAACATCTTAAAATCAATTTCTAAATTCTTAAAGATTTTATTTATTTTTTAAAGATTTATTTTTTTTTAAGATTTTATTTATTTATTCATGAGAAGCAGAGAGAGAAAGGCAGAGACACAGACAGAGGGAGAAGCAGGCTCCATGCAGGCAGCCCGACATGGGACTCTGGGACTTGATCCCTGGTCTCCAGGATCACGCCCTGGGCTGAAGGCGGTGCTAAACCCCTGAGCCACCCGGGCTGCCCAATTTCTAAATTCTTGATGTTTCCCTTCCCTCCTCCCCAGTCTTGTGTCTTCCGACACCCCATAAGCACATGACGAAGGGGGGCTTTCAGATGCTTCCCTCGGTTGGAATCTACTCTTCACCCGCCCCCATCCCAGACCTGGCAGGTCATCGAGGAGGTGCCCAAAGACCGGAATTCACCTCAATTAGAATCTAGTGTCATCCAGACCCGGGGCACAACCAAATAATACAAATAGTAATGATCCTGGTAATGGTAATGGTAATTGTAAATATAGTGGTCATGAGAGTATAATAATGCCGGTTCTAATAATGATAAAAAATAGAAAGGGGAGCAAGAAGAGGAGAGAATAAGAGGGGAGGAGGTAGGGATGAAGGCTCTGCTTTGCTCCATTTCCCAGATGCAGAAACTGAGGCCCAGAGCCTAGCAGAGCCTGTGGGAGTCCCCGAGCCTGATCCCCTGCTCCCACCTTTCACCAATTCTGCCCTGGCCAGCAACTGCCTGTGTAACCACGTTAATCAGTCCTAATCAGTCCGCGCGGATGCTAATGGGCCCCCCAGGGCCGTGCAGGCAGTGGGCACCTCCCCCACCCGCCACTCCCAGCTGTCGCGTCGCCCACGCCCTCTGTGCCCACTTTATAAATAGCCCTGTGCGTGTGACCAGGAGCTCGCGGGGGGGAGGGGTGGTGCTTCCGCCCCGGTGACCCCGATACTGCAGCTCCGTGCCAGCAGCGCCACGAGAGAGAGCAGGGGGAAAGTGGTAGGGCAGAGATGTGACGACTATGGTGGTGAAGGCGACAGTGACTCGTTTGCTGACAAGGAAGACAGAAGGAGAGGGACTTGGTTCCTTCTCGGAGCCCCACCAGCCCTTCCCTGAGCCCCCTCCTCCCTTTAAACCCCCTCCTCCTCTGAGCCCCTCCCCGATGACACCCGCTCCTCTGCCTTCCTCCACCAAGACCTTCCTCCAGCTCCGGAGCTTCCTTCCCTAGTCCTCTGCCCTCCACCCCTTGCTCCATACCCCACACCCCCTCTGCATCCTCCTCCCCATGCTGCCGAGCCCCTTCCTCAATTCCCCATTTCTCTCTGAGGTCCCCTCTCTCACCCTGAGTCTCCCCCTCCTCCCTCTGAGCTCCCAGTGATGAACATACACTGATGTCCTCATCCTGGACTCACTGAAGCAGCCTGGGAGCTAGAGCCTGGCCTCAGCTGTCAGAGCTAGAGCCCCCGGCAATCACTCCACTGCTGGTGGGCCCCCGTGGAGCTCATTACCTCTGGCCCACTGAGGCTTAAGGAGGAGGAAAGTGGGTAATCTGAGGGAGTGAGAACAAGACAGAGACTGAGACAGATGGGGGAGAAGGGGAGGAAGAGAAACAGAACCAGGAGGAGGGAGACAAAGAGACACTCCATCCCCCACCAGGAGGAGTTGGAGGACAGACCTTGAATGACTGACCTCCCCTCTGAGCTCTATCCCTGGTCTGTAAAAAGGGACACAGAGTAGGAGCTGCAGGCCAGGGCCCAGGCCAGGCTAGGCTAGACACCAACCAGCCCCTCATCTCTCCCTCCAACCCTTGTCTCCCAACTCTGCCTCTCCTTTTTGCTGGCCCTCCCTAGTGGACATCTCCGTGTCTCTTTCTTTCTTTCTGTTTCTCTATCTCTGGTTCTCATGACTTGTCTACCCCCTCATCCTCCTCCCTCTTTTTATTTCTTTCCGCATGTTGATCCCTCCATGTGTTTGTGTCTTCCTCCCTGCCCAACCCCTGCCTCTGCACCACCATCACTTCCACTTTCACAGTCACCAGGTGTTACAAGTGGGAGCTCCCCGAGAAGGGAGGTCTGTAGTTCCTGCTGGGTACAGTCCTAAAGATCCCTGAGCTTCACGCAGCCCCAGGGGTGAGAGGCTGGGTGCTTGAGCTCCCTATGGGCTGAGTGGGGCTGAGGGTGTGAGGGGAGGCCAGTGGGATAGGAGCTGAGCATGCCTTCAAGAGAGGGGCCTTTGCACTTGCAGCTATGTACCTTGAATGAGAAGGTGAGCAAGACAGCACATGGTGACTGATTTTCAGATGCGAGAGAAAGGGAGACAGAGACACAGAGATAAAATACAGTGGGAGATAGAGAGGTAGAGGGAAAGCTAGATCTAGAAAAACAGAGAGAGATGGAGTGAGAGAGAGATGGAGGCCCAGAGAGGGGGATTCACTTGCCTAGGTTCACACAGCACTATAAGCAGAACCTGGCTTCACCTGATTCCATGCTGAACTGGCGCTCATCTCTCCCAATGTCCAGCCAAGGGCTCCCTCTGCACGCTAACCTCCCAAACCCAAATCTGGATGTGAGAGTATGATGTACAACCCATTTGCATGTCTTCTTGGGAGGGGTGTTGGCATTGACATAGAAAGGTGATCGTTCTCTTTCCTCTGCAACTCTGGGGAGCTCACTTGGTGCTTCTGGAGGCCAATCCCCCCCACCCCACCAGACACACACACCATCTGTCCGCAACAGGAACAAACAGTATTTACTGAAAAGTATTTAGAACTACTCTACGTCCCCCACCCTTGATGGGAATTCTCTCTTCACCGGTTTCACTCGGGTGCTTTTGCAAGACAGAATTCAAGCAACGAGGACAGACAAATGAACTCAAGATGGGAAGCCATGGCATTTGCCCAGAAAAGTGCTGAACTTGACTCTCAAAAGAAAAGAAAGAATAGAAACACAATTTTGCTTCCAGGAATTTATCCTTCAACTTACTTGCACATACTCTTCAAGACACACCAAAAAACAGAACGTTTCCACAAAGCGTGTAGAATACTGTCATTTGTGTAGGAAATTACGCACACATGCATATGCGCTTGCTGAATCAGAAACTGTCTATCTCTAGCACTACGAGGAGCTGGTAGTGCTGATTGCACAGGGTGGGATTGTGAGGGTTGGGGTAGAAAGAGCCTTATTCTCATCGTATGCCGATCTCGTTTGCCTTGGCTTTTGTGAAATGGGCGTGTATCGCCTCCCCAAACAAAAACGTTCATTGAAAAGGAGAAAGGGAGATGAATTGTGGAAAGCAGGAGAAAGAGCTCGGTTTGGGAGCAGATACAGAGTGAGGGGTGGAAAAAGATGCTGGGGGCAGCTGCAGGGTGCAAGAAATTTTGAAAGTTTAATATCCTGTGAGAAAAGCCAGTAAAGAGTGGAATTGCTTTAAATCACTTGGGACTGTGGGATTATGTGAACAAGACTGGACCACGTGGAACCCTGACATATATTTGGATTTTGCCTTTCATAAGCAAGTTGGGCTGGGCAGGCTCTAACAACCTTCCAGCCAGGGGTGGGATGTCTCTGTGTGTGCTATGGAGCCACCTCTCTGGGCTGCTCTGTTCCACCTAGCCCAGTCCCCTATGAATATTAGACCTCAAACTCCTGGAGCATTTGGTAGGACAAACTGAGCTGGATAATTGGGGGAGAAGTCTCACTGGCCTGACAGGGGGAGGGGGTCACTGGAGATTGTCTTTCTCCTCTCTCTCCCCACCTCTTTCCCTCCCCAGCTGTTCTCTCTCTCTGCTGCAATCTTGGAGGACTTCCTGTGGGAGGCCTCTCCTGTCCCCTACCCAGCTCCTTCTTTTGAATCTTGTTCAATTGTGGGTAAAGGCACAGCTGGAGGTGGGGGAGCTTTGGAGGGGTTTGATGGGGAGGAAGGAGGGGGAGAAATTACTCTTAGGGTCCAAATTTCCTTCAACCCCTAGGTCTGCCTGTGCTCATCTATCTGATGGCTTCTTTTTCTCCCTCTCATCCCTGCCTGTCTCTTCTCCTTCCTGTTTCTCCTCCTCTTCTTGTCTCTTTGTCTCTGTCTCTGATCTGATCTCATCTCTCTATCTTGCTTTTGTTTTTGTTTTCTGTTTGGTCTCTTGATCTGTCCCTTTACTCTCTATCTTTGCTTTTCCTCTTTGTCTCTTTGTTTCTATGTCTCTCTCCTCCTGTCTCTCTTGTTATATTTCTATTTTGGTGTGTCTCTGTCTCTCTCTTCTCCCTACTCTCTCCCCATCTCCCTTCCCTATCTCTATCTCTCTCCACAGTAAAAAAAGCCAAGTTTGATGGTGCCCAAGGTAAGTGCCTCTATTCCTGCTCTGTCCTGTGTTGTCTGTCTGTCTGGGTCTTGGAGAGATAGGGGAGGAGGTCTGAGCCAGTGACAGGGGACTTGGGCTACATGTCTTCTGAGCATCACAGAGTGTCAGACTTGGCCTATGATCCCAAAGTCTCCCCAGCCATCTCCTGGAGAATCCAGCGGAGTGGTGCTCACCCTGAGTCAATGGCTCTTCCCAGGATCCTAAGGGACAGGGTGGGGGCTCTTAGATCAGGCTACAGGTGGGAAAAGTGAGGCTCAGAGAAGTGAGGGGAGTTTCTCACAGTCAATTTTCTTCCACTACCTGGGGCCTGTCTTCCCAGCTAAAAACCAAGGTCATTGTACATAGTCATTTCTTAAATTTTTTTTAAAATTTTTATTTATTTATGATAGTCACAGAGAGAGAGAGAGAGAGAGGCAGAGACATAGGCAGAGGGAGAAGCAGGCTCCATGCACCAGGAGCCCGATGTGGGATTCGATCCGGGTCTCCAGGATCGCACCCTTGGGCCAAAGGCAGGCGCCAAACCGCTGCGCCACCCAGGGATCCCTACATAGTCGTTTCTAAGCAGCAAGATTAGGCATCCCAAGAGTCCACATCTTCCTGAACCGAGGCCCTTCCCTTGTGCTCTGAGGGACTGGACGGGAGGGACTTGGGGAGCTGGCCTGGGGTATAGGCATAGAAACAGCTCAGTATATTGGATCTGGTTACTGGACTGTGGTCTCAAGCACTCAGAGATCCTGAGGGATCATAGCAGGGTCATCTAGAGCTTAGGAAGGGGCATGGGGGGTCCCTGAGCCACTGTACTGACTCCTGTTCTCACCACCACAGAGAAATTCAACACATACGTGACCCTGAAGGTGCAAAATGTCAAGAGCACGACCATCGCAGTGCGGGGCAGCCAGCCCAGCTGGGAGCAGGATTTCATGTTGTAAGTCTGCAGTGACCAGGCTAGCATGGCCTGGCACCTCGATGGTCCCACAGAGCAGAGCTGGACACCTGCATGTCGTCTGGGACTCCACTTCCTCCTCCCTCAGTCCCATGTCCAGCCATCAGCTTTGCCTCCAAAGCACTTCCTAAAGCCAGTTGCTTCCCTTTATCTCCCTGGCCACCAGCCAGGTCCCTGCTGCCCGCCAGCCTCCGCCCCTGGCCTCCTGCTGCTGCCTGCCTCCTGCCTCCTAGCAATCTGTTCTCCTCCAGGCAGTCAGGGGGATATTTTTAAAACTGCAAATCACATCCTGTCACTCTCTAAACTGGCTCATGGCTCATGGCTTGTGAACCTCAGAACAAAACCCACACTCCTCTCCAAGACACCCTCTTTCTAGGCCTGGCCCCTGTGACCTGCCAGTACCTCCCTCCATCTCTCCTGGCTCACTTGCTCCAGCCACCTCCACCTCTGGACCATTCCTCCTACATGTCCAGCTTGTGTCTGTCCCAGGGCCTTTGCACTTGCTCTTCTCACCTCACCCCCTCCCAGCAGGCTCCTTTTCATCCTTCAGGTCTCAGCTGTGTCCCCTCCTCAGGGAAGCCCTCCCTGACCACCATACCCAAAGTGCAATTAGAGAGTAATTTCAGCCCTAGTCACCAATTATTATTTTAGTCATCTGTGTAATTTCTTGACACATTTCTGGCCTGTAGCCCTGGACTGTGAGCTCTAGGAGCCTAGGGTCCAGTTGGTCTCTGTCTCCACTGTGAGTCCCGCTCCACATGCCAAGGACAAGGCCTGGCACACAGTAGGTGGTTCAATAAATATTTGCCTGATAACTAAATGAATTCATGACCTGGACCCTCCCCCCAACCTGGAGCCACTCACGGCCTTGTATTACATCCCATCTTCTCTGATGATGACCAGCAACCTGTGCCATGTCTTCTTCTAAGGCTTTAATTAAATCAAACTTTCCCACAGCTCTGGGATGGAGGATGCTATTCAAATCCTCATTTTACAGAAGAGGAAACAGAGGGCCAGAGAGGCAAAGCCAACTGCTCAGTGTCACACAGCCTATACTTGGCAGAGCTGAGATTTGGACCAGGCATCCCACAAATCCATCCCTGAGCAGAGTTTACCTGGGCACTAGTAGTGGTAGAGGCCATGAGACAACTCAGTTGGAATCTTAGAGCAAATTGGGGAAAGAGGGGAGGAGTTGGCCCTACAATTTTAGGGAAGATGTGAAGGGAGAGAGGCAATGTGGTCCCCAACTCCCTGAAAGCCAGTTACTGAATGATCAGGTCATAGATATATGCAAGGAGAACATTCCTTAAGGTAAATCTTTGGTAAATTGGTGAATTCAGTGAACTGGATGTTCACCAAGGATTTCTCCCAAATCTGCATATTTCCAGGGTGTGGAAAGTGCTTAGAGGTGGTATCATTCATGTTCTCAGGAATGTCCCATGTGATTGGATAGAGGTGAGCCTGGGAAGGTTGGAGGCATCCTGAATGCCCTTATCCTGGGGTGACAGGGAGCCACAGGGGGTGTTTGAGCCTCTTCCTCACTTAGCCAGTATGCTCAGGGTCTGAGGGCTCAAGGAAGGGCCAAGGGGAGTTGGGGGTGCAGGAGATGTGTGATATCTTCCCCCACTCCTTCCTCCCAGCTTGTAGTCCTATTCTGCTGTGATACCCTGAGCATGTAACTTAACCCTTTGGCCTCAGTTTCCCTCTATAAAACAAGAACCACTGTGTTACCTTCCTGATAGGACTCACCCAGGCCTGGGTTTGAATTCCAGTTGGCCATGTGTCCTAAGGCAGGTGAACTGACTTTTCTGAGACTTCACCCCTTCACTCCTACCTCTTCATGCTCCTCCCCGTCTCTCCACAGTGAGATTAACCGCCTGGATTTGGGGCTGACGGTGGAGGTGTGGAACAAGGGTCTCATCTGGGACACAATGGTGGGCACCGTGTGGATTCCCCTGCGGACCATCCGCCAGTCCAATGAAGTGAGTGGTGGACCAAGGGTTGGGGAGGAGTGACTTGGAGGAGCCCAGAGGCCAGTGGCCTACACAACACGAATGTGTATCTCTATCCTCCAACAACATTTGTGATGGTGGCTCTGAAGTAACCAGGGCCTGAACTCCTTCCATCTTGTTGCTCTGCCTTTCTCCCTGGGCAGCTCAGGATGGCTGCTGGAGGATCCCCATGACATCTGCATTGCTGTCAAGGGAAGAAAAGGTGGTGGGGGCGGGGCGGGGGGGCAGGCACCCTCTTGGTTAAGGACCTAACCTGGAAGCTGCTCACAGCACTTCACTCACATCCTATTGGCTAGAACTTAGTCATGTGGACACTTAGCGGCAAGGGAGTCTGGGAAATGTAGTCTTAAGCTACACAGCCCTGGGTCCAGCTAAAAATGTATTTCTATGGAAGGGAGGAGAAGGGGTATTGTGGGTAATTAACGCTTTGTGCAGGGGGAAGGCTACAACAGACTGAAGGTAGTAGACAATGACCTTGGCCTCCTCTCTGGCCTCCTGGCCTTTTGTTTCACCCCTTCCACTCAGACCCTTCATGCTGAGCTCAGCAGGATCTTACCACTCTAGGACCTTTCCTTGCTGTCCCTGTTCATCTCCTTTGGGAGGCCCTCTTGATGGCACTCGCCTGCATTGCCAGCCTCATCTCCACTCCCCACCCAACATTCACCCTTTGTAGGCCCCAAAAAGATGACCTCTGAACCTTCACATGTGCTGTTCCCTGGGCTTCAAGTATCCCTTCCCATCATCCCCTGAGCCCAGCTCCCATGCTTTCTCCTCCAAGAAATCTTCCCTCATTTCCCTCTGAATACCCCAACCCCCTTCCTCTCTCTGGCTCTGTCCTGACCTCTCCAGGCTGGAGGTATCTATATCATGCTCTGTCTCCTGTGACTGCAGGACTGGTTTGTTCACTTGGAGTGGGGGGTTCTCCCCTGGATGGAGATCAAGGATTTTATTTGAAGCCAGGGTCTCATATGTCCATGAGAGATGAGGAATGGCTGTGTAAGCTTGGGACTACCCCTTTATGGCCCCACAGGGCCTTCTCTCTGGGTCCTTGCCTCTGAGTTCCTTGGATTCACCATGTTGTCCTGGACTGGAACCTTCTCTCTGAGTCTCAGTTTCTTTGTCTGTAAAGTGTGAGCATGACCCTGCCTCTTGGGGTGTGGGTGAGATGAGGGGAAAGGCATCTTCTGTGAGAGTAGGGGCCCTGTCAGCATACAGCAGATCCCTGCTCCCCCCGCATCACTTTGGACCCTGTCACCCCACCCCAACCCCCAGGAAGGCCCTGGAGAATGGCTAACATTGGACTCTCAAGTCATCATGGCAGACAGTGAGATCTGCGGCACCAAGGACCCCACCTTCCACCGCATCCTCCTTGACACCCGCTTCGAGCTGCCTTTAGGTGAGTGTGGGGCGCACAGGACCCTCACTAGACCCAGGAGCATGGCCAGGCCTGAATGGGTTCAGATTGACCTGCATTCTGAGGACAAAGTTTCTTGTCCCCAGAGGAGAGAGTTTCCCAGCTGCAGTGAGTCAGCGGGTCATGAGCCTGCCATGTGCAGAGTACGCCCCTGCCACCCCTCTCCGTCACCAATGCTTCTTAACCCTTGGGGCTTAGGTCTGAGCTGCCCTAGGCTGATCTTTGGTGAGGTCTTAGGCTGTGGGGTCAGCTGGGGGTAGGACAAGAGGCAAACAGGGACAAAGAGACATGTAGAAATAAACAGCAGCAGAGACATAGTGAGGCCTGTGGAAGCAGCTCAGTTCTCTCCACAGCATCTTTCCAAGAACCCATGGCTTCCCCGCCCTTGTAATGCTAGGATCTGGCTCCTCTCTCATCCTCTCTCATCTCTCATCCTCCATGCATTCCCAAGGCAGCTCTGGTGGGACGGTGGGGGAGGGGGGGCAAGGGGGGGAGTGGGACACCATGCTGCCCTCCCTTCCTCTTCCTCCACCCCCTTGAGACCAGCCCAGAGGCCCACAGGATGCACTGGATGAAGGCTGAGGGGCAGGGAGGGGTTCCGGACTCACAGCCAGGGCTCTGCTTCCAGACATTCCTGAGGAGGAGGCGCGCTACTGGGCCAAGAAGCTAGAGCAGCTGAATGCCATGAGGGACCAGGATGAGGTGAGCACTGGAGGGGGGAACGCTTTTCTTCTTGTGCTTATCTCTCTGTCTCCCCATGTCCTCTACTCTCTGTATCTGCTTCGCTCTCCACTTGTTGCCCTCTGTCTGTGTCTCTAATTGGACTAAATCAGGGTCCCATCTCAAAGCAATGATGGCGTCAGAGAACATACAGTCCACCACGGACAAACTATTTCAATCGGCTCAAGTCCTGCCCTTCCCAGGTACCCTCATGGAGACACAGGGGCCCCACACCCCTCAACTCCTTGAATTTCACTTTCAGATTTTTTAAAGATTTTATTTATTCATGAGAGACACACACAGACAAGCAGACACATAGGCAGAGGAAGAAGCAGGCTCCCTGCAGGGAGTCTGATGCAGGATTCAATACCCGGACCCGGGATCATGCCCTGAGCCAAAGGCAGAAGCTCAACCCCTGAGAGACCCAGGCGTCCCCCACTTTCAGACTTTTTAAACTTCTCCTCCACCAGCCCTGGCCTCTGTACCTGTTCTTCCACGACATTTCCCTTCTTCTCCTTGGCTCTGGATCATCACAGGGCAAAGACCCAGTGGGGCCCAGAAGACAAAGGCCAGGAAGAAAGAAAGGCAAGACCAGAGCTCTCTTTAGTGGGAGTTGGAGTGTCAAAAGGCAACACTCACATGATAACAGAGCAATTTTTGTGTAACCTCATTTCTGACCTTCTTCTTTATGCTGCTCCCTGCCTCAGTTTACCCCGCTGCCCTCTCTTTCTCCTACTTCTATTTGTTTCTTTCCTTCGTCCGTGTTTCTCACTGTGGTGTGTGTGTGTGTGTGTCTTTCTCTGTGGACATCTGTATCCCTTCTCCTGCAGACAGAGCGGATTTGGGAGGCAGGGGGTAGTCAGGATGGAACAGAGCAGAGGACCATCTTGGTCCCCTGCACTCTGGCCCCTCCTGAGAGGAACCCTCCCTCCTTCCCTCCCTCTCAGTATTCATTCCAAGATGAACAAGACAAGCCTCTCCCTGTCCCCAGCAACCAGTGTTGTAAGTACCTCTTGATTCCTCCCTGGGCATCAACCGAAACCTCCTCCCTCCCCCACCCACGAGGGTTCTGTGTAACAGGCCACTCCCCTCCAGAGGAACAGGTCCTAGGAGTGCACAGCGTCTGCTCACAGTGCAGTGGAAAGAAAAGATCTGGGGCTTGAATGTGAGTCCTGCCTTACTCTGTGGTCACAGCCTTGCCAGTGTCCCGCTCTGATCCGTAGGGTCCCCACTCTGAGAGCTGTTGAAAGGAGTCCTTCTAGATGTTTGAAAAACACTTTGCAGACTCTTTAATTCCATTCATCAGATCCTGGATGAGGACCTGTAACTCATTCAACAAGCTTTCACGGGGGTCCGCACGGACTCCCCCAAGCAGCCCACAGTCAGATGGTGCAGACAGTCCTGCTAACACAGGTACAATAGGCACACCATCCTGGTGTGCAGTGGATGAAGGCTGTTTCATTTGCCTGTTTTCTTAGATAGAGAAACTGAGGCCCAAGAGGAGAAGCGACTTGCCCAAGGTCACACACCCAGTAGGAGGCAGAGCTAGGATTTGAACTCAGGTCTGAAGGACTCCAACTGTGCTTCTCTTTCCACTGCTCTGCATCTATTGATAATGATGATGATGATCATGTTCCTCTGACTGTCCCTCCATCGAGGCTAAGGCTAAAGTTTTCAGGAGTGTTTATCTTCCTTGGCCTTGTGGTTACTCCGACGCACCCAGACCAGTTCTACATGGGCCAAGGAGATGTCTGTCCGCTGAGAAGTGCCCTCCGAGTCCTCCGGAGTGGGAAGGAAGTGTCAAACCAAACAGCCTCAGGACAGAGCCCCCACCCCCAGACATTTTGACTCCACCCCACCTTTCAACCTCTTTCTCCTCTTCCATTTGCTTCCCCATCCCCCTTTCATCCCCCTTCACAGTCTCCCCTGTATCCATTGTCAACCCCCCTACATGCCCAGGATGGTAATGATGGAGCCTGGTGGGTGGAGGAGCTGGGGGACTGCAGTTGAGGGGCCCCGTTTCTACCTTAATATGGGGGTACTATTGAGAAAGTCCTCTGACTTCTCTACCGGGGAAGGAGTCCTCACTGCCCTGAGTAATTACTAATCCCCTCCCTGGTGAGTGGAGTCACTGAAGGATTGGGGTGGAGACAGTAAGAAAGTGGAGGCAGGAGCAGATGACAAAGAACAAACACCTGGAGAGGTGGACTGAAGTGAGCGGTGGACTCAATTTGAGAATGGAGACCTCCTCCCAGCATTTACCTCTGAGTTCTTTCAAGAATGTTTCATCACCTCCATTTCTATTTTTTTTAAAGATTTTTATTTATTCATGAGGCACACACACAGAGAGGCAGAGACATAGGCAGAGGGAGAAGCAGGCTCTTCACAAGGAGCCCGATGCGGGACTCGATCCCGGATCCCCGGATCAGGACCTGAGCCAAAGGCAAATGCTCAACCGCGGAGCCACCAAGGCGTCCCTCGTCACCTCCATTTCTTGGAGGGGGCAACCAAGCAGCAGAGGAGATACGATTCCGGTCCAAGGCATTTTTCCCCCCAAGATGCCAGGTTCTGAGGATGAACAGATGGGGGAAGATGTGGTCCTCTCCCTGGTCCTGATGCTTGAAGGCTGTGTGACTTTAGGCTGCTCACTCTACCTCTCTGGGCCCTGTTTCTTCACCTGCAAAAGGAGCAGAATGATTACAACCCACCCATCACGGGTGTTTCCAAGTTTAGATCGCCAGTTCAGCGTTTCTTTCCTTGT
The DNA here is from genome assembly GCF_011100685.1 of Canis lupus familiaris. Lineage (NCBI taxonomy): Eukaryota > Metazoa > Chordata > Mammalia > Carnivora > Canidae > Canis > Canis lupus. Next base: position 45,604,162 of record NC_049241.1, read on the forward strand.
ATTCCAGAAGGGGCAGGGAAAGAGTAGGGCCTGCTGACTCCAGAGTTCAGAGTTGGAAAACCCTGGACCCAAGTGCCCCCTTTATTATTTTCTGGCTGAGCTTGCAGCCTCTGTGCAAAATGAGGCTATTCTGACTCCCTTCCAAGGTGATGATTGAAGGTGTCACGAATGTCAGGGGTTGAGGTGATATTCTGAGAAGATACTCAGGGCAGGAGGGGATCGGGGTCCTGGGGTGTGAGGAGGAGATGGGGAAAATGAGGAAGATGGGGGAGTACCCCTCCCCCTACCCCCCCTCCGCCTCCTGCTCCCTTTTATTATCTCTGCCCCTTCTCTTTGTAGGCAACTGGAATTATTTTGGCTGGGGTGAGCAGCAGAGTAAGTACTCAGTTTGATGTTCTGGGAGGCCGTGGGGAAGTGGGTGCCTTGGCAACCCTGAGGCCCCCATCCCGCCACCGGGGAAGCAGGGAATCTATGGTGTGCACACCAGGGCCTGACGACTGGCAAGGCCCCTCCCGTGCCCGCCTGTCCCCTGACCATTAACGTCTGTCCTGGGGGTCCTGCTTTGTTTTGTGGGGAGTGGGCACTATTACTGGGGTGGGAGGGATTCAGCTGGGAGGAGTGGGCATTTAGACCAGAGACCTGCCTGTCTCCAGCTGGGCGCTGTGACCCCTTCCCCCACTCCCACCCGCGTTCCCCATGTATAATGTCATCTCCTCTCCTGTGACTCCTTCCTCTTTTTGTCTCCCTGTCTTCCTCTTCCACCTGGAAATAAGCCCCAGTGTCACTCAGAGGATGGTAGATAGGGAGTGAGAGGGTATCAGAAGGAGCAGCAGGCACATAGCATTCCAGAGACCTCAGCTCCCAAACCACCCCCACCCCATCTTCCTCCAATTTAACCCCAGAGGAAGGAGTCAAGACACCTCCTACCCCACAACTGGAGGCTCATTTACCTCCCTGAGGAATCGCTCCCTTTTCTCCATGTCCTGCTCTTCCCAGAGAAATCCAGTCTTCTAGCCTGAGCATGAATCTTCCTCCTTCCCTCTACCCCACCAGCTGGGAGCTCCTCCACCCGGTGCCCCCCCCCCATATCCTGATGGACAACCTCCACTATGCCCTCCCTCCAGGACCAGGGAAACTGTTCACAAATACTTTGATCCAAAACAATTTGTCAAAAACCAATTTAGCCAAAATAGGCATTTGGCAAACAAGAGGGCTTGGTAACAAACAATTTGCCACCAACAAATAGTACAGTTAAAAACGAAGACAATTTTGGCTGAAACCAGTTTGGCGAAAGCTGATAAATTGGATCAGAAAGAACAAAGACAATTGGGTCAAAACAAGAGTGGTTGAAAATACCTATTGGGAAGCAGGCAATTTGGCAAAAAGCTATTTGGTAAAAAAGCAGAGTCTGGGTAGAAGCAGAAAGAATCCAATAGGAAGCAATTTGCTCCCAAAACAAGACAGCTTGTCAGAAAAAAATTAATAATACACCCACAGCCTCATGCAATTTGGTTGGAAATGTCTTGGCCCGGTCAACAACAGTTTGGTAGGAAGAATGCCCATTTGCCTAAAGACTATACACCCAGGTAATTGGATAGAAAACCAGTTGGTCAAGGGAGCAATTTGGTGACACTGACAAATTGTCCAGACTTCCAGGGGGTACTGTCTGGGTTTCAGATCCCCCACTTCAGGCTCTTATGGCCTCACAGTTCCACCCCAATGCCTGCGGATCTGAACCATGGAGATTCACATCTGCTTCTGCCTAAAATGCCAGCATTGATGATGGCACAGAGCGCATCAATCAGATGCTGGCCACGTATGACAGGGACAGGATAAAAAGCTTGTAGGTCACAGTGGTCCAAGTCAGATGAGAAACCAGGAAGCCAGAATCACCTTGGTAAGGCCAGCTTTGCTAGCTGAAAATGAATGTAAGGTTTCTCAGAATGCTAAATAAATAAATAAATAAATAAATAAATAAATAAATAAATAAATTTGATGTGGTAAACATTAAAAAAAAAAAGGACCTGCTTGTCAAATATATAGAAACAGACACGACTAGCTGGAAAAAACTTAGAAGGTTAAAATAATAAGGCAATAAAAGCACACAAACATCTGGGAAATGAGCCAAAAAAACTTAACAGGCGTAAAAAGGGGCAAGCAACCTTCTTGGTATTTAATATCACCAGTAAATTGATGCCATTGCTGAGAGTACCATAGACCACCTAGTCAGAGGTTTAATTTAATTTTTTTTGCAGCCCATTTATTTTCAAGTATTGCTTTCTATTTTTTTTAAAGAGAGAGCATGCACACGCACACGTGCCCAGGGTGGTGGTGGGGGGTTGGTGCAAGGAGGAGCAGAGGGAAAGAATTTCAAGCAGACTCCCCACTGAGCCAGACACAGGGTTTGACCTCACAACCCTAAGATCATGACCTGATCCAAAATCAAGAGTGGGGTATTTCATGACTGAGCCACCCATGTGCCCCTCAAATGTCACTTTCTAAATAAATGGAGTCTCTCCCGTCCCACTACAATCTAACATCCTTCCACACTGTTCTTTTCTTATCAAGGAAAATAAACCAAACTAAAATGTCCCTTAATTCTCATAAAACACTTGAAGTTCAGCAATTCCACCCTTTTCCATTTTAGTGATAGATTCTGAGTGTGTGGCGGTCTTGCTAACTAAGAATGCAATCCTTTTTGAGGACTATAGTATCTGTCAGAGCCCCTTCTTTCTTCCCACACGTGAGTTCAGACCTAAGATCCACACCCTTGGATATCAGGAAATCTCTGAGAGTTAAAGGAAATTTATACTCCACCTTGTCCTCCTGACTTCCCTCTAAACTTTTCCCTGAGTGTGTGACTCCTGTTATGGGAAGCTCACCGTCTGATGGAAAAACTCCTCTTGTTTTCAGAGAGCTTGGACTTTAGCAAAGTCCGTGCTCACATTTGAGCTGAAGGACACCCTCCAATTTGTCCTTATCCTTCTCACATTGTAGGACCTACTTTGGACCCAAAACTCTGAGTCCAGTCTGACTGGCAAAGCAGAGTTTTCCCCTCCCTTATCCTAAAGCTTCTACTTCTATTAACAGGACCCAAGGTCTTTTATTCATTCTGGCCAAGATTCCCCTGCTTGGGTTAGCAGCCACTGAAGATTTCCCTAGTCTGAGGAGTCTGAGAGATTGGGATTGGCTTTCATTGTGTGTTCTCTCTCCCTCCCCTCCTCACTCTCTCCCCTCCCCTCCTCTCTCTTCTAGATGATGACCCTGACAGTGCAGTGGACGATCGTGACAGTGACTATCGCAGTGAGACAAGCAACAGCATCCCGCCACCCTATTACACTACATCCCAGCCCAATGCCTCAGTCCACCAGTACTCTGTCCGCCCGCCACCCCTGGGTTCCCGGGAATCCTACAGTGACTCCATGCACAGTTATGAGGAGTTCTCCGAGCCACGGGCCCTCAGGTAAACACCGCGGAGAAGGGGATCGATGCGTGTGCATGTGCGTGTATCTGGCTCTGGGCCCCAGAGTGGAGAGAGGGGTAGAGGACCCAGGGAAGCTGGAGGTGGAGGTAAGTGGGTTTAGGAAAGCAGCATTCATACTTTCTGGTGGGTAATAGAGCCCTTTCTTTCTTTCTTTTTTAAAGATGTTATTTATTTATTTATGAGAGACACAGAGAGAGAGGCAGAGACACAGGCAGAGGGAAAAACAGGCTCTCTGAGGGGAGCCTGATACGGGACTCGATCCCCGGACCACAGGATCACGACCTGAGCCAAAGGCAGACGCTCAACCATTGAGCCACCCCGGTGCCCTAATAGAGCCCTTTCTTTACTCTTGATCTTGTAAGAAAATCTCATACGCTTGGTAAAAGATGATCCGTTTTGGCTGAAGAAAGAGGGCTAAGTCAGAAGGCCCCTGAGAGCTGCCCCTGAAAATGGGGGTGCCTTGGCGCTCCCTTTAAGGGCACTGTGTGCTCTCTGACTGGGCAGGGGAGGGGTGGGTGGAGGAAGAGACGAACATTCGTGGAGGGTGGTGAAGCATAGTGATGTTGGAAGGACGCCCAGCAAGCAGCCAGCTGGTGGTCCTGGCATGGTCCTGCCCAGCCCTCCCTAATGGCCTGACTCTGGGTTTCTGAATGGGAGCCATGGGCACGGTGACTTGGAGCTGCCCCTGTTCAGTCTAGACATCATCACTAGTCCCTTGAAAGTAGGCTGTCCCTAGATCTGTTCAGTAGGTGAGTCCCCTGGTGCTCATGGACCATGGCACCTCTCAGTGCAGGTGCTGGTCCTCAAGCCTGAGAGGCTGACTCTTGTGCGGGCCCTCCTCGCTGACCTGATCACCCCAGCCCTGGTTTCCAAACAGAATGATGACGAACATGATATTAAGCAGTTTGAATATTTGTAAATATTCCACTTAGGGTGGTGTCTGAAAGTGCTACACAGTGACCGTTAGGTACACAGCACAAATAATGGCGTTTGGAGCTAACCATGTGCCCAGTGCTGGACCAACGCACCTTCCCTTTGTCATCTCACTTAATTCTCTGAGTGGGAATACTATTAGTCCTATTTGGCAGATGGAGAATCAAGGCACAGAGAGGTTAAGTCCTTTGTTTGAGGTCACAACAGCTGATAAGTCATAAGGACCAGTGTTTATTTTTTTTAATATTTTATTTATTTATTCATGAGACGCACAGAGAGAGGCAGAGACATAGGCAGAAGGAGAAGCCTCTTCTGTGGGGAGCCCGATGTGGGACTGGATTCCAGACCCCAGGATCACACCCTGAGCTGAAAGCAGATGTTCAACCACTGAGCCACCCAGGTGTCCCAGGACTAGTGTTTAGGGTGAACCAACTGGGTACCAAGTAGTGGCCTGGTGTGGTTTTTGGCTGTGGATCTTTTTCCAAAATATTTGTTCCCCAAAGAATACATTTCCTTCACTAAAGCATCACTCGCATTCATTCGCATACTCGAGCTGGCTTTGACATAAGCGATTATGGGAACAAAGTTTCAACATGTTGGAAATAGCTAAGAGTAAGATATCAAATATTAATAAACTATTAACTTTTTAGAAGAAGGAAAAGTCTTGTTTTGGAGAAAAAGCGCTGGAGAATGACCCTAGCAGCAGACCCAGAGAAAGTGCCAGGAAGTGATTGGTTGGAGGAGTCTGTCTACTGTGGGCATTCCTAGGAGGGAATGGGGGGGCAAGGTTGGGGAAAGAGGAGTCCCCTCCTCTCATGCTGTGGTCAAGCCACACAGGGATGAGGGGAGACATTTCAGAAGGAGAAGATGCAGAGGCAGAAATAGCCTGCGTTCCCCTGAGAGTGACTCAAGCTGCACTTCCCGGGCATCCTGGCTGTGCTGCCTGGTGCTGGGTGTTCTGAGAGGCTGGGGACACAGGGCCAGACACAAATATCCCAACCCACAGGTCAGGCTTGGCTGGAAGGAGGGACAGGAATGGACACTATAACAGTGGGCAAGGGTAGGGAGGGCTTCCTGGAGGAAGGCGCCTGGGAGATGGTCCTTGAAGGATAAATGAGAAGTCCGATGAAGGGAATTTCAGGCAGAGGAAACCGCTCAGTCACAGACTGGAGAGATTCGAGGTGCCAGATCATGCAGAAGGCCCTTGGGTGGCTAACTCAGGGGCATGGGAGCCAGGGGAAGCATCCGAGTGGGGTGAGAGCTGTGTTGGGACTCAGTATGTCAGAGCCAGACTGCGAGGATGAACCCAAAGCCACACCTGAGGCAATTTCTGTGGTGCCTAGGGTTGCAGGTGGACCTCAGGGGTATTCATCAGCAGAGAGAGCTTGGAGTCCTTTCCAGCAAGGAAATACCTGCTGATCCCCCACCTGTCTCCTGCCATCTACAAGGATGGGCACTAAAAAGCAATCAACTAAACTCATAAATTACTAAACAATGGCTAGAGGGAGAAACCCCCTTTTGATTCCACAGCATCCCTGGAACTGGGAAAGAGGTCCCAGTCACTGAGAGTGGAGTAAGTATTTAAGACAAGGAATGATGCCTGTTGAGTGACTGAATGAATGATTAGATTAGAGGGATGCATGGTGGCCCATGTGTCACGCTGCCCACACTCAGGCAGAGATAGATGTTTCTTCTAGTCATGTCCAGCACGATCCAGGGGGCATATTAGGATCTGACTTGGCCAGAGGGTGGGGGAAACTCTCTCAAAGAAGTGACATTTTGATGGGCACCAAAGGATTTTGCCAGATAAAACAGGTGAGGAGAGGGGTTCCTGGCAGAGAGCACAGCCAGGGCAAAGGCCCAGAGGGGGGCACGAGTGTAGGGTTTTGGAGGAACAGTGAGAAAGCCGATGTGGCTGGAGCAGAGGGGAGGGCAGGCAGCACGGAGAGAGATGAGGTTGGGAGGCTGGAGGGTTTGGGCCACACTGGGTGTGGGGCACGGCACAGATTTTATTCCCAGGGCTCTAAGGAGCTACAGTGGGGTTTGGGGCAGGGAGGTATGCGATTGTGCTTGTGATTCCAAGAAGCTCCTCTGTGGTTCCATGGGAAGCAGGTCCTGTTGGGGGCAGGAGTGGACGTTGGGGCTGCATCTGGTGGAAGTGGCAGAGCCTGGACTAGGGTGGGGCCCAAGGCGCCAGGCAGTAGCTGCATTTTGCAAATGTTTTTGAGGTGGAGCCGAGGAGCTAGACTGCAGGGTGGGCTGTGAGTGGAGGTGGAGGCAAGGAGTGGAGGCAGGGAGGCATGGGTCCCTGGTGAATGGAGGAGGCTTGGTGGTAGGAGGACCGGGTTGAGGTTTGGGGACATCAGGAGCCAGGCGAGGCATGTTGAATTTTCAGGAGCACGAAGCCTCCAAAGACTGGAGGTGAGGGTGCTGAGTGGGGTCCCCAGCATGTGAGAGGAGCATTTGCAGCCTCCACAGTGCGTGGACAGGATGAGGCACCGTGGGTCATCAGTGATCACTGATGTCACCCTTCCAGTTTACTGCCTGTACCTCCAGACGGGAAATGCCAGGAGTTTTTGTTTCTTTTGTTCATGGCTGTGTGTCCGTGTCCCCCCAGCCCCACCCCCCGGTGCCTAAGGCACAACCTGGTGCACAGCAGGTGCTTAACCGATGCTGAGTGGATGTCTGGGTGACGGAACCTGTGTGCCTGGGGCTGGGTCAGGCGGTGGCTCCGTGCCTCCGCTGCTGAGCCCTGGCTCGTCCCCACAGCCCCACTGGCAGTAGCCGCTATGCCTCCTCGGGAGAACTGAGCCAGGGCAGCTCGCAGCTGAGCGAGGACTTCGACCCCGACGAGCAGAGTCTGCAGGGCTCCGAGCTGGAGGACGAGCGGGACCGGGACTCGTACCACTCCTGCCACAGCTCAGTCAGCTACCACAAGGACTCGCCGCGCTGGGACCAGGACGAGGAGGAGCTGGACGAAGAACTGGACGAAGAGCTGGACGAGGATCTGGAGGACTTCCTGGAGGAGGAGGAGGAGCTGCCCGAGGATGAGGAGGAGCTGGAGGAGGAGGAAGAGGTGCCTGATGACATAGGTAGCTACACCCAGCGTGAAGAGGTGGCCGTGGCTGAGCCCAAGGACTTCAAGCGTGTCAGCCTCCCGCAGGCGGCATCTGAGGAGGAGGAGAAGGCTCCGGCTGTACCTGCTGAGGCCCACGACGTGGCCAAGGCGGCCCCTGAACCAGCGGCACCGGAGGAGGTGCCCACAGCTGAGCGGGCACCTGAGCCGGAACCCCCCAAGTCCGAGGAGAGGTAGTGAGAGGGGACCGAGGGGCTGTCGCGGGGTCAGCGGTGCTGCGATGGGGTCAGCATGGACCTGGGGAGTGGAGGGGAGTTTGCCACGGGGTCATGGGTTGGGGAGCGGAAGGGGTACTGAGGCCCATCACAGGGGAAGGGCCAGAGAGGCCACGGAGGGCCTGATGTCACTCGGAGGGCGGAAGGTCAAGGGAGGGCCGTTCCCAGAGCCTCACGACGCCCCTTGCCCCAGTTTCAGGCGACGAGAGGATGAGGAAGGCCAGGAGGGTCAGGACTCCATGTCCAGGGCCAAGGCCAACTGGCTTCGAGCCTTCAACAAAGTGCGGCTGCAGCTGCAGGAGGTGAGTGAAAGCAGCCGCCCCCGGGGTCAGGCCCATGCCCGCCCACACCCGTGCGGGGTCGGGGTGGGGGGGTGGGGGGGTGAGGTGGGGGGTAGGGGATCAGTGCTCCCACTTCTCCAACACGCCCATCATCCACCCGCTCTGGTCCTTTCCCAGGCCCCGCCCACACGACCCATGACACGCCCACGGAGGGCTTGGCCACGCCCACTCCCATGCCCCACTCTGGGCTTTCCATGGCTCCGCCCACGCCCACCTGGCCCCACCCACACCGTCCTAGTCGTCCCCCCATTCCTGGCCCAGCCTCTGTCCGATCGGACCCCTCCCTGGCCCTAGCTACACCTTGGCTTCGTCTGTTCTCACCCAAGCCTGCCTGTCCTCTTCCCCAACTAGTTGCCCCCACCAAGGCCCAGCCCAGCCTCCCCCATGCCATGCTGGAATTCTGAGTGGGAAAGAAGAGGTGAGCTGGAACCTGGAGCCAGGTCATAGTTACAGCCATTCAGAGGTCAAGTTCATGGATAGGGGTAGCAGTTAGGGATAGGAATAGAGGTCAGAGTTAGGGCAGCAGTCCTAGATCAGAGGTCAGGGTTAAAATTGGTGTTAGGGGGAGGAATCCATGCCTGGGTCACATTGGGTGCCAGTGTCAGGGTTGGGGAAAGGTCTGCGGTCTGGTCAGAGAAGAAATTAAGTGAAAGATTAGCGTTAGGGTCAGGGTGACTGCTCAGATGGGCAGGAAGATTGAGGCCATTCATATATCTCTTCAGTTGCTCAAGCCACCCTGGGTTGGCGCCAGAACAGTGCCCTTATGCAAGGGGACCTTCCAAACTAGGGTGGGGGTGGCAATAGGAGGTTCTAAATAAACTCCCAAAGTCCTAGACCATCAAACATCAAAGCCACAGAAATTTCAAGTCAAATTTCTTACTTTTTTAAAGATTTTATTTATTAATTTGAGGGAGAGACAGAGATGGTGACAGAGATAGCGACAGAGTTAGCGACAGAGATAGTGACAGCATGAGCAGGGAAGAGAGGGAGAAGCAGGCTCTCTGCTAAGCAGGGATCCATCCCAGGATCCATCTCAGGATCCAGGGATCATGATCTGAGCCAAAGGCAGACGCTTAACCCACTGAGCCATCCAGATGCCCCAAATTTCTTATGTTTTTTCTTAATTTATGTTTTAAAACTGAATTTTAGGGGTACCTGGGTGGCTCAGTCAATTAAGTATCTGTCTTCGGCTCAGGTTATGACCCCAGGGTACTGGGATCGAGTCCTGCATCAGGCTCCCTGCTCAGTGGGGAGCCTGCTTCTCTTTCTCCCTCTGCCATTCCTCCTGCCTGTGCTCTCTGGCTCTCTCTATCTCTCTGTCAAATAAATAAAAATATCTTTTTTAAAAAACCCAGAATTATATTTTTTAACTAAATAATAGGTTCACATGATTCTAAATGCAAAGGGGAGAAAAGAAAACACAGCATAAAGTCTGTTGAATAACTTTAAGTCAGCAAATTAAGTGAAAAAAACAGCAGCTACCCTTGTAATGAAATCAGTAATATGACAATAAATAAATAAATAAACATGGGCAGCCCTCTGGGTTTCACAGAAGGGGTGTAAAGCTATTCCAAGACAGGAAAACTTCCTGGAGGAGGTGATACCCAAAATACTTCAATGATACTTCAGAAGAGAGAGCTGGACCCCTCCCACTCTTCCATCACCCTGCCACCCTTTAGTTATATAGGAGGTGGGGGAGTCAGCCCTGGGTCTACACTGAGATCCGAATGATAAATGGAAGCTGGTCAGGTGCAGTAGGTGGGAGGGCATATAAAGAGCTAGCACAGGGACACCTGGGTGGTGCAGCGGTTGAGCATCTGCCTTTGGCTCAGGGCATGATCCTGGGGTCCTGGGATCAAGTCCTGCATCGGCTCCCCGCAGGGAGCCTACTTCTTCCTCTGCCTATGTCTCTGCCTCTCTCTTGAATAAATAAATAAATCTTAAAAAAAAAAAAAAAAGCTAGCACAGTTCAGGCAAAGGCCCTGGGGTCTGAGATCAGATGAGCAGGTGAGGCTGGAAGAATGACACTATTATGAGTGTTTGAGTCAGCCCCGGAGAATCCCAGGAATAGAGAGCAGGAGCTCTTGTTGGAGTTGATACCAACACCTCCCCGTTCTGATAGACAAGGAGACCGAATTCTACTGAGATTGGTGATAAAGAGGTGCTCTTCTCTCCCTATTTTACAGATGGACAAACTGAGGCCCAGAGAAAGCTTAAGAACACACAATGAGGACTAGGACCCAGCCCAAAGGGGAGACAAAAGTGGGTGGGGAGCCTAGTCTGGCCTGAGGAGAGGCTGTCACACTGATCATATCTGTCTGTCCCACAGGCCCGAGGAGAAGGAGAAATGTCTAAATCGCTGTGGTTCAAAGGCGGGTGAGTAATGGAATTGTGGGGGTAGAAGAAACTTTTGAACCTAGAGCTTGAGACTGCTTTACCTCATAGCCTCTGCCCCATGAGGGCAGCAAGGGGTTCCATTTAGACAGGGGACAGACTGAGTGACAGGTCAGGTGAAATAATGTGCCTCTATCCTAAGACATTCACTATAGACAGAAGCCAAAGACAGTGACACATTGAATCCTCATAACACACCCACGGGAGGCCGGCTACTCCTATTTTACGGGTGGGGAAACTGAGTCCAAAGAGGTACATGCCTCACCCCAGCCGCTTGTATTACTCAAGACCATTCTCCCCTAGAAATAAATATAAGATAAAGGAGGAGCCTATTTCCGGCGGCAATACCTCTGTAATCCTGGAGTGCATTTTTTGCTTTGATTCCGGTTTTTAAATATCCCAGATCATCGCTGTGGTTGCTGGGTCTTTAATGAGAACCATTTGGGCTTCCATGGAGCATTTTGTCATATCTGACTTCTTAAGTTTCTAATTTTCGGGGCTTTCTTTTCCTTCAGCATCTGAGTGGTGAGGTTAGAAGATGTGAAAGATATTTTTAAATTCCACTAATGTTTTAAAATTAGCAGCAGGAGGGTGACCGCCTTCCCTTGTACGTCCTCTGCACACAGAGGCGCGGAGACACAAGCTGTGTGTGACTCCCAGATGAGCAGGTGTGCTGGGTGGGGAGCCCCGGAAGCAGGGACCGACACGGGGATACACACATGATTTATGGAAGAAGCGCCCTCAGGAGAAATGTGTGAGGGAGGCAGGGGGAGGCAGGGGGAGCAGCCAAGCACAGATGTCGTTCAGGAGTCACTGTGCCTCTGCCTGATTCTGCAGGGAGCTCTGGCACGTAAGTAGCACCCCAGGGCTTGTCCAGAGTCATTGGCTGCCAGGCACTTCTCTCACCGGCCCATGGGAAGCTTCTGGAGAGGAGCCACCCCTGAAACTTCTTTGGGATGAGAGCACCTCTCAGTAAAGTGAATTTGTACAGGCCACAGTGGCCTCCGCCGCAGGGCTCATTCAGATCCACCAGCTACGCCAACACTGCCAAGAGGCAACAGCGCACATTTCCAGCTCCCTTGTTCCCATGAGCTTTGAAGTCACTCCTTCCAGAATAGATTTTAAAATTTCATTTATTTATCTGAGAGAGAGAAGGAGAGAGCGAGCATGAGGGGTCGGGGAGAGAGACAAGCAGACTCTCCGCTGAGCAGGGAGCCCGACGTCTGGGGATCATGACCTGAGCCGAAGGCAGATGCTTAATCGACTGAGCCACCCAGGCGTCCCGTTCCAGAATAGATTTTATTTATTATTTATTTATATATATTTTAAAGATTTTGTTTATTTACTCATGAGAGACACACAGAGAGAGGCGGAGACACAGGCAGAGGGGGAAGCAGGCTCCATCCAGGGAGCCTGATGTGGGACTTGATCCTGGGGACTTCAGGATCATGCCCTGGGCCGAAGGCAGATGCTCAACCACTGAGCTACCCAGGCGTCCCTATTTATATATATTTTTAAAGCTTTATTTATTCATGAGAGACAAAGAGAGAGAGAGAGAGAGGCAGAGAGAGAAGCAGGCTCCCCGCAGGGAGCTGGATGCGGGACTTGATCCCGGATCCTGTTATCATGCCCTGAGCCAAAGTCAGATGCTCAACCGCTGAGCCACCCAGGTGTCCCCCAGGAGATTGTAAATCTACATACCTATTTCCAATTTTGAGCAGAGGAAAAGACTTCATGAATATTTTAGTATATTATTTAGATTTGCTTTAATTCAAATTTTCATTCAACTTGGGCAACTGGGGCACCTGGGTAGCTCAGTGGTTGAGCGTGTCTGCCTTTGGCTCAGGTCGTGATCCGGGGTCCTGGGATCGAGTCACGCATTGGGCTTCTGGCAGGGAGCTACTTCTCCCTCTGTCTATGTTTCTGCTTCTCTCTCTGTGTCTCTGTGAACAAATTTTTTAACAAATTAAAAAAACAAAACGTGGGCAACTGCGTCATCTCCCGTTTCCCAGATGAGGAAGCTGGTGTCCAGTGTCTTCATCTCCTAGGGCCACTAGGACAAACTATCACAAATGAATAGCTTAAAACAACAGAAATAGGGACTCCTGGGTGGCTCAGCGGTTGAGTGTCTGCCTTTGGCTCAGGGTGTGATTCCGGAGTCCCAGATCGAGTCCCACATCGGGCTCCATGCGTGGAGCCTGCATCTTCCTCTGCCTGTGTCTCTGCCTCTCTCAATCTGTGTCTCTCATGAATAAATAAATAAAATAGAAAAACAGAAATAGATTCTCTTATAGTTCTGGAGATCAGAATTCCAAAGTCGAGTTGTTGGCTGGCCCACACTCCCTCTGACACCTGTAGGGGAGAACCCGTCTTTGCCTTGCTAGCTGCTGGTAACTGCTGGCAATCCTCAGGGTTCCTTGGTTTGTAAATGTGTCACTCTAATCTCTGTCTCTTGTCACATTGCCATCTCCCTTTTTATAAAGACACCAGTTGTACTGGATAAGGGGCCCACCTACTCTAGGATGACCTCATCTTAACTAATTATATCTGCGATGACCCCACTTCCAAATAAGTCCACATTGTGAGGTTAGTGGGGGGGGACTTAAATGGATCTTTTCCGGAAATACGATTAATCCTGGGGGAGATCAAGTGATGTCCGGGCCTCAAGTGATGTCTATTGGAGGAAGAGGGAAGCCTGGGTTCTTGACATCCTGTGTGTGTTGCAGCCCTGGAGGTGGCCTCATCATCATTGACAGCATGCCAGACATCCGCAAGAGGAAGCCCATTCCACTCGTGAGCGACCTGGTGAGCCCCTGGCCCTCTCCTCCCCCAGCAGAGGAGGACTGCCATAGCAGTGCTCAACCTATACAACTGCCCATGGCAGGCCTGGGACTGGGAGCTGGCAAAGTGTTCTCTGGAACTAATGTAATCTGATTTCTACCCTATCTGCTGCACGGACACCTTAGGCCATGGTGAGTGATGGTAACCTGGGCCTCCAATCTCCATCTCTTCCCCAGACCACCCACCCTGCCACTAGGATCTTTCAACTGGCCCCAACCCATGGGTTTTGGGGAGAAGGACCCTCCATATCCTAAAGTTTATGGGTGGGGGAGAGAGCAGGTGATCCCTGACCTTGGTTCATGGGGTGGCTGGTAGTTTTGTTCTGTGGCTGGCAATCATGCCAAGTGCAGCTCTTGAGTCTGGTGGGGGATGGGTGAGTCAGGGGTGTGAGGCTGCACACTTCTAACCCAGAACCTGTAAAACTTTCCAATTCTTTCCTGGTTCTGCTCCTGCTGCTCTGACCTGTTTTTCCTATTCGCGGCTGTGGCCCCAAACTGTGGCTGTGGATTCTGCTTGTGGTGACAACCCCTTGGGTGTGAATCGACCCCTGTGACTCCCTGGATGATCTCCCTGCCCCAGTCCCTGGTCCAGTCCAGAAAAGCAGGCATCACCTCAGCCTTGGCCTCCAGCACTTTGAACAACGAAGAGCTGGTGCGTGAGGGGCCTCCCATTCCACTGGTTGAGGGCTGGGCTGGGCTGGGGGCTCCTGGAGGAGGAGGAGGAGGAGGAGGAGGAGGAGGAGGAGGAGGAGGAGGAGGAGGAGAGTGTGGTAGAGACGCGCATTCCTCGCTCTCCAGAGTCTGGTTTCCAGAATTGGGTTGTACAACATCTTGCCAACTCGATCTGTGCAGGGAGCCGTGGTCCCACAGCCTGGGGGCAGGGGGAGGGACTGAGACTTGACTATACTCAGCAAGGGGATGAGCGCGAGGCAGGACAGAGCCCCACGCCGCCCCCCTCCCTCCCCTCAGAAAAACCACGTTTACAAGAAGACCCTGCAAGCCTTAATCTATCCCATCTCCTGCACGACGCCGCACAACTTCGAGGTGTGGACGGCCACCACGCCCACCTACTGCTACGAGTGCGAGGGGCTGCTGTGGGGCATCGCGCGGCAGGGCATGCGCTGCACCGAGTGCGGGGTCAAGTGCCACGAGAAGTGCCAGGACCTGCTCAACGCAGATTGCCTGCAGCGTGAGCGCTGGGCTGGAGGGGCGGGGCCCCGCGGAGGTGGGGGCGGGGCTTCCTGGCTGCAGGATTGTGGGGAAGAGGGGGTAAGGGATGTGACAGGGTCCGAGAGGGGCGGGGCGGGACCCAGGAGCTAGCTAACCTGCAAGGGATGGCCTTACTGAGAGTCAGCGGTTCCCCTGGAGAAAATTGGGTTAGGGTTAGGGTTGGCTCCCGAGGAAGGGGGTTCAGAGTGGGGGGAGGAGTCGCCGAAGGGGCGAGGTCTAGGCAGGGGGGACTGAAGGGTGGAGGGGTAGAGGATTCAGAGAGCAAGTAGAAAGCTCTAGCAGCTCCAGCTTTGGGGTGAGGGTGAGTCACCTGAGCCCCCATGGATTAAAGCACCCTTCGCTTTAATCCATGCCGCCGAGGAAGCTCTGGAATGGGAGTTGGGGTTCTGGCTCCTGAGAGGGAGCGCGCTCTGGACGGTGAGTGCTGTGTGCGTCCGCAGGGGCTGCAGAAAAGAGCTCCAAGCACGGGGCGGAGGACCGCACGCAGAACATCATCATGGTGCTCAAGGACCGCATGAAGATCCGGGAGCGCAACAAACCTGAGATCTTCGAGCTCATCCAGGAGATCTTCGCCGTGACCAAGACCGCGCATACACAGCAGATGAAGGCGGTCAAGCAGAGCGTGCTGGACGGCACATCCAAGTGGTCGGCCAAGATCAGCATCACTGGTGAGGCCGCGGGGGCTGGGGTGGCCACAGGCTCCCTTCTTCTCAGTCCCCTGTGCGTCCTCCTATGGCTCCTTTGCTGAGTGTACTCGAATGTGTCCATGTCTTTTCCCATGTCCATAAGTGAGTGTGCTCACAGCGTGGGTGGGCATGAATGCCTCCAAATGTGAGTGCATGACACTCTGTCTGGATGAGTCTTGGTTGGTGCCTTCCCAGAATCAGACCCCAAAAAGAGGAATTGAGGGCACATTGTTTATTTGGGGGTGATGCCATGGGAGTTGAGAAGTGAGCCTGGGAGGGAAGGAGACCCATACAGGGTGCCAATGATCAGGCAATGCTGTGGAGGATTGGGGCTCAGTTCCCCCCGGGGACCACTGGGGGACAGTGTGGAGCTCACACAGTGGAGTGGTCCTGCCCAGGGGTGGGAGTCTTAGGCTGTTTATCCATGCCCAACCTCATTCAAATTTCCCTGAAAGCAGACCTCGAGATGAGGATTTCAGGGCAGATGGATATCCAGGAGGTGGCCCCAGGAAGCCGCAGTGCTAGTGGAGACATGAGTCTGGGAGCAGGAAGGGAAGGAGCCCTGCAGGGGACACCAGTAAACAGGTGACTCCTGAGCAACTGTAAGCTCAGTCCTGCTGGAGATTTCAGGACAATGTATAGAATGTCCTACCTCGGAGTGACCCTGGGGCACCTTCGCATTCTGCATCAGCTGAGGGCTCCTTGAGTGTTAACTCTCTACCATGCCCTTCACGTCTTGTGGGTGTCCCCATGGACTCCTTTGATCAGAACAAAGCCCTCAAGCCATGTCACAGGTGTCCCCAGTAAGCAGCCTGAAGCCCATGGCAGTGACTGTTCTCAGCATGTGTCACTCCTTGAGCTCATATTTGTATTTGTCGTTTGTGTCTTACAGTGGTCTGTGCCCAGGGTTTGCAGGCAAAGGACAAGACAGGATCCAGCGACCCCTATGTCACTGTCCAGGTTGGGAAGACCAAGAAACGGACAAAAACTATCTATGGGAACCTGAACCCTGTGTGGGAGGAGAACTTCCACTTGTAAGTGCCTGGTTAAACCCCTGGCCCCCTCGGCGGAGCTCTCTGCTGGGGCAGCTGCAGGGGGCTCCAAGAGCAGTGT
Organism: Canis lupus familiaris; assembly: GCF_011100685.1. Classification (NCBI taxonomy): domain Eukaryota; kingdom Metazoa; phylum Chordata; class Mammalia; order Carnivora; family Canidae; genus Canis; species Canis lupus. The sequence goes on from NC_049241.1 coordinate 45,620,534, forward strand.
ATGCCGGCCACCTGACTCCAGCCTCTGCCTCCCCCCACCCTGCAGTGAATGTCACAACTCCTCAGACCGAATCAAGGTGCGGGTCTGGGATGAGGATGATGACATCAAATCCCGTGTGAAGCAGCGGTTTAAGAGGGAATCTGATGACTTCCTGGGACAGACGATCATCGAGGTGCGGACACTCAGCGGCGAGATGGACGTGTGGTACAACCTGGGTGAGCATGGGTGGTGTTCTGCAAGGGACAGGGAGGGTGTTCCAGAGAGCCAAAAAGGGAAACCAGGGTCAGGAGGAATTAGTCTAGGAGCCCAGTCTGAAGAGGGAGGCAGCGTCTATGAATCCCAATCTGATGTGGGAGACAAGGACTGTGAGGCCCAGTCTGATGGAAGAGGCAGGGTCTGTGAACCCAATCTGATGGGGCAGAAAGCAAGACCTGAGGATCCTAGTCTGAGGAGAGAGGCTCCAGCCCAGGAACCCTGTCTAAGATGAGTGGACTCTGCAGATCTTGATCTAATGGGAGAGGCAGGGCCTGAGAGCCCAGTCTGGGGGGGGAGAAGCAGGGTCTAGGGCTCCTGGTTAAAGAGGAAGATGAGGACTCAGGAATTTGACCTGAGCAAGGAAGAAAGATCTGGAGTCCTAGTTGAAGGAAGAGACAGGGCCTAGCGAATTCTAGGCTAATGGGAGAGGCACAAGCCTAGAAAGCCAATCTGAGAAGTTACCCAGGTCTTAATCTCAGGGAGTCCAGGAGGGCTACAGTCATGCATACATTAAAATATCCCAGGCCCAGATTGGAAAGTTCTGATGCAGCCACTCCTTTCTGTTCTGCAGACAAGCGGACTGACAAATCCGCTGTATCGGGTGCCATCCGGCTACACATCAGTGTGGAGATCAAAGGGGAGGAAAAGGTGGCCCCCTACCATGTCCAGTACACTTGTCTGCACGAGGTGAGGCCCACCACTCCTCCCTGCCTTCAAAGCTCACAAGATCTCCCACATTGCCCCCACTTGCCATTTCTGCCTGCCCTAGCCCCACTTTCCTCTTTCCAGCCACACCATCTACACTCCCTGGGCCTCCAAGACTGTCCCCCATGCCATTCCTTCTGCCTGGAAAACTACCCCCCCATCCGTCTAGTTTCAGGGCTGCCTCCTCTGGGAAGCCTTCCCTGACCTCTAGCCAGACTCTCACTACCCAGCTCCAGGCCTTCCATCTGTCCCAGACCCGAACAGGGGGCCTCTGGAGAGAACTCAGTTTGTTGAATGAATAAATGATTAAATGGACAAATAGATGATGAGTGGTTAAAAGGATAAGTGGATGGATAGATGTGTGGTTGAACTATTGGAAGTATAGATGGATGGATGAGTAAATTTGGGGGTGGTTGGATTGGTAGTTGGGTGGAAAAATAGATGTCAGATGAATGGATGGATGGATGGATGGATGGATGGATAAATTGATGGGTAGATAAATAGGAGATGGATAGTTGGATGGGTTAATTGCTGAATGGACAGATTAAGTTGTGGGTAGATATATGGAATGGATGGATGGTGGTTGGATTATTAGAAGGGAGGATTAGTGCATGGATGAAGTTTTGGGTAGATGAATGGTGGGTGGGTGGATGAGTGGATGAATGGGCAGGCAGACAGATGGAAGTTTAAATAGATGGGTGGGTGGATGGATGGATAAAAGGATGGTTGGATGAAAGGATAGAGGAGTGGACAGGTGGATTTGGGGGTAGCTGGATCAATGGGTGAATGAGTAGATGGATAGATAGATGGATAGGTGGGTAGGTGGGTGGACAGATGGATGGTTGTATGGTTAAAGTGTTACAAGGATGAGTGAGTGGATGGGTGAAATTTTTGGTAGTTGAATGAATTGGTGGGTGGTGGATGGATGAAAGAGTAGATGAATAAATTAATGAATAAGTGTATGGGTGATGTAAGCTGCCCTGGACCTGGGATCTTTCTAACCCCTTGTGCCTCAATGCACTCTCCATGATGCCTTCTCCCTCTTGGTGGCAGAACCTGTTCCACTTCGTGACAGACGTGCAGAACAATGGGGTTGTGAAGATCCCAGATGCCAAGGGTGACGACGCCTGGAAGGTTTACTATGATGAGACAGCGCAGGAGATTGTGGATGAATTTGCCATGCGCTATGGCGTCGAGTCCATCTACCAAGCCATGACGTGAGGCTGCAGGCTGGGGTGGACATGAGGGCAAGGTGCAGGAAACTGGGGTGAGGGGGTCACCAAGTAAACACTGGCAGACCTAGTGGTGGAAGGGTTCTTGGGAGAAGGATCCAAAGAGGGTGTGGGTGTGGTGGGCATTCTGTAATCCCTTGGAGGTTAGGAAAGTACCACTTCTGGGAGTTGAAATAACAGTGTGAGAATCAGAGTTAGAGGCAGAGCTAGGACAACCCATAGAGGAGACAGAGAAACTTGGAAAACAATCTGCCAGAAAGAATGGTTTGGAGGTTAGAGGGGGCCACTCACAGATGCTGTCTTGGAGGTATTCTGGGGGGAGGGGGGATCACTGCCTGTCCTGGCTGGATGCCAGGCCTAATTTCTCCCATTCCCTCCCACCAGCCACTTTGCCTGCCTCTCCTCCAAGTACATGTGTCCTGGGGTGCCCGCCGTCATGAGCACCCTGCTTGCCAACATCAATGCCTACTATGCGCACACCACCGCCTCCACCAACGTGTCCGCCTCTGACCGCTTTGCTGCCTCCAACTTCGGGGTCAGTCCCAGAGACCGGGGCTGCAGGAGGAGGGAGAGCCCAACGCTGTGCTGGTCATACCCTGTGTGACTCCCTGGTCTCCAATCTGGACCTGACTTTTTGTGTGACTTTGCACCAGCCACTTGTCCTTCCTTCCCTCCTTCCTTCCTTCCTTCCTTCCTTCCTTCCTTCCTTCCTTCCTTCCTTCCTTCTCTCTCTCTCTCTCTCTCTCTCTTTCTTTCTTTCTTTCTTTCTTTCTTTCTTTCTTTCTTTCTTTCTTTCTTTCTTTCTTTTCTTTCTTTTAATGTATTCATGAGAGACACAGACAGAGAGAGAGGCAGAGACACAGGCAGAGGGAGAAGCAGGCTCCATGCGGGAGCCCGATGTGGGACTCGATCCCGTGACTTCAGGATCATGCCCTTGGCCAAACGCAGGCGCTAAACCACTGAGCCACCCAGGGGTCCCTCACTTGTCCTATCTAAGCCTCAATTTACCCCTCTGTAGAATGGAAATGAATATTACAGGGGTTCAGTTCTATGGTGGTTGGGGGGCACTTAGTATATAGTAAGTACTCACCCAATATGGCAGCCACTTTTAGCTGCTACACTTGACCCCCATGTCCCTGCTTCCATCCGTCTTTCTCCTCTCCTTCCTCAGAAAGAGCGCTTTGTCAAGCTCCTGGACCAGCTGCACAACTCCCTGCGGATTGACCTCTCCATGTATCGGGTAAGAAGTGCATGCATGATGACTTGCTTGCTTTTACACATATGTGTGTGCCCACTGGGGAGAGCTCCCATCAGGCGTGTACATGGGAGGACCCATATTAATATGTGGAATGTGTTCCTTTGACATTTGTACACATATGTGGGCAGCATCTGCCCAACATGCTAGATACATCCAACCAGACTCCCCCAGTTGCTTCAAGATATTCTCATGGACCTTCACATATTTCCTGAAACTTGGGGGGGCTCTTGTATTTCCCCTAAAACACTGCTACCCCACCAGACTCCCCCAGTTGCTTCAAGATGTTCTCATGGACCTTCACATATTTCCTGAAACTTGGCGGGGGGGGGCTCTTGTGTTTCCCCTAAAACAGTGCTACCCCACCAGACTCCCCCAGTTGCTTCAAGATGTTCTCATGGACCTTCACATATTTCCTGAAACTTGGCGGGAGGGGGGGGCTCTTGTGTTTCCCCTAAAACACTACTACCCCACCCAGCCTTCTTCCATAATCTTACCCCTCTTCTCCCTTCCAACAGAATAACTTCCCAGCCAGCAGCCCAGAGAGACTCCAGGACCTCAAATCCACTGTGGACCTTCTCACCAGCATCACCTTCTTTCGGATGAAGGTAAGAAGGAGACCCAGTCCCATTAGCCCCCTGAGGGGCATTTTCTAGCACTCTTAGCTCCTAATCAAGCAACATTTCACCTGGAGAGTAGTGCCCTTTTTCAATGACCCTCTGCTTTCATGCTGCTACATTTCCTTAAACTCATAACCACTTGTAGCCACTTCCTGGGTCCTCCTGTCCCAGACGGGCCAACTTGTGCCTGTTTCCCTCCCTCTAGGTGCAAGAACTCCAGAGCCCACCCCGAGCCAGCCAGGTGGTGAAAGACTGTGTGAAAGCCTGCCTCAACTCTACTTATGAATACATCTTCAACAACTGTCATGAACTCTACAGTCGGGAGTACCAGACAGACCCGGTAAGGACTCCAGATAAAGCAGAAAGGAATAGGGGTTACCAACCAGACCCCAGCCCAAATCCCAGGTCTGCCCCTTCTAAAGTGATTTAACTGAGCCGCAGTATCTCCCTCTGTAAAATGGGGTCATGAATCCATATCTCTGGATTGAGGAGAAAATTCAAAGATGCTATCTTTAGATAAAATGTAGGTAAGTGCTTAGCACCTGATAGACAACAGATGAGCAATAAATTCAGTTTTAGTTAAACTCAGTTGAGTTTGGCATACAGTGTGCTCCCATAGAATCACTAATGGAATCGCTATTCAATAAATGTTGAATTTAATTTCTTGAGTAGAGGTCAGTTTTGGTCATTTCAACTCAATTTATTTGAGATTTTTTTAAGATTATTTATTTATTCATGAGAGACAGAGAGAGAAGAGGAGACATAGGCAGAGGGAGAAGCAGGTGCCTCACAGGGACCCCAATGTGGGGCTCGATCCCGGGACTGGGATCACACCCTGAGCCTAAGGCAGTTGCTCAACCACTGAGCCACTCAGGAGTCCCTATATGAGATCTTTCAACATGTGTTTATCTACACATATAATTCCAGGATTGTCAATAAGGTTTCAAGGAGCTTATTCCCTTTTAAAAGGGAAAGATAAATAGATTGAAACTCAACCTAGGGTGATTAGCCCTGGGATGGAGGAATTGCAGGAGACTGTGGGAGCTAAGGTGGCCCCTTCCTCACCTTGGGTTTCTGATAGGAGATAACACATTAGCTCAATTTAGTGAGATTTTTATTTCATTCTGTTAAGTTACACTCAGGTTGACTTCAAGTTGAAGTCAACCTGAGTTTAAATCAAGTCACTTTTATTTATTTATTTTTATTTTTTTATTTATGATAGTCACAGAGAGAGAAAGAGAGGCAGAGACATAGGCAGAGGGAGAAGCAGGCTCCATGCACCGGGAGCCTGATGTGGGATTCGATCCCGGGTCTCCAGGATCGCGCCCTGGGCCAAAGGCAGGCGCCAAACTGCTGCGCCACCCAGGGATCCCAAATCAAGTCACTTTTAACTGAATTGGGTTGAGGTGCAGTGGATTAAATTGGGTTGGGTTTAGTTCAACTATAAAGAGTTGAGTCCCATTTATTTCTATTCAGGTGACTCAACATTGCTCTTGGCTAATTACTGAGCAGAACTGAGTTGGATTAGCAGGGTTTAATTGAATAAAAATCCATTTATTTCTATTCAGTTGACTTGAAGTTATTCTTGACTGGGTTGAGTGGGCTTGAGTTAGGATGAGATGGGTTGTTAGGTTAGGCATAGTTGAGTTCAAATTAATTAGTTTGAGTTGGACTCATTTCAGTTGAATTAGCTACATTCATTTTCACTGATTGGCTAAAGTTGGATTGAACTGGCCTGAGTATGTTAGATTGGTTTGAGTAGATAGCATTGGATTGGATTGATTCAGTTGACTTGAATTAGATTGTTAGGTTGGGTTGAGTTCAAGTCGATTTATTTCCATTATTCTGACTTAGGATGATGTTGATCTTGGATGAGTTGATTAGGTTCAATCCAATTGAATTCATTTGAGTTTAATTCAATCCAGTTAAGTTTAATTCCACTCCATTCAGTATAATTGGCCCAAGTTCCGTTTCATTGAATTAATTCTGAGAACCTCCATCTGTTAAGCTAAATGGGCCTGATTGGCATTCATTTCAGCCCCATTTGGTTTAGTGGGCTTCAGTTTTTTCCAACTAAATTCAGTTCTATTCACTTTTATGAGTTGAGTCTAATAAAGCTTTGTTGAGCTGCATGGACATGACCTCTGTTTGGGCCAGTTTACATGAACTCAGTTCCTTTTCATACAGCTCTCCTACCTGAACCACACATGTGTTAATGGGACCCCTTCCTCACTAACCTCCTGTCTCACAATAATGAACTAACCAAGGCACCTATCCCTGAGCCCCTTTGGCCAATGTCTCCACTGCCCCTTCTAGGCCAAGAAGGGAGAAGTTCCCCCAGAGGAACAGGGACCCAGCATCAAGAACCTTGACTTTTGGTCCAAGCTGATCACTCTCATAGTGTCCATCATTGAGGAAGACAAAAATTCCTACACTCCCTGCCTCAACCAGTGAGTTGTGTTATCTGTGCAGTTAATTTTCCGGAGGTCATTATGTGCGTACGTATGTGTGCACAATTTTGTGTCTTATGTGTAAAGATGATCATGTCTAATTACACATAATATGATGTCTATCTAGAGGCAACTGTAGGTATGGTTGTGCCTGAATGAAATATGGCATAGTTTACAAACATATACATGAAACTGTGTGTATGTATACAATTGCTGGTGTAATCAGGCATATATTTTGTATGTATTGATTTGTGTGAATAACACTGTGTACATATGTATATAATTTTGAATGTGTGTGCAGGTTCATAAGTAACAATAGACATGTTGCTCAAGTATTTACTATATGCTAGATACTCTACTAAATGTTTTACATTTAAATTGCATTATATCTTGTGTGTAGATCTAATTCATTGTATATTGTAGCCTATGGGTTTAATTGTATATATGCATACAATTGTGGAATGCACTTCAATATACAATATTGTATATTGTGTAATTGTGTGTATGTACATAGTTTAGGTTTGTAGATTTATACATTTGTAGAGTTTTCATCTCTGTTAGCTAAATGAACTGCTGTGTCTTATTTCTCTCTGAGTGCTAGAGGGGCTCCTAACTCTGGTGTGCCAATATCTCTTGGTTAGTTAGATATTCAGTTAAGATCAGGGATTTGGAATGGATGGGCTAAGGGTGGATGCATAAGGGTGGGCAGATGGATGGAGATATGATTGAATGGAGAAATGAACAGATGGGTGGGTAGATGGTTGGATGAATAGGTGGATGGATGGATGGATTGGTTGATGGAAGGATGAATGAGTACATAAAGGAATGGATGGATAGCTGATTGGATGGAGAAATGGATGGATAGATGGATGGATGGATGGATGGATGGATGGATGGATGAATAGGTGGATGAATGGATAGATTGGTGGAAGGATGAAAGGGTAGATAAAAGAATGGATGGCTGATTAGATGGAGAAATGGACTGATGGATGGATGGATGGATGAGTGGATAGACAGATGAGTGAGAGAATGGATAGGTAGAAAGGTGGATGACTGGGTGAATGAATGGATGAAGGGATGGAGAGATAGATGGGTGGAGGCTCATGGAGAAGCAGGGCTTCAGTTCAGAGTCACTCAGCAAGTCAGTGGCTTTGAGGGAGCTTGAACCCAGATCCCCCTGTCTATCCTGCACTACCCTCTGGGATGGGAAGGCCAAAGCAGCCTGTGCCATCTTGCTTCCATCTGGCGAGGTTTCATTGTTCTACGACCTTCACCAGGTTTCCCCAGGAGCTGAACGTGGGTAAAATCAGTGCCGAAGTGATGTGGAACCTGTTTGCCCAGGACATGAAGTATGCCATGGAGGGTGAGTACTCTCATCCCCATGTCTGCCAATCTAGCTATAAAGGTAGTTGTGCTTCAGTAGTATCCCCTCCGAGGCTGTGAGTGCCCTCAGGCTTGAGGTTGGACACCTGTGATGGCCAGGGTAGGTGCTGCCAAGACAGAGGGTGGAGACCCTCCTGACTGAGCCACTTCCATTCTCACCCTACCAGAGCATGACAAGCATCGCCTATGCAAGAGCGCTGACTACATGAACCTACACTTCAAGGTTAAGTGGCTGTACAATGAGTATGTGGCAGAGCTTCCTGCCTTCAAGGACCGCGTGCCTGAGTACCCTGCGTAAGTCCCTTGCCCCAAGCCAGAACTATAGCACTGACAGATAGACTGAGGCCCAGGGATGAGAGCTGACCTACTCAGGGCTCCCTGGGCATCAAGGGCATAGTGGGGTTCAAACCTAGTAGTCTCTATTTTCAGCCATTGGACTATGGATTCCTATAGCCCTGACAATTAATATTTATAAGTATCAGAAACTGCACTGAACGGTCCTATGTGCCTTTTCTCATTTAATCCTTTTGACAATTCTATAAGATGGGAGCATTATAATTCCCATTTTGGGGATGAGAAAATGGAGAGTTTAATGCTGAAGGACTTGCCCAAGGTGACATCCAATAAGTGACGGAGCCAGGATTTGAACTCTGGATGTCTGACTCATGGGCTGTGTTGGAGAGCAGGATGGTGGTCACCATTTACCGAGGACCTACTATGTGTTGTGTCATTCACTGCTCACAGCAGCACTGTGGGATAGATACTCCTCTGTTGTACAGGTAATGGGATCCCACAGAGGGAATCCACTTGCCCATGGGTAGTTTATCTGAACCATGAGCCCTGCGAGTATGAGCCTTGCCCTAACAGTGGCCACGAGGTCCATTTCGTGGCTGAAGTAACCGAGGCCTGATGGGTTAGGGAAGCAGGGGGGTACCCACCCAAGGCCACAGGATGAATTCAAGGGAGAGAAGGACCTGCCCAAGTACCGTTAAGAACCAGGCAAAGGAGAGGGTCAGGGGATGAGAGGTGGCAAGACCCCACCCCTGCTCTCCATTCCAGGTGGTTTGAGCCCTTTGTCATCCAATGGCTGGACGAGAATGAGGAGGTGTCCCGGGATTTCCTACATGGGGCCCTGGAGCGAGACAAGAAGGATGGGGTGAGGACACTGGCCCATGATCAAGGCCCTAGAGTGCCCACAGTGGTCTCCCTCTGAGGCCCATTGGGATCCAATATGAGGTCAAAAATTGCCCTTGGGATGAAGCCAGTCTGAAAGATGGCCACCATTTTCGTCTTGTTCATAGTGTTGAAAGTGTTCATTCAACAAATGAATGAAAATTCATCAAGCTGGAAGCCCCACACTCCCCATAGCCTCTGTGTCCACATCTAAGTCACCCCTGCACACTATTCATTTCACTCCAGGGCAGTTGGTCTCTGGCTTTCCCCATGGAGAGCAGGGGGGTTGGATGCTGGGACTGTCTGGCTCTGACCCCTCTCTTCCTTTCTGGCCTCCCTCCCACTACAGTTCCAGCAGACGTCAGAGCATGCCCTATTCTCCTGCTCCGTGGTGGATGTCTTCTCCCAGCTCAACCAGAGCTTTGAGATTATCAAGAAACTCGAGTGTCCTGACCCCCAGATTGTGGGGCACTATATGAGGCGCTTTGCCAAGGTATGGGAGTGCAAGTGGGATTAGGGATGGAGTCCAGATGAGGAATTGGGATAGGGTCAAGGTTGAGGTTGCAGTTGAAATTGCTATTGGGATCAAGGTCAAGACTGGGGTTAAGGTTGGGATTGAGGTCAAAGCTGGGGTTGGTGATATCAGTGAGATAGGGGTTGAGGTTGAGATCAATGTTGGAGTTATGATTGGGAACAGCATTTAGGTTGAGTTTGGAGTTGATGTCAGGGCCGTGGTTAAAGTTGGAATTGAATTTGGAGATGGGGTCAAGGTTGAGGATGGGATTGAGTTTGGGTTTGGGTTTAGGGTTACTATTAGTATAGAAATTCAATTTGGCATTGAGGTTGGAGTGAGTGTTGGGATTAATGTAGAATTATGGCGGGCCTTGGGGTGAGGTTGGAGGTCGGGACCATCTAACTGGCATTGAAGGTTCCAGCTAATTGGCTTTAGGCTGAGTTGAACTTGAGGACTGTAAGTAGGAATTGAGATTCTGTCTGGGATCCAGTCATGCTTGTTCTTGGAGCTGGGTTAATATGATGGTTGATTGCTCTGTGAAAGATCTGACTTTACATAAAATAGTCATCCTTACCTGGTGGTGTCTCCTCTTGGTTGTGAGGGTCATCTTGGGTAGAGAATTCACCCATTCAAGTGGTCCATCTTAAGTTCTCTTAGGGGTTTGGGCTCATCCCTGATCTCACTAGTGACTCTTGATGGGCTTGCCCAGCCCCAGCCCCCATTGTCACTCCATCTGTGTCCTCCCCAGACCATCAGTAATGTGCTTCTCCAGTACGCAGACATCATCTCCAAGGACTTCGCCTCCTACTGCTCCAAGGAGAAGGAGAAAGTGGTGACCTGTGGGGGACCCTATCCTGTCCCCTCTCAGCCCCATTCTGTACCCCCAAGGCTCCATCCTTCCCTGGGCTCTGTGTCTATGTGTCCAGCTGTGTGTCCGTGTACCTGACTGTGTGTGTCTGGGGGGATCTGGAGGTGAGGGCACATGCCTTCAGTGTGTCATTGTTGCGAATGAAGCCTTCAGGGTGTATGGATGTAAGTGTGCAAAGCTTTGAGCCCATGTGGGAGAATATGGGTGTGTGACAGGAACTCTCCCCCTTCCTGCTACTCCCAGAAGCCTAGCCCACCCTAGGGAAGTTACTTAGCCCTGTTTCCCTCTGCCAGTCTCGAGACACTCCCTTCCCCAACATTCCCAGAAATCTGGTCCCAAATGCTGTCTTTCATTCTTCCTCCGGACTCAGACCCTGAAACCATCCTGGGGTCCCTGGCAGTGGATGGGGGAGGCTCTGGGGAAGGGTACTGAGCCCTGACTCCCTGCTCTTTTTGCATCCCTAGCCCTGCATCCTCATGAACAACACTCAGCAGCTCCGAGTGCAGCTAGAGAAGATGTTCGAAGCCATGGGAGGGAAGGAGGTGAGGCGAAGCCCAGGCAGGGTCATCACGTACCCTGCATCCCTGTAGGCCCTTGATGAATTCCCGCTCAGCTACTCCCTCTAACCCAAGCAAGCAGCTTCACCATCTGTGCCTGTTTCCTCCCCAGCCCCTTGGGATCTCTTTCCCTGTGTTGGATGGGTAAATACCCCATTTATGTGGATGCTCTATAAACCTGACCTGCTATCCTTTTTCCCTCCTCAGCTGGATGCCGAGGCCAGTGACATCTTGAAGGAGCTCCAGGTGAAGCTCAACAATGTCTTGGATGAACTCAGCCGGGTGTTTGCTACCAGGTGGGGACATCTCCAGGGCTGGGAGCAGACAGGAGGGGGTAGCCCCACACCTCTAAACCTGGGGCATCCAGAGACTCAGCAGATGTAGTGGTGAGGACTTCAGGCTCGGAGTTAGAGCTGAGTTCAATCCTGGCTTCACCACTTACTAGCTATGTAGCCTTGGGTGAGTCATTTAATTTCTCTGAACCTTAGTTTACTCATCTATAAAATGAGGATGATGATAGTAATAGTACCTGAGTAGGACTGTGCAGTGAGATAAATAGCACAAGTGAATGTCTCAGCCCAGTGTCCAATTCTGCTATTACACACCACATCATCCCCTGCTCAGTTATATGCCATGGCTCCTTGATGCTCAGGATAAAAACATAAAGGTCCATGGGTCAGCTTTTGAGACCTCATCTGGTCCTCTCTCTGGGAGGCCTGAAGAGTGTGGTCTGAGCTCCTCCCTTCTATGCCCCCAGCTTCCAGCCACACATTGAGGAGTGCGTAAAGCAGATGGGTGACATCCTCAGCCAGGTGAAGGGCACAGGCAATGTGCCAGCCAGTGCCTGCAGCAGTGTGGCCCAGGATGCTGACAATGTGCTGCAACCCATCATGGACCTGCTGGACAGCAAGTAAGCCAGGCTGGGTAGATTAAGATGGCCAGGAAGAGTTTAAGGATGGGGCCTCAGAGACCTAGGGCTGGCCTGGAGAGGACATTCAGGGCATGTTTGCTGGGCAGTGGTTGTATGGTTTGGAAGGGTGGGTGGGTGGAGGTATGAAGGGATAGAAATATGGGTGAGTAAATGGTTGGAAGGACTGTGAGTAAATATTTGTATGGGTGAATGGACAGTGGTTGGATGGATAGATGACATGAGAAATGAGTGTGCTGATTGATGGGTAGATTAAAAGATAAATGCTTGGAAGGCTAGATGGAGGGTAGATGGATAAAAGGAGGGATGGATGGGTAAATGAATAGTTAGGTAAGTATTTGGATGGATGGATGGATGGATGAATAACCAGATGGATGGATGGACGAATGGATCAATAGATTGAAATAAGGAAAAATGGATGGAAGTGTAGATGAGAGGATGGATGAATGGGTGGAAGGGAGGGAGGGAAGGAAAGAGGGGATGGAGGATGGATAGAAAGTTGGATGGAAAGGAGGGAGCAAGGGAGGAGGGGAGAAGAAAAAAGATGGAGGGGTCATTAAATTTGGGGGGAGGATAGTTTGGAGGATGGGTGGGTCAGTTGTTGGATGGATCATGGTGGATTGATTACTCGGTCTCCTTGAACCCTCATATATCCAGTCTCGAATTCTTGTTTTCCCTCTCAAGTTTGCCCTCTTCCTATACCATCCCTTCCCCTCTGCCTGAACATGGTCCCAGCCCACTCGCAGTCCCTAGTCTCCAGCCTTCCTCTTCCAGCTTACCCTCCACGCTTCTTTCGAACAGAAAAGTCTGACTATGTATCTCATGAACACTCCATGGTTCCTCACTGCCCTCATGCTGAGGCCCAGGCTTTCCTCCCAGCCAGTGTTGAGTCCTCTTCCAGCCTGGCCCCTGCTGACCTGTCCAGTCACCATTTACTCCTCATGTGTGTCATGCTTCATAGCCCCATCAGATCATTCTGGTCAATGGGATCCATCCGGCCCCATTCAGGGGTCCCTGTACAGGCTCTGTGCCCTCTGGAGCATTTTCCCACCTTGCCCATTTGTTGAGGAAAGGGGGCTCTGCAGGTTAGAGCCAGCTGGGCCATCTCTCAGACCTGCCCTTCATCTCCAGCCTGACTCTCTTTGCCAAAATCTGTGAGAAGACAGTGCTGAAGCGGGTGCTAAAGGAGTTGTGGAAGTTGGTCATGAACACCATGGAGAAGACCATCGTTCTGCCGCCCCTCACTGACCAGACGGTGAGGCCCACAGGGGGCCAGAGGGGATTCCTGGGCAGCCTCCCCTGTGGGAGCCCAGAGAACTTGATGCCAAAGGCAGTGGGGCTCAGAGGTCAGTGGGGCCATTCAAAGATTAGAGAGGTCACCTATGGATTAAAAGTCACCAAAGAGTCAAATAGGTCATTCATGGGTCAGATATATAAATGTCAAAGAGGTCACGTAGAGTTAAGAGATGTCTAAGGGACACAGAAGTCATATGTGGATCAATAGGGCATACAAAGGTCGGAGATCACCCAGAAAATAAAGAGGTCAACTTGGGGATCATGGAATCCATGGATCACAGAGGTCATATGGGTCAGTGGGTTCATCAGAGGGCTCTTTGGGGTCAATCACGAGACAAGGAGGGGAGATACCATGGACTTGGAAGATCAGAGACCAATAGAACACAGGGCTCCCAGAGGTCAGCCAGAGGTTACAGAGAGCATCCAAGGTCAGAGAGGTCAAGCAGAGGTCAGCATTCATCTACAGGCCAGGACCATGCCTCTAGAACCCTTTGGGAAAAGCCCAGAGACCGTGATCCCCAGGGATCAGGCTTCCAGGTGGGATTGGGTGAACCACAACATCTGCGGAGGGGTGTGGCTGGGTGTGGGTTCCTCCAGGGAGGTGTGCGGGCCTGAGGACGGCAATGGCACATGGGTTGATGGCACAGTACAGAGTGAGAGGACGTTCCTGGGTGGTTGGGGGAGGCTCGGAGAGGGTGGGCAGGGCCGCCAAGAGGCACCGATGGTGGGGGATGGTGGGGGAGGCTTTAGACCTCCCGTCACCTGTCACCTGCCTGTCTCCTCTGGGCTGGGCAGGGGCACGGGGTCCGCCCCTCGGTGCCGTCTCCGCCCCCTCCCTGGCCTTCCTGGGAGACTCATGGTGACTTATTCCCCCCTCCCCCACCGCCCCGCCCCCATCTCGGCTGACAGATGATCGTAAGTAGAGGCCCTTCTGTCCGTCTGTCTGTCCGTCCGCTCTGTGTCTGGACTCGGCCCACCGCGTGGCTGCACCCACCCCACCCAGTGCCCCCTCCTCACCCACCGGCCTCCCACCCACTGTCCCACTTCCCGCCTAGATGTGCCTGTGTCTGTCTGGGGCGGGGCATGGGGAGGGGGCGGGGCCTGGAGGGAGGGAGGCCACGCCCGCCCACCCCGCCCCATTGTTAAGTACCCAGGAGGTGCCTTCGGGCTCCCAAACCCCGAAGCCTAAGACCAGCATCTTCACATCTGACTTCATCCCTTACTTGGGATTCACCCTCACCCCCATGCTCAGACTCCAGCAGGATACTGGTCCCTCTCTGAAGCTAGAAGGAGGCTAAAAGTCAACGGAGTTCTCGAACGTCTTCGCTGGCTCTCAACTGTTAACAGCCACACAAAATACAGGCCCCCACCCCCCCGAGTCCCTACTCAGCTGTTAGGCACAGACCCCAACCCCCACCACCACCACCCCTGCCTTCCCACTCCCACCGCAGGATCACATGAATCCCAGACACACACCCAGGCACCCAGGTGGGAGACAGCATTTGTGACTTTGGTGGCAGGCAGACCTGGCGTCAAATCCCAGCCCAGCCACTCTGTGACCTTGGGAAGTCACTTCACCTCCCAACCTCCGGTTCCTTGTCTGGAAAAAAAGGTTACCTGTAGTAACTCTTGGAGGGTTGTTGTGAGAACCAAACGGGATGATGCATTAAAGTCTCATCTCTGTGACTACCTGAGGCAGTGCTCACTAAATTAGAGCTGATATTGTTGGTGATGGTAGTAATATGTAGACACACAGGAGGGCAGAGATCAATAAAACCACTTCAGAGTCCCCCCCCCCCCTTTGTGGACAAGACAATTATAAGATTTCACCTGTCAAAAGTTCACGAGCGTTCATCTCACTTCTTGGTGGCTGCAGTCTGGGTCTTTGGCTGTAACCATCTGGTGGCAGGATACCCAACAACAGTGTGTTTATGGGCAAGGAGCTAAAGGGATTCACATTTATTGATGATTCTTTGTGGGTTTTTTGTGTTTTTTTTTTTCTTTAAGATCTTATTTTTGTTTATTCACGAGAGACAGAGAGGCAGAGACATAGGCAGAGGGAGAGAGGCACAGGGAGCCTGATGTGGGACTCGATCCCGGGACCCTGGGATCACTCCCTGAGCCAAAGGCAGACGCTCAACCACTGAGCCACCCAGGCGTCCCTATTGATGATTCTTTGTATGCTCGACCTCGTAGTTGCTGTACAGCCTACATTCATGACAACCCTTTGAGTGAGGTGGATATTATTATTCCCGTTTCGCAGAAGAGGAAAGCTGAGGCTCAGAGAGGAGGAGTCACTTGCTCAAGGCCACATAGTAAACATGCCAGAGTCAGGTTCCAAATTCAGACCTACCTGAATTTGGAGCCTATTTGATCACCTGTTGACCCAAGAAACAAGATCCTCATATATACAGTAAACATAAACGGATCATACTTTGGCAGTGACTTCTTTCTCTCTGGCTCTGTATTTCTATTTCTCCTCTTTCTCTTTCCTATCTCTCTGACTCTTATAGCTTTTAAGAGTTGGTCATTAAGGTACACACACATCCCTCCATGCAACCCAGCCATCAGCGCCCTGTGCGGTATAGATGCCCCTTACCTCCTGTCCCCGTGAGTACATGTGTGATCACCCTGGGTTCCCACCACACATGGCTTGCCAGGTTGATCACCCTGTGACGTTGTCTCTGCAGGGCACCCTCTTGAGAAAACATGGCAAGGGATTAGAAAAGGTAATGAGGGCCTCATCTGTGCTGAGGTCCTGAGCTCTGGTGTCTGGGTGTGTGTGTGCATGTGTGTGTCC
Organism: Canis lupus familiaris; assembly: GCF_011100685.1. Lineage (NCBI taxonomy): Eukaryota > Metazoa > Chordata > Mammalia > Carnivora > Canidae > Canis > Canis lupus. Next base: position 45,636,570 of record NC_049241.1, read on the forward strand.
GTGTACATGGGTAGGAAGGTCAGCTGGGATCACAGGTAAAGGCAGGTGTCTTAGCCAAGTCCCAGAAAACCAGAAGTTAGAGATGAGTTCATTCTCCAGGGTCATGGCTTGGAGTAGGTGTCCATGTGTGAGCAAACATTGGCACAAACGGCTCCCACCCTCTTATAACAAAACCCAAAGGGCTTATCTCAGCCCTGGGCTCAGCTGAAATTCTGTGGCTTTGAGAAGGGCCCGGACCCTGGACTACTGCCCTGGACTGAGACACGTGTTGTTTTTCATGTAGATTGTTGTTGTTGTTGTTCTAATGGGTATTTGTTGTAAGGAGATGGCAGCTGTGGCAACACATGAACAGTGGCCCTTGCTGTGCATTCATGTAGGAACTATCATACCTGTGAGCACACAAGCTTCCCTACTCACTCATTTAGCCCTTTGAGGAGGGGCGCATATTCAATGTGCCAGGCACCATATACATGTAAGTGCATCCATGTAGGGGTGAGTGTGTGAGCTTATGTGTGTGACTGTGCACACATGTGGAAGTGTTTAGGGGTCCATGTGTGTATTTTAATGTGTGAGTTCTTCTGTGTGTATGTGTGTTTGTGTGCTGATCCAAGTGTGTATGCGCGTGTGTGTGTAAACTTTCTGCACCTGTGTGGATGTGCTCGGGTGTGTGTCTCCACATTGAGGGAACTTGTGATACCTATAAGTACATTTCTTTTAGAAGCAGCCCTGTGGGAAAAAGTCTTGGGAGTTGGGGGAGGAGAGAAACCCAAGCCCTTTCTCTTCTCTCCCCCTCTCCAAGGCACCCCATCCCTAGGCAGGCTGTCCCCAGGTGATGGGCTGGTTGTAGCCTCCTGGCAGTCGGGGAGTCCAGCCAGAGCCCCCAGTGGGAGACAAGGGAAGGTGCCTAGCTGGGGAGGGGGCCCAGTGTTAGACTCAGGACCTGGGGGGGCAGCTTGTGGGCTGGGGAGTGGGACTGTGCTTTGAGTGGGCAGGGAAGCCCCAGTGAGCATCCTCCCAACAGCCACCCAAACTCTGACCTCCGCCTGATTCTCTCCACAGGGCAGGGTGAAATTGCCAAGCCACTCAGATGTAAGACCAGCCTCTCACTGTCTGTCTGGCTCCCACCCCCATCCCCCTCCCCACCCCGTGCCTCCTTCCACCTCTGTGGTCCTTGCCGTCTGGGGGCGCACTGTGAACCCATCTGTGGTCTCTTCTTCCTTTGTCTGTCTGGTTTGCTCGTGAGGGTGGGTGGGGGGGGAGGCAGGAGGGGAGGAGGGTGTGGCAAGGGAAACTGAGGACCAGATAGCTGGGCTCCTAAGTCGCTGTGCTTCAGGACAGCCTCAGGGAATCACAGACAAGGATCAAAAAAGTGGCCACAGCCAGGACGATAGTAAGGATGTTAGTAGGGGCAGCTCCCACTGGCCAGCTGGTAGACCGTCAATGTGATTCCAATCATCTCAGCTGTAAATGGGCCTCCTTCCTGCCTAGCCCTGCTCAGGACCCCAGACCACCCCAGAGTCCAGTAAATGCAGGACCTCATCGATACTTAGGCCTACCCCAGCCCCCGAGCTAGTGTAGGTGCCCCTGTGAACCAGCGAAGGAAACTGAGACCCAGAAAAGTCCAAGGACATGCCTCAGGTCACCTAGCACAGTGATTGGAGGAGGCAGGACTTGTGGCTTCCAGGCCGATCATTGCCCCCCAGCACTGCTCATGACCTTGAGGCCAAATGATAATAACGACAGTGAACATTGAACAAAGACACATTTAGCCCCAGCTAAACCATGAAGTAGATATGATTTCCCCCAACTAGATGAGAAAGCTGAGGTTCAGAGAGGTTAAGTGACTTGCCCAGGGCCACATAGCAGAGCTGGGATTTGAACGCAGCCCACCCAGGCTCATTGGAGCCATAACCAGGATGCCATCTTGCTGGTGTCTGTTTTGGGTGGGTGGAGGATGGGTACTGAGGTGTGTGTTGCTTGGGGAGGATTCTTCCTTTTACAAGGTCATACTAACAGCCACCCAGATTACTGGGGGGAAATTCTCCTACAGGGGCATGGGGCCCGGGGAGTGGTGGTGCTGGGGTCACCAGAACCCATCCCACAGTTTTCTTGAAACCCCCTGACTTTGGGCTGCCCAGCCTGTCCCATACTGACAAACACCATCTGGGGCTCCCTGCACCCATGGCTCCTCACTGCCTGCTCTCTTTCTTCTCTGTCCCACAAACCCGGGGTCCTGGTAGAGGTGAGAGGGTGGGTAGTGCGCCCACACTGGGATTTGCAGGGACAAAGTCATCACCTCCTCCCACTCAGCACTTCCTGAGGGGAAGCTCCAGATCTGTCTCTGGGACATAACCATTGCCCTGCCCAGAGCTTCTGGACAAGAACCAAGGTGGTGTCCAGGGCTAGGGTGTCAGTAGGGCTGTGGGGATTGGTCTGGAGGACCGCCCCCCTCACCTCGGCTGTGACTGTTGTTACCTGCAGGGAACCCAGATGATCTTCAATGCAGCCAAAGAGCTGGGTCAGCTGTCTAAACTCAAGGTGAGGCCAAGTGTGGGGGCAGGAGGTTGGGGTGGGGACATTTCCTGGGGGAGAGGTCCCAGAATGGTGACATGCTTAGGGGACAGAAGCCCCACTCGGACTGACTTAAGCACAATTTATTGGATCCAGTGTGTTGGAAAGATGTGCAAAGTTCAGCTTCAGATACAGCTTGATCAAGGGTACAAATCGTTTATTTGACAAATATTGAGCACCTGCTGTGTGCCAGTCACAGGCAAGGCACCAGGCACACAGCAGACCCACTACCCTACTTGTCAGAGTTTTCCATGAGGCCCACCCCAGACAGGCATATCCCTAAGGTGGGGTCTGCTCTGCCCACCTGGGCCCTCTCTCCATCCATCCAGGACCACATGGTACGAGAAGAAGCCAAGAGCTTGACCCCAAAGCAGTGTGCAGTCGTCGAACTGGCCCTGGACACCATCAAGGTGAGAGGTCCCACCCCTGTCCCTTCCCAGGTGGAACAGGCAGAGGGTGTGACTGGTGAGGACATGGACCTAGACTCCCAACCCACCTTACTTTATTCAATTTATAAACACTCCCTGATGACTCCTCTGTCAGTTCCAGGCTGGCTGATGCAGGGTCCCGCGGAGCCCTAGGTTCAGGGGGCCAGCCAGATACAGACACCCCCAGCTCTGGGGTGTCAAGCTCTGGGTCTTGAGGAATGCATAGGAGTTCCAAGCCAGAGCAAACAAAGCATTGTAGGTAGAGGGCCAGCCCATGCAAGAACCCGGGGGCGGGGGAGGGGGCATGAAAGGGGCCGTGGTCTCCATGAAATGAAAAGCATGAAAACTACCCTGAGGGCAATTTTTTTTTCTTAAATAATTATAGTGAAATAGGGTTGGCAAAGTATTAAGGAGGGTGGTCAAGGAAAGCTCCTTGCGATCTTAACCAACGGAGGGAGGACAGGGAACCAGCCACGGCAAAATTAGGTGTTTGACTTTGGGAGGGAGGCCGTCCCATCAAGGAGCGCAGGAAGTGCAAAGACCCTGAGGCAGGTACCACAAGGGGCTGGAGGAGAGGGAGAGGCATGGGTGTTATTTTGAGACTGCCGCTGGCTTTGGGGGCAGGGCTGGAGGTGGGGGAGTAGCAGAGCCGACCAGTGTTCTGAGGCCCCGGGTCATCCAGCACGTCACCACTGGAGGGCAGCGGGGGTGGGGAGGGGGGTATCGGGGCTGCCTAACTAGACTCACCTCTCCCCGCCCTGTCCTCCACAGCAATACTTCCACGCAGGTGGCGTGGGCCTCAAGAAGACCTTTCTGGAAAAGAGCCCGGACCTGCAGTCCCTGCGCTACGCCCTGTCCCTCTACACGCAGGCCACTGACCTGCTCATCAAGACCTTCGTGCAGACGCAGGCGGCCCAGGGTAAGCGGCGGCCTGCTAGCTGCGGCCACCCAGCCCCTAAGCCAGTGAGGCCGCCACCGACTCACCTCCTCTGTGACGTCACGGGCCGGGGCAATTGACAGCCCCCGGGAGCCCGCGAGCTCCGCGCTGGCTCGGGGCCAACGAGTGATCGCCTACTCGTGGGGGCGGGACCTCGACGTCACTGGGCCAGGAGGTGATTGAAAGCTGTGGGGCGGGACCTCTTTGAAGGCCAGGCCCCGGGAGTGATTGAAAGCTCCTGGGGGCGGGACTTGGAAGGATGGGATCCAGGGAGTGGTTGACAGCTCGGGGGAGGCGGGGCATATGACGTCATGCGGCAAAGGAATGATTGACAGCCCCGGGGGATGGGATGGGAGGGACCCCCGACCCGGAGGAGCGGACCGAGAGGGAGTTTCCGTTTCTCAAATTCTGTCTTTCTCTCTCTCTTCTCTTGCCTCTGTCTCGTGTCCCTCTCTGAGTTCACGCACAGCAGCTGGGGCTGGGGAGAGCAGGACTCTAGGGTCCTAGTTCCCCTCCCTGGGGACACCCCCCGCCCCCCCATTCAAAACTGGCCCTAGGACGCGGGAGAGAAGTTTGGCCGCTGACCCAGGCGTAGTTCCGGCAGCGGGGTGGGAGGGAGAGCGGCCATCCGGCCAGAAGCTGGGGGGAGGGGAGCGCCCCCCACCCCCATCCCCCCCACCCCGAGTCAGCCCAGGGCCTAGGGCCCTCCCTGGGCGCCGGGCTCCCGTGCTCAGCCTCGTGCCCAGTCCAAGCTGCTGCTTTTAGTGTCCCTGGTGTCCCCCCCGGAGCGGGAGGCTGTCCGTCCGTCCGTCTGCAGCTGACGTTTCTCTCTCTCTTGTTTCTCCTCCCTCTCACTCGCCGCCCCCTCTCCGCGCCTCCCCTGCTCCCCGCCACGCACACTCGCCCTCCATCCTCGCCTCTCGCTCGCTCGTCTCTCCCCCACCCCTCCCTCCCCTCCTTTCTCCACCTTCCCCCGCGATTAGTCCATGGTGGAAAAGGGACTAGGTTTACCCTTAGTGAAGACATTTATCCTGAGAAGGGTACGTGCCTCCGCCGCCCGCCCGCCCGCCCGCCCGCGCCCGGTGCCCGGTGCCTGCGCCCCTCCCGGCCCGGCTAGTAAAAGGCCCGTCCTTCCGCCTCCCGGCCGCGCCCGGGCCGACCGGCTCTGGGGGCCTAGGTGGACGAGGGGGAAGGACGGCTTGCTGGTTCCACGGGGGGAAGGAGAAGCGATTCGAGTCGGAATCCGCTTCGCCCTAGGTGCACCTCCTAAGCAGGATCCCGGGAGCCCCGGACAGCGCCTGCACGGCTGGGAGTGGGCTCGGATGCCAGTGGGCCCCTCCCCCAGCTCTGCCTCTGGCGGCTGGGCGCCTGCGGGAGTAGCTCAGCTTTCCCATCTGTAAAAGGGGAACGGTCAAGGGCCCTCATACAAAGATTATTTTTAGGATTAGCTGAATTAAATTTAGAGCAGTTCCCGACCTGTAATACATGTGGTAGCTCCCAGGAAGTGTATTGTTGCTGTTACTGTATTATTATCACTAATGACTATTATTACCGACGTCATGCTTCCAAGCATAGAAAACGAATTGTTTTCAAGCTCTAACTCTGAGCCAGCGCTTGTGTCAAGAAACATTTCTCAGGGATTTTTTATTTTTTTTTTTTTTTTTTTTTTTTTTAAATTTTTATTTATTTATGATAGTCACACAGAGAGAGAGAGAGAGGCAGAGACATAGGCAGAAGGAGAAGCAGGCTCCATGCACCGGGAGCCCGACGTGGGATTCGATCCCGGGTCTCCAGGATCGCGCCCTGGGCCAAAGGCAGGCGCCAAACCGCTGCGCCACCCAGGGATCCCTCTCAGGGATTTTTTAGAAAAGATTTCTCCCAATTGCCCCACAGGGCAGTCCATCATTCCACAGATGAGGAAGCTGAGTCTCAAAGGAGATTAAGCCATTTGCCCAAGGAACCTTCCTTTATGAAGGGGCGAGGGGCAGGGACTCAGGGAGGGGCGGGATTGGGGTAAACAGAGAGGCCCGAGAAAGACCCTTCCCCTTGGAGCCAGCAAACCACGGGATGGGGGCGCCCAGCAATGCCCTCCTCCCCCTTCTTACTAGCTTTGGCCATGGTCTGACCCCTCACCCCACCCACCACTGTCCAACTCCCCACCTGGCACCCTCAGTCTGGCCCGGATTGAGCTTGCTGTGAAGCATCAGCCTTGGGGTTGGGGGGAGGTGAGGCTGAGCATGTGACTGGTTGGGGGGAGGGGGGAGCCGGAGCCTGAGATGACAAGGAAGGTGGCCTGGGGTGGGCAGTGAGGATTTGGCAGGGGGGGGGGGGTGCACGCCCCAGTAGTGGGGTGATGGGGGGGTCTCCAGGCCTCTCTGTCCCCTGAGCCTCAGTCACTTTCCACCCAGTGCCAGGTAACCCTGATTAACCTTGGATACCCACCCCTGACTCCCCCCTTCTTCCCCCTATGCATGGGGTGCTCAAGGTGTGGGGAGCTTTCTGAGGGGCAAGGGAGGGGCCTGGTGGGGGTGCTGGCGGTCACAGGTCCCCAGGCCCCACAGGATGCCCTTTCCAGAACCACAGAAAGAGGGACAGGGACAAAGCTTTTAGGTTGCCCCTTCAATGACCCACCAGAACCAATCAATCAGGGCATCGTGGTGGCCACAGAGACACACCTTACCCAGGCTCAAGCAGACTAGGGAATTTGTGGGCCTGGAACGGAAAGATTAAGGGCTGTGTCGACATCCATAATAGCTGGATCTGCGGTCTTGGGCAATGTCATTGGTCACTGATCTCTGCTGAGACATCTGTGACGAAGGCTTTCCCCTCGTTGGGCAGAGACAGACTTGCCAGCTTAGCACCAAAGACTCTGTTCTCAGAGTTATGGCCAAAGTCCCAGGGCTAACTCTGATTGGCCCAGCACGGGTCACATGACCACTCCTGAGCCAATCATTGCAACAGTGGGCAGGGCATGACCTGACTGGGCAGCTGTGGTTATTTCGCCATGTGTGCAAGATGGAGCCCCTAGGCTTAAGATTCTTGACGCTTGAGATTCTCTATGGAAAGAGGAACAGCCTTGAGGCAGGGAAAATAAAGATATCCCTACAAGCTGTCGCTTCAGAAGAAGTGAGGACTCTGGGTCAGGTTCTCACAGTGTTTTGGAGAAGCAGTGAAGGAGCCTGTGTGGCTGCAGCAGAGTGAGCAAGGGTGAGCGTGGACAGAGGTGACGCGGGAGAGGTAATAGTGAGGACGCACTGGGAGGGACACTGCAGGTCACCAAAAAGACTTTGATTATTTCAGAGGGATTTGGAAGCCACGGAAGTGTTTTGACCAGAGGAGGGAAGTGTGCTAACCTAATAGGATTTTCTGTGGGTGGTGTATGGAGAGAAGCTGAGAGGAGGATTTGGGGGACAGGGTATGGGTTACTGCAATAGTCCAGGCGTGAGATGATGGGCGATGGAACCAAGGAGGTGGGTCAGATTCTGGATGTATTTTGAAGATAGAGCCAGCAGACTTTTCTAGTATGTACTTAGAGAGGGAGTGAAGACCGAGAAGGGAGTCCCAACAGTTTGAGGATTGAAAGAGAAGGTGACAAAAGAGTGTGAGAAGGAGCGGCTAGTGTGTAGGAGGAGAACCTGAAGAGTGTGGCATTGGTGCAAGCAAGAGGAGAAATGAGGCCCCGGAAGCCAGGATATGTAAGATGAGGACTGAGTTTTGACAACGTGGCTGTCAGCAGAATGAGAAAAATGGGGGGGGGGGGGGCAGGTGCATTAAGCTCAGAGAAGTTAAGAGAGCTGAGATCACGCAGCAAGGTAGTGAAAGGCCAGACCCCAGCATTCTTGGCCTCCTAAGACCATTTGCCATCCCTGCCCCACCCTCAGTGCCACCCTGTCAGGGCTGATGACCTGGTGCCGCCAGCACATGGTGGGTGGGAGGCGGTCCAGGTCCCTTAGAGTGGGTGGGAAGAATGGAGCTCATGCCAAGCATCCTCCCCTTCCCCGCCCAGGCTCGGGTGTGGAAGACCCCGTGGGTGAAGTTTCAGTCCACGTTGAGCTCTTCACTCATCCAGGAACCGGGGAACACAAGGTCACTGTGAAAGGTGAGTAGTCTGAGTTGGAAGGGGGCATGGCTTCACCAGGATTCACTAGGTCCTGTGACAGAAACCAAACTCAAACTAGCTTAAGCAAGAAAAACATTTTTCATTAAAAAAAAAAAAAAAAAAAAAGTTTTCATAAAACTGAAAATTCCAGAAATAAATTACCTTCAGGCATGGCTGGATCCAGAGGCATGGACAGTGTTATGGGACTTAATTCCACCTTCCCCATCTTTCAGGTCTGCCTTCCTTTTGTTGGCTTTTATTTTTTTTTATTAGAACACAGATTGAGCTGTTTCATAAGCCCTAAAATAGCAATGGCTTAAACAAAACAAAATAGAATGAAGTTTCCTCTGAGGTAACTCCAAGAACAGTCATCCCAGAGCTGACAGGGAGGCTTCACAAATTTGGGGGCTCCTGTCATCTTATGTTGCACTTTCACCCCCAATATGCTTTCCTCCTCTATAGGGCACCAAAGAACTCAGTACCCACCAGCATCCCAGCCAGCAGCTGGGAAGGAGAAAGTTAAGCCCATTCTCCCTGCCTTTTAAGCTACGATCTGAAAGTTGTACAGATCACTTCCTTTCACTGAAATTTCATTGGCTGGAACTTAGTCATATAGCCACACTTAGCTATAGGAACATTCTAGGAAATGTATTATTTCAGACAGACTTCGAAAACCACAGCTTCGTACCTTACCTTACCCTCTACTTCCCCTTCACAGTCGTGGCTGCCAATGACCTCAAGTGGCAGACTTCTGGCATTTTCCGGCCATTTATCGAGGTCAACATCATTGGGCCCCAGCTCAGTGACAAGAAACGCAAGTTTGCAACCAAATCCAAGAATAACAGCTGGGCCCCCAAGTACAACGAGAGCTTCCAGTTGTGAGTCTAAGGATGGTTTGGGGAGCATGGGGAGGGGACATCCTCCTGGGTGACCTCAGGATCCACCAGAAGAGGGATGTCTGGTGGCCAGTGATACTTGGGTGCAGGAATGAGAGGGGTCACATCCTAGGTGAGGGCACTGGGAAGGAAGGCACCTTAGTGCAGGAGTGACCTTGGTGAGGGGATGGGATGAGTAATCACTTTGGAAGACAAGCAGTGAATGAAATGTAACATGTTGATGAAGCTTGTGAAGAGGAGAGGAAGTCTGGGCAGAGGGGGCCTGTTGGGCACAGCCATTTCTGGGGCTGGAGACTCAGGTCTGGTTAAGGGCCATGAGTGGTCATGATGCGGCAAGGAAGGTGTGGGTGAGGTCTCGGGGGCATCAGGGCAGGTCTGGAGGAGTCACCGGCAGGGGACAGGAGTGGTGTGGTCCAGGGCTAGGGATGCCTGTCCAGTGGGTGAGAGTGAGGTCACATCCATGTGGGACTTCCTGGTGAGCATAGTCGGAAGCATCAGGGCCCCAGAGGAGCAGATGACAAAGCACAAATGCGTCTGATCAAGGTGTTACTTGGGGTGGGCAGATATTTGGATCAGGCGCAAACCTCACTGGGGCAGGTTATGTTGGGAGGTGTTCTTGGGGGACAGAAGAGCAGAGGGGTAGGGGGGCATGAGAGCTGGGAGAGGACAAGAAGAGGGCTCTTGGTGAGAGGATTTTGGAGGGGTAGGACAGCTGATGCAATGCTTGGGAGCAGGGGCTTCCTCTAGTAGCGGCGCAGGTATCTCCTGGGGTGGGCGGAGTACAGCGGACGCGGTGTGGGCGTGGCCCTCCAGGGCAGGTCCCCTGGGGACAGAGGCCAGCATTGGGGACAGAACTTGGGGGCTGGGGAAGGCACACTGGAGTGTGTGTGGGGGGGAGTTCACTCGTGATGAGGCATGAGGCAAGTCGTGTGGAGAGAGCACCTGAAGGGTAAGAGGTGTGCTAGGGAGTATGGGGGAGGGGCCACGTCAAGGAGAGAGCTTGGGTTCAAGGGGGAGCCCGGTAAAGGGGCTTCTGGGCGCGGTATCTGGGTTAGGATGGTGGGAGCAGCAGCTCATCCGGCCAAAGGTGCGGGCGCCCATATCACGGGGCGGAAGCCTGGTCTAGCCAGGGGGTCTCGGAGGTGTCACCTGGGTGGGGGCGTGGCTTGGCCTGGGGCTGGCAGTAGGACGGTGGGGGTGCTGTCGGCTAGAGATGGGGTGGGGGGCAGAGGGGAGGAAGGAGAGACAAGAGATATTCCCGAGGGGGGCGGCAGAGGTGCGCATCCGGAAAGATGGGCGTGGCCCCGCTCTGGGCGCCCCGGGGGCGGGGCCACCGGGGCGGGGGGCGGGGCTGTCCTCACGCCCCGCCTCCCGCAGCACGCTGAGCGCCGACGCGGGCCCGGAGTGCTACGAGCTGCAGGTGTGCGTCAAGGACTACTGCTTCGCGCGCGAGGACCGCACGGTGGGGCTGGCCGTGCTGCAGCTGCGGGAGCTGGCCCAGCGCGGGAGCGCCGCCTGCTGGCTGCCACTGGGCCGCCGCATCCATATGGACGACACGGGCCTCACAGTGCTGCGCATCCTGTCGCAGCGCAGCAACGACGAGGTGGCCAAGGAGTTCGTCAAGCTCAAGTCGGACACGCGCTCCGCCGAGGAGGGCGGCGCCGCGCCTGCGCCCTAGCGTGGGGCGCGCGGGCGGGCAGCGTTGCGCCTGCGCACGGGGCGGGGCGACGTCTGCGCTGGGGCCTCCCAGAGGGCTCTGCGGAGGGCTGGCTGTGCCTGCGCCCTTGACCTCGCTGCCCCCTCTGGGGAATTGTGAACGGACGACGCCCCGCCCCCTCGAGAGGCCACGCCCTCGGGCGCGATGAAGGAAGAAGCCACATCCCCTACTAGAAGCCAAGTCCCCAGCGCCTAGGGGACCTTTGGAGCTGGGATGGGAGGAAGTCCCGCCCCCTGTGGAGGAGGCCAGGTCCTGGGGCTCTGGTACGGGGAGGCCCTGCCTCCTGTCCCCTGGAAAAGCCATAAGATGGGTCCCCAACCCCTGGGGCCCAAGACCAATTGCCAAGTATGGAACTCTCAGCTCCCTCGAGGGGCGGGCCCTGGGCGAGGGGCGGGGCTTCCTGGAGCGCCCCCTGGGGTGGTCTAGGGGTTGGAGGCACTAGGATGCAAGTTGGAGGGCCCAGGTTGGACCAGAGTGTCTTTTCATGTTTGTGCAAAAAATAAACGGGGAGGGAGGGTAGGATGGGATTTCAAAAGCACATGCGCCCTCGGGCGCCCAAACCCTGGGGGCCAAGTGGATGGCTGTGAAGCACCCGCGCTGCCCCCACTTCCCTATGGGGGTTTGCCTCTCCTGTTCCCCCAATATACCCCATCCTCATATCATAGAGTTCAATCCACCCATTTAACAGATGGCAAAACTGAGGCCCAGAGAGCTGCTTGAGGCTTTGCCGAAGGTCCCAGTGCCATACCCTCTCCCCACTCCCTTTGGCCTGTGTGCCCCATTTAAAGGTGGGCTGAGATCGGATGACCGACACAGCTCCCCATTGCTGCTAACCCCTCCTCAGGGGACCTCCCCCAATCCTTACAAGGGATGGGGGTTCTGGGCCAATCCTCCACTGCCCCCCCTCCCACGTCTGGCTGCCAAGTGAAACCCCTGCCCTCAGCCCTTTCCCCCTGGGACCCTGTGGGGCGGTTCCCTGAGAACTCTTGACCTCCCACCAAAAAAAAAAAAAAAAAAGAGGGAGGATTTGGGATTCCCTGGACCCAGGCAGTCCCCGAACCTCTTCTCCGGGCAGGCAAGAAAGAGACCAGAAACTCTAGGTGTGTGTATATGTGTGTGTGTGTAAATACACAAACATGCTCGGAGCTTAGTCTCCAAAATCTCATTCATTCATTCAAACACCATGCCACAGGATACCCCCGGTGGGGCCTCTACCTGCCTAAAGCTCTTCCTCCAGCAGGCAGTAGTGGGGCGATCTGGCCAGAGTCAAGTTTCCCCATTTTAGTTCATGCAGGCAGAACCTTTTGGGAAAGTTTGTCATGGCTTGACTTTGCTCAGAATCTGCTTCTCCATGTTGGACAGGAGCTCGTGTGCCATTTTTTTTTTCCCTGCCAGATTAGCAAGTACAGGATTCTCTTGTGCTGGGAAGAAACTAAAACAGGGGTGAGGTGAGGAGTAGCTGGTCTCCTGGAGTGGTAAGGGCTGTGTCAGACGGGAAAGCAAGGGAGGGCTTTCTGAGGAGGTGAGAAATGAGAAGGAACCACCCATTCGAGAGAAGAAAGCTCCAAGCAGAGGGAACAGTAGGGGCAAAGGCTGAGGTGGGCAGGCTTGAAGCACAGTGAGGTCCATGTGGCTGAAGAGGGGGACAACAGGGAGGAGGTGTTGATGTCGGGCAGACCTGCAGAGATATCAGACCAGGCAGGGCCCTCGGGAGTTTTTACGCTAAGAGACTTGGAGAGCTTCAGGAGATTTTAAAGCCGAGGAGGGTCTGGATTTCAGGTTTTAAAACCTCCATCTGGCCACCTTATGGAGAATGGACCAGTGCAGTTTGGGGGAGAGACAATGTGCTTTTGGGACACTGAAATTAATTCCTGGAGGGATTTTAGAAGATCTATTTTAAAAGAAAAAAATAAACCCACCCCTTAGATGAGCCCTGGGCCACTGGGTACAGTTGTCCCGTTGTGCACTGCCCAAGGGTTTGACACTTCTAAGGAGGCCATGTGCAAATCCTAGGGATTGAGAGTTGTATTTTTATATTGATGGTTTCCTGGCACTATTTTGTAAGTTACCCAGAGGTGCTCTACGTCCTCTGGATTTAGGCAGGTTCAGGTACCTGAAGGTTCTGAACCAGAGATTAAGATGCAAGTTCTCCTACAGGTAGGTGGGGGAGGGGCAGGGCCAGGGGCAGGTTGGGAGGTGGCAAGGAGGGAGCTTAGCATCTCTCTCACATGAACTGAGAGGCAGATTTTAAGTTCGGACCATCCATGAGGTAGGTAGGAGTGAGGTGGATAGAGGATTCGGGTTGAGAACACCAGCAACACCCAAAGGGGAGGTAATGTGACCTGGGGTGAGCCCTGAAAGATTTATGGATGACCAGTAGGAAAAGAGAAGAGGGAGCTGAGCTTTTCTCTGAAAGAGCAAACTTATTTCCCAAAAGAGTCCTTGGGAATCCCTGGTCAAGGCCTGCCAGTGTGTGTGTGTGTGTGTGTGTGTGTGTGTGTGTGTGTGTGTTTGTAGTTCCCCAGCGCCAGCCCAGGCACATGGAGGGAGCTTCAGGGAGTATTTGTTGAAAGACTTTTTCTGACTCCCAGGCTAGAACTGTTTTGGAAATTTCCTCCCTCTTCTTTCCCCCAGAGAACTCCTATTTATCCCTCAAAACCCATCACAAATATCCTCTCCCATAGAAAACCCTCCCTGCTCTTCCTCAGGACTTCCCCAGCCTCTGTCCCCGATGCCTGGGGGCTAGGGGTATCTGCCATAGTCCCCGTTTCCCCCAGACTGGGGATGTGAGGCCTCTAGAGGGCCCTAAGTTCACCTAGCACAGACTGGGTACAGGAGGATGATAGGGAAGGTATGCCTAGTTGAAATACGTCTTGGGGTCGGGGGTCCACATGCGTGTCTATCCATGTCTGTTCCTAGCAACCTTCCCCTCCCACATAGACCTGGGCACACAGAAGGTGTTCCAGCCAGACTGTGGCTGAGTCACAGGACACGGCGTGGAGAGAGGACGAGAGCAGACGAGGAGACAGGGAAGGAGTCTAAGGGGCTGGAAGCCTTTGAAACTAGGACGTTCCTGTATTGGAACAAGGCTCAGAGAGGAGCAGGGTCTTCCGCAAGGCCACTCTCCGCCTCACCTGGGGTACCCCAAGCTCTGAGCCTTGGTGGGGTCTCAGGGTTGCATTTAGACCTCATTTCATGCCAGGAGCTGGCCCTAGATTTCCATGGTCAGAGAACGGAGGAGGTACGTTTGGCCCATGGTGGGGCAGGGAGAGTGCGACATTTGAGGGGCATCTTGGACAGAGTCGATCCCGTCTCCCTGTGCGCCCACCCCACAAGAGGGACAGTGTCCCAGAGTAAGGACACGAAGAGAGAAGAAGAGGGAAGGTTGGAGAGAGAGAGAAGGGGAAAAATCAGGAGGGTGAGATCATCCCCAGGGAGACCTTGAGGCGGAGAGAGAGACTCAGAGATGGGGAGATGCAGGAACAGAGGGGAAAATGAAGCTGGGGATCTAGAAGGAAGAGGAACCCACCGTTCTCTCTGGCTCTCCCCGTCCATCCTGGAAGGATTTCTGTAAAAGGAGCAGGTGCCTGGCCGCGACCGCAATCCCTCTCAGGCTCCAGTCTGAAACCTCACCGTGCCCCCATCAGAGATGCAAAAAACTTAACACCCAACTAGAAATCTTTGGGACCTCAGAGACCTTTCTGTCCCCCACACCCTGCGCTGTTCATTTTGCAGATGGGGACACCGAGGGGCGGGGCAGAGCAGGGACAGCCCAGAGTCGCCCCAAACTGCTGCCCCGGTGGAGCGGGAGGGGAGCTCACTGGGGGTTTGGTTCGGATCACGACACCGTCTGCCCCCCCTGAACATCCTTTCCTAAGAATTGTCAAGGACCAAAGTCGTCTTCGCTGACACGTGTTGCTTTTCTCTTTGCCTTTTTTTTTTTTTTTTTTTTTAAAGAGAGAAATCAAGTTGACGCTGTCGAGTAAGACCTCTCCCGATTGCCCGGCCCCCGCCTAACCATAGTGGCTCTCTTGAGGCACAGGTCACAGGCGGAGGTCCCCCCCTCACCCTTCGCTCCCATGCATCCCAGGCCATGCAGCCAGGGGGACTCACACTTCACCCCTGGCCCCGGCCCCCTGGGAACCCCCCCCCCCAAACCCGGCCACGCAGTCCAGGGAGGTTCTTCCTCCACACACCTTCTCTTAGCATGTGATTGCAAATGTGAAATCAAATGCTGTTTGTTTGTTTGTTTTAACTCCATCCCGTTGGTCTGGCATCTGCGCAGATGCCCCCATTTCTCTGTAAATATGTGACTTGGAACAAATGTTTAAAACCAACGAGAAGTGGTCATGAATGCATGGTGTTGAGATGTTTTGCACTACTCCAACTTTTTGGTCTCTGTAAAAATATTTTATTAACAGCAGACATTAAAAAAAGAAAAAGCACACAGCCTCAGATGCGTGGTGGCTTCCTTGCATCCCCATATTGGCGAAAAAACTCACATTGCCCTTAATACCCGCAGACGCTGTTGGACACACTTCCTACCCATGAACGCAACTCATCCATAGGTAGCTTCGTAGAAGAAAAAGGGAGACCCAGAGAGGTGAGGTATTGGGGGGGGGCAGAGGGAGCCAGGATCTGAACCTAGGACTTTCGGCAGCTGTTGCTCAGCTCAAGCAAGTTGGGACATGCTCGTAGTCAACCTACAGCCCCATGTGTGTCCGTTTTGTTTTGTTTTTGCTTTTCTCGGCTTAAGTATAAATTTATTGAGAATTCCTGGGCTGGTGGTTGTCGCCTCCCAATGTGGAGGGAGGACTCCACACTAGGAAATTACTCAGAAATCACACTGTCCCAACACTTCTGGCCAACATGGGAAGGAGCAAAATCGTTCCCCACCCCCCAAATTGGTCAGGCTTTTGTTCATCCAAGAAGGGGTGGGATGACAGATGCAGAAGGGACCATCACATGGATGGGGGTGTGCAGGACCCCAAGCTGGCTCCTCAAAACCCAGGGGAGGAATGCCTGGGTGGCTCAGTGGTGGAGCATCTGCCTTTGGTTCAGGGCATGATCCCAGGGTCCTGGGATCGAGTCCCGCATCAGGCTCCCTGCATGGAGCCTGCTTCTCCCTCTGCCTGTGTCTCTGCCTCTCTCTCTGTATCTCTCATGAATAAAATAAAATCTTTAAAATAAATAAAATAAAATAAATAAAATCTTTAAAAAAGTCTTTTCTTAAAAAGAAATTACATTCAGCTGCAGAAAAATTAAGTTTTAATCTTTGCATCTTTATTTTTTTTAAGATTTATTTTTATTTATTTATTTATGATAGACATAGAGAGAGAGAGAGAGAGAGAAGCAGAGACGCAGGCAGAGGGAGCCATGCCGGGAGCCCGACGCGGGACTCGATCCCGGGACTCCAGGATCGCTCCCTGGGCCAAAGGCAGGCGTGAAACCGCTGAGCCACCCAGGGATCCCCCTCTTTGCATCTTTAAAATTAAGAAATGAGATTCTCACCTGCTACATTAAAACAAACAAAAAACCAGGTGGGGACCAGGGTGGCACTAGGCTGGAGCTCTCTGAGCACAGTTTTGGACTAACAACCAGAGAAGAGCTAGAGTAGTAAGGATGGGGCCAGGGGTTGAGACCTTTCACCCCAACCTGCTCACCTTGGAGGAGCCCTGAAGAATGCTGGCTATACCCAGGTGCACAAGATCCACACAGGGAGCCTGATGTGGGACTCGATCCTGGGACTCCAGGGTCACGCCCTGGGCTGAAGGCGGCGCTAAACCGCTGAGCCATCCAGGGCACCCCAGATTTATTTATTTTAGAGAGAGAGAGGGAGAGCATACAAGCAGGAGGGGCAGAGGGAGAAAAAGAGAGAATCTCAAGCAGACTCTGCACAGAGCCGGACACGGGGCTCAACCCCACAACCCTGAGATCACGACATGAGCCAAACCAAGAGCCAGCTGCTTAACTGAATGAGCCCCCCAGGCACCCCTCGAGCTGAATTTAGTTTCTGTTTTGAGCCCCCATCCCTCCAGGGAGCAGAAACGGCATCTCACTCAGCTCAGCGTTCCCTCTTCCCTCGGGGGAGATTCAAGGATCCCCCGGCCCAAGATCTGGGACCAGGGGTTTTCCATTTGAGTGGCCAGGGCAGGGGCCATGAGATCCACCACCTGTGGGAGTGGCTTCACTGCCTCTTAGCTACAAATAACGGCAGAAAAAAAATGACAAACAGGACTACAAGTGATCAAACCTCGGGGGTGACCTATACCCAGAAATTCTCCTATGAGTACACCCTCCAGAGAGTCTTGCGTGTGGCTAAGGAGGCTGGAAGCAGCCTCCAGCTGTGGGGACAGATGAGCCAGGGCTGTGAGCAAGGTGGCAGAGACACAGCCCACCAGGGGCCCTCGCGTCCTTGCTGACTGTGCCAGGGAGCAAAGTGGCGTGACTTCTCCTTCTCCTCCTCCACCTCCTCCTCCTCTTCCTCTTCTTTTTAAGGATTTTATTTATTTATTCATGAGAGACACACAGAGAGAGGCAGAGGGAGAAGGAAGCTCCATGCTGGGAGCCCGATGTGGGACTCGATCCCCCGACCCCGGGATCACAACCTGAGCCAAAGGCAGCCGCTTAACCACTGAGCCCCCCAGGCGTCGCTGCAGTGCGACTTTTGCATAACTGCTCGCTCCCTGACCCAGGGGACCCGGTTTGTTCCCCACTTGCTAGGAAAGGTGCTCTGCCCACTGGCCCACTGTGGGCTCCATCGTGTCCCTCTGGAGCCACTGAGTCTCCTGGTCAACACCACACCTGGGGGCGAGGGACAGGCTGACCTTTGCCCTTCTGTCTGGAGGGAGGGAGGCTTTTCTCTGACAAAGGATGAGAATGAATGTTAGACGTTTGATGTTGACTGAAAAAAAGAAAGTCTTCTACATCTTCACAGAGCATGAGCCGTGTCGATCCAGCCCAACAACTAGCTGTATATATTTCCACACAGATATATTTCAGGATACATAGGTGTGAATAATAATAATAATAATAATAATAATAATAATAGGCGCCTGGGTGGCTCAGTGATTAAGTGTCTGCCTTCAGCTCAGGGCATGATCTCAGGGTCCTGGGATCTAGCCCCATGTTGGGCTCACTGCTCAGTGGGGGAGCCTGCTTTTCCCTCTCCCTCTGCTGCTCCCCCTGCTTGTGCTCTCATTCTCTGTGTCAAATAAATAAAATCTTAAAAAAAAGATAAGCACAAAATTAAGGATTAAAAAATTGAGAATTCTATCTCATACCATCAAGATGACTCCTATCAAAAAACCCAGAAGGCAGCACGTGTTGAGGATGTGAGGACATTGGAACCCTCGTGTTCCGCTGGTGAGAATGTAAGATGGTGCGGCCTCAGTGGAAAATGGGAGGGAGAGTCCTAAAAAGATTAAAAATAGAATTACCAAGTGACCCAGCAATTCCACTTCTGGGAATATCCTCTAAAGAATTGAAAGCAGGAAAAAAAAAAAGGAATTTAAAGCAGGGTCTCGAAGAGGTACTTGTTCACTCCTGTTCAGAGCTTCATTGTTTACAATAGCTGAAACATGGAAGCAAGCCAGTGTCCATCAACAGATGGACGGACAAGCACAATGCATCTTGCCCACACACGAGAATATTCTTCAGCCTGAAACAGGAAGGAGATTCTTTTTTTTTTTTTTTAATTATTTTATTTATTTATTCATGAGGGACAGAGAGAGAGGCAGAGACACAGGCAGAGGAAGAAGCAGGCTCCACACAAGGAGCCCAATGCAGGACTGGATCCCAGGATCCCAGGATCACAACCTGGGCCAAAGGCAGACTCTCAACCACTGAGCCACCCAGGTGCCCCCAAGAAGGAGATTCTGACCCAGACCACAGCATGGATGAACCTTCAGGACTCTATGCTGAGTGAAAGAAGCCCATCACCAAAGGACAAATACTATATGATCCCACTTGAAGGAGGTCCCTGGAGTAGCCACATCCACAGAGGTCCGTAGGGGCCAAAAGTAGAACCGTGGGCACCGGGGGCTGGAGGAGGGAGAGGGAGTTTGTGTTTAACGGGGACGGAGTTCCAATTTGGGAAGATGGAAAAGTTCTTGAAGTGGATGGTGGTGACGGCCGCACCACACTGAATATACTCAATGCCATGCGATTGTCCACATGCATACGGCTATGTTTACGTTATCTGAATTTCATCTCAATTTTATTTTATTTTATTTTTATTTATTTATTCATGAGAGACAGAGAGAGAGAGGCAGAGACACAGGCAGAGGGAGAAGCAGGCTCCACGCAGGGAGCCCGATGTGGGACTCGATCCCTGGTCCCCAGGATCACACCCTAGGCCAAAGGCGGCACTAAACCGCTGAGCCACCTGAGCTGCCCTCAATTTTATTTTTTAATTTCTTAAAAAGATTTATTTATTTATTTATGATAGAGAGAGAGAGAGGCAGAGACACAGGCAGAGGGAGAAGAAGGCTCCATGCCAGGAGCCCAACGCGGGACTCGATCCCGGGACTCCAGGATCACGCCCTGGGCCAAAGGCAGGCGCCAAACCGCTGAGCCACCCAGGGATCCCCTCATCTCAATTTTAAACATTAAAAAGAAAAGCAGGGGATCCCTGGGTGGCGCAGCGGTTTAGCGCCTGCCTTTGGCCCGGGGCGCGATCCTGGAGACCCGGGATCGAATCCCACGTCAGGCTTCCGGTGCATGGAGCCTGCTTCTCCCTCTGCCTGTGTCTCTGCCTCTCTCTCTCTCACTGTGTGCCTATCATAAATAAAAAAAAAAAGAAAGAAAAAAAAAAAAAGAAAAAGAAAAGCAGATGACGAGAGGGTCTCAGGCCTCCGGACCAGAGTTTGCCCACCTCTGACCTAACCCATTATTCAACTTGCCCTCCGGCTTCTCCTCACCTCTCCTAACTGGAGGCTAAACTCCAGCACCGTCCTCATGCTCACCCCACCCTCCACTATCCCTGAACCCCTGGTCTCAACCTTACCCTCCCTCCTGCTCTCGCCTTCTACCCAAATCCCTCCCCTGCTTACGCACACCCCCTGCTACCATGGCAGGATCGCCCAGGGAACATAAACAAGATAAACAGTTTCCTGGAGGGTATAACACAATTATGTGATTCATGATCTACGTAGGATTACATTTCATTACATAATTTATTATATCGCATGATAATTACTGTGTTCCTAATCCTGCAATTACATATAATAGGTTCCACGATTATGCATCCTACAATTACACAATCCCTCTTACCATCACCATAAAGTACAGTCATAAATGAGGAGGAAGTGGTGGGTTGACATCAGAACCCGCCCTGATCCAACCCCTTTCCAGGCAGAGGCTGCAAAGCTGCAGCCGCGCTCACAGACTTTCTTGCAGCTGGGCACGGGCTCAGGCCCACCCGTGGACATGCCTGGGGAGTCTGGGAGGCACAAGAGACCACAGCTGTCTAGATTTTTGCTTCCCCTTCTCTCAGGCCAGCAGCCAGGCATGGGAACACCTGCTGTTCTGGAATCTGCATTCCTTTGTCCAGTGAAAAGCTTGGTGGGCATTACAAAGCAGTTGTGGCGGACACAAAGGTGGCATTCTGTTTCTGAATCACAGCTACAGGGTGTATGCCCAAAGTCAGAGGTTTCAAAGACCTCCTGATTCCCTGCCTTGATTTTGGGGGAGCTCCGCGCCCCCCGCCCCCGTTCTGCAGACTCACTCCTGTAGGATCAGTCCTGGTCTGGCTCCTCTGCAGTAGGAGTGGCAAACTGACCCCTGGACTCACCCAGCCCACTGCCTGTTTTTGTAAATAAAGGTTTTATTGGCACAAGGCCATGCTCATTCATTCATTTATTCATTCAGCTCAATCTGTGGTTGCTTTAATGCTACAGCAGCAGAGTTCAATCATTGTGAATTTCCTGTGTTACACCCTTTGTGTTAAAAGACCTCAAGTGGTTTTTTGGGGTGCCTGGCTGGCTTGGTCAGGAGAACGTGGCACTCTTGATCTCAGTGATGAGTTCAAGCCCTGCACTGGGCACACAGTTTACTTAAATAATAAAAAATTTAAAAGAAAAAAGAAGACTCCAAGTGGCTTGTTTCCCACTCCTGACTGCTATGCCACGTTATGATATGTAATAAACTATGATTCATCCATAGATCCAGCCTCAATAACAGCCTGCTAAAAGGATGAGTATGTTAGACTGTATAACGCTTCCACCAAAGATGCCCACATTCCATTGCCCAGAAACTATGAATGTTACTTTTTTTTTTTTAAGTAGGCTCCATGTCCAGCACCCACTGTGGAGCATGGAGCCCAACACGGGGCTTGACATCACAACCCAGAGATCAAGACCTGAGCTGAGATCAAGAGTTGGATGCTTAACTGACTGAGCCACCCGGGTGCCTCTGTGAATGTTGCTTTAAATGGCAAAACGGGTGCTCGCTTTGGCAGCACATATACTAAAATTGGAACGATACAGGGAAGCTTAGCATGGTCCCTGTGCAAGGATGCACATAAATGGCAAAAGGAACACTGTAGATATAATTAAGGATCTTGAGCTGATGGGAACTTTATCCTGGATTATTCAAGTGGGCCCTAACTGTAATCCCAGGGATAAGAGGGATGGCAGAAGGTAGGATGGAGAAGTGAGAGATGTTATGACAGAAGCAAGGGGTGTGTGTGTGGGGGGGTTACAGGAAGTGGCTGTGAGTCAAGGAATGCTAGCAATCTCCAAAGCTAGAAAACACAAGGATGTGAAAAAAATTCTCCCCTAGATTCTCTAGAAGGAACCAATCATGCTGACATCTTGATTATGTCCAAGTGAAACTGATTTCAGACTTCTGAATATAATATATAATATATATATATATATATATACACACACACACATAGTCGTGGAAACATGGAACTATATATAACAAATGACGTGTGTGTGTGTGTGTGTGTGTGTGTGTGTATTCCAGAAGGAAGATATGACTCTTCTGGAGATTTTATTCAGAATAACATTGGGACTCCCAGGCACCACCCCTAAACTTCTAACCCCTTCAGTCTGGGGCAGAGCCTGAGAATCTGTTTTAATCAGAGGAATTTCATAGCACAGGAAGCTTTACTTCATGCCACTGAGAAGATGCTTCTAGAGACCCATGTCCTCAAAAGGCCCAATGAGATTGGTGCAAGATTCTCAACCACAGCCCTGTGGACTTTTGGGACCAAATCAGTCTTTGTCACAGTGCACTAAAGGACATGCAGTGACATCCCTGGCCTCTGCCCACCAGATGCCAATAGCACCACCCCCAGTCACAACAACCAGAAATGTCTCCAGACATCACCAAATGTTCCCGAGGAACAAAAATACCCCAGCTGAGATCCACTGGGTTAAAATAAGATTTAGAAACATCACACGTAACTGGAACACATGAGAAATGACTGCGATGTTCTATGAGAGGTTAATAAGCTTGCGTCACCCACCTCCGTAAACACGGTGAGCAGTTGGAACTGAACAAGAAGAGTAAATACAGTAGCCGCATGAAATGAGACAGGCGCACACACGTTAATCCAGCAATTGCACCTGCGCTGACTCACCCAACTGCAAAAAGAGCTCAGTAGGAAGGATGTGTCACGTAACACGGCTGGCAGTCACGCTGTGCCACTCTTGGGTCAGCAGGGCCCCGTGAATGGTGGTCCATCACCATCACCAAACATTGAACTTGACAACCCCAAAAGAACTGGTACACATCTGCACTGATTAGAACATCTACCATCTGTTGTTAAATTTAAAAAGAAAATTGCTGAGGTGCCTGGGTGGCTCTGTTGGTTAAGCGTCTGCCTTCGGCTCAGGTCATGATCTCAGGGTCCTGGGATGGACCCGGCATCGGGCTCCCTGCTCTGTTTCTCCCTCTCCCTCTGCAGTTCCCCCTGCTTGTGCTTTTGTGGGACCCAGGAAATCTAACAAAAATCCCCTACCCCTGGACAAGCAGAGCAGGACTAACTCCATTCTGTGCTACACCCGCCATCTCATGTAAACCCCCCCAAACGACCTGCCTATTGTTTAAGGCACTCCCTCACCCTAGTTTAGCTATTAAGCACACCCTTATCAGAAACTAGCACACATAGGAATGCGGGACCTCTGACCTTTAACGGCCAAGGAACGAAAACCCCTCTTTTGCCTGCCAAACCTGCGCACCAATTCTAACCAGAATAATAGGCTAGTTCAAATGGTCACTATAGGGTGAATCGTAATTCAATTGGCCACCTGCGTGTGGACCGACATGGCTGTGCAACTTTCTACGTATGTTACAATCTCATTGGCCACGGACCCCTATAACACTGCTGTGCTTCTTAGTCTCGGGGTCCAAGTCCCTGCTCTGCTGCATGGAGCACGAGCTTGTAAATAAACCCTCATGTACTTGCATCGGGTCGGCTCCATGGTTTCTCGGATTCGCAATCTTGGGCACACCACTTTCTCTCTCTCTCTGTCAAATAAATAAAATCTTTTAAAAATAGTAAAATAAAGAAAATTGCTGAAAAACCGGGTGCCATGTGATTCCACGTTTATGGAATAAAAATGTGTTGCATTGGTAGGGGGTGGGGGTGGGAGGTTGCAACAGTTTATGGAACATGATCCTCTTTTAGAAAACGTGTATGTATTTGCACCATGCACATGGGCGAAACTGAAAGGTTTTTCACCAAAATGTTAATTGTTGTCTCTGAGGATAGAGGATTTAATTCTGCTTTAGCGGCATATTCTAATTCTCCCACAAGGATCACACACCATCTGTGCTCTCTTGTAAAAGGCTTGGGTTTGTACCCAAGCCTTCCAAGGCCTTAGAAATCTTGAGAACCTTTAAGTATTGGACGAAGAACCAGGTGTGGATGAACACTTCATCCCCATCACCTGAGGTGGGACCATTCCGCGGCGCATGCTCAGTGCTGTCCCCTGAGGCCCCCAGCGGCCCAGCGTCAATTGCTCATTCGCACCTCCGGCAGGGGCTCCTTCCCTGGCTCATGTCCCCACCCTCATGGGCGGGCTTCCTGGGGTCATCTCTTGGGACAATTCAAATCCTCATTTTAGAGTCAGTTTTCTGGAGATTCCAAAACGTGACAGCTTCTCATTCTGTCATCTGAGACCACCCTGCAGCTGACCCCCGCAGGAGACAGTGCGGTTGGCCAGCTGTCCCTGGGCTATTTCAGGGAAGATTTATGGGGTGGGCCGGGTGGGACACGAGTGACTCTCACTACACACCCTCACCCCCACTCCCTCCAGGGTGGGCTCTCCTCCAGCACCTCATTTCCTCCCACATCTTGGTGGGCAGTGGGGGGTGGGAAGTGTGAGTGTGTAACCGTGGTAAGCAGAGCAGTGGAGCAAGAAGAGAATACAGGTTTATGTGAAAATCAACCAGGAACCTTTAATAAAAAAATAAGCAGGTTATCCAGGACCTGACCCAGTGAGCAGTTATCCCTAAGTGAGCAAAGCACCACTGACTGGCTCTGACATTCATTCCAGGCGGGAGGCAGAGCAAGTCCTCCAGCCCCTGCAGGGGAACGTCCTGCCCAGGCCATGGGCTGTGCCCTGGTGCAGCTGAGCCCATGCAAGCCCCTCCCCAAGAGTCCCACCAAAGGCTTGGCGGTAGGAACCCCACGGAGCAAGCAGAGCTCACACCTGAGACGCAGGCCAGGGAGGTCAAGCACACAGGGAGACAGGTCAACACGGGAGCAGGGGTGAGCACAGGAGACCCAGCCCCTGTCTTCATCCCTGGCCCCCACCAGGGGGGCAGGGTCCAGGGGAGCTTGCCTGTGGCCACGTGGTCACTGGGCCCAGCTGCCCCTGGTGGGGGAAGAGCCACCCTCCCTCCTGGGTGGTGGGGGGATTTTGTCTGCACACAGCTTGGGTGACCAGGGGGCGGGGGAGTGGGGGCAGGCAGGGATCAAACTCAGCCAACCATTCTCATCCCACTGGGAGTCCATGAGGTCTGGTACACAGTAGGCGCTCAATTAACGCCTGCTGCATGGAGAAGTAAAAGACTCATCTTGGTGGCCAGCACTTAACACGTGTCCCAGCACACACGTAGGTGATCCAATGCTGGCCGAGCAACTGCCATACTGCTTGGTATCACTAATGCCCGGCACACAGTAGGTGCTCTTTAGGTGTTTGGGGAAGAAACCAATTGAAGAGTGGAAAGCACCTTGCTTATCTTCACCCCCAGCACCAAGCTCAGTTCCTAGCATATAGCAGGCACTCAACAAATGCTCTAAGTCAGTGAGAACTTATCTTTGTGTCACAAGTACCAGGCACATAGTGGGTGCTTCATAGGTGTTCGAAGGAATGAACGGGAAGTGTCTTGTTTATCTCAATATTCCCAGAGCCTAGAATGGTTGGTGCCCGACATACAGTAGGCATTCAATAAATACCAATGAATTAAAACAACGACTGTTTCACTAGTGCTGATTCTTGCAGGGTGGGAATCAACAAAAGCTTGATGGCTGAATCAATCCCTGACGGAAGGAGTAATTATGCATCACTCAGTGCCAAACATAGGAGCCTGGTACAGGGTAAGGACTTCAAGTGTTCGGAAGCCACTGACGGTGTCTGGGTCCCGCTGATCCCCCTGGTGCCAAGCCCTGTTCCCGGCATACAGTAGGCACTCCATGAAAGCTGCCTGCGTGCACGTGATTGCGGAGCAAGAGCTGGCTGGACACCGCCTTGTGCGGACAGCCCGGGGCAGCCTGCCGGGGGTCTGCAGGATGGGGCACAGGGGGCGTGGCAGGCCCCGGGGACACGGCCACTGGCCCTCAGAGCTCGTCGCGGGCAGCACTGTCCAGCGGGGACTGCAGCACATCAGAGTTCTTGGCCTCGCGGCTCAGCGCCTGCTGCTCCCGCATCTTTTGGGATTTGGCACGGTCCCAGTCGGTCTTGACGTGCTCATTGTTCCACACGACGGAGGTCTCCGTGTCGCTCACATACCCGTCGTCCCCAGTGTAGTGCGTGGGGTAGATGAGCAGGGGCTCCACCGAGAAGGCGCGCAGGTTGCGTGGCGAGAAGTGGGCCTTGTACTCGGACCTGGGGGGAGGGAGGAGGGGCGGCGTGGGTGGGGAGGAAGGGGCAGATGGAGGGAGAAGTGGGCAGGGCAGGGGCGGGTGGAGGGGATGCATGGAGGAGGGAGGAGACAGGTAGACACGTCCGTCCCCGGGGCCTGCCAGCCCCATGCCCACCCACCCAGGACAGACACACAGCGAGACCCCGGCCCGGGTGCCCACTGGAAGCCCCTCTCACACTGGGTGCTTGTCAAACATGACCGGCAGGAACTCGTCAACAGGCAGCATTTTGGAGAGAGGCTGGGCGGCCAGCAGCTTGCGGGCGCCCTGCAGGGAGATCACGTAGGCCAGCGTCCAGTAGGAGTAATCCGCCTCCACCAGGTTCCTCACACGGGGCACAGCCTTCTCTGGGTGCTCCACCTGCATCCGCTTCCGGCCCACGTAGCTGTGGGGGCAGAGTTTGGGCCCTGTCACCCTCGTCCCACCCGCTGGAGAATGCTGACTGAGCAAGTCGGAGATCAGAGATCAAGTGAGCCTCCATCAGGCCCTGGGGTGGGAGCGGGCTTGGCGGGTTTGGGGAGCAATGAGGAGGCTGGTATGGCTGCTGGACCAGGGAGGACCACAGGGGTCTGGGATGTGCAGGGAGGAGACCGAGTTTTTTCCAAGGGCACTAGGGAGCCATGGAAGAATTTGGAGCTGGGAAGGACAGGACGTCCTGGACACTCTCTGAGGCCAGGAACGCGCTAGGAAGGAAGCTGCTCTGAATTCAGAAGACTGTGGGGCAGCTGGGCAAGGTGCAGGAATGGTGAGTAGGTAGGGATGAAGGGATATGGCTACTGTTCCTATTACTAGCATGGTCCAGAGTCTTCAGCCTAGAACCTACATCAGGGCTCTGCACATAGGAGGAGAGAGAGAGAGATGGTGGGAGGACAAACCAACTCACCTACAGGAGATCCCAAAAGGCTGTTCCAGAAATACGCTAGCCACATCCTACTTAGTGCTGGTCTAAGACCCAGGCTCCCTGGCAATGCCCCACACTCAGCCATGCCCCGGATCCTGGGCACACTCCCAAGCCCTGACCACACCTACCCCAGGCCACACCCCAAGATCTCCAGCCATGCACACAGGCTTCCAGGTCAAATCTCTGCCACACCCCATCTCCTACAGGTCTTAGCAAGTCTCCAAGCCCTGACAAAGCCCCGTCCCCACAGGCCAGGTCCCTAGATTTCCCGGTCATCCTCACAGGCCTGTGGCCCTACCCCCCAGGCCTTAAGCCAAGCCCTAACTGCTCTCAGATCCAGGGACCACAGGGCCCCTCACACAGGCCACACCCGAGTCCCCTTCTGCCACAACCCCAAGAGCTGGCTGGCCTATTAATTTGCAAAGGTCCTCATGCCTACAGGCTCTGGGCCACACTTCTGAGCTCCAGGCTCCAGCTTCACCCTGCTCCAAACTTCACCCCTGAGCCCCGGCCCCACCCCAGCGCCACCCAGGTGCAGATCACACTACCAGCCCTGCCCCACACTCACATGAGGTCCCAGTCCAGACCCTCCCGCTCCACGTCCCGCATGAGGTTCAGCAGGCGTCTCTTGAAAAAGATCTCAAAGCGCAGGTCATCCTCGAAGACCAGTGACTTCTGCAGCCCGCGGTCCACGACCTGAGGGGGGTGCCCTGCCCACATCACATGGAGGCCAAGGCCAGACCTGACCCTGACATCAGCTCTGCTTAGGCCTGGGGCAGCAGGAGAGAAGCAGACACAAGCCCTCCTCGCCACCTACTGGATCGACCTCTTGGCCATTGGCTCCCCTCACACATGGCAACAGGTGCCCTGGCCTTGGCCTTGCCTGAGCTGCTCCTTCCCACCCCAGGGCCTATGCCTGTGCTGACACAAAGCACCCCTTGTCATGGCAGCAGGCAAGCCCCCAGCCTTCAGGCCTCGGCTCAGATGTCACCCTCCCCAACCACCAACCACTGGCCAAAGCTGTCAGCTGAGGACAATTCATGGCCCTGCTGTGGGTGCATCACACTTGGTTTATTGTGGTTTGCCATCAGTCTCCCCATTTCCCTGGGCTGTGAGCCCCCTGCAGGGGTATGCATCTGTCTTAGGGGCTGTCAAGTTTCCAGCACCAGCACTAGGCCAAATGCACAGTAGGTGCTTGGGTGCTCCCTGAATGCACTTGACAGTCCTCAAGACTGAGGAGGGTGACTGTCATCTGCAACAACAGGGACCCTCCTTACAGAGCTTACCCCTCTACGAGGTAGGGCTGGACTTGACACCAAGTCCTGGCCCCCTGAACATGGTAACCTCTGCCCCACACCCTCTATGACAAATCTCACTCAGGGAAAGAGCACCCGTCACCTCAAATGCCTAAATGCCCTATCTGGCCTCATGCTCCGTGGTTCCAGGTTTGAATCTCAGTCCCCACCTATCACAGCCCTCCCTTCTGAGGGTGGCTGGCAAGCCCCTGGCATGGGGTTAGCATTGCTTACTGTCCCCATGGCCGTTACTCCTAATGGTTGAGCACAGAGTCCAGGTTCCAAAGACATGTGACAGCAGTTGGGTGGGAAGAGGCCTTGCTTGGGAGTCCTGGGCCTGAGACCCCCCTTTTTCAGGAGCCAGGCTCAACCCATCCTCCTTCCCTAGTCTGCTTCCCCATCCGCATAATGAAAGGACAGCAGCTGCCCCAGCCAGGGTGCAGGTGACATGCAGGTGAAGCGTTCTCTAAAGACAGGCCCTGCGTCCTGCTGAAGTCTCAGGGTCCTGCAGGGGGTGCCCATGAGTCCCTCCCTGAGCGGCCAGTGGGGGGACCGCCCTGCCCTCCCCTGCCAGACCTACCTCCTTCCAGATGTTATAGTGGCTGAGGAAGCAGCCCAGCTCGCCCTTGGTGAGAGGCCGCCCGTGGTAGGGGTCACGGTAGCCGGGGAGCATCTGGATGCCCAGCGCCTCCACCTGGCTGGTGTTCATGGCTCTGGAGGTGGGGGAGGCGGGTCAGAGGAAGACCCACTGGGCCTGCTGTGCCACCATTAGCGCGCCCCTCTCTCTTCCACCGTTAGCACCTCTCCTGGACCCACGAGGCCGGGGCTGCCAGTGCATGGTCTACACCCCTGGACGGACCTGCTCCCCGCTGGCCCCCCATGCCCCGACCCGGGGAGAGGGGGAAACGTACTTGCCATCTACGGCCTCTACCAGCCGGCACTCGATCTCCTGCTCCTGCAGCGCCCGCAGCATGCGCTCCCGCCGATCCTGCCGCCGCTTCAGGTTGATCATGAAGACCTGCAGCCAGAAGCTCTGGTAGGACCCTCCGGGCGGCCCCCGCCCCACCCCCACCCACGAGGGAAGGCCCAGCTCACCTCGTCAAAGCCCATCTTGTCAGGTGTCTTGGTGGGCACTGAGATGAACTTGGAGGGCTCCGCTGGTGGGTGCTTCACTGTGGGGCAGACAGTGCCAAGGGGTCAGTGGGGACACTGGGGGGGTGGGGAGGAACAACGTCCCCTCCCCAACCTCTCCAGGAACCATTACCCTAAGCTCCTTGGCCTGGCATCGGAGACTGTGCCTGACACCGTTCCGCTCACAATGTTGGTGCTGGCCTCTTTACCCCCCACCTACTCACCCTGGCTGTTGACACTGCCCCAAATGCACCCCTTCCTACCTCAGGACCTTTGCACATGCTTGGCCTTGGCCCAAAACACCTTCCTTTCTCCTCTCCTTTCCCTGACCTCCCAACTAAGATAGTAATCATCGAAACTATTAGTCTATTTATAGACTTGAGTTGGACCAGGATACCTTATCCTAGCTCCCACAGCACCTGGCCTTTGATCATCAAATCCCAATCCTTCAGCCCTACCTCCCTGGCTTCCTGTCTCCCATGAACCCCGTAGGACAGACACCAGGTCTGCCCACTCATACTGAGTCCCCAGTGCCCAATGCTTGGTACACATCAGGCACTCAATAATTATTTATAGAATGAACAAAGGAATGGTGCCAAGCTGTGTGACCTTGACCTGTCGGGGCCTTGGCTTTCCTCGTCTATAAAATGGGACTCCTATTTTATTTTATTTTGTTTTGTTTTTCTATTTCATTTCATTACAGATTTATTTTATTTAATTTTTTTAAGATTTTATTTTATTTATTCATAGATACAGAGAGAGAGAGAGAGGCAGAGACACAGGCAGAGGGAGAAGCAGGCGCCACACAGAGAGCCTGACGTGGGACTCGATCCCAGGTCTCCAGGATCATGCCCTGGGCTGCAGGAGGCTCTAAACAGCTGCGCCACCGGGGCTGCCCTACAGATTTATTTTAGAGAAAGAGTCCACAAGCAGGAGGAGGGGCAGAGGGAGAGAGAATCTCAAGCAGACTCTGCACTGAGCCTGACATGGGGCTCAATCTCAGGACCCTGAGATCAAGACCTGAACCAAAACCGAGAGTCAGATGTTCAACCGACTGAGGCACCCAGGCACCCCAGGGCTCCTAATTTTAAAAACCTCCTCCTCACAGAGGCTTCAGGAAAAGATGTTGTAAAATGACACACATTATGGGTTGAACTGTGTCCTCCCCAGCATGTTAGCATCTCAACCCTCAGTACCTCAAGATGTGGCCTTATTTGGAAATAAGGTCTTTATAGAGATAATCAGATTAAAATACTGACTGGGATTCTCATAAAAATGAGAAATTTGGATACAGCCATGCACACAGAGGGATGACCACAGAGACACACAAGGGAAAGGTGACCACGTGACTGGAGTGGCATGTCTACCAGCCAAGGAATGGCAAGAATCTCAGAGTGGTCATGACCACTGCCCTTCCAGCTGCTGTGAACAATGCTCAGACCAGACCATGTCCCCAGAGCCCCATCTTGGCACATCCCTGGTGGTCTCCCTCAGAATGACCAGATCCTTGGATGGATATGAGGCCGGGGTGGCTTCTGCACGCCCACCGCCTGACCCACAGGGGCCCAGCCTGACAGTGAGTATGGCATCTACCCCATCAAGAATAAAGGCCCTATATGAGCCTGAGGGACAGACAAAGCCCCCCTCTGTCTGGGACAGGCCTAGGTGAGGCCCAAAGCCAACCTGGGCTCCCTAGGGACACTGCATCCCGGGCTTTCCTCCTGCCCAGGGCTCTTCACAGCTCTGGCTACTCCCCATCCTCTTTGGGGAGCCTGGAGACCAAGGGCCAGATGTTGGGATCTGAGGACCCGGGTCCAAACTCCAGGTGTCGTTTCCCTTTTCCCGAGGGTCTGCCCCTCCACTGGGGAGTGTGGAGGCAACAAGGCCTGCCTGTGGGACGGAGGGTCTCCTCACTCTTTGGCATCAGTTCTGTAAAAACGGAGCACACCAGACATCCAGAAGGAACAAAGCAATTTAGTCTTTCCAGAAAGTCACATCACAGTGGTTATAAAAACCTAACACCTCCAGGCCCATCATGGGGTGAATAACCAAACTTGCCCAAAGAAAAATCTGGCTTTGTCCCCCAGCTTCTGAGAGGTGGAAGCCCTCTGAACATCCTGCCTAATAAGACTGGGGCCTGGGGTGGTCTATGCCAACAGTGTGATTTAGGGCAGGAGGCTTGGGTCACGTGGAATCAGCTCGCCCTCTGCAGGGGCTAGAGACGGAGGTCACCCATGTGGTAATCAGCCAGCTCCATGTGGGTGAGCCCCAGTAAAAACCATGGACACCAAGGCTCAGGGAGCATCTCCGGATGGCAGTACACCCTGCATATTGTCACACAGCAGTGCTACAAGTGAAAGCTGTCCACACGACTCCACAGAGAGGGAACAACCGGAAGTTCCATGCTTGGAACTCTGCTGGGTGCCACCCCAGATACCTCTTCCCTTTGCCAATTATCATCGGTGTCCTTTTGCTTGTAGTAAACAGTAACTGGGAGTGTAATGGCTTCCAGGGAGTCCTGTGTCCTTCTAGTGAATTATCAAACCCCTAGTCTGGTCTTGGGGGCCCCATGACCTTGCAGCTGTTGTAAGAAGTGAGAGCAATCCTGTGGATATTTCCTTACTTGGCACCCACGGATGCATGTCTGGAACTCCCTCACACGCATGCTTGGGAAACTCATAGCAACCCTGGGGACAGTGGGAAACACCCTGTATCCCTCATGAGAAGACTTGTAAGTGACGTGTGATGCAGCCAAGACTGGATAAATCTGTGGTTAAACATCTACGTGTAACACTATGTGGCAAGGCGAGGAACAAGCCACAGCTGCACATGGCAGCCACGCTGGCACTGGTGGGACACTGAGCAGAAGACATGGCACTTGAGAGAGGCATGTTGGGCGATTCCACTCATAGAAGAACAAGACAGCTACAACCCATCGGCCGATGAAACTGGGGTGGCGGGAGGGCCAGGGCCTGGCCTGGTAACAGGATATAAAAAAATCATCATACCACATGCACACCACCCATTCCCACGGTGTGTGCTAACACTCAACAAACAGGATTTACACCAAGCAAGGTATATGGGGCCGATAGGGAAAGATGCCCCACTGTGCATGAGCAGAGGGAAGGAAGCAGGCTGTAGGATTCTCCATTCACAGAGAACCTTACTGAGACTTCCTGCAGGCCTGAAATTTCATCGTAAGACAGACTTTTGAATTCATGAAAAAAAATCACAGGCACAGACCAGGTCCAGGTATCCACATAATGGATGGAGAGAAAATGTCTCCACTCAAACCAGAAGGAAAGATTTACACAAATATCTGAATCTTCCAGACCCTCCTTCTGTTTGTTCTATATACTTTGCTTGGGCCCTAGAGACACAGGAAAATATTCACCCCTCTGGTGACTTCAGTTTCTGACAATAGTGTGAATGGTTTCCTGACCAGAAATGCATTAGAAACTTTAAACTAGGAAAACTAGGGATGCCTGGGTGGCTCAGTCAGTTGAGTGTCTGATTCTTGATTTTGGTTCAGGTCATGTTCTCATGAGAGCTCCACGCTGGGCTCTGCTGGGTGTGGAGCCTGCTTAGGATTCTCTCTCTCCCTCTCCCTCTGCATTACCTCTGTTCATATGCATGCTTTCTCTCTCTTGAAATATAAAAAATAGTAAAAATTAAAATAATAAATAATATAATAAACTAGGAAAACTATCGCAGCCTCAGAGACATTTCTCAGGGGCCAGTTCCCACTGGAGTTGGTAACAAGTAGAGACCTGCCTCTGTGACTGCAGCCTGGTGAGGCTGCTGGACCAGGTCTGGGCATCTGTGTGTGACAAACACTAGAATATTGCAGGGGTCCATACTCTGGTGACCCTGCAGCCTCCAGGTATTACCTCAAAATACCCAAAAATCTCTCAAAACAAAGAGGGCAGGTGCTATTCCATCTTCAGCCACCAGGGGGTGCCATAAGCAGAACTTTCCAGGGCTAGGTTTAAGAGTGGAAAAGGAACTCCAGCGCAGGGCAGGGCTCCTCCCAGTCTGTGCAGTGGGAGGAATGGCCATGCTGCCTCAGGGGCGTTCTGGGGGATATGTGTGGCCGGCACAGGGTGCGGCCCTCATGGAAGTAGGTATCATATCACTGGGTGGTTGCTCTGGAGCTCCCCAGCTGGGGCAGGAGTCCCCTCCTCAACCTTGATGGCAGCTCAGCCCTGTGTGCTTGTCTGATCTCAGGCGCCCACTAGAGGGACAGCTAGTTTAACAGTTTATGGATTTATTTGTCTATATATTAAAAAGATATGAGCTTGCAACTACAGTAAAAATATCTAGTTCCCTTTTTTAAATAAATGTATTCAAGCGGGGGAGCCTGGGTGGCTCAGTAGGTTGAGCATCTGCCTTCGGCTTAGGTCATGGTCTCAGGGTCCTAGGATTGAGTCCTGCACTGGGCTCCCTGCTCGGCATGAGGAATCTGCTTCTCCCTCTCCCTCTGCTCTCCCACTCCTTGCTCACTCTCTCTCTCAAATAAATAAATAAAATCTTTTTTTTTTAAAATGTGTTCAAGAGGGAAAAAAAAGTGTGCTTGAGATAAATATTAAATAATGGTGGGTCTGGGGTTTGGTAGAGGCATGGATGAGGAAAAGCCCAAAATAGAGAGGTGTCCCAGACATGCCATGCACATAAAGGTCCATCGGTGGAAACCTGCTAACCCTCTGCTCCTGCACCCTCTATGGCTCCCAACTGCCCTTGGGAAAAAGGCCTGTCTCTCAGCTTGGGTGTCCAAGGCCCCTGTGCTGGCCCTGCCTGCCAGCTCTGCCCCCTTTACCTCCTTTATTTTCTGCCCCTTTATTTCCCTGTTCTCTGAACTATTCTCTGAGCTCACGTCCCCTCCAGCCTTTGCATGTGCTGCTCCCCGCAGCTGTGATCCTCTTCCTGGCTAACTCCTCCCCCCTACTGCATCTTAATGTCACCTCTTCCCAGAAGGCCATCCTGACAGCTCTCAGGATGCTGTGCACAGCTGCTTGCAAGCTAGTAAGAGCCGGAACAACCATCCACCTTCTTCATGCCAGACTCCCAGTAAAGGAACTGGCATGCAGCAGACATCCAATCAGTGCTCAGGGGATGGATGAGAGGTAATAGAAACAGGGAGGTGACTTGGCCCTCCCAGATTGGTGCAGGTGGACTTACCCATGACCTCCAGCTGCACATGCATGAAGCTCTCAGCCTCATCCTGGAGGGTGCTGTGCGCCCGCAGTGGCACCGGCAGGAAGCCATACACCTCCTTGTTGCAGACGTACATCTGGACCTCTGGGGCCAAGGAAACAACAATCCAAAGTGAAAACATTCTGAGGCAGCAGTGGCCCCCGTGACCAGCTGCACCGCCCAGCAGGGGGTTGGAACCTAAGCAGGTCCCCCTGTTCCCAGCAGGCAGCAGAGACTCCTCAGCTCTCCGCTGGGACCGGGACCCAGAAGAGGGGTTCACACTGCCAGGCAAGCCCCAGGGGGAAAGCTCCAGAGCTGTTCACGAGTGTCTTGCACGGCTACTGTCTCCATCCCCATGAGGTTCTGTGACACAGCAAACCGCAAAACAGCGGGTGGGCCGCACAGATGCACAGTTAGGCCCAAACAGGAGAGGCAGCTGAACAAGACAGTAGTGTTGGTACCTCCATCTGCATTTGCTCTTTTCAGAGTGGTTTACATTTTTCTTTTTTTTTTTTTTTAAGTATAAAACCCAATGAAAATGATTTTCACTTGAACTGGTTAACTTTTTCTGCAGAGGACCAGATGGTCAATATTTATACTTGTGGGCCAGACGGTTCTGTCTCAATGACTCAGATTCTGCTGGAACACAGAAGCAGCCAGAAATGAGGCTTAAGTGAATGGGCGTGGCTGTGTGCCGATGAAACTTTATTTATAGGCACTGAAATTTGAATTTTATACAATCTTCATATCATAAAATATTATTCTTCATTTCTTTTCCCCATTCAGATGACCAAATATAGACTTCTTGAGTATATTTGGTCTTTGTCCACAGTTCCAGGCTCACAGTTTCTAAAACCCTTGGAATTTCCCAGATGTTGAGAGCTTAAAGGTATCTCTTAGGTTAACACGTGACTTTTGGAAAGCACTTACAGGGGACCTCCCCCCTACCAGCCACACACACACACCGGTTGCCAGGAAGATCAACCATGAATAGAGGGGCAGGGTGAGGAGCTAGAGGATGAATCACCAAAAACCAATGATTCAATCCATCATGTCTACATAATGAACCCTCCGTAAAAACCCAAAAGGATGGAGTTTAGAGAGCTTCCAGGTTGCAGAACAGGTGAAGATGTGGGGAGAGCAGCACACCTGGAGCGGGTGGGAAAGCTCTGTGCCCCTTCCCACATACCTCGCCCTCAGCATCTCTTCACCTGGCTGCTCCGAAGCTATATACTTTTATAACAGACCAGTCATCTAGTAAGTAAGTGCGTTTCCTGAATTCTGTGAGCTGCTCTAGCAAGTTAATGGAACCCAAGAGAGTGTTCTTGGGAGCCTCTGATTTGTAGCCAGTTGGCCAGAAGCACGGTGAGAACACGGGTTTGTGGCCGGCATCTGAAGTTAGGGTGAGGGGCAGTCTGGTAGGATTGAGAACCTCAACCTGTGGGATATGATACGATCTCTGCAAAGACAGGGTCAGAATTGAGTTGAATGGTAGGACACCCTGCTTGTCCTACAGACAATTGCTTGTTGGTGTGGTGGTACAGGGAAGTCCTCCCCCTCACCTAAACACATGATAGAATTAGGTCCAGGAACCCAAAAGACATTTTTAGCTTGTGGCTAAAGGAAAACAGATGGTTGACTGGATTTGGTCCATGGGGCATAGTTTGCTGAACCATGGTTTAAAAAAAAAAATGAGGGGATCCCTGGGTGGCGCAGCGGTTTGGCGCCTGCCTTTGGCCCAGGGCGCGATCCTGGAGACCCGGGATCGAATCCCACATCGGGCTCCCGGTGCATGGAGCCTGCTTCTCCCTCTGCCTGTGTCTCTGCCTCTCTCTCTCTCTCTGTGACTCTCATAAATAAATAAAAAAAAAAAAAAAAAAAGAATTAAAAAAAAAATGATAGGTCGGTTTTCGCTGGCTGTGTTCTCTTTCTCTTTAAAATATTTTTTCCCTAATTAAACAATTAGGGAATAATTATGCTCAACTAGAAAACACAGGAGAATATTGAGATGGAAATAATCTTCAATAAAGAGGTCTTAAAGATATGGGGAGTGAAGTGACCCAGTGAAGCCAGGGCTGGAGAGAAAGCGAGCCCTTGGGAACATCACCTGAGCACCTGGATAGAGCCACACCTGAAGCCATCCTGCACCCTGCAGTTCTTGTTCTGTGACCCTTCTGTGGGCTCCGACACTGGTCCCAGAGAATGAGACAGATGCCCCTGTGCTGGCAAAGTCCCTGTGGGCTCACCTGCTTGCTTGCAGGAGAAGGCAAAAACGATGATGTCATCAAAGGACCAGGTGTAGTCAGGGTGAGGAGGGTAGAATGCCAAGTTCCTGGATGCTGCCTTCCGCAGGTCAATCAGGAAGGTCGAGTGCACCATGGGGACTGCAAAGCAGCCCCGGCGGTCCCGCTTCCGAATGGGGATGTAGGCAGGTGTGCGCTTGTAGTAGCCCTGTGGGGAGGAGGGCAAAGTTCTATATGGGGGTCCCCAGAGATTAAGGCTGGAGGCCTGGGACAAGGGGAGGCATGGAATACTTGGAGATCAAGACTCGGATGCCAGCCTCTGGCTGTGCCGAGCATTCCCTGAGTGCGGAGCTCTGGGTGCCGTCAGGCATCTCCCTCCCCAGAGCCTTAGGTGGTGGGGCGGTGGGGCAGTGGTGGATGAGGGAGGGGAAGCAGTTGCGCACCTGCAGATCTAGCTCAACACCTCAGATCAGAAAGGCAGCACTTGAAGGAGGAAATCAGAAAGTTGAGAAAGGGACTGGATATGTGTGATCCCTTGATTTATACGAGATTAAACATCAGAGGTATGACTTCAAGGAACTTGGGAGGAATCTTTTAGAAAATAAGTTGTAACCATCTGAAGTTGGGCTCTCTCTTCATCATATCTTTACAAACTGGAATTATTAGAGAATAACATTTAGAATTCTATGACATATTTTTAAAAATAGAAACCACTGAGCTGTTCACTTTAAAATGGTGAGTTTTATGTTATGTGAATTGCACATCAATTAGAAAGACAGGATGAGACAGGGCGGGGTCCTAGTTCTGGCATGGCCCCCACTCCAGACCTACCCTTTCACTCTCCCTGGTGCTGCCAGCAACCCCAGCCTGAACCCTGGGGTGGGACTTGTGGCCCAGGCTTGGCCAATCAGAACCTGACTTATTTTCTTGGCTTCAAGAATTGGCTCAGCTTTAAGAGGAGACTGGACAAGGCCCAAAGTAGACTTTGGCCAAATCGTGCTGGGATCATGCCCCAGGAGTCTGAAAATGAAGCCACCCAATGGATGGAGGAAGATACAACTGTTATTTTAACACCTGGATCAAGCTGTGCCTGAAGTTCTACCTGGCACCATGCTTCCTAGCTGTGTGAGCTTAGGCATGTCGATTCCTTTCTCCCTGTGTTCCTGTTTCTGCCTCAGTGACTGGGAAGGGGGTGCAGAGAAGAAGGCCCAGTCACGGACTCTCCATCAAGGAACTATTCAAGGATTACCATGATGGTCTTGTAAAGTGCTCACCATGAGGTGGTATGATAAGTTAGATTCCAGCCATACTCCCCACTTGCTGGCCCCTACCATCCCCAGGTCCCACCCTACCCCAGCAGTCCCCTGACCTGGGAAGTCATCCCACACCAGAAGTTGGAGTATGCAGCCCTCGAATCCAGCATGGGGGCCACCACCGTCTTGTTCTCAGCGATGAGGAGGCTTAGTGTGTTAGGGTTGAGGATCAGGTTGTCTGCATCCACGAACTGCAAAACACCCAATACAGCATCAGCATAGGCCATAAGACTGACCTGAACAGCTGGGGTGGAGGCCAGAGCTCTGGAGGGGAGGGGAGGGAGGTCTGGGGGTCTGGAGTAGCAGCTGTGGCCCTGGAAGCCACCCGGTTCCTCAACCATCCAGTTCTGCCCCTAGTGACAAACCAAGTGACGCTCCTAAAAGGAAACACACTCCATAGCAAGAGAAAGGACGGATCACACAGCACAAAGAGACACAAATGCAGACCAGACGTGGCACTGGCGGGATGTGGAGCATGACAGCGAGTATATCATGTGGCTCCACTTATGGAAACTTTTAAAACAGTCAGTGCGGGGCACCTAGGTGGCTCAGTGGCTGAGCGTCTGGCTTTGGCTCAGGTCGTGATCCCAGGATCCTGGAATCGAGCACCATATTGGGTCGCCTGCGAGGAGCCTGCTTCTCCCTCTGCCTGTGTCTCTGCCTCTCTCTCTGTCTCTCTCATGAATAAAATCTTTTAATAATAAAACAGGCAGCGCTGGTTGATGAGGACAGTTGGAGCAGAGGCCAACTCCGTGGGGAGCGGCTGGGAGGAATTCATGTTAGTTTGTCTGACATCAATTACATGCTGATAAAGAGTGTGTAAAAATCAGATCTTTATGTAAGCCTTTTGTTTTCCTTTAATGCCTTAAATGTAGAGATAATAAGATTGTGACTTGCTTGTTGCAGCATGGAATGGAATCCACCAACCCAGGAATAGGGTCGCCATTGGGGTGGTGGAGGGGAACCTGCTGGTCCCCCCCACCCCTCAAAACTATGTGTCACCAACATTCTCCATAGAGGCCTCACCAGGATGCTCACTGTGGTGCTGTTTATCACACAGACTGGGGAACAACCCAGGAGTCCAGCAGTGGCAAACTGGCTAGAGAAATTCCGGCTACATCCCACTGCAGAGTGAGCCCAGACAGCTAGGAATCATGTCACAGAAAATGATCGGGTAAGGGTGTTCCTGTGCACTGGGGTGTGAAGATATGCAGGTCACGATGCATTACAGAACTCTTAGGAGGATCTCCCAGGATGTTTTTTTTTAAAGATTTTATTTATTTATTCACAAGAGACACACACAGAGAGAGAGAGAGGCAGAGACACAGGCAGAGGGAGAAGCAGGCTCCCTGCAGGGAGCCTGACATGGGACTTGATCCCAGTTCTCCAGGATCACGCCCTGAGCTGAAGGCGGCGCTAAACAGCTGGGCCACTGGGGCTGCCCTCCCAGGATATATTTATTTATTTTTAAATGCATCTGATCCACAGATATGCTTTGTCACCCACACAGGCTTTTTAAAACCTTTAAATCACCTGCCACAAACAACAGCAAAAACTAGAATTCCAGCCTTCTCCGGCAGCTCCAGAATGGAATTCCCACATGGCAACCCCCGCTACAGACTGAGGGTGGCTTGCCCCTTGGGTTAAGCCGCAGGGGTTGTTCCCGGCCCAGCCCCTGGATGGGTGGATTTTTGAATTTGCGACCTTTAAATTTATACACAATAAAAACAGCCAGAACGGTCTGGTAGTTCCTCAAAGAGTTAGACATAGAGCTACATATGACTCAGCGATTCCACTCCTAGGTACGCACCAAGATAGCTGGAAACAGGGATGCAGACCTTTGCACACCCATGTCCACACTGGCATTGGCCACAATAGCCAAATGGTGGAAGTAAAACCAAGTGTGCATCAATGGAAGAATGGATAGACAAAACGTGGTCCATCCAAACAATGGAACATCACCCAGCCATAAAAAGGAACGAAGCCCTGACACACGCCACAACATGGATGAAC
Source organism: Canis lupus familiaris (assembly GCF_011100685.1). NCBI lineage: Eukaryota > Metazoa > Chordata > Mammalia > Carnivora > Canidae > Canis > Canis lupus. The sequence continues at coordinate 45,676,407 of NC_049241.1, forward strand.
CTCGAGGATATCATGCTGAGAGAAGCCAGACACAAAGGCCACATAGCGTATGATTCATTTATATGAGATGTCCAGAAGAGGCGCCATCTGTGTAGACACAGGAAGAAGCCTGGTGGTTGCCAGGGGCAGGGGGAGGGGGAGAGGGAGTAGATTGTTCATGGGGATGAGGTATCCTTTTGGGGTGATGGAAACGTTCTGGAACTAGATGGAGGTTGTGGTTGCACAACATAATGAATGTACTAAATGCCACTGAGTGGTTCACTTTGAAACAGTTAATTTTATGTTATGTGAATTGCACCTCAATTAGAAAACACAGAAAACCAGCCAGAAAGTGAGTCTCTCTGGGAGGTAAGATTATAAGGTTTGCTTGTTTTTTTCTTCCCTAAGCTTCTTACTTTTTCTTGTATATTTTCTTACAAGTAACACCCACAGTGTTAGTAAAAAGAGGTTTTGTTTTTTTTTTTTTTTTAAAGAGGTCTTTTTAATAACAATTTTAAAACACTGGACAAATGACTTCACATCTCAATATGGATTTCCTGAGTCCCCAGTTACAAAAAGATACCGGTATGTCAAAAGCTGCTTTGAGTTTTGAACCAACACATGGAATTCCACCCAAGTTTGCTGAGGGAAAAGAGTGAAAACCAGCCAGCCTCAAACCAAGAAAGCAACATCCAGGGTAGCAGACAAGGAGGCCTTGTGCTAGATGGTTCCAGAAGGTCCCACCTCTACGCCTCCCTGGTTCTGAGACTCCACCAACAAGCATGCTGTCACCTCCCTCTGTAAGCCTCCACTTTCCCATCTGTAAAATGGTCTGATTAAGGCATCAGCCTACCGGGCTCAGAGGAAGAGCTTGCTCCATTCTTTCTCCTCTCTGCAGGGCTCAGGCCAGGGTCATGGGGTCTCCTGGCACCCTCACATTCAGTCCCTGAGCAGGGCCTATCCCTTCAGCCTAAGAAGGTATCTTCATTCTATTTGTCTTTCTCCACAGCCCTGCTCCATACTGGCCTCTACCCTGGCCTCCTGTTGTCCCCACTCCTGCCCCAACAGGTCTTGCTCCCCATGGCAGCCACAGGGCTTCTGAAAATCCTAAATCAGAACACAGTCCTCTCCTGCTCATATACCCTCCATGGCTCCCCATTACTCTCAAAACCAAATCTCTCCCTTGGTTTGCATAGTTTGGCCGCCACCTACCACTTCAGGACTACCTCCATAATCCCTCCAGCCACACTGGCTTCCTCACCGGTGCCTGACTGCCCCAAGCTTGCACCCTACTCTATTTCCTCTGACTCAGACACTGGCCCTCAGCTTCCCCCGAGGATGGCTTCCTTGTTCCTTCAGGACACTGCTAGGGTCCCCTCCTAAGACAGCCCCCAACCTTGCTCATTCGTCACTACACTCTGATTGTGCTATCTGCTGTAGATTGAATGGTGGCCCCAAAAAAGATATGTTGAAGTCTAGATCCCTGGTACCCTGTGATGGTGATCTTAATTGGAAATAGGATCTTTGCAAATGTAACTAGGACATAGGTTAAGATGAGGTCAGACTGGAGTAAGACGAGCCCTAAAGACCTAAAGAGGAGAAGAAATAGAGACAAGTCCATGTGACCACTGAGGCAGACAAGGCCACAGGCCAAGGAACACATAGGGCCCTAGAAGCTAAAAAAAGTGAGGAAGGATCCTCCCTCAAGCCTGTGGAGGGAGCAGGGCCCAGCTGACATCTTGACTTCAGACCTCTGTCCTCCAGAACTGGGAGACAATAAACTTCCATTGTTTGCAACCCCCCTACCCTCACCTCCAAGTGTGTGGTCCTTTGTCACAACAGCCCCAGGACACAGATCCACCACCAGCTGCCCTTCCACAATCACAGCACTGGCTGCCTCTGGGTAGTTCCTCACCCAGTTTCCTTTTCTGGTCATGGCCACCCTTCCTGGGACACTAGGAAGGCAGGGCTCAGGCTGCACTGACCCTTCCTGCATCCTCAGGCTCTGGCATGTGGGGGGCAAGGGAGGGGCTCGTGGAAGTCTGCTGACCAAATAAGAAGGTACAGACCACTGTTCGGGGCTCAGTGCCTAGATGGAAACCAACCACAGGCTCTGACAGGCTGGTATCATTGAATTCAACCTCCCTGGGGAGCCAGACCCAGCGGGAGGAGATGACGTCCAGCTCCAGGGGACGGGCTGAAGGAGCTCACACAGGCCCATGGGCAGGTACCTTAACATGACTACACTCACGTGACTACACTCCAGCCTGAGCCATCCCTTCCTCCAGGGGCAATGGCCAGTCCAGGAGAAGGAAGTGAAAGTCAGGCCTCAGCAGCCCAGCATTTCAGCACACCCCCAACCCCCACTGATCCCATCCTCTGGCTTCTCAGGAGTCACCCAGAGGATGTCATCATGGGGGTGGGACACAGAGGTGACAATAAAGTGACAACCCAAGTGTCCAACCATACGGGATGGCTGGGGACACAACCTGATGATTAAGAACCTCCGCAGCCCTGGATTGAACTCCAGCTCCTCTGCTAACCAGCCATGTTGCCTCTGACAACTCACTCCACTTTTCAGAGCCTATTCTCCTCTGTAAACGGGTTTAGGGATGGTCTCCACATCCCATTGATCCTCCTTCCCTCCGTGGCCACCCAGTCCTCCCCCACGAACTCCTCAGGGTAGCTGGCCTAGAAACTCACCAGGATGTAATCAGCCCACATGTCCCGGGCAGATTTCAAGGCTGCCTGGCGTAACTTCATGACGTGCTCATAGCGCGAGTCGGACCAGTGCTTGGGGCCCTCTTCATCCGGGTAGGACCTGGGGAGAGGCAGCTGTGATGTGGAAAGGATGGGACACTATGGCAACCCAAAGGGTTGCGGTCAGAGAGGGCTTCCTGGAGATATGTAGGTTTGATCTTAAGGGGGGGGGGGGGTAGAAGCAAGAGGAGAAAACTGGAGGAGGGAGTTTGTGTCCTCAGTAGAGGGCATAGCACGTACAAAGGCCCAGAGCAGAGAAAGCCCAAGGCAGGGGGCAGCCCGGGTGGCTCAGGGGTTTAGCGCTGCCTTCAGCCCAGGGCCTTATTCTGGAGACCCGGGATAGAGTCTCATGTCAGGCTCCCTACATGGAGCCTGCTTCTCCCTTTGCCTGTGTCTTTGTCTCTCTCTGTGTCTCTCATGAATAAATAAATAAAATCTTAAAAAAAAAAAAAAAGCCCAGGGCACCTGCAGAATGGGAAGAAAACTCTAGAGATGGGGCTAGGAGCCTCTTTGCTTTGCAGGGTCATTCCTGAGAATAAGGGGAGCTGCTGGGACAGAACACACAGAAGAAAGAAGAAAACTTGGGGCCTGTCCTCCCAAACTCAGAATCTGGTCCAGACAGCAGATAGGTAAAGAAATAAACCCTGAGAGGCATCTGGGTGGCTCAGCCAGTTAAGTGTCTGCCTTCAGCTCAGGTAATATCTGACGGTTCTAGAATCAACGCCCCTATCAGGCTCCCTGCTCAACGGGGAGCTTGCTCCTCTCTCACCCTTGTGCTCTGTCTCTCAAATAAATCAATAAAACCTTTTTTAAAAAAGTCATTTACTAGAAAGAAAGACAGACAGGCAGGCAGCTAGGAGCCAGGGGCCTGCATTGCCCAGAGGCTCCCGGGAAGCGAAGCAACAGAGCACTGGGGCACAGAATGAGACTGGGAACAAAGCAGAAGGCGGCCACCAGGAGGACAAGAGAGTGAGGGAACTCTAGGTGGAGGGAACTGCTGGGGCAAAGGTCCAACTGGAGGATTATGGTCCATTAAAGTTGAGGGCGGGTCTGAGAAGCCAAGGCCAGCCCTTAAGGCTGCAGAGTTGGGCTGGAGAGTCAGAGGCTGAGGGGCTGAGGTTCTGTCTCAAGACAATGGGGAGTCACAGGAAGTGTGTGAATAGGGGCGCAGCCCAGTCTTACTGGGAAGGCGGGCGGTCAGGGCAGATCCAGGAGCTCACCTGGGCTCCTCTGCCGGCCGCCACTCCACAGAATGGTACAAACTCTTTACAGCCACCAGCCATTCCCGCAGCACAGCCGATGTATTGTCCGAGTTGTGGTCTGTCGCCACCCTGCAAGCCGAGCAGGACAGTCAGTGTGAGGCTGGGGAGACTGAGGCAGGATGGGGCAGCAGCGAAGCAACATGCGCTCCACACTCTAAACTGGCCTTCCACCAGCTGATGGCCCTGGAAGATGCCTCCCCCCCTCCAAGCCTGTTTCCTCATCTGTGTTTCAGATGAAGACAGGACCCACAAGCTAATTTTGGAAAAATTAACACACTAGACACTGTTAGTACCACTGAGCATCTAGGATCTTATAACCATGTTAGGTACTAAATATTGTGGTTTAATTTAAAAATGCATATATTGGGAATCCCTGGGTGGCTCGGCGGTTTAGCGCCTGCCTTTGGCCCTGGGCGTGATCCTGGAGTCCTGGGATCGAGTCTCGTGTGGGGCTCCCTGTATGGAGCCTGCCTCTCTTTCTCTCTCTCATGAATAAATAAATAAAATCTTTAAAATAAATAAATAAATAAATAAATAAATATCCATATATCGTATACCCCCACCCCACCTTCCTCAAGTCTGTTCTGTGAGCAACACCACCTTAATAGGGGCCTGTGGTTACTCGTTAATTCAACGAACATTTCTGAAGCACCCACTGTGTGCCTGCATCATCCAGGCTGGCGAACCTGGGATGGAGGGCGAGGGAAACTACCGAGTCCACAGGCAGATGAGAGCTATCCCCTCAAATGAGCTGTTACTAAGTCAACAACAACAGTATCATTGATGACTGGTAATGACAACATCTAGCAGCCGCAGCTCTGGGCACCGAGCACCAAGCCAGAGACGCCAGGCACAAGGGCTTCACGTGCATTACATTAAACGGTTAAGCTTCAGAGACCAATGCAACCGGAGTTCTACTAATGCTGCCATTTTCCAGATGAGGAAACTGAGGCAGGAGGCGGGACGTCACCAGCCAGGTGTCACGGCTCTGCCGCGTTGCCCTACCCTTGGCCACCTGGCCCCCTCACCCACCCACGCACCCACCCGCGCTGGTCAGAGCGCAGGGAATCCGGCTCAGGCTGGGTTCAGGATCCACTGCAGCAGAAGCTGGGAGGCCCCCCCGTTAGTGGAAGCGCAATGCGGGCCGCGGGGCTCCGGGCTCCCCTGCTTGGGAGCTGTGGGTGCCCCAAGGCGCTGTGAGGGTCAGTCCCAGGCGGCGGGGCAGAGCCGGGGAGGGAGGCACCGCAAGCAGAGGGCCCGCGCGTCCCGCCCGCCCGCAGACGGAAGCGAGCCGGGGACACGCGTGGGGCCGCCCAGCCCGCCCCGCCCGGGGCCGGGGCAGCAGGCGGCGCGCGGCGTGGAGCCGCCCGGGCCGGACGCCGCGCTCACCACAGCGCCGTGCGCTCCCGCGGGTGCCGCAGCCGCTCGAGCGCGCCCAGCGTGGCGGGCAGCGCGTGGGCCGCGTTGCGCGCCACCAGCGCGATGAGGACTCGCGGCGCCTGCAGCGGCGACTCGGGGCTCCAGCGCTCCTCGGGGAAGTAGGCGGCGGCGCCCGGCGGGCCCCCCGGGGGCGGCAGCGCCAGCAGAAGCAGCAGCAGCAGCACCGGGCGTGGCCGCCAGCGCCGCCGGCACGCGCGTGGGGCCGCCGCCATCGCGCCACGCGTCGCCTTTAAGCCGCTTTTCTGACGGCGGACGCGGACCGCGCCTTGAGCGAGACACGGGGCCCCGCCCTGCCGCGCGCCTTAAAGGGGAGGAGAGCGTCTGGCGCGAATCCTCCGTTTGGGCCCCGCTCTCCAGGCCCCGCCCCCGGAGGGCCTTAAAGGCTCCCAGCGCGGCTCACCCTCCGCCCGCCGCGTCGGCAGGCAGGCCCGCCCCGAGGCCCCGCCCCCGCCCCCGCCTTAAAGGCACAGAGCGCTCCTAGTGTTCCCGGCGGACGTGACTCACGGCCGTAGAGGTGTCGGAGCTTAGAAATGCCCTTCTTCCCGACACCTCCCGCCGCCTGGACCTTCGCCTCCTACACCGCGCGGCTCCCATCTGTATAAGGCCCAGTCTGTGCCCCCAGGCGGACCTGGTTTCACAGGGATGTCCACAAGGGCTGTTGGGTATTAAGCGCGTGTGGGTCCCTGGCGTCCTGGGTTCAAATTCAGCCCCCACCGTGGGCTCGCAGTGTGAGCCTCAGTTTCTCCGTCTGTAAAACAGCGTCTTACCGACCCCGCAGGGCTGATGTTAGATGGAGCCGGATGATACTCGCAAGTGCTGAGCACGCGCTCCGGAGGCAGCGTGGGGGTTTTCTTAGAAATGCTACCCGGGGATTGCTTCCCAAGACTCTGGCGTACTTTCCAATTGCTTGGGTTTGTGTCATTCTTAAAAATTACGTTTTAAGAAGGATGCTCGGATGTACATTTATTAATATGGTGGTCGGGAGGAGAAGAGTCAATGTTCAGTAAAATTCAGGGCACAGGTAGTGTGTCCTTGAGCTCAAAGGACAGTAGGGTCTGAACCTAAGGAAAAGGTGGGCTTCACCCCAAAAGCTCCAAATCTCCCAGCTTGGCTAACAGAATTGGTCATACTTGCCCTTCCTCCTCCCCATGCCCTTCTCCTTGTTTGTTCCCTTCTTCCAATTTCATTTCTCTCCTTTGCTTCTGTTCTCCATTTTTTTCTACAACAACCATTTTTACACAAGTTCAGTTTTTTTGCTGAGTATTTTGGAAACACACCTCAAATGTACTGGTTATATGACTGACTAAGGAGGTGAGGGAAGGATGTAGAGGAAAGGAATCAGGGCACCCTTGGTCGCTGCGGAATCTAAGTGGGGGCACACAGGGGGCTCTGCTTTTGGGGTATGTTTGAAACTTTCTGGAATAAAATGGCAAAAACAATTTTGCACTCTATGGACCTGACAAGGAAAGATCATTCATATTAAGTTAGAAAAACAGAGTGACAAGACACATCCCGTACCCTGATAAATTGACAAATGACTGGAAGATTTTAGAACCAAAAGCTAATAGTGATTTTCTCAAAGGTGGCAGGATGACAAGTTGTTGTTGCTTCAATTTTGCAGTTAACGTCATATCTTGGGTTAAAAATTTTAAAAACAAACAAACAAACAACAAAAAAAAAACAGCTGTATGAGGGCCATGAAGCACAAATGTATCTCAGAGGTTTGAGTTGGAGGGTGAAGTCAGGAAAAGTGAAGAGAATCTTTCTATTGGGGAGGCTGAAAACTCCAGGGTGGAATGGAAGGAAACCAACTCCACAGAGTGTGCACATTCCCCTCTGAAAGCTGAACCGAGAAAGACCCTGGGGAAATCCCTCCCGGAACCTACTCCGGAAGCAGCTGGAAGGCTTGTGATACAGAGAAGCTGCCAAACCCCGGGTAGACAGATGACTTTTCTGGCAAGCAGAGGGAAGTCAGCAAATCCTTCGCTCCCAGCTGGGAAACTTGAAACTGAGTTAAGATTTGGAGCAAATAAACAAACCCAAAAGGTCCACAGCATGCTAAGAATAAAAATACCAGTAACCTGTATAACAAAGCATTAATATCTTTAATATACAAAGAGTTATTAGAGATCAATAAGAAAAAGATAAAATCTCCTGAAGAGAAAGGTAGGTAAAAGCCATGAACAGGCAATTCACTTAAAAAAATAAAAGCACAAACATAAAAATGGCCAATAAACACATGTTTAGATTCAGTGTAATCATTAAGGAAATTCAAAATAAAACAATGAAATGTGTGTGTCTTTCAAATTGACTTTTGCTCTGTTAGGAAAATTTCTAGTGTTTGGAAAGGATATGGAGAATATGCACAAATCCTGCTGATGGGAGTGTAAAAAAAGACCAGCTTTTTCAGAGAGGAATGAGGTGGAGGTGGTATGAGGGTTATAAAAGGCTTGAAATGGTGCATATGCTTTGACTCTTAAATTCCACTAGCACACACTTATCCACTGTGAACGAATGAGGACAGAAGTGGCTGAAGACTTAGCTGCAGAATGTTCTCGGAGGAGGCAGCGGGCAGAAAGGCTGGACCTCAGCACCAGAGCCTGGCTGCCCGGGGCAAGTTCCTTTCTGAGCCTCAGCTTCCTCATCTGCAAAATACAAAGCGTCATAAGGATGCCAAAACACATCAAATGCCTGGCACATAATAAATGCTCAGTAAATGCAAGCCCAGCAAAAGAAGCTGAACAGAAAATTACAAGTGCCCAGAAGATAAGTGGGCCAAGGAGAGGAATAAAGTTTCAGAGAAAAGAAGCTAAAAACAGTTCCTGAACACACGAAAAGATGCTAATCTCATCTCCCAAAAAAGATGCTCACAATAATGATGCCAAGACACCGTTTTTCACTCAGAAGATCTGAGAAATCCTGAGTCAGCTGGTAGCCTGTGCAGCCTGGAGGGAAATGGGCCACTGGCACACAGGTGAGGGGTACCAGGTGGGACCACCCTGGTGGAGAGTGCTCTGGAGACTGCTGTTGAAATGCCAAACACAAATGCTCGAGACCCTGAGATTTCATACTGGGGGATTTACCCTTAGGGACCTGCACTTGCCAGGACAGTAGGTACCAGGTCATTCTCTACAGCAGTAACAGTTAGTTCAAAAGACTAGAAGCAAAATGGCCATCACTGGTTAGATTCTAGTCAAATAGATTAAGGGGCCCCATTTGTAATCCCTCATCCTCAATTGTGATTCCCCAGATATTCTGACATCCGGAAGTCTTCCTAAGGCAGTTTAATCTTCATTTATCCCAGTACATGTGAATATTCTTCAGTTTATATACAGTGATCGACTACAGGATTTATCCCAGATCAGCAGCATGTTAGTTAGCTACTGCTGCGTAACAAATAACTCTAAAAGTTAGCACACATTATCTCAGAATTTCTGTGGGTCATATAGAAGCCACTTAGTTGGGTGGCTTCACAAGGCTCTCAGAATAGCAAGTCTCAAGGGGATTGAGGTGTGAGCTGTTCCAGAATCCTTGCACCTGCCCTGGGTTCTGAATATCCAGATCATAGCCGTCCTGCCCACTGGTCTGCTTCTAGTTGGACCAGTTGTTTTCTGCCCCATTTCAGAGAAGTCCCCATGATGCATTTCCATCTTACAGCTGGAGCTGAGGATCCCTGCACCAGCAGCAATGCCAGCCCCAGCCCAACATGCATTTACTGCTCCAACAAAGAGCTCACTGTAGGATCCTGTAGTAGGAGGGCAGGCTGCCCTGGCCCTGAGCATGGCTCCCTGTACCCATCTCCCAGAGCAGCCCTCACTTGTGGTAGACCCAAGGCCCCCATCACCAGAATCTCCCCTTGCAGTGTTGGGAACTGGTAGCTGCTGGGAGAGACTCCACAGAGTCCTGGCAAGACGAAATGGGACACCAATTGATGTCCATGTCAGAGGGTACCTCTGTGGCTCAGACAAACACTTGCTCCCCATTGCCCTTGTTCACCATAGCTTGGCCAACCCTCTGGGTCAGGATGTAAGGTATACGCTGTTCCACCCAGGAATCCACACTTAGAACCATCCCTTACACCCCATAGGAGGTCCCCTGCCCCCCAACAATTTAGCAGAATGGCCCAAGAGCTTATGAGGTGCTCACCTACTCCTGTCTGGTCCCATGGGGCCGCTGAGCAACCATCCAAAGTGCAGGACACGTCACTGACACGGAGGGCCTTTTTCAATTCTAAAGCAAAAGATAAACCCTTGGACCCACCTGGGGATTCCATGCATTCTCTCAGAGAGGCCACAGGAGGGCAAAGGATGGGAGGAAATGTCTCAACCAGGAACCCAAAATGAGTGATTCAAGTAAGCCTCTTTCCATACTGTGCCCATGGCAGACATCGCTAGCTGATCCCCACACCTTCACTGCGCTGCCTACCAGCCCCACTTGCCAACACAGCACTCTGAGCAGACATTGCAAGTCAATTAATGTTGGAGTGACACTAAGGACATGTAAAATCTCTAAGAACAGAAGCTCTCTAAGGTTTTTTTTTTTTTCTCCAATTAGAGAATAGTTTTTTTTTTTTTTTTCTACTTAAAATGCCCCTTTTTAAGGGAACTTAGTTCTTTTTGTTTGGATGCCCAAAGACCAAGGACATCTGCATCCTTACTTCCTGGCTCCCCAAATCCTACCGTCTTTGGCTTTCTCCCATCATCTCCAACTCCTCCTTCTGTGTCCCTTCTTCCTCTGTGTCCTTCAAATAGAGGCTTTTCAGGACCCCACTTATTCCTGTATACACTGTCCCCAGTGTTGCGGCCCCACTTGTAGACTCAGCAATGCCCAGCCCAACCACCTCAGACTCCCACCTCAGCCTCATACCTGGGCTCTATACACTTGTTTGCTGCCCCTGAGTCCATCCTTTGCCTCCAGAACTGTGCCCTCAGCTTCCTGCCTGGCTTCCAATCTGGTCACTGCTGCCCTCTGCTCACACACCCTTCATGGCTCCCCAGTGCCCGCTCAATAAAGCTTAACCTCCTCTGCCTGTTATTCCAGGCCCTGCACACCTGCCCTGGCAGCCTCCAGCCTCCTCTCTTTCCATTCTCCTCCATGTTCTCTGCATCAGCCACATGGAGGCCCTGACAGTCCCTCAATCTCACATGGCTCATCCCAGCACACATCTCTGCAGTCTCAGGCATTGGGTCATGAGCAACTAATGAAGTAAGAAGGAGAAGAGATGGTTCTAGAGCTACTCTCCAGCCCGGAAGATTCAAGAATCCTTGGGGCTTTAATGCCAGCCCAGAAAAAAAAAAAAAAAAAAAAAAAAAGAGTGGTTGCTGAATGAATAAATATGCATGTCCACCCCCAGTTTCTGAATTTTGCCTCCTTCCTTTCATCCTAAGAACTCCTATACACCCCTCACAACCTTGTTCCAATACTCCCTCCTTTAGGAACTTCCATCACTGCCCCTCAAAGACTCACTCACCCCAGTCCCCATCTGTCCCAGTCCTACCCTCAGCCAAAGGGCTAATGTTGACCAGAAGTAAGAGGCGATGGGGAGCCTGGCAGAACATGGTATACACAGCCAGGGGTCACCAGGCTTCCTTGAGCCATAGAGGAATGGGGCTCACCTCCATTGATCCTCTGAAGCAGGACCCCCTGGACAATGTCTTCATAGATGCCTTCGAGGGTCAGGGCCGGGCTACCCACAGCAAGGACGTCTCCTTCTAACTCAAGCAGATCCTGGAAGAGAGGCAGCTGAGGGGCTGGGCTGGACAGGAGGGCTGCAATGTTGACCCTGATTAGCTGGCAGGGGGCGGGGGGCGCCTTGGGTCTAAATGTCCTCATCTATAACATGGCCTCTGTGATCCATCCTCCCTCAGGGTGTTGTGGGGACTGATGAAACCCAGCCCATCATATCTCAAAGGGAATAGTGCAGTATCTCTGCTAGCCCTCCCATCCAACTTCTTCTCCGAGAGGATCTCATCAGCACCTGCCCGATGCCCCTGTGTGACCAGGCCCCTGTGACCTTCTCTCTCACCCTCTCCCCATGCCCTCACTCACTGAGTTCCAGCCATACGTGCCTCCTCACTATTCCTCCCACACACAAGCATGGTCCTACCTCAGGGCCTTTGCACATGCTGTGCCTTCTGCCTGGACCACCCTTCCCCGGGACATGGCTCATGCCCTCGGTTCACTGCTTCTTAGGGAGAGCCTCCTGGACCACCCGGAAAACCTCCCAACATACATACTTTCCCTCTTTGCCTCCTCCCTTCTCTGAAGCCTGTGTCACCCACTGATATGCGTTGCTTGGGCCCCCACCCTGGCTCTCAAATAACAGATGCCGAGCACTCTCTTGGGAGAAGCAGAGGGCATTGAGGAAGCCCAGAAGAGTCATCCAACCCGGCCATAGGGCTCAGGGCACAATAATCTCTTATCATCACAGTGGCTCTGAAGGAGCGAGCACTCTGTCCACTGTATAGAAAGACACAGACAGGGACGCCTGGGTGGCTCAGCGGTTGAGCATCTGCCTTTGACTCAGGACGTGATCCTGGGGTCCGGGATCGAGTCCCACATTGGGGTCCCTGCATGCAGCCTGCTTCTCCCTCTACCTGTGTCTCTGCCTCTCTCTCTCTGTCTCTCATGAATGAATAAATAAAATATTTTTAAAGAAGAAAGGAAAGAAAGAAAGAAAGAAAGAAAGAAAGAAAGAAAGAAAGAAAGAAAGAAAGAAAGAAAGGAAGGAAGGAAGGAAGGAAGGAAGGAAGGAAGGAAGGAAGGAAGGAAGGAAGGACACAGACACTTAGTTGTCCTCTAGGATGTGCCCCTGCGTGCCCCATTACTCACCACTTTGCAGCTCCACTCCCGCTGGCTCAACACAAAGGGCAAGAAGATGCAGAGCAGCCACCCGCGGATGAACTCCCTCTGTGCCGAGCTGCTGTCGGATTGGAACTTCTGCAGGACACACACGTGGCTGGTCCAGTGGCCAGCTGAGCACCCAGGCCCACTGCCGTGCCCCCCTCCCCCAGCGGACCTCACCTTCAGCACACGGCCCCTGACTTTCTCCAGCTGCTGGGCAGCCTGGGTGCAGTTGAGGGCTGTGGTCAGACACTCGTCCGCCAGCTGGAGGAAGGTGGCCACAGAGTCAGCCATAAGCTGCAGGAAGAGTAACTGATAAAACCCCTGGGAATCCATGCTCTGGCCTTATGGGCCCCGCACCTGCCTGGCTAACCCTTCTCAGCATCCAGACTGACCCAACCAGCCACTTTGCCCCAACCTCCTTTTTGTCTCAAGAAACGGCATCCCCCTCCACTCAGGACCTGGGAGTCATGCAATCAGTTGGAAGCTATATATAACCTAGCAGAAAGTGCCCTCCCCCCTGGAGGATGGTGCCAGGGTGCTCAGTCTGGGGAGCAGAGAGCTGGTCAGAGTTCAGCCTCCTTGGCTGAGTGCTCTTGTGCAGTGTACAAATTGAACAACTATACCGGGCAGCACTCAGTATTTGCAATCCCTGTCTCCTTCACTCACCATGTCAATTAGCAGGTCCTATTCTCTTGGCCTTCAAACACACCCCACTTCTGTCTACTGACAGCACCCATTCTGGTTCAGGTCTCCTTCCTGCCTACTCTACTCCTGTACCCAAGAACTCCCCTTCCCCACAGCATGCAGGGCTTCCTAAATCTTGAATCTGGTCACGCCCCTCCCCTGCTCACACATCTGCTATGGCTTCCCATTGCCCTCAGGGCAGTGCTTGGCCCCTTAGCCCCACATTCAAGTCCCTGACCCATCTGTCCATATCTTGCTGGCATATCTCCCACCTTTCTGCCCTTGCTTGAAACCTACAACCCAATGTTTATCAATGGCTTCACTTCCCCCAAATGCAGACAAATTCCCTCACTTCCCAGAGCTGATCCACACTGCTCCCTCTACCCAGGACATACCCCACCCCTTTTATCCCCCTGTTGCCTCAGTTTGAAAGTCCTCTCCTCCTGGAGGTTCTCCTAACTCTGTGTGTTCCCACCACAGCCCTGTCTCCCACATGTGATCCCAGTGAAGGAGGCCAGGTCTATTGCCCTCATGGTCTCCCCAGCACATCCTTGGCACCTTTTCAGTGGGGGCTGCTCCCCTTGCCTGCCTCCTTGCAGCCTCCCGCTCCCCCCTCACCTGCTGTGCAAGATCCTGAGCCCCAAACATGAGGCTTCGTGTTCCAGAGAAGCCAAATGGCACCACCAGCTGACCCAGGCGGCCCTGGCTTCTCTCAGCCTCACGGTAGCAGGTCTGCATCAGCTCTGGGTCCCAGGGCATCTCCCCAAATGAGTAAACCTGGACTCCAGTGGCAGGCAGGTGAGAAAAACACCATCAGTTGATGGAAAAGCAGGGCCAAGGATCTCACAGCCAATTCATAGTAGGAGATATGCAAATGGAAACACATCCCACCTCAGTCATTACCCCCCAAAATGCATAATAAAAGTAACAGGTATGGTGTGATGGACATAAAACGGTGAAACCTGAAAAAAAAAAAAAGGCTAACATGCAGTTCTGGCATGACTGAGAGGAAACAAGCAATAGCCTTTGTCACATCTACACCCACCACCTGATGCCCCATCTATGCTGGGGGGCTCTGCGGCTGCAGAAATGGAGTAATTCAATATGGTCTTTGTCCTCAAGGAGCTCACAGAAAAGTTGGACATAAACTATAAACCACTACAGAGGTATGTAAACACCTCTATGAGGAAGGAAGCAGGTAGTTGTGGATGCAGAGAGGGAGCAGAGAGATTCCTGGAGGAGGTGATTATGAAGTGAAAGTTTAATGAATTGAGGTTTTCCTGGCACTCGGTAAGTGATCATTTAATATCAAAAGAACTGAGGTGGCCTGCAGGGAGCAGAGTTCACTGGCTTAGGGGATGGGGTGGACTCTAACAACAAAGGAATGGGAACAGGAGGAATTTGAGGGTAGGTGACTCAAGACCCATGTTGCTAAAATGCTACTCTTGTCACTTTACTCCTCCCCCCAACCATGTTTTAAACTGTGCCCCCAATGACCATAGCATGGTGGTCTACAATAAGTAAAAAGCAACCTAGAACAAAGTTCAGAAAAGGTTTTCGAGAGAGGTTTTTCAACTGGAAAGATGAAACAATTTACATGACGCTTCTGTAAAGCTAGCACACTGCCTGTTCATCCCCCACCCCCAAACTGGAGCTCACCTCCTTGCGCAGCCACGTGCCAGAGGAGCTCCCACGCAGGTGGCGGGACAGGCGGTCCATGCCCTGAGCTAGGAGGGTCTGCACTGCTGAGAGAACGGCTTCCATGGTGCTCAGCAGCTTTTGAGTGACCAGGGACAGCTGTGTGTCCACCTTCCTGCACAGGCACGACTCTAGAGGGCCCTGGACCTGGACTGGGAGTGGAAGATACTGGCCTGGATCTCCTCCACAAGGTGCTCGCGGGTAGAGGCAGCCATGGGCCAACAGGAGGAGGGCAGGAGCTCAGACTCTGGGCACCCTCGTCTACCTTGTTACACAGGAGAAAACTGAGGCTTTGAGTCTGGCAGCATCCAGCTCAAAGTCGCACACGCCAGAGGCCGAGTCTGGATTACGAGCAGAGTGGGAGCCTCTGCCATCTGCCGGGGGTATCCCGGGTCAGGTCGGCCACTGCCTGTTTCCCGACTGGGTGTCCCTGGCTCCATCCGTAGCCTAACGCCCTACCTCGCCCGGACTTCCCTCTGGACGCTGCCCCTGTCTCGCAGGCCACGCCCTGACTCCCACTGACCCCGGGTCTCTCGTGCCCTTCCTTTCTCCCCCCACCCCCACCCCACCCCGCCTGCCCTGTGTGTCTCAGGGCGGGGATTCTCCGCCCGACCCCTTATACCCACCCGGTTCCCCTTCTACCAGTCAGGCTCCCGGCCCCGCCCCTCCCTGCCCAGGCCCCGCCCCCGTCTGCCCAGGCCCCGCCCCCATGTGCCAGGCCCCGCCCCCAGGCCTCACCCCGCAGCCTCCCCGCCAGGCGCTCCCGCTGCCGCAGTATCTGGTCCACGTCGGGGCGGATGGTTTTCTCCAGGACCGTGAGCAGCTCGTCTTTTTCCGGCTGGAAGGCGCGGAGTCCGGCGGAGGCCCCGGCCAGGACGGCGGCGTGCACCGCGTCTAGGAGCTGTCCCGCCCGGCCGAGGGGACCCCACGGGCCAGTGGCGTGGAAGGGAGCGGACATGGGGCGCGGGTGCGGGGACAGAGAGATGGAGACGCGGAGAGACGGGGAGAGAGTTTAGGGGCCAGTCGCGAGGAGGGGCAAGGTGGGCCCCCGGGTCCGTCCCGCATCGGCCCGACCTCCGCGACCCCGCGCGTACCTCGATCCAGGCCCAGGCACGGTGGCGGCCCGCGCCCCGCAGGCCGGGCAGCGTCTGGGCTCGCAGCGCAGGCAGCAGCTCCCGCATCAGCACCCCGGTCAGCACCTGCGGGAGAGGGAACCGTGGGCGCCCCAGCAGGCCTAGAGGGGTCCCGGGGGCGGCCTTGCGCGGCACTGACCTCGGCGTCCGAGCCCAGGGTCACGTCGTCGCCGCCAAAGTGGCCTTGGTGCTGCCGATAGAGTCTTACGGCGTCCAGGAAGGCGCGGGCGGCGGGGGCCTTACTGCGCTGCAGGACTGCGGGGGCAGCTCCTCAGTGTCAGCCCACTCCTCCCCTGCTCGCACCTCCGCCTGGCTCCCCACGACCCGGGGAGGAAGCCCTCCGCCTCCTCACCCAGTCCCGGAGCACCCGAGGCTCACCCATCTCCAGACCCTTGCACAAGCAGTGCCTTCTGCAGGGAACACGGTGCCCGAGGACATCACCAGCCCATAAGGCACCTTTATAATATGATTTAGGAAAAAGCATCCTCTGGTAGACAGTCACAGCCGCTCCACATAAGTACATTTGTGCACTCAACAACCTGCTCAACATGTGTCGGTCCTGTTCCCCTTCTTCACCTGGCTGGCCCCTTATCCTTGTCAGACCCCCGGCTGGACATCCCGCCTCCGAGTAGCCCTCTCTGACCTCCCAGGCTAAGCTCCCACAGGGCTGCGTCCCCATCGCAGCCCTGGTCACTAATAACTGCCTATGGTTGCTTCTGTCTCCCACCACCCCAATCCATTTCATAAATAAGAAAACTAGAAATTGGAGACAACTCCATAGCCAGCAGGGGCAGGACTCCAAGACCCACGGCTGTCTGAGCTTTCCCAGGGCCCACCTGTGCCACGAAGCCGGATGCCGCCCTGCAGGGCTAGCCTCCAGGCGCGCTGTGCTTCCCTCGAGGCTGCAGAGAAACAGAGGTGCCGGCGGAAGGGGTGCTGCAGGAACAGGGGGAAGGTCACCGGCATTTCCAGGAGGGGGTCAGGCTCTTCCTGTGTATGATCTCCTGCAAGCAGACAGTGGAGATTGTGTCTTCATTCACTCACTCACTCCACAATCATTCGTTCACTAAAAGAAAACACCCATGAAATGCTTAGAGGAGCCCCCGGCATGGGCAGTTGCTCGATAAGCATGAGCCGTGCTATCATAACTGTGCTATCCTTGTTCAAGCTCAGACCCAGAGGGAGGTGAGCCCAGGGCAGACACCGACCATCCATCCCAGCAGTTTCCCAGCTTCAGTATCCTCCTTAACACAGAGGCCTGGGCAGCCACTGCCATTCTAGCTGAGTTGGCAAGTGATCTGAGCCCTGCTTACCAATTCATAGTGGGGGGGGGGGGGGGGTTGGGGGAGGGGGGTCAGCCAGGTCCAGATCAAAACCCTGCCAAATCATTTGCTAGCTCTATACATAGGTGCAGTTTTTTTTTTTAAATCTGAACCTTGGGTGTCCTGCCTGTGAAATGGGCTTCAAAGTGATACCAATGACCTCCTGATGGGACAAAATGAGTGAATTTCTTTTCAATTAATTTACTTGGGGTTGTCCTAAATCCTCAGTGTTTGGTTCTGATTTCCAGAGCCATACCTGGGATATGCAGTGAAATGCAGTCATCCAGAAAGTAGAAATCCCTGATCACCCTGGTCCTTCAGCCGCAGTGCCCAGAGGTAATAATAGCCTTTAACACTTTGGGGGACGTTACTCTAGATCTTAAAATCCACACAAAGTGTGTGAGGCGGGCTTTTGTGACAAGATGGAGTTTTTTGCTCTTGTATATGTCTGGGGCACCTTCGGCTGCTTACACCGCTATCCTTTCTAAGGGTTGGACCATCGTTTATTTAATCAACCCCTGAAGGATGGGTATCTGGATGGATTTTGATATTTTCAACAGTATCATCATTTCTGCGAACTGTCTTTATTGCTACATCTTTGCATCACTTGGGGGCAGGATAGCTTCACCGTGAAGCAGAAGTGCGATTCTGGTCCTGACAGTCCTCAGCCTCGGTGTCCTCGGCTGTGAAATGGGGTAGTTAGTGATGGGGCCGGCTGTTGGTCAGACTCAGTGAGATAACACAAGCCCCGTGCTGAGCACTCATCATACATATGCCACCAGTCCAATAATGCAGTTCCTTTCCCTATTCCTGCACAGTGTTGTGATAATGAAAGAGGGGGGCTGGAGGGAGAGAAAGGAGGAGGGGAGGGAGGGAAAACCCTCCTGGAAATGCTGGGTTGAACAACACATCCTGCAGCAAATCTGTGTGATTTTCCCACCCACCAGTGCCCATATCCCCACATGCTCGCTGACACCAGGTTTTATTGTTTTTAGCCTTGCTACTTTGATTCTGGTCCAATGTTCTTTTTCTTTTTTTTAAGATTTATTTATTTATTTATGATAGACATAGAGAGAGAGGCAGAGACAAAGGAGGAGGGAAAAGCAGGCTCCATGCTGGGAGCCTGACGTGGGACTCGATCCCAGGACTCCAGGATCGCGCCCTGGGCCAAAGGCAGGTGCCAAACCGCTGAGCCACCCGGGGATCCCCTGGTCCAATGTTCTAATTCTCCTTCTCTCTCTGGTGAGAGTGGATATTTCTCTTGCTAGAGCTGGGGTGCACACCAAAGGCAATGCTACCCCCCGGGGACACTTGGCAATGTCTGGAGATATTTTTGATTGTCACCCTTCGCATAGGGGGTTGCTCCTGGCATCACATGGGTGGAGGCCAGGGATGCTGTTCAACATCCTGTAATGCACAGGGTGCCCTCCTTTCCTGCAAAGAATGATTTGGCCCCAACTGTCAACAATTCTAAGGTTAAAAAAAAAAAAAAAACCTGCTCTTGAGGTCCTAGGGACCTTACCTGAGGAGACTGGACAGAGAGTGTCCAACAGGTGGAGATATTCACGCTGGGAAGTCAGGACAGTATACCCTGTCAAGGTCATGGAGCCCAGGGGATGGCCCCCATTTTCATATTCCTATGAAAGGCATCCAGAGAATCAGCTTGCGACAGTTCTAAACTGTGGCTTCTATGTCCTAACTGGATCAGGGGAAGGTTTAGGGTTGGCTAGGGAAGTCCCCCTGTCCCTCTCGTGTAGTCAAGCACCCAGCACTCACTATGTGCTAGGCTAGTCCTAAATATTGTATGAGGATTATCTCATTGAATCCTCACAACCCCTTGTGGTCTGGGCCACCATCATCCCATTTCACAGAGGTGGAAACTGAGTCCCAAGGGCACAAATGACCTGCCCGAATTCCCCAGCCAGATGGGATGCACAAACGTCCTCCCAGTTTCAACCTCAGCTCTGCTGATGACCATGAGAAAATTCCCACTCTTGGACCTCAGTTTACCTACCCAGCCCAGCAGGACCCAGTCACCCACCCCAAGCCAATCTCATAAGGATCCTCGATTCATATTAGGTAAATGAAGAAAAGAGAGAGGATCACATTGGGAGCTGGACCCCAAACCCATGCTGATAGGAGTGGGATGGTGAGGCCAGAAGGAAGGGACGAGGGCCACTTGCTTACCTCCCTGAGGCTGAACCACTCCAGGCGGCCATCCCCACGCAGGACACAGAAAATGGGCTGCCATCGGGGTGGGTGGCCCCCAAGCTGGGTCAGATGCCCTCGGTGTTCACGGACTCGGGGAAGCTTCTGCAGGAGGAGGGACCAGTGGATGTCAGGGGCAAAGACTGTTGTCCCCATGTCCAGACCACCTGGAAAGCACCCCCCACCCCATCTCAGGTTCCACCAAGTACAGGGAGCTCGGGGGCTGCTGACATGGCACTGCTATCCTTTCTCACATGCTAACAGCATGCACTTGTTTGGGACACTTCCAAATACAAACTGACATAATGCCCCTTACAGTCCTGGGAGGCTGACAATTTGTCACTTGGAAGCAGGGCGTTCCCCACTTGAGCCTCCAATGAGACCCCAGCCCTGGTCAGCATCTTGATTGCAGCCTGTGAGAGACCCCAAAAGAAAGAACTCAGGAGGTTGTGTCTCGACTCCTGACCCACAGCAACTGTAAGAGAACACAAGTGTGTTGTTTCCAGCCACTGGTGGTGCCATGTGTCATTACGCAACGTTAGCTAATACAAGTGGGATTGCTCGTTCAGGGAGCAGGTGCAGTTCACTTTCATGCGAAGCAGCTGGTCCTCTGTCCACAGACCCCCTCCCTGGGGCAGGGTGGAACATCACGTTGTTTTATTATCTTTGTTGCTCCTCTCACT
Organism: Canis lupus familiaris; assembly: GCF_011100685.1. Taxonomy (NCBI): domain Eukaryota; kingdom Metazoa; phylum Chordata; class Mammalia; order Carnivora; family Canidae; genus Canis; species Canis lupus. Next base: position 45,696,422 of record NC_049241.1, read on the forward strand.
ACCTGGCCATCTGAATTGTGCACGTTTTGTTTCATCACTGGGTCCCAGAGCGAGGCCCAGTGCACAGATGGCACTCGATAAATATTCAATGAATAATTAACCGTATTTGTGATCTTTTCATTCTTTGATGGGGTGGTAGAAACTCAGGGGTTTGTTGAATGATTCTCCAGATTTTTCCTGAGGCCTGAGATTTTTCAGAATAATATTGTTAAAGCATTATTATAGAAATTATACATAAAATAAGAATTTTCTAAAATGTTCAAACTGAAGCAAGGGGGAAATCCCACCCCCTCCACCATGGCTCAAACCCCAAAGTCAACTGTGCCCAAGGCGCAGGTGGCAAGAACCTACAGGTGACAGAAGGTGCAGGTGGGGACCACACCTGGGGTCCCATGATGCCCCAAGTGGGACAGGGAGAGCCCAGGTGAGCTGTGTCCACAGTGCAGGGAGCCTCCAGCCCAGGACCAGGCACAGCTGGGAAAAGAGGCACCTGAGGGAAGTTGAAGAAGCTCAGAGTCGACTGGGGCAGGGACCCAGTGTCAGTAACCAGCACGGACTCTAGGTTCAGATCATGCTTTGCCTCTTGCTGGCAGAGTGACCTCAGGCAGGTCACCCTATCTCTCTGTGCCTCGGTTTCCTCACTGGTTGAAGACTCATTTCCCAGGCTGATGAAGGCTGGGTGAGTTGTTTAGAGCACATGGAGCCATTAGTTGGCTCAGGAGACATCTGGAGCCAGGCCAGGCAGCTCCACCCTCTTTTTTTTTATTTTTTGAGATTTTATTTATTTATTCATGAGAGACATTCACAGAGAGGGAGGCAGAGACATAGGCAGACAGAGAAGCAGAGAGAGAAGCAGGCTCCATGCAGGGAGCCCAATGCGGGACCCAATCCTGGGACTCCAAGATCATGCCCTGGGTCAAAGGCAGGCGCTCAACCGCCGAGCCACCCAGGCGTCCCAGCTCCACCCTCTTATGTTCCATCAACAAACTCTCCTGGAGCTTCTACTATGTGTAGGCAACACATAAGCACAAGGGGTCTGGGGGAGTGAGTGGACAAGGCTGGCCCTTGCCCTCACAGGACAGACAAGTGAGGGAGGCAGACGTGTGACCCAAGGCTTCCCTGGAAAAGCAGCGGGACAGGGATCCCAGAGGAAGCACCCAACCCAGGAAGGGGCTGTGGTGATCAAGGAAGGCTTCTTGGAAGAAGAATGTCTGGAGCATGAGGAAGAACAGTAAGGGCACCAGGCAGAGCGCACCACATGTCCAAAGGCGTGAGGGTCCAATGGGCATGCCTCTTGCCCAATAGACAAGGCGAGGCTTCTCCAACTCCAGAGCTTTTGCACTGGCTGTGCCCTCTGCCTAGAATTCCCTTCCCACTCTGGGTTCCAGATCTGGTCCCTTCTCATCCTTTACATCTCAGCTCAGAGTGCCTTCCCTGAACCCCAACTCCCCGACCTCCCAACATGGCCTTTCATCTTGTCTCCATAGCAACCTATGGGAAGTTATCGTGCATCATGATATGTTAATGTGTTTGGTCATTTCTCCCCATATCAGACCATGACCCTGGGTGAGGGGAGAGGGGGGCAGTGCGGTGTCCCCAGTGTCTAGCCTGGAACATGGTTTGCAGTAGGTACCCGGTGAATGTTCAAAGAATGAATCTTAATGGTCTCCCCAGGTCTTGGCGCCAGCTAGGGTCAAGGTGTAAGGAGGGCCCCCGACTGAACCAAAGCCCCCCACCCCAGCCTCCCTCACTCAGCACCCTCTTCCTTTGCGGCACCCACTTTACTGCGCATCAGCTGGCATCCGGCGGGCTCCCGGGGCTCCAGCTCACGGGAGATCTGTCGCAGGACAGAGGCTGCCAGTTGCCCGCGGTAGCAGGGCAGGAAGTTCCTCAGCAGGGCGTCCACCTGGCCTGCAGGGGCAAGGAGACGGTAAGGTAAGGCGTCCACCAGGCCCTGCAGGGGTCAGAACAGGCAAGGGAGGCCACGTGTGAGCTCCCACCATCGCCCCAAAGCTGCCTAACAAGACATGCTCCAAATTCCACTCACCCTCCACAGGCTGTTTCTATCCACATGGGGGCCAGGTGGGGGGTTAGGGACTCAGGCTTAATTTATAACTGATGCAGAATGAACTTTACAATCTGACGCGCTTTGACACCTTTACGCACCCAAGAAACCATCACCACGATCAAGATAATGAACCCCCAAGTTTCCTCTTGCCCCTTCCCTGGGGAGAGTTTTGAAATCTTTTAAAAGCCTCACCCTAGCACAAGGGAACTTTCTGCATTCTGATCTAGGAAGTGATCACACAAGTTTCAAAGTCCTTCAAACTGTTCCCCAAAGATGTGTGCACTTGGCTAAATGTAAAACGTAAATCCAAACTGCTGCGTGGAATGTGGACCCAATGGCTGGAGCTTTAGCAGTTATTGTGCACCATGAGGTGGGTTTGGGCACAGAAGCCACATGTGGCAGGAGGAATTCAGGTGTCTAACTTTTATCAGCCTGCCCACCACTGTACCTCTCTATAGGCAAGAGAAATAAATCTTTATCTTGTTTAAGCCACTATAGAAAAAAAAAATACATGGCATAAAGTAACTTACTGAATCCTTACAATGGTTCCATAACTAGACATCGTTGCTATCCCTGTTTTACAGGTGAGAGAATGAGACCTAGACAGCTGACGTCATTTGCCCAAGGCCACCCAGCGAGTGAGGGCAGGGCCATGGTGTGAACTTGAATGGTAGGTCTCAAGTGTTTGCAAGACACACCACATGCCTGTACACATGCTGTTCCCTCTACCTGGGATGCTCTTCCCACATCTCCTACCCACCAACTCCATCACAATCCTCCCGCCCTGGCTTGGCCATCATCTCCATGGTGGGCAGTTACCTGCCTCTTCTTCCCTCGACTTGAGGAACCTATGGGGTTCCACTGCGTTCATCCGTCACCTGCCATTCCTGTAATGTAACTTGATCTTCTTTCTTGGTCCAGGTTATGAGCCCAGGAGAGTGGAACATTCTCAACCCCACTGTGTCCCCAGTACCCAGCATACAGTAGGTGCTCAACTATGTGAGGGCACCAGCCCCTCTCAGTCTCGAATCAGAAACTGAGCCTGTTTCCCCAGGGTCCCCATGCAGAGGCCCTGCTGGAACCTTCTCATCGAGGAAAATCAGCCCAGGAGATCTGGCTGGGCCTGGGACACCTCCCACCTGGTCCCTCGCCCTCCTCCTGAACCCATGCCCCAAATAGGGTTACCAGATTTACCAAATAAAAATACATGACACCAATTAAATTTGAATTTCAGAGAAATTAGGAACCATTTTTTAGCCTAAGTATGTTTCCATGCAAAATTTGGGACATACTTATACAAGAGTATTCACTACTTATCTGGAATTCCCATTAGTAGGCATCCTACTACTCTCAGACACTGTGTCTGACAACCTTAGCCCCAAACTCCACTTGCCCCACTCCCACCTCACCCCATGCTGGCTCACCCCTCAGGTGCTGCTGCTGCCGCTTGTCCAGGGGGCTCGAGGGCCGCCCACCCATCCTGCTGCCGTCTCTAGGGGCTCCCTTGAGAGCAAAGCAGACGCCACCTCCCCTCCCACAGCCCCGAGGTTTCTGGGCTCAGGGGCACCCCAGGAGCAGGGCAGCCGATGAGGGGCTTGGATGCTGCTGAGACCAGCTGCCTGGGCTCTGAAGCCAGAGCATGGCCCCTGTGTGAATGCATGTGTCGGGGTGGGAGGGGGAAGGAGCAAGGGAATGCCCACCCCACCCCTGCCCTGCCCCACCCCACCCTGCACCTGCGTCCTCCTAGTTCCCCTGGGGACAAGGCCTTCAGAGCTGCTGGTTTCTGCAGGGGCCACTGGGGCAGCCCCAGGGGTGGTTGGGAGTATGGAAGACTAGAATCCTAGCTTTGGAGGAGGGAGGCAGGGCCAACACCTGGCAGGACCAGCAGCAGTTGTTGGTGTGTGGGACAGGGGAGGGGGATGGGCAGGGACAGGGTGTCTAAACACCCGCTCCCTGCTTCCACTGTGCCTACCGCCTGCTGGGTGCTGCTGGGTGCTGAGTGGATCCAGCACTGACCCAGCCGCCAGCAACCCCCAGACCGGAGAAGCAGAGCTGGACAGACACCCCCAGTTCCTGGGGCCAGTGCTGGGGCAGGGGGATAGGGTGGGGGGGTGTTGGTGTGCCACAGATTGGTGGGACGTGCCCCCCTTGTGTTTGTTTTGTCAGCCTGTCCTCCATCAGTGCACATAGCACTGGACTTCGTCAGGTTAGCTGGATCTTCCTACGCCTTCACCTGTTTTTCCAGTGCCTGGCAGAGAGCAGCCCTCAGTTTGATGAAGGAAGAGAGGAAGGGTAGGAGCAGAGTCTGCTCCAGGCTGAAATATCATCAAATGTGACTCTCACAGGGTGTCAGACGAGGGGAGTGTTGAGTTCCAGGGGCCGGAATGTGGATGTGATGACTGGAGCATGTGCAGCCCACCTTGGACCATAAGGTAAAACCCACATAATGACAATGACCCAACTACGATGTGGGAACCAGGGGTCCCAGAAGAGTTCATGACATTGCTCCATCAACCCTGGGTGGCATCCTTTCAGAAAAAAAGCTAACTCTCCATTTTGTTTAAGCCACCAGGAACATCTGACTGTAATCCTCACCAATGCCCCAGGTTCATGTCTTCTCTTGACAACCATCACTCGTTGCCAGACTGACTGTCATCCTTGAATGATGTGCCAGGGATGCAGAAGTGGGCAAAATGGACCATGGTCAGCCCCCATGGACCATCAGTTGGCACAGCAACAAAACGGTCAGATAATGTTAAAGGTAAGGAGGAAAAATGGAATGGGAAGAGGGAGAAAGTACCAGGGGTGGAGCATGATCAGGGAGGTGATGTTGTGCCTCAACCTAAAGCAAGTGAGGGCCCAAGTCATGCAAAAAGCTGGAGAAAAAAGAATATTGGGTAGTGCACATGCAAAGGCCCTGAGGTGGGGATTGTTTGACAGGTTCTGGCACAGCACAAGGTGGGTAGGCTGAAGGGAGGTGAGTGAGGGGCAGACACAAGCAGGTCTGAGCAGGGGGGGGCTACTCCTACAGGGAGAGGGGCAGAAAGGGGACCTGTCCCAGAGGCCCCCCACATGGGGTCCCCATGCCTGTCTCATCACTTCCCTCTGCTTCTTGGCACCCCCATCCTGGCTTCTGCCTGAAGCACCAGGTTCACGGCCACCTGCTGTTGCCCAAGCCCATGGCTGGGTTGCTTTCTCTGCTTCTCTTCACGTTTCCGCCCTGGCCCTGACCCACTTCCTCACTCTCACATCTGAGTGATTGACCCAGACAAGATGTTAAAGGAAACTTCACTTTCTGTGGTTTTTGGCTTCAGAGTTTCAATCCCCACAGCCAGACCAGGTGCCTGTGGGACGTGCCCAGCCCCCAAACTTGGCATAGCTCAAGCATGGCTGGGGCCCCCCCGTGCCCACCAGCCTCCCCCGCTGCAAGCCCTGGTGCCATGAAGCTGACAGGTGGGTCATGCAGTCACACTGTGGGAAAATGCTACAGCCTGGAACATCACAGACTGAGGCGTCCTGGCACATTCAAGGCTCTGAGAAGGCCCGCAGCATAGTGGGACAGAGGCTGCCACTGGCCCTATGTGTGCAAGGAGAGCTCAGTCAAGTGTATCATGGGCTGAATGGTATACCCCAAAAGGATACGTCTACCCACAGGCTACTATAAAAAAAGAACAAAACACGTGTTGGTAAGGATGTGAAGACATTGGAACACTTAGGCACTGCTGGCAGGAATATAAAATGGTGCAGCCACTGTAGGAACCAGTATGGAGGTTCCTCAAAATTTAACCATAGCATCACCAAATGAATCAGCAAGTCCACTGCTAGAAATATCTCCAAAGAACTGAAAGCCGGGTCTTGAGCTATTTATATAACTGTGTTCACAGCAGCACTATCACAATAAACAAAGTGTGGAAGCAACCCAAGTGTCTACTGACAGATGAATGGAAAAATGTGTGGCACATACATACAATGGAACATTCTTCGGCCATAAAGAGGAAGGAGATCCTGACCCCGGCTACATGAATGAACCTTGAGGACATGAGACTGAATTAGGGTAATGGACAGTGATGACAGCTGCACAATGGTGTGAACATACTTAATGCCCCTGAACTGGACTCTTAAAAATGGCTACGATGGTTAAATTTTGTTACGTGTTTTTTAACACAGACACACACACACACAGAGGATATGTCCCCTGGAGCCTCAGATTGTGACCTTATTTGCAACTATAATTCTTAAGGATCTTGAGAAGAGTTCACCCCGGATCTAGGGTTGTCCTATAGCCAATGATAGATGTTCTCACTAGAACGGTAGAGAACACAGAGAGACACAGAGGGAGAAGGACACAGGACACGAGAGGCAGAGACTGGAATGATGTGTCCACAAGTCAAGGCCCGTGAAGAGTGCCAGCAGTCACCAAAACCCAGAAGAGAGGCACAGGACAGATTCTCCCTCAGAGCCTCCAGAAGGGAGGACCTGTGGACACCTTGATTTCAGACCTCTGACCTCCTGAAGTGGGTAACCATAAATTTTGTGGTACTTTGCTCCGGCAGCCCCGGGAAACTCCCCCAGGGAAACTCCCTGACCTCCATGCGCTGGGACACGGGCTTCAGATCACACAGTCAGCCTGGGCATCCCTGGTCCCGCTGCCCTCCAAGGACCACGAGACAGTGGAGACTTCAAGCAAATGCTCCATTTAATATCTGGTCACCCCGAGCCACGGCTGGTGGGCTGAGCACCCCAGGGCAGGGCTGACGGCTGGATCCTGTGACCTTCCAGCAGCACCACGTAGCTTCCTGAAAATGAAGCCTGGAGTGGTGATGGCAGTGGGATCCCGCCCAGGAAGGTCCCTGCCCACAAGGGCTTTTTGTGGTCCCCGCTGCGGTGTCCCTTGGGGCCAGCTACAACGTGGAATGCTTCTCAAAGGGCACAGTCAGGAGTCGGGCAGCTGCCTCGTCCAGGAACCAGCAAAGTTTCCCTGTGTGGGGCTGGACCAGGGCGGCGGGGAGGGGGTTCTCCTCCTTGTCCTCCAAAATCCGCTGCATAGAAAGGGCAATAGCATGAAAGCATGAGGCCCACCAGCACCCCCAGCACCCCTCAGAGCTCCCATGACCCCCCACCCCCACAGACAAGACTCTCCTACTCTCAACATGTGATGTTGCCTTGCCAGCTGTCCTAGCTTTAACCAACCAGCAGGTCCTTTCCTTTTCTACCTATCACCTGTGACTGCTCGATATGAGGGTCAGCTCTCCTTCCCTGCACAGGCTAGAGTCACACTTTTGCTCTGCAGATCACACTCTGTCTCAGTCACAACTACTCTGCTCTGCTGTTACATAGTAAAAGGTGTTAGTAGATGACACATCGACAAACGGGCACAGCCTATTCCTGTAAAGCTTTATTTATGGACATTGCGATCCGAATTCCATAGAATTTTCACGCGTCAGAGAATACTGATTTTGCTTTTTTTTCCCGTTTGCTTTAGAATCCTTCTTAGCTGGTGGGATTTGGTCCTGCGGGCCATGGTGTGCTGATCCCCTGATGTGACCTCACGATGAGTAGGAATTATAAATACCACTTCCTAATACCCAGGCCTATCCCATGCACTCATTTACTCTGCCCACAGCCCTGTGAGGTCACCTCTGTTCCCACCCCCATTTTATAGTTGGGGAAGCTGCGGCTTGGGTGGCCTCATGTGAGTTAAAATCGCCTGGATTGACCATCAGGAGGTCCATGGGGAGGGGCCCTCCCAACCCACCTTGCAGATGGGAAAGTAGAGGCTTGGGTGGGGGGGGTAAAGTGGCTGCCCAAGGCCTGGCTGGGCATCGCCAGTAGGGATGCTGGTCTGCTGGATTCTTTACAGTCTGCACCCTTAACCCCAACACCAAGCACCCTGTGAGGACATCTGGGCTCAACAGTTTGGGAGGACGAATTATTATTTGTTAATTTTTAAAAACATTTCCCCTTTCTTCCACAGTTGGCCTTTTCAGTGACAGTGATTAAAATATATTTTTATTATCTTATTAATAGCTTATCTATTCTATATTTTCCTAAAATGCTATGCATAAGTATATCATTTTTTCTTATTCCTCCATTTTTTACCTATTCCTACTACATAATTCTCCCCCCTGATTAGTTTTGTCTGAGGTCTATCTTTGGGAATCTATCACCATTAAGCTTTTAAGAATATTAACCAATTCATCAATTTCTTTTTTTTTAATATTGTATTTATTTATTTCAGACAGAGAGCAAATGAACAGGGGAAGAAGCAGATGGAGAGGGAGAAAGATTCCAAAGCAGACTCCGTGATGAGCACAGAGCCAGACATGGGGCTCAAGCTCACGACCATGAGATCACTACCCAGCCAAAACCAAGAGTCAGACACTTAACCCACTGAGTCACCCAGGCACCCCTTAACTAATTCATTAATTTCTGATTTTATTTTATTTTTTAAAAAGATTTATTTATTTATTCATGAGAGAGAGAGGCAGACAGAGACATAAGCTCTACTTAGGGAGCCCGATGTGGGATCTGATCCCTGGACCTGGGATCACGCCCTGAGCCAAAGGCAGATGCTCAACCGCTGAGCCACCCAGGCATCCCTAATTTCTGACTTTAATGTCAGTTATTCCTTCCACTAATTTTCTCTAATTTATGTTATCATTCTTTTTCCTAAATCTAAAGCGCTCAATTTAACTTTTTTTTTAATTTAATAATTTTTTTTTAAGATTCTGTTTTTAAGTAATTTCTACACCCAATATGGGCCTTGAACTTACACCCTAGAGATCAAGAGTCACATGCTCTACCGACTGAGTCAGCCAGGTGCCCCTATTTAACAATTTTTAAAACTGCCTTTTTTACAATATGAATTTACCTCTGAGTACAGCTCTAGCTTCATCCCATCAATTTGATTTCATAACAGTTTGTTCCTAACTAACCTTTAATTAGTTTCCATCTCCTCTTCAACCCAAGAATTACTAAAGTACCCTGAGACCTGGTACTTCCAGTACAATAATGTCTGGGGCTCTATTCTATCCCCGGGCCCACATGCCTGACTTTCTTAGGAATGAGGCCCTCAGCCATTACCTTCAGGACAGCAGCCTTGCCTTCTCCAGTTGCCACAAAGATGACAGTTCGGGCCGCATTCAGCACAGGAAGTGTGAGGGTCACGCGCTGTGGTGGTGGCTTTGGGGAATCACTGATGGGGGCAACAATCTTCTCCCGTTCCTAGGGGAGGGAGGCCCAGAGTGGAGGTAGAAGGACAATGACACTTCAACTTCTTGTGAGCTCATACACACTTAGCATGGTCCATCCATCATTCCATCCCCTCCTACTAATCCTGTGGTGCTTGATCTAAACCTTCACTTTAAGATGGGTGAACTGAGGCTCAAAAGAGTTTAAGCCCAGCCAACTGGCAAAGGCTGACTCAAATCCCGCTGTGGGTACCCAGCCGCCCAAAAGTGGCCCTCCCTCTGGAAGCCCTGGTCAGCAGAGGCCCATGTGGGGGTGCTTACCTGCAGGAGGGGGTGGTCTGGGAAGAGTGAGCAGGTGTGGCCATCAGGACCCACCCCGAGAATTAGCAGGTCAAAAACTGGAATAGAGTCCCCTTGGAAGGCCTGGGTGGGAAAAAAGACAGTCCTGACAGGTTGTGGGGGATACTCCAAGGGCACAAACAAACAGTAGTCAGAAAAAGAATCCCAAGTGGTTATAACACAGGGTGCAAGACTCAGCCTCACCTGCATGAAAGGGACTCTATGAGGTTCCATATTTCACCTATCTGACTGGCCAAGAGTCTGGGGACACAACTGTCCCCAAGATGTGAGAACCCAGGCCTGCTCCCAGAGTGTCAGAAGCTGGGCTGCCCTCAGGGACCCAAAGGTGGGGCTGTGGCCTCTCAGAAGGGAGATCCTCAAAGGCATCTGTCCAGGGTGGAACAGCATTTGCCAACTGTCCTTGTAGAGGGGGGCAGATTTTGCTGGTGACAATCACGCAGTGCCGCCTGCAGGGCTGCTCCATCACCACTGTATGGATGAGGCCTCCCTGGGGCCACACTCTGGGACTCACCTGTCTCAGCTTCTTGGCATAGTCCTCGGCTGCCTCCTCCACAGGTAGCTGGGGGTTAATGGTGATCACCTGGCTGTCAGGAATGGGCAGCCTGGAGAGCAAGTGGGTCTGCAGGAGATGGAGGGACAAAGTCACCAACAGCAACGCATGGTTCCCAGAGGCATGAGGATGCCTCCAGGACAGGACTGCCATTATACCCACCTCCTGTGGGAGTCAGGAACCCAGTGGCATTCCACCAGGAGTCTTTCTCAAGTCCAGCAGGATTGGGGGCCTCCTGGCCCCAGCCTGCACCCGAGTAGCCACACCACAGCCCTGTTTCCAACCCCCCAGGGTTCCCTGCACCTCAGGATCAAACCCAGCCCCTCTGTGCCCTCCATGAGGTCCTGCTGACCTTGCCACCCCAACCCACACGTAAGCCACTGCTCCTGTCTGGGAAACTCCTCTACATCCTTCAAACCACCTTTTCCGAGCATTCACCCGTTTGTCCCCTCATTGTGGCCTGGAGGCGCCACAAATTTGATAAGCACTGACTTCTCTTCCAGGCTGCCACTACAGGGTGCCCATGCCCAGCATATAGCACACACCATAGCCTCTGAAAGATGGATTTAATTTCTGTGGAAGCACCTGGAGTCAGGCCTCCTACAAGGTGGAGGGCTCTAGCCCTTTCCCTCATCTCCCCAGATGAGCCTTTGATCTGCTCTGGGACAGACACTGCTGACCCCTACCTTGGTACCTCCCTTTACACAGGATCTTGGCAGCCTTTGCCACAGAGATAATGCCAAGCTGAGCCACACAGAAAAAGAAGGAAGCAGAAAAAAATATTGCATTTAGAGGGGGCAAGTGACAGGGACACGGAGTAAACATGCCATACCACATAGGGCTGACTGCCCTGAACAGTGGCCTGAGGAGTAAGAGCTCTGTATTGAGAATAACGGGGAGCCAGGGAGGGTATGTGAGCCAAGGAGGGACGGGGTCAGATCTGTTGTTGGAAAGACCTCTCTGCTTTGTCCAAGGTCCCCATCTATACACATTCTCTGGGATTACGCTGAGCAAAGCCAAGCCAACGGGGAATATCAGTGCCCTATTTCAGTCCCGTGATCCTCTCCTTAGCTGCACTCTGCCTACAGGCTTAGAGCCATTCCCTCCTCCTCTAGCTGGGCTCCTACCAGGGAATCAGCGGCTGGCGTGTCAGTCAGGTAGGTTCCTGGAAGTGGAACTGCTGGTTGATCGGACTGTTTCTCTCTTAACATTCTGAAGGCATTGAGGAACCATTCCCAGGAAGGAGGCAGCCCCAGCTAATCTTCCCAGCCCAGATGAAGCCCGGACCTCAGCAGTAGAAACCCATAGAGCATACAAGGTGAACAGGAGACCATCCACACCGAGAGAGCCCGAAGGGACACGGGATCCGTCCTTGAGGATAGAAGCAATCCTGCCTTCCTATACTGGGTTGACTCACGGCCCCCCAAATTCATGTTCACCCAGAACCTCAGAATGTGAGCTTCTTTGGAAGAGGGTCTTTACAGATGTCATTAGCTGACTTCATAGTAGATTAGTGTGGGCCCTAAATCTAATGACTGGTATCCTTCTAAGGACAGGACACAGAGAGAATCAGAGAAGGCCATGAACAGACAGACGCAGAGATTGAAGGCCAAGAAACACCTGGAGCCCTCAGAGGCTGGAAGAGGCCAGGGATCCTCCCCTTGAGCTTCCAGAGGAAGTAAGGCCTTGCCAACACCTGGATTCCAGCTTCTGGCCTCCAGAACTGAGAAAATAAATTCTTGTTGTTTTAAGCCATCTAGTTTGTGGTCCTTTGTTATGGCAGCCCCAGGGAATCACATGACTCCTCTCACCAGGGAACTGGCAAAAGCAGCAAATCCTTGCCCCACATCTGTTCTCACGGCATAGTGTTTGCCTTCGCCATACCCTCTGCCCCAGCTCTGCGCACAGCCAGGTCCTCACACCTCCAGGCCTCAGCTCAAACATCATCCCTCAAAGCACCCCTGCCCCACCGTCCCCGCTGAAGGATCTCCCCGGGGCACTTCCTATCTTACACTATTACTTTTGTCTACACTGCATTATGTGAATGCTCTGAGTGTATTTCCCTTGTTTATTGCCCTGTGTGTAGGTGGCCAATGCCCCACTATGAGTCCCATGAGAGAACTGCCCAGCACCCTGCTGTGTCCTCAGTGCTGGATACAGGGACACAAAAAAAGCAAAAGTTCTTCAAACTCATTCAAAGTAGAAAGAAACATGAGGGGACACCTGGGAAGCTCAGCGGTTGAGCGTGTCTGCCTTTGGCTCAGGTCATGATCCTGGGTTCCCGGGATCGAGTCCCACTTCGGGCTCCATGCAGGGAGCCTGCTTCTCCCTCTGCCTGTATCTCTGCCCCTCTCTGTGTGTTTGGAAGGAAGGAAGGAAGGAAAGATCAAGCCCACTTTTTAATGAAGCTCTTGAGGAAGACAAGGCCCTACCCCTGAGATAGGTCCCAGGTGGTGTCTGGGGGGTCCAGTTCAAACCCTGGCTCCCCGACTGGTCATTAAGTGATCCTGGCACACAAGCTTTCCTCTTCTGGCCCGTTTCTCCATCTATGAAACGGAGGAACTAACAGCCTCCACCTCACAGGTTATTGCGAAATTTCGTGAGATGGTGTGGATAAAGTGCTTCGCAATCAGTAGACCTTCCTTCTTATGACAAAACAAACAAAGAACCCCAGAAAATCAGCTCAAGCTTCTATGCAAAGAGACAGCAACACACCCAGGACCCAGTGACCTGAAGCCTCTGGCCACGCCCGCCCCTGCCACACCTCCCATTTTTCCACGTCTAGGGGGGAGGGGTTGCCTCAGATGCAGGCGGAGAACCGCAAGGCGGACCACGCCTCCTCCAGGCCTCAGTTTCCCTGATTCTATAGGACCTGAGCCCACGAGCCAAAGATCACCAGCCTGGGAGGCGACCAGCGCCGAAACGCTGCGTGCAGATCACCACAAAGGCGTCCAGGTTGGAGATGAGCGAGCCGACACCTCCTGCCTGGCCGCTCCCTAAGTCAGCCCTTGCAAGCTACCAGACCCGGCGCCTGGGCCTCTCTAGGTCACTGTTTCACCTCCACGCCCTCGCCCCGGCGCTTCCCTCTACCTGGCCACCGGGTAAAGCATAACGGGGCTTCAAGGCCCCCGCCGGCCCCCAAGGGTGGCAGTGGAGGTGGGAGTTCAGGGCTCCCAGCCGACCATTCCCAGATGGCGGCAGAGGGCGTCGTGTGACCCTAAGCGACCCCCGCGACGGGGTTCAGGAGGTGGGCGCGGCCTTCTTGAAATGACCCCCAGCGGCCCCCGTAGTCGGGCGCGGACAGTGGGCGCGGCCCTCTCGGCGTGACCCCCGGCGGCCCCCGTAGCTCTCACCCGGTAGAGACCGTACGTGCTCTCGGCGTGCTCGAAGGGCACGAGGCGCTCGTCGCAGAAGCCCACGGTCCAGCGTGCGAGGCCGGCGGGGCCGGCGGGGGCGGCGGCGGCGGGCAGCTCACGAGCCAGCATGGAGACGAGGCTGCCGCCCGACAGGCCGAGCGCGAAGCGGGCGCGAGCCCCCGCCAGGCAGCACGCCGCCCGCTGCGCCACCAGTTGCGCTAGCGACGCGCCCAGCTCCTGCGGGCTCGAGAAGACCGAGATGAGGCCCGGGGCCGGCGCGGCCATGGCGACGGCGGCGGCGGGGAGGCGGAAGCGCTCCGGGCAGCCACCAGTGCGCCTGCGCGGAAGCCGGCCCCGCCGCCCGGCTGTCAGGACCTTCGGGCGGCCGTCTGTGGCGCATGCGCAGTCCCACGAGTGAGGGCGCGGAGGGGACCCGCCGTAGATCCGAAGGGGCTTATTGATTCTCTGCACGCAGTGCCGGGGCTCCTTCCTGGGCTGGGGCAGGCGGAACCGGTGCGGTTGCCCTCGGCCTCGTGGTGTCAGGGCGGGGCCGGAGAGGACCCTTGAGCTGGGGTCCCCAAGAGGGGATTGTGGGGTGGGATGGAGGGAGGAGATGGGAGACTTCCTGGAGAAAGGCACATTTTGATGGACTTTGTCATAACATTTATCTTGTTGCTTTTTGTTGTCTCCCTCTTTTAATTAAACTACAAGCGACATGAGGGCAGGGTTTGTTTTGTTCACTGATGCCTCGAAGCCTCCTGAACCGTCATGCCTGGTGCAGTGGTGGGCCTGAAAACATAATTGTTGAGTTGCTTCTGCAAATGCTACCTGGGGATCTCTGTGTCTCCATGAGGACCCAGAGAGGTCTCCACACTGGCTTGTTTCCCCTAGAATGGGGCAGATGGGTCTTGGCTGATGAGAAAGGGTATTCCAGGGAACAGCGGGGGCAGAGATGGCTGAAAAGGGGAGAAGGCCTGGTGGGCCTGGGTAACTGAGCCACTTATTGGGGTTGGAGGGGATAATTCAGTACCCTATAATAAGTGCAAGGAGACATGTATATAGGTAGTGCATCTTTAAAATCCGTAACAAGTGAAGAAAACAGTCCACTTACAATAACATCAAAAAGAATGAGATACTTAATAATGAATTGCAAAACTTGTGCACTGAAAACTATAAAGCTCTGCTGAAAAAAGATAAAGGTGATCTAATGGGAAGACACCTTATATTTATGAATTGGAAGATTTAATATTAAGATAGCAGTACTCCCCAAATTTGTCTACAGATTTAATGCAATTGCTATCAAAGTTCGGACTTCCTTTCTCGTAGAAATTGACAAGCAGATCCCAAAATTCAATATGGAATTGCAAGAGGCTCCAAGTAGCCGAAACAATTTTGAAAAAGAACAAAGTTGGAAGACTCACGCTTCCTGATTTCAAACTTACTACAAAGCTGCAGTAATCCAGACAGTGTGGTATTGGCATAAGGAGAGACATAAATGATTAGAATTGAGAATGCAGAAGTATGTATCTATGGTCAGTGACTTTTTTTTTTTTTAAGATTTATTCATTTGAGAGAGTGTGTTGCACACGAGTAGAGGGAGGGGCAGAAGGGGAGGAAGAGGGAAAGAATCTCAAGCAGACTCTACACTGAGCACAAAACCAAACGTGGGACTCAATCTCAACCCCAAGATCATGACCTGAGCACCCAGGCACCTGAGTATGGTTGATGAATCTTTAACAAGGGTGCCAGGATCATTCCATGAGAAAAAAAAAAAAAAAAAGATCATTTCAACAAATAGAACAGGATAGTCACATGTTAAAGAATGAAATTAGACCCTGTAGTTGTAGAATTGTAGACCCTCCCCCAATCGCCAAATGTATGTACACAAAATCCTCAGAATATGTAGATCTGTTGGGATACTTGGCAATGAGAAATAAAAGTTGCAGATGGAATTAGACTGCTAATCAGCTGTCCTTAAAATAGGTTACCTAGATGGGCCCCATGTAATCAGAGTCCCTATAAATGGAATAAAGAAGCAGAGGAGAAAGAACCAGAGGAATGACAGCATGAGAAAGACTCACCCACTGTTGTCTTAGAAAATGGAAGAAGGGGCAATGAGCCAAGGAATGTGGGTGGCATCTAAAAGCCAAAAAAGGCAAAGGAAATGGGTTCTCTTAACCTCTAGAAGGAATGCAGCCATGCCAATGCCTTGATTTTAATCAAGTGAGATCCGTTTCTGACTTCTGAACTTCCAAACTATAAGATAATAAATTGGTGTTATTTTAAGCCAGTAAGTCTGTGGTATTTGTTACATCAGCAATGGAAAAATAATACAGAGCCCCATCTCACACCATAATACAAAAACTAAAATGGATTGGGGCACCTGGCTGGCTCAGTCAGAACATGCGACTCTTGATCTCAGGGTTGTGAGTTCGAGCCCCGTGTTGGGTGTGGAGATTACTTAAAATCTTAAAAATTAAAATGGATTGAAGACCTAAATGTAAAAGTTAAATTAAAATCTCTTAGAAGAAAATAAAGGCATAAATCTTTCTAACCTTGGGTTAGACAATGACACCAAAGCACAGGCAACAAAACCAAATAGATGAACTGGACTTCATCAAAATGAAAAACATATTTCAACTGACACCAGCAAGAAAGTGAAAAGGGGATCCCTGGGTGGCGCAGCGGTTTGGCGCCTGCCTTTGGCCCAGGGTGTGATCCTGGGGACCCGGGATCGAATCCCACGTCGGGCTCCCGGTGCATGGAGCCTGCTTCTCCCTCTGCCTGTGTCTCTGCCTCTCTCTCTCCCTGTGTGACTATCATAAATAAATTTAAAAATTAAAAAAAAAAGAAAGTGAAAAGAACCCACAGATTGGGAATAATTTGCAAATCATATATGATAAGGATCTAGGGTACTGAATAAGAACTCTTACAATTCAAATTTTTTTAAAAAGACTTTATCCATTTACTCATGAGAGACACAGAGAGAGAGAGGCAGAGACACAGGCAGAGGGAGAAGCAGGCTCCATGCAGGTAGCCCGACGTGGGACTCAATCCTGGGTCTCCAGGATCCTGCCCTGGACTGAAGGCGGCGCTAGACCACTGAGCCACCTGGGCTGCCCACAACTCAATTTTTTAAAACCCAATTTAGAAAAGGGTAAAGGGGGCACCTGGGTGGCTCAATCCATTAAGCAATTGTTTTCAGCTCAAGTCATGATCTCAGGGTCCTGGGATCAAGCCCCATATTGGGATCCCTGCTCAGTGGGGAGTCTGCTTCTCCCTCTGCCCTTCCCCCCACTCATGCTCACGCTCTCTCTCATATAAATAAAAATCTTAAAAAAATAAAAATAAAAATGGGCAAAGGTCACAAATAGACATTTCTCCAAAGAAGATACAGAAATCACCAATAACCACATGCAGAGATGTCCTCTTCATTAGCTGCCAGGGAAATGCAAATCAAACTATGAGATACCACTTCACAGACCCAGAATGGTGACTATGATACAAAAGAACAGATGGGATGCCTGGGTGGCTCAGTTAAGTGTTCAACTTTTGGTTCTGGCTCAGGTCATGATCTCATGGGTCATGAGATTGAGCCCCAAGTGAGCCCTGAGTGGGCTCTGTGCTTAGCAGGCAGTCTGATCGAGATTCTCTCCCCCTGCGCCTCCCCCTATTCACCCTCTCTCTCTCTCTCTTTCAAATAAAGAAATCTTTAAAAAGACAGATAAATATACTCACAAGCACACACACATGCATGCACATATACACACATCCTCTTTTATTTCAAAGGTATCTAATTGCTTGTGTAAAATGGCCCCACCCCTTTAATCCTGAAAAATTACAAAAAGCAGCTCAGGTTCAAGACAAACTTGGAGAAAAGAACTGCTTTTATTTGCTAGAAACCTAAGCAATACAGAGCATAGGTCAAATCTCAGTATTACTCATTAGACTGACTGCTATGACTCCATTCGCTGGAAATAATCTTAACTGTCTGCATGCAGGAGCTGGAGAGTGAAAAGAAGGGGCTGCATCCAGCCTGGGGAGGGGAGACATAATCGCATTCCTGTCCAAGATGTTGAAAACATTTTGTCTTTCAAGCTGCTAGTTGATTTTGGTTCTCTGCGCTTAAGGGGTAGTCTTGGAGCAGAGGGTAGAAGGTTGGGATATCAGATTGGAAAAGGAAGGCAAGAAAGAAAAGCATAAATGCCACCATCACAAGTAGGCATACTTATTGTAGAAAGTGTGGTTATGTGGACGCTGTGTCGGCAGGATCCTGGTGGGGAGCACGGGGCGCTCTTAAATGCCACAGATGGGGAAAGTGAATGAAGGTGCTGTAGACAAAGATGTGGTCAGGTTTGAGGATGGTGAGCAGCCTGGAGCTAGAGCATCAGCTAGAGGATGTTTCCACCAGTCAGTAAATGGGACAGGAAGAGGAAATGGTTTATGGGGACCTCGAGGAGGGTGGCTGCTGGAGGAGAGGGTGGCAGACAAGAGCCATGGCCCTCAGTAGAAGAACGTAACCCCGATCACACGGAGGTCTACCAGGGAGTAAGTACTGTGACCTCTTTCCTCCTCTGATCTGTTGGTGTCACCCAAAGACTGAATCCATTGTGCCCAGAGGGCAAGGGAGCCAACTGAGGCAGCCCACAGTGACAGCTTCCGAGGAAGGGTGGAAGGTGGCTTGTTATCCACAAAGTGTTGTTCAGATGAGTTTTAATATTGAGCACACTTTGCTTCAGCAGAAGTCAGGACCAGAGGCTTTGCTCTGATGCCCTGGTTATCACAATGCTGAGACTCTACACCTATAAGGAGCTGTCCTGCTCACCAGGGCTCCACACGTCCTCACTCACCATCACAATACACCTGAGCCTTCACTCAGATGCTCCCATTTCACACCTGGGGAAACTGAGACTCAGGGGACCTAATGGTTTCTTCATGTACTCATTTAGAAAACCACTTATCAAGCTCCTCCTGTGCCCAATACTGTTCTTCATCTGATGGAGCCCCTGGGTGCAGTCCCTACCCTCTCCTAGCTTACACCATCCTGGAGAAGTCAGACAATTAAAGATGAGCCACAAACACAAGAAAAAAGCAGTGCAGTAATGGAGATACCATAGGTGACAGGAGAGGTGACTCGGGGCTGTAGAGATTGGGAGGTGAACGAGATGCCATTTACATGGAAGCCTGGTTGTGTATTTAGAGGAAGAGTGAGGCTCCAGCAGGAGCATAAAGATGCAAAAGCCCTAAGGCAGGAACACGAAGGCAGGCAGTGTGACTAGAGACTGACCACCCAGGCCAGACCAGAAAGGCTGGTCTTGGGGGAACCTCTGGAAGGCTTTGAATAGGGGAGAGCCTAGGGAATGTTTTTAAAAAATCACTTTGGCTCCTAGGTGAAGGGATTGTGAGGGGTGGGGTGGAAGCAGGGAGGTCAGCTAGGAGCCATTTTAGGGGGTTAGAGAAGTCTAGTGTTGGCTGGGTTCGGTGGGTTCAGGATCTGCTTTGAGGCAGGGCTCCTGGTCCTTTCTAATGGATGGGCCGTGGAGCATGAGAAAAAGAGGAATCAGGACTGAGTTCCTGAATGTCTAGCTTACTTAATTGGATGCATGTGGAGCTTAAACTCACTGAGACAGAGAAGAAGGCTGGAGAGAAACCCCAGGTCCGTGTGTTGGCTATGTCTTGCCTGAGATAGATATATTTCCCCAAAAGAGTGCTGGCAAGAATGTGGGAAACTGAAACTCTGAGACATTGTTGTTGGCGGGACCATAAAATGGTGCAGTCGCCTTGAAAAAAATCTGGCAGTTCCTCAAAATATTAAACAGTTACCATATGGCCTAGTATTTCCATGCCTTGGTTTAGACCTGAAATAATTAAAAACATACATTCACACAAAGACTTGTGGATGTTCACCGCAGCATTACTCACAATAGCCAAACACTGTAAATACCTTAATGTCCATCAACTAACGAATGGTCAACCCAACATGGTCCGACCATACGATGGAATATTATTTGGCCACAAAAAGGAATGAACCCAGATGAACCTTAAAAACACAATGCTGAGTGAAAGAAGCCAGACACCAAAGACCACATGTTGTATGATTTCATTTACATGAAACGTCTAGAACGGTCAAATCCAGAGACAGCAAGCCAGTTAGTGGCTGCCAGGGGCTGGGGGAGAGACTCCTAATGGTATGAAATTTTCTTTTGGGTGACTGAAAATGTTCTGGAACCAGATAGAGGTGACCGGTTGCCCAACTTTGAACACTAAATGCCACTAGATTGTACAACTTCCAAGGGCTGATATTATGGTATGTGAGTGACACCTCAATTAAAAACAAATCAGTAGGGACGCCTGGTTGGCTCAGTGGTGTGATCCTGGGATCAAGTCCCGCATTGGGCTCGCCATGGGAACCTGCTCTCCCTCTGCTTATGTTTCTGCCTCTCTGTATCTCTCATGAAGAAATAAATAAAATCTTAAAAAAAAAAAAAAAAGAACCACACAGATCAGTAGGAGTTGGCCAGGCATGCAGTGTGGGAACAATGGTTCATGCATAAGAGATAGCAGGAGGAAAGGCATGGAAGCCAGACACAGGCTGGAAATGACCAATTGTGGTGGAAGGAGAAGAGCCCCAGGGTGGTGGTGCCAGCCAGGGAGCCTGGGCTCTTCCCCAGGGTGAGGGAGGCCCTTGAAAGGTTTGAGGCAAGGTCGCAGCCTGCAGCCACCTCTCCTTAGAGAGGCTCTCCCTCTTCCACATGCCCTCTAGGCTTCTCCCTCCTCGTCCCTCACACACCACTCACCCAACCCCTGCTGCTCCTGGCCCACGTGCTGATGCCAGGCTGGGGTTTTCTCTTCCCACATCACAGGGACAGACATCCCCTCTGTACACATCTGTCCAGGAGCCCTCTGTAAAGGAGAGGCTTGGGGCGGAGTGCCTTCTGATCCTGGCTCTCCTCCAGACTTAACAAGTCTTGCTCCCTGGGGGCAAGTCACAGAACTTCTCATTACACACACACACACACACACACACACACACACACACACACACAACCAAAAAACAAAGCTCTTGGGGCGCCTGGGTGGTGCAGCTGGTACAATCATCTGACCCTTGGTCATGATCTCAGGGTCCTGGGACGAAGCCCCACATCAAGCTCCACACTCAGCATGGAGTCTGCTTGAAATTCTCTCGCTCTCTCTCCCTCTCCCTCTGCCCCTCCCGCTCCTGCTGTCTCTAAAATAAATAAAATCTTTAAAAAGTAGATGATATTTCAAGCCATCTAAAGGCATGGGTTTTTTTTTTAAGATTTTATTTATTTATGCATGAGAGACATAGAGAGAGAGAGGCAGAGACACAGGCAGAGGGAGAAGCAAGCTCCATGCAGGGAGCCCGACATGGGACTCGATCCTGGTCTCCAGGATCCCACCCCAGGCTGAAGGCGGCGCTAAACTGCTGAGCCACCAGGGCTGCCCTAAAGGCATGGATCTTAAAGGCATCTTGCTAAGTGAAAGAAGCTGGTTTGAAAAGGCTGTACATTGTGGGATTTTAGGCGTGTGACCTGGAAAAAGCAAGACTATGGGGACCGTAAAAGATCCATGGTTGCCAGGGGTTGGGATAGGAGGGATGAAAAGATGAAGCATAGGGGATTTTTAGGGCAGAGAAACTGTGATACCATCACAGGGGACACATGTCAACACGCACAGAATGTACAACGCAGAGTGAATGTGAATGGAAACTGTGAACTGTAAATAATGATAAAGCATGAACACAGACTCATCAATCACAACAAATGCAGTGTAGTAAGGCAAGATGTAAACAGTAAGAGAAACAGCAGTGCAGGGTGAGAGAGTATATGGGAAGTCTGCACTTTCCACTCGTTTTTTTTTATAGACCTGTAATTGCTGTAGTAAATAAAGTTTGTTGTTATTTAATTAAAAAGACAAACACAGAGCCTGTTGCTGGGAGTCACCAGGATTATTTTCCTGCCAGCTCAGAGGGAGTTTCTGACCCTGCTGAGAGTCCCCGGCTTTGGAACAAGAAAGGTCCCTCTGGCCTGCTTTCTTGCCAGGAGCCGCTGGCGTTAACTTCACGCCTCCTCTCATGCCTCCGTTCTCTTATCTGTACAATGGGGACCATGGTGGTTGTGAGGTCTGGTGGGATGTTACTTTATCAGCATACCAAGGGCGCTCCATCCCGGCGGCAGCAGGTCCTTCTCCTGCCTCCCTCACCTTGGGGACCACGGGCATCCAAGGACCAGCCCCACCCATGGATGAACCAGGGCCATCCCAATGAACCAGGTTTATCCATGGATGAACCATCCCAACCAGGGCCTCGTCCATCCCCTGCCCCCACCCCATCCATCCCCAGGGCTGCCCCCTCAGTGTCTCCTCCCAGAAAATGCCCAATCATCACAAACCTTTGCTCCTCTGTCCCCTGAAGTGGAGACAAGATGAGACAGATGTTGTAATACTGGAGGAGGAACAGCAGAAGTGAGGATTAAGTATATAAACTCTGGAGTTGCATGTCCCGGCTGGAAGGTCTTTTTCAGCCCTCACCGAGAGCTATGGCCACCCTGGGGCACCCTTCAGAACCCACAGCAGATCAGTCCCTCCCCTGGGACTGAGCCCCCAGAGGCTGCAGGGAGGCAGCAAGGACCCTAACTGCTAATGGGCAGGCAACCTGTGCTCCAGCCCCAGAGGCCTTGCAGCTCCAGGCCACAGAGGGCAGTGAGAAAAGGTCACGTCTTGCTCTTGTCACATGATCACGAGTTCTCTGGCAAAAAGTCCTGCCTTCTGAAACTCAGAAAGGGTTTTGTGCCATGTGGAGACAGACAGTAAATAACCAGGATTCAGGCATGGGACACACTACAGCTTTATTTCTTGAATTCAACTAGGAAACAAAACCTTGGTGCGTGTAAAGGCCCCCGTGCGACAGCCCTGGCCTCAGTGTTTGAGGGGCTGGATGCTGCTGCAGCAGGAGGGAGGGACGGACAGTCTGGGCGGCCAGTCCTAACAACAGGAGTCCAGGATGTGCCACCAGCAAGGCCGATGGGGAGGTCTGAGCCATCCTGGCTGGTTGTCCAGGAGGTCACCACCAACACAGTGTCTGAACTGTCACCAACAGGCCAGTGTGGCTATTCAACGGGCTGGGACCCCCCAGGGCCCAGAAGTCCATCTCGGACACCACCCCCTAAGCAGAAGACCTCCCCCTACACCACTGCCACTCCTATGGGTCCCACCAGCAGCCATGCCAGATGGGGACACCCAAGAGGCCTCTGCCAGGGTGAGCGTCTAAAAGGTGAGCCAAACAGCCACCGAATCCAGTCTTCAAGGCTCCTATAGCCAGGGCTCCATGAGGCGCCTAAAAGGAGACATCTGGGCAGGGGCAATGTCCAAGTGGTAACAGTCGATTCTGGAAGCTTCTGGGCTTCAGGAAGGGCAGACAGGGTGTGGGAGACCCACCAAAGATGGTTAAGTGCAAAAGGCAACTGGCTCAGCCTGGGAGATTTTGGCTGGCGGGGAGGTCTCTTGATGATGCCCTCTTACACCCAGGTGGGCGGGGCAGACCACCCGAGGCTCCTCCTTCAGGAGGGAGGATGGAGGGTCACCGGAGCTCCTACGGGGCTATGATGCCTGGAGCCCAGCAGCCTGGGGAGGTCTGGACTGAGGCTCCTTAAGGCACAACAGAGAGAGAGGCCAGGAGGCTCCACTCTGGGTCCATGACCCAGCAAGGATGACCCACCGAGGCCCCATGGGCAACTGGCCCTGCACACCTGCAGATCCCAGGAGAGAGCAGCAGAGGAGAAAGACAGAAGAGGTGAGGGCAGATGGGGCCCAGGGGAGGCTGAGAAGCAGGGAGGAGAGACACACACACAAACTCAGGAGCCGGAATTCAGGCAGGAGAGAGCCCAAAGGAAGAAAGAGGAGCACGAAAGGTACAGAGCCATAGGCTCCTGCTGGGGTCCAGTTGTCTGGCACCAGGAAGCCCCACCTGGTGCATCTGGGCCAGCCCCTCCCCGGGCAGGGCTGTCTGGCTCAAGCCTGGCTTACTGGCAGGGCCTGGCTGGGAGTCTCTAGCAGGTAGAAGAGTGGTGTCAGAGGGCAAAGGCACCCGAGCAGATGCGGGTGTAGACACTCTGGTCCAGGGGCAGGTAGTGGCCCTGCTTCAGGTCCAGGAAGAAGAGCCGGTCCGAGGTCTGGCGTGGGTCAAAACCCTCATGCTGTAGTCGAGTCTTCTGGATCTTGAAGGTGCCTGTTGGGGCAGGGATGTGGTACTCAGCAGGGGGAGTTTCTAGGAACCCCAAACTCACCATCCTGTCCTCCACCTCCAGGCTTTGGCAGAGGCCATGCCCTTGGCTGGAAACATTCTTCCCCATTGTGCCTGCCTGATTCTCCCTTGTCCTTCAGATCCTGACGTCATGCCTCCTCCTCCAGGGAGCCCTCCCTGACCATTACCCCATCACAGACCCATACACTATGTACTCCCTGCCTGGGCACGTGTCCACTGCCCACAAGACCATGGCAGGGCTGAGTCTGTCACATCGTAGGTCAAGGATCAGCAGCTTGTAGCTAAGGGCCAAATTTGGCCCATCATCTGTTTTATAAACAAGTTTTATTGGCACGAAGCTACACTCACTTGTTTACACACCATCTATGGCAGCTTTTGCACAACAGAGGCAGAGGTAAGTTGTTGGGACAGAGACAGCATGGCCCAAAAAACTGAAAATATTTACTATCTGGTCCTTTAAGAAACAGTTTGCAGGATGCCTGGGTGGCTCAGTGGTTGAGCATCTGCCTTTGGTTCAGGGCATGATCCCGGGGTTCTGGGATCAAGTCCTGCATCGGGTGCCCCGCAGGGAGCCTGCTTCTCCCTCTGCCTGTGTCTCTGCCTCTCTCTGTGTGTCTCTCATGAATAAATAACTAAAATCTTAAAAAAAAAAAAAAAGAAAGAAACACTTTGCATTCCTTGCAGTGGACAATTAAAGAAACCCTTCATGTAAGATAAGGCTAAAGGGAAGGGGGAGTAGGAAAAAACCAAGGCAGGACACCTGTGTGCTTTAGAATTAGGAAGGTTTCTCATTTTAAAGAAAACTTCAAAAGCACAAACCATAAGATTTTTTTCTTTAAAGGGTAACTTTGTATCAAAATTAAGGACTTGGGGATCCTTGGGTGGCTCAGCGGTTTAGCGCCTGCCATTGGCTCACCGCGTGATCCAGGGGTCCCGGGATCAAGTCCCGCATTGGGCTCCCTGCATGGAGCCTGCTTCTCCCTCTGCTTGTGTCTCTGCCTCTCTCTCTCTCTCTCTCTCTCTCTCTCTGTGTGTGTGTGTGTGTGTCTCTCATGAATAAATAAATAAATAAATAAATAAATAAAATCTTTAAAAAAAATTAGGACTTCTTTTCAAAAAAGAAGATTAACAGACTCCCAAAGACCCATAAACAAGATTAACAGACTCCCAAAGAGAAGATTCCTGATGTCTGAAATCGCTAAGGAATTAACATCAGAAATATTGGGAGAAACTCTCATAAATCAAAAAGGAAAAGAGAACAAGGCTATATAAAGATGGGCAAAAGACACAGACAGGTGATTTACAGGAGCGGGAACCTCACAGGTAGCAGATGATTGGCTCAAATTTCCTAGTCATCAGAAAAAGGCAGGAAATGGAAGAAATGCACCAAACACTGCAGAACACCTAGTGGGGCTGGGATGGAGGAATGGGAATACATAATGATGCAAATAAAAAAGGGCCCTGGACGAGCTGGCCACGAGCCACTGTAATCAGACTTGGCACCGGGGCCTGAACTGGGATAAATAAGCAGATAGTTGCTGAACCGACAGACAGATGGACGGACAGAGAGGCGGGAGGCCACACCTGTGGTGTCCACTTGGGGCAGGAGGCGGAGGAAGATGGGCCGGGCATAGGGTGCGAGCACCTTCTGCAGCTCTTGGTACAGCGCATTGGGGCTCAGCTGGCCGTGGGGGTCCGCGATGGCCGCCATGCCTGCTTTGCCCTCCACTCCTAGGGACAGAGGTTTGGCTGAGAACACCCCACCTGTTGTCCCACCACAGGACTGGATACACCCTCAAACAGAGGCTCCTGGCCTCTGATCTCCAGTCCCTTCCATCTGAAATAACATTTGCTAAAGCAGTAACCATTTTATTGAGTGCCTGCTGCACTCTCCGCAACCCTGAGACAGTTGCTTTCATGATCCCATTTTCTGGATAAAGAAACTGAGGTTGATTATCATGCATGAGGGGTGATTCCAGATCCAGTGCTCCCATTCAGGCTGCCATGTGCAGTTACCCAGGTTGAGCACTGTGCAAGGGCACCTGTACCTCCAAGCTTGTGCAGGTTGAGCTCCTCTGGGGCTGCCATACCCTAGGACCACCCATCCCCACAACCCCAGCTTGCCTGGCACAGCCACCCCATACACAGCCACGTCTGTCTGTCCCAGCAGGCGGCTCAGCACGCCCTCCACCTCTGTAGTGGAGACATTTTCCCCACGCCAGCGGAAGGTGTCCCCGCTGCGGTCCCTGAAGTACATGTAGCCCAGCTCATCCATCACCAGCACGTCACCTGGCAGAGGGGAGAAGGTAGGATGAGATGGTGGCCCACCATCCCCACAGCCAGCCCTCCCAGGGTCTTCGCACCTGAGATGTAGGCACTGTCGCCCTTGCGGAAGACACTGTGAGCAATCTTCTTGCTGGTGGCACTCTCGCTGATGTAGCCATCGAAACGACGCAGCGGGTCCTGCTGGTTGATCTGGCCCACAAGGAGGCCGGGCTCCCCTGAGGAGGAGGCCACCCTCAGGCTGCGCTGGGTGGGCAGGGGGTGGGGGCCCCAGTTCCCCAGGGGACTGGGCAGGGCCTGGCTCACCAGCCTGGCACGGGATACAGAGGCCCTGGGCATCCCGGAGTAGTTCCATGGTGTCCTCATTGACCTTCACTAGCCGGATGGGGTACACGTGGGGCAAGATACGGCTGTTAAAGCCACAGGAGCCAACCTGGGATGGAGTAAGCTGAGTCGTTGAGGAGCCCCAGGGTGGCACAGTGTTCTCCCCACTGACACCTTGCCTCTCCTGCCCCAGGGCCTGAAATGAGCACCTGCATGTTTCCTGAACTCTGTGACCTCGGGTGATCCGAAAAAGAGGGTATTAAGGGCCGTGCCTCCTTCCCAGGACCCACGCCCCCTCCTTCCACCTTCCCAGCCCCCTTCGAAATCATACAAGGAAATCTGCTGACTGGTCACCACTTCCTCGTCCATAAATCCCTCTATGCTGGCAGGAAGTAAACGCCTAGAGTGACCCTGGAGCCTGCTACCTGCTGCATGTCACCTTGTCTGGCTCAGTCCTATACGTAGAAAGGTCTGTCTCATGGAGTTTGTGCTGCTGTATGCTGTTGGGTATGTTTGTTACAGCAATTTCTGTGGCCGGCCAGAGTATCTTCTGGGGCTGTCTGTTCAACAGATTTGCACGGGGCAGTGCCTTGTTCTCAGGTACTGGGGCCCCAAAACTGAGACAGAGACAAAAGGCACTTGCTTTATTACTATTTATTTATTTATTACTATTTTCCTGATCTGTGCCTGATTTGGTAAGACTTGATAAGAGAGTAGCATCCTAGGGCACCTGGGTGACTCAGTGGTTGAGGGTCTGCCTGTGGCTAGCGGTGTGGTCCCAGGGTCCTGGGATCGAGTCCCACATTGGGCTCCCCTGCGGGGAGCCTGCTTTTCCCTCTGCCTGTCTCTGCCTCTCTGTGTGTGTCTCTCATGAATAAATAAGTAAAATCTTTAAAAAGAGAGAAAGGGAGAGAGAAGGGTCCTACTCAGGCGAACGGAGACAGTGATTACTAATCATAAAAGCATCTGCAGGCAGCCTGCTACCTGGGGGTGCTGTGCTGTGCTCATGATCTGTTGGGTGATTCAAACAAACCCAATGAGCTGTCATCCTCGTTTACAGAGGACAAAACCGAAGCCCAAGGAGTCCGAGTGACTCACCCAGCAGGAGGGGGTGAGCACCCCAACCCTGGCCCTGGATGCCCCAGAGCCCTGCTCTCCCCTGCCACCTCCGCGGGTGGGAACTGAGGCTGAGAAAGGCCGAGGCCCTCGCCCACGGTACACAGCAGCGCCGGGGACTCGGCCTCCGCCCCCCCCCCCCCCGCCCCGTGGAAGGCAGGGCCGGGGAGGCGGAGGTCCAGCGCTCGGGGCCCCCTGCGCCCGCGCCGCGCCCACCTTGCCGTCCATGTTGGCGATGCTGCAGTTGCACTCGGTGGCCCCGTAGAACTCGCCGATCTGGCGCACGCCGAAGCGCTCGGTGAACTCCTCCCAGATGGCGGGCCGCAGCCCGTTGCCCACCGCCAGGCGCACGCGGTGCCGCCCCTCGGCCTCGCGCACCGGCTGCTTCAGCAGGTAGCGGCAGATCTCCCCGATGTACTGGACCACCTGGCGGAGAGGCGGGGAAGCGAGCGGTGGGCGGCCCGAGGGGCCCGAGGGGCGTCGCCCCCCAGCCCCGGCGCTCCAGGAACAGATCGGCCTTAGGGGGGCCGCTAGGAGAGCCTCGGTTAGGCCTCCCCCTTGCTGCATCCTCGCTAGGGGCCGGGCGAGGGGATGCCCTCAGCGTCCCCCGCGCCCCCTCTGCGGCCCTCTCGGTCCCCTCAACCCCTCGCCGCTTCAGGGACCCCCGCGTGCGCCGCAGGCAGTGCAGGCAGGCGGCCCGCACCGCTGACACCCCACAGGGCAGCCCTCAATCCAGAGCCGGTGGACGCTGCCCCCCAGAGCCGCGGCTCGCTCGGGGAGCGTCTCCACGCTGCCTCCCGGAGCCCCAGGTGCCCGCAGGGTCACCTGCTCCTCGGGGCCCCTCTGCTGAGCTCCTTCCCTGACTCCAGGTGCCTTCCAGTCCTCATCTCTGGGTTGACTTCGGAATGATTACACAACCCCCCAACCTCATTTTACTGAGAGTCACGAACTGTTAAGTAAGTGACTGGACCAAACCTGATAAGTGGCGGAGGTTGATTTGACTCTGGGCAGCCTGGCTCCCATGAATGAAACAGTTACATGCTCGGGATTAACTGCTAAATTGAGCATCACGGCTTCAAAGTGCTAGCAGCTTCCCTTCACACACAGGATAAAGTCCAAATTTCTGCCAGTGGCTAATTCCCTCTGGCTCCACCGCCCTCACTGCCTCCTCAGGGCCTTTGCACATGCTGTGCCCTCTGCCTGGAGGGTTCTTCTCCCAGATGGAGATGGGCCTTCCACTTTTGGGTCAAAGATCCACTGCCACAGAGAGGCATTCCCTGGACAGTGCTTGCTAAATCTCTGATGAATAAACAATTGTGCTAAGTATTCTGTTCGCCAAGCACAGAGCTCACCCATTTAATTCTCCCTACACTCCGCGTTGGACATGAAGGCACTGAGATTCACAGAGGGAAAGAGCCTGCCAAGATCATCAGCTGCTGACCAGGAGGCAAGCCCAGGGTGGGACAAGATGGTGCTCACTCTGTCAGTTGGCCCCTAAGTTCAGGTCTGTGCTTTGCCTGTGGCCCAGCCCACCCCATCTCCAGGGGAAGGTAGGACATGCCCAGCCAATCACCCCAGTCCATCACCAGCTACTAATTGGTTCAAGGAAGACCACCTGATCAGAGTTAGGCCAATGAGAATCAGCCCCGGGACTTCTGATAAATTGGGAGGAGGAGAGAGGCTCTTTTCCTCCTGAAGCTGCTTGGAACCTTCCCGGAGAAGCAGGGCTGGGAAGGAAGCTGCGCACTGAGGAAGGAGAAACACAATAAATGGAGAGAGAGGGGACCCCTGGATGGCTCAGAGGTTTAGCACCTGCCTTCGGTCCAGGGCATGATCCTGGAGTCCCAGGATTGAGTCCCGCATGGGGCTCCCTTCATGGAGCCTGCTTCTCCCTCTGCCTGTATCTCTGCCTCTCTCTCTCTCTCTCTCTCTGCATCTCTCATGAATAAATAAAATCTTTAAAAAAAAAAAAGAAAGAAAAAAGAAATGGAGAGAGACAGAGGCCCTCCTGGATCAGGCTGTGCCTGAAGCCATCCCCATATGGCCTCCTCAGGTCCATGAGCTAATAAATCCCCTTCTTCAGGAAGCCAGGGTTTAGGTTAGGGTTTTGGCTCCTGTCAAATGACACGAAGTCCTGCCCAAGTGCCCTTGAAACCATCACAAGGTAGTCCCAGCCATGCCCTGAGCAGCTCTCAGCTGTCTTGTCCAGGCCAGGGGAGGAACAAGCCAGCCACGATTGAGGGGACAATGAGCTGAGGGGACAATGACCCCCTCCTCATGGCTCTGAGGCTGTGTCCATGCACTTAGAGCAAACAATTGATCTTCACCTCTGGCCTAGACCCTCAGACAGAACCGAGGGGCTGAAGGGAAGGCAACTCGGGTCAGTTCAGAGAGGCAGACACCAGATGCCCTATGCCAAGACCTCCAGACCACAGGGTGGCAACAGGATAGAAAATGGAAGTGGGGGGCACCTGGCTGGCTCAGTCCGTTAAGCATCTGCCTTTGGCTCAGGTCATGATCCCAGGGTCCTGGGATTGAGCCCCACATCAGGCTCCCTGCTCAGTGGGGAGTCTGCTTCTCCCTCTGGCTCTCCCCATTGCTTGTGCACCCATGTGCTCGCTCACTCTCTCTTGCAAATAAATAAAATCTTTCCTTTAAAAAAAAAAAGGGAGGTGGGAGTGGGGTAAATGGATGATGGACATTAAGGAGGGCACGTGATATAATGAGCACTGGGTGTGACTGATAAATCACTGAACTCTACCTCTGAAACGAATCAAACACTATATGTTAATTAACTGAATTTAAAATTTTTAAAAAGATTGGATGAATAAAAAAAAAAACTGGGAGCAGGTCATCATCCAGGGACCCTACTACAACTCCCATGTCAGGTGACCTTGTACACCAAGTACCACACCCTGGTGGGTATGGAAAGATAAAGACGCCACTTACTCAGTCCCCCAGGGATGGGGAGGGGTCCAGTCACCTGTTTCCTGCCTGTCTGTTGCTATGTAGCTAAGAAAGCGGGTTCTAAACAGCCGCTGTTGCCTCCCTTGTGGTTTGGGTCTGTGGCCATCACTCCCGATATAGCAGCAGCCATGCAGTTCCCCCATCCAACAGTCAGGGGATGCGATTTCTGAACCCAAATGCATGCGCTTGTTTTATCGACATCCTTGTTTAACTTTGACCTTTGAGGATTCTGTCCTCTATTCCTTAAAGAGCCCCTCAGTGTCTACTGGGTACCTTCGCTTGACACAGAAACTCCCCTTCCTAGAAACAGAACAGGGGGCACCTGGGTGGCTCAGTTGGTTAAGTGTCTGCCTTCCGTGCAGGTTGTGATCTTGGAGTCCTGGGATGGAGCCCCACATCAGGCTCCCTGTTCAGAGGGGAGCTTGCTTCTCCCTCTCCCCTGCTCATGCTCTATCTCTCTCTCTCAAATAAATAAAATCTGAAAGAAAGAGAAAGGAAGAAAAAGAGAGAAGAAAGAAGGAAGGAAGGAAGGAAGGAAGGAAGGAAGGAAGGAAAGAAAGAAAGAAAGAAAGAAAGAAAGAAAGAAAGAAAGAAAGAAAGAAAGAAAGAAAGAAAGAAAGAAAGAAAGAAAGAAAGAGAGAAAGAGAGAAAGAAAGAAGAAAAGACAACACTATCAAGGGTCTGGAGACAGGAACAATGTCCAATAGAGCAGTACGTCAAGGACAAGGAGAGGGACCATCAGACACCATGAACCTCCCAGAAAAAAAAAAAAAAAGCTGAACTTGAAGGCCATCAAATATCTAGACCAGGGGTTCTTAACTCTGTCCCCCCGCCCCCTGCAACACCTGGCAATACCTGGAAACATCTCTAATGATCACAACGGGAGAGGTAGGGGAGGTGATACTGGCATCTAATGATTCGGGTCAGGAGTGCTGCTGAATATCCTACAGTGCACAGAATGCCCACCCGCACCCCAGAGAATGATCCAGCCCCAAATATCCTTAGCATTATGGTTGGAAAATGCTGTGCTGGACCCAACAACTCTCAATGGACAGGAAATACCAGGGACAGAGGAACATGTTAAGGGACACCCCAGCAACATCCAGACAGGGAAAATACTACAGGACACACAACCCTTCAGTAAGTGCCTTACAAAATGGAAGAAAGGAGAGACAAGGGGCTCCTACAGATGAAGGGATTCTCATGAGACACATCGACTGGTCAAAATGTGTGGGTCTTATCTAAAAAGGATTTTTTTTTTCAAATTATAGAAATGGGGAAAACCAAATTTTGACACAATGAGACACGGGGGTTGAGCCGCTGCCCGGATTTCTGATGATGCTGAGAGCTCACTGTCACTTTTTAGCTGTGATGATGGTGCTGAGCTTATAGGGTTTTAGGGTTTTTCCCCCCCCTTTTTTTGTTGTTGTGTTCACATGTATGGAACATAAAATTTACCATCTTAAGCACTGTTAAGTGTACCGTTCAGTACTATACTTTTTTAAGATTTTATTTATTTATTCATGAGAGACAAGAGAGAGAGAGAGAGGCAGAGACATAGGCAGAGGGCAGCCCCGGTGGCGCAGCGGTTTAGCGCCGCCTGCGGCCTGGGGTATGATCCTGGAGACCCTGGATCGAGTCCCACGTCGGGCTCCCTGCATGGAGCCTGCTTCTCCCTCTCTCTCTGCCTGTGCCTCTGCCCCTCTCTCTCTCTCTGTGTGTGTGTCTCTATGAATAAATAAATAAAATCTTAAAAAAAAGAGAGAGAGAGAGACATAGGCAGAGGGAGAAGCAGGCTCCCTGTTGGGAACCCAATGCAGGACTCAATCCCAGGACCCCAGGATCATGACTTGAGCCAAAGGCAGACGTTCAACCACTGAGCCACCCAGGTACCCCCCCCTTTTTAAAGATTTTTCGCTTCAGTAGTTTAAGGACACTCACACTGTTCTGCAGCCACCACCATCCATCAGAACGCCTTTCATCTTGTAGAACTGAGATTCTGTCCCCACTAACCGCTGACTCCCCGCCCCCCCCAGCCCCAGGTGTTTGCCATCCTCCTTCTTTATGACTGACTGTGTCGACTCTAAGCCCCTCATCAAAGTGGAATCATACAGCACTTGTCTTTGGTGACCAGCTTCTTTCACTCAGCACGATGTCCTCAAAGTCTATCCATGTTGCAGAATGTGCAAGAATTCCTTCCTCTTTAAGGCTAAATAATATTCCATCATATGAATACACCACATGGTGCTTGTCTATCCACCTGCTGATGGACACTGGCTTGCTGCCACTTTTTCGCCATTGTGAATAATGCTGCTTGTTGTGAATGTGGCTATATGAAAGACTCTGCTTTCCATTCTTTTGTTTTAAAAACCGTCCTTACCAGACACAAAAGGCTACACAGTGTGATTCCCATTTACAAGAAACATCTGAAACAGGCAAACCCAAACCCATAGAGAGAAAAGGTAGATGAGGGGTTGGTTGCCCAGGGGCTGGGGGATGAGGGGACAGGGATGAGGGGTGAGTGCTAATGCAGATGGGCTTTCCCTTTGGGGGGATGCAAATGTTCTGGAATTAGAGTGATGGTTACGCAGCACTGTGCATATATATACTAAACACTACTGAGCTGTCCACTTTAAAAATGGTTTATTTTATACGAATTTTGCCTCAAAAACAAAATAGTTCTCATCTTTCAGAGATTTTCCTCAAACATCTATGACGGAAACACACTGCTCTCTGGGGCTTGCTTCGCAATGATGCAGAAGGAGGAAAGTGGGTGGGGCTGGCCAGGGGCAGGATGGGGTGTTCGAAGGCCCCTGGGGCCAGTGACAGATGCCTGGCCTATACTTTCTGTCCATGTTCGTGAGTACAGGCTTTGCCCACTACCCCCAAAGCAGAGTGTTCCTAGGAAAGCTTTCACAAGTTGAAATGGCATAAAGCAAAGCATATCCCTTGCTTTCCAAAAGTCTGAAATACACCACTTCACTTTTATGAAAGATCCATTAAATGGGTGTTTTCGAAAAAAAGAAAAATCTTCTTCGGATTTCTTTTGGTTTAGTGAACTCAGGTATCGATGTAGGTCTTTCCCCAAAGTGAAGCGATGCAACTGGAGCTTTCAGAAAGTAGGGGATACGTACATTCACAACTCTCAATTATCAAGTTCGTACAAAAACAGACTGCCTTGTCTTTCAAGACTTGATTTAACAATGTACCTCAAGAACTCCCCACAAGCAAAATGGAAAATCCTCAAAAGTGAGCAGATCACAGTTGTTGCCCCAAAGGGTCCCCAGGATGCCAGCCCAGAGCCTCCACCCTGCCCAGCTGTGTGACCTGGGAAGCCGGTCTGATCTCTCTGGGCCCCATCTGTCCAAGGTGAGGTGGTCACCTGCCAATTTGCCAGTCCCTGGCCACACCCCATTCTCTCCTCTCCTCACCCCTTCTCCCTGGAAGAAGGTGCTAGCACCTGTATTCCTACCCCCAACAGGGCCCTGAAATCCTCAGCCTGGTTTCCTTTCACTGTGGAGGGGAGAAGAGAGGAAAGGATGGGTCCCAGCCCCCTTCTCTCCCTGATCCAGGACTGTGGATGTCCTCCACCTCTACTCATGCTTACGCCTCTGGAAGCCCCACACCTTGTGGCCCTAGCCAGCCCAGGGTGGTGGCTGTACCCACTGGTTTTATTTCCTGATTTCCTGCAGCCACCAGCAGGGAAGACTCCTGGGGCACAGGGTGTATTCCTTAGAGAACTCAGGCAGCCTGGGACCAATCCCAGTTGCAGGACAGGCCTCAGTTTCCCCACCTGCAAAATGGTCTTCGTGATGCCTTATGCCCACTCCCACGTAGTCGTAAGGATCCACTGTGTTTACAGGTGGAAGGTTTAGTCTGGGGCTGGGCACAGAGCTCGTGCTCAGGAAACCCCAGCTACCCTCCTGTTCCCCTCCAAAGCAGCCATTCTGGGGTGAGGGGGGTGGTCTGGAGGGGGGCTGGGAGAGTGGCTGCGCCACAGTGGTGGCCCAGCAGGTGGAAGGCGGGACGGCGCAGGAGGGGCGGGGCCTGACCGTGCAGTTGTACTTGACGCAGTCATCCCAGAAGCGGCTGGCTGAGAACTTCTTGCGGAGGACCACCGTCAGCCCGTAGATAAGACACTGCCCCACGCCCATGATGTTCCCTGCAGAGGGCGGGCTCGGTGAGGGGTCCCCAGTCCCTGGCCCCCACCCCGCCCCCACCTGCCCGCGGTACCTGCCGTGTGGTACAGGGGTAGGCAGTCATAGAGCACGTCTGCCACCTGCATGCTGTAGGCGTGGTGGCCGAAGGCTGCGATGCGGTAGTACCTGCGGGAGGCGCGGAGTGCAGGGGCTGGGACTTACATCCTCCAGGGTGTGGGAGTGGGGGAGGCGGTGCAGGGAGGGGGACACAGCAGGGACCCAGGCAGAGCCAGGCCAGCTCACCGGGGTGCAGGAGAGGAACTTGCAGCTAACAATTGTTGATGGTGCTAGGGGCCATGAGGAATACCAGAGAGCAGAGAAACAGAGAGGGGCTGAAGGTGACACAGCCCAAGGGATTAGGGGATTCTGTGGGGCAATGGCAGAGGGAGAGGGGGGTGACATATGAGTTGAGACCTAGTGAGAAGGAGCCATGGAGGTGAGCTGGGGAAGAGCATCTAGGTGGAGGGCACAGCATGTGCAAAGGCCCTGAGGCCAGAAGGACCTTGGCCCATCTAAGGAAGTATAAGGGACTGAAAGGACATGAGCGAGGCGGGAAGAGGAAGAAGAGGACAGCAGAGAATTGTCAGCGGTTGCACAACACGAGTCTGGATTTTTCTCCAAGGGCCAAGGCAGGTACAAGCAAGTCTGGCACAGGGGAGGTCTGATTTAAGATTTTAAACCCTCTGTGGCCCCTGAGGGAGGCAGGGCCATTACGGGCAGGGGCAAGAGCAGTGCTGTCCCGGGATGGGCCATGGGTTTTATCCGATTAAGATAGAAATGTCCCTAAGATTCCCAGCAAGAGCAGAGGGAAGGGGTCTTCCCCACCCCGGAAGACGACCTGGAGTCACTCCCCAAAGCTGGGGAGTAATGCCGGGGTCCCTTACCTGCTGTGCACTACAATGGCAGCCTTGGGCAGCCCCGTGGTCCCTGAGGTATAGATGTAGAAGAGTCGATCTGCAGGAGATGCACGTGTTGGAGACCGAGGACTCGGTGGGTGGGCGGGGGACAGGGTGGGCGTCGGCAGAAGGGCGTCCCACCCTAGCCTCACCATCCATGCCCTTGTCCGGGGGCTGTGCCAGGGGCGCTGTGGAGGCCTCCTTCAGCAACGGGTCCAGGAGCTGGGTGTCTGGCAAGATGCCCTCGGGCCCCAACTCTCCAGAACAGAACTTGAGCAGGCTCTTCCCCAGCTGTCCGCTCACCTCGGCCACCGCTGCAGCCCAAAGCGCATGTCACGGTCAAGGATAGCCAGGGCCCCTCCCAAGGCCTGGGGTGCACCGCACCATCTCCCCGGCCCGGAAAGCCCCGGGCCCCCGCTCAGGGCGATCCCTGCACCCAGCCTCACCTGCCGTCAGCTCCCCTCCGAAGATGAGGGCCTTGGCACCGGAGGTGCCCAGGCAGAAGGCCAGGGGCTCCCGCCGCAGGTTAACATTGAGCAGCGCGGCTTCCACGCCCACCTTGGCCAGGCCCAGCCACAGCCCCACGAACTCCGGCCGGCCCTCCAGGAAGATGGCCACCACGTCACCTGGTGTGAAGCCCAGCTGGCAGAAGAGGTTGGCCACAGCGTTGGAGTAGGCATCCAGCTGTGCGAAGGTCCAACACACGTCGCTGCCCGCGTCCACCAGCGCCAGGCGGTCGGGCTGCTGCTGTGCCACCACCTGGAAGATCCGCGGGATGGTGTGGCGGGCGCGCTGGTGGTGCCGCAGCTCCAGACGGACGCGGATCAGCACCAAGAGGGCACTGGGAGGGGCGATGGAGGGGATGGTGTCACTGGGTGCCCTACCTGGCCTCCAGAAGACTGCTCTGAGCCTCAGCATCTCCATCTGGAGAAAGCGGAGGAAGAGGTCTCTGTGCCCCCAAGGATGCCAAACATTCAACAAGGACCTTTTGGTTGCTGGGTCTCTTGGGGTACCAAGGGCATAGAGAGGGCTATTTACCAACCAACCCAGAAGTACCTAGATTGTCAAAGCTGGCCATGCCATGCCATGTAAATCAGAGTCACTCAGTCCTTCTCCACCAGCTAGCTCAGTGACCCCGAGGGAGCCAGGGTGCAGTCCTGTCCTTGTTTCTCTCTCCTAGGACGTCCAGAGCCTCCCATGGATCTCACCACCACCTTCAGCCTGGATTCCTCATGCTGCACCCATCCTAACCTGGTATCCTCATCACCTCCTCCAGGAAGACTTCCAGGGCTTGGCCCCTGTCCTGTGCCCACTGCTTTTCCATCAAGGCATACAGTCCCCACCGTGGGGCCAGACTGAGGCAGGAAATGCTTTCTTGTCCACCTTGGGAGCTCTCCTTATCCCCTATATTCCATCAAAGCCCCTGTGCAGAGCCACTTGGTAAGGGGTTTGTTCCCCACCATCCCTGGATTGTGAGCACCCAGGAGAAGTCACACCTGCACTGGCCGAGAACCCAGGCACATACTAGGTGCTGGATAAACAGACCGGACTGTGCTCATATCCCCAAATCTGGACCTCAGTGTGCCCTCCATCCCTAGAGGTAGCAGCCAGCACAGTGGCAAACTTTTTCCACTTCCTGCCAAATGATGAGCACCTACTGCGTGCCAGGCCCATGATAGGCAAGACCCAGTGGTGACCTGGACATAACCTTTCTCCCCCTCCAACTTTCTCCCACTCCACCTCACTTTCCATCCTGCTCCCCTGCCACCTCCCCCTTGTTCACTAACTCCCACCACAGGGTCTTCTTGCTGTTCCTTGAACACACACGGCAAGCTCCTACCTCAGGGCCTTTGCACAGGCTGTGCCCTCTGCCTGGACCACTCTTCTGCCAACATCTACATGGCTCCTCCCCCACTTCCATCAGGTCTGGGCTCAAATGCCACCCTCTCAGGTGGCCGTTTCAGGATGCCCATCTATTAATGTACCACCACCCCCTCCCTTCTCTGGTCCCTGGTTGGTTGGTTTGTTTGTTTGTTTGTTTGTTTGTTTTTTTCAACACAGCACTTACACTGTCAAATTTCATATGCAACTTTCTGATTTACCATCTTGCCCCTGGGCTATCTCTCCCTGCTGTGAATGACAGGGACTCATGTCTACCTTGTTCTAGGCCCTGGAGAGGCAGCAGTGGAGATAGATGGGCGCCCCATTCTCCTGAAGCACAGGGAGCCTGCCACAGATAATCCCATAGGACAGTGTTGGAGGGAGGGAGAGAGGCCTCTGGAGCTCCCAGGCCAGGCCTGAACTAGCAGCCACATCTTTGCGGCTGGCCAGATCTCTGGTGAGAGGAGGGGCAGCCACACATGAGCAAGGTCTCAGGGCAGGCATGGGGACAGCTTTGAGGAGCATAAACAAAGAGTCTTGGGCAAGTTGCTGGCCACCGACTCCCTCTGGATGCCTGCCCTGTTACTCTCAGGGTGGTTGACAACCTCCCAGAAACAAACCCTGCTGGGGCGCCTGGATGGCTCAGTGGTTGAGTGTCTGCCTTCGGCTCAGGTTATGATCCCGGGCTCCCCATAGGGAGCCTGCTTCTCCCTCCGCCTATGTCTCTGCCTCTCTGTATGTCACGAATAAATAACTAAAATCTTTTATTTTTTTATTTTTAAAAATTTTAAAAAGATTTTAGCTATTTATTCATGAGAGACACAGAGAGAGAGAGAGAGAGAGGCAGAGACACAGGCAGAGGGAGAAGCAGGCTCCACGCAGGGAGCCCGACATGGGACTCAATCCCGGGTCTCCAGGATCAGGCCCTGGGCTGAAGGCAGGTGCTAAACTGCTGAGCCACCTGGGCTGCCCAAATAAAATATTTAAAAAAAAAGAAAAAGAAATGAACCCCGTTAACCAGAGAGCTCTGCTCCTAGAAGCCCCTGTTTGCAGTGACCAGGGGATGTGACACCTGCGCCTGACAGGAGCCTGGCACATAGTAGGTGCTCAGTAAGCAGAGGCTGAACAACTATATTCAAGCCCCTAAACCTGGAGCCCCATGTCCTACCCCTCCCTGGTGACCAGTCCTTCACTAACGCCCCAGACAGCGAGCACCCACTTTGCACAGGCGAAGCTGATCAGCTGGGAGAAGCAGATCAGTGGGGGCAGGGGGCTGGGGCCGGGTCAGAGGCAGGGTGGGTGGCAGGGATACGATGGCAAAGGGGCAGGAGTCTTGTGGGGCAATAGGAATGTTCTGTATCTTGATGGTGGTGATTACTTGGTTGTGGACCTTGGTCAAAACCCACAATGTTTTGGTAATCAAATAACCAATCTAGGTAATAAAATAACCTAGAATGGGTTATTTTATTATATGTAAATGATACCTCAAAAACAACCCATGAGAACAGAGCACATTGGTGGTTGCTAGGGACTGAGGGGAAGGGGGAATGACTGCTCATGGGAATGGGGTTTCCTTTTAGGGTGATGGAAATGTTCTGGAACCAGACAGAAGTGGTGGTTATGTAACAGAATGTGCTCCATGTCACTAACATAAATTTTTAAAAAAGAGTTTATGTATTTATTCATGAGAAACATAGAGAAGGAGGCAGAGATACAAGCAGAGGGAGAAGCAGGCTCCCTGTGGGGAGCCCAATGCAGGACTCGATCCCAGGACCCTGGGATCACAACCTGAGCCAAAGGCAGATGCTCAACCACTGAGCCACCAGGCGTCCCACTAATGGAAATTTTATAAGTGCTTTATTTACTATAAGAAAACCAAACAAGATAATTCACAAAGACTATCTTGCAGCAAGGTTAAAAAGGGAGAGTCCTTGCCTTCCAGAGACAGATTCTAGAAAACTAACAGGTGAAAGGATGCACCAGTGGGACTCAGACAGTGGAGGAAGAGCATGTGAAGGTTATGGATGCTGGAGGATGGGCCTATGGGCTCATTACACTATTCCCTCCACTTCGGTAGGCACAAAATCTACCATAATAAAATCTTTTATTAATTTTTATTTTGGGGAAAGAGAGGAAGAGGAGAGGGATAGAAATAATCTTAAGCAGGCTCCACGCTCAGCACGGAGCCTGCAGTGAGGCTGGATCTCATGACCCCAAGATATGACCTGAGCTGAAAAGAGGAGTCAGATGCTTAACCAACTGAGCCACCCGACACCCTCCCCACCGAAATGTTTTAACCTTCCACAAAGGGCCTGTGAGGCCCCGCCTGCCCCAACTCCATCTGTCTACCCACTTCATCACTCTATTCCTCTAGCTTGGTCTCACCTCCTTCTCTGATTTTCAGCACAGCAAAAGTTCCTGCCCCAGGGCCTTTGCCCATGTGGTTCCCACTCCTGGAATATTCTGCCCCAGACCTCTCATCAAGGTTCCTTCACATCCTCTGCTTGTGTCTCTGCCTCTCTCTCTGCATCTCTCTGTGTCTCTCATGGATAAATAAAATAATAAAATAAAATATAAAAAAATAAAATAAATAAAATTTGGGCAGCCCGGGTGACTCAGCCGTTTAGTACTGCCTTCAGCCCAGGGCATGATCCTGGAGACCCGGGATCAAGTCCCACATCGGGCTCCCTGCATGGAGCCTGCTTCTCCCTCTGCCTGTATCTCTGCCTCTCTCTGTGTGTCTCTCATGAATAAATAAATAAATAAAATATTTTTTAAAAAATTAAATTAAAAAAAAGGCAGGTCCCATTTCCCCACCCCTCGGGAAGGGGCAGACTTATGGACTCACGCCTAAGGAAGAGAACACGGCAGTAGTGATGCTGTGTGACTTCTGAGACTGGGGCACAAAGATGACACCCCTTCCTCCAGGCCTGCAGATGTTCTCACACTCTCTGGGGACAGTAGCCCTGGGAACCCAGCACTGGATTGCAAGGAAGCCCAGGCCACATGGAGAGGCCACTTGTAGGTGTTCTAGTGACACGTGAGAGTGAACAAAACTTCAGGGGATTCTGGCCTCAGATTTTGAGTCTTCCGGCTGAGGCCCCAGACGTGGTAGAGCAGGTAAGATGGTGACATCTGAATTCCTGACCCACAGAAGCCACAGGAAATCACACTGAGCATTGTTTTAAGCCCCTGGGCTCTGGGGTAATTTGTTACACAGCCACGGAACTGATGGGTAACGGATACACTCCCAGCCTGTTTTATTCCTTCAGAGTGATCGTCACAATCTAAAACTACCATATCCCTTTATTGGTTTCCTGGATTTTTTGTCAATTTCTATGAGAGCAAGCATGCAGTCTGTCTGTCTGTTGTGTCCAGGGATACAGTACCGGCACTAACCACAGGGTCTGGAATGTAAGGACCATGCTGATGTCCACACTCAAATGCAGCCCTGCCTCCTCTGCCTGCACACAACTGTAGTTGTTGAAGAGCATCCCTGAAAATTCATGTCCATCCAAAACCTCAGACTGTGACCTCAATTGGAAGGAGGGTCTTTGGGGCACCCAGGTGGGTGTCCTTTGGCTCAGGACATGATCCCAGGGTCCTGGGATTGAGCCCCACATCAGGCTCTCTGCTCAGCAGGAAGTCTGCTTCTTCTCTGACTCTCCCCATCTCATGCTCTCTCTCTCACTCTCAAATAAATAAACAAAATCTTTTTTTAAAAAAAGGAAATAGTATCTTTATAGATATAACTAGAGTAAGTTTGAGATGAGGTCATCCTGATTCCCCCAGCAGGATCTAAATCTAACGACAGGTGTCTTCTTAAGAAGAGAGAACACAGGGCTGGGGGAATGGGGTAGCTGGGTGATGGGCATTAAGGAAGACATGTGATGTGATGAGCACTGGGTGTGATACGCAACTGATGAACTGTTGAACACTACATCTGAAACTAATGATGTACCATATGTTGGCTAATTGAATTTAAATTGGAAAAAAAAAGAAGAAGAGAGAAGACAGAAACACAGGGGAGGAGACTGGAGCCACAAGCCTTGCAACACTTGGAGGCCTCAGAAGCTGGAAGAGGCAAGAGAGGATTTCCCCCTACAGCCACTCAAGGGAGCATGCCCTGCCAACACCTCGATTGCAGGCTTCTGGTCACTAGAACTTTTGAGAAGACAAATTCCTGTGGTTTTAAGCCACCAAGTTGTTTTTTTTTTTTTTTTTACATTTTATTTATTTATTCATGGGAGACACAGAGAGAGGCAGAGACATAGGCAGGGGGAGAAACAGGCTCTCTGCCGGAAGCCTGATGCGAGACTCAATCCCAAGACCCCGGGATCATGACCTAAGCCAAAGGCAGATGCTCAACCACTGAGCCACCCCGGTGTCTCTAAGCCACCAAGTTTGTGGTCATTTGTTACGGCAGCCCCAGGACACTCATACAGTGGCCATGGGCAGGTGCGTCCCTCTCTGGGCCTCATGGTAAATGGGGACGATAAGATCCTACACCTCCTAGGTCGTGGTAGGGATAAAAGAGGTAGATGCAGATCTCTGAAGACGGGACCTAGCCTGTCCTATAGTCTCAGTAAACTCTGTTGCTATCCTTTCCCCACGGAAAGAAGCACCTGTCAGTAAGGAATCAGAAGTAAATTAGCACTTTATCTACCCAGAAACTTCATTCATATCCACACTGCAAGGAAGAGAGAGGAACAAGCAAGTTATAAGAGCAGGGGCCAGCCCAGGAAGCCCTCAGGGGTAAGGGTCAAGGAGGAGGCAGGACTGCTTCAAGTATCGGCCCAGGAGCTCTGAGCCCCAGCACAGCCCAGATGGGAAAGGTGGCCTGGAGTTCACGGCCTTTGTTCCAATCCTGCTCCACTGCCCACCAGTCTGGGGCCCGGGCAGACCCGGCTCTCTCTATATAGGCCTGTTTCCTTACTTGGAATGCCAGAAGCCTGAGCCTAATGACCTCCACGGTGTCCTCCAGCTCAGCACAGCGTAGGTCCTGCCATTGCCCTATTTACAAACAGAAGTAGGGCCCAGAGCAGCGACCCAAACAACGCAATTCTCAGCCTAATACCTGTCAAGTGTGTTAAGTGCCTGGCCAACAAGAGGGGTTGAAGAAGAGGGGTCCGTTGTTACTCTGTCCAGCAGGATCCTGCCTCCGGGCTTTGCACCTGCTCTTCCCTCAGTCTGCAACTCTCTCTCTCCCCACGTCTTTGCAAGGCTGGCTCCTCTCACCTGTCTAATTGTGCGGAGGGCTCTGCACTCACCCCCCTGGCTGAAGTAGCCACTAGCTCACCCCAACATGTTCGATCCTTCTCGTCATTTTTCCTGATATTTTCTTATTTCCTCATTGCCTTCTCGGTTATTCTTCTCCCTCACTAGGCCATGGGCTCCACAGGACAGGAAAAGTACCTGCCACCTTCACAGCCTGTCACATTGACCAGGGTATCCCCCAAGCCCAGACAGGGGTCTTCGGGGGGTGGGTAGAACAAATGACTTTCTCCGATGCAGACTAGCCCAAATCTGACCATCTCAGCAGCCCAGCCTGGCCCCCACTATCACACCACGGAACCAGTGCTGCAGTCAGCTCACTCTGGTCTCCTGGGTCTGCCCTGGGCCAGACCCCACTCCCTGCACAATGGGATGAATGGTGGTCTCCAAAATATACGTCTAACTCCTGGCCCCTAGAATTTGTAAAAGTAGCCATAATGCGGGGAAAGGGTTTTTGTAGATACAATTGAAGATCTTGAAGAGGTCATCTTGGAATAGGGTGGGCCCTCAATCCAATGACAAATGTCCTTAAAAGAAACAGAAAAGGAGGGGGCTCCCTGGGTGGCTCAGCGATTTAGCACCTGCCTTTGGCCGGGGCGTGATTCTGGAGTCCCGGGATCGAATCCCACATTGGGCTCCCTGCATGGAGCCTGCTTCTCCCTCTGCCTGTGTCTCTGCCTCACTCTCTCTGTGTCTTTCATGGGTAGCTAAATAAAACCTTTAAAAAAAAAAAGAAAGAAAGAAACAGAAAAGGAACCACAGACACAGAAAAAAAAGCCATGTGAAAACGGAGGCAGAAAAAAAAAAAAAAAGAAAAGAAAACGGAGGCAGAGATTTGGAGTGGACATAACCTCAAATCGAGGAGCAGTGCACCAGCAGCCACCAGAAGCCAGGAGAGAGGCACGGGAGATTCTCCCTCAGAGCCTCCAGAAAGATCCAACCCTGCCTACACCTTGATTTCAGACTTTTGGCCTCTCTGGCTATAGTGGAATAAATTTCTGTTGTCTTAAGTCACCCAGTTCATGCCACTTTGCTCCAATAGCCAGGGGAAACAAATACAGGCACACCTCAGAAATAGTATGGGTTTGGTTCCAGACCACTACAATATGGCAAATATCACCACAAAGCAAATCAAATGAAGCTGTTTCCTCGGGTATAGAGAAGTTACGTTGATGCTATAATTCATTAAGTAAGTGATAGCATTACATCTAGAAAAACAATGTATCTTACTCCAAAAAATACTTTATTTAGCTCCTTTCTTTAGCTAAAAAAATGCTGACCATCATCTGAGGCTGCGGTGAGTTATAATCACTGATCACAGATCACCATAACCAATATGATGATAATGAAAAAGTTTGAAATATTACAAGAATTACCAAAATGTGACATCGAGACATAACGTGAACAAGTGCTATGAGAAAAATGACGCCAAGAGATGAGCACAACACTGAGTTGCATCCTGCATCTCCCCTGAGAGGATCAGCCTGGCAAACCCACAGCAGGTGCTCAGCCATTCCCATGTGGGGTTTGTTACTAAGATTTGCTCCGATGGGAATCCCCAGTAACACCTATTTCATGCCAGGAGGACCCCCAACAGCTTCTTCAAGGAAGCCCCTCGGCAACACCCTAAAGATCTTCCTCCAAGAATACCTGCATCCCCTCCTGAGAAATCACAGTCTCTAGAGATCCCCAAGCAATCGGAGTACATAGCACCCACACACACAAATCCTGAACCCCCCAAATCTTACACAGATCCCAAACTCTCAAAGAGCGTGCTGGCCACAGAGAAACCAGTAAATGGCCCTGAGGAGACAAACACCCTTCAGAAACCCTAAAAGTCCCTTACAGATCCCCCAAGAAGCCCCCTCATCCCTCGCCCTCCGAGAAAGCTCTAAAAAATCCAAAGTATCTTGACAGCCCCCAAAGACCACTGAGTCACCACTATGGACCCGTTAGGGACCTACCAGAATCCTTGAAGAGCCCCTAGGGGCCTCTCACCGGCACCAAGTCCCCATAGAGACCCCCCAAATACCCACAGCCTCCCGATCGCCCCAGCTCTCTGGGACCCCCTAAAACTGACAATAATAATTTAAAAAGAAGTATTGGGGGGCAGCCCGGGTGGCTCAGCGGTTTAGCGCCACCTTCAGCCCAGGGTATGATCCTGGAGACCCAGGATTGAATCCCAAGTCAGGCTCCCTGCATGGGGC
Organism: Canis lupus familiaris; assembly: GCF_011100685.1. Classification (NCBI taxonomy): domain Eukaryota; kingdom Metazoa; phylum Chordata; class Mammalia; order Carnivora; family Canidae; genus Canis; species Canis lupus. The sequence continues at coordinate 45,741,375 of NC_049241.1, forward strand.
CTGCTTCTGCCTGTGTCTGTGCCTCTGTGTGTGTGTGTATGTGTCATGAATAAATAAATAAAATATTTAAAATAATAATAATAATATAAATAAAAAACAAATAAACAAACAAATAAATAAATAAATAATGTCTTGGGCACCTGGGTGACTCAGTTGGTTGAGCATCCAACTCTTGACTTTGGCTCAGGTTATGATCTCAGGTCATGGGATCAGGCCTCACATCAGGCTCCACATTCAGCGGGGAGTCTCCTTGAGAGTCTCCCTGCCCCTACCGCCTGTTGCATATATTCACACACTCTCTCTCTCAAATAAATCTTTTTTAAAAAATGAAGTCTATAAAAAATTAAAAATAAAATCTATTAATTTAAACAAGTAACAATCACATTAAGGAATTTCAGGGACACCTGGGTGGCTCAGTGGTTGAGCATCAGCCTTTGGCTCAGGGCATGGTTCCAGGATCCAGGATTGAGTCCCGCATGGGTCTTCCTGTGAGGAGCCTGCTTCTCCCTCTGCCTATGTCTCTGCTTCTCTCTCTGTGTGTCTCTCATGAATAAATAAATAAATATTTTTAAAAAGAAATTTCAGGGGATCCCTGGGTGGCGCAGCAGTTTGGCGCCTGCCTTTGGCCCAGGGCGCGATCCTGGAGACCCGGGATCGAATCCCACATCAGGCTCCCGGTGCATGGAGCCTGCTTCTCCCTCTGCCTATGTCTCTGCCTCTCTCTCTCTCTCTCTGTGACTATCATAAATAAATAAAAAAATTAAAAAAAAAAAAGAAATTTCAAATGTGAGGGCATAAGTCAAGCATGAATAGAAAAGTTAGAAGGTATATTTGAAGAAATATCATAGAAAGTAGGATAAAAATGTTGAGATGGAAAAGAAAAAAGAAAATTAGAGAACCAGTCCAGAAAATCCAACACTACATTTATTCAACAAATAGTTATTAAGCCAAGCACTGTTCTAGGTATTGAATAACGGGAGTTCTAAGAAGAACAAAGGACATAAAGGTAAGTAAATCATCAATACATTCAAGAAAATTTCATTGACCTGAAACCAACCAACAAACCATACAATGGATGGAAGTAGCCCACCATCTTGAAAAGATCCAACAAGCTTCCAGAAAGAAAAATACAGATCAGGAATTAGGAGAGTTTCAGACTTCTCAACAATAATCATGTGAGAAGAAATGTCTTCAGTTTTGAAGGAAAATAATTTCCAACCTAGACGTCTATACCCACACCATCAGTCAAGTGTGAGGGTGGAAATAAAAACGTTTTCATACATGAATGGTCTCAAAAAACTAATTTCTCATCACAATTTCTCCAAAAGCCAATAAGGGTGTGCTGCAACAAATCAAAAGAGTAAACCAAAGAAGAAAACCACCAGGGATCCATGAAACAGGGTGTCTAACCCAAGACAGAAGTAATGCCAATCCTCAGGAAGGTGGCTATGATCAGGCCTGGAGTTATGGTTATGCACCAGGTGCAGAGGGCAACTAGCCTACCCTGGACAATTTGAAGGCTAAAAGAGAGACTTCTCCAAAAAGGTGAAACTGAAATCCAATCTAATGCTATAGAATTCATGAGAGAAGAAAGAGACAACTGTTGTTTGAGCTTAAAGTAAAGATAAAGACCAAGAAAACTAATAAATATAAAGGCAATCAATAATCCCAAAGAAAATACATAAAGGTTGTTAATGAAATTAAAAAATGGTCATAGTATACTAGATGGCTGAACTGAGAACACTGTTAGCATCAAAACTATTTAAATACTGACATGTGACCTGACCAAATTATGATAATTGATAAGTCAATCCTTATTATTCACAGATTTCTTCATTACCAATTTGCCTGCTCACTAAAATTTATTTGTAACCCCCAAATCAACATTCACCTTACTTTCACAACCATTGGAGGACACACATAGAGTGGCAAAAAACATTGCATTATCAATGTGCGCATTCCCAGGTTAGGTCAAATTAAGGCAACACTCTGTCCTCTTATTTCAGCTCATATTGTAAACAAGCATCCTCTTGATAATCTATTTAGTGCCACACTTTTTGCATTATTGTCCTTTCTGCTGGTGATTTTGCTGTTTAAAATGGCCCCTGGGTATAAAGCTATCGAGTGTTCCCAAATACAAGAATGCTGAAATGTGCCTTACTTAGGAAGTTTTGTTCAGGCATGAGTTATAATGCTGTTGGCCATGAGTTCACTGGTAATGAGTCAAGAATCCATGTATTTTTTCAAAAGAATATAGGCGTGCTTGGCTGGTTCAGTCAGTAGAGAATGTAACTCTAAATCTCAGGATCATGAGGTCAAGCCCCACACCAAGCACAGAACTTATCTTAAAAAAAAAAAGCAGAATATATATAAAATAAAGTATCTTGGGATCCCTGGGTGGCTCAGCGGTTTGGGGCCTGCCTTTGGCCTGGGGCGTGATCCTGGAGTCCTGGGATCGAGTCCCGCGTTGGGCTCCCTGCATGGAACCTGCTTCTCCCTCTGCTTGTGTCTCTGCCTCTCTCTCTCTCTCTCTCTCTCCTCTCTCTCTCTCTCTGTGTGTGTCTCTCATGAATAGATGAATGAAATCTTTAAGAACAAAAGTGTACTGCAAATATTGAATTAACAAATACTGAGCCATCGTTCCCAGAGAAAATACAGGGTTAGGTTGTTGCAAACCTCTGGTTACAACATTTTTATCAAGCAAGCAATACATAATCTTGTTTTATGTTTGTTCTACTTAAAGACACTTTATTTTATTTTATTTTTTTAAAGTAAACCATATTTATTTATTTATTTTTATTTTTATTTATGATAGTCACACACACAGAGAGAGAGAGAACTTTTGTTCTTTTATAGAACAAAATTATTGCAAATAATGACAATCAACTATAATAATACTGGGACAATGAAGGTATGGGAATACGTGTCTGTTGGAAGGAGGGCGTACAGGCAATGTAGAGGGATAGGAAGAGAGTTAGGGCAAGGAGGGTAGAAGGATGCCACATCCTCTTCTTCCATGGAAGGAGATGACAAATCAAGTCCCCAACTGAAAAAATTCAGGTATTGTCCCATAAACCGTTTAGAGATAGGGAGTTAAAGTCCAAAAGATTCAGACAAGAGGTAACAGTCATTCCAGGTAGACAAGGAAAAATGTGGGTGTGGGTGAAAGAAGCATGTAGCTGCCACTAGAGGTAGGAGACTTGAGTCTTTCATCTCAAAGCTTGTATGACTTTAGTAAAAGTAATATATAAAAATGGACAGAAAGTACCAGGTGAGAAATATGATGGAGAATGTGCAGCCATCTGTAGGCATGGAGAATAGGAAAGTCTGTGCATATTCCTGTAACTATATCTTGGGAAAGACATCGAAGAGGCCTCTGAGGAAGGAAACTGCAGGGCTGGGAGCAGCAAAGAAGATGACATTCACTGTAAACCTCTCTGTAACATTTGAATTTTGTACCATGTGGTATATGCTGATTATTCCACAAAAGAAGTAAAAACAAAATATTAAAAGATAGCTGTCTACACATCCACCTCCATGGACAGATTCTGATATCGGATCCATTCAGTAGTAAATAGAGTAGCTACGATGACCAGCTATGGCATTTCCTGAGCTACTATGTGCCAGGTACTGAGCTAACATGGCCACCCTCCAAAGTAGGGCCCTAAGATTCCCATGTGACAGGTGACAGAAAGAGGTTGGTGCTCAGAGGGGTGAATTAATATGCCCAAGGTCACACAGCAAGTCAGGGCAGAACAGCCCAGAACCAGGCCCCCAGCAGGGTCCCTCTGCTCCTCCTCAGGCTTGCCACAAAGCATTAATAGTCACCATGTACCATGTGGTGAGCCAAGTGCCCATGTTGTACACAGGAGATATTCAATTCATGCTTCTTGAAAAGGAAGGACTACATAAGGACTATTTTCACAGATGAAGGAACTGGGACTCAGAGGGTAATGCTCCTTGGGCCAGCAAGTGGCAGAGCTGGGGTCCACAGCTAGACACACTGGCTCCGGCCCTCCAGCTCCCAACCGTCCAGCCACCAGCTGATGGCAATCAGCACCAACTCATCCAAGTACCTACTGTGGACATAGCTCTCTTCTAAGAGCTTCCCATGAGTAAACTTGACAGAGCACCCCAAGAACCCCGTGAGCTGGTGTTATTTTTATAGCAGTGGGGAAAGGACCATCAGCAAGGCTGGGAACAACAGGAAGCAGCCCCCTTACAAAGAGGCCCCCCCCATCCAAAGAAGACACAGCAAAAACAGGAACTGAGATTGTAGCTTATCATGATCAGGTTACAAGAGCATTCATGACGCGGCCCAGCTCACACGGCCTGTCCCATCCTGCCCTCGCCCCCATTTTCTCTGGAGTACACCCACGTGGGCAGGCAGTGGACTCCAGTGCTCAGCTCCAGCCACATGCCTGGGCTGCCCCACCTGGCAGCAGCCCAAGACACCCCCACCCTGGGACAAAGAAGCCACTGTCTGCCTCTGGGCCCTTCCTGAGACCTTTTCTCATCCTTCTATTCCTTCTGCCCCCTCATGTTTTCACGCTGAGCTTCAGAGCACCATGGCAGAAAGAAACCAACAAGGATAAATAAATGTGATCAAATTTCATGCCACAAATACAGGAGACGGAATGAGGTGGGGAACTGTAGGCGAGTGCTTAAATATTTTCTGAACCATGGGCTTAAATGCAGCCCCCACCACCACCCCCAGCACAGCACAGCGGCTCAGAACATAGAATGCAGTGCCCTCATCCGTCCTTGGCTGTGCAATCCTTGGTAAATGACCTCATCTCTGTGCTTTGGTTCATCAGCCTGTAAAATAACACTGGTAGGCATTCCTTCTTCACAGGACTGTAGAACGCTACAAAGCCTGGTCCACGGAGAGGGCTCTATAAGCTGCATTAGTTAGCTATTGCTGTGTAACAAATTCCCTCCAAAATTACCAGCTAGATACATTTATTATCTCACAGTTTCTGAGGGTTAGGAAAGCAGGAGTGGCTTAGCTATGTGGTTCTGGCTGGGGGTGTCTTGTGCAGCTGCAATCAATGTGTTGACCGGGGCTGTGGTCATTTCAAGGTTTCACTGGGAGAGAATCCACTCCCAAGTTCACGGGTCTTTTTTTATTACTAATCTTAGATACAATCTCCCATTCCTTTTGCTGTATTCTATTCATTGGAAGTGAGTCACTACATCCAGCGCACATTCAAAGCAGAGGGGATCATATGAGTGTGAAGACCAGGAAGTTGGGCCATCTTCGAGGCTGCCTCTTATAGAAAAGTGTGTTAAGCCCTCTGTCAGGAAGTTGGAGTAGTCCTAGCTCCCGCCCCATCCACAGGGGAGACAGCCAGGAACAGGCACTCCAGCTCAATAAGGCAGAGCTGGGGCCTGGGCAAACCCAAGGAAGCTAGGGAAGGCCTGCCAGCCAACAAACATATCCCGTGTTCCTGCCATGTGCCACCCTTCGTGGAGGCCAGGGCTATGAAGACCAACACAGCCTCCACTGTGCCCCCAAAGGGCCCACAGCCTAATAGAGGGAAAGAGACTTAAATAATTACAAATGACAAATGCTGCTAGTGGTTACAAGTCAAGCTTTGGAGCCACACCCCCTGGGTTCAAATCTTGTCCCTACTACTTACCTGCTTTGTGACCCTGGGCAAGTGACCAAACTATGCTACACCTTAGTTTGCTCATCTGTAAGATGGGGACAAGAGAGTACCCACATCACAGGGTTGTTGGGAGGGCTTAAAGAAGTCATGTTTAGCCTGCTGCCTGGCATAGAGGGAGCACTCTGTAAATGTTGGCCATTCTGCCAAAAAGCAACAAGGTGAGAGGACATACAGGGACGCGGTGTCAGGAGAGGGCTCTCTGGGGTGACATTCAAGCCATGGCATGATGAAAATGAAGAGCAAAGAAAGAGTAATCCAAGCAGAGGGAGCAGCATACTTGCTGCCCAAAGTCCCTAGGGCTGGGCATGCTCCCTAGGGCTGAGCATGTTTAGGAACAGCAAAAAGGCCAGTGTAGGTGGAAGAGTGGCAAAAGAAAGGAGAAGAGATTGGGGACGTGGTCGGGAACCTCATGTGGTCTAAATTCTAAGGGCAACAAGGAAGCATGGGAGGGTGCTGAGTAGGAAAATTCAGCAAAGGGTCCCCTGAGAGAGGCAACATCATAAGGCATCAGCAGACAAAAGGAGGTCCAGTATGTTCCAGACAGAAGGAACATCCTGAGTCTGACAAGGCAAGTTGATATGAGGGTCAGGTGAACCTACGGAGGTGGGGAGTGGCAAGTGGGCAGATCCCAGCATAGGTCACAGCCCCTAGTGTCCAGCTGGAGGTTGAGTCTTCCTCCTGCAGAGGACGGGGGTTGTGAAGGGTGTGTGAACAGACTGCATGGTCAAATCTGCATATCAGAAAGACCAAGGGCAGAGGCAGGGGTCAAGGCATGGAGAGAAAAGGATGAGCTCTAGAAGGTTCAGAACCAGTCAACTGGCAGTGGAACTTTCCCCAGCTCCACACCATCCCTGCTGCTCACAGAGCCTGTTTCTTTACCTTTACAATAGGTGAGTTCCTGCATCCTGCATCTCCCCTGAGAGGATCAGCCTGGCAAACCCACAGCAGGTGCTCAGCCATTCCCATGTGGGGTTTGTTACTAAGATTTGCTCCGATGGGAATCCCCAGTAACACCTATTTCATGCCAGGAGGACCCCCAACAGCTTCTTCAAGGAAGCCCCTCGGCAACACCCTAAAGATCTTCCTCCAAGAATACCTGCATCCCCTCCTGAGAAATCACAGTCTCTAGAGATCCCCAAGCAATCGGAGTACATAGCACCCACACACACAAATCCTGAACCCCCCAAATCTTGCACAGATCCCAAACTCTCAAAGAGTGCGCTGGCCACAGAGAAACCAGTAAATGGTCCTGAGGAGATAAACACCCTTCAGAAACCCTAAAAGTCCCTTACAGATCCCCCAAGAAGCCCCCTCATCCCTCGCCCTCCGAGAAAGCTCTAAAAAATCCAAAGTATCTTGACAGCCCCCAAAGACCACTGAGTCACCACTATGGACCCGTTAGGGACCTACCAGAATCCTTGAAGAGCCCCTAGGGGCCTCTCACCGGCACCAAGTCCCCATAGAGACCCCCAAATACCCACGGCTTCCCGATCGCCGCAGTTCTCTGTTGGGAACCCCCCTACCAGCTGCCCAAAGATCCCCAAGTTACCTTCCAGCTCCCTAAGGTCTCCCAAACAGCCTCTAGAATCTCGAAACCTATTCATCTCCCTCCAGAGACCCTCAAGCTGTCCCCTGCGGTTCCCCTCAGAGACCCCCAACCTGTCACTCTTTCGGGCCCCGGCCCCGCTCCCAGCCCCAATCTCACCTAAGCCTCGCCCCCGGTCTCCAAAACCGGTCTCCCCAAGCCCTCAGGACCCCCCATTTCCTGACCACCCCCAAGTCGCGGACCCAGCCGGGGGCCCAGGCGCCGACTGCACTCACAAGAGGTCCCGCCTTGCTGTCTTGCAGACGATGCGCAGGAAACGCCAGCCGCCACCGCCCACGTACACGCCGAGTGCCGCCGCCGCGCTCCAGCTCCACGGAAGCCCCAGCAGCCACAGCAGGACGAGCGAGACCACCGAGGCCGAGCCTGCACCGGGAGCCCGCATCCTGGGGAGGCGGAGAGCGCTGAGGCCGCGGGCCGCTGGGGCCCCGCCCCCACGGTCAGCTGGCTCCGCCCCCAGAGCGAGCTCCGCCTCCAGGCTCAGGCCCCGCCCCCGCGCCTGGAATTGGCCGGGTCCAGGACAGACCCCGCCCCCGGATCAGGGCTCCGCCCCGTCCTATGTTGGGCACAGGCCTTGTTCTTAGCCCGGCTCAGGCTTCTTTACCAAGTATTAGTCCAGGCCATGCCCTCAGACGCAGCTCTTCGACCCCGTCAGTCCCGGTCAAGCCCTACCCCGTGTCTTGACCTAGCGGCAGGACTCTGAACCCAAGTTGGCCCTACTCATGGGCTCCACACAGACACAGGTCCTTCCCAGCCACTTGACCAGCCCTTGCCTTGACCTAGCCTCCGTCCTCGGTTACAGGATCCACCCCCGTCCCCAAGCCTCTCCGCAGGTCCCGCTTTCCTCCAAGTCCCGCTTCTACCCTCACTCTGCCACTCACTGGGCCCCGCCCCCAGGTTGCCTTTGGTCCCGCCCACAGCCGCAAGCCCCGCCCACTCCAACGAGGCCCCTCCCCCTAGCCCCGGGCCTGGCCCGCCCCCAATCCCAGGCCCAGGTTCCACCCCTGGCCACTGGCACCGCCCTCAGGCTTGGGCCCAATCGTCACCCTCCGGGCCTCACTCGGGCGCACCTCGAGCCCCAGGCCCCTCCCCATCGGCCAGCCCAGACCCGCCCCAAGGCCCTCCTCCGACCTGTCTAGCTCAAAGCGCCTCAGCCGCTCAGCCGAGGTCCCCCTTTCCGGAGGCCACGACCATAGAGAGGGGCCCCGGGCCAGAGAGACGACGGCCAACGAGACCCAGGGGCTAGAACGGCCCGGGGAGCGCGGCCGCGGTCTTCCGGACGCCCAAGCCGCTCCCCCCGCCCGCCCCCGCGCGCCGTTCCGAAAGCACGTGCGCCCGCGGCCGGGGGCGTGGCTCCAGCCTGAGCCCCAGATAGCTGAAGGATTCCTAGCCCGCGGGACCAGAAAGTCCCGGTTCACACCCAGGGCCTGTCTGTCCTGGATTCCTGCCCCGTTTGTTCTAAATCCAGGCACCAGTGCCTCTTGGGTCTTAAATAGGCACGCAGGAACCCGGGGAGCCCTGAACTCACAGCTAGGGGCCCCAGAAGGTGCTAAATCCAACCCCCATCTGTTTTATTAATGATAACATTTCAAGGACCCAACCAATCCCAAATCCATACCGCAAAATCTTGTCGGTTAATCTTGTCCTGGGGTAACCTCCCAGGAGCCCAGGGAGGGCAAAATCCACACATACCAGGTCCCCACCCTCCCACACCCTCGGTCCCAAATGCCCGCCCGAGACCCAGAAGCCCTTCTAATCAGGCACGGGCCAGCCCGGCCTGGCTGCCCACCACCTGGTCCCTGACTGACCTGGAGCGAGCGGCTCACAGACCCTCAGTCTTGGGCTGCTTGCTCCCGGGTTCCCAGAAGCTCAGGCAGGGACGGTGAGGCCAAGACGCAGGATTCCAAACCTAGCCTGAGACGTGGGCCCTCCAGAACCGCTCTTCCTGCAGACGCCTGCGCCCTGCTCTGCCGTGCTGTGCCCATGCAGGCCACTGCCTTGGATCCCTCCCTCCAAGCTCCCCCTCCTTTGCCCCCCTGCCCACCCCACCCCAACTTGTTTTCTGCCTTGCTTTGGCCGACCTTCTCTGCGCTCTCCTTGGGAGGTGGCCAGGGCCTGCTTCCAGCACCATTTAGAGGACAGGGCTGGGCAGGCTCCCACCCCTCCCACATGCTACCATTGGTCCTTGCAGTTAACCAAGAGTGGGTGGACTGGGGGGCAAGGAGGCAGATCAGGAGGACAGGCCCAGAGCCAGCCACTGGTCGGCTACTTTCTTGGCAGTGGCTCAGCAGAGTCAGCAAGGACCAGTAACTCCAGCTGCACTCTTATCCTGCCAGGTAGCACTGTTGTGCTCACCCCATTTTACAGGTAAAGGAACTGAGGACTGGAGCTGTCACACTAGCTGGAGTTGAGATTCACTCATTCACAAATGTGGGCTGGAGGCTTGCTGTCCCACCTTCCAGTCCACCCCCCCTTTTCTTCTTCCCTAAGCTTCTTCTCCCCCTCCTCCCTCTGCCCTGACTCCTCCCTTCTTCCCCACTTCCTGCCCTCCCCGTCTGTCTCCTCCACTCTCCCATGTCTTTGCTCCTTCTCAGCCTACTTCCTTCTCCTCTTCTGCTCTCACTTCCTCCCCACCCCTCCTCCTGCCCTCTCCCCTGCCCTCTTGCTTTCCCTCCTTCTCTCCTTCATCCCCTTGCTCTTTCTTCTTCTGCTTCCTTCCTTCTCCTCCTCCCCTCCCCCTTTCTTTCCTCTCTTCTCCATCTTAACAAGTTTACTGGCACCTCACTTCTGGTGCCTCCCGATCCCCCTTGGGCTGGTGGGATCACTCCAGGGGAACACTCACTAAATAGTGCCCGTGGCAGGGACACCTTGGATGGCTCAGTGGTTGAGCATCTGCCTTCGGCTCAGGTCGCGATCCTGGGATCCTGGGATCGAGTCCCGTATCAGGCTCCTGGCGTGGATCCTGCTTGTCCCTTTGCCTGTGTCTCTGCCTCTCTCTGTGTCTCTCATGAATAAATAAATGAAATCTTTAAAAAAAAATAGTAGTGCCTGTGACAATAAATCTTTTCCAGCTCTATCCACAGCTCCTGGAGGTCCTCAATCTGAATTCCCAAATTCAAAGGCTCTGGAAATCCAACTTTTTTTCTTCAGGTGGTACCAGAACGCCAGGTATAGGTGTAGACAGGGTGAGGGATTCCTGAAAAAAGAAAGACAAGATATTGCTTTCTTAATGTAAGAGAAGTCATCTTAGGTTCCCAACTACTTTGTGATCTATACTTGATGGGCATTAAATACCCAAGAATATTTCTTGCAGAACTTCCTAAGATTTGTTAAAATTGCAGAAAAAGTAGACTTCAGTAGTTAATGGTTTTAAAGAAACAAAAGAGGGCATGTGAGTGGCTCAGTGGGATAAGTGTTTGCCTTCAGCTCGGGTCCTGATCTCAGGGTCCTGGGATCAAGTCCTGCGTCGGGCTCCCTGCTCAGCAGCAAGTCGGCTTCGCCCTCTGCCCCACTGGTGCACATGCATGCTCTTGCTCTCTCTCTCTCTCTCAAATAAATAAATAAAAATCTTTAAAAAATAAAATAAAGAAGCAAAAGAATGTGAAAACTAACAGCCACTACCAGGCCAGGGGAGAGCCTAACCATATCAGAGACAAGGAATTGGTGGTAAAGCTCCCAGTGCTGTTTCAGAAGTAAAGGTCGACAGCACACACAGTCTTGAGTCTTTGCAGGATTTAAACCCCTTTGAGCACTCAAACACTAATGACTTTTGCTCCAGTTCTTTACTGATCTCTCCTTTGCCAAGTCCCTTCGGGGGAAGTTTTGTGCATGTACCCCTAGTGTAAAACTTCTCCAATTTTGTTGTATGGGGGAGGGAGGGGACACTATTTTGGAAAATATCCTCAGTGGTCTCTCTACTTGTTGCAAGTAAAACCCTTCCTTTCCCCCCCTCTTTGGCTTGATGGTCTTCTGGCTGGATACTCACCAATAGGAGAACCCAGGTTTGGGTGACAGAGGAACCACCTTCCCCTGCGCTGACCCAGTCTGCTTTCAGGGGTTAATTATCTCTTTGTATCCTTGTTTATCCCTTATTTATGCCTTTGCTTAAGGGCTGTCCCTAGACTCCCAGGGGCATCACACGGTGTATAGCATCTTTCACCCTCAGTTACTTTCTTAAGAAACAAAAAACTCCCAATTCTGAAATACAACTTTCCCCTGGTTTTCCAGATGAAGTACTGTCTTATGCCCATTTCACAGAAATGAAAACGGAGGCCTAGACATGAGGGAGAGAGAGCAGACTGAGGTTCTACCTTCCAGCTGGTGGCTTCAGGCTGGCTGCCTCCCACATCTGTGCTTTGGTTGCCCTCTGGGTGATACTGCCCGCCTCCTGGAGCACTGTGCATCAAATATTTCTTGATCACCACTGCACCACAGTTGACAAGGAGCTTTGCATCTGCAGAATGAATGGGCCAGGCACATACTAGGTGTAGAGGCACAGCCAGACGTGCATCTCCCCTGACCCAGGGTGACCACAGGGGCCTGCAGGCCACAGCAAAGCGAGTTCTTAGGACTTCCCAAAAGGAGAAAAATGAAGCATACTTTAAAAGTAAAATACTAAAAAATAAAAAAATTAAATAAATAAATAAATAAATAAATAAATAAATAAATAAAAGTAAAATACTGGGAATGCTTCAGTGGCTCAATGGTTGAGTGTCTGCCTTTGGCTCAGGGCATGATGCCAGGGTCCTGGGCTCGAGTCCTGAGTCAGGCTTCCGGCATGGAGCCTGCTTCTCCCTCTTCCTATGTCTCTGCCTCTCTTTCTATGTCTCTCATTAACAAATAAATAAATAAAATCTTAAAAAAAAATACTGAAAGATCACAGCTTGGGGGTTTCAGTATATATAGAACATGAGCACCAAGTGGGAGTGAACAATTTCTCTCTGCCAAGTTCATGTGCCCACCACAAGTAGGAGATGAGTTTCTTGTGGCTGCTATAACAGTACCATAAACCAGGTGGCTTAAAACAACAGAAATTTATTCTCTCACAGTTCTGGAGGCCAGAAGTCCAAAATCAAAGTGTCAGCAGCTACATTCCCTCTGGAAATTCTAGGGGAAGATCCACATGCTCCTTGGCTGTGGCCACATCACCCCAACCTATACCTCCATGTCCATCCACATGGTCTTCTCCCTGTATGTGTCTCTTCTGTCTCTTATAAGGTCACTTGTCATTGTATGTAAGGCTTACCTAGGTAATCTAGGATGATCTCATCTTGAGATTCTTAATTACATCTGCAAAGACCCTTTTTCCAAATAAGGTCAGAGTCACATATTCTGGGTTTAGGGCTTGGACATATCTCTCTGGGGGCTACCACTCAACCCACTACAACAGAATAAGGGATTAAAGCAGTAGTGTTTTTTTTTTTTTAAGATTTATTCATGTATTCATGAGAGACACAGAGAGAGAGAACGAGGCAGAGACAGGCAGAGGGAGAAGTAGGGTCCTTGCAGGAGCCTGACACAGGACCCAATCCCGGGATCACAACCTGAACAGAAGGAAGCTTCCCAACCGCTGAACCACCCAGGCGTCCCTAAAGCAGTTTTCAACTGTCCCCTGGGGATACCGGGCAATGGGCAACGTCTGGAGGCATTTTTATTTGTCACAACTGGAAGAGGGGTGCTACTGGCATCTAGTGGATCAAGGCCCCGGATTGCTGCTAAACATCCTACACCACAGGATAGCCCCCACCACAAGCAATGAGCTAGCCTTATATGTCAAAGGTGCTGCAATTTGGAAATGCTGAGATAAACAAAAGCCCCAGTCAAGTTGGACTTGGCTCCAAAGCCCCACACATGTCATTCGCTGGGCTGTGAAAATCAGTTTTCTTGAGGATCTATGCTTCACCTGTAAAATGGAATAAAAATGCATAAACCTAATAAGGCTGTTCTGAGAACAGGAGCCTGGCACCTCATAAAGATTAGAGAAGAGTTCTCAATTATTGAGATCATTTTGTTCTTCGTGCATCTTGCTATTCACAAGACGACAGGACTTCCTGGGGTTCTGGTAGAGTGAGGAAAATCTGACCGGGAAATTGTTCCTAAACAGAATGTAATGAGGACACATTAGGAATGAGCACATTCACAAAGCCTTGACAACATGAATCAAATCTTGAGAATAGGGCAGCCCCGATGGCTCAGCAGTTTAGCACTGCCTTCAGCCCGGGGTATGATCCTGGAGACCTGGGATCGAGTTCCACATCGGGCTCCCTGCATGGTGCCTGTTTCTCCCTCTGCCTGTGTCTCTGCCTCTCTGTGTGTGTGTGTGTGTGTCTTGAATAAATAAATAAAATCTTTTAAAAAAAATCTTGAGAATAAGGATTTTGCAATTTTCCTCTATTTGCTTTTTATTTATTTATTTATTTATTTATTTATTTATTTATTTATTGAGAGAGAGAGAGAGCATGCATGCACGACCAGGAGGGGCAGAAAGAGAGAGAGAACCCCAAGAGGAAGAGAGAGGGAGAATCCTCAACGTGGGACTCAATCTCACAAGACTGAGATCATAACCTGAACCGAAATCAAGAGCTGGAGGCCTAACTGACTGAGCCACCTGGGCACTCTGTCCCTTTTTATTGTTTAAAGCCATGCTAACCCATACTAAGCCATACCAAGTTTCTTTCACATTCTCTCATGTTTCCTAGGCCTTGAAAAATCCTCTAGACCTGGTGTACTAGCTAGCTATTGCTGTGTAATAAATCATCCCAAACTGGAGTGGCTTCATACCATAGGGATCGACTATTTCTTGAGACCCCCTCAGTTGCCTGGGCAGTCCCTCTGCTGGACTCAGTTGGCTCAGCCAATCTGCTACAATCCGCCAGCGGCTAGACTAAAAGATCACATATGTACCAATTGGTGCTGGCTATCCACAGAGCGTCTAGTTCGTCTCTGAAAATTAATAAAGGGAAACCTCACTGAAATGCAGTTGGAGGCCAGAAGGGGGAGCTCTCATGACAGTCCCATCTCCCTTCAATTACAGGAAAAAAATGTCACAGACCCTAAACAGAAGAACCAACAGGAAGGCCCCAAGAGGAAACCCTGGACATTACATCTCCTATAAGAAACTGACTACCCGGGAAGCCTGGGTGGCTCAGTGGTTGAGCATCTGCCTTCTGCCCAGGGCATGATCCTGGAGTCCCGGGATCAGGTCCCACATGGGGCTCCCTGCATGGAGCCTGCTTCTCCCTCTGCCTGTCTCTGCCTCTCTCAAATAAATAAATAGAAAGAAAGAAAGAAAGAAAGAAAGAAAGAAAGAAAGAAAGAAAGAAAGAAAGAAACTGACTGCCCAAGCAACTCGGCCAATGAGAAACCATCATCAGCCTGAACTCCTGCTTCTCTCCAATGGACTTCCCTTCAAAACAACCCTTCCCAACTTCCTCTTTCTCCATAAAATCCCGTCCTTTGTTTATTGGATATTCCTATGGTTTTTGCCATAGTTTGCTTGTCCCAAATTGCAATTCTCTGCTATTCCTGAACAAGCCCATTTTTGTTGGTAAAATAATTGACTGTTTTAAGGTGAACACCTCTGCGTGGCCTCTTATCCAATAGGCTAAAACAGGAGACTGCAAGCCACAACTCACAGGCCGAATCTGGCTATCCACAAGCTGAGAATAGTTTTTATATATTTTATTTTTATTTTATTTATTTATTTATTTATTTATTTACTTACTTTTATATATTTTATATAGTTTTTATATTCCAATAGTTTTGGAATAGTCAAGGAAAATTGAAAGACTAATATTTCTTTTTTTTTTTGTTTTTTTGAAAGACTAATATTTCATGACAAGTAACAACTCTATGAAATTCAAACTTCAGCATCTGTAAATAGAGTTTTATTGGAACCCAGACACATAAATTCATTTGCATATTGTCTAGAGGCGCTTTTGCAAAACAGTAGCAGAATTCGAAATTGCAAGAGACTCTATGGCCCACAAAGCCAAAAGTATTAACTACCTAGTCCTTTTTTTTTTTTTTTATGATAGTCACACAGAGAGAGAAAGGCAGAGACACAGGCAGAGGGAGAAGCAAGCTCCATGCACCGGGAGCCCAACGTGGGACTCGATCCCGGGACTCCAGGATCGCGCCCTGGGCCTAAGGCAGGCGCCAAACTGCTGCACCACCCAGGGATCCCACTACCTAGCCCTTTATAGAAAAGCTTTGTCAACCCCTGAGTTGATCAGCTTCCTTACATGGGGCATCTGGAGGCAGCCTTCCAAGAGAATGAAAATAGGAAGCAAGGATAAGACTCATCTTCCAAACCTCTCACCACATTTTGTTGGTCAAAACAAGTCATGAAGCCAACCCAGATCCAAGGAGAGGGGAACTAGTTTCCATCTCTTGATGGGAGGGGGCCATGATTTTCAACCTTACACACCAAGAGATTTTTTTTTCTTTAGATTTTATTTATTTATCTGAGAGAGAGAAAATGAGCAGGAGAAGGGCAGAAGGTGAGGGAGAAGCAGGCTCTACATGGAGCAGGGAGCCTGATGCGGGACTTGATCCCAGGACCCTGGGGTCCTGACCTGAGCTGGAGGCAGACACTTAACTGACTGAGCCACCCAGGCACCCCCACCAAGGGATCTTAAGGTGAGCTGTCCCAACTTAATTCAAGAGGGTGAGGGAGAAAAAACCCACGTATTTCTTTTCATTAACTTCTATTGACCTTAAAAATAAAGTAAGTTTACTAGCAAAAATGGGATCATTTGGAAATAATAGAGAATTGTGATTCGGGAGAAGCAAAGTATATAAAAAGTCAGAGGCTATTTCAACAAATAAGATAAACATTATTTTATGGAAAAGAAGGGAGGAAGCTGGGAGGGGTTGTTTTGAAGGAAAGTCCATTGGAGAAAAGCAGGAGTTCAGGGTGATGACAGTTAATTGGCTGAGTTGCAGGGGTTGTTGACTTATTGTAGGAGATTCAATCTTCATCTTTTCCTGTTGGGAACTGTAATTGATCATTCTTTCCTGTAGATTCTTCTATTTTTCAAAGATCTGAAATTGACCTGCCTTCCTGTCATTGACATGGAGAGCTTTGGTGAGAGCTCCCCCTCCTGGCCTCCTCCCTCCATATGAACAGGTTTCCCATCATTAATTTTTAGGCTTCTAACTGGAATGTGGCATATCTTTTCATGTCCTGTCATAGCAGGTATCAGCCAGCCCTGTCTCCTGTGGAAATCAAAGATAATTCCATATCACATCCTGGCCATTGCAGGTAGACACCTCAAAACATCATTTATCACAATAGAAATCACGATAATTTGCAGAGCCCTGGTGAATCGGATTACTTAATGTGCTCAATTCGTGGAGAAGCACATATATTTGGTGTTTCAACTTAAAATATTTTCACACCCATATATCAGGATGACTGTTTTCCTTTACAGTCCTATGCATTTTCTTTTTTTTTTCTTTTCTTTTTCAAGATTTTATTTATTTATTAATGAGAGAGGCAGAGAGAGAGGCAGAGACACAGGCAGAGGGAGAAGCAGGCTCCCTGTAGGGAGCCTGATGGGGGACTCGATCCCAGGATCCCGGGATCATGACCAAATGCTCAACCACTGAGCCACCCAGGTGTCCCCCTGTGCATTTTCTTAATGGATTTCTAGCTGTCTCCAGAGAAGGACCCACAGGTGGCCTGCCCCTGCCCTCGGAGGCAACAGAGAATCAGGTCGAGGTTTAGGCAGATTAGTGAGGTGCTAAGTTGGCCTCCTAAAGATACCTAATCCTGGACCAGCAGCCAGCCAGCAGGCTCAGGACCACGCAAAATCCGTCTGCCGTGTCCCCAGCTCCTAGCCAGGGCTTCCATGGCCTCCTTGTTCTCTGGCCGCGTCCTGATTCGCAACAACAGTGACCAGGACGAGCTGGACACGGAGGCCGAGCTCAGCCGCAGGCTGGAGAACCGGCTGGTGCTGCTGTTCTTTGGCGCCGGGTCGTGCCCGCAGTGCCAAGCCTTCGCGCCTATCCTCAGGGATTTCTTTGTGAGGCTCACAGATGAGTTCTATGTGCTGCGGGCAGCCCAACTGGCTCTGGTGTACGTGTCCCAGGACCCCACAGAGGAACAGCAGGATCTGTTTCTCAGGGACATGCCGAAGAAGTGGCTCTTCCTGCCCTTTGAGGATGACCTGAGGAGGTGAGGTGGGAGAAGAGGTCAGGGAGGGCTTCCTGGAGGAGGAGCTATTTCTGCAGAAAGTGAAGTATGTGTTTATTGTTGCCTCTGTTCCACCTGGAATTGATGAGCACATTCTGTGTGCCAGTATGCACGGAGTCGGAGTGGGAAGGGGGCCACGGGGGGGGGGGGGGCGGCTGTGCCCATTTCTATTTAGCTCCCAAGGAGAGCTGAGGAGACAGACATGACACAAAGACTCAAATAAATACATAATAACAAACTGTAGTTATGTTCCAAAAGACAAAGGGAGGATGCCATATGGGAATATAATGGGGAGACCTTGCTGAGGTTTGGGGTCAGGGGATGCTTCCCTGAGAAAGTGGCTTTAAAGAGAGACCCCAAGTCCAGGGAGGATAGGAAAGAGTAAGGAGAGGGAGGGGTTTCCAGGCAGAGGGCACAGCCCAGATAAAGGCTGGGAGGCCATCAGAGAAACAACAGCCAGTTCAGGGAACTGTAAGTAATAACAGATGTGAGAGGTCTGCAGCCATCATGTGGAGCAGTGCCACAAACTCCATGCTAACTGGGGTGGATGTGATCCTCAGAGTCGCTGGGAGCCAGGGAGGGCCTTGGAGCTGAGAGCGGTGGGTGGATTCATGCTTTGCACTCAGCTGCCCAATAAACAATGCTACAGTTCGTGGCTATCTTAGAACCTTCCCCTTTCTGCAATAAGGCTTCCCTTCTTTTTATTTATTTTTTAAAGTAATCTCTACACCCAACGTGGGACTCAAACCCACAACCCTGAGATACACACGCTCCTCCGACTGAGCCAGCCAGGCAAACCCAGCTTTCCTTCTTTATAAACTCCAACTTTTCACTATGAAAAATTTCAAAGACACCAAAATTTGGAAGAAGCATATAATGAAACCCACAGCAATCGTTAACATTTTGCCATATTTGCTTTATCTCCACACACGTGGAGTCTGCACTGAGCCATAGACTTTCTGACACTTCGCTGATTTCATTAATTTTGCTCCACAAGTTGGAAGTTTCTAGAGACTTTCATTCTCCACCCAACATTATCATCGTTTGGGCATTATTGGCTCACTCCTACTGCCTTCTCTGAGGCTGAGGGGGAATCTTTCCTGTAAACTGGCAACATTTCCCTTCCCAGGGCAGAAATGGCAGCTGTGAGGGCATCATAGCCAAACTCAGACCTGCTGACCTCATTTGTGGCAGGGTCCTCTCAACAAAGCATTCACTGGGGCTAGGTGTCTGGACAGTGAGCGAATCCCCACCCCCTCCACTGCCCTCCCCCACCATACAGGATGCCCAGTTAACGTTTTTTAAGATTTATTTTATTCCTGAGAGAGAGAGAGAGAGAAACAGGCAGAGGGAAAAGCAGGCTCCCTGCAAGAAGAATGGGGGACTCAATCCCGGATCCCAGGATCACGCCCTGAGCCAAAGGCAGACGCTCAACCACGGAGCCACCCAGGTGTCCCAGGATGCCCAGTTCAAAACAAATTTCCAATGAACAATGAATAATTTTTCAGTATACGTTTTTAGTATAAGTATGTCCCATATAGTGCATGTTGTGAGAAGAATAGAATAGAATAGAATAGAATAGAATAGAATAGAATAGAATAGAATAGAAGTGAGGTAGCCGCATGTCTAAGATATTGGAGACAGTGCAGAGGCCACCGCGTCCTGGCCTGGCCTGGTCCCTGGGCGCCCCCAGCGTACACGGGGCACGCAGAAGGCGCTCAGTAAGTACTGGGAGGAGGGATGTGCGGCTCCCCAGCTCGGGATCAGGGACGGGCTTCCCCGGACTGACCCGCCCGCCCCGCAGGGACCTCGGGCGCCGGTTCTCGGTGGAGCGCCTGCCGGCCGTCGTGGTGCTCAAGCCCGGCGGGGACGTGCTCAGCCGCGACGCCACCGACGAGATCCGGCGCCTGGGCCCCGCCTGCTTCGCCAACTGGCAGGAGGCGGCCGAGGTGCTGGACCGCAACTTCCTGCAGCCCGAGGACCTGGACGACCCCGCGCCGCGGAGCCTCACCGAGCCGCTGCGCCGCTGCAAGTACCGCGTGGACCGGGAGGCCCGGGGCAAACGCGGCCCGGGGGGCGGGAGCCAGCCCGAGGGGGGGCGCGGGGCGGAGGGCGGCGCCGGGGACCTGTTCTGACCCCCGCGGCGAGGACGCGCGTGGGGATGCCGTGCCGAAGCCTCTGTGCTGAAGAGCGCCGCCCAGACGCTAAGGGGACACAGCAGTGGACACTTGAGGCAGACATCCCGGCGTCCCTGAACACCCCCCACCCCACCCCACCCCGGGCGGGGTGGGGGGACCTCGGACTGCAGAGAAACCAACGCGCAGGGCTTCAGGAGATGCAAAGTGCTGGCGGGCGGGGAGGAGCAGGGAGGGACAGGTACACAGAAGACAGGCAACCAACTCAAAAATAAGCAAAGGACCTGAACAAGCATTTCTCCAAAGAAGATACACAAATGACCAACAAGCACATGAAAAGATGCTCAGCATCATTAGCCATTCGGGAAATGCAAATCAAAAGCACGGGGAGATACCACTTCCCACCCAGTAAGTTGGCTGTAACCAAAAACCAGCACACAGCAAGTGTTGGCCGGGAAATGAAAAAATTGGAACCCTGGGGCACTGCTGGTGGGAAGGTAGAAGGGTCCAGTTGCTGTGAAAAGCAGTCTGGGGTTCCTCGGGAAGTTAAGTGTATAGTTACCAGCAATTCCACTCCTAGGTGTAAACGCAAAAGAAATGAAAACAGGGACTCAAAGAAATAATTGTGCGTGCATGTTCACACCAGCACTATTCACAACAGCTAAAAGGTGGGGGGAAAACCCACATGCCCCTCAACAAACGAATGGATAAACTAAATGTGGTCCATCCACACAGTGGGGTGCTATTCAACCATTATGTGCAATGAAGAACTGCTACACGGTACCACATGGATGAACCTCAAAAAATTATTTTGCTCAGTGAAAGAAGCTGGACACAAAGAATCACATACTGCCTGGCTCCATGTATGTAAAATGTCCAGAACAGGCAAATCTAGAGACAGAGCAGATCAGGGCGGCCAAGGCTGGGGGAGGAGGAGTGGGGAGTGATTGCTAATGGGTGGGGGATGAGGGGCTCCTTTTGGGGTGATGAAAATATTCCAGAACTAGACGGACATGTTGTTTGCACAACATCATGCATGTACTAAATGCCACTGGATTGTTCACTTCAGAGTGGTTTCTTTTATGTCATGTAAATTTCACCTCAATTTTAAAAATGAAAAATAAATCATAATAACCAAAAACGTGTCACGGGAAGAACAAAGCCCAGCAGCAAAAGACAGGGGAGCCTGGTCAAGCGGGGGCCCCAAAGAGCCTTACCCAGAAGGCGACATTTCTGCAAAGCCTTGAAAGAAGGTTGAGGGAGGGGAAATCACAGCCAATTGCAAGGTCCGCAGATAAGAGACTGAATATCAAAGGGAATTATTTAAAAATTCGTTCAAATTTCCTTTTTTAAAGAACAATGAAACAGGTGCTTAAGGCAGTGGGTGGTGTGGGACTTGCTTTAATGAGTTTGCGGGCTTGTGGGGCTCCCTGGATCCGGCCACCCAGCCCTGGCGGCTCCCGGGGCCACCTCCGTCCCATCTTCGCCCCGCCCCGCGCCGGCCCCGCCCGCCCAGGACGTGGACGCCGGGAGGGGGCGCCCGCAGGGTCCCCAGAGGGAGGAGAAAAGACTTGGTCCCAAGTTTTCGGGGCACTTTCTCATCCCCACCGCGGTCGGCACGCCAGTCCCCCGACGGCCCCCCAACTTTCAGATACCCCGTGCAGGCCCTTGGACGCCCGCCCGACTCACCTGCCCGGTTAAAGTCTCTTTTATTCCTTGACCGCCCCCACCCCCACCCCGACCCCGACCCCGACCGGCAGACCCCGCCATGGCCCGGTCGTACGGCGGCCGGGTCCTGGCCGCGATGACCCTGCTGGGCATCCCGGCGGCCGTGCTGGCGGCGCTGGGAGCGCAGCTGCTGTTCCAGCTGCAGGCGGGCCGCGCGGAGCTTCGGGGGCTGCGCGCCGACGGGCTGGGCCCCGAGCTGGGCGGCGGCCCCGGGCTGCCCGAGGACGCGGCCGGGGCGCTGCTGCCGCTGGCCGCCGCGCTCGCCGCGCTCGCCCTGGTGCTGGGCCTCACCTGCCTTCTGCTCGCCGCGCTCTGCGGCCATCTGGGCGCCGAGCTGGCGCGGGGGCCTCGCCCCGGCAGGTAGGACAGTCCCCTCCTCCCCGAGGCCCGGCTGGGGGCCCGGAGAGCCCGGGGGAGCCTGCCCTTCTCGGGGCCTCAGGTTGGGGGAGAGCCTTCCCTCTCCCCTCTCCCTCCCCCTTTCTTCCATCCCGACCTCCCTTTCTCCCCTCTCTCCATCCCCCACTCCCTCTACCATCTCTCCCTCCCTTCATCCTATAGTAGTTGAAAATTTACAGCAGGTGCACCGACTACAGTGACCCCCATTTTACAGAGGTGGAAACTGCAGTCAGAGAAGACCCAGGGTAGGCTGGCCCCAGTGTTGACGTTCACTTAGGGAACCCTAAGCTCGCCGTGCTTCTCGTGTTCTGTGGACTAACCCAGCGAAGGCCCCCCAGTCCCTGGGCTGCTGGTGTTGCTACCTCCCTTTGTAACTGAGCCTCACACAGGGGAGACTGATCTCTAGGCTGCCCTTTTTTGGAAGCAGGTGGACTAGATGTGAACATGCTCCTGGTAGAGCCAGATCCTGTGCTCTGGCCCCCGGTTGGGGTTCCTTACTCAGGCACCTGGAACATGGGCAGGGGGCGGGGGGAGGCAGGTGTCAGGGGGCAGGGAATGGAGAGTGAGGAACTTACCCTGAGTCAAGGACTCGCTGCTGCCCCACCTCCCAGTGTTTTCCTCCAGGATGCTGGGGCAGGGGAGCCAGAATCAGGGGCCAGGATTCCATGGATTTCAGCAGATGGGAACTTCCCCCGCTGGAGCTGATCCCACCTAAAGTGTGCAGTATCCATTATCCATTCCACGGCTCAAGGGGTGCTGAAATGCACTCATCTGTTAGTCGACAAATATGTATTGGGTGCCTGCAGGGGGCTGAGCCCAACATAGCTTGTAGAGGATACACCGCAGGAACCAGATGGATCCAGATCTGCCCTCTTGGGGTAGACAATAGAGACTAGACAATAATGTCAATCCCAGGATAAATGCTGGGAAAGGAAGAAAATGGGTGATGCAGAAGAGGATAGGGTGTTGTTGAGATGGGACCATCAGTGGAGGCTTGGGCAGAGACTTAATTGAAGGAGGAAAGGGGGCAGAAGATCTGGAGGTCTGTGATCCAGGCAGGGGGAACAGCACGTGCAAAGGCCCTGGGGCAGGAATGACCTTGGGGTGTTAGAGGGTAGTGATTGGTGTGGCTGGAGGGAGACACGAAGGAGATAAGAACAGGGAAATCCGGAACTGGAGCATGTAGGGGCTTCCTGTGCTATGGTGAAGACTTTGGGGTTTACTCTGCCCGAGAGTTGTGAGCAAGGAGGGGCATGATCTGACTTTGGTTTGAAATAACACCCTCCAGCTGCCACACAAGAAAACAGGGGCCGGGAGGGGAGGTTGTGGGGAAGGAGGTGAGTGATAATGGAAGCTGTCAGAGCCTCCATTTCCTAAACCTCCAGGAGTAGAGAAGGGAGAGTGCACACAACAGAAGTGCTTAGCACAGTACCAGGCTCAAAACTAAGTCCTTAATCAGTCTCAGCTCTTGGGAATCTCTGTTTCTATCATGTCTGATGACAAGTTACCCTGGTTTCTTCATTTCCCAAATAAGCTTATGGTCCATAAAATAATGAGAAGTCAGGTCCCTAGCAAGTGTCTGTGCATAATAGCTGCCTCATGAATGTTGGATATTTGAATGGACTGATGTATATGGATGAGTCATAGGAGAGAGGGGATGGATGGTGGATGGATGAGTGGTGAATGAGGGGTGGATGAATGGACAGATGGATAGTTGATTGGATCAATGGATGGTGAGTGGGAGATGGATGATGGATGGATGGGTGAAGGATGGATGGATGGATCGATGGATCGATGGATGGGGTAGATGGGTGGTGAATCACAAATGGAAGGACGGATGGATGGTTGCTATTTAAATAAGTGGATGGATGGATTAATAGGGCCTGGCTAAGTGGATGATGGCTGTGTGGTTGAATATCAATGGGGATGAGTGGATGGTAAGTAGTAGTGGACATTTACCTGGAAGAACAAATGAATAGGTAGGTGGAGAGAGATGGATGGATGGATGGTTGAGTCCTCCCACAGATCTCAAGTCCCCCAAAGCTGGGCCACTCTCCCTGCCTCTCCTCCCTGGCCTTCCCCCACCAGTTCCACCCCCTGAGCTCGTTCTCTTCCTGCGTCCCTCCTTCTCAGGTCTGACTGGTTTCTCTATGACTGCCGTCTCCTCAGACACGTGGCCCTTGGTGTTTTCTGCTGTGGCGTCTCCGTCTACTTAGCAGGTGCGTGCTGGGGGATAGAAGGTGGGGTGTAGAGCCCCAGGCTGGGGTGGCCAGGGGTAGTGGTCCCATAACTGAAGTCAGCTCCAGAGCCAATCTGCCTATGTTAGACTCTCAGCTCTGACACTTTCTTGCTCTGGGACTTTGGGCAGATTTCCTTTGTGTCCCAGTTCCCTCATCGGTACAGCAGGGATGCATACTTCCCTGCCTTCTAGAATTGCTGAGGGGATTCTGGGTTAATTCCAATGAAAGCCCATGAACAGCATCTGACCCCAGTTATTGGAACCCAGTGCGGGTTCCATAAGTGGTAGCTGTCTCCAGAATATTTTTGATTCTTCAGTTTCTCAGATTTGGTTTGAACAAAAGCTTTTTAAGTCCTTGGTGGTTTTCTGGGGATAGTGTTTCACAGGTTGGTCTTAGTAAAAACTGTTTGGTTACAAATGTTGAAACTTCCAGCCCAAGAATAGCTTAGGAAAACAAAAACAAAACAAACAAAAACCAAACACTGCCCCCTCAAAAAATATATATATATACATGTACATGTGTATATATGTTTTATAAACCAGAAATGTAGTTATAAATCCCAAAACATGAAGCAGAAGAAAAACTAATAATGTGGGTGACAGAAGGACACACTGCACTGTCTTTCCTTTCCTAAATTGTAATAACTTTTCTTAAATCCACCATCTCTCACCCACACTTACCAAAAAGGAACCAAATCATCAAGATTCCTTAAAGAGACCCCTGACATCTTATATTTTGTTCTAATCCTGAAAAATGTATTGATGGTACTGCAGACTCAGTGCTGAATCATACGTAGACCACTGGCACTCCTATAAACAACCTGTTTTACTGGAAGAAAAAAATATTCAGCTGAATGAAAAACAAGATATTTGCTGTTACTGTCTTTTTCTTATTCCTGCAACAGAGAAATAGAAGTTTAGGAACATATTTAAATTATTTATTTGTGAGACATGAGCCTATATTCCATTATGGGAACATAAGGGAATATGTGGGTGTATAATGTACAGGAAACTCTGAATAACTTTTGATGTTCGACTTAATAAAATGCTCCAGTTGTGAGTTTTTTAAAAGGAGAGTGGATGGGATGATTCATGTATCTGTAAAGATTAGGGGTGGTTGTCCTCAGGTGCAGCTGGATCTAGGTGCTCAAACAATGTAATCAGAAATTCCTCTCACTTCCCCTCTTCCCCTGGTATCCCCAGAGAAAGATGCTGTATCTGTAAGTGCTTTCAACACAATGCCTACAATCTTGAGCCTTTTCACAGCCTGGCAAAAAAAAAAAAAAAAAGTGTTGGAGACTTGTAGAATAAGACATCCTCATTCTAATCTACGAGAAAAACTCAGAAAGAGGGGAAAAGAGATAAGTGTGTCAGCCTTGTTAAGTGTTAAATTAAGAATTTGTTCAGCTCCCATTTAGATTCTTTTTGAGGTTAGGTGACCTCACTCAGCAAGAATTCCCAAGCACATCAAGCCAATCATCCAATCATCCATTTGTTGCTAGCCAGAGCCAAAAGAATAATTAAAAAAACCTTTTCAAAAATGTTTAGAGAAAAAAAAAGGTCCTTGGCCTCACTTTAATATGTCAAATATGCTGCAGTGTGGCATCTTAAAAGCAAGAATATAGCCACCCAGGTGGGTGGCTCAGAGGTTGAGCATCTGCCTTTGGCTCAGGGCATGATCCTGGGGTCTGGGGATCTAGTCCTGCATGGGACTCCCTGCAGGGATCCTGCTTCTCCCTCTGCCTCTCTCTCTCCGAGTGTCTCATGAATAAATAAATAAAATATTTTTTTTTAAAAAAAGGCAAGAATACAGAGCCAGAGAAAGCATAAAACAACCAGCCAAGGGCCAAGAAGTCTTCCATCCACTCTGGGTTTCTCTTCTGCCAATTCCTTGGCTGCTGCAGTAAGAAACTTCCTCCCTACCCACAGCCCAGTTGAAAGTCCCAAGGATGGCTCTGATTGGCTGGGCTTGGGTCATGTGATAGCCATGCACCAATCGCTACAACCAAGGGAAGCAATGCTCTGATTGGCCAAGCCTAGTACCATGCACATTACTGATGCCAGAGCCGTGGGTCCGTGCTCCTGCCATAGTGCTCAGGGTGACGGTAGGGACTGGACAATGGTTCTCAAGGGGAACTGATTCTGCTGACTTGGGGGACATTTGGCAATATCTAGAGACTTTTTAAAAAATATTTTATTTATTTATTCATGAGAGAAACAGAGAGAGGCAGAGACATAGGTGGGAGGAGAAGTAGGCTCCCCCAGGACCCTGGGATCATGATCTGAGCCAAAGGCAGACACTCAACCACTGAGCCACCCGGGTGCCCCTCTGGCGACGTTTTTGCTTGTCATGACAGGGAAGGGAGAGAATGCTACTGTATCTAGTGGGTAGAAGCTGCTAAATGTCCTACAAGGTGCAGGCCAGTCCTCATCAAAACGAATGGTGTCAACTGGGCGCTGGATACGTCAGCGGAAAACTAGTACAGATCAGACCTCAAGGTCAGGTCACCAACCGTCTTGTTCAGAGCAGCAAACTAAGGCCGGAGAGGGGCTGTGGTTCCCTGAAAGTTAATCACGGGCTTCAGGAAGCCTGAGATTCGGGTTGCTTTAGTTGTGGTCAAGTACTCATAACATAAAATTTACCATTTTGTGGTAAAATGGATGTGACGACAATATGAGAGGATTAGGTAGTTAAGCTATGCGCCTGTCATGCTGTATGCCCGGTGTTTGGGGGAGCTCTCTCGCGGCTTGGGGAGCAAACGTTTGGTGACTAAGTAAATGAGAGCCCTTTCTTCCCCCAGCACTGTCCATCTATGCCTTGCTGCTCTTTGAGATCGAGACAGGTGCGGCCGCCGCCTCCATCCTCGGAGTGGGTGCTCTGGTGCTGGTGGCGGCGCTCACCCACACTCTGCTCCGGGCTGCCCGGGCCACCCGCCGTAGCCTCCATGAACTGTCTCCACCGCACTTTGAAGACGACCCTGTCCGCCCTGCTGAAGTCTCCAAGGCCAGCCCCAGGGCTCAGCCCCAGCAGGGTACCCACCACCGGACCCCCTACTCATCCTTCCCAGAATCTGGGGACCCCTTCAGACCCACGGGCACTGCTACAGCACCTGCAGCCCTGGGGGGAGGCCGGGAGAGCAGCCTGCCTTTACCCCGCATGCACCGGACTCTGTCTGCTGGCAGGCGGCACTGGGAAGTGGTCACCCACGAGATGCGCAGCATGCTGGGCCACCGGCCAGGGGCCTCGGGGAAGGACTCCACACTAGTGTGAACCCAAGGATCAGAGATAGTGACCTGGTGTCAGGCCTGCTGCCTGACAGAGAG
Organism: Canis lupus familiaris; assembly: GCF_011100685.1. Taxonomy (NCBI): domain Eukaryota; kingdom Metazoa; phylum Chordata; class Mammalia; order Carnivora; family Canidae; genus Canis; species Canis lupus. The sequence goes on from NC_049241.1 coordinate 45,768,670, forward strand.
GTCCAGACTCAACCACAGTAATATGACTTGATTTCTCAGTTCACAGCATCCCTGGCTTGTGTCCTCAAGGCTGCTTCATGGCACAAAGCGGCTGCCAGTGCTCTAGCCTTCACCTCCTCCCTCAGAGGGAAAGGCAGAGGCCAAGGGGTGGGGGGCTCAGCATCTTCTAGAAATCTTTCTAGGAGGCCTTGGGACCCTCCTGCTTATATCTCACTGGCAAAAACAGAGTCACATGGCCACATCTCCAGGCAGGAAAGGCTGGGAAATGTAGCTGTCAGATGTTAGAGGCAGGAGGGGAGGGTTGGGTTTAAACAGTGATTCTCTAAATGTCTCCATCCGTTTTACAGATGAGGAAACCGAGGTCCAGAGAGGGGCAGTGACTCACCAGGAGTCCCATGGCCAGTACTGAGCGTCAGAGTCAGGATTCGAACCCGGGTTCTCTAACCCCCATGCTGCTGACAGTGCAAGTCTCAGACTCTGCGACTTCTTCCGGGCTGTGAGCATTTGAAATCTGTGTGTGCTGAGCTCAGAGCAGCCCAGGGCCACAGGGGCCCCTGGAGGGCTGGACCCCCTTCTGGCTGTGGGCCCCTGGCCGAGGGCTTTGCTGCGCTGTGTCTCAGTTTCCTTGTCTATAAAATGGGGACAGAAGCAGTTCCTCCACCTAGGGCTCCTGTGAGACTCAATGTAAACCATTCCAGGTGCCTGTGCACAGTAGGTCCTCAATACATGCCAACCTCTGCTGTCATCATTCAGGGCCCCTGGTGGCAGGAAAAGGGGGGTTGATGGCCACTTTCTGGGGCTCATGAAACTGGCAAGGCTTAGACTGGATAACTCAGAGCCCCAGAGGGGACGCCTGGGTGGCTCAGAGGTTGAGCATCTGTCTTCAGCTCAGGGCATGATCCCAGGGCCCGGGATCGAGTCCCACATCAGGCTCCCTGCAGGGAGCCCGCTTCTCCCTCTGCCTATGTCTCTGCCTCTCTCTCTGTGTCTCTCATGAATAAACAAATAAAATCTTAAAAAAACACACAAACAAACTTGGAGCCCTAGGGATCTCCAGAGGCCCTGGTCCCACTCCCATCCCACATGACCTTCACGACCCTCAAATAAACTCCAACCTTCACTATCACCTTTGTCACTTGAGCCACATCCAAACATGCTGTGTGGTCAAGCCCAGGCCCAGCATGATGGGTGGAGTCACAGGAGTGGGATGTGGAGGCTGAAGTGGGGTACAAGGGTGTACTCTTTATAGACCCCAGTCGGGGCCCATGTCCTACAAATCTCCATGCATATAAATTTCACTAGGGGTGGGAATGCCTGGCCTCCACCCTCACCCCAAATGGACAGATGTCCCCAGAATTCTCCCAGTGGGTCCCTTCCTGGGCCATACAGGCACTCTGAGGCCCAGGGAGAGGAGCAGCTCAGCCACAAAGTGGCTTAAAACCCCCCTGGGGCCTTTTCTAATGGAGAGAGAGGTAACAGTGCCCAGTGGGGAGGGGGGGCTCCTCTCCTAAATCTGACCCTGGCAGGGACCCTGCTGATCCAATACACCCAGACCCTAGTGGCCCACTGACCCCAATTCCAGCTGCCTCCTCCCAGAGCCACTGGGAAGCTGCAGAGACCTCTTTGCTGGTGGAATGAAGTGGAGAGATAATACACATGAACATCCCATGTGGCGCCTGACATGTGGGGCACCCAATAAGCATGGGTTCTCGGGGAGCATAATAAATATCAATGAAAAAGATAAAATAAGAATAAATTTTGGGGCAGCCCTTGTGGTCCAGCAGTTTAGTGACCGCCTTTGGCCCAGGGCATGATCCTGGAGACCCAGGATCGAGTCCCGCATCAGGCTCCCTGCATGGAGCCTGCTTCTCCCTCTGCCTGTGTCTCTGCCTTCCTCTCTCTCTGTGTCTCTCATGAATAAATAAATAAATAAAATCCTTTTAAAAAATAAGAATAAATTTCGGGGCACCTGGCTGGCTCAGTCGGTACAGCATGCAAGTCTTGATCTTGGAGTCATGAGTTCAAGCTCCACGTTGGGTGCAGAACTTACTTTAAAAGAATAAGAAATGTCACGTCTTTATCACATGCCTGGTTCTGCAGGCACATACCATTCACTTTCCTGGCCTCAGTTAATCTTCAGGATAACCCTATTTACAGATGGGGAAACTGAGGCCCAGGAACTGAGACCATATGGTGGTGATGGCTGGAATCTGGTTACCCCTTCACAAAGAGCTCCAGGACAGAGCAGGTGCCCAAGAAACATTGGAAATTACAGTTTCTGAGAATCCACTGGAATGGGGCAGGTGATCAAGCCATGTGATGGAATATTACTCAGGCATGAAAAGGGACAAAAACACTGATATGGTACACATGGATGGAGCTTGAAAACTCCAAGTGTAAAAAGTCAGACACAAAAGGCCACATAGTGTTGATTCCACATATATGAAATGTCCAGAACAGACAAATCCACAGAGACAGCAGGTGAATGGCTGCCAGCAGCCGGGGGACAAGGATAAGAAGTGACTGCTCACGAGGATGCGGTTTCCCTCCTGAGTGATATAAATGTTCTGGAACTAGACAGTGGTGATGTTTACACAACATTCTCAGTGCACTAAATGCTACTGAACTGTATACTTTAAAATGGAGAATTCATGTGAATTTTACTTTAATTAAAAAATTTAAGGAGGCACTGCAGGTGGAGATGGGCTCCTGAACTAAAAGCTCCTTAAATGTTGCACCCTGTGAGCTCACTAGCCTCATCCCCATCTGACCCCTGCTCATCCTCCTGGGACCCAGAATAGGAGCCCTAGAAACGAAGCCGGGAGCGGGCTGCCCATTGCCCGGCTGAAACCAACCCCACCCCCCCGGGCTCTGCTTTGGAAGGGGTGCCAAGCATCCTCATATCTCAGCCAGAATCAAGTGAGAGGGGACGAGGCTGGGCCTCAGCTGGAAGCCAAATGCTGAGGTCGTCGCTGTGTGTCCTGGCTACCTGATAAGGGTTTGGTGCTCCAGGAGCTGGGACAGACCTGGCTCAGGGAACAGTCATGCGACCTGCCACTTTAGTGTCCTTTATAAAATAAAGTAACCTCCTCCACTCCACCAAACACAGCTGCGAGGACCAGATCAGAAAGGGGATTGATGTCTCCATTAATTCCACAGGCCACGCAAAAACAAGCAGCTGTTGGCACCCTGGTGTGATTAGAGAGTGAATAACATCTCCGAAAGACATTGCCTTGGGTTGGGATCATCAGAACCAGACCATGAGATGATGACGGGGGTGTGGTTTGTTTACAAGGGAGGAAGCCCCAGAGACACCAAACCTTCAGGGACACCAATAAGCAGACAGTACCATGACTGCCTGGGCTCCATCCTGCTGGGGATCTCTGGGAGACAGCAAAGAGCACACACAGCAGAGTGACCCCAACACAGAGGCTCAAGGCCTGGGGTGTTTATCCTCTGACCCTAGATAAACGTCACAGAAATAATATTGAACAGAATTAGCCAGACTCAGAAGAGAACTCATTAGGGAATTACACTTACATCAAGTTCAGTAGTAGGCAGAATGAACGGTGAGGTCGGAGGCAGTAGCATTAAGGGGGCTTCAAAGGGGGTGGCAGACAGATGTTTGAATCTGGCATAGGTGGGTGCTCTGATCTGGGGGTGGAGAGAGCAGCAGGGGCCACAGCTGGGCTCAGAAGCATTGGAATACAAGTATGGAGTTTGCGCTAGCAGAGGCCACCGGGGCTGCACCCCGCATGCACCTGCTTAGACTACGCTGTAAGAACTGTTGAGCTGGGAAGTGTTTCTGCAAGTCGGTAGAGCAGTATGCGTGCATTCTCCCTCGGAGCGGCACTGAGGTAAGCACCATGGAGAGTCCCATTGTAAAGATGGAGAAACTGAGGTATAGAGAGGTTAAGTCACTGCTCAAGGGTCACCGGCTAGTGAGCAGGGGAGCTGGGACCTCATCTCACCTGAGGTGACACCTGTCTCAGCACCTGGGAGAAGCCAAAGGCAGGAAGGATAAAGCTTTGGCTCTCTCCTTGTAGCCCAAGATGGTGTAGGCTCAGCCATGGCAGTCGGGATGGACGTGGCCCGAGTTGGGAGTGGGTGGGTGGGTGGGCTCCTTGGTGGTGACTCGCCCACACCTTCCTGAGGGTGTCCTTAGGCCCCACGGGGCTCAGAGGGATCTTGCAGGGTCATTGGCCACCAAGTCCAGTCAGAGCCGAGACCAGGACGGCTCACCTGGGGGCCCCTGGTCACTCGCAGGTGTCCTGGAAAGTGATCCAGAGCTGGTGTCAGGGTGGCCGAGAAGGGAGAACAAACGGCCTTTGCTTCCTGGCGGGATCAGATTCCGTGGCCGGCGCCAGGGCAGCCTGGGCGGGACCTGGCAGGGCCCAGGGAGGGGAGATGTGGGGAGATGTCTCAGCACCCAAGGCCTAGTTTTCCCAAGGCAGCTGAAGCACCTGGGGGACGGGCACATTTTGCACAGTCTCTTCCCTCGACAGCACGCAGTCTCCGCCCTCAGACTCCCAGCACAGGGCCATCCTGTTTCCCTCAGACCCCAGAGCAGGACAGATCTCTGCCCTCAGCCCCCCGGGACAATGCTGTTAGATACAAGTACCTGGGTGGGGGGTGCACCCCTTCCGGGGACCCAGTGGGGTGCCTTCTGGCCAGTGATCTCCGAGCAGAACTTTGATGAGGCCCTTCCAGGCCAGGGCATTTCACTGACAGGGTAAGAGCTTTCTGAGCCTGCCCCCACTGTCATGGTGAGATGGTGGCAGCCCCTTCAGGCAGGTCTCAGAGACTGTGACCAGCAGAGTCCGTTGCTGCTCTGCCACGGGCATGTGGTATGAATGAGGAAGAAGCCTAGTGGGGCACCTGGTGGCTCAGTTCACTGAACACCTGCCTTCAGGTCAGATCATGATCCCAGGGTCCTGCTTCTCCCTCTGCCTGCCGCTCCCCCCGTTTGTGCTCTATGTCAAATAAACAAAATCTTTAAAAAATTAAAAAAAAAAATAGAAGAAGACTTCATCTTTCTAAGCCACAAAGATTGGAGGATGTTCCTGACTGCTGCGGACTAGGTTACCTTGATGCTACAGACCCCCACACGTGTGAGTTCCACCCACTAAGCTTTATTTGCAACCCCCAAACCAATACTTGCAGCACTTTGTAGCCATTCAGGGACATGCTCAGAGCAGAGGTGGGGGGAGGGAGTTTGTATCACTGAGGCACAGGGTCCCCATTGAGGTGGAATGTGGTGACACCCTGCCATCGTCCTTTGGCTCTGATGGTAAACAGGTGGCCTTTTTATGGTCTATCTAGTAGCACATTTTGTATATATTTGTGTTTTTGTTGGCAATTTTTCTACTTAAAAAGGCCTCTAAGTATAGTACTTGGTGCTGCCTTACTGTCTCTGAATGCAAAAAGGCTGGATGTGTCCCCTGGAGAAAATGTGTGTTAGTTAGATGAGCTTTGTTTCAGGCATGAGTTATAGTGCTGTTGGCTGAAAGTCAGTGTGAGCCAAGCAGTAAGGTGTATTTTAAAAGGTGTCTTTGGGGAGCCCTGGGTGGCTCAGTGGTTTAGTGCCTGCCTTCGGCCCAGGTGTGACCCTGGAGTCCGGGGATCGAATTCCACATCGGGCTCCCTGCATGGAGCCTGCTTCTCCTTCTGCCTGTGTCTCTGCCTCTCTCTCTCTCTCTCTCTCTGTGTCTCTCATGGATAAATAAATAAAATCTTTTAAAAAAATAAAATAAAAGGTGTCTTAAAACACACAGAGAACAAGGTCATGTATCGATTGCCTGACAAAAATGTGACCAAAGGCTTGCAGGAAGGTACCTGGGTATTTGCTGTGGAATCCAGTACTCTCTCAGTTTTCACTACAACATTATAGAATGCTTTGGACAGAATGTATCCATCACACAGTAGAGAAAAAAAAAGACACATAGAACAGCTTTAAGATTAAGAGAGCAGGCTCTGGGTTCAAATCTCAGCTGTGGGGGACGCCTGGGTGGCTCAGTTGGTTAAGCATCCGATTTCGGCTCAGGTCATGATCTCAGGGTCCTGGAATCCAGCGCTGCATCGGCTCTGTGCTCAGCGAGGAGTCTGCTTCTCCCTCTGCCCCTTCCCCTGCTCGTGCTTGCTCACTCCCTCTCTCTCAAATAAATAAAATCTTTAAAAAAAAAATCAGCTGTGACCTTAGCTTCCCCTACCTCAGTTTCCCTATATGTAAGACACACAAAACCGGGGCTTCCCACCGGGGTGTGGGGAGATTAAATGAGATACTGTGGAGGTGCTGGGGATGTGATCCCCACCATATAAACCCAACAGAAACTATCATTCCTGCTATGTGCAGTGATGGAGGGGCCGACCGGGTCTTCTGTGTTCTACAGTCTCGCTCACTCACTGAGCCTGTTTACCCCTCTGCAGAATATTCTGGGAGTGGCAGCAGCGTTGCCTCCCGTCCACAATTTTGTTAACTGGGTGGATATCTGCTCCCTGGCTTGTGCTCGATGTGCGTGGCACAGACCACGAGCCACAGAGGACCCTCGGCGGGGATCAGGACTCCAGACGGTGGGCACAGGGCAATGTTTATTGCCGGGAGGATGCCTGAGTGGCCTCCGGGCACCGGAACGTTTTGACACAAATGACTTGAAGGCACTGGTTTCCATCCAGCCCCCACCTCTGCCTTGTAGGGCCCGGGGGCGAGGCAGGCCAGAGACCCCATCACCAAGCAGACAGGTCTTGCTCCTTCTCCAGGGCTGTGGTTCCACTGGGTGGCTTAGTCTAGAAAGCCCTGCACCACCAAGGTTCCCAAGATGCTGCAGGGTGGGGTAGCTGCCAGTCCTGGGGTGTGTCAGGGGTGCTGGGCAGCGGGCTTTCCCTGGGGCTGACGAAGAGCTACGAGACACTGGGGGGCAGGCGTGCAGCTGCAGTCTTCTCCACCACGAAGCCGTAGTTATACTGGGGGGAGCAGGGGTGGGTAAGGAGAACACAGTGAGTGAGGGGCCATAGTAGTGTCTGAGGAATGGTGAGGAGGGGAGACAATTAGGGGACTTAGCAAGAGATGGGGTGTGGCTTGGGGAGACTGGGGTGGCAAGAAAGTGGGGGCTCCCCCAGCACCCCATCCTGGTCCTGCACCCACCTCCTCCTCAATATCCGCCAGTGACTTGATGGTCAGATCGGCAAAAGCAGAGAAGGCCTGGTAGGCAGAGGCAGGTCAGTCTTGGGCAGGGACACCACCCTGGAACCCCATTCCCCCATCCTCAGGGAGGGCCCCCCCCAATATTTGCCTGATCATCCCCTCACCCTTCCCACCATGGTCTCTTGCTACCAGCATCCAGTTGTCCCTCCTGATTTGCCATTCTGGGACTAAGCCCCACCCCACCAGCTTCCAGCCTCCTCTAACCCAGGAACACGGGCCTCTGCGCTGGGGGACTGGATCCACAGATGAACCTCTCTGCATCCTGACCCTTAGGAAGACAGACCTAGGCTCCCCACAGCAGAGACTCACCAGGGGGCCACAGCTCTTGCCCTCGAACCGGGGGTGCAGTGTGAAGGGAACACCATCCATGGCTGAGGAAAGCAGGTAAGGGTAGGGGCTGAGATACAGGGATCTTGAGGCCTGCCTGTGGTCCACCCTAGCCAAAGAGGGTGGTAGCCCCAAACCCCTGGCTCTTCCCAGTCTTTGGAAAACTGGGGATCCCAGGACTGGTTCCAACCCCAGCCCCACACCTTCCTAGCTATAAAACCATGAGCCAGTCTTGCCCCACCCGGTGCCTCAGTTTCTTGCTTGGCACTCACCTGAGATGCCATAGAGGTTGGAGGCCTCATAGATGGAGTCACTCCTCCTCAGAGTAGATGCCCGAGAGCCTAACCTGGACAGGGTCCGCTCTGGAAAGCCATCCTTGCTGGTAGAGGCAGGACAGTGTGGGTCAGGCCTAATTCCCCCCATGGCCACCCTACTCCCAAGCCTGGGACTCACCTGGGTTGAGCAGGTGGGTCCAGGGAGAGGCCCCGCATGTCCCGACTGAGAGCCCGGGGCTTGGGCACCGGCCTTGGGGCCTTGGCCTTCTTGCACCAAATGGCAAAGCCCCCCATGTCTCTAGAAGGAGAGAGAAGTAGAAAGGGGTCCTGGCCCAAAAGGATGACCCCAGTCCTTTGGGTGGTTTGCATTTTTTCTTAGCCCACACCCTGAGCAACATCTGAATTAATATTGCTGGGTCTGGTCACTGTACTGTGCACTTCAGACATATCAACTCACTCCTCCCAAGAACCTTACAGGACTGATACAATTACTCCTGGTTTGGGGCACCTGGTGGCTCAGTGGTTGAGCGTCTGCCTTCGGCTCAGTCGTGATCCCAGGGTCTGGCAATCAAGTCCCACATCAGGCTCCCCATGGGAGCCTGCTTCTCCCTCCACCTATGTCTCTGCCTCTCTCTGTGTGTCTCATAAATAAATAAATAAAATCTTTTAAAAAAAAATTGTCCCGGTTTAACCTGTGGAAGTCGAAGCACAGTGAAGTGACTGAAGGCACTGGAGGCCTCAGGAGAGTCCCTGAGGGTCAGCAGGGCAAACATGGGAGCTGGGAGGCAAAGGAGGCCAGAAGCTGGGGGTGGCCCTACCCTACTCGCAGGTATCCAGGCACCGTCTTGGTCTTCCCACTCAGCCGCACATCGAACACAGCCATGTCTGCAGCCCCCAGTGGCACCAGCTTCACACACATGCGTTTCTTCTTGGACACAGAGGCCTCTGGGAGTGGGGGGAGTGCAAGGGAGTAAGAAGACGGAAAAAGCAGCGAAGGGACCCAAAGATGGCTTCAGGATGATACTCGCCATGGCACTGTTTAAGGCAGCTACCCAGGGCAGCCTGGGTGTTTCAGCGGTTTAGCACTGCCTTCAGTCCAGAACGTGATCCTGGAAGTCCTGGGATCCAGTCCCACATCGGGCTCCCTGCATGGAGCCTGCTTCTCCCTCTGCCTGTGTCTCTGCCTCTCTCTCTCTCTCTCTCTGTCTCTCATGAATAAATAAATAAAATCTTTCAAAAAAAAAAAAAAGGCAGCTACCTGGATAGCTTTAGGTCAGTAGTTAAATCATGAATGGTACAGCCATAGGAGGGGACTCCATGTAGCCCTTAGGAGCCATTGAGGCAGGCCTGGGGGGTTTGGGGGGCTCAGTCGGTTAAGCATCTGCCTTTGGCTCAGGTCATGATCTCATGGGTCCTGGGATCAAGCCCCACATCAGGCTCCCTGCTCAGCAGGGAGTCTGCTTCTTCCTCTGCTCCTGCTTGTACTTTCTCTCTCTCTCTCTCAGATAAATAAATAAAATCTTAAAAAAAAAAAAAAAAAAAAGAAAAGAAAGAAAGACCCATTGGGGCAAGCTTATCTTTGGTGACATGGAGAAGCCTCATGGGGTGAGCATGGGCACCTACGGCAAGGGTGGGCAGGTGTGGAATCAGACATAACTGACTGCCCATCCTGGCCGGCCCTGCAAACATCACATGTCCTTAGTCTTCTAATCCAGGGGGCAGCAGACTCTGGCCCACAAGCCAAAAGACGTCCAAGATCCGCTTTGCAGGGCTCATGAGCTAAGAATGGTTTTCACATTTTAAAATGATGATGGGGGGGCGGGGCACAGACACTATCTGGCCTGCAAAACCTAAAATATTAACTATCTGGACCTGTACAGAAAAAGTTTGCCAACCTCAATTATCAATAGATATCACCCTGAGAGTTAAATTCACAGGACAAGACGCAGTGAGAGGCAAGGAGGGCCAGGCGGTTGGAAAGCAGAGGGTCAGGGCTGGGACGGAGCCAGAGGACAGGGTGGGGAGGGCTAAGCAGAGACCCGCGGGAGAACCAAGTATAGCTAGCCGGCAGTCTCTGAGGGGCGCTCCAGACAGAGGAAACCGTGTATGCAAAAGCCTGGAAATGAAAAGGCTCGGAAATGGCTCGTGGTTCGGTGGAAGATGTAGCAGGAAGAGTAATAAAACAGGTCACAACTCTTGCTCGAGGTCAATGGCTCATTTTTGCTCAGGGCAGGGCATCTGGTCCCGCCCCAGATCAGGGCTCGACTCCTCAGCCAACCCTGTCATCGCCCAGCGCGTCGAGTGGGCAGTCGAGGCTCGAAAAACAAGCACCTGTCGTCCCTCCACCCTCCCTGGTCCTGCCCACAGGGACCCGAACGCGGCCCCCCGCCCCTCGCCCCCACCCCCAGCCTCGGACGCGGGCCTCACTGGAGTCCAGGGGGTCGCAGACCGGGGAAAAGCCCGGTGGGAGGGGGCTCTTGTCCACCAGGACCTGGATATCGGCCACCACATTCTCCTGCGGATTCTGAGGGGGAGGAAGGGGAGGACACAGCGACAGTCACGCTGCGGCGGGGACAGCGCGCCTGGCGGAGGGTCCCGCAAACGGACCGGGGAGTGGGCGGACCCCAGGAACGCCGAAGGGGGGCGCTCCTTACCTCCAGGCTGCCCAAAGAACTGAGGCACAGAAAGTAGCCAGACTTCTGCGCGAAGCTCTTGCCGAAGCTGGCGGGCGCCCCTTCCACGGTGCAGGAGATCTACGGCGCGGACCCGGGTCAGAGCCAGGCTGCTACCCCGACGCGGCCGCCTCTCCCCCACTCAGCCCCGGACCCCGGCGTCGCTCACCGCACTGAATCCCCGCGGCGGAGGCGCCGACGCCGACGACCAGACCAGGCCAGTCAGCGGCGCCGTGTCGGTCCCCGGTCCTGGATCCATCCTCCCAGCGGAGAGCCGAAGGCAGGGACGGCCTCGGAACTCCGAGCCGCCGACCAGAGGTCGAGTTCGGATACGAGTCTGAACTACAACTCCCAGAGGACCGTGCGAAGGCCGGAGGGAGGGGCCAAAAGGGCCATCTGCGCGTGCCCGGTAGACAGCTGGCCAATCGCGAGGGAAAGTGAAGCCGCGCCTTCGCGTATCGCGCAGGCGCGCCCGTGAGCGACGTTTGCGGAAAGATGCGCGGCTCCTTTCTCACGCCCAGCAATTTCCGCCAGTGATACCCCAGCTCTTGCTAGCTCCAAGCCAGAACTACGCTCCCCACAATCCCTTGCGGTATCAGCCTCTCCGGAGACGCGCAGGGACGTTTAGGGGAGAAGTTTGAAACCGCAGTTCCAGTTCTAGGAAGTCATCCCAAAAGGAACTTTCACGGGTTATGCAGCGGTTAGTTCAAGTAACCAAAAACAGGGACCACCGTGAGCCACGAAATCTTGTGTGACGTGAGGACTTGTTCGCGCTACCGGCGGGAGACTGACAGTGCGTTGTGTGGATGGAGGTCTCGGCTCTCGGATTCCCCCACAAATCTTCCCCCACAAAGATTTACCTGGGGATCCGCGCTGGAGTAAGGACAGCCGGAAGGAAGGTAGCAAGCACAAGGCAGTCGATTAAGGACGGCACACTCTGGAGGTGGGAGAGCGGGCAGGCCCAGAGGGGATGACAACTGACCTGAGGCTAGAGGTGTCTTTTTTTTTTTTTTTTTTTTAATGTTTTTTGCGCTTAGCTAGGATGTTCTGCTACTGAGGTTTCTAGTCATCTAAGGGACTCCTCCTACCGGTTGGGAGGGGGAGGTTTTGGCCCTACAAGGTTCTTACGGGGAGTGTCAGGACTATCTTCCCCCACAGGGGGGTAGGGGACGGGTCAAAACCACAATGCAAATATATTATAAGGAACCCAGGCAGTCACCCGACAGCAGAGGAGACCGTAGGTTCTGCACCTGTGCTTTTGATCTGCCAGCCTGCTGCCGCAAAGCCACAAACAAGGCCCCCAGGCTTCTAGTGTGTGACCTACTTATCCCGGCTTAGGTGTAACTAACTGCCTGCTCCATCATTCTTAGACAGTTTTTTTCGGATGAGATCTGAAGTATTTAATGTGGTAACATGCTTTTACACCCCTCAGGGAAAAGTATGAAAACTTAGGGAACAGAGTATCATCTACTTTTCTACATTTTTCAGTTTTCTGCAATATCATGGCTTGGCCCACTGTCTGGCTTTTATGGGACCTGTGAGCTAAAAATGGTATTTATATGTGTAAATGATTGAAGGAGGAAATAAAATGAAAAGGGTATTTAGTGACATGTGAAAAGCATATGACATTCAAATGTCAGTGCCCATAAGAAACAAACGTCCTGGGCACCTGGGTGGCTCAGTTGGTTAAGCACCTGCCTTCTGCTGGGGTTATGATCCTAGGGTCCTGGGATTGAGTCAGTTGGAGCCTCCCTGCTGCAGGGGGAGCCTGCTTCTCCCTCTTGCCTTGCTCCTCCCCCCTGCTCATGCTCTCTCTGTGTCAAAAAAAAAGGAAAAAAGAAAAAAAAGAACCCACAAATGTCCTGGAAAAGATGACCCAATAATGCGTTACAGGAGTGAACTAACCTTGGGTTCCCCTTGAAGTACCCCCTTATTCCCAGTGCTTAGGAGGAACGTGCATTCATAACCTCCATCTTACACTTCCCGTTCTTCCGCAGAATGCCCTGGGTGGTTAGCATGAAGATGGCTTGCTTGGTGGCTGTCTGTATTGGAGGCAGTTACCACAGCAGCAATCTAAGCAGATGCAAGACAAAGCACAGACTGAGAAAATGACTCCCAAAATAAGCAACTTGTTTTTTTCCACCAGGACTCCCATGATCCAAACTACTCATTTATTAAGTCCCTTACGCTGGGGGTGGGATCACTCGGGGCATTCATTCACTTGTGTCCTCGTGTGCATTAATAAAGATGATACGTTAGCAGACTCATCACGTATGAACACACAACATTCTGCTTGGATAATGGCATAGGTGCCTCCTTGCAAGGCACCTCACAAACAGTAATGTCCAAGGCCATCGTAATCTGGAGGACAGCTTTTCTCATGAGAGACATTTCGGTGTTCAGTAGGACAGGCTTTGTTGGCTATCATTTTTTTTTTTTTTTAGGATTTTATTTATTTATTCATGAGAGACACAGGCAGAGGGAGAAGCAGGCTCCTTTCTGGGAGCCTGATTCGGGACTTGATCCAGAACCCTGGGATCACCCCCTGAGCCAAAGGCATACACTCAATCACTGAGCCACCTAGGCGCCCCTGTTGGCTATCATTTAAGGCTTTACTAGGAACTTAGTAAGGGCATGTGTACTTACTATAACTTCCTCCAGGCCAATGGAGGGAACAAACATGGTGGCCAAGTGATCATACCAGTGGAAAACATCGTGCCCACCTGGCCTTGAAGGGAGGGAGATTGGCAGCTTGTGTTACCATGGGGCAGATTTCTGGGAGAACTCAGGATTTAGCAACCCAGTCACCTAGGTGGAAGCCAAGCCAAAGATTTGTGCCGCACAACCATTGGGTCTCATTTGGATTTACCCAGTAAATACCTGGAGGATGTGACAGTGCCAAACCTGTCATGATCCTTTAAAATGACCAAATGAGGGACGCCTGGGTGGCTCAGTGGTTAAAGTGCCTGCCTTCAGCTCAGGGTGTGATCCTGGAGTCCTGGGATCGAGTTCCGCATTGGGCTCCCTGCCTGGAGCCTGCTTCTCTCTCTGCCTGTGTCTCTGCCTCTCTCTGTGTGTCTCACATGAATAAATAAATAAAATCTTTAAAATGACAGAATGACTACATGGTTATGGTGACATCCATCCCATATCCCTGGTGTACTTGGGATGGTTCTATTTTAGAGTGCTTTTTTTTTTTTTTTTCTGCTCCCTACATTGGAGTACATGAGTGCTCAACCTGGGATAAACCACATGAACCCATCCCAAATCTGAGTGAAGCCACCTATGGCTCTGATAGTGGTATTTTTAGGACCTTTCGGATGGGCTGCCTGTTTTACTCAATCAACAGGAAAAGAATAGCCAATGCCCAATGTTACTGAGCATGTGTGTGCCACAGACTAGGTTTCTGAATCAATATTGGTAATATCAGCTGAATTAAGAGCCCCTCTCCTAGCTTGTGCTTCCTTAACATACTGCTTAAGTGCCTTCTGATCCCCTCCCTGGAGGAGTGATAGCCACCAAGGCAATCCTGACACGCTAAAGAGGGGCGGCTGCCTGCATACCCAACAGTGTGGATTGATTCCTTTGCCAGGCACACAAGTGGGCCCTCTGTAGAAAGATATTTCTCTCAGGTGTCCATCCCATGACTGGACACCCAAGGGGCAGCAGAAGTCTAAGGCCAAAGAAGACAGATATTTAGTAGAAACTTGTATTGGGAAGTCTTTTTATTAATGCAGCTGCAGCTTTAGGAACCTGGCCAGGTTTTGCATAACGTACCTGTTGGCCGGGGGACACACAGGGGAGGCAGCACTGTCAGGCGTGAGGAAATGGGACTAGGGGCAGGATGTGTTCAGAATCCCTGTCTTCTCCCCTCTTTCTGTGGTGCGTGTTCCATTCCAGGTATAGCGGGTTTCAACAGATCTGGCTTACAGCAGGACAACAGGATCCCAGTGGAGTTTGAGTCGTTCCCCCTCACCCAAGGAGTGAAGTGACTCACCCCTCTGCGAGGGATGTCCCATTGTAAATTCCAGTAGATAATGCCTCTCCCATACCTGATGGGACTTGGTATCCTCCGCAGGGCAGCGTGTTGATCCACAGTGAGCATCAGGGCAATAGCTGTCTCTGGAGACTCCACACCTTTACAAAATTGGGTGCTTTGGCAGGGGTTCCCGGTCTGGCATATAGGGTCGTGGGTTCAAATGCATTCAAATGCATTCCTCCACACAGCCAAGGTGGCTTTACCTGTTAATGATTTAACCTGCTGCTTTAATATCCCATTCTTAAAAAAATAATAATAAATAATAGTAATAGTAATAATAATAATATCCCATTCTTCCTTTCTCCCAACCTGGCTGCCTGTGGCATAGAGGGGAGATGGAGCCTCCATTCACTATTCTTCTGCCCAATCTTGCACACCATGGCCCCTAAAATGTGACCCCAATCAGGTGCATGGGTGGCTCAATGGTTAAGCATCCGCCTTTGGCTCAGGTCATGATCTCGGGCTCCTGGGATCAAGTCCCGCATCAGGCTCCCCACAAGGAGCCTGCTTCTCCCCCTGCCTATGTCTCTGCCTCTCTCTCTGTGTCTCTCATAAATAAATAAATAAAGTCTTTAAAAAAAAAAGTTACCCCAATCACTGTCTATTTGATGAGGGTTTCCATACATCATACCCAGTTTTTCTAATCCCCTAATGGTGGCAGTCTGCTTTGCATGGTGACAGGGGAAAGCTTGGGTTAGGCCAGACACAATGACCTCACAAACAAAGCCAAAGTTAGAACCCTCACTCAGGGGCACCTGGCTGGTTCAGTCCCCAGAGCATATAACTCTTGATCTCAGGGTCATGAGTTTGAGCCCCATGCTGGGTGTGGAGATTACTTAATAACACAAAAAAGAACCCTCCCTCAGAGGGAAAGGACCAATGTAATCAATTTGCCAATGCCTTACCAGTTGGGAACTCCAGTGGTTGGCCCCAGACATTTCCTTTGGCAGGTGCCACAGTAGCCACTCTTCCTATGCACCCAATCTGCTGTATCTACTGAAAGGTTGGTGGCCAAGGCTCCTACCTGGGCTGGAGCATCAGCTTTCTGAATGCCGGGGTGGGGTTCAGCGCCTTGTGAGCCTGGATGTGGAAGACAGTGAGGATGCCTCAGTCTCCTGCAGATGAACCTAGATGTCTTTCCACATACCCTGACCCCACAAAGCCTAATTCATGATCATCCATCTCTCAGCTTTTCATTGTCCAAGTCATAGGGTTGGTCCTTTTAAAACAGCCCAACTATCGGTGCAAAGGGTTAACAGGGCTTCTGAGTGATCCATCACCAGCCAGATCACCAGCCAAACTGGCTGCTGTGGTTGGTTCTGTTTCCATCAAGATGGTGTCAGCATGGAGCTGACTAGTGATGATAGCTCTCATGGATAGGCTGCCCAGACTAGAACCTTCTGTACACTAGACATCAGCAGAAATACCCCCCCTTGCACCTTACAGACCACAGGAGTAGGGACGGGGGCATTTGAAGGATCTAGATCCCCTACAGGGCTTGGTAGCACCCTCTCGCAAGAGGTGGTGGGCTGGTAGATGGTGTCCTCCTATGCTGCAAACAGACATGCCTTAGTCAAAGTGGGAGTTTGAACCACGGCAGAGGTAAGTCAATGGGACATGTTCTCAACCCACTCTTTGAGAGGCAGAAAAGTTCTTCCCGTGATATCCTGTCCTTTCATGAGAGGCTCAACCTGAATGGCAGTGCCATTGAGTTTCCTGCAGGTTCACCACACATCCTCCCACTCACATGTTCCAGCAAAGTCTGCAGAGCGTCCCGCAGAAGAGGCAGGTCTTTACATGTCAGCATTAGATCATCAGTGTAATGGGCCCATTTTACGGATGTGGGGAAGGAGAACAGTGACAAGTCTTGGGCTACCATCCTGTGACATACGGTGGGGCTGGCAGGTAGCTTTGGGAAGCAGTTGAAAGGTCCATTGCCATCCCTCCCACATGAAGGCAAATTGAGCTTGTGTCTAGTGGCCAGGGATATATTGAAAAAGGCGTTTGCCAAGTCCCATCCAACATGAGACGTTCCTAGGACTGTGACCAAGGTATCTACAACGGTGGCAACATTGGGCACAGCTACATGGATTGGGGGACAACATCTTGTTTAATTCTCAATCATCCACCATGAGCCATCTGTTTTTCCTACTGGCCACACTGTGCTGTTAAAAGCTAAGGGCAGGCTGTATGATACCAACCTGATGCAGTTCTTGGATAGTCTCTCCTACTTCTCTATTGCCCCTCAGATACCTATAGCACTTGGCAATACCACTCTTTCATGGGGATGGCTGGCTTACTCGTTCCCGGTGGGCATTTCCCCTCAGCACTGGTTTGATCACCCTGACTCAGAGGCAGAGTTCACTGTTAGAAGTTTGGAGACTTTGACCTTGTAGGATGTCAGTGCCCAACATGTTCTCTGGTACTAGAGAAATAAAAACCTCCTATTCTCAGGGCACCTGGGGGGCTTAGGTGGTTAAGCATTTGACTTTGGCTCAGGTCATGATCTCAGGGTCCTGGGATCAAGGACCCCCATATCGGGATACCCGCTCAAAGAAGAGTCTGTTTCTCTCTCTCCCTCTACCTCACCCCCCCTCCCCCCGTCCTGCTCTCATACTCTAGCTTACACAGCTCACTTGCATGTGATTTCTCTCTCTCTCTTTCTCTTAAATAAATAAAATCTTTAAAAAACAAAAAACCAATCTCGTATTCTCATGGGGAAGAACTCTCAATTTGCAGTGTCAAAGAGACCTTCCTGGCCATAACCGTTTACCTTCCATAATCATTGATGGCACTGAGGGATTCAGAAGACATCCAAGGGGTACCATGTCAGAATACATTCAGCTCCAGCATCCACCAAAGATGTTACCTTTTGTTTATTTCTGGGGGACCAGTAAATAATGAGCTCCACATGGGGCCTCCAGCTGCCCCCGTCAATCCTCACCCAGAGGCAATCTTAGCCCACATCCTATCACCAGGGTGTGGGAGGCACCCACCCTGAATAGGACAGTATCCCTGAAGCCTCTCCTGGCACAAAGGAGCATCGGGGATGGTGGGGGCAGGTGGGGCAGTCCTAACCTTTTGTTCAGGTTTGAAGGCTCTCCGCGGGTCAACCAGCACAGTGTTGGAGACCAGTCTATCTTCAGCAATGAGGTCAAGCCATATTTGCTTCTAAGTGACCTTTATTATACCCTTTACACTCTCTCTCTCTCTTTTTTTTTTAAGATTTTATTTATTCATGAGAGACACAGAGAGAGAGGCAGAGACACAGGCAGAGGGAGAAGCAGGCTCCATGCAGGGAGCCAGACGTGGGACTCGATCCCAGGTCTCCAGGATCACGCCCTGGGCTGAAGGCAGCACTAAACCGCTGAGCCACCCGGGCTGCTCTCTCTCTCTCTCTCTCTCTCTCTCTCTCTCTCTCTCTCTCTCTCATGCCCTTTACCTTCTCAATCAAGATAGTCTTTTGGCTTCCAGATCTCCTTCTCTCTCTCGGGTCTTTCCCACAGCCCGTACCCATTGTCATGATTTGTCAGTTTCCCCAGATGAGCAATGGATTCACCAATGTCATAAATCTCTCATCCCACAACTGGGCTCAGCATGGACATCAGTGTGTCCCATAGCAGGTTCTGGGAGTGGGCTGGAGAATCTTAGTTTTCAGTGACTGCAGTGACTGTGGCCTGATCAGGGCCTTCAAAGAAAGAAGTATAAATGGCCTGTTTCATTCCTGACTCCCTAAGAATTTGCCGTACCTCTTCTATAGATTTCCAGGGCCCCATGCCCAGGGAGGTCCCCCTCATTGGGTGAAGCCTCCCTGCAGGCTAAAATAATCTAATCTCTAAGGGAGTGAGTACCTTGAGCTCTCCCTGAGCACCACACAGGAGGCAGGGTGAGTGGTGGTGCTGCTCATTTTCTCAGCCTCCTGTGCTGTAAGAGAAACTCCATCACCCCCTGGATCCCATAGGTGCACTACCCATGCCTGGATACTTTTCTGGGCCTTTTGCTGGGACTTGGCAGCCATGTCCATAAGTTCAGTGGGAGTATATTCTCTTATCTTGTACATTTCCCAATTGGGGAGCTGCCCCACTGATTGCCCCACCTTCCTAGCTTTGCAGAACAGCATGCAGGGACACCTGGGTTGCTCAGTGGTTGGGCGCCTGCCTTCGGCTCAGGTCGTAATCCTGGGATCCGGGATGGATTCCGTATTGGGCTCTCTGCAGGGAGCCTGCGTCTCCCTCTGCCTATGTCTCTGCCTCTCTCTCTCAGTCTGTGTCTCTCTTGAATAAATAAATAAATCTTAAAAAAAAAAAAAAAAAGCATGCAACGGCGTCCAGCTTACAATCCTGCTCTCTACCTCATCTTCCAGCCCTGAAGCCAGCAGAGTAGAGGACACCACATATCCTCCTCTAATCTCAGCTCTCCTTCCAACTTTAAAATCCAGCTTTAGGGGTAGCCTGGGTGGCTCAGCGGTTTAGCGCTGCCTTCAGCCCAGGGTGAGATCTGGGATGGAGTCCCACGTCAGGCTTTCTGCATGGAGCCTGCTTCTCCCTCTGCCTGTGTCTCTGCCTCTTTCTCTCTCTCTCTCTCTCTCATAAATAAATAAAATATTTTTTAATAAAATAAAATCTGGCTTCAGCCTCTCCTTGGGCATCAATGGCCAGCCGCCCTTCCCTTCTCTGCCCCTGTACGTTGTGTGCATTAGACCACCCAGAGTGTTCGGGATGTCTCCAGACTCACATGGCCATCCACAGGCCTCTGACATAGGAGCCACCCTTCCCCACATCCAGGTTGATGGTCAACTCGGCATTATCTCTGCAGGTGCCTCTTTCCCAAGGCCCGTTTTCTGGCCTCCCAGCGGTCTGACACCATTGTTGGCTCCCAACCTCCAGACGTCCCCGAGTCAGATCTGAAATTGGCTGCATTCATAGAGGGCGAGGAGAGACGATAGAAAAAGGCAGACTGCTCCAGATCAGGTAGGTGGCAGGCTTAATAAGGAGGGGAGCTTACTTATGAGATTTGTCTTGAGTGGGAAGATGGGGAGATCTCTTCACCCACCCACTAGAATCTTAAGAGTTTCTGCAGAGACCTCAGCGGGGTTCACCCACATATACAGCCCAGATAGTCTCAACAACACCTTGCTTTCTCACAAGGTTATGTCTTGAAGTGGCTCCTCGTGTAGGAAAAATAAGCAGAAGGTACCCTCCAAGGACAGGGGATGGGGAGGGGGTGAGGAGCCTCAGAACAACTGGGTCCAGCTCATTGGTCAACCAACCCACACATCTTCTCGATGACCTTCTCCAACAAGAAACATGCTTTGATCGCCAACATTCAGCCCTGAGGCCGGGTGAGAAGCTGGCACTGATTGAACTATGGACCCAGGGAAATGGCCTCAGTGGGTGGAGGTCACCCTGAAGCCAGCCAGTCCTACCCGGTGCTGCTGGAACAGGAACAGGAAGGAGCTAGAAGGAAACAGAATGTCTGATATGAGGAGAGAGGATCATCCACTCCCTGCAGGGGCAGGAACAGACTAAATTCTAGATTGTTCTTTAGGGAAAGTGAGAGTCCGAGGACCCGGTAACTCCACTCCTGGGAATTCAGTCTAAGGAAAGATCACATCGATCCACAACTTATCAAAGGATGACACAAGTGGACGACCTGGCAGGCAGTGGGGAGGAGCTGAACACTGAGCTAAGCGCCTGTCGGGTCCTCGGAGCAGCTGGGGCAGCCGCTGTCACAGCCAACCTACAAGCAAGCAGGCTCGGCAGGTGGAGGAGCCCAGGGCTGAGCGGACTGAGCCCAGCTGACCCCAAATCTGACTCCCGGCATCATTCTCCACCTCAGGGCTGTCCTGGGTGCTGTGGGGTGCTGAGCAGCATCCCTCACCTCCCCCCACCAGATGCCAGTAGTGCCCTTCCCCTCAACCCCAATATGAAGTTCCTGACCATCGAAACTATCTCTAGGGGCACCTGGGTGGTGCGGTAGGTTAAGCGTCTGTCTCTTGGTTTCCACTCAGGTTGTGATCTCAGTCAGGTTCCTGGGACCCAGCCCCATGTCAGGCTCCATGCTTAGTGTGAGTCTACTTGAGATTCTCTCTTCTTCCCCCTCCCCCTCCCATTCATTCATTCTCTCTCTCTTTCTCTCTCTCAAATAAATAGATCAAGAAAGAAAGGCAGAAAGAAAGAAAAGAAAGAAGAAAAAAAGAAGAAAGAAAGAAGAAAAAGAAAGAAAAGAAAGAAAGAAAAAGAAAGAAAGAAGAAAAAGAAAAAGAAAGAAAGAAAGGAAAGAAAGAAAGAAAGAAAGAAAAAAGAAAAAAGAAAGAAAGAAAGAAAGAAAGAAAGAAAGAAAGAAAGAAAGAAAGAAAGAAAGAAAGAAAGAAAAAGAAAACTATCTCCCGATGTCCCCTGGAGACAGAATCACCCCTGAGTGAGAATCCTTGGGCCGGTGTCTTCCTACAAGCCTGGAGATGACCTCTGTCACCCACTCAGGGCCATGCACAACTGAAACATCTCAAGAGCAAGGCATTATACAACAAGGTAAGGCATTTGGTCAACACAATGAAATATATGTGTAATTTAACAAACAAAAAGAGACAAAAGAGCTGAGTGAGGGGAGCAGGATTGTGGATGACCTTTTTGTCCTTTAAGAAGTTTGTTTCGCTGGTGTCCCTACATTATTTTCTCAAGATTAACCACAAAAGAAAAAGCCCTGCGTGTGCACCCTTCCTTCCTGCCCCAGATGTGGGTTTAGATGAGAGATGCCCACACTAACTTCCTCCCACAGAGCATAGCACCAACCGGGTAAAGGAAGTAACTTAGCAGTGGAGGCACCTGACAGAGGCCACCTCAACCAGGCCATCTAGGTCAACATCTCAGTGAAAAGTCAAGCTGATGGCATGTCCCCTGGATGTAGTGTGAAGGGAACTTCACCTCTGCCGTCCTCCCCACAACCTGTCACCCCAGGCCAAGCTTGAAAAAACAGCAGACAAATCACAACTGGGGAGCATCCTACAAAACACCTCACCGGTTCTGCTCAAAACTGTCAAGGTCATCAAAAACAAGAAAGTCTGAAACTGCCTTTTTTTTTTTTAAGATTTTATTTATTCATGAGAGACACAGAGAGAGAGGCAGAGACATAGGCAGAGAGAGAAGCAGGCTCCCTGCAGGGAGCCCAGTGAGGGACTCGATCCCAGAACCCTGGGATCACACCCTGAGCCCAAGGCAGACGCTCAACCGCTGAGCCATCCAGGTGTCCCAGTCTGAGACTGTCTCAGCCCAGAAGGGCCTAAGGAGATGTGACAACTAAATGTAACATGGAGCCCTGGATCATAGAAAAGGCATTTAAAAAAACTCTGTTTTGGCTCAGGTCACTATTTCAGGGTAATGGGATCAAGCGCCGAGTCAGGCTCCACACTCAGTATGGCGTCTGCTTGAGATTCTCTTTCCCTCTCCCTCTGCCCCTCCACAGTGTGCGCTCTCTCTCTCTCTCTCTCTCTCTCTAAAAGAAAGAAGCCAGGACCAGAACCTGGGATCAAGCCCCACCTTGGGCTCCCTACTCTGTGGAGAGCCTGCTTCTCCCTCTCCCTCTGCAGCTGTTCCTGCTTGTGCTCGTGCTCTCTCTCTCACTCTCTCTCTCTCTCTCTGTCAAATAAATACAATCTTTAAAAATAAAAATAAAACAGATGCACCATACCACTGTAAAATATTAGAAGTCTGAGGAACTGGAAGTGGGGGCATATGGAACATTTTTGTATGTCTTCACCATTTTTCTGCAAATTCAAAACTATTTTAAGACAAAATAATACTTAAAAAAAAAAGTAACGAAGCTAAAGTCAGAAAAACAGCAGCCTGTTCCCCTTGGAATTTTAGAGGGAAAACTTCATGTCAGCAGAGCTGGGGCTAGAGCGAGACGAGTAAGGCACTTGCCTCAGTTGCAAAATATAAGGGCCCACTGAAAGGCTTCATTTGTATCATCCCCATTTTACAGCTACAGAAACCGAGGCTGAGAGGAAGTTGCTTGTTCAGGTCCTACAAGAGGAAGGGCTGTTCACACACAGCCTTGGCCTCTGACCTGGAATTTTAGTCTCAAGGTGACCCCAAAGGTTTGAAGACCAGGACAGCCCGAAGCCAGCTTTGCCAACAGTCTTATGTTTGCATCTGGGGGTCCTGGCTAGGGAGGGAGGGCCCTTTTCAAGCTCCCCCTGGGCCTCTTCAGCAAGACCATTGCTCATCCTCTGCTATTTGGCTGCTGAGTGGCTTTCATGGGGACTTCTTGGCAGAGCATGTCTAATGGGGGCCTAGAGATACGTCTCCAGGCCTTCTAGGAGGCCTGGGACCCTGGCTGTGGCCCTGCTCGCCTTCTGGCCCAGCTCATCACACACACCGGAAATGGCTGACCCAACCTGGGTTGGGATCCGGGTCATGGTCTGGCTGTAGCTGAAGAAGCCACAGGAAAAGCACCCAACTACCTTCCAGCTGCCACGGCCAGCAGGTGGGAGCCTCTCAGCAGGCTGATTTCCAGCAAGAAGCTCTGGCTCTCCCAGCCATGCGGAGTGGAGGGCAGTGTAGCTTCCCTCCAGGGTCCAGCCCCCTTCTGAGGCCTCTCCTTGGACACTCCCCGAGAGCACTTTGGGTCCAGCATGTCCCCAGATGGACTGAATTGTCTTTCCTCAAAATGTGCTTCTCCGTCCATGGGCATATTTCTGTGTCACTCACCTTTCCTCCTGCCCTGTCCCACACATCCATTGAGTGCCTCCTGGTTGTCAAGGCACTTTACTAGAAACTCCTCACTGGCCACTCCTGATGAGGCTGCTCCTGTTATCGCCCCCTCCCCCATTTTACAGATGGGAAAACTGAGGTCCAGAGGGTTTTCTTGGTGTCCTGGGATGGCAGAGGCAGATTCTAGAGGTAGGAGCCTATTCCCTGCAGGAGCCAAGATGTAATCTGGGCGACCCTATTTGTTGGCTGGGGCATCCCTGGGGGCCAAATGAGGGAACTACATGCATCCAGGGGGTCCCCATCCAGAGCAGCCTTAGGTCCCTCCTCAGACACCCTCCCTCCACAGATCCCTGTGGTCCCCTCAGTGGGCTGGGCACAGGGATGCAAGAACCCCTGCTGGGTCACCACCACAGAGACCCCCTCTTGAGTCAGAGCCAAGCCCTGCCCCCAGTCTACCACACACTTCTTGGCCTCAGTTTCCTCAGCTTGGAGCTGAACCAACGGCAGCTTCTGTTTCTTCAGGTCCTGGGACACATGAACACAAGGCTGACATGCATGAGATGCTCAGTAACTACAGTTGTCACCCCCAGCTGCATGCGGGTATCCAGGCAGATCCCTCCCTCAGGATCTCACGGCGACCCCCCCCCACCCACCCTCACCAAACAAGAAAAAAATCAAGGTTTCCTTTTTTTTTTTTTTTCAAGATTTCATTTATTTGGGACACCTGAGTAGCTCAGCAGTTGGGCGTCTGCCTTCGGCCCGGGGCATGGTCCTGGAGTATAAAATTATTTAATTTTATAATAAAACTTTTATTTATTTATTCATGAGAGACACACACAGAGAGAGGCAGAGAGACACAGGCAGAGGGAGAAGCAGGCTTCTCGCGGGGAGCCCCATGCTGGACTCAATCCTGGGACCCCGGATCATGACCTGAGCCAAAGGCAGACCATCAATCACTGACTGAGCCACCCAGACGTCCCAAATCTCAAGGTTTCAATTCAGCACAAGCAACCCACATTTTCCTCTGGGAAATCGAAACTGAAAGCCTAAACTGTTTTCTGCCGGCAGATGCCCCCCTCGAGAGGACTCTCTGGGTCCTTATTATTGGTCAGGATGGCTCCTATGCTAATCAGGGGGTAGCCCCAGCCAAAGGTTTCCAGCGTCCTCCCCTAACTCCCGCCCAAACTCACTACATTAGTGAGCAGATCTACATGGCACCTACGCTTTACCACTACTACTGGCCTGTGCCCATAACTGACGAGTCAGAGTCAATGTCATCAAGTCAGAAGCTGAGCTGGCTGGAGTGGCTGGGCATCTTGGGGATCCCAGTGGTGATGGGTCTGTCTGTGGCTCTGATCATCTTTGTTGTCAAGACCAACAGCAAAGCCTGCGGGGATGGCCTCCTAGTAGAGCAGGAGTGTCACAATGTCACCAGCCTCCTGGAGCGCCAACTAACCCAAACCCGGCAAGCGTTACAGGGGACCATGGACCAGGCTACCACCTGCAACAAGACTGTGGTAAGAGATGGCAACTCTCGGAGAGGGCCCCGTGCCTGCGTGGCCCCCCAGGTCTAGATGGAGACAGAGACGGAGATGGAGATGGAGATAGAAGTTGAAACTGCCCCCAGAGTCCCGCATCGGGAGTTGAGTTTCCCCACTAGGGCTTGGGGGATCTCTAAACTTTCTCAGCAGTGCTGGTGTGGGGCAGGCCCTTCAAACTGCCCAGAGTACCCAAATCCCCGCTAGGATGTGGGAAGAATCTCCAACCTGGTACAGGAGAGCTAGAAACTCCTCTCTGCCCCAGTCTTGGGCAGCAGAAATCCCAGCTAGGGCTTGGGATGGGGACCTCATCACACCGTAAAGAAGGGTGGGACTCTCCATATATCTACTCCCATCTGGGAGAGACTTTGAAACTTTCAAGTGGGTCCTGACCTGGGGGACCTTGAAACTCTCACCAACATCCAACTTGGCCTTGGAAATCCCCCTGTGTTCTGGGTTTGGGTAGGGGGTGTTCTAAATCTTGGGCAATAGCCCACAGGGTCTAGGAGTTTCTCCTAGGGTTTGGGCATGGGGAGGCCTCCAAATTCCCATGTAGGGGAGCCTCCCCTCTTTCGAGGATGGAATCCTGAGGTGCCCTGGGAGAGAGGGAGGTTGTGGTCATTCTTGAAGGTGGGAGACTGGGGTGCAGGGAGGGCTGGAGGGAAACCTGAAAGAGGTTTGGCCCCGGGCCCTTCTGACCCCCTTCTGGGGCCCGGAGCAGCAGCTGCCAGAACCCCAGTCTCTGACACACCCCCACCCCACCCCCACCCCCGCATCCAGGTGACCCTGTCAGCTTCCCTGGTGAAGGAGAAGGCCTGGGGTCAGGAGCAGCTCACCCGAGGAGAGAAACTTCAGGGTGAGAAAGAACAAAGCCAGGGTTCCATGGAGGGGGATTGGGAGGGGTGGGTCAGGCAGTGAAGGGGAGGGGAGAGGGAGGATCCCAGGGTTGGGGTCCCCAGGGAGTGGCTGGAATCCAGTGGAGGAGGGGAAAGGAGTGGCCCAGAATTCCAAGGTGGGATGGCACAATGGTGGGGCTGGAGGGCGTGTCACGTCCCAGGGTAGAGCCAGGTGAAGGATGTGGCCACTTGTCACACCTTGTCCAGGCCACTGCCACTGTGCTGACATGGCCCCCTGATCCTGTCCCACCTTAGGAGAGATCGAGACATTGAAGCAGCAGCTGCAGGCCGCTTTGGAGGAGGTGAAGCAGCTAAGGTCTGAGCCCCGGCCCCTGACCATGCCCCTCTCCTGCGCATTTGTCTTACCCCAAGACCATCCCAACCCCCCCCCCAAGACCCAGGCTTCCCTTTGCTTGGGAAATCCCCATTGCTCAGGACACAAAGTTTGAACCCCAGCCTGGTGCCTCTGGTCGCACGAGCCTTGAGTGACTGCTCCCCACTCTCCTTCCCACTGACTTGGTCGGGGAGGAGGGGGAGACTCTGAGGAGTCACCAGCCCAGACCTGGTAGAACCAGGCCCGGCAGCTGCTTCAGTTCTCCCCACATTTTCTCCAGAGAAGGGAAGGAGGCCTCAAGCAAGGAAAGGGAAACCAGCTCCGTCAGCTCCTTGAAGGCACCCCCCGGCTCCGTGGTGGTCCCCGTGTACCTGCTCCTAGGCCTTAGGGCTCTGCTGGCCTGAGGTCCCAGGAGGCCTGCCGGTAAGAAGGCGGGTGGCCTGGGGTAGAAGAAAGCTGGGGACAGAAGGGGGGAGGGAGTCCGGGATGGGCCAGGGTCTGGGGAGGTGGCCTGCCGACAGGGTAGTGGACAGGACACAGAGAAGACGGGCTCCCGGTGCATGGAGCCTGCTTCTCCCTCTGCCTGTCTCTGCCTCTCTTTCTCTCTCTGTGACTATCATAAATAAATAAAAATTTAAAAAAAAATTAAAAAAAAAAAAAAGGACACAGAGAAGGGTCTCTAGGAGGGGGAGGGCACAGAGTAGGGGGCTGGCCGCCTTCTGTCCCCCTCGCCCTCAGCCCTGAGTCCCTGTAATGGTGTCTCTTAGCCCACAGCTGGGGCTGGTTCCTGTTCTGTTTTCCCGTTCAAGGCTTCCCTGACCAGACCAGTTCTGAGGGGGCCACATGGCAGTACGGTTAGGGGGAGGTGGGCGAGGTAGCAGGGGCAGGGGAGGGGGACGACACGGACAAGGAGCAGGCTGGGGGATGGACAAGCAGGGGGGTTGGCCCAGGGTTGCCTCCCCCCACCGACCCCACCTCCCCCCAGAGCTGGGCAGGGCATGGGGTGGGGGGAGTACCTATTTCTCGATGTCATGGTTTCCAGAAGTTCACTGTCTTCTGAAGTCTTAGAACTCCAAAAAGTAAACACCTCTATTGGGGGGGAAATACCTTACCCTGAAGTTTCTGGAGTGTTTATGTCACCCTCATGCATCTGGGGCCTGTCCTGCAGGTGAGGGTCCACACCCAAGCTTCCCTGCTCCAGAACGTTCCCAGGAACCCTTAGGGTTCCGGCAGGCACCATCCCCCTGCCTCCCTGGAGCTCTTCACTGGGATCAGCTTACAGGACTCTACACCCTCATCAGCACTCCCTGTATGCCGGGCATCCTAGTCATCAACTCTCATCTCCCCTCTTTTCCTCACTGGATCTTCCCCTGATGCCTATTCCAATGGGGAAACCAAGGCTATGGCAGGGGGACATCTTGTCGTAGTGCCCAATCCCATCCCACAGAAAATTCGGGGCCAGGATTCAAGCCTGGATCTGCAGACACACACAGCCCAGGCCTTTGTGACAGGGCCCCACTCCAAACTCTTATTCCTCCTGCAGTGTCCAGCGCTGGGAACCCCTCCTCCAGAGAGTCTCTCTGCTTCTTCAAAATTGAGAGCTGCTGTCTCCATAGACTCTTCATCTACTTGCATGGATCCTCCCAGGCTCCCTCAGCCCTTCCTCCTCTGTTATCTCCCTTTCTCCAAGTCCTTCTGGAATCCCAACTATTGTCCAGGCGACTTCCTGCCGGTGGCACCGGAGCCAGGCCCTTTGGGTCTGTCAGCACTGCTGGGTTGTGCTCTGTCTGCGGTGGGGGCCGCCCTGGGTGCTGTAGGATCTTGAGCAACATCCCTGGTCTCTACCCACCAGATGCCTGTACCCCTACCTTGTGACAACAACAGAAAATGCCTTCAGACATTGCCAAGCGCCCCCACTGCGGGGGGGGGGGGGGGGGGTGCAGATTCACTTCCTGTGAGAAACTGCTCTAGAGACGGTTCTCCTCTTCCTCACTTCTGTGTCCCTAGCTTGCTTGAGGTCGCTTTAGGATGACGGAGTCATTTCACCCCCCAGTTAACCGCCCCATCTAACAAACAGGGAAACTGAAATCCAGAAAAATTCCCGGACTTCCTCAGAGCTTCTGAGCTGCTGGGGGGAGTGGAGAAATTGAAACCTCCGATTCCCAGAAGTGAGTCCTTCTCACGTGACCTGCCCCCCCCCCCCAAACTGTTACAGAAGCCAGAAAGGCAAATATTCCAGAGATGGGTCCTGACTGGAAAGGTACAGGAGCTTTATTCAGGGGGCTGGCCACCTGGGGAGAGGGACTCAGAGCCCAAAAGCCACTCAGAAGTTTCTGCCTGGCCCAGAGATTTTTAAAGGGACTTAGGGGCAGTTAATGGGCTAAGGGAGTGCTGCAGCCTGCGATCTAGATTATGTGCAGTCTTGCCTGTGCCAGCTACAGATGTTACTGTGGTGCTCACAGGTTGGGCAAGGGATTCCGGTTCCTTGGTTCTGGGGGGCCGGGGGTGCAGGAGAGCCTGGTGACAGAGTGTAGAAGTGCTCTGCTCTAAGAAAGAATGCAGGACCTATAAATATACAAAGAAAGGTTTGGTTAATCAGTCACTCGAGCTATGGGTGCTTGCTAAGACTTAGTGACTACTGGACAGGCGGGAGGGGCTGAGTTGGCTTCACATCCACCACCATCCTCCGCCCCCCCCACCCCCATGCCTGGGCTGTTTGTTTCCATGGTGCCCAAGAACAGGTTTGTCCAATATGATGGATTCAAGCCAATCAGTCTCTTCTCCCAAACCCTCCTACATGGCTGAGTATAAACCTCTCCTGGGGACGCCTGGGTGGCTCAGCGGTTGAGCGTCTGCCTTTGGCTCACAGCGTGATCCTGGGTCGGGGATGGAGTCCCACATGGGGCTCCCTGTGAGTAGCCTGCTTCCCCCTCTGCCTGTGTCTCTGCCTCTCTCTCTCTCT
The DNA here is from genome assembly GCF_011100685.1 of Canis lupus familiaris. Taxonomy (NCBI): domain Eukaryota; kingdom Metazoa; phylum Chordata; class Mammalia; order Carnivora; family Canidae; genus Canis; species Canis lupus. The sequence continues at coordinate 45,797,625 of NC_049241.1, forward strand.
CTCTCTCTCTCTCTGTGTGTGTGACTATCATAAATAAGTAAAAAAAAAAAAAAAAAAAAGCAATCAAGGGGTGCCCGGCTGGCTCAGTCTGTAAAGCCTGCGACTCTTGATCTCAGGGTTGTGAGTTTGAGCCCCACAAACTTGGGTGTAGAGCCGACTTAAAAAATAAAATAAAATAAAATGTTCTGGGGATGCCTGGGTGGTTCAGGGGTTGACCATCTACCATTGACTCAGGGCGAGATCCCAGAATCCCAGAATCCAGTCCCACATTGGGCTTGCTGCATGGAGCCTGCAAGCACTCCCTCTACCTATGCTCTGCCTCTCTGTCTCTCATGAATAAATAAATAAAATCTTAAATAAAATAAATAAAACAAAATAAAATATTCTGATTAAAAAATAAAATAACAGGGATCCCTGGGTGGCGCAGCGGTTTAGCGCCTGCCTTTGGCCCAGGGCGCGATCCTGGAGACCCGGGATCGAATCCCACGTCGGGCTCCCGGTGCATGGAGCCTGCTTCTCCCTCTGCCTGTGTCTCTGCCTCTCTCTCTCTCTCTCTGTGACTATCATAAATAAAAAAAAAAAAAAAAAAAATTAAAAAAAAAAATAAAATAAAATAACAAAAAGCAATCAAAACCCAGCATATTCAGCAAAAGCTCATTCCTCCCCCATGATTGCCTAAAAAGGATTTAAACAGAGGAACTGCCCCAGGAAGAGAGTTCTCACCAATAGATAACTACATCATACCGTGAATTGGATATGGTAGACAGGAAGAAACCTCACAAGGCCTATTTGATCAAAATCCTGGGTGTCCCATTCTCTCTGAGTGGCCTAGAATACATTACTAGACATCTTCCTGTGAATTGTATTCCTTCCCTATGAAGTCCCAGACCCTTACTTCCTCCTCTCTGTAGTTTAGAATGATGTATAAACCTGATTTTGCCTGCCTTTGGAAGTTTCCGTGTCTGTTTCCATATGAAATTAAATTTGATTTTTTCTTGTTAACCTGTCTCATGTCAATTTGATTCTTAGTCCAGCTAGAAGGATCTAGAAGGGGACAGGAAATTCTTACTCCCCAACACCCCTTTTCCCTCGCTGGCTGTGACCCAGTGGAGGGTTGACAAGTCAGGTCAGAGGGGTCCTGCAGGTCTGTGGGGGCTCCAGCTCCAGAGGGAATCTGGTAGTGACCAGAGGCTGCTGTGTGACCCTGCCCTGTGACTTGGCCTCTCTGGGCTCTGGTTTCTTCATGTGGAAGAGGGGCACAGGGATGGGGAGGACACGGCTCACATTTACTGCATGACGAATGTGCGGCAGCAGGGAAAGAGGCAGATGCAGGCTTTGCATTCTAGGAGCTCCCCCAGTCTGATGGTGCGGGCAGCTGGGACTCAAACTTGTAAAAGATAAAATTGCAGAAGAGCTCAGAGAGTTAGTCAAAAGGGGCTTGAGTTAGTAGGGAAGGGGAAGGGTTCTAGAGGAGGAGAAACACCAGTCAGGGGTAGGGGTGGGGGGAGCTTGTAAGGAACAGTTAGCTGGGCAAAGAGAGAGGACAGGGTGCTCAGACAGAGCAAAGAGCCAATGCGAAGGCCCTGGGATGCCAAAGTGTTTGCCAGAAGAGGAGGTCTGAAGAGGGTCCACAAGGAGCAAATAAAGACATAGGGGACTTGAAGGTGAAAGGGTACTATCCAAAGCCCCCTCCTTGGGCCACCTGGGTTGCTCAGTGGTTGGGCATCTGTCTTTGGCTCAGGTCATGATCCCAGGGTTCTGGGATTGAGTCCCACGTCGGGCTCCCTGCAGGGAGCCTGCTTCTCTCTCTGTCTGTGTCTCTGCCTCTCTCTGTGTGTCTCTCATAAATAAATCAAAATCTTTAAAAAGAAACAAACAGGGATCCCAGGGTGGCTCAGTGGTTTAGCCCCTGCCTTTGGCCCAGGGTGTGATCCTGGAGTCCCGGGATCGAGTCCCACATTGGGCTCCCTGCGTGGAGCCTGCTTCTCCCTCTGCCTGGGTCTCTGCCTCTCTGTGTATCTCTCATGAATAAATAAATAAAATCTTAAAAAAAGAAAAAGAAACAAACAAAGCCACCTATCAAGCCCACAGATAAAACTCACAGGTGTCTGTACTTGACCCTGACTCTTGGTTTTTCCAGGAAATGGTCCCCTCATTCCCAGAAAATAGACCACAGCTACACAACATAGTCTTCTCTAGCCCAACCACAACCACATCCCAGACAAGCCCGGACAGAGCCCCCACCCTACCCCCGCCCCAAGAAGCATGTCACCTCCTGCTCTACCTGGCCAGGTGTCAACTCCTCCTCACAACTCCCCCCCCCCCCCACCGGGTGCAGCTGCCACCTTCTGACACCCTTAAAACCCCTTAAAAGGCCCAGAGTAGCAGAAACTCCCCATCTCTCCTGACGTCTGGCCCCTCTCCTCCCCTGGAGAGTGAATAAATTCTCTGCTGCTTGTTGCTCTACTCTTGGTGCAATTCTTTGCACAGGGCTGGCTGGGAGTCACCCTAGCACAAGGGAAAGAGGAAGAGGAGGGGAAGGGGAGAAGGAAGTGGAGGAGGGGCCAGAGGTGAAAAGAGAAGGAGGGGAAAGGAGGGAAAAGAGGGAGAGGAGGAGGAAGGGAGGAGGGGGAGGAAGGGAGGAGAGAGGAAGAAGAGGAGGAGGGGGAGGAGGAGGAGGAAGGGAGGAGAAAGGAAGAGGAGGGGGGAAGAAGGGAGGACAGGGAGGAAGGGAGGAGAGAGGAAGAAGGGAGGAGGAGGGGCAGGGGAGCTGGGGGAGGAAGGTGAAGCAGAGGAGGAGGGGAAGTTGGGGAGGAGGCTCCTAGACTGGCCTGGATCTGATTCGCGGTGTAAGGTCGCCCCCTGGCGGCCCGATGGGACCGGGCAGGGGGCGGGGGGGGGGTGTCCCCCGTGGGTCTACCCCTGACCCTCACAGCCAGCACCGAGGGCGTGGAGCCAGGCGGTAGCCTCCCTCTTGTAGCCTCAGTGTTTCCATGAATGGAATGGGGATCCTTACCGAGTACCCCCAATGCAGATGGGTGCTGGGCACAGGTGCCCTCATGGTACCCACTGGGCCCCGGGGGGCAAGAGCTACGGCCGCTCCCACTTCACGGCGGGGCGGACTCTGAGGCTCAGAGGACAGCACATGGGGTGCAGAGGCGGGACTGGAACCCGGGACCCCCAACCCCGCCCTGGGCTCCGGGAGCCCAGGCTGGCCCCTGGCGGGGGTCCAGCCCCCTCCCTGCGGACTCGGGAAGCCACGGCCGGGAGGGGCGGAACCGTGGGTGTCCCTGGCGCCCCAAGGTGCCAATTAGCTGCTCGAGGCTGTCTGGGGCCAGAGCTGTGGACGGCGGCATGGCCGAGCCGGGGCCGGAGCCGGGCCGCGCCTGGCGGGTGCTGGCCCTGTGCGGGGCCGCGGTGTTCCTGGCGGCCGCGGCGGCCGGGGCGGCCCTGCTGGCCTGGAACCTGGCCTCGGCGGCCTCCCGGGGGCCTCGCTGCCCCGAGCCAGGGGCCAACGCCACGGCGCCCCCCAGGGACCTGGCGCCCGAGGTCGAGGACCTACAGCGGCGGCTGGCCGAGGCTACCCGGCGTGGGGATGCCCTGGCCCGGCGGCTGGACCAGGCCAACCGCGCCCGCGGGGAGCTGGAGGAGGCACTACGGGCCTGCCAGGGCCGCCAGGTAGGTGGGCAGGGTGGTGGGCCAGGGTATCCGGGAAACAGGGGAGAGGGCGCGCACACACAGCCCCGGGGCCGCCCCCCTGTGCAGTAGTTTCCCTAATTCTTCAAATGAGGGAGGCAGACGAGAAGAGCACCGTCGTCCCTTCCAGATCCTACAATACCGGTTCCCCCTGGGGTCTACCTCTGACCAAGGAAGCCCCCAGTTCTCTGCTATCTGCCTAAGAGCTGGTGGTGGCTAGGGAAGCCCCAGACCCTGAGCCCACCTGGGGAGGCCCTGTGCTAACCCTCCCCCTGGGTGCCCACTCAACCTCCCCCAGCCAGTGGCCCAAAAGCCCTATTTCGAGAGAGGGACATTCATGTCACCTGTAATTAGGAGGCTAAAGTTGGCCTCTTGGGGGAGGTACTGGCCAGGTCCTTCCTTTTCCTCTGGCTACCCCTTCCAACTCTTTCTTAACCCTTCTCAGCCCTGGGCCTTGCAAAAGAACCATCCTCAAGGTCCCGATCTTTCATTTACTGACCGCCCTGTGTCTCTGTGTACCAGGCCCAGCAAGAGTTGAGCAGTGTGTGAATTCTAGAAATCAAAACAGACCTCTGTCCTTTACCTGCCTGCCTCAGGGAAGGGCCTGAGGCCACTGAGGTTAAAAGCAGCTGCTCTAGGTTCAAATTCTGACTCTGCCCCTCAGTGGGAGATGTGTTGAGGAGGCCGGGCAGGCCAGTGGTTTTGAAGAACGTCTCCCAGAGCTGAAGTAGCATCCTCCAGAAACCCAAACATTGTCAACCACCAAACTGGCTTGTGTTGGGCTGAAACCCCCAGTGAATCTAGAAGTGGGTAGAATTGAAGAACCCGAGTGTGACCGCAGACCTAAACCGTTTCCACATCTGGTGGTTTGGGGTAGGGGGTTGGTGAACCTGGACAGACCAGCTGTCACACTTCTGGGTTTTACAACCACAGGACTCCCAAAGGACATCCCAAATAAAGCTCAGGGAACACGGTGACCAGTGTCAGTTCAGTCGCCCCCAGAAAGAGGGGAGACTTCACTTCTTCTCTCCGACCACCTCCCGCCCCCCCCTCCCCCCCGGGCCCCCTACTCTCCTCACTTCCCCTCCACTCCTCAGAGCCGGCTTCAGACGCAACTGATGACCCTGAAGACTGAGATTGACGAGGCCAAGGCACAGGGGACCCAGATGGGGGCTGAGAACGGGGCGCTCACAGGTGTGTTGGGGGCACAAGGGGTGGGGTGGGAGGAGCCTAAAGGCTCCTGGTTACGCAAAAGCACGCACAGGTGCAAACGTAATTTAAACGACACGCAAACGCGAATGAAAAGTTAGGAAAGAAATGCACACAACACTCAAAGGCCACGCAAATGTCACAAAAACAACGCAAATGCAACAAAATATGCAAACGCCACGTGCACGACTCCCAAAAGCAATACAAACCATGAAAAGCCCTGCAGGTGACACGCCAAGGTCACGCAAACAGCACACAAATTTAATTCGCACGAGGCAAGGCTGCAAATCGTAGGCAGACCGTAAACTCAAAGGCCGGGGTTGGCCCGGCGGGAGCGAGGGCTCGGACCTAAACCCACTCCCTGCGCCCGCAGAAGCCCTGGCGCGCTGGGAGGCGGCGGCCACGGAGTCTGCGCGGCGGTTGGACGAGGCACAGCAGCGCGCACGCGCGGCCGAGGCCGAAGCCGAAGCTTGCGCGGCCCGGGAGGCGGTGCTGCGCGAACGCGCGTGAGTGAAGGGCGGGGCCCGGGGCGGGATGGGCGCGGTGCGCGGCCAATAGCTGCGCAAGACTTCGTTCTTTCGACCAATCAGCACATGGAGCGTCCCCGGATGGAGAAGGGGCGTGGCCGTGCGGGAGGGGCTTCGGGGAGTTGAGTGATGGGAGGGCCGGAGGCGGGTCCTAGAGTCGGAGCCTAGGGGTGGTGAAGGACGTGGGCTCTCTGCGGGCGAGCGTCCCCAGGTTGGGCCGCATTCTGGGGGCGGGAGTCCCTGGGGTCGGGCTTCCCTGGAGGGCCCTGGGGAAGGGCGAGGAGCGGAAGGGAAGGAGGCGAGGGGAGAGGGGACGGGGGATCTGAAGGTGGAGCTCCTGGAAAAGGAGCTGGGAGTCCCTGGGGAGGAGCCCCGGAAACGGCTGGGGGTGGAGAAGGATTAGCGGATCCTGGGGAGTGAGGTTCTCTGGAAGGTCTCGGGGAACGCGGGTCCAGGTGCTGATGGGCCCCTCCCCACTTCCTGTCAGTAAAGCCCTGGAAGCCGAGCTGGGCCCCCAGCGCAGAGTGCCGCGCCCCCGATCCCGCTCCGTGTCCCGACCCCGACCCCGACCCAGCCCCCGCTCGCGCTCTCGCCCGGGACCCTCGGGGGGCTGCCGGCGGCCGGCGCGGCGCGCTCGAGGGTGAGTCGGCCCCCCGCAGGCTGGGGGCTCCAGGCAGGAGGGCACACGCTGCGCGGCCCTGCGGGAACCTGTGTGCAGGTGCCCACGCTGGAGGAGATGGCCGGTCGACAGCCGTCAACGCTCAGCTTTACACCCACTGAATGGACGCTACGGAAAGGAAACTCGACCCTCTCTCCCCAACCATCTTCTGCTTATTTTACAGACAGGGAAACTGAGGCCCGTTTGATAACACAAAGAGATAGTGTTTGGGGGCTTAAGTCCCTTCTAACGACAGTGTTGCTTCATCCCACAGACAAGAAGACTGAGGGTCCAGCCCTGGCTCAGGAGTGACCGGGAAGGGTCACTTCTCCTCTCTGGGCCTCAGTTTACCTTGTCTGTAAATTGAATGTTGGAACCACGTTTAGCGAGCCACCCTACCCTTGACAACAAAAACTAACTGAGATGGCACAATGGGAAAACCACAGACCCCTCTTACTATGCGAAGGGTACGAAACTTCAAAATGGAATATTAGAAAAAAAACTAACGTTTTTAAAATACATCACAACAAAGGGGACTTATCCCTGAGATGCAGGGATGGCTCAATATTCGCAAGTCTGCTAATAAAATTCGCCATACTAATGGATCAAATGAGGAAAGTTCTGAAAAGGCCATCAAAATAAGGGGCAAGGTGAGGATGACCACTGTCAAGTATTTAACATTGTTCTGGAAGTACTAGCAAATGCACTTAGCCAAGGGAAAAAAGGAAGAAGTACGAATATCAGAAAAGCAGTGGGGCGTTTATAGTTTGGATCATATGTAAGCACTGTTTATATAGGGAAAAAAAATAGAAATACCAACAATTTCATGTGGCTCAATTATGTCTTTTACCTTATATTTTACATAACTTCAGATTTACAGAAAAGTTGGAAGATTAGTACAAAGAATTCTTAGATATTCTTCCACCACATTCCACAAATGTTACCACCTTTGTTTTCTTCTTTCTTTCTTTCTTTCTTTCTTTCTTTCTTTCTTTCTTTCTCTCTCTCTCTCTCTCTCTCTCTCTCTCTCTCAACTTTTTATGAAAAACTTGCAGAAATGATGTCTCACTACCCATAACACTTCGGTATGCATTTCCTAAAAACAAGGACATTCTCCCACATAATCACAGTACAATTACAAACATCAGGAAGTGGACATTGATAAAACACCATTATCTAATCTACAGACTTTAATCAGACTTTGCCAACTGTTCTCATAATGTCTTTTATAACAAAAGAATATCCTGGCTCACACGTTGTATTTGTGAAGTCTTTCATCTCTTTCAATCTGGAACATTTCTCAATCTGTCTTTGCCTCTCATAAGATTGGCAATTTTTTAAAGACCTGGGTCAGTCACTTTTTGGAGTTCAGTTATTGGAGTCTGTGTTACTTCCGTAAGATTAGTTTCAGGTTGGCATTTTAGGCAGGAAAGCCTCAGAAGCAATTCAACCTAATATTATTATCTGCTGGTGATATGATCTTATATATAGAAAACCCAAAAGAATTAACCAAAACTTTCCTAGATCTATTTCATATACTTATTTATACCCAGGAATAAATTAATTTCCTTATTACATAAAGAACTCTTATAAATTAATTTTTCAAAAAACAGCTCAGTAGAAAAATGGACAAAGAATATAGACAGTCAAAATAATTTTTTAAGATTATATTTATTTATTCATAAGAGACACCGAGAGAAGGCAGAGACATAGGCAGAGGGAGAAGCAGGCTCCATGCAGGGAGCCCCATGTGGGACTCGATCCTGGAACTCTGGGATCATGCCCTGAGCCAAAGACAGATGCTCAATCACTGAGATACCCAGGCGTCCCCATTGCAATAAAAAAATGTTTTTAAAGTACCCAACCTCACTTCTGGAAAAGAAATGCAAAATGAAACAATGTGGTACCACTCTGTACCCATTAGTCTGGCAAAGATAAAAACAAAAACAAATTACAAAATACCTTGGGCTGGCACTGCTGTGGAGAAATAAATAATCCCACATGGTGCTGGTGAGACTGCTTATTGGTACAACCACTTGGAAGGGCAATTTTCTAGAACCTCTCAAAATTAAAAATGCATGAATCTTTTGATCCATCAATTCCCCTTCTAGAAATTTTTTACGACTATATTTACATGTGTACAAAATGATGGACCAGGGACACCTGGCTGCCTTAGTCCAAGGAGTGTGCAACTCTTGATCTCAAGGTTGTGAATTCAAACCCCATGTAGGGCACTGAGGCTACTTAAAAATAAATAAATTTTTATTTATTTATGGGTGGGTGGCTCAGTCCGTTAACCATTCAACTGTTGGTTTCAGCTCAGGTCATGATCTCAGTGTTGTGAGATCTAGCCTCACATGGGGCTCTGCGCTCAGGGCAGAGTCAACTTGTCCCTCTCTCTCTGCTCCCTCTTGTTCTCTCTCTAAAATAAATAAATAAAATCTTGAAAGAAAGAGAGAAAGAAAGAAAGAAAGAAAGAAAGAAAGAAAGAAAGAAAGAAAGAAAGAAAGAGAAGAGGGATGCCTGGGTGACTCAGTGGTTGGGCGTCTGCCTTTGGCTCAGGGTGTGATCCTGTATTCCCTGGATCAAGTCCCGCATCAGGCTCATTGCATGGAGCCTGCTTCTCCCTCTGCCTGTGTCTGTCTGCCTCTCTTTCTGTGTCTCTCATGAATAAATAAATAAAGTCAGAAAGAAAAAGAAAGAAAGAAAGAAAGAAAGAAAGAAAGAAAGAAAGAAAGAAAGAAAGAAAGAAAGAAAGAAAGAAAGAAAAAGAAGAAGAAAGAAAGAAAGAAAGAAAGAAAGAAAGAAAGAAAGAAAGAAAGAAAGAAAGAAAGAAAGAAAGAAAATAATGGACCAAATACAATGCAGAACCCTGGGTTGGATCCTGCCACAGAAAAACATTTAGTGAGAAGATCCAATAAAATCTAGAATTAGGAAGCCTGAGTGGCTCAGTGGTTTAGCCCCTGCCTTCAACCCAGGGCATGATCCTGAAGTCACCAGATCGAGTCCCACATCGGGCTCCCTGCATGGAGCCTGCTTCTCCTTCTGCCTGTGTCTCTGCCTCTGTGTGTGTGTCTCTCATGAATAAATAAATACAATCTTTTAAAAAATAAAAACTAAAATCTAGAATTAGTTAATTTAATGTCCTACGGTTAGTTTCTTCATTTTGACGAGTGAACCATAGTGTAAAATAGCTTAGCCACGGAAGAAGTTGGGTGTGGGCCATTCAGGGACTCTGTACTATCTTTGTGACTTTTCTGTAAATCTAAAATTATTCCAAAATTAAAAGTTGACTTTCAAAAATGAGACAAAGGTTAAGAGTAGGGAAGAGAATGTGGACATTTATTATCATATCTTGGTAATTACAAAAAATTGGAAACCACCTCAATGTCCTCCAGTTGGTGACTGTTTCCATGAGTGTCCGTCCATCCATGTGGTGGAACACAGATACAATATGTCAAAGGGGCCAAAGCAAATCTCCTCTGACAACATTAATGTAAAAAGCAGTAAAGTGACCATTTGTGTGCATTTGCTAAAATGCAGGGATGGAAGACACCTTTACCCTGGGGCAGGAACTACAGGGGTGAGAGTGGGGTGGGGTGGGTGGGTGCAGTCTCATATTTGTATACCATTTTGTAAAGTTTGCATTTAAAATCATGCACATCTATTACCTTTAAAATAATTAAAATCTGTTTCTAAAAATTCCTAAGAGGCTGGTGTTTGAGGCGGGGTGGAAGCCATTGGAACTCTTTCCCCCCACCTCATCCAGTCTTGCTCATTATCCCTCCCCTACCGGCCTGGGGCTTGGAGGTACCAGATCTGGGTCTTTACCTGGGAGGGGCTCACCTGGAGGGGCAACTGGAAGGTCAACGCTCAAGGAGAAGCGAGGCGGCGGGGTCTAACCGCTTAGTTCTACTAACAGCCACCAGGGGTCGCCCCACCTTGCACACCCCGTTGCTTCCCAAGGGCTCAGAGCTTGAGAGACTAAGGGTGGGACTGAAATCAAACCCCACCACCACCTTCACCCCCACCTCTGGCGTCAATCCTGAAGTGAGCAGGAAGTGGCTTCTTCTGGAGCCAGGCAGAGCTGGAGACCAGGAGAATGACTTTGCTTTGTCTGATTTAACACCCCTTCGCTGTGCAGCTGTGGGATCCCAGGGTCAAAGAGCTGGGCTCAGGGTTGTAAATGGGACCTCACACATTATCATTGTTCTCCACTGACTCGGGTGGCTTCATCTTGGCCATGCCACCGGACCTCTGAAAATCCGTTTCGAGGTTGGAGGGAATAAGGAGCCAAGGCAGGTGTGTGAGCAGGAAGGGGACAGTTAGATCTGGTGTCAGAAAGAACTGGAAAAATAGAGAGGACACAGGCTGAGGGCTTTGAACTCCCAGGGAGGCCATAGGACAGGGAGTGGGTGCAGACTGAGGGTGACTTAGGGAGAAGAAGCCCAGGCGCCCCACCCCCATTTGCTCTGAGGCTCCCTCAGCTGCTCAGGGAAGTAAATAGCGCTCCTTGGTGGGACCTGCCTCCTCACCCCCAGCCTTTGGCAGGCCCTTACTCCATTCTGCCTCCCACTTTAATTACTACTCAAAGTCTCTGTCTCTCTGTCACTGAGTCTCTGTCTCTGTTTATCTGTCTCCACCCCTATCCCCAGCACAACCTCCTAGGCCCCTGCCTTGGTTTCCCCATCCTTGTTACTTTGGACCCCACCCCCCCACCGCGTGGCTGCCCTGACAGTGGGGGGGGGGGGGGGAATAGAAAAGGGAAGCCTGGTGCAGCTGTAGGCAGGGAGCACCCACAGCAGCAGCCTGACCCCACTCACACCCCCAACCCCAAGCAAGAAAGTAGGGAGCTTTTACCAGCCAGTAACATCTCTGACGGGTTCTCTTTGCTTCCTCTGTCACCTCCAAAAGCTCAAAACGTGATTTCATTTGAATTTAACCAAACACATTGATATAAAAATGGATGGTTTTTTGGACTTCGCTGAAATTTTTCTTTCACCGGAAATATCACTTAAGGACTTCCCTAAAGTTCTGTGAGAGTTCTGGTTTGGAGAGGGTTTTTTTTTAAGATTTTATTTATTTGGGGCAACTGGGCCCCAACCCAGTTGGATCACAACCTGGGCCCAAGGCAGACGCTCAACCACTGAGCCACCCAAGTGCCCCTAAATAAAATCTTTAAAAATAAAAAATTTTAAGATTAGGGCAGTCCTGGTAGCTCAGCGGTTTAGCACCGCCTTCAGCCTGGAGTGTGATCCTGAAATCCCAGGATCGAGTCCCACATTGGGCTCCCTGCATGGAGCCTGCTTCTCCCTCTGCCTGTGCCTCTGCCTCTCTCTCTCTCTCTCTCTGTCTCGTGAATAAATAAATAAAATCTTTAAAGAAAAATTTAAGATTGTATTTATTTATTTTAGAGAGAGAGCAAGCATGAGGGAGGGTGGAGGGGAGGGGCCGACTCCCGGCTCAGCAGGGAGCAGAGGTGAGGCTGGATTCCAGGACCCTGAGGTCAGGACCTGAGTCAAAGGCGGACACTTAACTGAAGGTGAACACTCAACCTGCTGAACCACACAGGCACCCCTCTGTGAGAGTTTTTAAAAATCCTGTGTCTCCTTGAGAATTTCAGTGTCAGTTTTAGGTAATGACACGAAGTTGACTTCCTCATAACACTTTTCCCTTCTGTGCCCAAACACATAAAACCAAATTGATTGTTTTTAATTTAGAAAACTAACAGGGACGCCTGGGTGGCTCAGTGGTTGAGTGTCTGCCTTTGGCTCAGATCATGATCCCTGGGTCTTGGGATCTGAGTCCAGCTCCCTGCAGGGAGCCTGCTTCTCCCTCTGCCTGTGACTCTGCCTCTCTCTGTGTCTCTCTCATGAATAAATAAATAAAATCTTAAAAAAATAAATAGATAAAAATAACTTAGAAAACAAACAAACAGAAATTTAAAATCAAAGCCAGATTTTGTGATGACCCTCCAAGGGAATTCAGAGGGGTTCATGCGCAAAATTTCCTGTGAACATGACAAATTGTTTTCAGGAAAAAACCAAATGCTCCCATCAGGACCAATGCATTTAACCTCATAAGAATCCAAAGATCTGTCACTTATTTCCTCCCTCTGGGGTTTTCTGGACAGGGACACAGGCAAATGTGTTCAAAGAGTCTGTTTTTAGAGATTTTAGACACTGCTGGCAGGAATGTCAATGGAAACTACCTCTGGAGGACAAATTGTTGACTAGCTGTCAAAATAGAAGATGTGACTGCTTCGGGACCCAGCAGTTTCATTTGTGGGGATTTGGATATCAAATCTTATTTTGTTCACTGAAACAAAAAACTTAGAAACAATCTAAATTGCCTATTGATAGTTACTATGGTAACGTATGTGATGAAAACCTAAGCCTCAGGCAAAAGCAATCAATAAGTCTTGAAGACATAATGTTGAGCAAAAACAGGAAGTTTCATCATTACTTTTTCCACTTAAAAAGACCTAGCTAATAAAACAAACTATTCTGAAAAGAAACATTGCAAATCAAAGATGTGAGGTCAAATTACCAAAAAAAGATAGAATACTGTTTTTGAGGGGCACCTGGGTGGCTCAGTGGTTGAGCATCTGCCTTGGGCCCAGGTTGTGATCCTGAGTCAAGGGCTTGGCCTCTCTCTGTGTCACTCATGAATAAATAAATAAAATCTTTAAAAAAAAATATTGTCTTTGAGCTTGATACAAATGACATCAGTGCGTATATTTAAAACTCTGTTTCTAGAGCACCTGGATGGCTCAGATGGTTAAACGTCTGACCCTTGATTTTTTTTTTAAGATTTATTTATTTATTCGTGATAGACGGGGGGGGAGAGAGAGAGAGAGAGAGAGAGAGGCAGAGACACAGGAAGAGGGAGAAGCAGGCTCCATGCTGGGAGCCCAACGCGGCACTCGATCCCGGGACTCCAGGATCGCAACCTGGGCCAAAGGCAGGCACCAAACCGCTGAGCCACCCAGGGATCCCCCTGACTGTTGATTTTGGCTCAGGTCATGATCTCAGGGTCATGAGATTGATCCTCATACATGGAGCCTGCTTAAGATTCTCTCTGTAGGGGATACCTGGGTGGCTCAGTGGTTGAGCATCTGCCTTTGGCTCCATTATGATCCTGGGGTCCTGGGATGGAGTTCCGCATCAGGCTCCCCAAAGTGAGCCTGCTTCTCCCTCTGCTTATGTCTTTGCCCCTCTCACTATATCTCTCATGAATAAATAAATAAAATCTTAAAAAAAAAACAAAAAGAAAAAAGATTCTCTCTGTCTCCCTCTCCCTCTGCCCCTCCACCCCACTCACACAAATAAGCTCACTCTCTCTCTTTCTCAAATTAATTAATTAAGTAATTTAAAAATTAAAAGAACAGGGCCACCTGGGTGGCTTGGTCAGTTGAGCATTTGCCTTTAGCTCAGGCCATGATCTCAGGGTCTTGGAATCAAGCCACATATCATGCTCCCTGCTCTGCAGGGAGTCAGCTTCTCCCTCTATATTCTCTCTCTCTCTCTCTCTCTCTCCCAAATAAATAAGTAAATCTTTTAAGAATAAATAAATAGGGACGCGTGGGTAGCTCAGCAGTTGAGCCTTTGGCTCAGGGCATAATCCCGGAGTCCCAGGATCTAGTCCCACATCGGGCTCCCCTCAGGAAGCCTGCTTCTCCCTCTGCCTATGTCACTGCCTCTCTCTGTGTGTTTCTCATGAATAAATAAATAAAATCTTTAAATAAATTAATTAATTAATAAAATAATTAAAAAATAAAATTTTCTTACACTGTGACAATTACTCAAAACTGTACCATTGGATCTAGGGTGGCTTTTTAATTTTCTGGGAAATTATGGTTGCCTTTCTTTTTCCTTGACAACAGATATCATGTTCATATACATATATGCAACATTTTCAATATATCACAGAGAATAGATAGGATCTTAATTACACACCAAGACTGTCACACCTACTGGTATTGACCCAGGCACTGCCCCCATGTCTAAGCATCCCCCACAGACCTCAAGGACCACTACTTGGAGGCAGTGTCCCTCCCCTACATATCAATTTCACAACCTGGCATCAGAGGCTGCACATGATCCTGCCTCTCGTGCCTTAAAAATACCCCCATTTATTAAAGTAACCCCATTTATTAAGGGGGTTACTGTCTGTCACAGTGATAGATGCTGTGACAAGTATTTCATGACTGGCCATGTTGCCTCCACTTTAGACGGGAGAAAACTGAGACTTAAGGAAGGAAAATCACTTGTCTGAGGACACATGGTGATAGGTGGCACAGCCAGAACTTAACTCCAGAGCCTAAATTAAAACCACGTAGTCACTCTGCCTACATGGCCCCCATTAGCAAAGATGGAAGATGTCCTCCCCCCTTCCTGCTCAAGGGGACTCTGGGTGGGCCTGGCCAACCCAGAGAAATAGCTGGTTGGGCACCACTTGCAGCCCCCAACCCTCCTCCCCCCTAGCTAGGCTCTGGGAAGGGTCCGGAATCAGGAATCACTGGGTAGCTGCAAAGGCCAAAGGTCAGACTGGGGTTTCCTGCCTACCCCTGGGAACTTCCTCCTTCCCAGCTCAACTCCTGCCTCTTTGATGAACACCATCCTGGAGGACCCCCTCTCTGCTGTCGACTACCCCCCACTCCATTAACCTGGATGATGGGGGGATGGTTCTCCACAAGGCACCCTTCACCCTACTGAGCCCCCCAAAGCAGCGTACAGCAATGGTGTTTTTGTCCAGCATCCTCTCCACACGCTGGCCTCTTTGCCATCAGCCCCCATCCCTCCCTCCTACCAGCCTTGACCCCAAGGAACTAGGGGCTGTGTCCCACTCTGTCTCCCTGAGGGTCTGACGCTGACACCTCAACCAGCATGGAGGGTTTTCCTGGAGTTCCTGGTTCTGGGGGGATAGCCAGGAGGGCACACTCAGAATCCTTTGCTCCTTGGTCCTCAAATCCCCCTCTTGCCCACCCCAAGGGCTGACCCCCAGTGAAGCTCAACCCCCCACCTATCTGGCACTTCCCACTCACTGTCGCACAGAGCCCAGAAATAACACTTCCAGGAGGAAATGCTAGTAATAACAAAACAGCAAGCCCTTTCTTAAAACCCCCCTCCCTGGCCCTGTAACCAAGGGATCCCACAGGGATACCCATCTCACAGAAGGGGAAACTGAGAACAGACAGGAGAAGCCCCTCCCTTGAGCTCCCTTGGGCCAAGCCTGCTGTCTCAGCTCCAAGTTCACCGCTGCTTATGCTGCTGTTCGAGGAGTACTTAACACAGCACCTTTTCAAACAGGGCAACGGATGGGCAGACAGCCCAGGGGGCCTCGGCCACTGCCACCCATGCATCCGCCCTCTGTGAAGAGCCCCGCTAATGCACACCTACCGCGTGCCTGGCTCTGGGCCAAGCGCTCCACCTGACTTGGCTCACACGGTGGCCACACATCTGTAGCTAGTCCACCAGGAGGTAAGGCCAGCTCTGCGAACCACCGGTGGGAGACTCACCACAGTCCCTTTGCCTCCCTGTGCCTCAGTTTCCTTCTCCACAAGACAGGGGCCACGACAGGAGATACTATGCAGCCAGTGCCGAGAACTGCACTTGACACAGAGCAAGGGCAGGGGAGAAACTGAGGCTCGGGGTGGCCGAGCAAGCGCTGCCACCCAGCCGGTGCCCCACCCAGTGGCCACCAGAAGGCCAGAAGCACCGCCGCAGCCCTCCCTTCACAGCCAGGGTGGGAGTGTTGTGATAACCCACAGCCCTCATTTCCTCCCGGTCAGGAAGGAGCCAGGCAGAGGAAGTATTAAGAGGAGTAATATAAACACTCCCCCCGTCGGGGCAGGGTGCAGAGGGGCAGCTGCCGCCACCCAGAGCAGGCCGCAGGGCTGAGCAGCGCGGGTGACCAGGCAGCGGTCGGGCGAGATGGGCCTGCCGGTGGAGCACGGAGGAGCCTACGCGCGGGCAGGGGGCAGCCCCCGGGGCTGCTGGTACTACCTGCGCTATTTTTTCCTTTTCGTGTCGCTCATCCAGTTTCTCATCATCCTGGGCCTCGTCCTCTTCATGGTCTACGGCAACGTGCATGTGAGCACAGAATCCAACCTGCAGGCCACCGAGCGCCGGGCCGAGGGCCTGTACAGCCAGGTCGTGGGGCTCACGGCCTCCCAGGCCAACCTGTCCAAGGAGCTCAACCTCACCTCCCGCGCCAAGGAGACCATCATGCAATTGCTGCTGAATGCCCGCCGAGACCTGGACCGGATCAACGCCAGCTTCCGCCAGTGCCAGGCTGACCGGGTAAGGCCTCAGGCCGGACGCTCGCCCTGGGAACTCTGGGCTGGTCACATCATCCATCCGAGCTTCGGTTCCCTCGTCCATGAGCCAGAGACAGTCACAGGCTCTATATTGCATGTGCGGAGCCCATGTGGATAAGCAATGCTTATTGTGATAGTACAAGTATTTCCCACACAATACTGGGGACACATTTACCTTTACTTATTTATTTATTTATTTATTTATTTATTCATGAGCGACACAGAGACTGGCAGAGACGTAGGTAGAGGGAGAAGCAGGCTCCCAGTGGGGAACTTGATGTGGGTCTTGATCCCAGGACCCCGGATCACAACCTGAGCTGAAGGAAGATGCTCAACCACTGAGCCACCCAGGTGCCCTGAGGACGCACTCATCCTAAAATAATTTACTCTTTATTTATCTGGAACTTAAGTTTAACTGACTGTGGATTGGCATCACTGTGGGCCCGTGATTTAATATGCATAACGTGCTCAGAATGTGCCAGCACATACCAGCTATGAATAAGAGCTGGCTAAATAAAAAATCAGAGTCTTTGGTTCTTACTCAGTAAGAAGGACGAATAGCTCCTATCTGCCTTATGCTGGGTGTGCATTTTAGAAATATCTCATCATTGGGATGCCTGGGTGGCTCAGCGGTTGAGTGCCTGCCTTCAGTTCAGGGTGTGATCCTGGAGTCCGGAGATTGAGTCCCACATCAGGCCCCCTGAATAGAGTCTGCTTCTGTCTCTGCCTGTGTCTCTGTGTCTCTCTCTCTATGTCTCTCATGAATAAATAAATAAAATCTTCCAAAAACAAACAAACAAAAAAGGAGGTCCCAGGCCTCATTCCTTTTTTCACTTCCTCCTACAGGAAGAAAGCCTCTTTCTCATCTCATGTTTGGATCCAACTCATTTTGTTGAAACCTACAGATCTTCCTCTTCTGTGGCTTTTTGAGAACAAAAATCACTAGAACTTCCAGAGCTATTTCTCCCTTCCCCCTAACCCCGGGGTCATGAGCATAGGGCCAGCTTCCAAAGGTATAAGGACAAGGAATGACAGAAAGGCCAACCCACTGCATTCTTCATCGCTTTACTTGCAATATTTCTGCAGAGGATTCTGTTCCACAGTTTGGAAAACACACCTTATCGAATTGTAAGAACTTCCTTTAGAAATAGCTTTATTGGGACGCCCAGGGAGCTCAGTGGTTTGGCACCCACCTTCAGCCCAGGGCATGATCCTGGAGTCCCGGGATCGAGTCCCACATAGGGCTCCCTGCATGGAGCCTGCTTCTCCCTCTGCCTGTCTCTTTGCCTCTCTCTCTCTCTCTCAATCTCTCTCGAATATATTTAAAAAATATTTTAAAAATTTAAAAAATGAAAACAGCTTTATTGAGATACAATTCAGATGCTCTACAGCTCATCCATTAAGAGTGTACGGTTCAATCATTTGTAGCACCTTCACAGAGCTGGGTGATCATCACAATTGGTTTTAGAACATTTCATTGCTCTAAAAAAGAAGCCCTGTCTCCATGAGCGGCCATTCCCCATCCTGCGCCCTCCCCCAGCCCCTGGCAACCACTGATTTCTGTCTCTATGAATTTTGTTCTGGATGTTTCATATAAATGGGGTCATAAGGTGTCCTTCTGTGTTCTGGATGTTTTGTATAAATTCCTACAACAGGTGTCCTTTTGGGTCTGGCTTCTATCACTCAGCATGATGTCTGGAAGGCTCACCCATGTTGTAGTGTGTGTCAGGGCTCCCTTCGTTCCTTGTTATGGCTGAGTAATATTCCATTCTGTGGATGGACCACATTTTGTCCGTTCCCCTGTTGATGGATGCTTGGGTTGTTCCCACCTTTGGGTGATTGTGACTAGTGCTGTTATAAACATGCATGTAAAAGTCTTCATGTGGACCTATGCTTCAATTTCTCTTGGGTATATACCCAAGAGTGGAATTGCTGGGTCACATGGTAATTCTATGTGTGACATTTTGTGGAACTGCCAGACTGTTTTCCAAAATCACTGCCCCATTTTTTTTAAAGATTTATTTATTTAATTATTCATGATAGAGAGAGAGAGAGAGAGAGAGAGAGAGAGGCAGAGACACAGGCAGAGGGAGAAGCAGGCTCCATGCAGGGAGCCCGACGTGGGACTCGATCCCGGGACTCCAGGATCGCACCCTGGGCCAAAGGCAGGTGCTAAACCGCCGAGCCACCCAGGGATCCCCCACTGCCCCATTTTTATATTCCAACCAGTACTACCTGGAATTTCTCATTTCTCTACAGTCTCACCAATGCGTGTTACTCTCTGTTTTTGTTTTCCATTTCATTTATAACCATCCTCCTGGTTGGAAGACGAATCTCATGGTGGTTTTTGTTTGCATTTCCCTGATGACTAATGATGGTGAATATTCTTTGATGTGCCCGTCAACCACATGTGTATCTTCTTTGAAGGAATATTTCAGATACTTGGCCCATTTTTTCAATTAAGTTATCTTTTTACTATTGATCCATAAGAGTTTACTTTTGTATATTCTAGATACTAATCCTATCATCAGATACATTCTCTGGAAATATTTTCTCCCATCTATGGGTTGTCTTTTCCCTTTCTACCTTTTTTTTAACTGAAGTATAGTTGACACACAACGTTACATCAATTTCAGGTCTACAACACAGTGATTTAACAGTCTTTTCCCTTTCTTGGTAGAATTCTTTAGGTACACCTGGGTGGCTCAGTGGTTGAATGTCTGCCTTTGGCTAGGGTCATGGTCCCAGGGTCCTGGGATTGAGTCCCACATGAGGCTCCCCACTAGGAGCCTGCTTCTCCCTCTGCCTATGTCTCTGCCTTTCTCTGGGTCTCTCATGAATAAATAAATAAAATCTTAAAAAAAAAAAAGGAAAATTTTAAAGCACAAAAGTTTTTAATTTTAACAAAGTCCAATTGATTAGTTTTTCTCTTTGTGTTTTTGGTATCACATCTAAGAAACTATTGCCAAATCCAAGGTCATGCAGAGTTAACACCTATGTTTTCTTCTAAAGAGTTCTATGACTTTAGCTCTTACATTTGGGTCGTTGAGCCATTTTGAGTTAATATTTGTATATGGTGTGAGGTAAGGGTCCAAATTCATTGCTTAACATGTGGAGATCCAGCTGTGCCAGCACCATTTGTTGAAAAGACTTTTTCCAAAAAGAAAAAAAAGACTTTTTCCCCCATGGAATGATTTTGCCTAATTTTCTAGGGCTGCCACAAATTGGGTGGTTTGAACAATAGAAATTTGTTTTTGCACACACACGAGGTCAAGATGTGAGTTCCTTTGGAGGGTTAGGAAGGAAGAGTCTGTTCCAGGCCTCCCTCCTTGCCTTGTAGATAGCCACCTTCTCACTGTGTCTTCACATCATCTTCCCTCTGTGCATTTCTGGGTGTCCAAATTCCCTCTTATAAGGACACCAATCATCCTGGATTAGAGCCCCCCTCATGACCTCATGTTAATTTAATCCCATCTTTAAAGACCCTATCTCTCACATTCTGAGGTCCTGGGGGTCCAGACTTCAACACATGAATGAGGGGGGCACAATTCAGTTCGTAACAGCATTGTTGTCAAAAAGTCATTGGCCACAAATGTGAATTAATGTTTTTTTTTTTTTTTTTTTTTAATTTATGATAGTCACAGAGAGAGAGAGAGAGGCAGAGACACAGGCAGAGGGAGAAGCAGACTCCATGCACCGGGAGCCCGACATGGGATTCGATCCCGGGTCTCCAGGATCACGCCCTGAGCCAAAGGCAGGCGCCAAACCGCTGCGCCACCCAGGGATCCCTGAATTAATGTTTTCAAGGTTCATCCAAGTTGTAGTGTGTATCAGTGCTTTCTTCTTTATCATTGCCAAATAGTATTAACTATAACAACTTTAAAACAATTTTTTTTTTAAATTTATGAGAGAGAGAGAGAGCATGAGCAGGGAGAGGGGCAGAGGGAGAAGGAGAAGCAGACTCCCCACTGAGCAGGGAGCTCAAGGCAGGACTTGATCCCAGGACCTGGAGATCATGACCTGAGCCAAAGGCAGACACTTAACCAACTGGGCCACCCAGGTGCCCCTAACTGTAACAACTTTTGAAGATCCAGCCAGCATCCCCTATAAAGGAGCATGCCCTTGTGAACTGGGCCAACCCAGGCCACCTGGATGTGGAATCTGAGCCCTCAGCCCAGAGGGTCTGGGCAAACCAGGAGCAAGGGGACCTGCAGGGGGCAGACTGTGAGCTCTGACCTGTGTCCCATCCGGTTAGGTGGTCTACATGAACAACCAGCGGTACATGGTGGCCATCATATTGAGTGAAAAGCAGTGCCAAGAACAACTTAAGGAGACCAACAAGAGCTGTAATGGTGAGTGGTCTGGGTGTTAGGGAGCAAGGGTGGTAGATTCCCCACCCGGTGTCTTGGCTACCCACAACCTTCCTGAGATTTATTATCCTGTACCTGTAGCCCTTTTCCTCATGCTGAACCAGAAGGCCAAGACGCTGGAAATGGAGGTGGCAAAGGAGAAGCAAGTGTGCACTAAAGACAAGGAGGCGCTGGTGCTGAGCAAGCGCGTGGTGGAGGAGCAGCTGGCCGAGTGTGGCAAGGCCCGGGAGCAGCAGCGGCAGGAGCGACAGCTGGCTGAGGATCGCTTGCAAAAGGTGCAGACCCTCTGCCTCCCGCTGGACAAGGACAAGTTTGAGACGGAGCTGCGTAACCTCTGGAGGGACTCCATTATCCCACGCACCCTGGACACCATGAGCTATAATCTGTACCATCCTCTGGGCTCAGAAATAACCTCCATCCGGAGAAGCTGCGACCACATGCCCACCCTCATGAGCACCAAGGTGGAGGAGCTGGCCCGGAGCCTGCGGGCCGGCATAGAGCGTGTGGCCCGCGAGAACGCGGACATCCAGCGCCAGAAGCTGGAGGTTGAGCAGGCCCTGAAGGCAAGTCAGGAGGCCAAGGAGAAGTTGGAGAAGGAGGCCCAGGCCCGGGAGGCCAAGCTCCAGGCTGAATGCGCCCGGCAGACACAGCTAGCGCTGGAGGAGAAGGCAACGCTGCGGAAGGAGAGAGACACCCTGGCGAAGGAGCTGGAGGAGAAGAAGCGGGACGCAGAGCAGCTCAGAATGCAGCTGGCCGTCAGCAACTCCGCCTTGGACACCTGCATCAAGGCCAAGGTGGGCGAGAGGGCCCTGAATTCAGGTTGCATTGGAGTCGGGTCTGGGGGCCATGTTGGTGGTGATGTCTAACTTGGGTTTGAGTTGGGCTACCCGGTCTAGGTCTGGTGAGTTAACTCACTTGAGAGTTTCACTGACATAGGATTGGGGTGGTTTGGAATGACACTGAGAGAGGATTAAGGATTGAGATTGAGTTTGGGGTGGCTGGTGGGCCTCAAAATTCATTCAGGGTGAGGACTGGTGATTCGTGGAGTATTCGTGTCAGGGTTGGGATGTGTCTGAGTTGAAGGCTTAGGTTGGCAGTTAGACTGAAGATTAAGGCTGGTGTAGAGGAAGGCTTGGTGTGGAGCAGAGTCTGTGTTTGTATCAAGGTGAGTTCTTGGGAATGCTGTGTTCAGAGTCGGTTTGAGTTGGAGTTAGGGCTCCATTGAAGATTACATCAGTCTTAGAACTGGGGTTGTGTTGAGTTTGGATCGTGAGGAAAGCTTGAAAGGTAGATCAGGGGTCACATGCAGGGCGGCCGGTGAGTCTAGCTTTGGGTGTAGGATGTCAGTGGCTCTGCAGTTGGGTTGTGTAGAAGCACCAAAGCTGGAGTCGAAGCTCAGGTGAATGTAGGTGGCTGGTGGGTCTAGAGATGATTAGAAGTTTGGGGCCAAAGGTGAACTTAGAATTTCATGGGCATTAGGATTGGGATTGGTGTTGACCACGGGTCAGCAGTTGAAGTTGGTTTTGGTTTAGGGCAGCTGACTGAGAAATGGATGAAATCGGGCTGACGTCGGGATATATTTGAAATGAAGGATTGGGTGACCCTGAGTTAGGGTAGGGAACCTGGGACAGGGTGAGGGTCAGGGCTGGGTGTTGAGAAGAAACTGTACAGATGCTGATCTTGGAGTGGGGCTGGTTTGGGGTTCCATATGGGGTAGAGGCTAGGGTCTAAGGCTGAGTTGGGATGAGCATGGTGCTGGGAAGGTGTTTATGGGTGGCCATGGTGGAGCCCAGGACTGGGCTGCGGGAAGGAGGATGGGGGTGCACTTTTCATAGCAGCCAGGTCTAAGGAATGCGTTGGGTCAGAGTTAAATATAAAGTTATAGTTAAATCAGGTTTGTCATTAGGATTGGGTTTAGGTCGGAGTTTGATTCTAAGGAAGGTTCTGTTTTCATGTAGGGATTAGATGTCAGGTGATTGAGTTTAGAGCTGGTTTTGGATTTCAGGCACAGGGTTGTGGGAGGGAAGGCAGCTGATTTACAGAGTGGGTCAGCTTCAACCTCGAAGGGGGCTGTGCTGGGTGTTGGGTGGGTGAACTCTGTTAGGGTCAGGAATTGGGACTGGGTTGGAACTAAGACTATAGCGGAGACTGGAGCAGGTCACGGCAGGGTCTCTGGGGGACCTTCCAAGGAAAGCCAGTCCCTGGGGTCCCCAGTCCTTTGTGGGGAGGTGGGTGCAGGTGGTTGTACATCCATTAGTGTGGGTGTCTTTCTCCAGTATCTGCCCTGGAAGGAGCTCAGACTCAGGTATTGAAGGGCATGGAGGAGGGGAGCCTCCCTGGCACTCTGGTACAAGGGTCCCAGCTTCTGCCAACCTCTCTCCATCTTTCCTCCCACAGTCACAGCCGATACCTATACCAAGACCTGCGGGCCCTGCCCCCAACCCCCAGCCCATTGGTGAGTAACAGAAGGCAGGGCCAGGAAGGGGGTCGGGATGGTCCTTTCTACTTCTTACCCCGTCTCAGCCCTGCTATAGGGGCTACCAGCCCATCCCTAGCCCAGGGTTGAGGCAGTTGGTTGGAGCTGACTCGTCCCTCTCGCGGCAGACCCAGCTGGCCTGGAGGAATTCAAGAGAAGGATCCTGGAGTCCCAGAGGCCCCCTGCAGCCAATGCTGTAGCCCCATCCAGGTGAGACACTGGGCAGACTGAGATGGTTCAGTCTCAGGGCTTCAGAGGAGGCTCGGAACAGGACTAAGGGGGGAGGGAGGCTCATCTCCTACTTGCTGCTTCCTTAATTGAGTGCCTGCTGTATACCAGGCCCTATGCTGGGTCCTAGGGACACAGCAGTGACCAAGACCCACACAGATCGGTTCATTAAACTCCCTGAATAGGGGGTGAGAGAAACAATGAAGGAGCCACAAAAAAAGAGAGACCAAGAGCTGCGGCCGAGTGTGGTGCTGAGGTGCTTAACTGTGAGTTCACAGTTGAACTCACTCTGCAAGATTAACTCACCCAATGCTCACAACCCTAATCAGTGGGCGAGCCACTGTTATTGGCGCTTTCCAGACTAAATAAGTGAGGCACGGAGAGGGTGTGCATCGTGGCCCAGATAACCCAGCTGGGGAGTGCAGAGCTGGAGACACAAACCCAGGCTATTGGGGTCCAGGCAGGCAAGAGAGGGCTTTGGTGGGAAGGAGGCCTTTGTGCTGGAGGATGTGGCTGGGGAGGGTGGCTGGAGCAGTGGAAAGGAGGAGGGACAGCGTGCTGAAGACCCTGGGCCTCTCACCCCTCCCCTCTGAGCCTCTCTTTCTACCTCTACAAAAATGGAGGTCTCCGAAATCAAGGGCACAGAAACTCTTTGCTAACTGTAAAGTGCTGTCCACAAATGCCTAAACCAAGGGGCCGGGGGTTGCAGCAGGGCGCACCAGGGCACCCGTCGGCGTACACCCAGTTCAGGACTCAGTGCCAGCACCACCAACACCCACCACCACCCCTCCCCCACCGCCTCCCAGAGCACGGCATGTGCATCACAGGGAAGGTGACTCAGGCCACCGCCCCAAGAACATCCTGTGCTCCCTCCCAGGTGGTGGCCATGCTCCCGGTTCAGGGGTTCAGGATCACATCGCTGGCCAAGGAGTCTGGGATGAGCACTGCCATTCACAGTTTGGGACTCAGGGCTCAAAGAGACACCTGGGATTTTAAGTCACATCCCTCCGACCCCAAGCCTGTGCCAAACAGGGCTCTGCCAGCAACGCTATTGTCCCCCTGGTTTATAGCCTTAAATGTAGGCTTCGGGGACAAACAGACTTCCAGAGGTCTGTCTTCAAATCCCAGGGGTCCTCCACCTCCAGCTCCATTTCCCCTCTGCCTCTTCTTACATAGCCCCTCTGACAGGGAAGGGAGCTCACCTCCTTGCGGAACTTGTCCCTTCACTCCGGATGGCTCTTTCTGGGAGAAATCCCTCACCCCCACCCACCCCCCAGCAGCTTGATGAGAGAGAAGCCAGAGGGTGGAGAGAAGACCCTGCTCTAAGCAGTTTTCCTCTCTCTATCTTGGCCCAAAGCCATCATGGCAAGGAAGAAGGTTCTATTCTTATCCCCACTTCTCAGAGGAGGGAACTGAGGCCCCAGGGAAGTGACCAGCCTGGGGTCCTGCGTCACTGAGTCAGGGCCAGAGCCAGGCTCCCAGCCCAGGCCCGTCCCAGCAGAGAAAGGGGAAGCTCTTGAGATTGTTTACCCCAAAAGACATCCCTCTACCGAGAAAACAATGAGTACTTAAGCAGGGCCCCTCCCGCAGCCTCTCTGCAGGGTCTCAGGAAGGGCCTCCTGCTCCCTGGGCTCCAGCCTTGGTTCACCTTCCCGGGAGAAAGGGCCCATCAGCTCTGGCTTGGAGCCCCAGCGAGGCCAGCCACTCGCGGGTTAGCCCACGCCAATCACGTCTCGCTTTTTTGTTGGACATCTTTAAGTCATTTTCTCCTGATGGCAAATGTACTAGTTTTCCTTTTCACCCGGTAAGACTGTGTCCTCTGGCTATGGATTTATTTAAGTTAAACCCAGACACCGACACGGACACACACGGGTGATGTGAAGACACATAGGAAGTACTGGTTTAGGGGCAAAAGGTACAGTGTGGAAGGTTGAGGATGGAGACCAGCCCTGGCTCCCAGCCGAGCCGGGCACACAGCGAGTGTGGCTCAAGTTCATGGCCGTCACTATCCGGTTCCTTTACTCAACCCGGTTCCTTTACTCAACCCGTGTGTCTGGAGCAGCTGCTGGGTGAGGAGGACTCGGGAGGAATAGGCACAGAAGCCGCTGCCCTTGTGGGGCTCCCAGTCTAGCTGGGGGGCAATCGGGGGACCAACCAGATGAATGAGCTGCTGTCACAGGGCCCCGTGGCGGCGTGAGGGGCCGGGGAGGCTTCTCTGCACTGCACGAGGGTGAAGTTGGAGCAGAGAACAGGACGAGGTGAGGGAGGAACCACAGGGGTGGGGGGGTCCCCCCGAAGAGTGAACCAGGCAGAGAGAACACAGCCTATGCCAAGGCCCGGAGACAGGACCAGGACCGGCCCGGTGAGGAGGCTGGTGTGGCTGGCGGGGGGGGGGCGGGGGCTGAATAGGAAGGAAGGGAGGGGGTGCAGGGGGCTTAGATTGGGCAGGGCCAGTGACAGCAGGGAGAACCTGGGGAGCCCCGGGACAGTGGTGAGCCGAGGAGGACAGGACCGGACCCAGGTGTTCACAGGCTCGCTCTGGTCGCTGTTGGGGGGTCGAAGCCCACTGTGCTGTCCAGGCATGTGATGATGGGGCTTAGGAGCCTCAGTCTCTGAGAAATGGCCAGCCCCCCCCCCCCCCCCCCCCGCAGGCTGGTGGGCAGGAGCAGGCGAAGAATGTAAGTCAGGGCTGGCCCGGAGCCTGGTGAATCCTGGTCAAGCTGGAGCCAGGGAGGGGGGCCAGAGGCAGCCAAGGAACGTGAGGCGGCTTGGCCCCAGGGAAGAGCCGGGGAAGGAAGGGAGGGGGCCAGCGGAAGCAGCACTTGGCTGAGGCCCCCTCCTCCCAGACCAGGAAACAGCGTCTGAGCCAACCCCTGACCCCTCACGAGAACCTCTGCTAGGCCAAGGAGGGGGAAGGGCATCCCAGACAGCAGGACGGCTCCTGCGAAGGCAGGGGGAGGGGTGAAGTGAAGCCATGCCTCTCGAGATCTGGGGGGACTTTGGCAGGGTTTGAGTTTCTCATGAAGAGGACTGGTAGGGACAGAGTGGGTGGAGCCTTGAATGCCGGGTAGAAGGGATCTGGCTCGGTCTCCAGGGCACAGGGGAACCAGGGAGAGTGTGTGGAGAGGGGCAGGCCCCTTGGAAAAACCCTCCTGGGAAGGAGTGAGGGGCTGGCCCTGGGGGGTTTCTGCGGAGACAAAGGAGGGAGACCGAGGCCCTGTCTGAGGGGTAGGGGTGTAGACAGGGGCTTTGGGGCAGACTCCCAGGATCCCACCGGCCTTGGGAAGCAAAGGTAAAATGCAGCAGAGGCCGGGCGCCCGGAAGGTGGCCTCTCTGACCCCTGGCTCTTCATCTGTCTAATGAGGAGGCCCACGTCTCAGTCCCGCCCTCCCAGAGAGGTTCAGCAGGTCCGAGTCTCATGGGGAGGCTGAACCCCGAAAGAGCCCAAGAGTCCTTGGTAGCAAGAAGGGGCCTGCGGTGGGAGGAGGTGGGCCCGGGCAAGGTTCGTCCTTCCGTCTGTCTGTCTGACTATTGTGTTACCATCTCCTTCCTGCCCTAGTGGCTGACGAGGCTCTGGCCCCTGAGGACCGAGGTGCGGCCCCGACTGGCCAGTCTGCGGACCCCGCGCAGCGAGACGCCCCGGGCACACGAGCAGCTGGGGCCACCGCACCGACTCCCGCGCACGCCCACGGCCCGGACCCCACACTCGTCCTCCCCTCCACCCCACCGCACCCCCGACACCTTCTCACCGGCCCACACCTGCCCACCTGATCTCTCACCTGAGACAGCGATACCGCAGTGGCGTCACACGAAGATGCAGTGACATCACACAGACCAGGCGATGGCATCACACAAGAACCTGGCAGTTGTGCCACACAGACGCAGGGAGGATGTCACCCACAGATGCAGTGCCGACGTCACACACACGCACATGCACACCTCCGCCCAGCCCTTGCCCGATGTCACACCCTCCCACGCACGCGGGCCCAGGCGACCGCAGCACCATACCCATCTGCCACCTCTGTGCCCTCGCCACACCGCCCTCCAGTTTTCTCCTCTTCTGACTCCTCACCCCCAGGGTGCCAGGCCTAGGGAAGCAGGAACGGGAGACATTAGCCTCCGTCCCCTCAGGGACAGTCTCCTGGCTCCCCTGCCAGGCCGCACTTGAGCCCAGGGCCGATGTCACCCACAGGCCCCATCAGAGCCCCTCCCTCCCTCTCCAGCCACACCTAGCCCGGCCTGTGGCCCGTATAAATGCTAGTGGCACTAAATAAATACTACTGAATCCTTTCAAAGATTCCAGAGTGGTGATTTCTCTTTTTTTTTTTTCTTTTTTTAAAGATTTGATTTAATTATTCATGAGAGACACAGAGAGAGGCAGAGACACAGGCAGAGTGAGAGCAGGCTCTATGCAAGGAGCCCAAAGCAGGACTCGATCCCCGGTCTCCAGGATCACACCCTGGGCCAAAGGGGGCACTAAACCACTGAGCCACCCTGGCTACCCTTTGTTTGTTTGTTTGTTTTAAGATTTTATTTATTTATTCATGAGAGACATAGAGAAAGGCAGAGACACAGGCAGAGGGAGAAGCAGGCTCCATGTCGGGAGCCCGATGCAGGACTGGATCCCAGGACCCTGGGGATCATGACCTGAATCAAAGGTAGACATTCAACCACTGACCCTCGTGTCCCCAGAGTGGTGATTTCTGCTTTGAAAAGGTACCACTTAATGATGCTGTGAGAAAAGACTGCAAGCTAGGAGCCCACACCCCACACCCTGACCTCCCAGCCTGTCCCCAGGCCAGAAGAGCCTGCAACCAAGACAATCCTAGGGCAACAGTAGCTTCCCTCAAGGTAGAGGCATCTAGAGGCATCTCTGTACGTGAAGAGAAATGGCAAGAACCCCAGTCAGTGAGGGTTTCACCAAGTGGCTCAAAGTCCCACATTGTGACAACTTTGTTGTCAATCTAGTGTTTCTTCAAAGTAGCGGGCATTTAAAACAAATAAAAATGAAAATAAAATAATAAAATAGCAGATACTTAAAAGCAGTTTCTCAAAAAAAAAAAAAAAAAAAAAACCACAAAAAAACAGGTTATCCATCTGTGGCTTCATCTTCCTAAGATTTGCAAAGATTTCCCCCAGGTACTGACAAGAGTTGCTGAGGCACGACCGTAGGAGGAATTCCTCTCCAAAACGGCTTCAGGAACAGTATCACTACTGGCTCAGGCCATTTGTTTTGTCTTGTTTTGTGGCAAGATGGGATGTCAGAAAGGGCACCAGGGCCCAGTTGGGGAGTGCTTTAACAGATTGACCATTAAATTTGTGGGGAAAACAGGAAAAAGTACATTAGAGGAATACAGGGAAATCCCATGGTACCCACCAGACAGGAGGGAAAAAAAAAAAAAAGGTTTAAAAAGCCATAGTACCTACTGCTGGTTAAGATGTAGAGAAAAGGCATTTTCTTACAGGACCCCAAGAAATGTAAATCTCATCACGGCCCTTCTGGAAATTAGTTTGGTGACATTTAATTAAAGTAAAGGTGCACCAACCCTTTGACTCAGCAACCCCATTTCTAGGATTTTATCCCTAAAAAGAAAAACTTCAGGAAACAAAGCAAATGGTCATCAGTAGGAAAGCGGCCTAAAAATTGTGCTCTAGAATCTCAGCTTGTCATTTGCTGCCTCCACCCTCCTGACCTCCCCCCAGCCCCCACCATCCCCACTGCCCCAGCCTTGATTCCCTCCCAGTCCATACCCCCTGGGACCCTAGACAGGGAGGGGGATGAGTCACAAGGAGCCAGGGCTGGCAAAGCCACGCTTAAGGCAGGCTAGTCAGGAGGGACAAAGGAGCGATATTTCCTGGATACGGAAACTCGGGTGAGAGACGCCTGCTGCAGGAAACACTCGGCTGGGGCCCCGCCAAGCCGGGGCAGGGGGGTCAGCCAGGCCAGGCCGCCCAGACGGGCCAGTCTGGAGGCCCCAAGGAAGTGAGGACGTCCCTGACCCTAAGCCTACTGCCTGGGCAGCTGGAGACTGGAGACGATGATGACACCAGCCAGTCACAGCCACCACAGGATGTCTGAGTTTTGGGTTCTGGAGCCAGACATCCCTGGATTTAAATCTTGACTCAGTTGGTCTCAGCCTCCATTTTCTCATCTGAGAAATAATCGTTCTAAACTTTCTGGACACATGGGCACGGGCCTGATTTTTCGTTCTCTCCCATCCAGAGCATCCCAGGATATCGTCCCTCCAGCTGGTCCCCACGCCCAGCCCTGCTGGTCCAGGGGTCCAGGGACACCTTTCCATCATGGGATCTGACCATGTCCCTCTATCCTCTGTGGCTCCCCATTATCCTGGGAACAAAGTCCGGTTCCTCAGCTCTCTTGTGTCCCTGTCCCCAACCCCCACTCCCACTTCCAGGGAAGTTCTTGACTCCAGCAGCCCTGGATCTTTTTTTTTTTTTTTTTTTTTTTAACGATTTTACTTATTTATTCATGAAAGACAGAGAGAGAGAGAGGCAGAGACACAGGCAGAGGGAGAAGCAGGCTCCATGCAGGGAGCCCGACATGGGACTCGATCCCAGGTCTCCAGGATCATGCCTTGGGCTGAAGGTGGTGCTAAATCACTGAGCCACCTGGGCTGCCCCGAGCATCTCCCTTCGGCTCAGGGCATGATTCTGGAGTTCCAGGATCGAGTCCCACATCGGGCTCTCTGCAAGGAGCCTGTTTCTCCCTCTGCCTGTCTCTGCCTTCTCTCTGTGTCTCTCATGAATAAATAAATAAAAATTTTTAAAAAAGATTTTATTTATTTGAGAGAGAGAGAGAGAGAGAGAGAGAGAGAGAGAGAGAGAGAGAGAGAAGGAGCAGAGGGAAGGGCAGACAGAGAAGGAGAAATAGACTCCCTTCTGATCAGGGAGCCAGATGATCTGATGACATGGGGCTCATCCCAGGACTCTAGGATCATGACCTGAGCCAAAGGCAGATGCTTAACCGACTTAGCCACCTAGGCGCCCCTGCCCTGGACCTTTAATTCTAAAGATTATCTCTTAATTTGTGCTCTCAGACTAAAATGCCTTGTTCTTCTTCCTCCAAGGCCCTCCCTCAGAGGTCCCACCTCCAGGCAGCCCTCCTGATTGCCCCAAGTATAGCCCTTCCTCCCCCTGGGGGAATCCCCAGCTCCATCCCTCCCTTCCTACAGACCTACCATGTAACTCTGACTCCCCCAAGTTGGTGGCTCCCCTAGGAGCAGGGCAGCAGGGAATGAATACCTGTCAGGGAGCAATCCACAGACCCCCTCCCTGACCCTGTGGTCCAGCCAGCCGATGAGGTTGTGACTCTTTAGGGATTTCCTGTGACCTCTATAAATAACCCCTATGGCTGCTTCCCACAAACCACCTCACCCTTCTTGGAAAAAAGGGACTGTAGCCAAGGACCTCAGTCCAGCTGTGTGCCAGGGCCTGGGAGAGGGGGGTGGGGCCCAGGCATCCTGCCCCAAGAACTTCTCTCTCCCAACCCAGACCCCACTTACCCCTCCTGGGAGCCCTCTGGTCCCTCCCAGCATGGAGGACATCTGGACACCCTCCTATGGCATTGTTTCTCTTGTCTGGGTATCGTTTGTAGTCCCGAAAAATAGACATAATAGCAATATTCATGGACTCAGCCCACGAGTGATCCTTTCCCTCCTTGAGCCCCCCACACTCGGGCAGCCCTAGGTGCTGAACAAGAAAACAAACCAATAGTGACAGATTGCCATGAAGTCCGTGAAGACACGGGGGGGGGGGGGATTCCAGATGCTTCCTGAAAACTTTCTTCATATTCTTCATCGGCCCTGGATACCTCCCAGCCTTTGCTCAGGTGTTCCCTAAAACCTGAGAGCTTCTATCTTCCATCACCTGAGATAGGACTCTTTCTGATTCTGGAAGGGATCCTGAATCTATTTAAGACTGTTTCTACCCGTGGCAAGGAAAGTTAAACATTTACCTGCTGCCACGTGGTGTGGAAACCTGTCTCCCAGGGTCCTTAGAAGGCCAGAGCTTTGATGGGTGGGCGCCCCCCCAACCCCTGCCTGGACCTCCTTTTGTTGGAGCAAGGCGCCCTCTGCTGGTGCGCCACCAACATAGCAGGCCCCTGTGAGTCTCAGAATCCAAGACCTCAGCACTAATTCAAAGGGACATATGCACCCCCACATTCGCAGCAGTATTATCTACAATAGCCAAATCATGGAAGCAGCCCAAGTGTCCATTAACAGATGAATGGATAAATAAGATGTTACATATATACAATGGAATGTTATTCAGCCACAAAAAAGAATGAAATCTTGCCATTTGCAAAAACAACACGGTTGGAGCTATAGAGTATAATGCTAAGCGAATTTGTCAGAGAAAGACAAATACCACACGATTTCACTCAAATGTGGAATTTAAGAAACAAAACAAACAGGCAAAGGGAAAAGAGAGAGAGAGAGAGCAAGAAACAGAGAACTCCAGAGAACACATTGCTGGTTACCAGAGGGGAGGTGGGTGGGCAGGTGATGGGTAAAATAGGGGATGGGAATTAAGAGGTGCACTTGTCATGATGAGCACTGCATACGGTATAGAAGTGTTGAGTCGGGGCACCCGGGTGGCTCAGTGGTTGAGCATCTGCCTTTGGCTGAGGTCGTGATCCCAGGGTCCTGGGATCGAGTCCCACATTGGGCTCCCCCCTCTGCCTGTCCCTGCCTCTCTCTCTGTGTGTCTCTCATCAATAAATAAATAAAATCTTTAAAGAAAAAAAAAAGAAGTGTTGAATCACTACATTGTATACCTGAAACTAATATAACACAGTATGTTAACTATACTGGAATTAAAATTTTAAAAACTTAATAAAAGAAAGGATGAAGGGGGATCCCTGGGTGGCGCAGCGGTTTGGCGCCTGCCTTTGGCCCAGGGCGCGATCCTGGAGACCCGGGATCGAGTCCCACATCGGGCTCCCGGTGCATGGAGCCTGCTTCTCCCTCTGCCTGTGTCTCTGCCTCTCTCTCTTTCTCTCTCTGTGACTATCATAAATAAATAAAAATTAAAAATAAAATAAAATAAAATAAAAGCTCCATATTTGATTTTCATGTATAGCCAGGGTTGAGACCCATCCTTTAAAAAAAAAAAAAAGGGATCCCTGGGTGGCGCAGCAGTTTGGCGCCTGCCTTTGGCCCAGGGCGCGATCCTGGAGACCCCGGATCGAATCCCACATCGGGCTCCCGGTGCATGGAGCCTGCTTCTCCCTCTGCCTGTGTCTCTGCCCCTCTCTCTCTCTCTCTCTATCATAAATAAATAAAAAAAATTAAAAAAAAAAAAAAAAAAAAAAAAGAAAGGATGAAGGGATCCCTGGGTGGTGCAGCGGTTTAGCGCCTGCCTTTGGCCCAAGGCATGATCCTGGAGACCCGGGATCGAATCCCACGTTGGGATCCCGGTGCATGGAGCCTGTTTCTCCCTCTGCCTGTGTTTCTGCCTCTCTCTCTCTCTCTCTCTCTCTCTGTGACTATCATAAATAAAAATTAAAAAAAAAAGAAAGGATTAAAAAAAATCAAAGACCTATCAATCAGATGCTCCCTCTCTTCCTCCACTCATCTCCCTCCTCTCTCCCCCTCACTCACTACTTCAGCCATACTGGCCACCTCACTGTTCCTTGAACACACTATGAGGCTCCCACCTCAGGACCTTTGCACATGCTGTGCCCTCTGCCTGGGATACTGTCATCAATGTCCTCCATCTGGTTTCCTTCTCACCATTCGGCTGACAGTACCAATGGCACCTCTGCAAGGCAGCTTGCCCTCATGTACCTGAGCAGGGAGGTCTCCTCATCAGAAGCTCACATGGCAGCCATCAGATCTCACCATAAGGAAACAGGTTTCTAACATGGGCAGGGGCAGCATCTGTGACAATCTGTGTCCCTCTGTGTCCCCAGCATCCTGCACTCAACCTGTTGCACAGAAGGCCTGCAGCAAACTCAAATCGGAAGTCCAAACAAACCTATCTGCAAATCCCAAAGGTGGGGATGTCCAGCAAGTAACTAAGTCTCTGAGCATTAGTTTCCCCATCTGTAAAACTAAAAGAAAATACTCTTTGTGTTGTGCTGTTATGAAAACCCAATAAAATCATGCATGTAATTCTAGCACACAGCAGGTGCTTGATAGTTACAGAGGGAATGAATGCATAAGCTTGGACGGCATTGGGACCCAGGATCTTGCAAGGCTCTTTTAAATATTAAAAGGCAAAGCTTCAAGATTAATACTAAAAAGAATGACAACTTGCAGAGCAAATACACAACTTATGTACAAAATATAAGACAAAACATATATATATTTTAAGATTTTATTTATTTATTCATGAGAGACATCCAGAGAGAGGCAGAGATACAGGCAGAGGGACAAGCAGGCTCCCTGCAGGGAGCCTGATACAGAACTCGATCCCAGGACCCGGGGATCACGACCTGAGCCCAAGGCAGATGCTCAATCACTGAGCCATCCAGGTGCCTGACAAAACATATTTTATAGGTGTGTCCACAAGTATGTAAAAGAGCAGAGAAAATCCTGGAAGTACACAAGTTAAGCCGTGATCCCCAAGGGATGGGAGGGAGATTGCCATGTTTAGGCATTTCTGAATCACCTGAATTTTGTCTGTTCCTTTGGTATTTGCAAAATAAATTAAGAACTACAAAACAAAGACCCCTGAGGCCCTCCCAAAGACCCCACCCCCATCCAACCATCCACTCCTACTCCCTCCAGCATCGGACACCCAAAGGGACCTCCGTTCAGTTCCATCCAAGGCTTGAACCCCTAGCATTTCCCCACAAGGGAATGTGGCTGGCCGCAGCTTACTTACTGCCAGCAACAGGGAGCTCACCATTTCTGAGGCAGCTGGTT
Source organism: Canis lupus familiaris (assembly GCF_011100685.1). Lineage (NCBI taxonomy): Eukaryota > Metazoa > Chordata > Mammalia > Carnivora > Canidae > Canis > Canis lupus. The sequence continues at coordinate 45,832,002 of NC_049241.1, forward strand.
TGCTCATCATTCTGGGGACAAGGTCTTTCCCCATGGGATGAAATTCTCACTTGGCCTAAGCTGTGCCCACATGCCTCAGGGCTTCTGGCTGAGAGCTTCAGTGGTCCTCTCACTTGCCCACACAGAAGTCCCGGAAGATGATGTCCAGGATCTCCTCAGTGTCCCCTCCACCGGTGATGCGGGCCAGGTGGCCACGGGCGAGTCTCAGCGCCTCAGCAGCCAGGGCTAGGTCTTTTGTCTGCTTGTAGTGGCTGAGAGCATCCAGGCAGCCCTGGAGATGATGCTGGTGCCTTGCCCGCGTCAGAAGTGGTGGGCCTGTAGATGGGTCCCCACACCTGCAAGGGACAAACCATGCAGTCTTTCTCACCTTTCACAACTACCACTGGAAGGGGGATGCTCACTTGCACTCTGTAGGTACAGAAAACGAGCCTGGGGGCAGGTAGGCATCCAAGGCCAGTGGCTCAGCCCTGACTTGAAGGCAGGCTGAGGCAGGCTGCGGGGCAGGGACGGGCGGAGGGATGGGCGGAGGGGCGCGGGGTGGAGGGTGGCTCACACTTCAGCCAGCTCCTTCCTCAGCGCCTCCAGGAGGCCGTCCAATCCCTCTCCGGTCAAGCAGGACAGCAGCAGATGCGGAGGCAGGTGGGGACTGCGGTCTGGGCCCCCTCGAGGCAGTAAGTCCGATTTGTTCAGCACCAGCAGGAGGCGCTGGCTGTTCTCACTGGGGCTCCCAGCTCCCGCGGGGACGACAACGGTGTCCAGGAAGCTGCGGCTGGACGGAGAGGCCAGGTCCGTAGCATCTAGCACGGCCAGAATGAGATCAGCCTGCTCCAGCCTGGGGGAACAGGGAGAACCAACCGGGCATTGACCCCAGAGTTGAGTAATTAAGGGCATGAAGATTGAGGAGGGCGGAAGGGCCGGGTAGGTGAAGGCGGGGCGGGGTGTAGTATGTGGGGCGGGGCAAGAGGGGAGGGGCAGGAGCAGAGGCTGAATTTCATTTTATTTATTCACGAGAGACACCCAGAGAGAGGCAGAGACACCGGCAGAGGGAGAAGCAGACCCCTGGCCCGATGCGGGACTCCCCGGACTCCTGGATCACGACCTGAGCCAAAGGCAGAGGCTCAACCGCTGAGCCACTCAGGCATCCCAGAGGCTTAATTTTAACTGTTGTTCTCCCCATATCAGAGTCCCCGCTCGAGGGAGCTTAGCAGCCTTTCGTGATTTGAGAAGGACCCAAAATAAATGCAGCAAGGAGAAACGGGAACGGAAGGGCTCTGTCTCCCCATCCCACCACCCTGCAGGCCTACCTCTGGCGGGCGCGCCGCACGCCCTCCTGCTCCACCGGCCCCGCGCCCTCCCGCAACCCCGCCGTGTCGCTCAGCAGCGCGGGGAACCCAGCCAGGTCCACGGGGGTCTCCAGCACGTCGCGGGTGGTCCCCGGCTCCGGCGACACTATGGACACAGGCTTCCGGCCTAGGATGGAGTGGGGAGTAAGGGTTATCACCAAGGGGGCGGGGCAGAGGCGACGGCGCCCCTCCCCCAGGCTCCACCTCCCGGCTAGACTGCGCGGCCATCCTCGAGGCCCCTCCCTCATACCTGAGCAGCACCCCAGTTCCCTGCCCCGCCCCCGACACTAGGCCCCGCCTCCGCCCGCCTCCCACGCACTGAGTAGGTTCACCAGGCTGCTCTTGCCGGCGTTGGGGGGGCCTGTGACCACTATGTGCGCTCCTGAACGAAGCCTCTGCCCGCGCCTGGCATCTCGAAGATGTGCGCTCAGCGCCAGCTCCAGCTCCCGCACTTGGCTGTTGGCTGTGGATGGAAGAAAGCAGAGGGGAAAGGATGTGGGAGCTTCATAGGGCTAAGATGCCAGGTGTCCCCAACCCTTAGGAGGACTCACCTCGCTCGAGGACACCCTCCTCCAGGTTGTCATCCTCACCAAAATCGATATAGGCCTCCACATGAGCCAGAGCCTGGGGGAGGGGGGGTAGGTAGGGAGGTGGAGGTGTGGTCGTTCAAGAACCCAGGTCCAGCCTGACCTAAGGGACCAGACTGGAGGCTCAGGCACAGGAAGTTCTCACACACAGAATGGCAGGTGGGGTCTCTAAGAGGAGAATGGGTGCAGAGGGGGCTTGCCTTGGTGAGAGTCTTGGCCCAGCCATGGCAGAGGTGGCCCAGTTCCCCATCCAGCTGCCTCAGTGCCTGCCGCCGCTGCGCCTCGGTTTCTGCATGAATTAGATCCGCCAGCCCCTCCACCTCGGTCAGGCTCAGCTTTCCGTGAGCGAATGCCCGCCTGGTGAACTCACCGGCCTCGGCGGGCCGCAGCCCTGGCACACTGCCTGCGGGAAGGTACTGGGTCCTGAGCTCCCTGGCCCCCACGGGGTCCCCTGGCAGAGCCAGACTTCGAGCCCAAGGCTGCAGACTCACCCAGGGCCTGCAGGACGCCACTCACCACCGCCGAGCCTCCATGCACGTGGAATTCCGCGCAGTCCTCACCCGTGAAACTTTGGGGACCTGGTGTGGCGAGATGGGAGTCGAGGAGTGCGGCTAGGCAAACGCCGGGCAGGTGTGTGTGTGTGTGTGTGTGTGTGTGTGTGTGTGTGTGTGTGGAAACTGGGTCAGGAGAGCTACAGCAGGTTCGGGATCTGGAGCCCCTCACCTGGGAACCAGAGCACCAGCGCGCGGTCCAACGGCTCCCTGGAATGGGGATGGCTGAGCAGGCGCAGGCAGGCGCTGCGAGCCGGGGGCAAGTCCCGGGACGCCGTGAGGCTCCGGAGGGCGTGGCCGCTGGCGGGGCCGCTGGTCCGGATCACCGCGATGCCGCAGCGGCCTTGCCCGGAGCTCAGCGCGAAGATGGTGGCCCCGGCCCCGGGGACCGGGGCGCCGCTGCCCTGGCGCGTGCACGACCTGGGACTGCAGAGGAGGGGATCAGTGCCTCTGGGAGGCTCTTTGGCAGAGAGCAGGTGGACAGGGAGTGGGGAGATGCCCCGGGGGAGGCTCTGCGGCTGGGGGATGGGCAGAGTGGGGCGCCTGAGGCCAGAGGGTGACCCAGATGTGGGCCTGCGACAGGGAGATGGATACATTGTGAGGGGGCGGAGGCTGGTCTTAGAATGTGACCCGAACGGGTACTCTGAGGTCAACAGGTGACCCAGATGTCGGCTCTGCGGCAGGGGGATGAACGGATTGGGGCTTGGAAAAATGCGAAAGGTGATCCTGCCGCAGGGAACTGGGCCCACAGACCCCAGGGAAAGGGTTCGGAGCCCAAGCAGGCACCCCCACGCTGTCACGCCCGTTTCCTGTATCGCCCCACCTGCGAGGCCCACGTGCGCCCCGGGCTACTAGGCTCCACAACCCCCGCCACATGGATTCACAACCAGCGACCCGCCTACCCGCTCTGCCTGGGTGGCTTCTAGTCCTGGCAGGAGGACCCGCCCACTCCGCGGCGTGACTGGTGGAGCGCGGAGACGCTCGATCGTCATTGGGCCCCTCAGGAGGCGTACGGCCCACCCACGGAAGATCTCCGTTCCTATTGGCTGGCGACAGGGAAAGAGGAGGGCGGAGGCCACACGCGGGGGTGTCGCGAAATGGCGTTCCCCCGGCAACATTAGACCGAATTTTTAGGACCCAAGGAAGCGCGGGTATCCCAGACACCGGAAATGGAGGGTGGGAGGAAGGACCGGGCTTGGCCCAGGGCCGTGGGAATCACACGGAGGCGAGGGTGCGAGCCCCGTATTTAACATCCGGCCACTCCGCAGCTTTAGGCGGAGCAAGAACAACTCAGGGGCGGAGAGGGACGAGTTCCGGGGAGCCCACGCCCCGGCCCCGGCCAAACCTTGTCCAAATTCCTGGGAAGATGCCTACCTGTGTGCCCAGAACTCCGTTTCTCCCCTACCCCATCCGTGCCTCCCGCCGTTCCCTCCTCGGAGTCCCTTCATCGGACCAACTCGTCCTCGGGCCCCAGCTCTAGGGCCCCCCCTCCCCCGACAGGACGCCTTTCTGGAACCCCCCCGCACCACGCTCTCTGCCCCGTTGGGCTTTCCTGGCCCGGGCCTGCCCCGCGGAGCCGAGTGTCCGGTCCTCCGGGCCGGGCTCCCCGAAGGCCAGAAAGGGGAGTCTCAAGGATTCCTCTCAGGTTAACCCAGGACAGCGCTGGCGAGCGGGATAAAGCGCTGAGGGTGGAATTCTAGGCGCTGGGCTGGGTCTCCGCCGGCCGCGGTCGCACGGACGGTTCTCTGGTTCTCGGACGGAGCGGGCGGGCGACGCACTTGCATTTGGGGAAGAATCTGTCGGTCCGACCCGCTGGAGTTCGGATCCCTGCCTCGACCCGCTCGACTTTTTCATTTGTCAAAGAGTGACGAACGCGGACACTCGCCTTCCCCGAGTTGTTCCCTCTGTCACAAGTACACATCAGGTGCCTGCTGTGTGCGCTACGAACCTGGAGGGGCCCCTGCCCTCGCTGGGCCCCCGGCCTACCCGAAGTGCCTGCGCAGGACAGTCAGGGGTCTGGGTGCAGATGAACCTATACAGGACGTCCAGTTCAATGTGAATTTCAGATAAACAATGAATAAGGTTTTGGCATAACTACATCCCACTAAACGTGTATTCGTTTGTTGAAATTCATTCACGTTTAACTGGGAGGACTGTACTTTTATTTGCTAAAATTGGCAGCTCTCTCGGGTCCTCTCTGAGGACGTTTCGTCCTGAGAGGTGGACGGAGAAGGTGCGACGAGTGCCCTAAGGAGCTGACCGGCACATGCTAAGGCCCTGAGGGCAGGACTTGCTGTGACTATTAATTCGTATTCTAGCTGCGGTGAAGTTACTGCTGCCTGGAATCTCCTCGGCCCGGGCCCACCCCTTCCCAAGTCCTAACGTTGTCAAAATCAGGCCCAACTCAAGATTCCAAACCGCACCCGTGCAGATGGGGAAACTAAGGCTCCGAGGGGGTGAATCTGGGGCCTGGGGCGGGCGGCGACGAGACCCAGAATTAGACCGCGGGCGGGGACACGGAGGAGAATGCATCTTTGGTGCGGGCGGAGACGGGCACCAGAAAACGAAGTGGGCGGGCGAGAATGAAATCCAGAAAACAACACGGGCGGAGTCGAGAACCCAAGAGCGACGTGCGCGGGGACGCGAAGGAGAATCGAGGTTCCGCGCGGGCGGAGACGACAAGCAGCGCTCGGGCACGCGGGGACGGCGGCCGGCGCGGGCGGGCGCGGCCTTTGTCTCCACCTCCAGCGCGCTCCGCCGGCTGCACCGGCCCGATGAGCCCGCGGCCCCCCGGCGCTCGGGCCGCCCGCAGCCCCTGACCTGACCTGCCCTCGCCATGGCCGAAGCCACCTCCAGCGCCGGGGGCACGTCCCTGGAGGGCGAGCGTGGCAAGAGGCCCCCGCCTGAGGGCGAGCCTGCAGCCCCGGCGTCTGGAGTTCTGGGTATGTGTGCGGCGGCCGGATCTGACAGCGCTGCAGGTGCCTGTGGTGCGCGGCGGCCGGACGGGGAGTGGGATTGGGGTCAGCCGTCCCGGGCCTAGAGTCCTGTCGAGGGGCCGGCTTCTCCCGGCACTGCGGCTGCGGCGAGGCCGGCGCGGCTGGGACGGCGCAGGGGGCAGGGGTCCCCGCGCAGAGACGCGGACACGCCCCTCCGAGAACCCTGGCCTGGGGCTGAGCTCAGTCACCCCCTGGGCTATCAGATCGCAGCCCGGCAGGGATGCGCTTGAGAGAGCCTCTCCGCAGAGGATACAGAATCCTACGGTCCTGGGTTCGAATCCCAGCTCGCCTGTGTGACCTTGGGTGCGTGACTTAAACGCCCAGGTCCTCAGTTTCCTCACCTGTGAAATGGGGGTAAGAACCGCGCCCAGCTATGAGGACGCGCTGACATGATATGGTGAAGTGCTCAGGGCTGCTAGTGAGCGCCCCATCGATTGTGGTTTTGGAGGCGGAGCTGGGCCTCAAGAATGAGTAAGATTTGTAAGGGAGGACCTGGGGGAAGGGCGTTCCTGGCTGGTTGCAAGGACGAGGGGGGAAGGAAACAAGCCAAGGCCAAAGCTTGCAGGTCCTTGAACGCCAGACCGAGTGTGTGAGCAGGGGCTAGGGCGGGAATGACTGAACTGGAGGCTGGGGTCCTGGTCTGGGAGTGGCCTGACCTGGGTCCTGCCCCGCCTGCCCCCTAGATAAGCTTTTTGGGAAGCGGCTCCTGCAGGCTGGTCGCTATCTGGTGTCACACAAGGCGTGGATGAAGACGGTGCCTACGGAGAACTGCGACGTGCTGATGACCTTTCCAGGTACCTGCCCGCTGCCCAGATGTGCTCCCCTGAGCTGGGCTCCCCTGAGTAGGAGTCTGTAAGAGGCCTCGGACCCCTTGTGGCAAGAGCCATCAGTCCCTGTGCCCCTTGGCAGACACGACTGATGACCACACGCTGCTATGGCTGCTGAACCACATCCGCGTGGGCATCCCCGAGCTCATCGTGCAAGTCCGCCACCACCGCCACACGCGTGCCTATGCCTTCTTCGTCACCGCCACATATGAGAGGCGAGTCTCTGTCCCTGGCCTCTCGCTGACCCTGCTACCCAGCTCCCCGCCCTTCAAGAACCAACTGCAAGGTCTAGCGCCCTGCATTTGTCCCAGGTGGCCGCCAGGTACACCAACCCTAGCTCCAGGACGTGAGCCAGGGGTCTCCCCGTGACCCCAGCTCCGTGTCTTCCCGGCAGCCTACTTCGAGGAGCCGACGAGCTGGGTCTGCGCAAAGCAGTGAAGGCCGAGTTTGGCGGGGGCACCCGCGGCTTCTCCTGCGAGGAGGACTTCATCTACGAGAACGTGGAGAGTGAGCTGCGCTTCTTCACCTCCCAGGTGCGGCCAGCTCTGGCTCCCAGTGCGCATCCCTAGTCCTTGGGCTGCTGCGCCCTGTGCTCAAGCCCTGTCCCCCGCAGGAACGCCAGAGCATCATCCGCTTCTGGCTACAGAACCTACGCGCAAAGCAGGGCGAGGCGCTGCACAACGTGCGCTTCCTGGAGGACCAGCCAATCAGTAAGTGGGCGGGACCAGCCTCCAATCACGCGTGGGGAGCTGGGTGGGGCTTAGGGTGCAGCCTATCGGGAGCGAGGGGGCGGGGCCTAGAGACAACCGCCCAAAGGCTAGTGAAGAATTGGGTGGGGCCCGGAGACATCAATCAATGCGGTGAGGGGGTGTGGCCTTAGTGTAGGGGTGTGGCTTAGCTCCCGGGAGGCGTGTCCAAGAGAAACCTTTCTCTGGGTCTGGGATAAGGCAGGGGCAGGACCATGGACAGCACTCCATGCCTTGTGAGGTGTGGCCCTGGGCCTCAGTTTCCTCTCCCAGAAAGCAGCTGCTGCAAGTTCACCTTCTGATGCCAATTTAGCACCATTCCTCAGACGTTCGCAGCAGTGAACTGAGGCCGATGGCTTTATTTAAATACAAGGTTCCACCCTAGGACCTCACCCTCCAGGTGGATTCCTGCACCCCCTCCTGCCTGCCTCTGCACCTCCCAATTCTGAAGGAGAACCAGACATCCTGCCCACTCAGAACTCCTCCCCTGGGAAGAGCTTCTGAAGATTTAGAGGCAGGGAAAAACTGTGACTTGGGTTTCGGCCAAGGTCCTGCTCTTATCGCTCCACAGTCCCTGAGCTGGCAGCCCGTGGGATCATCCAGCAGGTGTTCCCGGTCCATGAGCAGCGCATCCTGAACCGCCTCATGAAGTCATGGGTGCAAGCTGTGTGTGAAAACCAGCCTTTAGGTGTGGCCCCAGGTGGTGTGGGGGGGTGCGGGAGTTTCAGGAAGCGGGCAGGGCTGACCAGGACCCCCTGACTGTGCCCCTGGCAGATGAGATCTGTGACTACTTTGGAGTGAAGATTGCCATGTACTTTGCCTGGCTGGGTTTCTACACATCAGCGATGGTATACCCAGCTGTTTTTGGCTCCGTCCTGTACACATTTACGGAGGCTGATCAGGTGCTGGGAATGGGCTGGGCAGGGGCTGGGGTACCTGAGACACCTCCCTCCTCCCTGGGCCAGCTTGGCCAACAGCTCAGCCTTCTGCCGTCCCCAGACAAGCCGGGATGTTTCGTGTGTGGTTTTTGCCCTCTTCAACGTGGTCTGGTCGACCCTGTTCTTGGAGGAGTGGAAACGGAGGGGGGCAGAGCTGGCCTACAAATGGGGGACGCTGGACTCACCTGGAGAAGCTGTGGAGGAGCCACGACCCCAGTTCAGGGTCAGTCGGGGGTATCTGAGTCCACGGACTCCAAGAGTGAGAGGTGGAGGTGGGGGGCACTGCAGGGCAGAGATTGTGTGAAATTGCATTTGAGGGACTGGAAAAGGTGTACTAGGTGTGGGCACCACAGAAGCAAAGGCGTGGTGGGAGGAAATTGAATTCAGAGGACTGGGAAGGTGGGGGAGGGGCAGGGGCAGCCCCTCTGGCCTCCTGCTGAGCCCCACCCCCACCCTCTGCCAGGGCATCCGGCGCATCAGCCCTGTGACTCGGGCTGAGGAGTTCTACTACCCACCCTGGAAGCGGCTCCTTTTCCAGCTGCTTGTGAGTCTCCCGTTATGCCTCACCTGCCTGGCCTGCGTGTTTCTGCTCATGCTGGGCTGCTTCCAGCTGCAGGTGACCTCCAGCCCCCAGCCCTGGCCTTGGTCCTTGACCTGGCAGCCACCTGCCCAGGTCCACTCCGAGCTAAGCCCGGATGCCAGGGTGACCTGTGAACCCCCTGCCCCTGCAGGAGCTGGTGCTGAGCGTGAAGGGGCTGCCCCGTCTTGCCCGTTTCCTGCCCAAGGTTGTGCTGGCTCTGCTGGTCAGCGCAAGTGCTGAGGGCTATAAGAAGCTCGCCATCTGGCTCAACGACATGGGTACGCCCTGCCAGGGGAGGTCCCGCTGCCCTGGGGAGGGAGGCCCCTACTGCCCTGCAGGGCCCCCTGCTGCTTTCAGGGGGCTTGGGCCACCTCCTCACTCACCCCTTCGGCCCCCAGAAAATTACCGGCTGGAGAGCGCCTACGAGAAGCACCTCATCATCAAAGTCGTCCTGGTGAGCGGTGGCCAGCAGGCAGGCAGCAGGGAGGCTGCAGGGGGCGTGCGAGGGGCTCCTGGGGACAGGGCAGCAGAGCGATTGCCCACCTTACTTACTTCCCACAGTTCCAGTTTGTTAACTCCTACCTGAGCCTCTTCTACATTGGCTTCTACCTCAAGGACATGGAGCGCTTGAAAGAGGTGAGATCCCCAGCCCAAGGCAGTGCCCCCCAGTGGCGGCCAGTGGGGGGTCGGACTTGGCCCAAGGGGTCCACGGGCTCTCCAGCCCCTCCCCCGCACCCTCCATCCTTCTCTCTCTGTCCGTCCGTCCGTGTGTCCTCTCTCTGCCTGTCGTCCCCCATCTGTCCGTCCACCTGTCCGTCGGTCCCTCCACAGCTCCTGCTCGTCCTGTCCCTGTCCCAGAGCCTCGAGCGGCAGCTTCGGGCGGTGCTGGTCCCGCTCGCGGCCCTGCGGTTCCACCTGCTCCTCCTCTCCCTCCGGGGCCTCCTGCTCATGGCCCGGGCCAAAGTATGGGCAGACGGCAGGCCTGCAGGCCTCGCCAGGGCGGGCAGTGTGGCTGTGCTTGGGGCCTCACGCTGCCTGAGCCTCGGGTGCATGTTCCAAGGCGCCGGGGCCCTGCTGATGGGGTGCAGATGGCAGGGGCCTCTCGAGGCCCTGGGTACCAGCTGAGCTCCTGGGCAGGGCTGCAAGCAGGGGGACCCCACAGCAGGCCTCCCTGCAACATGCACTGCAACTGCAGGAGGTTGGCTAGGAACGCTGTGGCCCACTGGGCTATGGTTTGTGGCAGATGAATGGTGGTAGAGGCTGCCGGGGCTGAGTGCTGGGGCCTCCACGTCCGTCCAGGGACATCTAAAGGGCTGGAGTTAGCTACTGGCTTCAGGGCATGTGTCTGGAAACTTGCTCCCGGAGGGCGGGTGCCCAGTCCCAGCAGCCCGCCCCGGTGCCCCGGGCCCCGCCCGCGCCCCACGTGGCCTCTCTCCTCCCCCTTCCTGCCCCCAGATGCTGGCCACTCTGCTGATCACCCGCCAGTTCCTGCAGAATGTGCGCGAGGTCCTGCAGCCTCACCTGTACCGCCGGCTGGGCCGAGGCGAGCTCGGCCTGCAGGCAGCCTGGGAGCTGGCCCGTGCCCTGCTTGGCCTGCTGAGCCTCCAGCGCCCCGTGCCCCGCCGCCTGGAACCCCAGGCTGAAGAGGGTGGTGGTGGTGGTGGCAGCGGGGGCCGCAGGTGTCTCAGTGGGGGCTGCGGGGCACCTGAGGAGGAGGAGGAGGCCACAGTGGAGCGGCGGCCTGCAGGGGAAGGTGGGGAGGTGGGGGATGGCCCTCGAGGGGGCAAGGAGGAAGAGGAAGAGGAGGAGGAGGAGGAGGAGGAGGAAGATGACGAGGAGGAGGGTGAGGAGAGTGGCCTCCTGGACTGTGGGCTCAGGCTGAAGAAAGTCAGCTTTGCTGAACGAGGGGCTGGGCGGCGGCGGCCTGGCCCGGAGGCCCTCCTGGAGGAGGGGAGCCCCACGATGGTGGAGAAGGGGCTGGAGCCGGGAGTGTTCACACTGGCCGAAGACGACGATGAGGCCGAAGGGGCTCCCGGCAGTCCTGAGCGGGAGCCTCCGGCCATCCTGCTCCGCCGGGCTGGGGGCGAGGGCCGTGACCAGGGGCCAGATGGGGGCCCAGACCCAGAGCCGGGCTCGGGAGACTCGGGCCGGAGGCAGCGGCGGCAGAATCGGTCATCTTGGATTGATCCGCCCGAGGAGGACCACTCTCCGCAGCTCACCCAGGCCGAGCTTGAGAGCTGTATGAAGAAGTACGAGGTGAGGACGGCATCTGAGGATCAAGGCCCGGCCCTCTGAGGGCAGGGCAGGCAGTCTGAGGGTGGAGCTAGGGGGCTGGAAGCTTGCTGGAGGGGGCAGCTCTGGGTCCATTCAGCATAATCAGAGGGAGGTGGGCTTGAGAGAAGGTAGTCTAAGGAAGGAGGCATCCTGGTCCAAGGGAGGGCCCAAGGCCACACCCAGGCACCCGCCTGCAGGACACGTTCCAGGACTATCAGGAGATGTTCGTGCAGTTCGGCTATGTTGTGCTCTTCTCGTCTGCCTTCCCCCTGGCTGCTCTGTGCGCCCTGGTCAACAACCTCATCGAGATCCGGAGCGACGCCCTCAAGCTGTGCACGGGGCTGCAGCGGCCCTTCGGGCAGCGGGTCGAGAGCATCGGCCAGTGGCAGGTGTGGGGACGGCCGAGGCCCAAAGGGAGTCAGGGTGTGCCGGGGAGGGGCGGGAGGCCCAGGAAGGGGGGCCGGACCCCACCTGAGCGCCCCACCCCCGTGTTCCCCTGCAGAAGGTGATGGAGGCCATGGGCGTCCTGGCGATCGTGGTCAACTGCTACCTGATCGGCCAGTGTGGGCAGCTGCAGCGCCTCTTCCCCTGGCTCAGCCCCGAGGCGGCCATCGTGTCCGTGGTGGTGCTCGAGGTGGGGCCGGTGGCTGGGTGGAGGAGCTGGGGCGCGGCAGGGCGTCCCCGAGCCTGCAGCCTCCTCCTCTGTCACCTCAGCACTTCGCGCTGCTCCTCAAGTACCTCATCCACGTGGCCATCCCCGACATCCCAGGCTGGGTGGCCGAGGAGATGGCCAAGCTGGAGTACCAGCGCCGGGAGGCCTTCAAGGTACGCTGGCGGGGGCTGGGCTCGGTTCAGGCCTTCCCTCGGTGGGGCTCCTCCGGCCTGCCTGGCTGGCAGCCCGCTTCCCAGCAGCAGGGAGGAGGTGCAGAGCCCAGTGTAATAATTAGCACTCCGAACAGGCCGGTCCCTCCCGGAATCCCTGGTGGCATCCAGCACCAGGCTGGCACTTGTGGGCCTTTAGTCATCGCCAGCTCACCGGCGGTGTCCTGTTTGGGGCCAGGGACACAGCTGATGCTTCCTAGAAGCCCAGCTTCTGCCACATTCCTCGGAAAGCTGCGGAGTGGGCCAAGGAGCTCAGCAGCGCCAGGCGGCGCTCTCCACGATGACGGAATGTGTCTCTGCGCTGCTCGCGTGGCCCCTCACTACAGGTGGCTGGCGGGCGCTTGACATGGGCTTCGTACAACTGCGAAATGCAATTCTTATTTTATTTTAATGATTTAAATCAACACCGACAAAGCCACATGTGGCTCCTGGACTGGCCAGCATGGACTCTGGTCTGTGTCAGTCGTGATTCTATCGCTGGGTCTCCAGAACGCAGAGAACTGTTGAGGCCCGATACGTGTTTACTGCTCACCCAGGTGTTAAGACAGTGTCTGGCACATGGTGGGGGACAGAGTTGGTGGCCAGTAATGTTCGCTTTCTAAATTCTCAGAAAGCACTGGCACAGATCCAGGAATGCAGTCGGTGCCTAATAAGTGGTTAGATCTCTCCCTGCTTCCTTGGAGAGCCCCAGGGCAGTTCCAGGGATGCACATGGGACCCAGTAAGTGGTTAGATCCCTCACCACTTCCACAGAGAGCCCCAGTGTGGGTCAGGAATGCAGCTGGTGCCCAAAAGGTGTTTGGATCTCTCCTCCCTGCTACAGAGAGCACCAGCAGGGGTGTGGGGGCCCCAGCTGGCACCTGCTCAGCTCACACGCATTTTCTGCCCGGTCCCTGTGATGGCTCTGTTCTGCCCACAGAGACACGAACGCCAGGCCCAGCACCGCTACCAGCAGCAGCAGCGGCGGCGGCGGGAGGAGGAGGAGCGCCAGCGCCACGCGGAGCACCATGCCCGGCGAGAGCGCGATGCCAGTGGCCGGGAGGAGGCTCGGGCCGAAGGCTCAGGGCTGGACCCCGCTGCCCCCGAGAAGGCCTCCACCAAGGCCAAGGGCGGTGGGGCAGGTAGCCATGGGCAGGAGCGGCCCAAGCGCCCGGGGTCCTTGCTGGCACCCAACAACGTCATGAAGCTGAAGCAGATCATCCCGCTGCAGGGCAAGTTCCTGTCGTCGGGGGCTACGTCCTCACTGGCCAGTGCGGGGGCCGGCCCTGCCGCCCGGCCACCCCCTGCCCAGTCACCCACGGGTAGCGACACCCGCCTGCCAGCCTTCCTCAGCTTCAAGTTCCTCAAGTCGCCTGAGACCCGGCGGGACCCAGAGCGCAGCCACTCACCACCCAAGGCCTTCCACGCCAGCAAGCTCTTCCCTTTCGGCGGGGCCCGGGCTGACACCGGGTCCAACGGGGCAGGCGGGCAGGCCCGGCTGGACGGGACCCCCGGCGGTGGAGGAGGCCGAGCCCAGCGGAGTGGGCCGGTGGACGAGGCTGCGGTTGAGGAGCCGGACGCACCCCGGCCTGAAGAGGAAGGCTCAGGTCACAAGCTTTAACTCGGGGGTGGGGACTCTGGGCCCGGCTCTGTGGGAAGGGGTGGGGTGGCCAGGCCTGGGGAGAGGGGCTGCAGGGGACAGAGGAGGCCCGGTCTCTGGTACCGGTTGGGAACCTGGGTATGTGGTATGTGGAGCCTCTCAGTCCAAGCCTGCCCAGTGTCTCCAGGACCCCTGAGAGCCAAAGCCCCCTGTCCCAGTGCCTCTCCCAGGGCACCCTGCCCACCCTGCTCTGGGGCCAGGAGAGATGAAGGAGGCTTCTTCATTCACCACCTGGCCCAGCCTCTCCTGTTCCTATAAGACCCCACACCCAGCTCACTCTGGGGGGACTGGACCCCCCAGGCCTCTATGCAAGTCCCTACCTGCAGCCCAGCTGTTTGAGGAGGCCTTCCTTGGAGGTCGGGGCTGGAGCTGCCCACTCCCGGAGCTCGCGGAGCTCGGGGTGCTTGGCCACAGGCCACACCCACATCTGTGCTCAGCAGAGGTGCCAGTCTCATGCTCCTCCCCACCCCCACCCCTACCTTGCCAGTCCCAACCCCAGCCCCACCCAGCCCCAGGCTCCAGCAACTAACTCCCCTGGGAGCCCGAGGTGGCTGCTGCAGCACCAGGGACACAGGTCAGATATCAGAGGGACTTCCTCAGACCGTCCTTCTCCCCATGACGGGGAGGGGCCCAGTGCCCAGAGGCAGGGGACGCACCAGAAGACGCCCACCCCTTGTCACTGATCAGAAGCAATAAGGCCCTCGATGTGCCTGGAAGCCCGGGAGGGGGCGCGGGCAGGGTCCGAGCGGGGTCCGGCGGCGGGGGCGGCACCCCCCCGGAACGGCCCCTCTCGCCTCCGCAGGGACAGCGCTGGCCCCCGTGGGCGCCCCTGCCCTCCGCAACCGCCGCAGCCGGAGCCCCGCGCCGCCGCCGCCGCCGCCAACGCCGCTGCCCCGGCCCCCGACGCCGCCCGCAGGCTGCTGGCAGTGGGACGGGCCCTGGGGCTGCGGGGGCGAGGGCGCCGCCCCCCGCCAGGCCCCCGCCCCCGCCGCCGCCGAGTGCCCGCCCTGCGCCCTCGCCGGGCCCCCGCCCGCCCCGCAGCCCCTGCCGGGGGACGCCAGCTTCTACAGCCTCCCCCCGCCGCCCACCTCCGAGTCCCCGGAGCCCCCGGCGCCCTCGCCCAGCCCCAGCCCCAGCCCCCAGGCCGTGTGCTGGCCCAGCGGCTGGCACTAGCTCCGCCTTCCTGTTCTCATATGCAATACCAGTCCGGGGACGGGGCGGCGGCCGCCACCCAGAAAACGCGCTGCGCTTCGGCCCGACGGCCCCCCAGTGTTGGCTGCCCCCTCCTGGGGCGGGGCCGGGGGCCGGGCCTCCCCTATCTGCCGTTTTCCTTCCAACCGGGATGGGGGAAACGAAAGGAATCCCCCCCAAAAAAACCAACAGAAAACACAGAATAGGCGATTATTTATTTGTTTTTAATTTATTTTGTCATATTTTTGTAAAACGGCAGAAATGCAATAAAAAGTATATTTCAACAGTGCCCGAGGACAGAGCAGTGGAAGGGGGATCAGGGGGCCCAGTGACCTGTAGTTGGTGCTGGCTTTCCAGGGACCTAGCAGGCCTAGGGTGGGTGCCCCTCCCATCCCATGACCCTTGGGGGCCTCCTCCTAAGAACTGGGTCTTGAGGCCACAGATGGAAAACTCCAGACTGCACCAACTCCAAGTCGGCCCAGATTTGGGGGCCCTGGGAGGAGCTGCAGAGCCTCGGGCCCTGGCTTCAGCCTCCCAGACAAAGGAAGAAATCTCAGTGTTGAACAGACTCAGCAGTTTGGGTGCTAGGCCTGGGTCCTGAGTTGGCCTTGGCCCTGTAGGGGGACAGGGGTGATACAGTCCTGTTGGCCCCATTTTCTGGCATAACTGCTTCCCCGGCTGCCATGAGGAGCCACATGCGGTGGAAAGAACTTGGGGTATATGAAAATCAGAAGGCACCTGGCACCCGCGTCTGGATGTTGAGGGGATGGCACTTGCAGGGATGGCATTGGGGAGCGGCCGCGACACCCTACCGCAGGGGTTGCTGTCAGACCCAGTTGCTGGGACTCTACTTCTACCTCGTGTGGTCAGGGGGGGTGTGCAGCCCCTCCCACCCTCAAGCGTGTCCACAGCCAAAGGCTCCGAGTCTAGTGGGCCCTGCCGAGTGGCTGGGGGGTCCTGGGGGAGCCAGTGTGAGGAAGGGGCACTTTGGAGGGTTATGAAAGAGAAACCAGGGTTCACCAGAAGCAGGAGAGCAGCCTGTGCAAAGGCACAGAGGTGTGGGAAGGCAGAGTTTGGTGTCTGAAGGAGCAGAGGAATAAGGGGCGGTCCCAAAGGCAGGAAAAGTGGGCAAAGGCTGGCTGAGGAGCCCACACTCAGGAGACCTCAGTGGTCCCTGGCTCTGGGACCCCTGCCTGAGCCACGGATTATGCTGACAGGAGACGAACCCAGTCTCTCGGGGAACCAGGGCAAGAGGCAAGGGCAGCATTGACACCTGTTCCCACTGTCCTGTGGCCTTTGAAGCTAATAATTAGCAACACCACATGCCTGCCTAGCATCAGACCAAGCCCTGGGGCTGGAGATTCCAAGGCATCTGAGCACCTCTGGGGACTCAGCCCACCAGAGCACCACCCAGGTCAGCTTGCATCTGTGACTGAAAGGACTCAACACAGGTATAAAAGCCACCCAGAGCTAGGAGGAAAAGCTCCTTGGCCCCAGGGCACACCTAGGTGGTGAACCCTAGAACCTTCCACCTGGGAGGCAATGGGTGGCCCATTCCGGAGCAGTCTGGCTCAGTCAGGGCCCTCCACAGTGATAATCTGGGGTGGGTTCCCCCTAAGGCCTGGTATTCCTTCCAGCTCCATAGCCCAACCATTCATCTCCCCAAAAAGCCACAGCACTCAGTTCCCAGACATGGCCCCCACTTGAGACTGGTGCAGAGGGAGAAACAGAGCTCCCCCTAGCCCCAGGCCCAGTGTTCGAAGCCTCAAACCTTCTGCCTAGAGCCTGAACGCCCCCTAGGTCTCCAAGCTCAGGCCCAACTCAGCCTAGCTGACAGCCCACGAGTGGCTGTGGAACTCCGCTGACCGACACAGCCCCTGGGCTGGGTGTTCCTTGCAGCTCCGTGCACCTCATCTCTGAATCAGGCGCACTTGAGGCCAGGCCACCTGGGCTGTCTCCACAGTGGCTGGTGGGCATGCCACCCTGACCCAAGGCATCCAGGGCGTGGGTTGACCACAGTTATGTCCTTGGCGACATGGACCATCTCTCAGGGGTGTCCTGGTCCTTTGGGACACCTTGTCAGGTGAGGCATGGGGGTGGGTCCAGACAGGTCTTGGCTCTGAGCGAGGTGGCCATGGCAGGCCCATGAGAGAATCCAGTGGGTCCCAGGGCCCTGGCACGTGGGGGCCCCTCTTGGCTCCTCTTGGTGATGACGAGTCGACTCTCAGTGGCTCCGTCCTCTGGGGCTGAGGCACACGGAGCAAAGACGCGAGGTCGAGTAGGAAAGATCCTTTTATTGGGGTGGACACGGAGCACGCACTAGTCCATGATAAAATGACTTAAGAGAAAGATCCGGAAATGCCGACTTCTCCCCCTGGCACACATTCAGAGCAAAGCCTGGGCACAGAATAGGTCCCAGCCAAGTCTTTAAGGCCCGGACTGGAGAGCAGGAGCAGGGAGAAAGGCTCCCACCCATGCTGCTGGGCCACAGCAGGGCCCTGGCTCTAGACCCTTGCAGACAAGCTCTGGTTTTTCCGGAGGAGAATTGGAGGGGGGTGGGGGAGTAAAAGGGGGTTCTGGGTAGTGGGGTTTGTGAATAACAATGTTTTTTAAAAAGCATCTACCAACATCACACTACTGGGTCTGACGTCCCCTTTAACCATCGCTTGGTACATTTTACAGCATAAATAAAAACTCAAGGAAAATAAATACATCGGCTCCTATGAGGTTGGAAGTGGTATGGTCAGGTGTGGTGGGCCGGTAGGGGCAGGGCAGGGGGCGCTTACACAAGGCGGGCGGGCGAGGAGCAGACAAGACAGGAGGCGCCTGTGGGGGAGTGAGAGTCTTAAGTGTCCTCATGCATGTCCGGGCTATCGGTCCGTGCGACCTTGCGGGGGGGTGCAGAGCTCTCACCCTCAAGGTCCACTTGCTCCTGGTCTCTCTTCTTTGCGGCATTCTGAGAGGCACGGGAAAGGAGAGGGGGTGTTAAGTCTTCACTGGGGTGAGCTCCTGAAATCCTGTGTCTGGGCCTGGAGCAGGGCAGTCAATCCAGGGTCCCTCCTGCCCGCCAGACCTCCCTGCACAGCCACAGTCTGAGGGGCCGCCAGCCTGGGACTGCCAGGCACTTCCTGGGCACTGTGAGAAGTCACCACCGCTGGCAATGACCCACACCCCATCCAAAACACCTAGGGAAGCAAGCCGCCCAGCCAGGACGGGCAGAAAGAACTCAGGAGCCACCCAGGGGAGACGTGCATTGCTGCAGAATAGGAAAGCGGGCCTGGGTGGGGAACTCTCCTTTCCAAGGTGGGAAGTAAGGTCTGTGGGGTAGGAGGACTGGGTGGGCTAAGTAGCTTCAGATTTTCTGAGCAGTCACTTCGTCATGCGGTCCCCCTCCAGCCTGGCCCAGGGCAGGTCTCTGTCTCACGTTCAATGTTAGGCAAAAGAATCCCCAAACCGACTATGATGCAGAACAACACATTAACATCTTCATTCAAGAAAAAGAAAAATTGGGGGCTCCTGGGTAGCTAAGTCGGTTAAGTGTCTGCTTTCGGCTCAGGTCATGATCTGAAGATCCTGGGATAGAGCCCCACATCGGGGCTCAGCAGGGAGCCTGCTTCTCCCTCTCCCTCTGCCCCTCCCCCTCCACTGGTGCTCTGTCTCTCACATGCTCTCTCAAATAAATAAAATCTTTTTTATTTATTTATTTATTTATTTATTTATTTATTTATTTATTTATTTATTTAACTTTTTTATTTATTTATGATAGTCACACAGAGAGAGAGAGAGAGGCAGAGACATAGGCAGAGGGAGAAGCAGGCTCCATGCACCGGGAGCCTGACGTGGGATTTGATCCCGGGTCTACCAGGATCGCGCCCTGGGCCAAAGGCAGGCGCCAAACCGCTGCGCCGCCCAGGGATCCCTAAAATCTTTTTTAAAAAAAGTCCTGTGTCAGAAAGGAAGCCTCAGGGGAGTGGGGGTGCAGCTTCTCACTGCAACTATGCCTGCTTGTATCCCCTAAAGTTTTAACCATGTGTACGTTTCAGCACTGAACAGTGACTCTAGGTAATAATGCGGTCTATCTGCTGCCAGGGCTGCTCTGGCAGGCTGTGGGGAGCCAGGCCTCCGTGGTACCCAGACCTTGGCACCCCCTGACAAGCCCCTGCCTGTCCCTGAGCACCAGAACCCTACAGCCTCCATGCAGCCATCCACTCCTCTGAAATGCTCTTCCCTCCCCTGGCTGGCCTGGCAAACTCTGATTCAGCTACCAGTCACCTGGTCCTCCAGCCACCTGTGTCCTTCCCCCACTTAAACCCCCGCTGCTGGCCATTACCGTCCCCATGAGCTCTAGCACCTGACCCCATGTGCCTTACCTTTTTGTCCCATTGCTGATGTAGGTAGCGCAAAAGGATGTTTGTCTTTTCTGTCACGATGACTGAGGAGAAAAGGCAGAGAAAGTTGCAGGCAGAGGCTGCAGGTGACCCAGCCCCCACCCTGGCCTGCACTGCTCCTACCAGGACAGGTGCTCACCCCTCCCAGGTCTCCTGCCCACCTCTGCTCTGGGTGGCCTTGCTGGGACCCCAAGTCTGCATCCCACAAACACAGGTTTTTGGGAAGCCTAGTGTTTTTGCTCCCAAATACATAGCTACTACCAGGGAACCGAGCCGGCTACTCCACCTGGGTCCCTGCTTTCTAGGGAGAGATCGAACCTTCTGCCACAAGTGGGATGCCACCCCTGGGTAGGGAAATGAGCCCCAGCACATAGGTCCAGGCAGACCAGGAACACAGATCTGTACAGCCGGGCCCCAGGGACCACAGAACCCACCATGCAGGGTTCAGGTAGATTCTTCTTCGCAATTAAATAAAACACAACCACAATAACCTTAATTAAGCTTCTCCTGCGCTGCAGGCTCTGGGCCTTTCTCTGCAGGTCCCTCTACCTGGTCGCCTCTACTTCCCTGAGCTGCCTGCCCCAGTCTGGGTGGGATCCCTCCCACAGTACCCATCTCGGGGTCTGTGATGTGGTGCTGGTAGGGGACACCCAAACTTATGGGAGAGGAAGGGGAAAGGGCTGGTGAGCAGCAGATAAGGGCTAATGAGGGCCCTCTCGGGGGCTGGACGTGGATCCCAGCATGTGGAGATTAGGACGGTCCCAGAGAAAGCCAGGCTTCCCACTACTCCCCGGAGCTGGGAGCTGAGTGGCATCCCATAGGTCACCACCTGTGCTGCCCTGCGGCTCCTCCCCTCAGCAGCCAGGATGAGACAGACAGGCCACTTACTCTGTTCAGATGGGTACTCCCGGGTGGGCAGGTAGACTGAAGGACGCCGGTTCTGCAGGAGAGTTGAGGAGACATGGGTTAGGAGAGCAAGCAGGCTGACTGGGGCCCCTTCACCCTTCAACTGGGCACCCACCCTCCAATGAAGATAGAACAATGTGCAAAGAAGTTGGGCGGCACCTAGCTTAACGACCAGTCTCTGCTCCCCGCGAGACCCCAATGGGCTGTGCCCATCACCCCTTTCCCTCTGGCAGCTCCCCAACCGCTTCCAGTGCCCGGAGCACGCACTCACCGAAGCTTTGCACACAGAGTCAGCATGAAATCGACTAAAATTGCTTTTGTTGTAGACAGGCAGTCCTTTCAAAAAATCTGCCTAGAAGACAGGGAAGATGGTAAGTGAGACCAGGCACAGTTCAGGTCACCCCTGGAGTACTCATGAGACTGGGCTTCTGGGTGACTTCCAGTTTCCATCTTAGTGTTCTTCTGTTAAGTTTTCCAGAATGCTACCCTTAAGCTGGCTACCTGATGTGCATGCTGTGGTGACCAGAAAAAAGTTAGGGGGCCCTGGGAGAATTGAGCATTCTCTTTTGGGGTCCTTCCAACAGCCCTGTAACCAGGCGAGAGGCGGGAAAACTGAGGCTCAGAGAGGACAGACCATTTGTTCAAAGTCAGGAACAAGCAGCAGGGTGGGAAGCTGGACCTGGACCCAGCCTCTATGCCTGCTGAATATTAAACTCCTGGTTTCAGGCGGCCCGGGTGGCTCAGCGGTTTAGCACCGCCTTCAGCTAAAGTGTGATCCTGGAGACCCAGTATCAAGTCCCACGTCGGGCTCCCTGCGTGGAGCCTGCTTCTCCCTCTGCCTGCGTCTCTGCCTCTCTCTGTGTGTCTCTCATTAATAAATAAAATCTAAAATAAATTAAATTAAATTAAAATAAAATAAAATAAAATAAAATAAAATAAAATAAAATAAAAAATAAAATAAAACAAAACAAAATAAAATAAAATAAAATAAAATAAAATAAAATAACATAAAACTCCTGGTTTCTTTTCCATTTATCCACCTTGGCCTGGATCTGGAATGGGAAAAACTCATCTATCCTTAAAAACCCTGTGAGCCAGAGTGATGAATTAACAGGGAGCAGGGCCTTGGGTAAAGGGGAGAGAGTGGCCAGTACACAGGCTGCGGCTCTACAGTAACCGTAGTCCAGGGTCAACTGAACTCCCAAGTCGTAAGAAAACTCAGAAATCCAAGTCTTAATGTGCCGTCACCAGGTTGTTCAAGTTGGCTGGGCTTTTTATAAAATGCTGTGTAGACCAAAGCAAACAGGTCTGTGAACAGGGGTCAGCTCAGGGGCTGCTCCTGGGGCACATGACCCAGAGGCCACTCCATGAAGGGGAGCGTGCCCTGTCCACGTGCGGAGCCTGGCCTCTCACGGGGAAGGCCAGATTCTGCAGATCCACAAGGCTGCCGGGAGCCAGCAACTGACTTTATTCACAGCCCTGACTCGTCAAAAGTCCTTTTGCACTGATACTCCGGCATGAGCTGGGCAAAAAAGGGTGAGGATTCTGGAGGGGAAAGGCTCCGACTCTGCATAGGATGGGACTCTCAGCCATAAGATAGGGGCAATAAGGTCCATGAGGGATCCCTGGGTGGTGCAGCGGTTTAGCGCCTGCCTTTGGCCCAGGGCGCGATCCTGGAGACCCGGGATCGAATCCCACGTCGGGCTCCCAGTGCATGGAGCCTGCTTCTCCCTCTGCCTGTGTCTCTGCCTCTCTCTCTCTCTCTCTCTCTGTGTGACTCATAAATAAATAAAAATTAAAAAAAAATAATAAAAAATCTAAAAAAAAATAATAATAATAAGGTCAAATAGAGCTATGTCCACCTCAAGAGACTGAGGCACTAGAGCATGAGGATGCTCAGAGAGGAATGATGGCTGAGAGCCTGGGATAGGGAGTGACTTCTCAGCAGAACAGGAGGGCAACGCTGTCATCAGGCCTGGAGTGGGGCAGCTAGGGAGGGGTTCCCCAAATGGCCCGCCAAGGGCTGAAGTCACCGCATAATAAAGATGAGGAAATTGAGGCCTTAGAAGGGTCACATGGTACTTGTCTGAGGTCACTCGGCCCCAACAAGAAAACAAGGAAGTAGACGGACCCAAGTTCACCCAACCTCAAGAAGCCAAGCTCTTTGTGTTACATGCCATGCCAGTGCCTCAGTTTCCCTGCCTGAAAACCAAGGGCCCAGAGCCCCTGCAGGCTACATTAACCCTGCTCTGGGAGACCCATCCCCATACCTGAGCCCAAGCTAGGCAACCTCAGGGAAGCAGCTGTTCAGATGATCCCTCCCACCAGCCTCTAGGGCAAGCAGAAGCAGGTGTCCTCACCTCTGCAGGGCCCAGCCCTCGAAGAAGACCTACAGACCTACCACTCTGGAGCCAGCTCAAAGCCCCTCTAACTTGCCTCCTCCATCCCAGGACCCTTGCCCCAACTCCACCCCAGACTATGGGGCCAGCTTCATCCAGCCCGCAAGGTTTTCCTCAGGCTCCAACTACGTGTCAGGCCTGGCACCAGCCACAACAGAGTGGCTCTTGGCCCTGGGAAGCATCTAGTACACAAGGACACAGGTGCTCATTAAAGAGCCGTGCAGTGACTACAGAGTGGCTATGAAGACAGGGTGCCGTGAGGTGATGTGTGAGACCCAGGACAGCACTGGGGAAAGATGTGGCTGATTTGGAGGGTCAGGAAGGGCTGCCCAGAGGCAGTGATGCAGGTACTGAGCCCTGAATGGTGAAGAGAGGCCCCCGTCCCTGTCAACGCCCTCCACAGGTCTGGCTCGACTTGGCCTATGCTGTCCTCCTGCCACAAACCCCCTATCTCTGCTGGTGCTGTGCCTTCCTCCCAGAATGCCCCTCCTCTCCCCATGTGGGAAACACCCACCAGCCGCTCCATCCAGCTCAAAATCCCCCTCTGCCTCTTTCCTCTCTCCACACCTTGGGGACCTCTGCCAGAGCCAAGATCACACCCCAGCGAGGTCATCTGTTGACACATCCACCTCCCTTGCTGGACTGACTCCTCCCTGAGGGCAAGGCAGGGCTGTCTCAATGCTGGACCCCTGGCAGGGCTCACATGGAGTGAGAGGTATGGAAGCCCCAAGCCCACACTCAATCCTGGCCGGGCCCCTCACTGGCTGTATGACCTGGGGGAAGTGGCCTCCCAGCCTGGAAAGAGCTTCTCAGAGAGCTCCCTGGAAGGCCAGCTGTTACATCAATGTGTTTGTGCTGAATAAATGAATGAAGACAGTATGACTAGTACTTCCTGTCAGCTAAGCAGGAAAACAAGGCCTTGGACACAGGGAAGGAATCCTCACTCAAGCCAGACAAATCCTAGCCACAGCTAGGCCTAGAAGCTGTCCACAGCCTCAGCAAACACTCACTGAACATGTGTGTGCCATCCCTGGGGCAGACAGCCCATAAGCGATCCAATCAAAGGGAGATGAAAAGAAAAGGTGTGTCAAGAGAGGAGACACAAAGGGCCTCCTGAAGTCAGGAGGGGATCCTCCGAGAAGGTGATGTTCACAGGAAGAACATTCCAGGCAGAAGAAGCAGCAGGTGCAAAGGGCCTGCGGTGGAAGGGACTTAGCAGTGTGAGGACATGAAAACAAGGCCCATATGGCTAAAGCTTGGAGAGGGAGGAGTGAAGAGTAGAGATGAGGTCACAAAGGTAGACAGGGGTCTTGGGGACTGAGGGGGAAGCTGGGGTTTCATCTGGGTTACAAGAAGCCCTTAGAGTATCTTATATGCTAGAAAGTTGTATAATGAGATTTATATTTTAAATTACAAGCTCCCTCTCGTTCCAGGTGAATTACAGACTGCCAACAGGGCAGGATGGAAGTAAGGAGATCAGGAGGTGGCTGGGAGAGGCATCCAAGCAGAAGGTGGCAGTGCCTGGAGCAGGGCACACAACTGTGGATGAATTCACAATGCATTCCAGAGACAAAGCCATTAGAACTTCTTATAGACTGGACATGGGGGATGAAGTTGCAGCAACGAATCAAGGACAACACCCAGGTCTGGGGACCCCCATGCTCAGAACCCACTTTCCTATCTCCTTCTTTTGCCTATCCCCCACCACATCCCATGAGCTCTGGGTTGTGGGCTGGGACTCTGGGTCCAGCGCCAATGGCGTTTTGACCTGCCCTGACAAAAGCTTGCATCACCCGTCAGTCCTGGGGATGCCAAGTAGTGGGGGATGGGGGGGGGCCTTGGGCACAAGTCTGATGTCCCACACTTTACAGGTTGGGGGACAGAACCCCAAAGAATCATTAGAGACAAACCCCAGGATGAGTAAATGGCCCAAACGGCTGGCATTATTCCCACTTCAAGATAGGAAGCCAGATGGGAGAAGATGCCCCAGGCCCCAAGTCACCCAGCTCATCTGTTGAGCGTTCACTGTCCTAAGCCCTTTATGACATCAGTTCTCTGAATTGTCACAACCCTATGAGGTCTGGACTGCTGCTACCTCCATTTAACAGGGAAGAGGGCTGGGGACCCGAGAGATGAAGTTACTCCGTCCTCGGGGCAGGTCAGGGCCGGGAATGCTGGGGGTGGGATCAGGGCTCTGGGGGACCTGGGCAGTCTGTGATGTCGCACTTCCTTTGGCGACAAAGCCCCACATGTCACAATGTCAAGCCCCCCTCCCCCGCCCCAACGCCCAGACCCGGCTCCCAAACCCTCCTGAACTGGAGAGACCCAGGCCGGGTAAGCCAAGGGCTAGGCCTGAAACGGGGGTCTCGGGGGACCCCGTCCCCACCCCCACCGATTTCCGGGGTACCAGCGACCCGGAAATGAATGGATTGTCAGGGCCTGGAAGCCTAGATGGGGTCAGGGGTCGGAGAGAGGAGCCGGGGCGCGGTCAGCAGGAAGCTCACAGCAGGGTCCCAAGGTTGAAGGTTATAGGGCAGAGCGAGGGGCGGGGCGGGGCCTGAGGGGGCCGGGCAGGGAGGTGAGGGGCTTCAGGGATTACTAGAGGTGGGTGGGCCCGCGGCGCCATTTTGTCGAAGGGAGGGGAAGTACGGGCCCGGCAGCCTCTCTCACCATCTTCTGTTTCCTCCGTCGCTGCCTCAGCCACCGCCTCAGCCGCCGCAGCCGCCACCACAGCCGCCTTCTTAGCCGCCGCCGCACAGTAACTTCCAGCCACGGCACAGCGCACACTGATGGCGCCGCCGCCCCCCCTCATTGGCCTGCCTTCTAGCCCCGCCTCCAAAGTAGCGGCCTCTGCGCACTCCCATTGGCCAGATCCCGTAAGTCACGCGTCCATTGGCTACCCCACCTCCTCCCTTTGTGGTCAAGTTCGGTTGAGGAAGCAAAACCCCGCCCGGGAATTGGAAGCGAAGGCAGCAAATTCCGGAAGTGGGCGGAGGCCCTGTCCCCGAGGCCTCTTGGGACTTGTAGTCCACAACTCCGGGAGTTCCGCAGGTCTCTTCTTTTTCTAGTGTTTACTTCACTTTTTAATATGGTGTGTCATGCAATTTGCACAGCAGCCCCGGAAGAGAGGGACCTACCGCAACACTCCCAGCATCCTCCGCAGAATCCAAACTCTAGGTTTCGGCATATCTAAACTGCTCCGTACTTGCTGCTTCCTCTTTGAATTGACAGCTCAGATTCTCTTGTTCATATGCCCCTGTGGCTCCCCAGC
This sequence comes from Canis lupus familiaris, assembly GCF_011100685.1. NCBI lineage: Eukaryota > Metazoa > Chordata > Mammalia > Carnivora > Canidae > Canis > Canis lupus. The sequence goes on from NC_049241.1 coordinate 45,857,519, forward strand.
CACCCAAGGACCCAGTCTCATTCCTTTGGCCCCGAATTTTGGGACCCTCCGGGGGGTATCCTTTTATCCTGACCCCTGGATCTAATCCTTTCTCCCTTTGGGCCCTCCCAGGTCCTGCTAACCGCTTCCAGGAAGCCCTCTGTAACTACGTTCTTCCAAATCCAAGCCAAGCAAAACTTCCTCTGGGCTCCCATGGCCCTCACAATCCTCCTCTCAGCCCTGACTACTTTGTCTCCAAACTGCCTTTAAGTTTGAAGGCAGCAAGGTTAGACAAGGACCCAGCACCCAGTACATAGGAAGCGCTCAAAAGTTCTAAGTGGAAGCTACTGAGTATTATTATTCCAACAATGCGGCCAAGGGGAAATAAGCACCTCATTTCATAGGAGCCAAATGAGCCTCAGAGGGCCAAGGGCTTGCTCAAGGTCACACAACCCATCCCCAAGGAGCAGGGGGATTCACACCCCAACTCCCCACAAGACCCCCCAGACCTGTTAAAAGTAATGACGTAAATAAGAAAAAATGGAAATTTCAACATTTATTAGGCAATGATATTAAGGAATTCTTAACCACTTTTTTTAGGTGTGTAAAGTTTTGTGATTATGTCTTTAAGAGCCCTTTTCTTGGAGAGATGCATTCTGAAATACTTAAGAAATAACCCAATGTCTGAGATCTGCTCTCAAATAACACAGGAGGGCGCAGGTGGGTTGTGGGTAACTGGTGGTGAGAGCCGTGAACAGAATCCACGGGGTTCACTGGTGACCACTACTGTATGTCCGGAATTCTTCCTAATTCAGTATCGTAGAAAGAGACTCGGCAAGGTCTGAGCTCCTGCTTCTACTTTCGGTACAACCCTAGACTTCCCCCCAGTTCAAGGAGCGCTCATGTCTGAGTTGTCCCAGCTCCCCACAAAAACAAGAGCAGGAGCGGTTCCAGGAAGGGGAAATGCTCCAATGGGGCGGGGCCGTGGGGGGCGGGGTAGGGTCCCGCCGGCAGCTTCGCGCTCCTCAGTGGCTCAGCGACTTGCGGCCTTTGAGCATGCGGCGAAGGATGACCTGGACGCCGGCTGGCGTGCTCAGGCGCCGGATCCAGCCGTGTTTGTGCTTGCGTTTGATGTTGCTCGGCTGATACTCGTTGCCACGCGCCTTACCCCGGTTCTGCTGTGTGGCGAGGAGTCCCCAAGCGTGGGGAAGCCCGGGCCTGGCCCGGGTCTGGAGCCACCTGCGGGGACGGGGGCAGGGCGGAGAGACGGCGAGAAAGGTCAGAGGGGGCGCTGCGTCCCTAACCCTAACCTCTTGGAGCCTCGGCGCCCCCGCCCGTGCCGGGACGGAGCAAAGGCGCGAGGCGTTGGCAAGTCGTGTTGTCGGTCAACAGCAGACACCAGCCCCCGACACCGCCCTTGTTCCCGGATTTGGGGAAGGGTCCCCGTGGGGACTCACCCGACGCGACCCAACTGGCGACCTACGGATCCCATCAGGAGAGCCATGTCCGGCCGCCGGGCGCGCCGTCCTCGCGCCAGCTACTCCAAAGTGAATAGGCTCCGAAGCTGCGTTAACGAAAACCCCTGGGAAATGTAGTTTGTCCTACGCGGAGCCCGCGTGGCCGCCGGGTCCTCCAGGAGTGGTCGTTCTGCGCCTGCGTCCCATCGGCGGGAGCGTCCTTCTCCGCAAGGGCGTGTAGGTCCTCACGCCGGCCAGCAGGTGGCAGGCGAACGACACCCTTTAGGCATGCGCGTGCGTAGAAGATGTTGTGTCCCGAGGTCCGCTGGGAACTGTGGTTCCTTCTCCTGCCGACCGGCAGAGGGTGCCCGGAGGTGACCGTGGCGCAGCTGGTGGCAGCCTCAGGAAACGGCTGGTCGAGCCTCCTTCCCCCAGCAGGCGGCAGGCAGATGGCACACAGCTGGCTGGCAGCTCTTCTCTGGGCCCAGCCAAGTCTCTGCTCCTTGGCGGGGAGCCCAGGAGACCTAAGTCGGGGTTGCCTGGATGTCCTTGGGGTGGTCCCTGCTTCTCTCGGGGATTCGGTTTCTCAATCTAAACCTCATGTGCTGCAAGCTTGCCCTTGGTGGTACCTCCACTCGAGCTCTAGAAAAATTTTTCTAATACTCAGAGCCCCTTCCCCCCTCTCACCGCCTCTACAGCTCCTCGTTGCCCCAGGGAAGATATTCAGCTCCTCTGGCAAGCATATGAAGCCCTCTATACACACACACACTAAATTTCAGCCACACCCTCCTATGCCTGATTCTTTATTCATCTTTTAAAATCCTCAGATTTTTTTCCTCTCCCCAAGCCCCATCTCTCCCTATGACCCAACCCTACGATTCTCCCCAGACTCCCCCAAAAGTCTAGGGGGCCCTCAGGGGGGCCAGGCTTGTGGCTGAGTCTCTGCAGGGGCCCCAGAATCTCCCAACTTGGAGGGCGGGGGGTGGGGGGGTGGTTTCTGCATGAATCAACTGTAGTCTTCCTGGAGCACCCTGAGTGGGCAAGAGTGGGAGGTGGGACCTAATCCAGCTCTGGCAGCAAATTCCAGGAGTTGGGAGTGGGCAAGGAACGGTTAACCCCTTGTCCTCTGAAGCCCATCCTACCTGCACCATCACTTAGCAAACCCAGTACAGCATTATACCACTAAACCAGTACGGGAACGCCGATGATGTATTGAGCACTTATTGCGCTGGGTGTTTTTACCTGCATAGCAAATTCACGAAGGGATCAATTTCACAGAGAAATAAGTGGAGTCTCGGAGAAGGGGTTTGGCCAAGGTCACTATCAGCGAAGGGCAGAAGCTGGATTTGAACCTTGGGATCTCTGACTCCGGCTGACACCACAGAGTCACCGGTTAGATTGGCCGATCTGGGAAACTCCAGTTCCCTAATTACTCATAGCTTCAAGTCGTCTGTTTAAAGGTTTAACGAGTAACGACTTCCAGGACTTGATACCACAGAGCCGTGGTTTTAAGTTCCGCCTCTGCCCCGCAGCCCCCCAACCCCGCCCCCGCCCCGACCTTGCCTTGTGACCTTGTGGTCTTTATGAGCCTCAGTTTCCCCACCCGAAATTGGAAAGATCTGGGAGTCTCTAGAACGGAAAGGTCAGCACCGACAGGATTATGGGGTCCCGGTTTGGAGGGCACAAAGCAGGTCGGAGGCAGGGGCTAGACGAGGGGGATCCCATTCGCAGTAAGGGGCTCCGGCTGCTCTCCCCCCAGGGCTCCGCAGACCCGTCCGGGACCCCTTCTGGGCCCTGGGCCAGGCCCAATCCCTCCCTCCACCTCGGTAAGCCTCTGAAGGGGGTGGGGCCGTTGTCCCCTGAGCCCGCCTCCATCCCGGAGCTCCCGCCTAGGATTTGCAGTCTAACTAGGCCAGGACACTTCACGGCTTTGATTGGTCTAGACGCCCATCCGTCGGCATACGACCCCTCCCCCCGGGGAGACACTTAAAGGGCCGGCTCTCTCGGCGGCCGCGGGATGCCCCCGCGCTGACCGCCTTGGGCCCGAGCCTGCCCGCGTAGACGCGGCTGGTTCGACCCCGTGCCACCATGTAAAACGGCGCCGCAGGCGGACGCTGGCTTCCCCGCCCGGGACCCCTCCGCCCTGCCCCGGGCTACGGGGCCCTCGATGAGGTGAGCGGGGAGTGGGCTCCGGCGGGGGGCATCGAGGTCCCTGGGGCTTCCACTTGGGAAGGGGGTGTGCACAAAGCCAGGGCTCCGGCTCTTAGGAAGCCGCGGAGCCCCAGTGGCTGCGACCCCGCCGCAAGGCTTCCTAGCACCGGAGAGGCAGGGATCTGGCTCTGGGGAGGGGACCTGGCGTGGCGCATCTGCGTCCCCCTCCGCAATCCGGGGCTGGGATTCCACTGGAGTGGGGGGCGCGACCTGCCTCCCCTGTATCACCGAGTACGGGCCTGGCCGTGCCTTCGGCGTGTCTCATCCCCGCGGCGCCCAGGATGGGGACGGGGGAGGGGTCGGTCCCATCTCCAGGCCCTAGACAATGGGGGTGCGCTGCACGGGTATCCCCCTTGAGTTATGTAACTGCCTGTGGTTGCCATGGACACGGGGGGGGGTGGCCCAGGGAGCAGGATAGAGGCCTGGAGGGGCCCCCAAGGGGGGCTTTACCTTCTCCATCCTCATCTCCACCTTTGGGGATTGTGTGTCAGACCCCCGGAAGTCAGGGTACCGACATGGGTACAGATAGTCTGGGCTTCCGCTTGTCCGTCTGTGTTATTGATCCAGTCTGGGTCTTGCGGAGCTGGACAAGGCCTTCTGGAACTCAGTCCCTAACCCCCTTGCCCAGGGCCTCACCTTTCAGGAGCCAGGTTCCCAGACCTGGGATGGGGGCTCATTGGAATCTACACCTTCCCAGATGCCTTCAGAGGCAGTCAGAATGTGCCCATTTGGTGAAAGTAAGTTAATGAGAATGTGCATGAATGGATGGATGGATGAATGAATACGTGGGTTACAAAAGCCATCGCTGCTATAACCTGGAACTGGAGGGGGTTCTCATATGCCACAATGTCTCCTCCTCCAAGAAGCAGTGCTTGACTATACCACCTTCCCCATGGACACCTCTTGGGGTCTGCCATAGCCAGGTCCTTCTCTCTAGGATAAGCTAGGAGGGTGGCCGACCAGCATGCAGGCACTGGCTAGACAAAATACCTCCGTGCTTGGCTGGCTCTGGCCCTCCAAAAACTTGGAGCCCAGAAGGCGCCCCCCTGGTGCAGCTCACCTGACCCAGGTGCAGGTTTTGGGTGCTGTGGGGATGGAGGGCTCCTCATTTATTAGATGGCCCCTGAGATGGCTGTGGCACTACTTGCAGGACACACCATGCTGACTGGGGTGACCGACGGGATCTTCTGCTGCCTGCTAGGCACACCACCCAACGCTGTGGGGCCGCTGGAGAGCGTCGAGTCCAGTGATGGCTACACCTTTGTGGAGGTCAAGCCTGGCCGTGTGCTGCGGGTGAAGCATGCTGGGCCTGCTCCGTCGCCTAATCCACCACCACTTCCAGATGCTGCCCATGGGGACCGGTCTGGCCTGGTCCGCTGCCAGCGCCGAATTACCGTGTACCGCAACGGGCGGTTACTGGTGGAGAACCTGGGCCGGGCACCTCGAGCTGACCTCCTGCATGGGCAGAATGGCTCTGGCGAGCCACCGGCCGCCCTAGAGGTGGAGCTGGCCGACCCAGCGGGCAGTGATGGCCGCTCAGGCTCAGGCAGTGCTGGAAGTGGCAGTGGTGGCCGGCGGCGGCGAGCCCGGCGCCCCAAGCGCACCATCCACATTGACTGTGAGAAGCGCATCACGAGCTGCAAAGGTGCCCAGGCCGACGTGGTGCTCTTTTTCATCCACGGCGTTGGCGGCTCCCTGGCCATCTGGAAGGAGCAGCTGGACTTCTTTGTGCGCCTGGGCTATGAGGTGGTGGCACCCGATCTGGCCGGTCATGGGGCCAGCTCGGCACCCCAGGTGGCCGCAGCCTACACCTTCTATGCGCTGGCAGAGGACATGCGTGCCATCTTCAAACGTTATGCCAAGAAGCGAAACGTGCTCATTGGGCATTCCTACGGGTAAGCCAATGCTGGGGTGGGGGTGAGGGTGAGGGGTGGCAGGTGGCAGGGACTGGACACCCACTTGCCATCACTGATTTCTCTCTTTAAACACTCTCATTAACATCTGTAACAAGATAGGGATTCCCGCCACCTCTGCTATTGTTTCATACCATTTTAAAGCAGTGTTTCTCAGCCCCGACACTACTGAAATTTTGGGTTAGGTCATTCCTCTCTGTGAGGGGCTTTCCTGTGCACTCTAGGATGTTGAGCAGCATCCCTAGCCTCTACCCACCGGTTGCTGCTGGCACAATGACCTAGTGATGGTCACAATAATCAAAAGTATCCTCAAAAAAAAAAAAAAAGAGAGAGAGAGAGAAAAGTATCTTCAGATACTGCTCTAGGTTCCCTGGAGAGAGAGAGAGAGAGAGAGAGAGAGAGAGAGAAGTATCTTCAGATATTGCTCTAGGTTCCCTGGCAGTCAGAATCATACCTGGCTGAGAACCACTGTCTTTTAAGTTCAAAAATCACTTGTTCTGGAGATACCAATGCCTCCAAGGAAGGGCTAATTAGAATCCCATAAAGTCTTTTTACAAGGGCACTGGTTGCTCTAATTCACTCCCCCTTAAAGGGGTGATAGATAATACCATTTAGCATTTAGGTGAGTGCCCACTGCTTTTAAGACTCTGTGCCTGGGTGCCTGACCATTGCCAACTGGTACCATTCTCTCTCTTACCCAGGAAGAAAGGCAGGATCTGATCAGTCAGCTACTTTTTTTTTAATGCTTTATTTTTAAATATTTTTTAAATATTTATTTATTCATGAGAGACACAGAGAGAGAGAGGCAGAGACATAGGCAGAGGGAGAAGCAGGCTCCCTGCAGGAAGCCTGATGTGGGACTCAATTCTAGGACTCCAGGATCATGCCCTGGGCCAAAAACAGACACTCAACCACTGAGCCAAATCAGGTGTCCCTGAGCCAGCTACTTTGAGAACCACTGTTTTAGCAGTGTAGCCCATGCAATTAGACAAGAGAAAGAAATGTTACATATGTTTCTGAAAGGAAGCCAGGCTGGGTACTAACATAGCTCCTCTTTGTTCATATGAGAACACCCCCAAAAGTAGATGCTTATGCTAAATGTTTCCTTCAAATTTTTTGTTTTTGTTTTTGTTTCCTTCAATTAAATGAGCACCTATCTGTGGTAGTTCCTGTGACCCCATAACAATGCTATGAGGACAGCCCAGTTACCATTTCACAGATGTGGAGACGGAAGTGCAGGGAGGTTAAGCAATCTGTCCAAGGGCACCTAGGGAGTCACTGGTACAGTTAAGTCCACCTGACTCCTGCTTGTATCCTGTCCCTCTTTACAGCCAGGGTTGGCAAATTTTTTCTTTTTTACAAATGCATTTTTTTAAAAGATTCTATTTATTTATTTATTTATTTATTTATTTATTTATTTATTTAATTTTTACTTATTTATGATAGTCACACAGAGAGAGGCAGAGACATAGGCAGAGGGAGAAGCAGGCTCCATGCACCGGGAGCCCGACGTGGGATTCGATCCCGGGTCTCCAGGATCGTGCCCTGGGCCAAAGGCAGGCGCCAAACCGCTGCGCCACCCAGGGATCCCAAAAGATTCTATTTATTTATTCATGAGAGACACAAAGAGGGAGAGAGAGAGAGAGGCAGAGACACAGGCAGAGGGAGGCAGGCCCATGTAGGGAGCCTGATGTGGGACTTGATTCCCGGGTCTTCAGGATCACGCCCTGGGCTGAAGGCAGGCGCTAAACTGCTGAGCCACCCGGGCTGCCTGGCAAATTTTTTCTTAATGGGCCAGGTAGTAAATATTTGAGGTTTCTAGGACATATGGTCGTCTCTGTTGGAGCTTCACAACTCTACTGTCATAGCAAAAAAGCAGCCATAATTGTAAACAAATGGGTGTGGCTGTCTTCCAATAAAACTTTATTTACTAAATAATTTACAAATTTACAAAATGATAAACTTAGTTTAGGTAAACCAAATGGCTAGCAGCACCGGCCGTTTGCCAAATGAACCCGGCTTTAGAGGGACTGAGGAGCTGGACCCTGGGGGCTCTTCAAGTCTGTACCTTTCTGCCCTGCATAAGGCAGGCTGGTGTGCCATGCCCAGAGGCCAGAGACAGAGAGAGGATCCTTATGGGCAAGGGATGCGTAGGAAATAAGGACGTTCTCTGAGAAACCAGAGTCACAGTGTGATTGGATTGCTTTCTTAACAATGACAATAAGTGGGCAGCCCCAGTGGTGCAGCGGTTTGGCGCCGCCTGCAGCCTGGGGTGTGATCCTGGAGACCCGGGATCGGGTCCCACATCGGGCTCCCTGCATGGAGCCTGCTTCTCCCTCTGTCTGTGTCTCTGCCTCTCTCTCTCTCTCTCTCTGTCTATGAATAAATAAATAAAATCTTAAAAAAAAAAACAATGACAATAAGTAATTCTTAACCCCTTTGGGGGTCATAGCAGCTTTGAGGATCTGATGAAAGTTCTGGATTTGGATCTTCTCTCCAAAAAGAAGGAAAAAAATTCACTCTCAACATATACAGTCTTATATTTGGGGGCACTCAAGATGCTCCACCCATCCCTCACTCCCATCTGGTGCCTGTTCTGGCTCCAGGGGAAGGATATTGGCTCTCAAGGACCTGTCTCTGGGTGAGGGGAGGGCATTAACTCCCTCACTGCCTGTATCCTGCTGACCACCACCCTTCAACCCTCCCGTCACCCACTACCCACCGGCAGTGTCTCCTTCTGCACGTTCCTGGCACATGAGTACCCAGACCTGGTGCACAAGGTAATCATGATCAACGGCGGGGGCCCCACGGCATTGGAGCCCAGCTTCTGTTCCATCTTCAACATGCCCACATGTGTCCTGCACTGCCTATCACCTTGCCTGGCTTGGAGCTTTCTCAAGTGAGTCACCCCAGCCCTGGCATCTCCCTGAGTTGGGTGGGAGGGGAGGCTGTATTGCTGCTGGGATGGGCATTGGGGGCACCCCTGGTGGCCAAGCTGGCACGAGGGCTCCAGGAGTGCCTCCCCACCACCAGGGCTGGCTTCGCCCGCCAAGGAGCCAAAGAGAAGCAGCTGCTGAAGGAAGGCAATGCGTTCAACGTGTCATCCTTCGTTCTGCGAGCCATGATGAGTGGCCAGTACTGGCCTGAAGGTGACGAGGTCTACCATGCTGAGCTCACTGTGCCCGTCCTGCTCGTTCATGGCATGCACGACAAGTTTGTGCCCGTGGAGGAAGACCAGCGCATGGCCGAGGTAGGGCCTTGGCACCACACCCCCCAAGTCCCCTGCTCATGCACCCCTGGAGGATTTTGCTGGTGCTCCAGCCCCAGGGAAAGGAAAGCTTAGATTGAGAGTGGCATCCAGAATGTGGGGCTGCCCTGAACGGGTATTAGGATTCTGTGTCCCCATGGTATATCAAAGGTGCTCTTCACAGCTGGGATTTGTGTAAGTGACCAGGGACACTACATAATTCTGGGAGAGGGTGGGTCAGAGGATCTTTAGATCAGAGACTACCAAGTCTTGGGATCCACAGCACTTGGAATAGCTCTGGACCAGCAGTTCTTAACCAGCAGGGATTCTAACCCCCAGGGGACATTGGAAATATCTGCAGACTTTTTTGGTTTTCACGAATGGGGAGGAGGGGCTTCTGGTATATAGTGGGTGGATGCCAGGGATGCCGTTCAACATCCTTTAATGAACAGAATGGCTCCACAGCAAAGGATGTTCCCACTCCAAGTGTCAGCAATGCCAAGGTCGAAAACCCTGGCATGAGAGACCTTGTCTTCCTCTCTCAGTGGTTCTCACCCAGCGGTGAATTTGCTCCCTAGGGATATCCAGCAAGGTCTGAAGACATTTTAAGTTATCACACTGTGTGGTGGGGGGGCATGGGACACTGCTACTGGCATCTAGTGGGTCAAGGCCAGGGGTGCTGCTCAACATCCACAGTACAACGGGCAATGCACCCCCCGCCCCCCCCCCCCCAATGATGATCCTGCCCTATATGTCAGTAGGTTGAGAAATCCTGCTCTGGATATATTGTAGTCACGTCATAAATGTTGAATGAATATTGAGTTGAGCTCCACTGGGGCAACAGGCTGTCCTCCAGCTCCCCCTTGGGTGGAAGTAGAGGGATGAAGGGTAGACCACAGGAGGGACTTCCTAAGGCTGCAGGTCTGGTGTGGATGGGCTTGGGTATCCCAGGGCAGCCTGGCCCCCCACAGCACCATTCTGCCTTTGCCACCCTAAACCTGTGCCTTCCCATCCGCCCTCCCCGCTCCCCTCCAGATCCTGCTCCTGGCCTTCCTGAAGCTCATTGATGAAGGCAGCCACATGGTGATGCTGGAGTGTCCGGAGACGGTCAACACGCTGCTCCACGAATTCCTGCTCTGGGAGCCCGAGCCCTCGCCCAAGGCCCTGCCCGAGCCCCTGCCCGCGCCCCTGGAAGAGAAGAAGTAGCCGCTGGGCCGGCCGGGCATCGCTTGGTGAGCCGAGGAGCAGCAGGAGGAAGCCAGGAGCCGCCCCACGGCCGCAGCGCGGACCACCCGGGCGGGCTGTTCGCTCCGGTGGGCGGAGTCAGGCCAGGGGGACGCCCCCAGGCCAGCTGGGTAGGGCATGGCATTCTCGGGAGCCCAGTGGATACACACCGCTCTCCGCTTCCATCCTGCCGGACCCATCGGTGTGTTGGGGCCGGGGCCGGAACCCCCGTGGAGGATGACCTTGTACAGAAGCCCCTGCCTCTCAACGCCACGGCCGAGGCAGGCCCCCCCACCCCGCTCTGTCTTCCGTGTCAGCCGTGCTTGATCCTGGGACCCTAGCGGCCCCGCCTCATTGCCCGAGCCCCTCCCCACCCCCCAGTTCTTGGCGCTGGGAGCTATTGTTGCCCAAGGGGGGGAGGGATAGGGGGGCTGGCGCCACCGAACCTGCACATCTCAACTTGTAACTCAATAAAAAGAAGTGACAATCTGAGTCTCCGCACCTGTGCTGGGTGACCGCAGGGCGGGGCCGTCGTGAGCCTGTTTCCCCACCTGCAGCCCGGGCTGATGCGGGCGCCACCCCCTCAGGGCTGACTCGCCAAGTGAGGGCGTTGGCCGGCCAGGCTCGCTTCCGAGTTCTCGCTCCCTCCCTCAGAACACAGGGGCTGCTTGGGCAGGATTCCCGGAGCAGAGGCAGATGGTGAGCTCCTGTCCCTGGAAGGCAGGAAGCCGTCCAACTGAGGTTCATACAGCGGTTAAGATGAGGATCAGTAGATGTTGCATGGGTTGGAGAGGCTATAATTGAGTGCCACCTGTATACGAAGCCCTGTGCCTGGCACCATCGGGTCATTGAATCCCTTCTATCCCATGCCACTCAGCAAGTTGGTACCTCTTACTATCCCATTTTATCTTTCAACTTGGTTGAAGATCGATTTTGTCATGAAGACTGGTGGGTGGTGGTTGTTGTTGTTTTTGGCTCTTTTTTTTAAGCCAACAAATCAGTCTTTTCATGTTCTGCAGAAGGATTTTCTGCCCTGCAGCCATGCTCCTTCTCCTGTATATTTTTTAAGGTATGTATCTCGAGGTACACCTGTGGCTGTGTGAACAGTGGGAAGGGAGCATACTCTCTTTAGTTACTGCATCTTTGGTCGTTTCCCCACTGGTTTGTAAGCCCACCTTTAGTTTAGACTTGAGTTCTCTGGGGGCGCTGTTTTCCACTAGCAAATTCCAGAGACTTTTTTTAAATTGCCTCAGCCGGGGGTAGGGGTGGGGGTAAGTGAGTGGAGTCCACTGGCACCTAGCAGGTGGAGCACCAGGGATGCTGCCCTCATACCTTACAATGCACAGGATGGGCCCTACCGCAAAGAATAATTTGGCCTCAAAAGTCAGTAGGGTGCACACTGGGAATCCTATTAGATGAATTTCATCTCTTTTGGGTCTTTGGAGGCGGGGGTGTCTCTGGATTCTCTACCAGTGACTTGTGAATTCCTGGGCATATGGCACACTTCTAAATTGCTATCACTTTATCAAGAGACTTGGTGTCTGGGAAGCCTTCCGGTCTTATACATGAGGAAAGGGAAGTCCAGAGAAGTTTCTTCAGTTGGGTTAAATGGTAGAGCCCAGGGGCACCCGGGTGGATCAGCTGGTTAAGTGACGGACTCTTCATTTCTGCTCAGGTCATGATCTCAGGGCCATGGGTTCAAGCCCTGTGCTGGCTCCGCTCAGCAGTCCTCTTGAGATCCTCTCTCCCTCTGCCACTCCCAACCCCCACACCTGAGCTGTCTCTAAATAAATAAATATATTTTTTAAAAAAATAAATAAAAGCCCAGATGCACTCCAGAGGCCTGCCCCCTAATTACCATACCTGCTAGTCCACAAGAGTAGCCAGGGGCTCAACCTGGAGGAACTGAGGCAGGGGGAACCTTTGCCCAGGTCACATCCCACCCCCCACAGGACCTGGTTCGCTGAGCTACGATGATGGGCAGGTGGTCAACCCAATGAGGCGACATACCCTCCCAACTCTAAATACACTAAAGGCTTTGAAGAAGCAACTTCCAGAAAATAAAATGATCCCATCAACACTTCACCAGGATGGCAGCTTGGCATTTACTAAAGTTCTTAACATATGTGAAGTCTGAAATTGCATAGCATCACCAGGAAGTCACTGTTATTTATTGCATTTTATAGCGGAAGAAACAGTTTCAGAGAAGCAACAGAGACCCGAGTTGCATTGCTATCCTGAGGAGGGCTCGCCCACACCCCAGCCGACCTCCCCGGTTCTGCCCACACGTCACCACACACAGTTGGCCTCTCAACAGCATCACGGCACCTCCCTTTCCCCAGAGACTTTCCACCTGCAGGGCTCTGAGCCACACAATGTATTTCACAGCTTCATTTATCCCCATCTCCACAATGACCCGCTGAGGTAGGACTTGTCGCTGTCTCCATTGTACGAAAAAGGAAACTGAGCCTCAGAGAGACAAGTTATTGGTCTGAGGTCCCAGAGCTGGGAAGCAGAGAAATCTGGCTCTTGAGTTTGGCTGATTCCCCCAGCCCATCCCACATGTGAGTCCCCTGTGTCTGGGAGATAAAAGTAGACTCCACAGACAGGACCAAGCTGCCAAAGCACTAGCATGTTCTGAAGCACTGGAATGTTCCAAAGATCCTCTGGTTCCCTACTTGTTCACTCATGACAGGAAGCTCCAACAGTTCTATCTGTAACAAAGTCCTCCCACAGCTTCAGGGGAAGATCCACCCTGCTACCCGCCTCCCCGTCACCCCCACAGCCCACTGCCCCTGGCAGCCTTCTGGAGATGGGTGGCTGCTGTCAGCATGGGGTGGCTGAAACATTCAAACACCCTGATCTCTACCTAGGCTGGATGGCCAACTCCCCAGTACTCAGCCACGTGCCTGGATGTCCTGGGGCCGCAGCTCTCGTTCACCCTCAGCCAAGAAGACAAGGAGGGCACGGTGCAACAGATGCACCCCCAAGCGGCGGCGCCGGGTGGCTGGCCAGTTCGCCACTACTCCATAGTAATGTCCTTGTTTCTGGTTGGTCAGCATCTGGATCCCTGGAGAGATTAAGAGTCAGACATCCTTGGAAACCCCTGGCAGATGTGACTGTAAACCCACTGCATATTGCTCTTAAGCAGGGACAAACCAATAGAGCAGAATATGTACGTGTGCAGGTACATAGTTGGTGCTCAATGATTGTTCATTGGACGAATAAATAAAGAGCTCTGAGAGGAAAGGGGTGAGGTAATCAGTAGATGAAGTGCCCCACATGTGACCCCACCCCACCCCACGAGCCAGGCATTTACCTAGAGCCTCCACAAGACACGCCTCTCGAGTATAAGCCTCCACAGCAATCACGTGTTGGAAGCAATGCAGGGAGACAACACCACGACCACTGGCCCAAATCTCCAAGATCTGACGCACTTTGGGGCAGGCCTAGGTGGCCAGGGTGGGGTTAGGGGCCTGCCCTCTGATCCCTTCTTCTTTCACCTCCCCATGGCCCAGGTGCCCCTGTCATGACCCTGATCCTTAACCTCACACCTGCTTTCCTGGCCGCCGATGGAGCCTGAGGGCCTCCCTGAGGTGGAAATCTGGCCGGGCCCGTGTCCCTTTCCCCACGTAGAAGATGGCACGAACAAAGGCCCGAAGGCATTCAGCCTGGGTCAGTGAGAAGGCTCGAGCTGGCAGGTCCTGAGTCTCCCTGGATGAAGGGAATTGCTCAGAGAGGAAGAAGTGATGAGAGTTGCCTGGGAGACAGTTTCTAAGTTCCCAGAGCAACTTGAATCTATGTCCAGTGATCCCCATTTGGTAAGGTGGAGAGAGTGGTGGGTGCTTCCCAAGGACTCAGCTTGAACTAGGTCTAAACAACCTTTTATAGATATAGATAAAGAAGCTGATGACCAGATAGGGCCAGTCCCCCTTTTAAAGATACAAAGCAAATAAGAACCAATCCCAGAATTTTCCAGCTCCCACCTCCAGGTCATCCCAGCCCCAAGTACCTCGGGTCCATCAGTAGATACGTGAAACTGGACTTTATGAGCCCCTCCCGCCACCTTCTCTTGGGATCTGGACGCTCAAACTGCTGGGTAAGCATATCCTCATCTGCCTGGGCATCTGGGATACAGCCTGTCCGCAGGGCTTCGGCCAGCTCTGGGCTGTGCCCTGAAAAGTCTGAGCCCAGGGTTGGGGCGGGGGGTGCAGTGAGGACTGAGTCAAGGCAGACAGAAGGGGCTGTCCCCAGAGACAAATAGAGCAGGTAGGACTAAGAGACAGAAGTCCCAGGAATTCCTGGAGGCTCCTTAGACGTGGGATGCCCTGAACAGACTAACCAGGAGCAGCTTCTTGGTGGGCTTCTTCCAGCCGTCGGAGGTGGTATGGCCGAGTGAAGGGTGTGATGGGGCCCAAGCTCTCACCAAGTGCTTGGAGCCCTCGCAACAGCTCCAGGTCAGACATGGCAGGGACCAGAGGGCACCAGCAAGAGGGGACAGAGTCCCTGTCACCTGTGGAGCTTACTTCATCCTCCGTCAGCCAGAGAGCAGCCACATCACTGTCAAGGGACACCTCTTCATCTTTTAGGGAGGGGGAGTCAGGGAGTCCAGGCAGTGGTTCCAGAGGAGGGCTTTGGGCAGGGCTTCCAACAGGGACAGATACGGGGGTTGGGGAGGCATCTGAAGAGGTCAGAGTCAAAGACCGCAGACGGGTATTTAGTTCTGCCTCCCTGTCTGCCATGGCAGCTCGATGCACTGGCTGTGGGGTACCTGGAGACCTTGGCATCCTCTGGGAAGATTGAATATCAGGCAGGAGTCCCTGCTCGGCCCTGGGTAATGACCCAGCCCCCGAGGCGGTGTCCAGGGCTGGGTCTTCAGTTCCAGAGGCTTCAATCGCGGTGACAAAGGACGTATCTGAGCTGCAGTCCCATTGGCCTGGGGGGGACTCCAAGCCGCTATCACTGTCAGCAATCTCAGGCTGGACAAGGAGGCTGTCCAGCAATCTCAGGCTGGACAATCTCAGGCTGGACAGTCTGGGGCTGGCCTCCAGGCACATGTCCCTGCCATCACTTCTGCCCACTGCTGTGGAGCCTGGTGTCACACAGGGAGGTGCAGAGCGGCTGGTGTCCAGTCCCTTTCCCCAGGGGTCTGGGCCTGAAGTAAGGGATGAGAGTGAGGGTCAGACAGGAGGGGTGAAGAGAGCCAGAGCCAGAGATGGCGGTTGGATCAGACAGGAGGAGGCAGCTGGAGTCGCAGGGAGGAGGGAAAGTCAGAGACAGACAGCTTGCAGGAGACATCGTATGTGAGACAGAACCAGAGAGTGGACATCAGAGGGACGCGCAACAGTGGATGAGAGGTTGAGTCCCCGAGGACGCGCAGGTCCCCCTCACCGTCGGGCTCGGGCTCGGGCTCAGGCTCCTCCCTCTCTACCCCGGTCGGGGTCGAGGTCCTGGTCCGCCTCTGCCTCTGGAACTCGCGAAGGACGTGCGCGCAATCCCGGTGTCCCTGCTGCTCGGCCAGGTCCAGCGGCCGCAGTCCGTCCTGCGGCGGCGCGGTCAGCAGGGGGCCCCCGAGGCCCTCCTCCCTCCTTTCCTCCTTGCCGCCCTCCCTCCCTCCCTCCCTCCCTCCCTCCCTCGCTCGCTCGCTCTCCCCCCTTCCTCCCTCCGGGTCTGCCGGGCCCCTGCCCGCGGTGGGCTCCCACCTGGTCGCGCAGCGCGGGGTCGGCTCCATGGCCCAGCAGTAGCTCCAGGCCACGGCGGCAGCCCCAGGCGGCAGCCACGTGCAGCGGCGTCAGCGCCTCGACCGATCTGGGGCAGGAGGGCAGGAGCGGCCAGCGTTGGAGGGAATGTGCGCTCGGCCTCCGCGCCCCGGAACCCATCGCCATCCCCCAGCCGGGTACCCCAACCTTGGATCCTAGGCTCTGCGCCCCCTGGCAGGCCGGGAGCCGCCCCCGAGATCCCCAAGCCCCAGCCTTGGGCCCCGCGTCTCCGCCCCCGGGCTGTGGGACGCCCTGTCCCAGCCTCCCAGGCCTCGCCCTCGGGCTCGGGCGCCCCCTCCCCCGCGCGGCTCACCGCCCCGGGCCCGGGCCCAGCCTCACCGAGCGTTGGCGTCCCCGCCGCGGCGCAGCAGGGCTTCGAGGCAGCGCAGGCCGCGCGGGTGCCGGGCTCCGGCGGCGAGGTGCATGGCCGCCGCGCCATCCGCGAGCAGCCGGTTGGGGTCGGCGCCGCGGCTCAGCAGCTCCTCCACGGCCCTGCGGACGGGGACGTCAGAGGGGGCCCCGGGCCTCGGCCCGCCCCCGCCCGGTGGGCGCCCTCACCGCGGCTCGTCCTCCCGCAGCGCTGCCCGAAGCCGCTGCGCCAGGCCGGCCCCCGCGTCCATGCCGGGCCCCGCAGCCCCGCGGCCTCGCCCGCCCGCTTCCAACTTCCCGCCGCGCCCTGGTGCGCACGCGCCGCCCCTCCCCTGCCTCGGGTCTGCGCGGGCCGGGGCCGCGCGGGGTCCGCCGAGCCGACCTCCGCCGCAGGGGCGTCCGCTGCGGGGCCGGGAGCTCCGGGGCCTCCGGGGCCCGTGACGCCGAGTGGCGCTCAAGCCGGGCCTGCGGCCGCCGATAAACACGGGGCGGGTGGAGGCCGCCGGGCGTGCCGTTATCTCGTGTCAAAGCGGGAAACGCGAACTCCCCTGATGGGCGGGGTGGAGCCGCGTCCTGGGTCCGGAGGTGCGCATCGGGCAGCAGGTCTCCCGGAACGTCCCGCCCAGGCCGCCTCCCTGGCTATGTAAGGCTCCAGTGAACGGCTCTCGTCTCCATCCCTGTGTTGCTGATTATCTATCACTCCCGGGGAAACGGGGGCTCATTACTTTGGAGCGCTGGGCCGCTGGGGGCCTTCATTTTCCCATCTGCACGATGGGAGGATAGACCCAGGCTGATGTGAAATTGAACGAGTTTCACCACAGGGGCCTGGCACGTAGGTGCCCAACAAATGTTCATAGGGAGGAAAAGCTGTTGCTCCACAAAAGCTGTTCCTGTTGTACGAGAACCTAGCCGCTAAACTTGTTTTCACAATCGCTCATTATCCAGGAAGATAGTAGAGTGGTAGACCTGTTGTATCTGTCTCTGGTCTCCTCTCCTCTGGGGCAAACCCATACGATTTCCTGAAAGACCAATAGTCCCTTTCCAGAAGAGAGGCTTGATCGAGTCCTGGCCAATTAGAGCATCCCACAGCTCTAGCCCGGGATTGGGCCAATAAGGTTACCCCACCCAGGCAAGGCCAGTTGGGAGGAGATGTTGGGAGCCCTCTCTTCACCTGGGCTGTAGTCTGGGGAGGGGTCACAGACCTTTCCGTGGTCTAGGAGAAAAGCAGGGCACATTGAACACCAATCATGCAAGATATTTCAGCCCACCCCAACGGCATTATTGTCTGAACAACTGAATATAGCCAACCCTAAAACTTCACTTTTTTTTTTTAAGTTTATTTATAATTTTTTATTTTATGTATTTATTCATGAGAGACACACACACACACAGAGGCAGGGACACAGGCAGAGTTGAGAAGCAGGCTCCATGCAGGGAGCCCAATGTGGGACTTGATCCCGGGACTCCAGGATCACACTGGGCGGAAGGCAGGCGCTAAACCGCTGAGCCACCACTCAGGGAAACCCCACTTCACTTTTTATCACTTTTTTTGGTTTCACAAAAACCAAAGGATTCTCTTTTCTGTTCAGTGGGTAAGTTTATCACTTGTAACCAAAAAGATCCAAATTAACACAATGTAACTGTTGTGGACCTGGGTTAGGGATTCTCAGATTTTTATTTTGATGACAAAAGTCACACAGGGGAGAATAAAACTTACAGTGGACAAACTGCTAGTGGGAGGAGGGCTGGAAAACATGGGGAATGAGTGCCCAGAGTCCCCAGGAGCCTCCTGGAACCCTCCCTACCAAGGTGCCACACAGCCTACTTTGAGACCCATTCTCCAAGCCCAGGGCTTCACCGCATGGGAAGGCGGAGACGCACAGGGATGGTTCAGACGGTGGCTTCAACCTCAGTGGCTTCATCATCCTCTTCCAGCAGGCTGTAGGAGGCATGACTCTGGCAGGGCCGCTGCAGTGGGTGAGCCAGCAGCTTGGCCATACAGTTGTGCAGCTCAAGGGCTGGCCCGGCTAGCGCCACCTCATACTTGTAGCTGGTACCCTTGGTATCCAGGCTGCCCATGAAGGCAAACATGTCCTGTGGGGCCAGGGAGGGGCTATCAGGATTCCCCTGATAGATCCCTCTCTGCCCCTGTAAGGGTTCCCAGAGGAGGGGGCATCAGGGATGGGTTCTGAAGCCTGGAGAGGAGTTTCCCAGAAAGAAAACATTCCCACACTCAGCACATATTCCTTGCCACCCACCTGGTGTTAGACCCAACAGGTCTCAGTTCTGGAGACCCTAGTTTGGAGAGACAGTTAGAGGCTGACTTCCCCCAGCTCCCATGCTAGTGATCCCCAAGGAGCAGAGCCTTTTGGTTTGGGTGCTGAAGTATGAGTAGGAGCCCATTTCAACTCCCCCTCTTCACAGTAGACTGAGGCTCAGAGGTAAGTGGCCTAATCAAGGTCAGGGCTAGGATGTGAAGGACCAATAGGGCCTGGGGAGGCAGGGAGGGAAGCATGCTGCAAGGGCAAAGGCAGATGGAGAGAAGCCCCTACCAGCTCACAGCAGACAGGTGGAAATGGTTGTTGAGTGACCTACGGACCATGATCCAGCAAGGCCAGGGCACCGGGCATTGCATGCAGCACGGAGATGCATTCAGAGACACCCCACCTATACTCCCTGCCACCCACACCCACAGCAGCCTCTGACCTTCCAGCTCATTTCCTCTTCCTTCTCGTCAGCGCCATTGTGGATGTAAACAACATCGAAGAAGAAGTAGGGGCACTGGAACATTTTCTGTGGGGGGAAGAACACCAGCCTTTGGGGATCAAATCACCCCATACCCCCATGCCCGTGATTCCCTGGCATCTGATTTGGGACTATGGGAACCCATCCATAGGCACCCCAGTTCTTGTAATTGGGAAGTTCCTCCTGGTGTCTAACCATGATGCTGCTGGCTGCAGATATCCCTCCCTTTCTTGGGCCTCACTCACCTTCATGGGCTCCGTCAGGGAGAACTGGGGCTGGCAGGGCGGACGGCTATAGACAAGGATGGTGCGGACCACGTATGGGGGTGGAATTGTCTGCACATTCTCAGTGACTGGCAGCTCAGTCTTCTGCTGGCTGCGTAGCAAAGGTGGGGGACAGGTCAGAGCACACTCCTGAGATCTGCCTCTCATCACCCTCGGAGAGCTCGGACCCTCCTTGGGCATCCAAAGCCCCAAGTTCACTGCTGCCTCTGAGCCTCCCCGCATGCTGATCCCTCTGCCCTGAGTCCCTCCGCAGCCTCACCCTTCCGCCTGACCTCTCCTGCTCTGTCAGGGAGACTTTGCTGACTCCAAAGCTGGAGTCCACTCTGACCACCCCCTTCATCCTGAACATCCCCCAATCATTGACCTGAGCTGGACCTGTCCCACCAGGCCGGAACAGTCTACCCAATCCTATCTGCTAAGTTAGCACCCAGGTCCCTAAGTGGCCACGGCTGGATCTCACACCGGCAGAGGGTATTAGGCAGACAGAGCACTAGAGTCTTTAATATATGAAAAGTAAATCTGATCATCAGTAAGAAAAAAGCTGACACCTCGCTAGAAAAATAGGCAAACGGGACAAATGGACAAATCAATGCCGGAATACTGAGTGGCTTACAAGTCAAAGACTCAAAGAAAGCACGGTGACAGTACCAGGGCCCGCTTGCCACGCTCAGACAGGAGGAACCTTCAGCAGTGGGAAGGGCCCCAGTGTCGGTGGGGAGTACACAGTTAGTTTCCTTGGAAAGTGCTCTGGTAAACTCAGGCAGATCAAAAATATGCACCCCTTTGATCCAGCATGTCTTCCATTGGGAATTTACAGGATGCATTCACTTGCAAACTTTGCCAGGACACTTGTTCCAGGTTAACCACGATGGAAAAGGCAACACAAGATCCACATCCACCATGAGGAGGCAGGTCAAAACAGGGGTTTTTGGACTATTAAGGGTCTGTAAGCTCAGGATGGTTTTTATATTTTTAAAATGGCTGGGGAGAAAAAATCAAAAGAACAGTTTTGTGACTTGTGGAAATGACATGAAATTAGAATTTCAGTGTTCATGACATTCATTACGTTTTATTGAGACACGACCACGCACGTGGGTAGGCTTTGGGACTGCTTTCAGACCACTTGGGCAGAATCCAGTCATCGTGACCCAGACCAGGTGGCCTGCAGAGCTGAAAATATTTACTGTCCGGCCCTTCACAGAAAACAGGTGCTGGGATCCCTGGGTGGCGCAGCAGTTTGGCGCCTGCCTTTGGCCCAGGGCGCGATCCTGGAGACCCAGGATCGAATCCCACGTCGGGCTCCCGGTGCATGGAGCCTGCTTCTCCCTCTGCCTGTGTCTCTGCCTCTCTCTCTCTCTCTGTGTGACTATCATAAATAATAAATAAAAATTAAAAAAAAAAAGAAGAAGAAAACATGTGCTGCCCTGTGGGTTAAAAGCATAGAGTGGGGCAACCCTGGTGGCCCAGCGGTTTAGTGCCACCTTCAGCCCAGGGTGTGATCCTGGAAACCCAGGATTGAGTTCCACGTTGGGCTCTCTGCATGGAGCCTGCTTCTTCCTCTGCCTGTGCCTGTGCATCTGTCTCTCTGTGTCTCTCATGAATAAATAAATAAAATCTTAAAAAAAAAAAAAAGAAAAACATGGAATGGGGGACCTCAGGGCCACCATGGGACTAACATGGAAGGCGAAGTGCGGGGAAGGCAGTACTTACATGAGGCTGAAGAGACCTTCCAGATCTGGCAGGGATGCTAAGGAGAAGGCTGGTGGCAGAGCATGGGTGGGAAGCAGAGGGTGGTTTCCCTCATCCTGATGTCAGGAGGGCCTGGGCGCCCTCATGCCTAGTGCCGGGTACCACTGTGCAGGAGATGTGCTGGGTGATGCTGGCCCAGTTGCTTGCCCTGTCTGAGCCTGTGCTCCCTCAGCACAAATCAGAAAACAGGATGCCGGCACCGGATGCCCTGAAAACTCTTCCTGACTCACAACCAGGGCAGCTATCCTCACAATGGAAGAGCCACGGTGTCCCCGTCTCCTGCCTCCTGACACTCAGCCTTGTTTCCTAATGCACAAGGATCACTTTCTAAGTTTTGGGCTTTACATGAGCCTTTTGTGCTCAAACTAGCATAAAATGTGCTGTGCCCAGGTTACAGGGGCTGTAGAAGTGACTGTGACTTTCTAGTCACGTATCACCATTTATTGAACACAAATTGTATACTTGGCCCTGTATAGAAAGCTCCCCATGTGTGTGGTTTTGCCATCTAGGGTCCAATCAGTTGGTTTGGCTTTTATATTGACTTTATCTTAACAGCAACCCCCTGAGGAAAGAGGTTTCATGCCTCTCCTTTTACAGATGAAGAAACAGGTTCAAAGAGGTGACTTGCCTAAGCTTGTCACAGCAGAACTGCGATCTGGACCTGAGCCAGTCTCAGCCAGCCCCCCATGGCTCAGGCTTCTGGGGTTCCAAGACCAGAAGAACAGCCCAGTCCCCTCTAAGGGCACCCCTGCCTGAAAGGATACTGAAGGTGGAGCAGGAAGCCGTCTCTAGGTCATAGAGGCAGCTGCAGAGCTCCCGGGGATCAGAGGTCAGGCCGGACAGCTGCAGGGAAGCACAAATCTCAGCAAGGTGCCTTCCTGCCCCTAGGGAGCCCCGAGGCACCCAAGCCCTGCCCCAACCTCACCCAGGCGATGTCATCATTCACCACCACCAGCGCAAACTCATGGCTCTTGTCGATCTTGTGTTTTGTCCGCACAAACATCTCAATCATCTTCTGGGAGACATTGAGGGCATTGGTTTTGGAGCTGGGGAGGCACAGAAGAAGGGGGTGGTTAAGGCAAGGCCTCCCAGTCTGGAGGCCGTCTCCTCAGCTGCCAATTCTGGGGAGCCCTCCACTAGGCACTGGAGGCCCAGGCCATGCAGCGGGCAGGTGGCAGAGTCCAGCCACCTCTCTCCAGCCTCTGGCCTCTCCAAGTGGGTTTCTCTGGCCAGCCTGGGTCTCCCCCAGGCCTTCACAGAGCCACAGATGGCTAGGGGTGGCAGCAAGGGGAAGACGGGCTTGTCCTCGGCATCCCCTTGGACCCTATCCAAGCCTGGTCACCAACCCCAGAATCCCAGCAGCTCAGGGCAGGGGCTTCAGGGTCAGCTAGGCCTGGGTCTGAGTCCCCACTCTGAGACCTTGGGGAAGTCACTTCACTTCTTAGGAGTTTCTGAGTCATTGCTGTGCCACGGGTGCCACATGGCAGCTCTCAAAGGCTTGGAACAGAGCCCTGGGGGGTTACAGCTGTATTATGCTCGGTTGCCATCACTACTCTCTGACAGCACCAGGCCCCAGGCCAGGCCAAGCTGCTATGAGTCTCAGAAAGAGGGACAGCCCTGAGTTGTTTGAGCTGCCTTCCTCCCACCCACCCCAAGCCGTGGCTGCATTATTCAAGCCCCCAGATGTATCTCTTACCCATTGAATGACTCCAGCTTTGAAAGGGACATTTCCTCTGACAGGTCCAGGCAGATGATCTGCAAGAAGGTTGGAGGGAGGCAAGGGCACTGTGAGTGGAAGAACCTAGCGACTGGACATCAACACCAGCCCCTGCTGCGCTCTGGCAGCCCTTCTCCCAGCACTTCTGCCTGAAAAGGTGGTGGGATGACCCCCACTTCCCAGCCAAGCAACCTACTTTCGAAGACAGCGGTTCAGGGAAAAGAACACTAGACATGGAGTCCAGGTTTATGAGAGAATAAAGGAACCAGAGGATGTCTGACACAGAACAAGAAAAAGGTGGAGTGAGTTGAACTATGCCCCAGCCCCCACCCAGATATGCTCACCCAGAACCTCAGAATGTGCCTTCTTTTCGAATCAGGGTATTTGCTCATGGAACTAAGATACAGATCTTGAGATAAGATAAAGATCCTGATCCAGGGGTATCTGGGTGGCTGGGATGACAGGAGCATCTGACTCTTGATTTCAGCTCGGGTCATGGTCTCAGGGTCATGAGATCCAGCCCTCCATCGGGCTCCCCTATCAGCGGGGAGTCTGCCTAATATTCTTTCTCCCTATCTCTGCCCTTCCCCTTACCCACACTCTTTCTCTTGATCTCAAATAAATGATTTGAGATCTGATTCAATGGCAAGTGTCCTTATAAGAGAAAGAAGATTCAGAGACACAGATGGGAAGGCCGTGTGAAGAGGAGGCAGAAACTGGGGTGATGCGGCTGCAAGCCAAAGAATGCATGGAGCCCCCAAGGGCTGGAAGGGGTGAGGAAGGATCTCTCCCTATAGCCTTCAGAAGGACAATGGTCCTGCCCATACCTTGATTTCAGACTACTGGCCTCCGGAACAGTGAGAGAATCAATTTCTGTTGTTCTAAGCCACTCAGTTTGTGGTAATTTGTGGTGGTAACCCCAGAAAACGCATAGGAAGTGACTGCAGGGTGAATCCCAAAAAAAGCAAGAGTTTTAAACTTTAAGGTTCTCTAACACCTTCACAGTCACAGGCCAAGCCCCTCACTTACCACCTTCTCTGGACAGTTGACCCTTGGTGTCCGCACCTGGACTTCGGGGGCTGTTGGGGGCACCTGCCAGGGCTTGGGGCCAGCTCCTGGAGGGTTGGGGGTCCCATCATCAGCACTGGCC
Source organism: Canis lupus familiaris (assembly GCF_011100685.1). Lineage (NCBI taxonomy): Eukaryota > Metazoa > Chordata > Mammalia > Carnivora > Canidae > Canis > Canis lupus. The sequence continues at coordinate 45,881,323 of NC_049241.1, forward strand.
GCCTCACCCTCACCCTCGCTGCGGCTGCCCACGCTGGCCTGGGCCCCCAGTGCCCGGTCCTCAGCCCCCTCAGGGTTGGAACGTGTGCGGGGCCTGGGCTCAGCTGACTGCTCCTCTTCCTCTTCCTCCTCCTCCTCCTCCTCCTCCTCTTCCTCGGTGGGGCTGTTGGGCTCCGCCACCTCCATGGCCCCTAAGTGGCTGGATGGAGCAGGGTTGGGAGAAGCCAGGATCCTCCCCTTAAGGGTTTTAAAAACATTTGGTTACTGTGCAGGACAGTGCATGAACTGCGTAATGGTTGTAAAAATCAATCCTTTCCAGGCCTCAGTTTCCTCATCTGCAGAACGGGTGCCTGGCACCCCCTCTGACTTAAAGTCTCCCGTTTTTTCTATAGAGCTACCCTCCCCCTTTCCTTGGCCAATGAACAAAACTGGCCACCAGGACTGGCTCAGACATGGGGCATGACCCAATACAGGTCAGTGAGGGGCAGCTGTGGGGCTTCCAATAGCGCTGTTAGGGAAGAGGGACTCGTTAAGAGTTGCAGAGCTGGGAGGATGGAAGTCGGCAGCTGCCAGGAGCCTTTTGCCTCCAAGACAGGAAAGAATACCTACTTGAAGTGATGCTCACCCAGAAAACAGCAGCTAGACCTCTGTGCACCTGGATCCAGCTATGCCCGTAGGAAACTGAATAAAGGACACCTCATTTAAAATGGAGGAGGGAAAAAAATTAAAAAATAAAATAAATAAAATAAAATGGAGGAGGGAGGGCAGCCTGGGTGGCTCAGCGGTTTAGTGCTGCCTTCAGTCCAGGGCATGTTCCCGGAAATCCGGGATCAAGTCTCACGTTGGGCTCCCTGCATGGAGCCTGCTTCTCCCTCTGCTTGTGTCTCTGCCTCTCTCTCTCTCTCTCTCTCTCTCTCTCTCTCTGTCTCTCACGAATAAATAAATAAAATTTTAAAATAAAATTAAAAATGGAGGAGGGAGGCCAAAAGGGGAAGCTCTCACCTCCTACCACAACCGCAGACCCCCACGGGAAGATAGATCTTGCATTCCCAACAGAAAAATACTATAGGGCAGCCCGGGTCGCTCAGCGGTTTAGCGCTGCCTTCAGCCCAGGACCTGATCCTGGAGACCCAGGATCGAGTCCCACATCAGGCTCCCTGCATGGAGCCTGCTTCTCTCTCTGCCTGTGTCTCTGCCACGTGCTCTCTTTCTCTGTGTCTCTCATGAATAAATAAATAAAATCTTAAAAAAAAAGAAAAAGAAAAAGAAAGAAAGAAGACTATACTAACCTAGCATGAAAAGGAAAGAGTTTCTCCTTGCCTGGCAACAGCGCAGCCAATGATAGTCACAGCTCAACCAGTGGAAAGCCACTAAACTTCAAATTCCCAAAGTATTCCAATAGACTTTAGGTTTATGCCCCTCCCAACTCCCCTCCTTTGTTCAGGACTTGCCTAATGCTTTGCTACAGCTTGTGTGTCCTAAATTGTAGTTCTCTACTATTCCCAAACCAACCTCCCTTTGCGGGTAAAGTAACTGACAGTTTTAGTGTGAAGGTTAACAGAGTAATTGGCCGGGGTGCCTGGCTGGCTCAGTCGGTAGAGCGTACCACTCTTGCTTTTGGGGTTGTGAGTTCGAGCCCCTCCTCGGGTGCACAGATTGCTTAAAAAACAAAATAAGACTAATTAGCTCTAGGATTCCCCGCAGCGGGCACTGGGTTGCCCAGGGGTTGTCTGCGCAGGAGGGCACGAATCTAGCTGTTAAAAGTCCCATTGAGGAAAGATGGGACGCCCACAGTGTTCCTCTCGGGGATTGGGTGTGGGCTGCGGAGGATGGTCTGAGTGGCTTGCAATCCCCTCGATCTCTAAGGAAGACCATGTTTCAAGAGGGATGGAGGTTAGCCTGCAGGAGAAACCAGAGCTGAAAGCGGAAGACTCCGGGAAGGCTAGGGGCTGGACCTCTAGGGACAGGACCGCAACCACCCAACCACCTCTCACCGTAGGCTGAGCCTCCCTCCAACTCAGCGGAGAACTGACTAGGAAGCCGCCATCTTTCGCAGCCCGGAAGTGGTGCGGCGCGGCCGCGACGCCTCCTGGGAAATGTAGTTCAGCAAGTCGTAAGGCAGGCGGACAACTGAACGGGGCGGGGGAAAAGGCTGGAGAGCCTTGGAAGCTGATAGGCTGGGACAGCGCTAGGGGGTGGGGTTTGGAATGTGATTGGTTAAAGCAAGACGTGCCAGGGCTTTGATGTTTCTGGCCAAATGAGGGTTCGGTGGTCAGCGCTTCTGCCCTGATAGGCTGGGACGAGGCCTAGTGGAGTGGACTTTTCTATGGACTAGGCTCAAAGGGATGGAGAAGGCCTCACTTGCAATGTGATACACTGAATGCGAGTGACTTGGGCGGGATTTAGACGAAGAGGTAGGGCTAATTGATGATTGGTGGAGCCGACCTGGCCCTCGGCGAGGGGCGGGTTTTTGTGCGCTGAGGTGGGAGTGGCCCACGCCCCAGGCCCTGCCCAGTTATTTAATTCTGCCCCTTATTTTGCATATATTTGCAAACCCCCCAAAATACCAAGCCCAAACTATTTAAAACCACCTTTTCTTCTTCACGCGCACTTCTTCTCTTACCCCCTAACCATTTAAAACCTACTCTGAAAAAATAAAAAATAAAAAAAATAAATAAAACCCACTCTGAGCCGCCTCAGTTTCTTTATGTGTAAAAGGATCAATTAAACCAGCCCTCAGGAGCCAGGTTCTTGGTCACCGACAGCCAGGAGGAGCTATGCAAGCTAAGTCTACAAGAATGGAGAACTTGCTAGAAAAACAATATGAAAGGCATTCCAGAAAGAAGGAATCGCCTTGGCAAAGGTCCTGAGACTTGCAAGAGCCTTGGAGCGATGGAACCTTTAAGAGGTTAATATGGCTGGAGCAGGGGCGCCTGGGTGGCTCAGTGGTTGAGCATCTGCCTTCAGCTCAGGTGGTGGTCCCAGGATGCTGGGATCAAGTTTCACATCAGGCTCTCCGCGGGGAGCCTACTTCTCCCTCCGCCTTGTTTCTGCCTCTGTGTCTCTCATGAATAAATAAATAAAATCTTTTTTTAAAAAAATGGCTGGAGCAGAGGCTAAGAGTGTAGATTTCAATGTGCCTGGGTGCCCCCAAGTCAGAGAATTGCAACTTATTTCCTTACCAGTTTTGGGGACGCAGAAGCAGGAAGACTCAGCCTCCTCTGTCTGTCAGCGGAATGAGGAAGATTCAGGCTACTCCAGGCTCTGCGCAGTTTAAACCAAGTGTAGGGGCACCTGGGAGGTTCAGTGGTTGAGCGGCTGCCTTCAGCTCAGGTCCTGATCCCGAGGGATCCTGGGATTGAGTCCTGCTTCGGGCTCCCGGCAGGGAGCCTGCTTCTCCCTCTGCCTATGTCTCTGCCTCTCTCTGTGTCTCTCATGAATAAATAAAATCTTTAAAAAATAATAAATAAAAAATAAGCCAAGTGCAGAAACAAGGAAAGGGTTACAGCATAACCAAAGGCCCTGGGATGTGAGAATTGTGAACCTTCACCTGTTCACAGAGGGGTCATCATGGCTAAAGCATGGAGTATACATGGGTGCAGACAGCAGGCATTATTTTTAAGGGCCTCGAATGCCGGGTAGAAGAGCTTGAAATGTTTCCCAAGGGCAATGGGGAGTCATGGAGGGTGTGTGAGCAGAAGAGGTGAACAATGAGGTCTCTGTCTCTGGGGCCTGGGAGGGGAAGGGAGTCAAGGGGTGGGTGGCTGTAGAGTCCACGGAGAGAGAGGGGCTGGCATCCCGGTAGAGGGGAGAGGGTTGGGCTGTTATGGAGGGAGATGACGAGGCCCTTTAGAGATGGATGCAGGAAAAATGGGCAGGATGTAGGGGCGATCTGTGCCCTGAGGAATCCAGGAGAAGCAGCAGCTGGCAGAGGAAGCAGAGATGGGAGGGCCGGAGAGGCAGCGAACAAGAGTGGTGTGTTACAATTCAGTTCTTGGATGGTGCTCAGTCATGTGCAAGTTGCTTGTTAAAATTCCCATGACACTGTAGACAGATCCTATAATTAAAGCCCCCCCCCCCCATTTTACAGATAAGGAAACTGAGGCTCAGAGGCGGAAGAGACATGAGATTGGAGGCTGGGGCAAGGAAGGACCGACAGGTCAGGAGCTGGACATGTGTGTCCCACCGGGACTGGAGGAAGCTGATGTCCTTGAGGAGGAAATAGCACAATAACAAGTCACATGACCAGGGGAGGGGGCTTCCTGTTTCCCGGCCTCTCCCAAGCCAGCCTTGGCCAGCCCGGGGCCTAAGCAAGCAGTGGCCAGAGCTACCCCAAGAGTGTCCAGGGATTTGGGCTGCTGACCAAGGTATTCCTAGAGGTACAGAGGAGTAGCATTAGAGCAGGCTGAGGGGACCCAACCCCAAGATTGGGGCCTCCGACTCAAGAGGACCCTGGGGAGGAGAGGTGATTCTTGAAGTCCTCGAGCCAGGTCCAGATTGGGGACCGAGGGGAGCACAGAGGTAGTGAAAGATAAAGGAGGCAAAAGACAAGGGGAGGTGGGAACAAACTTGTGAGGTAGTGAGCTGCCTGTCAGGAGGGGTATTCAAATGTGCCAGCTCAACACTGGTAATTCAAGATCCCTCCCAGCGGGAGGAGATCGATGCTCATTTCATAGAAGAAGGTATTAAGGCTGTCATTCGCCCAGACCAACAAAGACAAGAGCCGAGATCAGGCTGCGGCTTTCGGAAAAAGAATCAGAGGACTGAATTCTGGACAGCAATGAGTGCCCGGGCCACGCGACCCCGAAGCCGGCGAGGGAGGCACGCGCCACCTGTAAGTGCCCCCTTCCCTGCCGCATCCAGCTCTTTGGGGTCACTCACCCCCTCGCCCCCGGCCTGGCTCGGAGCTTGGCCCTGTGGGTCATTTTCAGGGGGAGCTGGATCCCGTGGCGGAGAGTTCAGAGGAGGCTGAGGCAGCCAGCGGGAGCTCTGAGCTGGGCCCTGTGCCATCTCAGGAGAGCTGCGAGCCGAGGCTGCAGGGGCCAGAGGCAGAGGCCAGTGGGCAGGGCCTTGGGAACAGGTAAGGTCCCCTCCGTCTGGGCTCCCACTCCGGCCCTGGTGTGTCTTTCCTCCCCACAGATCTACCTGTGTTCCTCCCTTGCTCACACACACGCCGTAGCTTCCCACTGCCCTCCTTGCCCAACTTTCAAGGCCCCGGATAATGCACCCTCTGTGAGCCAGCCACCCCAGATGACCCCATTTCCAGAACCTTCTGTCTCTCACTTCACCACAGGACCAACAAAGAGGCTGAGGGGGACTCTAGCAGAGGACTGGCCCCATCTCCCGAGGGACCCCGCAAGCCTGCAGAGGAAGGCCACCAGGCCAGAGATGTAGCTCCACAGGATGGGGAGACTGTCCCCCCCAGGCCTGAAGCCTCTGACGTGTTTCAGGTTCTCCAGCATGCTCTGAGCTCCCTGGAGGCGGCGGCGGCTGCCTGGCGCCGCCGGCCCCCCAGCTGTCCTGGGCCCGGGGAGGCAGAGGACAGAAGTGAGGTGGGACCAAGGCCCTGCTTGGAGCAGGAGGGGGCAAGTGGTTGCCAGAGGGAGGCAGCCAGCCTGGCAGAGAGGAATGACTGGCTACGATTGGCCTTGGGCAGCCGAGAGGAGGAGCTGATTCGCACGCAGGCCTCCCTGCAGGCCATCCAGGGGGAGAAGGAGATGCTGCAGAGAGAGGTGAGGGTCTCGACGTATTGTGCTCTACCTCTGAGGGTTCTCTGTCTAAGGGGGAGGCGGGCCTGGCATAGGCAACCTTCCATTGTTTGTTCATTAGAAAAACTCTTACGGAGGGACGCCTGGGTGGCTCAGTGGTTGACTTGAGTTGAGCCTTTGACTCAGGTCATGATCCCAGGGTCCTGAGATCGAGTCCCACATCAGGTTCCCCACAGGGAGCCTGCCTCTCTCTCTGTGTCTCCTCTGAATAAATAAATAAAATCTAAAAAAAGAAAGAGAAAAACTTTTATGGAGCGTTGACTGCTGCAGAGCCCTGAACAAAGGTGCCTTGCCTTCTTAGATAAGGTGGTCAGAGATGCCCCTTGAGGAGGTGACACTTGAGCCAGGAGGTAAGGGAGGAGCCATGCAAGGATCTGGGGAAAGAGCATGCCAGGCGGAGAAGGAGCTCCCTTCCAGAGGTGGGAGTGTGAGTCAGGGAACAGTGAGCAAGCCAGTGTGGGGGTGAGGGGAGGGCAGGTTAGTGATGGGGGCAGATTTACACGGTCTGTGGGCTTCTGGGAGTTGGGCTTTGGCCCTGAGCCTGGTGGGCTCCTGGGGGGTTCCCCCTCGCCCCCCCACCCTCGCCCTCCCGCGGCAGAAAGGGGCGGGACCTGGTGCCGCGGTCACAGGCGCCCTCTGGTAGGCATGGGAGGAACAGCCGGCGGATCCGCGAGGCACTGGTCCAGACACCAGATGGTGGAAACTGTGGAGGTGGCACAAAGTGGGCAGATTCTGGGTGGTGTCGAAGGTGGAGCTGGCAGGTTTGGGTGTGAAAGCCAGAGAAGGGTTGAGGACAAGTCCTGGTTTGGGGGCCTGCGGGACTGGGAGCCAGAAATGCAGGACCAGGAGCTGTTGGGACCCTAATGAGTTCAAGAAACCCCTGAGCCACCCATGTAGGACCATCAAAGACACAGTTGTGGGGTCAGAATCCAGAGCTCAGGGGAGATGTCAGGACAAGAGAAACACATCCCGACCTCTTTAACATGTGGATGGAATCTAAAGCCATGTGGCTGAAGGAGATGGGGGAACAGGCCCTCATCTTGGGCAGGCCAAGGTGGCAAGATATGGGGCCACCAGAGCCCAGCCTAAGGGGTGGGGCCCACTTCCTGGCTGGGAAAGATGATCCCCGCTCCACATTCCTCTCCTCACCCCCACCCACATTCCTCTCCTCACCCCCACTGCCTCTGGCACCCACCACTCTGTTCTCTATAACTGTGAGTTCAATTTTTCGTTTTGTTTTATCTTAGATCCCAAATATAAGTGAGGTCATGGTGTGCTTGCTTTTCTCTGACTTATTTTGCTTAGCACAATGCCCTCAAGGTTTATCCATGTTATTACAAATGGCAGGATTTCCTTCTCTCTCTTTTTTTAAGAGATTTTATTTTTTATTTTATTTTTTAATTTTTAAAAAATTTTTTTTATCTATTTATGATAGTCACAGAGAGAGAGAGAGGCAGAGACACAGGCAGAGGAAGAAGCAGTCTCCATGTTCCGGGAGCCCGATGTGGGATTCAATCCCGGGTCTCCAGGATTGCGTCCTGGGCCAAAGGCAGGCGCTAAACTGCTGCGCCACCCAGGGATCCCAAGAGATTTTATTTTTAAGTAGTCTGTACACACAATGTGAGACTCGAACTCATCACCCTGAGATTAAACGTCAGAGGCTCCACCGACTAAGCCAGCTAGGTGTCCCTCCTTACTTTTTTTTTTTTAATTTATTTTTTATTATTTTTTTCTCTTTTTTTAAGGCCAAATAACATTCCATTGTCTATACACCAGATCTTCTTTCCCAATTCATCCACTGATGATCACTTAGGTTGCTTCCTAAGTGTCTTGGCTATTGCAAGTAATGCCGCAGTGAACATAGGGGTGCGGATATCTTTTCGAGCTACTTTTTTTTTCATTTCCTTCGCGTAAATACCCAGAAGTGGAATAGCTGAATCGTGTGATGGTTCTATTCTCAAGTTTTGAGGACGCACTATGTGGTTTTGCATAAATGGCTGCACCAATTTACAATCCCGCCAACGATGCATGAGGGTTTACTCTTCTCCACATCCTCCCCAACACTTGTGCCTTTTTTTTTTTTTTTAAGATTTATTTATTTTAGAGAGAGAGAGAGACCAAGCACATGTGCCCATGAGTGGGGGGAGGGGCAGAGGGAGAGAATCTTCAAGCAGACTCCTCACTGAGCACAATGTTTGATCCCATAACCCATGAGGTCATGACCTGAGCTAAAAACAAGAGTTAGATGCTTAACCAACTGAGCCACCCAGGCACCCCAACATCTTTTTGACAGTAGCTATTCTAATAGGTATAAGATGATACTCATTGTGTTTGTGACTTGCATTTCCCTGATGATTAGTGATGTTGAGCACCTTTTCCTGTACCAACTGGCCATTTATATGTTTAAAGATAGAAGATGGGATGGGATCCCTGGGTGGCGCAGCGGTTTGGCGCCTGCCTTTGGCCCAGGGCGCGATCCTGGAGACCCGGGATCGAATCCCACGTCGGGCTCCCGGTGCATGGAGCCTGCTTCTCCCTCTGCCTGTGTCTCTGTTTCTCTCTTTCTCTCTCTGTGACTATCATAAATAAATAAAAATTAAAAAAAAAAAAAAAGATAGAAGATGGGGATCCCTGGGTGGCTCAGCGGTTTAGCACCTGTCTTCCACCCAGGGCGTGATCCTGGAGACTCAGGATCGAGCCCCACATCAGGCTCCCAGCAGGGAGCCTGCCTCTCCCTCTGACTGTGTCTCTGTCTCTCTCTCTCTGTGTCTCTCATGAATAAATAAATAAAATCTTTAAAAATAAATAAATAAAGATAGAAGATTCTTAAGTGGCTAAGTGAATTGCCCAAGGCTGGATAGTGAGGAGTTCGGAGGGGGGCGGGCAGTAGCTGGGTTCCTGCTTTCCAGCCGGGGCCTTGTGACTATCTCAGGAGCAGTTCTGAAGGAGGGTTGGTGGGTGGTTGGAGCTCCCAGGCCTGACCTACTCCATCTTCCTTCCCCACCCCCACCCCAGGTCCAGGAGCTGCAGGATTCGCTGCTGAGGCTGGAATCTTTCCCACCTCCCTCCCCTGGCCAAGCAGGTGGCTCAGGCAGTGGCTCCAGCAGTTCTGGGGTAGATGAGGAGCCCTGGGGAACTCAGGTGAGTACAGGAAGCTTAAAAACCACGATCTTGAGATTTAGGATTCTGGGTGATGAGACTCAAATCCTGGTCCTACAGTCCGGTAGCTTCAGGGATTGGAAGAGGTTTAAACCCATGACACTAGGCTCTTCAGTGACAATCTGGGCAAATCAAGTCACCTTTTTCTGGCAGGACCCCTTCTCTCTGGCTCATCCCCTGCTCCGACGCCTCCGGAGTGATTCCAGCACTCAGATGCTTGGACCTCTCCCCACTCAACCCCCCGCCCCAGGGATACACGTCATGGAAGCCCAGATGGAACAGCTCCAGGCGTAAGAGCCATAAATGCTGAGCTCGTAAGGGCACTGGTGCCTCCCCCTGCTGGGCTCTAAACCTGAGAGTCTGGAGCTGGAGTGGAGTGGGGAGGAGGGTGGAAGTCAGCTGGGTCCCACCTACCCTACGGTGCCTCTCATTTTCCCTCTTCCCGAACTTCTGAGGCAGGAGCATCGAGAAACTCAAATGTTTCAACCGTCTGCTCTCAGCCGTGCTGCAGGGGTACAAGGGCCGGTGTGAAGGCCTCAGCATGCAGCTGGGCCAGCGGGAGGCTGAAGCCACAGCACTGCGTCTGGCTTTGCAATACAGGTGAGTGCATCCCACCCGTGACATCGCCAGCTAGGAAGGGAATGAGTACTCCGAGGATGTGCCAGCTCAGAGGATGATCCACGGCGAGAGTCAGGGCCCTTGCAGGAAAGCCCTTTCCAACCAGAGAAATTATTATTATTTTTTTTTGAGAAACTATTTTTTTAAAGATTATTTATTTATTCATGAGAGACACAGAGAGAGGCAGAGACATAGGCAGAGGGAGAAACAGGCTCCTCAAGGGAAGCCTGATGCAGGACTCAATCCCAGGACCCTGGGATCATGCCCTGAGCTGAAGGCAGACACTCAACCACTGAGCCACCCAGGCATCTCCAGAGAAATTCTTTTAAGGCAGTTTTAGCTCAAGGGTGCTGAAGTTTACAAGCTCCCACGGGTGGAGGTGGGGGAGGAACTGAAGGATCGCAGAACAAGTGGGTATGTCACCCACACCATGAGATGGAGCTGGGTGTCCCAGAGCACTCAGAATCGGTGTCTCACAGTGAGCACTGTGAGGAGGCATACGGAGTCCTGCTCACTCTCCTGGAGGCAGACTCGGGAGCAAGAGAGAAAGCCCCTACCGGTGACCTGGAGGCAGCTGAGAAGGAAGCTCAGAGGTTGTTGGCACAAGAGGAGGCTGCCATGGATGGAGAGACACCACGGGATACACAGCCAAGGTACTCTGGGAAGCTTGAGAACTGGGAGGGCCAGTGAGTGGGGTCCTTGTTAGAGAATGGGGCTCCCACGCCTCCACATTGGGGTTTGGCATGGCTGAGCCCAGCAGGGTTGGAGTAGGATGCTCCATGGTTCGTGGGCATGAGGCCTGACTAGAATTGTCTGGCTGCTGCTCAACAAAGTTGACATGGTGGCTGAGAGCCACTGCAATTGGTATAGTATCCACCAGGGTTGGCATGAAGATGGATGATGGTGCCCACTGATTAGAACTGGCGTGATGGTGTTTAATGGGGTTGGCCTGATGTTGGTACACATTGAGTTAGCATGATGTTGCCAAACAGGGTTGGCCAGCTGAGCAGTGGTGCCCATCGTGTGGTGGCACCCACTGTGTTGCCATAAGTGATAGCACCTACTGAGTTGGTGTGATGGCTTCCACCATGACGGCGTGAGCAACAGTAAGCGTTGATGTGTTGGTGTTCACTATGTTGTCTTGATGAATGATGGTGCCCAATGGGGTGTATATTATGGAGTCCACCATGTTGGTATGATAGCACTCACCACAGATGGCATAGAATCCATCATGGTCAGTAAGATGGAAGTTGATAAAGCCTACCAGAGTTGGCATGAGGTTAACACGACTATGGCCACCAGTGTTGACATTAGACCCCTCTTCTGTTTCCTGTAGCCCTGAGGGCAGTAGTGTGGATCGGCCCACACCACAGGAGGTGGCTACCCAGCTCTGGGGCTATATCCAGCGTCTCCGGGAGCGCTGTGCTCTGGTGAAGATTCCCCCAAAACCGGGCCCAACTTTGGCACCCATGCCCACTGTGCCCCATGCAGAAGCTTTGGTGCAGGCCATTCTGGGGACCCAGCCTGGCCCAGCCCTACCCCGGTTGGAGAAAATGCAGATCCAGCGAGACTTGGCAGCCACACGGGTACATGTGGGCAGTGGTCACTGTGTTAGTCTTTCTGGTGGGACAAAACCCTTTGCTGAGGTTGAGAGGGATGTGTTTGGGCGACTGAGTAACAAAGGAGAGTTCTACTTGGCTGGGGGCAGACTTCCTGGAGGGAGGAGAATTGGAACTGGGATTTTGAGGGTTGAAGAGGAATTTGTCTTCCGGAATTCAATTTCTCATAAGATTCTGAATCTGGCTTTCCAAAATTTCCTGCCTGTGGAAAGGAGATGGAGACAGGGGACATAATCTGAGGTTTATACCCTGGCATGAAAGACCTGAGGTTCTAGAGCTGGAGAAACTCCAGACCCTTCCACTGAGATGTTACTTGATCTTGTCTAAGATATTAGTACTCTCTGAACTGCCATTTCTACAGCTGTCATTTTTAGGACGATAATTCTCATCATACAAGATCATGGTGAAGGTTTGGGTTCTTGCCTGACCAGTCGTCACTAGGTACCTCCTGGGGCCTCAGTTTCCCCAGATCCTAGAGGCCCAAATTCTCTGCCCACTCCTTGGTCTCTCAGGAGACTCTGGCTGACCTGATGCTGCGGCTCCAGTTGGTGCGGCGGGAGAAGCGGGGTCTGGAGCTTCGAGAGGCTGCCCTCCGAGCCCAGGGCCCAGCCCACGTGCTCCTGCTAGAGCAGCTGCGGTGGGAGCGGGCACAGCTCCGGACGGGTGGGGCCAACAGTAGCAGTGGGGACAGCAGTGGAGGCAGGAGCAGTGGAGACGAAGAGGAGTTGTCTCAGGTGAGTGGCCCTTCCTGGGCCTGGTGGGGCTAGCAGTATACTAGTAGGTCTGTGGCCCTGGTCAGTCACAGCCCCTTTGGAGCCACAGTTGGCATTTCTGCATGAAGAAATGAGTTTGGGGCACCTGGGTGGCTCAGTGGTTGAGTGTCTGCCTTTGGCTCAGGGCGTGATCCCGGGGTCCTGGGATCGAGTCCTGCATTGGGCTCACTGCAGGGAACCTGCTTCTCCCTCTGCCTACGTCTCTGCCTCTCTCTGTGTGTCTCTCATGAATAAATAAACAAAATCTTAAAAAAAAAAAAAACCCCACAAAGAAATGAGTTGAATGTTAAACTGCCTGTCAAAGTTCATACCTGTACTTTGGTTTTTTTCTCTGAGTGTATCAAGCCCAGTAAGCCCCAAGGAGTTTTAGTGTCTTCCACTCAAACCTGTGCCTCCTCCTTAGTCCCACTCCAGCATCTCCTCCCCAATAGCCCAAGCCCAGGCTTCATCTCTTCCTAAATTTTGGCTCAAGCATTCTCCCTGAGGCCTTCCCTTTTGCCTTTTCCTATCTCATCAAGACTGCCCTCTGCTTAAAGCCTTCAGCAGCTTCTGGAACCCTCCTCTAAATCATCTCTCCCACCTTCACACCTTTGTAGATGCTGTGCCCCTCCCAAGAACACTGGTCACTTACCTCTTTGTCTGATTAAGCCCATGATCTCTTGCAAGCCATTGCCTGCCTCCAGATGAGATCCCCTGTTATTTATTTCTCTGGTTTGGGAATCATTTTACCTTTCTTGGGGTATCTCACCAGACTGGGGGCTCTGTGAGGGGAGGGGCTGTGGCCGCCACCGTCTGGGTGACTTCCATGTCCAGCTGGGCTGAGTCCACACTCCACCTAGGCCAATGTCACTTCCCTCCCTTCTGCCTCCCACAGGGCCCTCCTGCTCTCCGCAGGGGTGGCAGGGGCGTTGATGGAGACCAGGTGGGCAAAGTGCAGGGCCCGGAGACTCTAGCCCAGGAACTGGCAGCGTCACTTAACCGGTGTGTGTCTCGGCCCTGGGCTGGGGGATGGATGGGCGGGGCAGGGGGTATACGTGAGAATCCATGGGGGCACTGTGTGCAGTGGAGGGTTGGCTGCACTTCTGTGTACAGGTGTGTTCACATGGCGTTGCGGGAGGTGGGAAGGATTGGCTACGGCCACAAGCTCCTCTCTCCCCACCCCTGCACCAGGGCCCTGGGCCTTCGGGAGCAGCTGCGGTCTCTGCGGGAGGAACTAGAACACGTGGCTCAGAAGGGGCGAGCCAGATGTGCTCAGAGTGCTGAGCTGAACAGGGACTTATGCAAGGCTCACAGGTGGGTCCCCCTTTTCTGGTGACTTCAGAAGTGAGTGTACTGGCTTTCTCTGAGCCTCAGCCTCCCCCCTACCACTGTAAGGTGGGTGGCAAGTTCAATCCATCCCATACTGCCCCTTTCCCGGATGGAACCCCAGGAAGATTCAAAGAGTTCCTGTCTGGGGCTGGGAATACATAGCTCCTGACGTAGGTGGGATGGGGGGCTATTTCCCGGCTCAGCCCCATCCCCCCTCCACCCTCCTCCAGTGCCCTGGTCCTGGCCTTCCGAGGTGCCCACCGGAAGCAGGAAGAGCAACAGAGGAAGCTGGAGCAGCAGGTGGCATTAATGGAGGCTCGACAGGCAGAGGAGCTGGAGGTGCTAGAAGCCACCGCAAGGGCACTGGGGAGGCCCAGACCACCCCACCGGCCTCCCCGGCTGGGAGAGACCTTTCTGTAGGCCCCATCCTGGCTGTTTCTGGATGTGCCGGACAGTTTTATGGCGGACCACATCATAAATCGTCCTGGAGTGATGTTATATCATGTGTGACCTTGAATGTTGGGACCTGTTGGGTGGGATGGGGGCTGTTGCATCTGGGTGTCTGGGAGCTGATGGAGGGGTGGCTGGGCATTTGAGACAGGCTTCCTGTCTCCGGCCTGGCACCATGTGGCATGTGACTGTGATATGTCAGCGGGATCGTGCCAGAGCTCATGCCAAATCTAGGGCTGGCTGAAGGATTTGGGGTCAGTGAGGTTATTTGGCCAGAACCGAAATTCCAACACTCATCTGCCTCCCGAGGCCCTGGAAGGGGTCCAGAGGGATAGGACACACCTTCCCTTGCCCATCCCCGTCACAGGGAGCTGCTGGATTTGGCCTGGTAGCTGCTCCCAACAGGAAAATACCCATATACCAGGAGGAAAACTGAAGGCCTAATGGTTCAGGGTGTGGAAAATTAGCTGGAAAAGCAATCTGCAATCGCTCCCCAGCTGGAGGTGGAGGAGAGGAGGCATCAGAGGCCTTTGTAACTTGCATTCAAAGAATATGGAGCTAAGGTCAAGGATGCTGTGTGGGTGGGGAAGCAAAGGTAAGAACCTGCAAGTGGTGACTCCGGGGCAATGAGCAACTAATAGATCGCGCTCACGGGCAGGGAGGCCCATTGGGGCCTGAGGGTCTGGACCTGACCGGGCTAAATTCCAGCTTTTCCTGGCTGGGCGTCCGAGCCGAGCCGTTAGTTAGTGTTAGGTTAATAGCAGGCAACTGATTAGCATGTCATTTGTGTAAGCCACACCTTCAGGAAAGGGGGACCGGGTGGGACTCGGTTGGCGCTTGCCTCTTGGGTGATGGCTGAAATCCAAGACGGGGATTAGAAAGGTTTTCATCCCCAGCCTGGTGGTGGTGGTGCGGGGTGGTTTCCAGCCCACACCTGTGCAGGTGTGCGCGATGGCTGCCTGCTGCAGGGCGGGCCCCAGGACTCGACCTGGTCCTACTGACGCACAACTCCTTAGAGATCGCGGGGGCTGGTGACCTTCGGTCGGTGCAATCTCGCTGGACAAAGGCCAGCTTTGAAGAAAGCAGAGAAACTGAGGAGGGCAAGGTGCTGAGGAGGGTCAGGGGAGCTGACCTTATCTCCTCTTGCCAAGAATGCAAGAGTGACTTCAGGCCCCCCCAGTCCCACCAGTCTCCCCAGTCCGCAGAAGGAGACAAGGTCACCTGCGGAAGGGTGGGGAACGAGTTTGCGCTGCCGGAGGGGGGCAGGGGCCGCTTCCCAGGCCGCCGGGAGCGGGGTCTGGTCGTTCCCACGGGTGCCCCCTCGGCAGATGGGCCCAGGGCTCTTTGTCCCCGGTCTGCAGCCGCCGCAAGGTCAAATGTCACCGCGGGGCCGCGGGCAGGGGTCAAGGGGGCGGGGCCGGACTTCGACCCCCACCCCCCCAGCCCAGGAGGGCCCCAGGGGGCTCGGGGCCTTGGCGCTTGGGGAAGGGGGCAGGGCCGCCCTCGAGGGGTGGGACCTACCGGAGGTTCTAGGATATTCCCCCTTGCCTCCAAACCGGCCCTAGTACCCCGCAACTGGTGTCCCTCAAGCTCCAGGTCCCTGCCCCTCCACTCTCAGGTCCCCTTGACTCCCTTCCCTGAACCTGGTCTCCCAAGATGCCTTCCTTCTCCCCTGCCCAAGAATGCTGGAAAGTGCAGACCAGAGACCTGGGACCCCTGTCCTCAACCCCAAATAACCAGCCAGCACCTCCAGAACATTTCCAGGCAATCCCAGAACAAAATGGTCCTCTCTAACCATCCAGACCCCCATCTCCAGCAGGGCTTACAGGGCCGGGAATTCCACTCTAGTCAGTCCGACAGAAAGTCCTCCCTCATGTCTAACCACAGTCTTTTGGCTTCCTGCACTTGCTAAAGATTCCTCCAACTTGCACCCAGCCAGACTTTCCCTGGGGGCCCCAGAGGCCCAGGCTGGGTGCATTGTGCCTGGCTTTTACATTACCTTGGTAGCCTTTTAAATGTTGCATGATCTCCAAGATTTCCCAGATCTCCCAGCTCCCCCCCACCGAAGCCAAGGTATATCTGCCCCCTCAGATGTAATCTGGAGGACATGCCTTTTCCCAAGGCCTCTTTCTGCAAGGGGAGGGCCTGTGGGGGCAGAGGGCACTGTTTTTCCTGCTGGCAGCTCTCAGAGGCCCAGCCACGTGCCCTGGTGTCCAGTTCTGGGCCCGGGGCCTAGGGCAGGGCAGGAGATAAGGCCCAACACCGGACCTGCGGGACTCCAAGGTGAAAGGTCACCATAGGAAGGGCTTTTCCAGCTGGTTAAACGTTAACAGGCCCAGAGCTAGAAGCTCAGGCTTGCCCAGCCCAGCGCTGCCTGGGCGGGAGATGTGTGTGTGTGTGTGTGTGTGTGGGGGGGGGGGGGTGACAAACAAATGTCACTTAATAAATGCTGGTCGTCCCCAGTGAGTGAGGGGGGCAGGGGAAGCTGTAAGCCAGCGGCAACTGAGAGGCTCCTGGGAGCCTGGAAGAGACATCTGCAGTCCAGCCGGTGGCCTGGCCAAGCCCTTTATGTGAAGCACAGAAAGAAAAGGAAATGAGAGAGGAAAGGGGGGCAGGCCCCAGTAGGGATGGTGGGCATTCCTGCTGCCTCGAGCCTAGCTGGGCGGGTGGGTGCCCTGCCCCCAGAGGCCTAAAATTCTGGCGAGGGGGCCCCTGACCTCGCACCCCCGCCGGCCACAGACCACAACATCCCTTGGCCCTGGAGATTCCCAGCACCAGGTGTTAGCCCGAGCTGAGAAAGGGTGGGGTGAGGGTCGGACGCGGCGACTTTCTGGAAGAGGAAGCAAACACAATCCATCATGCAACTGTGCAAAGAAATGCCCCAGGGTGTGTGTGTGTGTGTGTGTGTGTGTGTACTGCGCAGGGGCGTGCCCCCCGGGTGCAACCGGCCCCCATTATTGCTTTTGCAGGGAATGCAGGGGTAGGGTTCCGAGGTGCGCCTCGAGGGCGGTTGAGCGAGGCATCGTCCAAGGCCGGAGGCGGAGGGGAGGGCCTCGGAGAGACATCTTGTGCAGGCTGCGGAAGGGCAGAGGGCAGCGGCGGCCCGGGCTCCCGCCGCGGCCCGGCAGGGGTTAAGGCTGGAGTCGGGCGAGGGCGGGGGCAGTGGGGGGATGGAGGGGGGAGGGTCAGGCCGAGCGGCCCCGTGCTCCGCCCTCGCCCCTCCCGCCGGCCCGGGCGCCGGGCGCCGAGCGAGGCCACCCATGCCCTTATAAGGGTGGCCGTCGCCGGGGCAACGAGCGCCCGCCCCCAGCCCGCGGCGCGCGCCCCTGCCCCCGCCCCCGCCCCCCGCCCGCCCCGCGAATGGAACGTTGTGTGTCAAACCGGCCGCAGCGCGAGGCCGGCGCGCGGGGTCGGCGGCGGCGGCGAGAGCGAGGCTCGGGCCCAGGCGCAGGCCCAGGCCGGGCAGGCGCGGCCGCAGAGGGGGCGGCAGCTCGGGAAGCGCCGGCCCGCAGCCTCGCAGGCCCCGAGCGGCCGCCTGGGGGCCCGGGGGAGCCGGGGGGCGCGGCGACCGGCCCCGGCGCGCGCCCGCCGCCCCTCCCCCGCGCCGCGGGCGGCCGCGTAACTTGCGGCCAAACTTTCCCCCCGGCCTCCCGCGCTCGGATGGCGGCCCGCTAAGTTGGCCGCAGCCCCCGGCCCCGCGGCGGCCAGGCCAGAGGGCGCCCCCTGCGCAGCCTGGGCCGGGCCATGGCCCGCGCGCCCCCGCCGGGGCCCCAGGGCGGCGGGGCGCGAGTCCCCGGGGCCCCCGGCTCGCGCCTCTAGCGCGCCCCCCCTCCCGCCCCCAGGCCCGGCCCCGCGCACGCGTGGGAAAGTTGGCCTGGAACCGGCCCGACCAGTTCTGCCCGGGCGCGCGGACCGGCCGCAGGAAGTTGCTGCAAAACTTTTTTGGGGGGTGCAGCCGGTGCCCCCCGCGCGCCGGGCCCGGATGCGCGCCGGGTAGGGTCCCCCCGGGCCGAGAGGGGTGCCCGGAGGGAGGAGCGCGGAGGGGGCGCCCCGGCCCCGCTGCCCTGGGGCTATGGCCATGGTGACCGGCGGCTGGGGCGGCCCCGGCGGCGGCGGCGGTGGCGGCGACACGAACGGCGTGGACAAGGCTGGCGGCTACCCGCGCGCGGCCGAGGAAGACTCGGCCTCACCCCCCGGCGCCGCCAGCGACGCCGAGCCGGGCGACGAGGAGCGGCCGGGGCTGCAGGTGGACTGCGTGGTGTGCGGGGACAAGTCGAGCGGCAAGCACTACGGCGTCTTCACCTGCGAGGGCTGCAAGAGCTTCTTCAAGCGGAGCATCCGCCGCAACCTCAGCTACACCTGCCGGTGAGCCCCCTACCCGCGCACCGCCGCCGTGCACCGGGCCCGCCTTGGGCCGGGCCTCTGACCTGCTCGGTCACCTTGGGCCTGGCGCTGACCTTCCCCAGGCCTCCACTCCCCGCTCCGAGATAGGGGCACAGCTCCCCTCCGCCCCCCTCCCTTGCACTCCTGGGATTGTGTATACAGTCGGCGCTGTATCGGTGCAGGTCCCCCCGGCAGGTGGTCCCTGGCGGCTTCCGCCCCAGTTCCTTGCTCCTTCTCCCTCCCTTCCTTTTCTCCCGAGAGGGGTCATCTCCGCGCAGGGAGGGGTTGGGGGTGCTGTCAGGGGTGGGGCCCTAACCTCAGGGCATCCCTTCTCCTGGGGATCTCGGAGCGCAGGGGACCCTGCGGGAATCGAACGTGGAACTTGGACTGCGAGGCTCGCAGCGTCCAGGGGCCATTGTCTGCGGCCGCGCGGATCGATACGGCGCGCCCTTGGGGTCAAATATCACTTCCAAAGTCGCCCTGGCCACCGAGGCGGCGGCGGCGGCGGGAGCGAGGCAGGGGTGGCACTGGGCGGCCTCCGGCCTCTTTCGCATGGGTAGCCCTGCTGTGGGGGGAGCCGGGCTTGCCCATCAGCGGGGAGCTGCCCCCCTCCCCCCCAACCCTGGGCTCACCCTGGGCCTTGGGTCACTGGAAACCGCCGTTGGGAGGGCTGGGAGGGCGCCTGGATTTGACCACACCTCGGCTGCTCCAACCCTGCCCCCATCAGGAGTGGGCGCAGACCTAGGGCTCCTGGAAAATCCCTGAAACTTCGGTTGGCCCCCTCGGGGTGGGGGGTGAATGTTTCCAAAGAAGGAGCCCCGGGCCCTCCTGGGTTGGAGGCCCCACTGACAGGGTGTGGCCTTGCTAGTTTTCTCTGGTTGATGCTGGGCTGGGGTGTCTAGCCCCGGGCCCCCTTTCCCACCAGTCCTCCGCGAGTGTCCTTTTGCTTCCTTGCCAAGCTCCTGCCCTGCACCCCAACATGAACGTGTACAGGCTCTGCAGAGCCAGTCTGGAGAGTCCCATTTTCCGGATAGGAAAAACTGAGGCCTAGAGAGGTCCTGGCAAGGCCCCGGGTCCCCCAGAGAGAGACCCTGCCCCAGTTGGGGCTTAGCAAGGGGAACTGGGGTTGGGAAGAGGGGAGCGGCTGAGTCCTGGTTCAGGGTGTCCCCAGGGAGAGGGCAGCTGATGGCGGGCTTGTTGGTGAGGCCACAGGGCGGGGCACCGGGCACCAGAGGCTGGAGTTTGGCCCCGGGTCTGCGGTCAGGGCCTGGTCTGGGGTAGCTGTGTGTGTGTGGGAGAGCTGGCCTGCTCCCTCCTCCAGTGGTAACTGGGCCACCAGACTTTGGCCTCATTCTTGTTGCTGGAATAGCTGCCTGCTCTCTGGCCGGGTCTTTGGGGAGGGCAAGGGAGGAGCTTAGGTGGTTCTGGGGTCTCAGGGGCCTCTGAAGGGAGCAGGAAGCTACAAGACAGGAGAGGGGGCTGCTGTTTGGGGCCGGCAGGTCCTTCGCCGCAGAAGCTCTGCACCGTGGGACCTGGTGAAATCACTGCCCCTTCTGAGCCTCAGATTGGTTCCGCAAAGTCCCCACAGGGCCTAGCCGGGCAGGTTTGATGCCAGCCCCCCCCCCCCCCCCCAGAGAGACCCCAGTCCAATCCCGGCGCCCTCCCAGTCTGGAGGAGACACAGTGAGACACAGATGCTGCCTGCCTGTGGAGTCTGGGCTGTGCCCGAGGGAAGGATGGGTCCGGAGTCCCCGGGGAGAGTGGGGCTGGCTCTGCGCGAGGTTCAGGGAGGGCTGCCTGGAGGAGGTCCATGGGAAGTAGGCCTTGAAGCAGGAGGGGTTTGGCAGGTAGAGGAGGTGAAGGGCACTCCTGTAGAGAGCGTGGCCCAGGCAAAGGCTCAGTGGCAGGTTAGGGGAGCAGTGTGGTAAGATGAGACCACCCAGGCCTGGGAGGACTTGGAAGCGAGTGGATCTGAAGTCCTGGACTGAGGATGACAGGGAGCTGAGGAGGCTACGTGAGCAAGGGAGGGCAAGTGATCAAATTGGACCAGAGGCCAGAAGCCCAGGGAGGAGGCTGCGTTGGACCATAGGGTTGGGCAAAGCATGTGCTCTTTAGGTGGGATAACAGGTGGAACTTACTGTTTCCCCATCTGGAGGGACAGGAGATCTGTTCCCAAATCCACAGCTGGGGAAGTCGAGGCAGAAGGTTCTGGGAACCCCCCCCCGCCCCCTGCCCCAGGTCAGGGGCCCGGAGCTGGGCCCCTGCCTGCCTGCCTGCCCGCCCCAGGCCTGGCTCTTTCCACCCGGCTGCCCAGGACCCTCCCACTGCCTGCCTGCTGGGCTTTGTTCTGGTTCTGCCTGAACTCCCTCCACCCTAGCGGGGCCTCTTCCTGGGGGCTCGGGCCGGGCAGGGGACAGAGGCCTGGGCTGCGAGGCTGGCGCTGTGGGACCTGGGCCCTTGGAGATCCCCAGGGCCTCCGCTGTCCTGAGCCTGCCGTTGAGACCCCCGCCCCCAGCTTGGGCTTGGGTCCTGCTGCCCTCCCCGAAAACCCCTCAGGTCCCCCCAGGCCCAGTGCATCCCATAGAGAGCCGGCATCTGGCCTCCCCTTTCCAGATGCGGAAACTGAGTCTCGGTGGAGAAGTTGCCACCGTAGGGCTGGGGCTGAGTGTCTGCGGCTGAGCGGTGTTGAGATTTTAACTGCATCGAGTGTTTTATGCTGACTGTCTCTGGGTACCCTCTTGGTGGCCCAGGTGGGACGCCGGGGGTGTCTCTCTGTCCCCGGAGCCGGGCCTCGGAGAGCTTCGAGGCTGGGGTGGAGGGACACCGAGGGAGCACAGGGGCAGGGGCAGGGGCCGGGGGGAAGGAGCACTGGAGAAATGTGAAGCACGAGGGCCTGAACCTGCCGGCTGGGGGCTGCCCCTGGATGGGGAGCTCCGTGTCCTGCAGGGCGGGGCGCCCTGTCCCATCCCTGCAACAGGCAGTGATCCCTGAGGGCCACTCAGGGGAAGCTTCTTTGGCTCAGTTAGGAGTCTGGAAGGTCTTCCTGGAGGAGGGGACATGGGTCTGAGGTCTTAAAGGGGGCACAGGGGTTTGTTCATTCATTCGTTCATTCGTGGTGGTCCTGTGTGGGGTGATAATACCCCGGCCCTACTGTGCCCGTAGAGGATGGGCCCTGGCCTGGCCCCAAGCCTCTTAGGTAACTCCCGAAGCCCAGCTCAGAAGCCCAGCTCCCTGAGCGTGTACCTTTGCTGTTCTCACATTGCCCTTGGGACAAAGACCTCACCCTCGGCCCAGCAATGACCAAGTAAAATGAGACCGTTGAGGCTTTCATATTTGCACGTTTCCAACTTTACAGCTCACCTCGTGCTCTCTGCGTGGAATTGCCTCTCTGTTCTGGGCAACTTTTTTTTTTTTAAGATTTTATTTATTTAATTGACAGAGCGTGACCTCCCCACAGGTGCAGGGAGGAGGGGGAGGAAAGGGGAGAGGGAGAAGCGGACTACCCACTGAGTAGGGAGCTGTTCTGAACTTCTGTTCATCCTTCAAAACCCAGTCCCAATATACCCTCCCTGGCGTGCTAATGTACTCTGCCGCAGACTCCATTCATCCCCACCGTCCATTGTCCTCTTCCCCTTTGCAGACCTGCAGGCTTAGCCCCTGTGCCCCTTGGGGAGGGTACCTGCCCAGCCCGGGGTAGGGGGCATGGATGTTTCTCAGGTGCGGCCTTCAAAGGTGACTTATAGGGTGGCTCAGGGGGCAGGATGTGGGTGTCACGGTGACCCCTTGCGTGCCTGTAGGTCCAACCGTGACTGCCAGATCGACCAGCATCACCGGAACCAGTGCCAATACTGCCGCCTGAAGAAGTGCTTCCGGGTGGGCATGAGGAAGGAGGGTGAGTACCTGCTGGCGTGGGGCAGGCACAGGGTGAGCAAACAGCCCTCGCCTTCACTCCCTTTCTCGGGGGTCTGGGAGCCGAGGAGGGTGGGGCCTGGCGCCTGCTAACCTCGTTACCACCGATCCCACAATCTCGTGGGCCTCAGTCTGGCCCCAGGCTGGAGGAATCCAATTATCCATAGTCACCTGGTGGCTGCGGTGGAGCTGGGGATGCAGGGGACACCCTGATTCAGGCCCACGTCAGGACTCTTCTGCCCCTCAGCCCCTCCCTGCCAGGGCCCCTGGCCTCAGAGTCAGGTTCCTTGGCCCTGACACCTCAGTGACCCCTGTGCCCCTTAGCCTGGCCAACACTGAACAAGGATGGTTTTTTTTTTTTTTTTTTTTTTTGATTGGTTTCTTCCATCCTCCACCCCCTGCTTTGTGTTTGTCCAAGGCAGGAACTCGCCCGATTAAGGCAAAGGGCAGCTTACCCTTCCGCCTGACCCTGGGCACTGGGAGCCAGAGGGAGGCCCAGCCCCTTGTTTCTGCCCTGGGGACTTGAGTGGACACGTGCCGGGCAGCTGGGCCTAGAGTTCTACCAAGCTCTAGAATTCACTCTTAGAATTCAGTTGGAACCCAGAGACTTCCACATGGAGCCCGGTGGGCTTGGGAGCAGGACCTGGCTCACTGGCTAAGAGCCCCATGCTGGGCTCCTGTCTCTGCCGGCCTCCCCAGGAGCAGGTTGGCAGTTCTTCCCTGCATCTTAGGTCTCTCCTGCTCTAAAGTTAGTTTCCTCTCTGCTGGCCTCTGTGAAAGAAGCTGGCAGTGGCTGCTCGGTCTCTCTCTTAAAACTGCCCGACTACACTCTTGTCCTTTCAAGTTCAGGGATGACTCGCCCTCCACAACCTTTGCTTCTGCTTGTCCATGACCTGAAGTCCTGATGTACTTCAGCTCTCCAAAGTGTCAGGAGTGGGAAATAATCACAGCTCATGCCCCAAGCACAGTCCTACCTCAGGGCCTTTGCACAGACTGTTCCCTCTTCTTGGAACACTCTTACCTCATACCTGCATGGCTTCCTTACCTTTTTTTTTTTTTTTTTTTTTTAAGAGGTGGAGGGAGGGACTGCAGGGGAGGGGGAGAGAATCTTAAGCAGGCTTCATGCCCAGCGTGGAGACCAACACAGGACTCAATCACACAACATTGAGATCATAATCTGAGCTGAAATCAAGAGTTAGATGCTTAACCAACTGAGCCACCCAGGCGTCCCTTACCTCCTTTAAGGTTTGTTCAAAGAACACCTCCTCAGAGAAGCCCTCCTGATTACTCTTCACCATCCCCCTTTATTTTGCACTATCTACTTGCTCCCCCACCAGGATGTCCACTCCCTGGGGGAAGGGACTTGCGTTAGTCTTGTTTTCTTTTTTTTTTTTTTTAATTTTTATTTATTTATGATAGTCACAGAGAGAGAGAGAGAGAGAGAGAGAGAGGCAGAGACACAGGCAGAGGGAAAAGCAGGCTCCATGCACCGGGAGCCCGATGTGGGATTCGATCCCGGGTCTCCAGGATCGCGCCCTGGGCCAAAGGCAGGTGCCAAACCGCTGCGCCACCCAGGGATCCCTGTCTTGTTTTCTGACACATACCCAGTGACTAGTCCAGGGCCTAGAACGTAGAAGGTGCTTAATACATGTTCTTGGCTTGAATTACTACCCATTGAGCCCTTCCTATATGCCTAGTGCTGTTCTAAGTAAGTTAGATTCTCATTAATTTAGTGATTGGTGTCATCACTGTCATTACTACCTGCATCTTACAGATGAGGACATTGAGCACAGAATGCAGAGGTGAAGCCATTTGCCAGGGTCAGAGAGCACTAGAGTTGGGACTTGAACCCACACAGTTTGGGCTGGATAAAGAGGAAGAGCTGGGGGAGGGGATCTCAGGAAGCAGGAACAGTGAGTGCAAAGGCACTGAGGTAGGAACATGGCTGGGTGATGGATGAATGGTGGGGATAGGGTTTAGGACTGAGTGAACAAAGGCGGAAGGAATAGGTCTTCCACCCAACCCTGGCGGGGCTGGGGCCGGGGCGTTGAGCTGGGATCTGATCTTTGACAGTTGGTTCTGAGACAAGAATCCTCGAACCTAAAGCCCCCACTAACCTGCTCAGGCCCTGACTTCCACCCACATTCTGTTCCCCATTCATTCTGTGGCCTGTTGGCTAGGAGTTCATGAAGATGAGACGGGGCATGCCAATTCATTAAAGATCATTAGTTAGTTTCTGTCTGGCCCTCAGCCCAACCACCCTGGCACAGGTCAGGTAAACCTGTGGCTACCCCTCCTCCTCTCTGTGCCTCAGTTTCCTTCTTCCTATTCACCTGAATCCTGGGAAGCCAGCAGTGGGTGCTCTCCTTTAACAGGCAAGGCTACTGATGGCAGTTAATGTTTATTGAGCACCTATTATAGGCTGGGACTCCACTCCCAGCTCTGGGGTCCCCCTGGAGCCGTGATCTGGGGGTGGGATGAGGCTGGGAGCTAGAGAAAAGATCCCATTGCTGTAGGAGAGATCACTAGCTTCAAGGCTAGGCTGGCCAGGGCCGCCCTCCACCCCAGCAGAATGAAAGTGACCCCTCCCTGGCCCTATGGTCAGCTCTGAGATCCCCATGATGGGCAGATGGGGGCATGATTGACAGGTCAGGCCTCCATGGCTGCTGAGTGGAGCTCACATCGTCCAGAGGGAGGGGGCCAGGTGCGAATTAGATTAGTCTTCACCCAAGGGCCCCATCCCACCCCCTATGCTCCTCTGCAAGAAGCGGGGTGGGACTGGTGGCTGGAAATGGCCTTCCGCTGGGGCACAGGGCAGAGCAGGGTGGGGCCTGCAGGTCCTTCTGTGCACGCATGGGGGGGATTGGGGGACCAGGGAAAGGCTGGGTGTGGGGAGCCTTTGGGGGAGGGGCTGAGTGACCCTGTGATGACTTTATCTTCCCCCCTTTTCTTCCCTCCACCTGCCCCCCCCCCACGCCTACCCACTTTCCCCCTTGTTCCGTCCCTCCCTCTCCCTGCCACCTCCCTCGCTCCTCTCTGGTGTCTCTCCCCGTGTCCCTCAATCCCTGTCCCGCACCCCGTGTTCGTCACCCGCCTGCCCCCTCCCCGCCCGCCTCCCCACGGCTGCGGGCTGCGGGCCGCGGGGACCGGCTCCCCCCTTCCCCGCCCCCTCCGCGTCCCCCTTCCGCCCCCCAGCGGTGCAGCGCGGCCGCATCCCGCACTCGCTGCCGGGCGCCGTGGCCGCGTCCTCGGGCAGCCCCCCGGGCTCGGCGCTGGCGGCGGCGGCGGGCGGAGACCTCTTCCCGGGGCAGCCGGTGTCGGAGCTGATCGCGCAGCTGCTGCGCGCCGAGCCCTACCCCGCGGCGGCCGGGCGCTTCGGGGCGGGCGCGGCGGGCGCGTTCGGCGCGGGGGGCGGCGCGGCGGGCGCGGTGCTGGGCATCGACAACGTGTGCGAGCTGGCGGCGCGGCTGCTCTTCAGCACCGTGGAGTGGGCGCGCCACGCGCCCTTCTTCCCCGAGCTGCCGGTGGCCGACCAGGTGGCGCTGCTGCGCCTCAGCTGGAGCGAGCTCTTCGTGCTGAACGCGGCGCAGGCGGCGCTGCCCCTGCACACGGCGCCGCTGCTGGCCGCCGCCGGGCTGCACGCCGCGCCCATGGCCGCCGAGCGCGCCGTGGCCTTCATGGACCAGGTGCGCGCCTTCCAGGAGCAGGTGGACAAGCTGGGCCGCCTGCAGGTCGACTCGGCCGAGTACGGCTGCCTCAAGGCCATCGCGCTCTTCACGCCCGGTGAGATGCGCCGCGCGTCTGTGTGTCTGTGTGTGTCTGTCTCCCAGGACGGGTGGTGGTGGGGGGCGACCTGGACCCTGACCCCGGCCCCCAGAGGACCCCCCTCCCTGACCCTCAGCCTGCCGGCCTGGCGCCGCTGGGGGGCCAGTGGAGGAGAGACAGGCGGTGTGACACCCTGATGCCCCCAACGCCTGATCCCAGGGCTCCCTAAGAGCCCTGAGCCCTGCTCTCCAGACCCACAGCTGGGCCTGGACGCGTGGCTCAGGTCACCCAACAGCCTCTCTCCCGGATTCCCAGGCTCCCTGAGACCCCAGCCTCTACCCCCTCATCAGGGTGCTCTTGGTGCTCAGTGAGCAGATCCAGAGGCGGAGGATGAGGGAGGGGAGGTCCCTGACACCTGGTCCCCGATCTTCGTCCTCCCCAACACCCCTGACCCTCCTCTGCCGACTCGGGCCTTCCTGCTTACTGCGCAGTTACAGACGCCTGCCAGGTGGGGATACCCTGACACCTGGTTCTGGCCTCCCTTGAGCTTTCCACTCCCTGATTCCTGGGCCCCCAGACTTTTGACCCAGGGCTCCCCAAACGCCCCCTAGTTAGCCTCCTGGCAGCTGTGCCGCGTGGGACGGGGCAGGGGCGGGTCTTGGAGTCCCTCCCGCTGTGGGCGGGGCCGGCCAGGACCTTCCTAGTCTTTAGTTAACCACCTAGCCACTGAATGCCCTACCTCACTCCAGAGACTGGTGGCGCAGCTGGTTCTGCATCTGGAAGGTTCCAGATCCCACTAGGGGTCTTCTTGGGGCCAGGGATGCAGGAATGAGACGCAGGCCACTCTGAGAGGTGGCTTTCACTTGATAAATGCGGCTTTGCGCCTCTTGCCCCCAGAAGATTCTTCCTCTGCCCCACCCTTCATGGGTCTCCCACTCCAGGCCACTCTGGCTGAACACCCCCTCTGGCTTTGCCTTCCTTCTCGAGTCCCCTCCCTAGTTCCTCTTCCCCTTGAGCTTGATTAGAACTTGTCACCTTGCCCAAGGCCTCAGCTGGGGCTCCCCTGTCCTGGAGACACCAGTGTCCACACTCTTGTGTCACTGTCCTCAGTTGAGGCCACCTCAGTCTCTCGAGGACTGACACTGCCTGAGGACCCCATTTGTCCCTCAGGACTCCATTTCCCAGCACCCGGAGCCCTGAGTGGGGGGCTTGGTGTCCTCCCACCTCTCCCCACCCTCCTGACCCTGCCCTGTCTCCCCAGATGCCTGCGGCCTCTCGGACCCAGCACATGTGGAAAGCCTGCAGGAAAAGGCACAGGTGGCCCTTACTGAGTACGTGCGGGCTCAGTACCCGTCCCAGCCCCAGCGTTTCGGTCGCCTGCTGCTGCGACTCCCCGCCCTGCGCGCGGTCCCTGCCTCCCTCATCTCCCAGCTGTTCTTCATGCGCCTAGTGGGCAAGACGCCCATTGAGACGCTGATCCGAGACATGCTGCTGTCGGGAAGTACCTTCAACTGGCCCTATGGCTCAGGCCAGTGACCCCACGGGACCTGGATGTGTCGGCCTCACGGGGGGCCCCCCGAGTGGAGGACCTTGGCTTCTTTCACCAGACTCCTACTATTTTTTAAAGACTGTGAAATGTTTGTCTTCTCTGTTTTTTAAATGATCACGAAACCAAAAAGAGAGTGCTTGTCCAGACTCCAGCCTCGGCCTCCCCAGGACTTCTGGCCAGAATAGAGGGGGAGGGACCGAGGGTCCAGTTCATTTCTGGGGCAGCCTGGAGCCGGGCACCCCAAGCATAAGCTCTTGGGATGGTGAGGTTGGCTTCCCGTGTGTGATGGACAAAGGCCTGGTGTCTGGGCTCGAGGGGCAGCTGCAGCCCGGCAGGGGTAGTATTTGCCAGGCAGATCCTCTGGACATGTAATCCATGGACACTACATGAGGAATGAATCAAGGCCAATAATAAAGACGTTTCCTACCTGCACAGCCCCCATCATCTTTGTGAGGGGAGGGCAGGATGGGGGGGCACCCTACCATGGCTGCCCACCCCCAGCCATCTGGAACACCCACAACCTCACAACAGCCTGCCTTGCTGCTTTTGTGGGGAAACGGCTGGGGGCAGGGAGAGGGCCCTGCAGTCAGCTAGTGAGTCTGCAGGGGTGGGTGGCATCCTGCAGATGGCTCAGGTTCAGGTTCAAGCTCTGGGCTGTGACGGTGAGCCTCATAGATGCACACGTGCCCCGGACCAAATACCCTATTCCCTTTGGTCAGCCCTTGATCATGGTGTCCGGGCCCCAGTGTCCTCTGGAGAAACATTCCGTGTAGTTCTTGCCACATGATCTCACCCCAGACAGAGCCCTCCATTCCCTTGGCCACAGGGATGGGTTCAGGGAAGGCACGCAGCCCGGAGCTGGCCACTCGATGGCGGGATCTGGAACTAGGAGGATGGAGCTGAAAACAGCCAAGGGGTGCCTGGCTGGCTCAGCTGACTGAGCATCTGGCTTTGGCTTGGGTCATGATCCCAGGGTCCTGGGATGGAGTCTGGCATGGGGTTCCTTGCTCAGGTGGGAGCCTGCTTCTCCCTTTCCCTCTGCCTGCCGCTACCCGCCCCCCCCCCCCCCCCCCCCGCTTGTGTGTGTGCTCACTCGCTCTCTGACAGATAAATAAAATTAAAAAAAAAGGAGCCAAAATAGGTAGACCAACTTCCCAGGATACCTTTGGAGTCCCTGGAGCCTGTCATATCCAAAACCTTTGGATGCTTCAGTCTCATGATCCCAGATTTACCCTTTTGTGCCTGAGCCTGTTTGGTTTCCTCTCACATGTAACTAATAAAACCTCCCATTTCAGAGATTGGGATCTGGACGGTGGGACAGGTAAGGACAGCTAAGGACCAGCTGAAATGGGGACCCAATTAAGTTGATGTTGGGGGAGGCAGGGCCCTGCCATCCTGGCCTCTCTGATGGGAAAGGCATCAATGGGACAGAACTCAGGTATTGCTCCACAGGCTGGCCTGTGCTCAGCCCTTAACCCTCCAAAATGTTCCCCATGAGCACCCAGCCTCTTCCATGTCCATCTTGGAAGAGGCCTGAGAGGGAAGACTGGGCATTTGAATCCACTTCCTGTGGAATGAATAGGAGGGTCTCAGGGGTGTGCTCTGCCCCCCAGCAGGGCCTAAAGTAGGAATGGGATTGAGAGGATACTGGGCTCCCATTGGAAGGCCGACTCTGCCCTGAGTCAGCACCTTCCACAGTGTCCTTTGGGGAAGCAAATGTATGTCCCCTCCAATTGGGTGGGACAGTGATGACCTCTTAGATTCCTAGCACATCTGAGAACTGAGCAGACCATCCTGTCTGTCCTGCTGTCCGGTCCCCAGGCCAGAGACTTGGATGCCTGTCTAGGCCTGAGTGCAGAGCTACCCAGGCGTCCCAGAAGTGGAGATTTTTAAGGGCTCATTTATCTGGGTGGGCCTCAGGGACTCCAGCAGGGCCCCTGGGCTGAGTCTGCCCCCTTCAGGAGGTCCCCAGCATTATGTCACATGAATTTTGCGTGATGCCCACTGAGCAAGACTAGGGAGGATCCTCTACAGTCCTGTTGCTGGAAACTTTTGAAAAAAGATTTATTTAGTTATTTTAGAGAGAGAGCACATGCTTGCCAGCAGGGGGAGGGGCAGAGGGAGAGGGAGAAGCGGACTCTCAGCAGAGCCTGGGGACTGAGACCATGACCTGAACCAAAATCAAGAGTCAGATGCTCAGGATGCCTGGATGGCTCAGCGGTTGTGTCTGCCTTTGGCTCAGGGTGGGATCCTGGAGTCCTGGGGTCAAGTCTTGCATCGGGCTCCCTGGGGGGAGCCTGCTTCTCCCTCTGCCTATGTCTCTGCCTCTCTCTCTGTGTCTCTCATGAATAAATAAATAAAATCTTGAAGCAGGTACACTATCTCCTTAAAAAAAGAAGTCAGATGCTCAACTGACTGAGCCACCCAGGTGCCCTGGTTACTGGAAACTGTTGGGCCATGGAGCTCCCCCAGCCCAAGCCTGCCTGAGCAAGTAATGCTGGATGTCGGCCCCTCAGCATCCAGGGTCACATGAGGGCTCTTGGTGGAGAGGGGGCCCTCTGGACAGACCAGAGTTCACACCCTGTGTGGATAAGTCGCTTTCCTGGAATTTTGATTTTTAACTCCATTAGATGGAAGAACAACTTTTTGGTGCCAACTGAGTGAAATCAGGAGTGTTAAGCGGCTGTACACAGTAGGCATTTCATAAATATTTACTGCACCGAGACACAGACTCAGGCAAGACCTGCTTCCAGGGGAT
Organism: Canis lupus familiaris; assembly: GCF_011100685.1. Classification (NCBI taxonomy): domain Eukaryota; kingdom Metazoa; phylum Chordata; class Mammalia; order Carnivora; family Canidae; genus Canis; species Canis lupus. Next base: position 45,911,380 of record NC_049241.1, read on the forward strand.
GGGCTGAGATCTGGGCTCAGGGCCAGTGGTCCCTGTGGAGGTTCTGGGAAGGCTTCCTGGAGGAGGTGCCATCCGAGCTGGGTCTCAAAGGCTGAGGCATTTGCCAAAGCTACCCCAGGAAGGGGTAACAGAAGGAGCTAGAGCCAGAAGGTAGTAAGAGAGGCAAGTACAGGGCAAGAGGGCCACCCTGCCATGTCCTTCCGCCTGTCCTCCAGGGCGCTCAGAAGTACACAGAGCCCTCGCAGTCTCCTTGCTCATCGAACTTCTGGATCTGCATCTTGAGGTGCCTGAGTTTGCCCTTCAGGTAGTGGCAGCGAGCCTGCTTGTCCAGGAAGCTGGGGTCCTGGGCAGGGCAAGACCCAGGAGAGTCCTTGTGGTGCTTTGGCCTCTGGCCCTCGGAGGCTCAACCCTTCACCTCTTCCTCTTTGGACCTCAGTTTCCTCTCCTTGAAACTGGGCTCACTGAGCCTCTTGGGAGGATGGGGTGTGCAAAGGCGGGCCTGTGGGGCTCGGGGGCACAACTCACCGTCTGCTTCTTCTCAAATTCCCTCCAGACGCGGGCAGCAACGTTGGCTTCCTTCTGCGAGTAGAGAAGGGGTTGGGGGTGCTCAGAGGATGCTGAACTCAAGG